>NC_139774.1:11291478-12746630 GCF_965231275.1 Zosterops lateralis | reverse complement strand
GGTTAATTAAAGGAGAGTCAATGTGGAATGCCTAGACTGGTGACCTAATTCATTATGGCTGCTTATTCTATGTGCTTGCTATCTGCATCTCATGGGCTCTTCAACCTACATACATCTCTCATTTCCTCCTTTCTGCCAGAAAGAGAAGCTATTTAGACTTCCTATCTAGTGTGATGATATCATATTTATTTATAAATGTTCATCCTTGAAATAAAAGGATGGGGATGATGGTGAGTGCTACGCATTTGAATTCCTGGCCCAGGGTTTGTGCTGCAGCCTCAGGAGTTTAGCTGGCCCTTGCTTCCAAGTCCTTCAGATGGTGAGCCACAGGTGCTGGGAGAGCCATCCCTCACTGGCTGCATCCACAAAGCCATCCTGCCTCCTCCAGCTTTTGCACTGGAGCGTTTTCCCCCCAGAGTTGTGATTATGAAATGTCACCGTGGAAACAGTTGGAATATAATATGTGCTTGCTTGCTTTCCCCCACCCTCCCTCCCCTCCCACCAACCTCCTCACTTTCTGAAGTTATGTTTGCTGTGCAAGAAAAACCCTTCTTGTTCCCCTCCTCCCCCCCCAAACCTGCAAAGGGGAGTGTGTGCACCTCACAGTCACCCCCCAAAATCTCCCTATTCATTAACAGCTCCTTGGTCCCTTCCAGCAAGGCAAAACCTACCAAACTCAACTGGCTGTTCCTGCAGCTACCAGGACATCCTGCCTTCCTCTGTCAAACAATAACTTCTGTAAAATGGCATTATAAAGAGGCTGTGAGCCAGTGGGATCCTGGTCTGCTGTTGCTAAAACTGTCACTGCAAGAAAGGCTCTACAGCAAAGCATAATTCCCCATCACACACCTCTGCTGTCCCCTCTGCTCCGCTGTCCTGTCCCCATTAGTGCTGTAATGAGCCTACAACACACACACACACATCTTGGTTTCCTTTATTGTGTCCCACCACCTACAGGCAGGCCTTTAGATGATGAGTGCTTTGTGCTCTGCCTATGCTAATAAAGCACGATTTCCCCCTAATCATGATTTCTTCCACGATTCTCATCAGCATCACAAAAGGTTAGAGCTGTCCACCTGGGAGTGGAAAGGTCAGTGCACTTTGGATCTGACACGTGGTATCTTGTAGCTGCTGAAATATAATCAGCTCACTTCATATTTATTTTGTGTGACTGCAGCACTATAAAAGAGCAGGCGCTGCTCTGGAGAAATCTTCAGACTCTTGTCAGGAATGTGCAAGCAACCCCAAGGGAAAATATGAACTCGAGAGAGTGGTACTGAACAGACCTCTCTCCCTGGCAGAGAATGCTGGTTTGGTTCTCAAAAATCACACTGGGGATTTAGATACCTTTTGGTATTTGTTAGTTTTTATTTAGATGCCCACTGGTATTTGTTAATTTTAATTAATGGGAATTGCACATAACAATACCCCAGGCAGTTTTGATAATTTCAGGCAACAAGGATTTGAGGACTGCAGGGATGGACTCACTTGGAGGGACTTTTTCCCATGGACCAGTCATGAAAAATGGTCCAAAGACACTCTCCACAGTCAGGTGTATGTTTACAACAAGACAGTGGGGGGAAATCCATAATTTTTCTAACTCAGGAGAAGCTTTGAGCTGCCACTGTGATGTTCATGCACACAAGGTGTCCCCAGGAGCTTCACAGGCCATGCTTGAACTGGCAGCCAGGTGACACTGGCAGGGGTGGGAAGGGGACACAAAAAGTGACTCTGGGAAGGAGGCGGGAGCTCCCCTCGCTGCTGGCTTGGCCAGCCCTGAAGGAGGAAGGCAAGGAACATGCCTTCCATGACCAGCTGGAGTTTATGGCCTTGTCACCTCCTACAGGGCCCTTCAGGTGACTGTAAAAGATTCCTGTTTGCACTGACAGTCCTAAGAGTCCTCCGACGCTGATGCTTTTCTGTACAATGCACAACGTCTATTTTCCCCCCTATGGCAGCTGATTTGTCAGCAGCATAAGGTGCTGCTGGAGATAAGGATGCACCCTGTGATCACTGAGCAGGTGTCCCCTGGTCCTCCTGCAAGCCACAGCCTTCCCATGAAGTGTGTTGCAGTCACTGTTGTCCCAGTACTGTGTCACCAGCAGCCCCCAGCACAGAGCAAGGCAGGCTGGGCTGACAGCACTTCACCGTAAGATTAGTTCAAGGTAAAAAAAAATATAAAATGTAGGTCTTTTGAGTGGTCTGTACCTGAATCTGCAATCTGCACACATTCCTTCAGCTGCTTGGCTCCTCTAATGACGATCCAGGAGCAGGGAAAGGAAATCCCTGAGACGGGCTAATGGACACCCCTCCTATCCTGGTCTCCAAATCAGCAATTCAAATTGGCAGCGTCTCTCATCAGAATTGTTAATTCTCCACCGTGTGACAGCCTCCCGTAACTCCCGGGCTCACCAGGTGGAGAAGAATCACACACAGGCTCTCGATTTAAATACTGCTGCTATTTCTGACGGGCTTTCAATTACCTGTGAAAGTCTCCGGATCTCTCGCCCCGCTCACTGATCCCTGTGCTCACTGAGCCTCTGCAGCAGAACACCTTCCACTCATCACCTTTCACAGGGGGAGCAGCACCAGGGCAGCTCCGGGAGAGGAGCAGCTGCCCCAAAATCCAGCTGTGCTCAAAGCCTTGGCAGCAACAGGGGATGGAAACAGAGCCCTGACATCCAAAATGCCAACCTGCTGCCAGCACAGGGGCACCCCAGCATGTGCAGGTGGAGAAAACCCCTCTAGTCCTTCCTCCTGGCTCTCCTGAGCTGTGATGGGAAGAGCCACAGTGCAAAGTTTCCCTGGCAGGGAACAGTGCTCACCCTCTCACCTGCTGCTACAGAGTCCCTGAAAGTTACTCAGCAGGGCAAAGCCATTTCCCCACAAAACATTTTTCATGTGTCCAGTGCCCCTTTTGGAGAAGAATAGCAGGATATCTGTTATTTCAACCCTGATTAGGTTCAGATTTTTTCTTTAGTGATGGATCACTGTCCCCCCTTTCTGGACCATTCTCATCCAGTATCGAAGCAGTGTAGGGAATGAGGGAATCTGGCCCATTCGTACCTGAGCACCAGTTAATTATCAGGCATTCAGACAAGCCTGTAACCTTAGCCAAGGTGAGTTAGGAGTGGGAGGCTCAGCTATGGCACTGCTGCCATCTCCTGATTTAACACTCACACCTAAGCCTGCCCATCAAAGCAGGGCACCCCACTTGCTCCCCTCCACTTCCACCCACAGTTTTCCTACTTCAAGAGGTGAGTCAAGATATGGTATTAGTGTGTATTCACTGGCTAACCTCACTGGTTCAGACTTTAATTTCCAGAAAATATCTTTTGTACGTTGTTTTCCCCTCATTCATTTATGATTCCCCCCTGAGTTTATGAACAGGAACATGTTGCAGAGCACAGGGAATCCTGGGTTTGGTACAGATGTCTGCATCCAAACAACTTGACAGTCCACACTAAAAGGAGGGAAAGCACTTCAGACAGTCATTTGCACAAGGCCATTTACCAGCTTAGTGTGAAAAGGCACAGATCTGCTTTTCTCCAACCTGCAGTGCTGTCTTTTGCTCACAAGGGTTCTTTAAAACCACTTCAGGATGCCATAAACAAACAAAAAGTGTAATATCTTATGAGTCTCCATTTGCACTCTGAGTGGGGGTAAAGTGCTGCAAGACCTAAGACATGGCATTTTATATAGTTGGTAAAAGAATAAAGATGCCTTTGACAGCAAATTACACCTTTCACTGAAAAATCCTCTCAGAAAATTGGTGTTTTCTGCCTGTCTGCGTTTCACAGAAATTAATTTTTTTCCCTAGTGTTTCCTTTTCTATAAGAAAGGTTTGGAAATCTGAAAAACCCTCTGGGTAAAAAAATCTTTAAAAAAGAAGGGTGGGGAGTGGTTCAGACAAAAATATTTCATTTGCCATTTTTGAGTGAGAAGCCAACAGCTTCTACAGCACGTCTACCACATGATCTTGCAGGCAGATTTGAGGTTCTCCATGAGATGCACAAACAGAACTGACATTATGGAGATCAGCACCAGTGTTTTCTCCTTCATGAGGCTTTGCTTCATGCAATGTTGTGGATTACAGCTTAAAATGAAGTCTGTGCTGTAAAAAAGAAAAGCTCTCGGTCCCAAAATCCATAGGAACAAGGCTTTTAATCAAACCACAGAGGGAAAGAGTGGTTTAGGCAGAAATGTGCAAGGGTAGATACACTTAGGGAGTGGGCATTACCCTGTAGGCATTTATAAGAGTGGTAGGAGTGTGATCACACCATTCCCATCCCTCCTCCCGTGCCTGAAATCCATCCCAAGGAATTCCCACTCCGCTGGGTGGCCAGGCTGCTCCCCACCATCCCCACCACACACAGAGCACAGCAGCCTTCATGGGGTGCAAGAAGCAGCATCCAAGTAGTCCTGTAACCATGACAACGTTCAGGATCAAAAATACACACATTTCAACTCCTTGTAGTAAAAAGGAAATATCAATAAAGGATGGAAGCCACTTTCTGCACATTTCTGTGCTCCTCACAAGAAAGTCTTTGGGAATATCCTGGCTCTTTGGTATATGAAAATAAGGTAGGCAGAGTCCACATCCAGAACTGACTGCTTCAGGGTTGGTTACTCCTTTACTCTTTTTTTTTTCTAGTTTAAATAAGGTATCTGAATTTCTTTAGCTCCTTCTCATTTTAACATTCATCTTAAAGCCTCAGATAGAAAAAGAAAAGTGGGAAAAACAACCTTTCTTTGCACCCCCTGCTTCCTGCTAAAGTGAAACACTCTGTGTGAGGAGTGACAGTCATTTTCCTGAGCACACAATGCCTGTGATTTGAATGTCAGCCCTGCAAGCATGATTCCATGTGGGGATTCACTTTTTTACATTCCCCAGCTGCAAAAGAAGTTGTGCAGTTCCATGGGTTTGCCATGCTGATGCTAATAAACCCCTCCAAGTCGCCATGGCAACGAGGCTAATTAGAAATGGGCTAATGTTGGGGTTGATCCATTCAAATTTCCCTAGTCTGGGCTGCAATGAGATGGTTAAAGGGTTAAAGGACTTGGAACTTCCAGCTTTAGGGAAAATATGAAAGAGAAGGATCAGCTGCTGCTCCTTGCAGAATAGGACCTGAATCTTTGAGTTTTTACACCAAATGTGCTTGTGTGGAGTCAGGCTGGTTTGGAGAATTGTACAAGAGTGCCAGAGGAGACCTCTCCAGCCTGGGAGCTGATTCCAGCTCAGTTACCTGAGCACAGAGCACAGCCAAGAGCTCTGGGATACCCAGCATCAGCTTCATTCTCCAAATCACTCTGCAATAAAAAGAAATTAATCCTTTTTCTCCTGCTATCCATCCTCATAACAGTGGGAAGGATCCTCACTGAGCAACTCCACAGGGAAAATACTTGTGAGAGGGGAAAAAAAGCACAGGACTTCCCTGAAATGCCTGTCAGCCTGGGAGGGGCTTTCAAAGAGCTTTGTGAGAGGGTCTGGTGAGTGCTCCTGCTCTGCCTTTAACAACAACAAGAGCATCACATCACACTCAAGGAGATGGCAGAGTTCTCAGGGCCTCTCATCATCACTGCTGGCTCTGCATTAGTCAGGATCAGGAGAGCAGACAAGGGTGAAATGGGGGGAGAGCAGAGAGCTAATCACTCCAAAGATGCCTTTAATGAACTCATCCTGGGCAAGGCCGACACAAAGTGAAAAGATTGGGAAAAGATGTTTGGCCAGGCAATATGTTCTGCAGGTCTCAGCAGATCTGACCCCTCAGCTGGGCTTTGCCAGCACCAGCTTTGTGCCCCCAGCTTTGTGCAGGACCATGGCACCACCACGGGCAGGACCTGGTGCTCACATTGCCAAGTTAAGAATGAAGAATTTTTATCAGCATTGCATAATGATGCTGCAAAAGATAAATTCAGAACCGGTGGTGGCTGGAGCTAAATAAATAGAGACTTTGCACCTATTACTCCTATTCTTGTCAGGCTTTTAGGCAAGATTCAAATTGTAGTACTGCCAGTTCTGCACTGCTCTTTTGAAAAACTACAGAATGTGCTGAGGTCTGATTTCCCTTTAAAGCATATTTTAGAGAAGGAAAACAGTGAAATTACAGCTCATGTTTCCTATAAAGGTACTGAAACTTTAGGTAAGAGAAAGAAAATGCATAGTTTTTAAGTGTTTCTTTTGAAAGGCAGAGATTGCTGCTTTATAACAAAATCTTTTTTCACAAGCAGAGCTATTATTGCTATAAATGCCAGCAGAATTTCAGAGGGGTAGTAAGAAATGCATCAAAATATAATTTAAGTCCCGTTCTACCTCCCAACAGGGTCCATGCCAGGTTTGCACCTGATGGGAGAAGCAGCAAGTTGTTCTCCAGGGATGTGCAGACATATTCCCTTCGCACAGAGGTGCTGTGTCTGAACTGGTTCTTCTACATTGTGCTCAATAAATTCATCTTTTCTGACCAAAGAGAGGAACAATCATGAGAGAGTTCCAGCATGTTAAAACTGGAATGAAGAGAGATGGCTATTCCATAGTTTAGGCAGAAATTAACAAACTCATGTCCACACTAAAACTGGAAGTAAAATTTGCAGTGCAGCCTCTGAAAGGGGCTCAGGCTTGAGAGGACAGATGATCACAGGCAGCCAAGGAAACACATCTGAAGGTGCCACCAGCCCTCAGCCAGATCGTGCTCATCACCTTAATCTGTTGCAATGTGGAATAAAATGGATTCACTCAAACCACTGCTGAAGGAGGGCTGGAAGTGAGCAGGCAGTCGTTTTTTATAGCTGAGCTGGAGGCACTGCAGCTTCTTGAAGTGCTGCGACCTCAGTGCTTGGCAGCATCCACTGAGAGCTGGAACTTCACTTTCTGTTATGCTCCATAGCACCTCAGTCAGGTCACTTTTCTTCCTTCCTTTCCCACTCTTTTCATCATTTTATAATGAGATTGGAGCAGTAGCCATCCCCTGCAAAGTGCTCTACAAACCCTAGCAACCTGGGGTCTCTAGGTGCTACTGTAATACAAATAATAAATAAAAATCTCAGTTTCTTGGTGACACAGAAGCTTGAAGCAGTGAGTTCAACCTAATCTTCCCCATTACAAAAAGGTTTTGTTTGAAGTATGGCTCTGTCCTCTTCCTCCAGCAGTTTTCCAGTGCACTCCCAGGGAGAGGGAGAAGCCAGTCAGGCAAGACTTCTCCCAGCCATGAGTGAGCAGCAAGAAGCGCTGCTGCAGCTGGCAAACATCAAGAAAAATGACTGAAAATCCAATGTCCCAAGCCATGCCTGATACTGAATTTCCTTTAGGGCTTATTGCTCTAGCCAGGCCTGCTGTGACTGGATCTTTGGGATGTTAGATTCTCATTGTGATGCCTTTTCATGGTCTTAAAAAATTGAGAGCCAGACACAGTTAAGGGATAAGGTTCTTTTACCTCAGTATTTTGATAATAATCCTTGTGATGCACCACTTTGCCAAGGTGGGATGCCCTGCAATGCACACACACACACAACTGATCACATATACAATCTATAGACCTTAGCACATCTAACAATGGATGCCCCAAAGGCCTGGATGAATAGTTTGATATTCCCTCATCCATGGAATATTCCCCCCTGGATGGGCCAAATCTCCAGTTTACAGGATATTTTCTAGAAAGTTTGGTTTTCCAAGATACTGTAGGGTTTTCTGGCCTCCTACTATGAGGCCTTTAAGGTGTTTGATCTCCTGCCCTAACAAAATACTAGAGCTATTCTAAGTGATCAGACTTCAGGAATTACAAGTATTCGTGCTAAGAATACTGAGGATAGATAAAAGTTATATAAAAGGTATATAAAAGAAAAGGCAAAAAATCATCTTGGTATCAATTGAGATGAGACAGCATCTGTAAAAATTGTGAACCTTAAAGTTGCAGCTCAGGTCTAATGAAAACCTTTGCCCTCTTCAATCTTCCTACACACTTGCTGAAGCTGTGCAGGTCATTGTGGAGTAGGATTTGTGCTGGACCTTTGAACTGCTGTCTCTTGCCATGGTGAACCCCAGAGAGAGGCCAGTGAGTGTGGGTGAACACTGAACACAGGAGCAGAGCAGCAAACCTGAGATCTGCTTCCTGAATAGGAAATTCCTGAGCTCAAGCACTGCCTTGTCTTCTGGTTCCATCTCCCCAGTTTGTATCCAGGCAGGAGGAGAGGCTTCTGTTCCACTTTGGGCAGACCACTGAGGTGGCTAAATCAGGGAATCAGTCCCTTTCCACTGCCTGGAAAAAGCAAAGGGCAAATCCAAGCTGTGGTCCAGCTGCCCCAGCTGAAGTGTGATGCACAGTCAGGAAATGTGAATGTGTCTTTCTCTGCAGAAGAGAAAATCACAGGCAGACCCAACCCCTTGAGAATTTCTGCAGGCAGGGCTTTGGCTGCAAGCAGCAGCCCTGGCAGCTCCTTTCTGCATCCAAGAGGAACAGGAGGGTAATAAAAAATTCTCCTCCTTGTGCCCCTGAAGCATCCAAGGGTGGTGAGGAATGCAGAGCAGCTTGGACAACCTCAAGCACACTCCTGCCCTGCTGGGACAAACACAGGTCACAGAAGGGACAACTTGCTGCCACCAAGTGCTGTTTTGAGTCAGGGGGCACTTCCCTGGTAAGATAACCCCTGGATACCATCTTTGTGCAGAATAAAAAATGAAAAAAAAGATGAATTTAAAACATAAAAAGTTACTTTACTGTTAACAGTCTTATTTTCAGGCTTAGTGGAAACTCCATCTCTGTAGCTATCTATGACTCAAGGGTTAAGAAAAATTTATCATAATCACATTACATAATGTGATTTAAAATAGCCCTTCATTTTCTGCTCCTCTCAACAGGTTACTTTGTTTCCTTTCTGGCAGGTACAGTTTGCATGTGAAATGGAAAGCAGAATTTCTTAAAATGAAAAATCATAATGGAAAGAGTTGCCAACCCTGAGGCACAGCACTGTCCCCACTCGGGAGCTGTGTGCCCCTGCCAGGCTGTGCTCCCCCAGGGCCTCCTGCAGCTGGTGCCACCTGAGGGTGTTAATGAGAGGTTAATGTTCCCTGCCCAGACAGAGAGCGAGCATTGAGGACCTAATTTAGAAACAGCAGTGTCTGCTTGTTCCTGCACTGTGCCTCCTCACCTTTGAGGGGCTCAGAAGAGGCTCAGGTGTTGTGGAACAAAGGGCTGATACTGGGCACAAGCAGCAGAACCTAAAGAACTGGAGGATCTGACCTGCTACAGGAAACCTGACCTTTCTACAGGAAACCACAAGGAAACATCCCCAAGCTGTGACTTCACCTCCCCTCGACTCCAGGACATGGCTTTTCTCTTTCTGAGTGAGATGGGAGGTCCTGGGGGCAGTTTTGTTGCCTTCCACAGCACCTCAGAGCCTTGGATGCTGTGCCCTGCAGAGCAAACCACATCCCAGGCACCAGCAAGGAGCACATTTTCACCCAGCAACTCCTGCACAACACCACAATGCCTGGCACCAGAACTGATCTTTGGAAAGGCACCCAGTATTTACCCAGAGATTACTGGTGGTGCAGACTGATTTGCTGTATGTCTGTGCTTGCACCAGGCATATGGATATCAATATTCAGCCACATGAGCTTCGGGAGCCAGCTCTGGCAGGGGAGACAAGAATTAAATGACAGGCTCTTCCACCTCAGCCCAACTGCAAGGGACATGGGAATACTGGCACACAGAAGCTTGTTTTCAGAAAGCCAGAGCACAAATGACTGAAAAAGACTTTGACACACTGCTTTCCTAATGCTTTTGGTCGGGCATGTTTTAAAAACTTGGCTCAGGGCTCCAGGCTCTCTTTCTCTCTCTGTCTGCCACTGGAATCAACAATTATAATCTCTCATGAGTCTGTTGCTATTAAAGATTAAAAAGGTTGATTTTGAAATCTATGGATTTCTTAAGGGAGCTGAGAGCAGAGGCTGTGCTAGAGTTCCAGGTCGTTGCTGCCTGGGCTCTGTGCTGCCTTGAGTGGTTTCCTGCCCTGTCCTGTGCAGAGTGAGACACAGGGACAGAAACCTCTCACAGCCTGGCCATCCCTGCTGAGCTGCACTTGGTCCTGCCCTTTCCTGTGCTCTTGACGCAAAGCCAACCTCATCAGGTGTTTTTGTAGGATGCAGATTCCTCTGCCAGGGCTCCTTGCCTGCCATCAGCTATCATGTTAACTGGGGCACTGGGTCAAAACTCACTAACTTGGTCCATGTGGAATAGAAGCTTCTTGGCCTGTCATCTCATTCTCTCCCTCTTACTGCTGTGTTTGCCTTTGGGAACTCCACTCTGAGGCTCAGAAGTGTATTAAGACAAGCTATAACTGCTGGATATAATGTTGTCTTTGACTAATAAATTAATTATTTGTGTATTTTTAGGGAGTGTGATGGCATAACTTAGCCTGGGATCGTAATCTTTTATAATCTCCTGTTAAACAAACAAAGACAGACAACAAAGGCTTTTTCAACCCCGAAATTCCCTCTTTGCCTAAGAATATGTCCCATCATCCAGAATTTATTTTGCACTCCTTGCAGCCTAATGGGTCCATTTGGTATAATGCTGCATTAGCTAACAATCATTTATGCCAACTTGCTACCCATTAGGTTCCAAGAAAATCTTGCAGCTGGTACAAATATCACCCTGAAACATTAATTCCCATCTCAGCATCTTGGTTTTTTTCCCCCTCTTCATGCTATGGATGGGCAATGCTGCAAGTGGATGATCCAGAGGTTTCTGGAAGGGAGGTTCCTGTCAAGTCCCTGAAGTGCATCCCTTGCCCTGGATGGGAACTTCAGAGCTCCTTCAGAGGGGAGGGGACATGGTACCATCTGAAACCTTCTGGGCTGAGAGTTGCTACTACAACTTTGCACCTACTCAGGTCCAGAAAACATTTTCAGGACATGAAATTAAAATAGACTTCCTTTTCTAATTCATTTTTGCTTCCACTCCCAATATTGTACATATTCTTTTCAGCCCTTCTAATACAGCCCCATCTGTAGCAATAATGAATACAAGCAGTGTTTCATGACTTTTAACACTTGCTGAGTCCAAGCACATTTGTGACACTGGTTTAAACCTAGAGCACTATAACAAATGAAGCACTCTTAATCCACAGGCCTTAAAAGAAAAAAGACCATCAAAAATAGGAAAATTCAGATTTTGCGAATGGAAAATATGAAGTAACGGAAGGTGGGCTTCTATGACTATGCCAATTTTAAGAGTACAATGCTAAAGAGATTTTAAAAAACCCTTAACTCTTCCAAGAGACTTATGAATACTTGGAAATGTAGTTTACACTGCCTTTTAATATATTTTTTTTCTCATAAGCTCTGAAGGAATAACCTAAAAATACCCCAAAGCCTTTTTATGTACTTTTTCTATAAGTTACCTATGGTTACATGAAAAAATTATTTGTGACTTAAGAATGGAGTCACTGTCACAAGAAAGGACTGCATTAGACATCATCTTCAAACTGAGGTCTGAAAGACCTGGCTGAAACAGAGAGGACAAAGAAAGGAAGAGAAAAGCTTTCAAACCAGATGTTTGCCTTGAAATCTCATGTTGATCTTCAAATTATCCCACCTTCATTCAGGAAGCTGCAGAGGGTTGGAGTGCTCTTTGCTGAAGCTGAAAACCTTGTGAGGACTTGCGTGGTGCTGACGAGTTTTTTGAGGAGTGAAGCAGCCTCATCTTTTGTGTTTCAGCTCTAAGGGGGAGTCTGGGCACTCTGCAGCATTTCTGGTGTGCTCAGCACCAGGTAGGAACCAGCCACACACCCAGCCTGGCACTGGGAGCTGCAGCTCCTGGTCCCTGTCTGGCAGCCAGGTCTGCTCTGGAGGCTGCACATCAGGACACCCACCAGTCAAACAACTGCATTGATCCAGCCCCAGTGATTTTACAGGGATTCTCCAAGGAAAAAAGCAGCTTTTTCTATGACCCAGGTGATGTGAGTCAGTGGCATCCCAAAAACACGATCAGTTTACCACTTGTTTGTCAAAAGGAAAGTAATTTTATTATTTTTTTGAACCATCAACAGAATAGTCTTTATTTTTAAGGCCACAGTTTTGTATGGCTTGCTGCTGGGAAGTAGGAAGGCTTGAATTTCTAGATTAGAGACAGTAGCACTGCATGTACCAGTGCTTTGCAATAATGCTTCATGAGAATTCCCTTGGACTTCATATTGTTGATTAAATAGTAATTGATTAAAAAGCATATTAGATGAGGAATTATGAGCAAATAAAGAGAAATGTAATTTATGAAAAATTGTTACACAGCTGCTCACATGTCACAACTATTTTGCAACGATCAGTTATTTTAAGATGTAATATCTGAATACAGCTCCAGAACTGTTAATTTCAGAGTGCTGTGTTTTAAACCATGGAAAACTTGTTATTATAAGCATGAATCCTTTGCACTGTGTTGCAGGATTTTGCTGTTTGTTGTTCACCACTGGTGAGGGAATAGGCTGCTGTAGAGGTTGATTAGGAACTGTGGATCCTGTCTCTCATGTCTCCCATGTTATGACTCACAAAAATTTTCAAACAAAGCCCATTGCAGTGGGAAGGCTGCTGACTGCAGCTGCTCTTGTCAGGTCCTGGATAGAAATCATTAAAAATCCCACCCTTCTCTTGCTACTCAGGCTCTCAGGTCCCTTTAATCCATTTTGGCCTCCTGTACAGACAGAGAGGGAGAGAGCTGAACGAGCAGAGAAAGACAAACCTCTTCCACAACAATATTTGGCTACAAGAGAGTTAAGAGGGCAAATTGGGCTGGTTCTGCTGGAAAGCAGCAGCAAAAAGCCAACTGTGCCCTGTTGGGTAGAGCCAAGGTCAGAACTGACACAGTGAGGCTGAGGTCTGTCACACAGGGGAAACCAAAGAGTAGAAATTTCCCTGACATGGGAGGAAACAGGGGACAAAAATAGACAAATCAAGGACATTGCATGGAAAGTATGAGATTTAAGTGAAGACAACACAAAGTGTGAATAGAAATTGTCTCATGATGAGTAAGAAAAGTTGAAGGTGGAGACAAGGCCTTGAACTTGACTTAAGGTCAAGTAAATGTCTCTGAGAGCAGCAGATGAGAACCTCTTGTGCCAGAAGAGTGATACAACTGCTTTATAAAATCACAGGCCTTGGAGCTTGGGCATCCAAGAAGCCTATCAAGGGAATTTGCTTCCATATATTGTCTATACAGAAACAGAGGATAAAACCAGGTTTTGCCACCGACAGGCCTGTTAAAGTAATCTCAGCAACATTCCAGGCTCCAAAACAAACTCCAAAGGAAATTGTTTTTATAGTCACAGGCTTCATTGGAAAATGGGTTGATAGGCAACGTGGATTTACCAAGGATATCTCACACCAACCTAAGCTGACACACTTCACCATTTCCCCAATACCAGTTTCAGGCCTGGAGAGAACAAAAAGGCTGATGTACACCTTCTCTGCACTTTGAGAAGTTAAAATGAATCAGACATTCACAGGGTTTAAGATTTGCCTTTTAATCCTTCCAGAATGCAAAGCTCCCTGCTGTACTGCAGAAACCTCTCAAGTACTGATTTTCACTGCACATGTGTCTATTTCTATAATAGATAGCCCTGAAAATATGGGGAGGGGAGAAGGTGCTCTGCCACTGGGCAATGTGTTCTGGATCCATGCATTTGAAATTTACTCTCTTATCAGACTTCCTTCTTGAACAGGTCAATGCTTTCTTTATCAGGGATTTATTTGGACAGGCCTTTGATACATTTCTCAGACTTTTCCAACCAGTAAACCAAAAACCTTTATTTTTAATGGGTTAGCCCCTTCCACTGTCCTGCTCTTCTGGGAGTATTTTTGGGCTTACTGTTTTTCCTGGTGTTTTCCTTGGTTTGGGTTTAAATGGTGGTATGTAGGCATATATACAAGGCAGCTGGGCTGGACCTTGTGTCCACCCCTCAGGAGTCCTTTGCAGCCTGGCTGAGAAATGTCCCTCTCCCTCTGCAGGGGCAACCAGATGGGCACATCCTCACCAAGACCTGTGATTTCCCAGCAGTGGCTCTTTGATTTGCCTTGTGTTTATGAAAGGCCTTTCCCCACACTAAACTTCATTTTAACAACCTTGTAGCAGTAAAATTTCAGGGGAAATTGGTGGGAATTGCAATAATCTGATTCCAGCAGCAGGTCAGCACGTACACAGGAACTCACAGGCCCTGCCCCACTGCAGCTTCTTTGTGCTCAGAGAATTTTGGACCAAATAGTTGCATGAACAAGTGCAGCAAATGCTCATCTCAGGGCCTGACACTGAGCAGGGCAGTGTTTACAAGCAATAGATGGCAAAACGGCATCAGCTTTTTCTAGCCAACATCTATTAAAGACAACTTCTGCACTTATTGCACATGTTGGGATGGCTCCACTGAGCATCACACAAGGAATCTCGTCTCAAAATTGGCTTGTCTTTGGTTGATGACAATGAGTGCTGAGTGCTGCTGGAAATTATTTCTCAGGTACTATCAGAGGGTGTTCATGAAATTGGTGCCAGCCACAGTGACCACAACAATGGCAAACCCAAGATAAATTCAAATTTGGTCTCTAATCCAAATGGACCTTCCTGTGTGGTTACTGCATTTCCCTGATCTCTTAGTAAAACCCTACTTTGCCTTCTAAGCTGAGAAGTGAAATTTTACCATATCTGGGCTTTACCATATCCCAGAGCTTCTAGAGGAAGATTAAATGCTGAATACCATCAGTCTGAGCTTAGCCCACAGCTATTTGCATGATCACATAGAAGTCATGGTGTAAATTCCTGCAGAGGAACTATAATGTGCAGCTCTAGATTTGGGCTATCACAGGGGGCTCTGATCTGAAATCCCAGCTTATACTCTAATCTATTATTGCACTGTTCATGGATATACATTCACATTATCTTTCATCTAAAACAGGCCAAGATTTTCTACAAAATAATGTGTGCATTAGAGAAATATGATCACTTAAAGTATAGCTAATAGTCACCAGTTTTTCACACAGCAGCCTTTTAATGATGCTGAGTAGCTTTACATGGGGCTGATGGACACAAGTTGCCACTTTACTTTCAAACACATAATGGATTGTCTCATTGAAGGGCTATATAACCTAACATCTCATTTTTAAAATGGGCTATAGAAGCCCTTCCAATGTTCTCAACTGAAGAGTAGAAAATTAGAGGAGTGAAGAACAGAAATGGAGCGGGAAAGGGTTGGGAAAACAAACATCAGCTTAGAATTTGCTATTGGCTTGTCTGTCCATGACTGGCACAGTGTGGATGTGGGAGCACAGAACCCTGGCAGAGATGTGTGCTTTGCTATTTTCCTTTCCATTTTTAACCCCACGAAAACAGACTGGCCAGGAAACAAAGAGCCCTGTGAGAAGTTCTCCAGCCTAAGATCACCAACCAGGAGGGCAAGAAGTCCCCAGGCTTCCAGGCAGGAAGGGGAGCCCACAGGATCAACTCTGGGTGATGCAAAGCCCAGCACAATTCTGTTATTGGCTCACAGGATCCCTGGTCCAGCTTCTTCCCATCAATAACCATTTCTAGAACTTGAGGTACCTGCCACCACTCTCTTCAGGGATGGGAAACTGGGGGTTTTCAGAGATGAATGCTGAGGGTTTGTTGAAATGCAACTGCACAAAACCTTGAGTGTGATCCATCCTGGCAACTTCCTCCTCGTCTTTGGAACAAGGTAAAAAAAGCAGGAAGGGAGATGGGAATCACAGGAAAGGAAATGTCAAAGAAATCACAGCTTGAAAAATAATCCTTTTTTTTTTTTCCTAGGTTTGAATTTAAAAAGAAAACATCATCTCAAAATTATTATGATTTGGGGATTATTTTAATAATTTAAGAAAGAAATTGATGGGAAAGGAAAGGTAATTGAATGCCTATTCTTTTTCAACAGTTACTTTACAAAACATCTCAGCTACAGTCACTCACAGTTGGCTCTCATAGATTAAAAAACCCAATGTGAAAGGTGAAACAAATTGTAGCAATAATGCAGGCCCAGAAGGAATTTCAGAAAGAAAAAAAAAAGAAGGAAAGTGACACTTGAGAGCTTGTGAAAGCAAAAGCTCACCCTAAATCCATGCAAGAGCCTGAACTGAAATTGCAGACATTATCCCATTTTGATTAAATTTTGTTGAGTTCAGATCCTATTTGTCACTAGTCAAATGAATCATGTTTGATAGAGGCCCACTAGGCTCAGAGAGGAATCTTACAACCAGCAGCAAACACTGCCAGCTCCTCAGGCATTTCAAGAAATCTTTGTGCAAAACTTTGATCTCTGCAGCCTGTAAGGAAAATTGAAATTCTTGAGGTCAAGGTGCCAGCCTGAGATAGATGGTATAACTAATATTCCAGATAATTCATTAAAAAAAAAAAAAAAAAAAAAGAAATTGAAAAGTAATCATTGCAGTACTTTCTAGATTCTTTGCTACTTGGAAAAAATTAGAACCAATTAGCTACACAGACATTTTCTGGCTAACCACCCTGATCTCCTGAGGCCACTCCAGCGCAGTCAGAAAGGCTGTGTATCTTCTCTGAGGATAAAATCATATTTTTCTCTGTTCCTTTGCATCAGAGCTGCAGAGCAATGCCACACGTTTGATGCTTTGTTCCCTGTTTATGGAGCTACATCCCTGCCTGTGCATTTGATCTGATTTGATCTGATTCTATTCAGGGCATAGAAAAGGTCCCCAGCTCTTTGCACCAGCTTTTCACATGACTAAAATTGGTGAAAAGCTGTCTAATCAGTCAATCACCAGTCATTCAGAGTTCAGAAAATCCTTTATGATTGGATTTAGATGGGAGCAAGCAGGGCTGTAACTCTGGAGGTTGCTCTTTTACTCCAGACCAGCCAAACCCCAGAGCAGAACAGTAAATATGAAATGATGAAGCGTCACAGGGAGTTCAGCAGGTTTTGTTGCAGCTCATCGTGGCCAGTGGAGAAAAGGATGATAATTACAGCAGTGCCAACTCCTGTGCTTAAAGATGCACAAGGAAATAAAATGGATTCTTCTTCCATTTCCCACACTGCTGCCCTTGCCTCTGAAAGAGCTGGCTGGCAGTCAGCAGATGAAGTGCTCCTCTTCAGCTGCCTGGCATTTCTTAGGTGGCAAAAGGCAGCACTTTGGCTGAGAATGGGTCTGCACTGATGACTCAGCTGAAAAGTTCAGTGGAGACAGAACTGCTGGACCCAATGTCCTCCTTCACTCAGTGGGAACAAGAAATGCTGGGAAACCAGTGTTTTCAATCTCTGAGAGTGGCTGGAGGTCAAGGCATGTTTCTGGGAATCTCATTTAGATATGCTGTTATCGGGAGATTTTTAGACATTTTTTCTGATTTCATTTATTTTCCTTCTGGATACCGGCTGGAATAAAGAGAAGTACAGATATCTGCCTAAAGGAAACGTGTTTGGATGTACTAAAATAGACCCAAGTAATCTTTCTGTTACATTTCTGCAAATGTCCAGTCTCTGGCTGAGGTGAGACCTTGCATTCAGCACGCTGCTGCAAAGCAGGATAACACAAATCCTGTGGATTTGGATTCCGTCACATCTCTGTGCTGTCAGCTACTAAACAAATTCAGACACAACTACAATCAGAGCTAACTTTGCTAACTAAGATTCTAGCCCAAACTCCATTTAAATTACCCTCAGCTTTGCCAATAATCTGGATTCCCTACCCCTAGTCATTATTTATTCTTTGAATCTGATTTTATTTTCCTGTCTTTCCTCCTGGCAAATGCTGCAGATACTCCCAGCTTGCAACAGAACTGTCTCGGAGAGGTTTTGTTTGCTTTGTTTGTACTTCCATCTATATATCTTTGTCTTTCTGCTCTCAGAGTCATGCAGAAATGTGCCTATTTCAGCCTGCCCTGCCCCAGCACAGCCAGCACCACGCAGCTCCTGTGAATCAGCAGAGATCAGTGCAGACCTTGCTATGGCAACACTTCAGGGGGCTGTGAGGGAACTTCTGTGAGTCCGTGCTGGCTCTCATATTGTCATTCAGGTCCCCTAGTGAACTTTTCAGTGACATTAAATGGCAATTATGCATTAAAGACCCACATCCACCGTGTTCTTTAAGAGTTTTGAGAGGATCAGAGGCAGATGATTGCTTCAGGAACACTTACTGCCTGGTACTTTCTGATTTTCTCATCCATGTCTTTAAATACAGCTGATATTTTTGTTTTCACCTAAATTTAAACATTCTCTGATCCATGAGCAGGAGACTCGCTTAAAAGCAGCAACAGACAGAACATTTTTTCAGGGATATGCCATAGAAGCGAAAATATTTTCTCCAAATAGTTCTCTAATGCACAGAGATGCCAGATACACCAGCAAGGAAAATGTAATTAATGCTTAAAGCCAGTGAAAAGCAGTAGCTGCTGCTTAGAGAAATCACAGTTCTGGTGGCCACGTGACTTCTGAAAAAAGTTCAGATCTTGACTATTACTGATAAATATCTACCTGCATAGATGGAGCAGAGGCTCTCACTCTGATAGCAGGTACTTTGGTGCTATCTGAAGAAATCAGAATAAAGGGCATCTGGTTTGAATTGGAGAAGGCTGATGCTGCAAATTTTGTACTAATCCTCTTGAGCTTTACAGTTGGTTTCTCCACTGGCTCAAGCAAGCCCAGAGCTGATATTTCTCAGAGCATGCTGCAGGGCTCACAGCCATTTCAAAACTCTGTGTGTACACTCTGTTCTTGGGTTAGGAATGCCTTCATGAGGAGCTTTTAAATCTTGGTACACACAAGGTGCTAAGGTTATACAGTCAAAATAGCTGCACATTTTCATTTCACAAAATACCTGCAAGCTAATTGTCTGGGTGTAGATACAAAGCACTGAGTAGCAGTGTAAAGCAAAAGGATGTCCCTTTGGTAGCCCTTTAACTCTCCCCCCTTGGCCTGAAATCAGCTTGGTTGCTGTTCTGGGGTGGGCGTAAGAGAAATGCCATCCAAAGGAGCAGAGCCAAGTGTTTGGTTTGGAAGCTCAGGCAGAACGTGTCACATCTGAGCTGTGTTGCTCTAATTACCAGCTTTGTTCCCTCAACTTATGTGCCTTTTGCAGCAAACAAATGATATGTCACTAATCATGCAAGCAGTGACAAGAGAGACCTGGTACAGCTGTGCTCAGTGGTGTGGGAGATGCTGAATTCCCTCCTGAGGTTTGGTTGTTATTTTTCTCATTTCAGTGAGGACAGGAGCAGCTCTGATGCTCCACAGTGTGGACCCTTCTTTGATTATGATGTCTCAGGGAAGCAGCAGACGTGCCCTGCATTAGGGCTAATTAAAATCCATTAAATCATCCCAATACAGGCTGCAAAAGAAGAGACTGGAGAAGGGAACTGAGGGTTTCCTGAACAGCAAAAGGATCCGAAGCAGAGGAGAAATGCCTGGAGTCATTTTGCTACGTGTTGGATCCGAGTGCTTGGGAGAGTATCACGGTGGTATCTGGGCACATTCTCCACTGCACTTCCCTGCCCACACTCCCTCACACACCATTCCTCAGCACCATCTGCTGGGTCCCCCACAGCTTGCCTCACCACCAGCTGCTCAGCAGAAGGTAGGACAGCCCAAGAAATGAGGACACTGGGTCTCAGCCTGGCCTTCATCAATGACTGCTCCTGCTGAACCCACAAATTTCCCCCCATAAAATGGAGCTGATGGCACATTCACACCCTGCACGTATTCACATGCTGCGCCCTGAGCTCCACAGCAATTCCTCTCACACGCATCTCTCAGGAGGTTTTGGAGTGCTCCACACTACTCGTGCAGTTGGAGTGAGAGAAGGCAAAGTGTCTCTTGAGGAGGCAAAACCACATGGAGAGGGGAGAAAAGCAGGAATTTGAGTTCTACTTACACAGCACAATAAACTATCAGGGAGAAGAAGCCCTACTGGGTGCTAAAACACTTGCTCCTGGTCTGTCAGAGGTTTCTCTGCATGAGCTCATTGCCTCTACTTAAAAATAGACTGAGAGCCTTGGCAGTGCCACCACTAACACTGCAATGTCACGTCTGGGTGTTCAGAGCCAGCTTGGGCTTCCCCTGCAACTGCTCTGAGCTATGTAGATAGACATTTTTTCATTTTTCTAACAGAAAAGAGCTCATCTGGATCATGAGGCCTACATTGGTTTTGTTCACATCCTTCCTGGCAAGAAACTCCACATTTAACATCCACATCAGTGTTCCTGTGTGAAGAAACAAAGATGCACTTCCAGGCAGCTCTCTCTGCCCTTACACTGAGAGCACCCTGGGAGCTTCCAGGCTCACTGAAGGATCTCCATCTTTGCTGCCTTTGGGAATTATCTGAAACACAAGCTCCTGTAGCATGTATTTGAACAGCCAGCAATCTGTAGGAGCAGAAGTTCCTATTAGCACTTCCTTACAAGAGCTTGCACAGTGATTCTTGGGCTGCAGAGAGGAATTAGGCTGTATCATACACATTTATGATAGAAAGAACAGCCTTGTCAGAGAAGCCACTTTTATTTTAAACAGAAAGAAGCCCTGTAACTCACAGCTGCACTTGTCAGGGCTCTGCAACATATGGCTCAGGGCAAACGAGGAAAAGCTGGACAATTTTCTTTTCAGGCACTTGCTACGTGGTCAGTGTCCCATTCTCCAGAGATCAGGTCATGAAACATTCATCACCAAAGCCAGAGCCTTCACTGCAGCACTAAGCAAATGATGTGTCCTTGTCCACCCCGAGTTTTAATGGACTGGCTATCTGAGTGCTTGAGATAAAAATCCCCTGGCCTAATTGAAGAGGTGAGTGCAGCTGACACAAACGCTGCCCAAGCCTTTTGCAAACCTTTATTGTTCCCCGTGCAATAGCAAAAATAAAGCCATAAATTGGCTTTAATAATGAAGTTTAGTTCCTCACAGCTGCCAGCAAATTGTTAAAAAAGCACCAATGTTAACTGCAGAGTGCAGATGGTGGGACAGGGACTGGCAGACTTTAGTAACTATGAGTAGGGACACATTGGGACAGGAGTGTAATTAATTTCCTCTTTTCCCTGATCTTACAAACTTTCATTTGTAAGGCAGAAAATCCTCCCTGAGACCTTGCATGCTGCAGAGACAGGGTGACTGCCAGGCTGAAGGAGTGTGAATTTCCCTGCTTCAGGTGTTGGGCACTTGCTTATCCAGATTGATCTATGGATAAACCCTGAGAAGATAAGTAGCTCTGGGTTATGCAGGGTCTCAAAGAATTACTCCTCAGAGTGCCTTCTCCTTGCACTGGGCAATATTTGGCAAGTGTACCTGCAGCATCCTAGTTAGGTACATTGTTCTGTTGCCCCTTGTCTGATTTACCAGGCTTGGCATCAATCCTCCTGCCTCTGAGCAATGAAGAGACAGTTTTACATTCTCCATCACAAAAAAAAAAAAAAACAACAAAACCAAACAAACATCTCCAGAAGGTAATTAACCCCTATGAAAGCAAGGTTTATTACCGTTGTCTATAAAGTTCAAGGGTACAACTCCCATCCCTGATGTCTTGGTTTAAGGTTTAAATCAGAGAGCAACAAATACGAGTCCTTGGAATTGTGTTCCTGCTCAGGGCAAATCTGAAGTGATGCAAAGTGCCACTCTTCTACAAATTTGCTGAGTGGACATTTCTGTATGGATCATCCAGGCACAAAGTGTGAAGTCACCAAAAGTCTGTTCCTTTTCTTTCAAATATTTTTTTCGTGAGCCTCTATCCTTCCTCTGAGGTCTGGAGTAAAATTCTCTTCACCTGTGTAGTCGGGCATGTGTCTCTGCTCCAAAATCCTCAGCTCCTGGGTTTTGGGAGCACATCCCAGATGGGCTGGCTGCTGGTGCCTGCAGGACTCGAGGCCATCACACCTCACTCATCTTCCTTGACCTTTTGCTTCACCCCCCTGGCGTGGTCTCTGCCCCCCCAGCTGGGAACCACAGACGCAGCGCTCGCTCTCTCCTCCCAGGCAGCAAAATCTGGGGCAGATTTTCAGTGGAATTCCTGGCCAGACATTTCAGTGCTTAGCACCTACGAGTGGGCCTGGATTTTGAAAATACTCAAAGCCTGGCAGTTCCCTGCATGGTGTTTCCAAAAACCTGCAACACACCCTTGGTGCGCTCCGCCACACGCTTCCCTCCACGTGCCCGAAATGTTGGATGGGATCTGCAGCTCAGAGTGGCACAAACACTGTTTGCTAGTCAAGAAAAACAAATACTGGAAGGAAGAGATGGTACAGAATGAAAAAATCTCAATCCAGCATTCTCTCTTCAGGGTGCAACTCTCTGGAAAGCTGCACGTGAGCCTACACATGCTTCACACAGTGTCTCATCTTAAATGAAAATGGGAAGGAAGAATACAGTGAGTGCTGCATTCAGAGTGATAAAATGATTGCTCTGAAGAGCAACACATGGCACCTTTTGTTCCTGTGCACCTAATCATCCACCTACATGGGTTTTTCTTTTTTATTCACTCACCACTGAGTCCTCTGCTTGAACCCTCCTGCTGAAATGTGATGGAGCACCAGGATGTCTCCTGCTCCCATTCAGCAGCTCTCTGTGGCAGGATGTGATCTTTATTCCTGCAAATTCCAAACAACTCTTTAAATTGACTTTTTCTTAAAAAGATACAATAGAACCTCTACAAAAATATAACATTCCAAATAAAAAGAAAAAAAAAAGAATGTTTAGGTTTTAAATGAAAACACCCTTAACTCTGAGTCACTTCTTAGTTCAAAATGGAAGAATCATATTATGATTATGACAAAACAATCAGTAAAATTACTTTAGCAGTAAAAAGGCACACTTGGGCCAATTGAAGCAATTAATCTGTGTTGAATTAACCATATTGTTAAAACTAAAAGAAAAAGTTTTTTGTTTTTGTTTTTTTTTTTTTAATTTCAATTTGAAGCATACTCACAAGGGGTTTGAATAAAGCCAAAACCACCTACTCCGAAAGCAATCTGCATCCCAAGGAGTTGCTGCCTACTTTGGTTTTGTTTGCTTGTTGTTTTTTACTTTTTAATGTCAGTAGGACAAATAATATATGCCTGGTATGCTGAGTGTATGTGGAGTTTTTAAAAAAAGTGTTATTTGGTCTGTCAATATGCTAAGAAAGCAAAAGTATTGTCTTCTGCTATGCTGCACTACTATCATAGTACAAACAGGCTTTTAGAGCCTTATATTCACTGTCTCTATGTATGTCATAAGCATTAGTGGAGTTTATTCCCCCAACATCCCTAAGTGACAGAAAAATATTATCTTCATTTCACACTCTAGGAACTAATGTCCACAGCAGACAGAGTTGCCTGAAATATCGATGGCAGTCTGAGACAGACTCTCAAGACTGTTCTTTCCAAGCAGAATAAATAGCCAAAAAAATTGCAAAAGTCAGTGAGTGGTAGAGTTAATTTTGTCCTTCACAGGATAAAGCATCACAGAATTCAGCTTTTTCTATTGCTCCTTATGCTTAGGGATCCCCTGCTGCATTCAAGACCAAAGAATCCAAGGACAGAACACCTGTAGTGCAAAGGCTGCAGAGGCAATTTTGGCAGCCAGCACACGCCCAGGATGGTGCAGCTCTGTCTTGTTCATCACATCCAGCTCCTGCTATGAGAGGAAATATTGGCCAAGGCATTGGGATTACCTTGTGGCAACAGTGTCGTGAGATTTTTAACTTCTGCCTGCCCAGCTGAGAGGGATGAGCTGGAGGGATCTATATTTAACATCTCATCTGAGGAACATCACCTTTCTCAGAGGAGCAGCCTCCCCAGCTGCTGCACTGCAGTGTCACCCTGGATCTGTGCCTCAGCCCTGATGCAGGACCAGCTTCTGATCTCCCAGCCCAGAGGCAACAGCACCACCAGTTCAAGGGAGCTCCTCTGTCACTGCAATAACACTTCTGAAGGTGAAAGGCTAAATATCTCGGGATTTTTTTCCCCCTTTTTGGGAAACTGTGCCTTAATATAACCTGGAGATATCTAAGATCATCCAAGGGTTCCTCACCTAGAAATATAATGTTCTCCAGACACACCAATTCAAAAGCTCAGCAAAGGCCAACCAAGCAGGGAAAAGATCTGCCAATGTTCACACAATCTGGGTCCCCAAATCATGCTGGCTTGCAAAAGGACCCTGTTACATTCTGCAAATCTGGAAGCTGCAGCACTTCTGCTGGTGGCTGCTCTTGTTCTTGTGGAGCTTGAAAATGTACTTTATTTACACCAAGCAGCAAACAAGCAAAGCAGCAGTGCCATTGATTATTTTGGCTGAAAGGTGTCCCTGAGACTTTTCCATTGCAGGGAAAGGAACAGGGGATGAGGATGCTTCATATGAACAAGCTCCTGCAGTGCTGTTGGGGGAGGAGACCACTTTCTCACAAAGACCTGAAGGATGCAAACAGCACAGAGAGCAGCTCTCCTGCAGGACTGAAAGAAACACAGGAGTTCACTTTGGTGAAAATCTGTGGAAGGAACTGGAGCTAGTTTTAAAAAAATAAGAATGTATTTGTTTTTGTCCCCCAGAAGAAAACTACAAAGGGTACACTAAATGTCCTCCTTCAAAACCTTCTTGGAAGCTGTCCTGCACTGCACCAAGAATAGCTGGAGCCTTCAAGAACACACCAGAGAAATGAGGAGCAAATGGCCACTCCATATCTGGCTATAACTGTGCCTATGAAACCCTTCCTGGCACGACCACGAATACCCAGTTTCATCACAGCTATTTTTAGGCAGTTCCGTGACCTGTTTGGACTATAAAATTTTTAATATAACAAGAGATACAGGTGTGTACTTCAGTGGATTCACTCCAGCCAGAAGAGCTTTTCCCCTGTGAATGTCAATGGACTCACAGTAGGTTTTTTGGATTGAGTCCTGGGTATTTTCCTAATTTCTCAATCATAGAGGAAAACAACAGCATCTCTGATAACCAGATGAGTTTCTTTTACTCCTCACCACCTTCCCAGAGTACTGTGGGGGAGTCTGGTGAGGGTTTAGGACAGAAAAGAGCTGGGAAGCTAAATCCTTATAGAGACAGTTCTTGCCACTGAGGTGAACACAGAAACAGAAACTATAAACTATGGGTTTAAAGAGGGTCATGAAAGAGAAACTGAGCCCAGAAATGCACAGAAAAGCTTCATGCATGAAAGGAGAGGTGCCAGGAAGGATCTCAAAAGGCCACAACAGAATGACTCCCTGATTACAGAAAAGAAAACTGTAAATAAAACAGAAGAGATTTTGTGCAAAGTGGATGTGCTTCTCAGAGTGCCCACCATTTATTACCCTGATTGTGTCATTAGTCACATCCCCTGCTCCGGATGATCAAATATGGATGTGTTTTGAAAGATGGGTTCAAAGAACATTGAAACATAAATCTCTCGGAAATGAAACACCCAGTGTTCTGGACAAAAAAACTCCCTCTCATCATGTTATTTTCTGTTTTTTAAGGTCTTTAATAGATTCAGAGAGAAGACTTATGGCAAGGCATCTGGACTCCTCAAATGCTGCATTAATGGAAGACAAGTGCTGTACAAATCCTTTCCAACGCCCCATGAAGACAAAGCAATTTGTTTTCTTACTGTCAACCTTTATTAATATATTGAGTTTCAGTTGAAGAAGGTCATCAGGATGAAATAAAGAAATTAGGAAATGAGCAGAAAGCATTTCTGATGGCAAGAAAAGGAAGAAGCAAACTGTGAGGATGGTTAGAAGTGCTAAAAATACGCCAGAACAATGGATCATCCTTTCTCTGCAATTTTCCTTTCTTTTCCTCCCCTAACATCTGCAGCATCTTTATAGAAACTTATTTATCTCCTTCATTGCCTCTTTCCACAACAGGAACAAGCATGGCCTTACTCAGCTAACAACCACACCAGGAGGAACTGTAATCTTAAAAAACATAAAAATTCAGTTAATAACTACAGAATTGCCATGTCCCCCAGATTATTGCCTCTGCTATTTAACTCTTAGGTCACCCCTGCAGAGGTTTGATAGAAGGCTGAATCAGGGGATGAGGTAAATAACTCCCAAATTAACCAATATATATATATAATTTTTTTTTGAAAAAAAATAATTGAGTTTCAATGCATAAGACATTTATGGGAAGAAGTGAAATAACCAAAAGATATATAAAGTAAAATAGATTCAGGAAGACTGGAATCTCAAAATATAGAGAAAGGCTTATACAAATCAATTAATTTTTCAGCTTTTCAGCCCAGAAGATGTTCAGTTTTGTTATGTTTCTCTGCCAGGTCGAATGAAATTGATATTGAGCTAAAAAAGATTCAAAACACAAAATAAATGACTCTTATTTCCACTGACACCTTTAGATCCTTTCCTCTTTAGTATTATTTTTCTTCAGACATATTCCGTTCCCTTTATTTTCTTCAATAGTCCTATTAAAAACTGTCTTTTGTAATGAAGAACAAACTCTTTTCAGGAGATGTTTTGTCCTTTCCAGAGCTCCTACGCCCACTGTTTAGGCCTGTTCATGAGGGTCCAGGGAAATTGTAAGAGCACAGCTCTTCAAAATTCAGTTATTACACAAGGGATGAATAATGGAGAGTAAAAGCTGTCTCCATGGCATCCAAGGGGCAAAAGGTACCACACTAGTTTGTTATTCATAAATGCTGCTAACAAAGTACTCTTTTTTTTCCATATGCAAGTTTTTTCTGCTGAGCCCCCAGGAGGTTTGTCATTAGCAATCTTGATATCTTAATTATTGCACAGGCTTTTTCTGCCTTGACTTCAGAGCTCTCAATAGACATGGGTGAGTCCTTGGCTAGACAAGATTCTCAGGGGCAAAAACCCAGAGTTTCCTCCATCTTAGAAATGCAAGGCTCTGGCCACTTGACCATGGCATAAAGTCTAAATTTTCAATTGTACCAAGTAGCTATTAATGATGAATAATGAAGACAGCCTAAGCCCAACAGAAATATCTGTAACTCATCTTATTTAGGGAAAATTTCTTCAGATATTATACAGAATCATTTCACATCAATTTTCTCTTGCTGTACTGGTAAGGGTATTTCTTTAACAGCATCTCCTTCAAGAATCCCTGTTGGGAGTTCCTGTGTCCATCACTGTGAGTTGCAATTCTCTGAACTAATAGATTTGTCAATCTCCTGGCTGGACAGAACTATTACAAGCCTTGAGTCTGATCTCCTGTGTAGCCTCCCACAGACTGCCCCTGACTGTTCAGAGAACCAGGGAGGTGCTGCAGGAAGGCAGCTCTGGAGGTGACCCAGCCTTCTAAAGCAAGACCATCACCAACACCAGACTGACTGTGACTCTGTCTGGCTGAGGCCTTAAAAACTACAAGAACTTGCAACTTCTGAGTAAACTGCTCTGGTGCTGCAACAACCTCTGGTAAATCAGTTTTTCCTGATGCCTTCCTCAGCTGCAACCCACACTGAGTTCCTGGGGAAGAATTCCCTTGTCTTGTTGAGTTTCCAGTTTCTTTTGGTTCAGTCCTCAAGCTTCCCCTGTTCACTCTAAACTGCTGCCACTTGGCAACCCTGTAATCCCATTTTTTGTTGTTCAAAACTTTAAAAACTGCCTTCTCCCCTCTGTAAATTGTTGTGTAGATGCTAAACACTGGCTGGCTTCAATGTGACCACAGTATCTCTTTTTTTTTGATAGTAGCTGCAAACCAGGAGTTCAAGACACTGATTACTACTCATAGCTTGAAAATTGGCCAGACTACTGGGCTTTGAGAGCCTGTTTGGACAACTCATAGACACCAGTGTGTGCTGGCAGACAAGAGACATAGAAGATTTTTCCCATATAACAACAGATATCTAGTCTATGTTAGTTATCCACTGCAATTGGAATTTCAAGGTAAAATACCACCTTCCTCACATGGGTGGAACGAGCTGTTCTGTGGACATAATCACTCCCAGTGATTATAGAGGGTGTTCAGAAAATTTAGAGCAACTGGAAAATTTTATAGAACTACTTAGGCCTTTGCCATAATCCTATCATGTAATAATAATTAAAAAAAAAAAAAAAAAAAAAAAAAAACAACCAAAAAAAAACCCCAAAAAAACCCACAAAAAAAAAAAAAAAAAAAACAAAAACAAAAACAAAAAAAAAAAAAAAAAAAAAAAAAAAAAAAAAAAAAACAAAAAAAAAACAACAACAACAACAACAACAAAAAAAAAAACAACATGGCCCTGCTTTTCAAGTCGATATTGTACAAAAGAGACTTGCCCAGACTTCTTTTCAGAGCCACTAAACATCTTAACTGGTAAATAAATGAAAAAGAGTTTTCTAGGCTCTGTTCTTGGAGAAACACAGCTTAGATTTGATTTGCTGCTATTCATGAGGGTCACACTGTGCTTCTTTTTCATGCATATTTAAGTGGCTGTTAGCTTTTTTGCAAAACATCCCCTGAACCTGCAAATTTCATGAGTTTCTCCTGTAAGTGGATTATATTACATTTCTCAATCAACTCGGTGAAGGCTGCAGTGCCAGGGAGCTTTTTGCCTTACACCTCATGGTCCAAGGGCTCTCAGAGGCAGCGAAGCAGCAGGAACGTTCACTCTCCGTGCATTTGTATCAATTAACTCTTGCAGAAAAGAGCTAACATTCACACACATTAATTGTTCATCACTCACAATGACTCTTCTGCTCTACAAAACCACCAGGGCCTATTCAGTTTTGATGGGTTTTTTTTTCCCAAAGCTTAGTAAACCTGTGCAAGGTCAGTTCCTTGAAAACTCGGGAAAAGGCGTTTGTGGGATTAAAAAAAAATATATCCATGAACTGGGTTATTTTGCTCTCCAGAAGAAAAAAACAAAAAGCTTTGGAGGCAGAACCAAACAGGGCTGCCTGGGAAGCAGCGCTGGAAGGGCACCTGCTCTCCATGGAGGGAGGGAGGGAGGGTCCCACAGAGAAGGGGGTGACGCCTCAACAGGCACAGGCGGTGGCATTTAAATGTCTCGGGTTTCCTGCCTCCCTGGTGGCTGGGGCCCTGCTGAGCTCATCGCCAAGTGCTAAAGGAATTCCATCCCGAGGAGTGGGAGGGAAATACCACGGGTGGGTGAAGGAGGGTATGGCTCCCTGCTGAGGTGAGGAGGCAGCTTTCTGATCCCTGCATCTCTGATTGGGCGACACAGGCTCATCAGGCAGGCTAAGGGCTCAAAAACATGTGCTTTAAATCATATCCTGTGAGTGAGGAGAGGCTCTAGGGGCATACCCAGTGCTGAGAGCAAGTAGGAAAGATGGTGGGGACATTTGCCAAAACGAGGCGTCAGGAGGAGCAAGTCTTGGCTGTGCAGATGCCTTTATTTCAATAAGAATTCAGAGCTGGGATGTGTCAGTGTTAATCCTGTGCTGGAGAAAGCCAGAGCCCTGGAAGAAACCCCTCAAGCTTTGAGCACTGAAGAACAAGAGATGGATTCCCTGAGCTGCCAGGGCATGTACTAGGGGAAATAAGCTGTAGAAGAAAGAAATTAGTCCCCCTCCCAAATGAGTTCCGCGTTCTCAAGCAGAAGGAAAAATCTTGAGGAACAACCTCAGAAAAAGAAGTGTTGAGAAGTAGAGAAGCCAGGGGCTGTTGGAGACATTCCTAAAGGGTCTTGAAAGAATGAAAAAAGCTACAAGGGATCTCTGAACCACAACAGCTTTGATGCATAACTTGTTATGCAACATCTTAGTGTATGCAATAAGCTCTCTGTGAAATAATAGGCACTTTAACACTTCACAGCATCAAGGAATTTCCTGTCCTGGCCACAGGGTTCAGCTGCAGATGTTCACTCCCATAAATCCAGTGGGATTCCTGAAGCAGCCTCTCCAAATTTAAATCAAGTTCAAGCTTATTAGCACATGTTTATCACCTTAGATTACATCACCAGCAGAACAGATTTGCTCCTGGGATGAAAGGCTTTCCCAGACAAAACTGCAGAAGGGTCACTGGGGCTGCTCAATTACTCCAAAGTGACAACACTCAACTGCTTCAGCACAAAACACACAAAAATTGTCCTCTCTTACCTTTTCCCCTGACACCTGGTCCAGCAGCATTCCTGATTCACTGCATTGTGAATGCAATTTCTTTTGGAGGAGTTTTGCTTTTATGGCTCACTAAGAGGCTTAATTGACTCTTGGCACAAGGGCTCTGGTTGCTTTGTCTCTTGCTGTACATAGTGTAACAAATGCTGCCTGGATTCTTGCAATGAGTCTATGGCTACAGAGCTGGGCAGACAAATCAAGCTTTGAACCCTTGTGCTGGTTTTTTTGGGAATATCCAAACTAGGGAGCAGTGCTGAGAGTTTTATGGTGCCCATTGCGTCAGATTTGGGACCTGAGTACATAAAGGACTTATCCAGAGATGTTCCTATTTGTGGGCACCCGCTGGAGTCACTGATGATGGGGCTCTGAACACTCCAGTACACAGCAAGGAACATTTACTTAACTACAGCTCTTAGCTGAATCCTGGCAATCTTCAGCTCAGTCACAAATGGAAGAATGACGTCTTTGCTCCCAAGAGCAGAAAACATCTGGGTGAGACAGCACCACTCAGTCGAGAATAGAAGTGGGTGTTGTGAAGAGATGGGGGATTTTGAACTTCCTTGAGTTGCATTGTGTAATGTCTCTGCTGCTTGACTGTTTAATGATTATCACAGGTTTTTAAGTTAATCTGGGGAGCTCTGAAGAGAAAAAGAAGCCCTGTGTTTATTGATACAAACTGAAACCCTGTGAAACCCGTGGTCTAGGTAATAATTCTGCACAGATTTGATTGTGGTGCTGATTTTGTCCCCTCCTTGGGTAGGAATCTGTGGTAGGTAAAGCTCTCTTTACCAACTGGAAGATTTTAAAAACCCATAGTTCTGGGAACTATTAAACTTCTGTCATTAGAATAAACAAACCTTTCCCCCTTCTCATTTGTTTCTTCTTCCTAGAAATTTCTGGTCGTGATAACTTAATATTGCAGTACATGAACACCCTCCATAATTAATTTTTTCACCATGTTCGTTCTCTCTTGGGAAGAGAGAGAATATTGAAACTACATGAGGTATTTTAAAGTCTTTATTTGTCTAGTTTATGACTGCTTATTAAAGGCAAAGTCAGAGAACTACATGCTGTGCTTGCCACTGAAACTGGTAAGGCTGGATTTAGTTATGGATCCCACTGTAGAGTGGTTCTTAATTTCATCATACTAGAGGTCCTAGCAAAGCTGCTGGCAGCTGGTAAGAGTCAATAATGATCACATAAAAGCTACTGGGCTCTCCCATCCCAGGCTAAATCATAAGTGGTTGGTCACTGGATCAACTTTTAAGATCCTCCCCTGACAAAAGCGGTGCTGTTCCACTGACATCAACTGAGCTGGGTTAATTTACACTGCTGGCAAATTTTGCCCAACATATTTTAAACTGGAACAAGTTAAAATATCCTGAATTTCTTTTCTCTGCTAGAATGCATCAACTCCTACAACTCTAGGGAAGGGCTGTGAGTTCCCCTTGGCTTACAGGAGGATTTCATAGGAACGCTGACTAAAGCCCGGAGGTTTGCCTCTCACACTGACACAGCCCTGCCTTTTGTTTCCAGACAAATGTGCATTTAGCAGCAGACACAAGGCATGCAAAACCATACATTCAAATCCATGCCTTGCCTTATGGTTTCATCATCTGACCTTATCAAGTGACAGAAATCCTACAGACAACTACTCTTAGCAAACAAGATTGCTTACAACAGTAAGTGATGTGCTGCATGGAGTGTCAAACTTAGGAATAAAGAGCAGATTAGCAGTGTTTGAATGGTGCATTTATTTTATACATCTTAGACCAGTGTTACCATCAAGAATAGGGGCAGACAGTTTGCATCTCTCCTTTTTGTTTTGTATTAAAAAACACAATGCAAACAGAAGGCAGAACTGGCTATTTATATCGGCTCCATCGGAAGTGGTGACAGGTATAATTACAGAGGAGAAATTACAGGGCTTATTTCAGTGGCATTTCTCCTGCTGTTCTAGAGGAGATAAAAGATTGAAAATGTTCCTGACATATCTCCAAAGTAAAGATGCTTCAGTGCACTGTTCAGGTTATTTGCAGGTTGATTCAAGTCTGCCTTCTCCAGAGCTCAGGAGGGAAGAGGCTGTGTGGGGTTTGCCTGTTGGCTTTGTCTCCTCCAGGACACCAATTCAAGCAAGCCTGGAGCTTTTTTTGTTAGGTTGCCCCACTGCCAGGTAGGCTAAAGTCACTTCACCATTTGCTCTGCCAATCTACTTGCTCTGGCCACCATCACTTTTATTTTGCCCATCACATACAAGATGAGCAGGAGCCTCATGCCAAGCTGGTTTCTGCTAAAGCTTTACAGAATTGGCAGCAGTTTTTGGGTTGCACCTGATCTTGGCCAGCTTCCCCAGGGCTGGGATGGTGCTGTCCAGGATAAGCAGCAGCCCTTGGGATCCACATGAAGCCAGCCAGACTGGGCCAGACAAAGATCCACCAGGGCAGCAGTGCAGGGAGAGCAGAGCTACAGCCTGTGAGCAGAGAATTGGAAGGCACCAGAGCTTTCTGGTTCAGAGCTGCTCTGCAGCAATTTCAGCCTCCAGGAGTGCATCACTTCATGGAACTGAGACAAAAACCTTTGTTAAGAGGCACAGAATGCAAAAGGTGCCTGCTTTCAATTCAACAAAACCTTTACTCTTCCTCCCAGAAAACAAAATACTAAGGAGAAGACATTTAAAAGGCTCTTAACAGAAAATATAGAGAACAAGGAGCAAGAACAGAAAGCAACAATAGCTCAGTTGCTTTGCCTGGATGGGGTTGTTTGAAATAATGTTGTCCTGTTACCTAGCAACATGGAGCTTATTGCTGGGCTAGTTACAACCTCATTCATATTTGTCATAATTTGGTAATCAGAATTGATCATAAATAAGGCTGAACACAATCAACTGACTTATGTTTGCAGTTAGAATCAATCTAAATCAGGGAAGGACTTTAAGAGCTCAGTCATCTGTTCTGGGTGATTTACTCCCATTCTGATACTTCCACTTGGATATTACTGTGTTGTCCTTCACTATGATCTCCAATTAGGCTCTGAGCTTATTCTCTAGCAAGAGACACCTCTAGACACAAATGAAGGGCAGCATTATACCCGACTTTTGCTAGCCTCTCTTGGTCAGCTCTGTTTCCTTCTCCATTTCAAGTGTTTTGTTACCAAAATTAGCTCTCCTGGGCAATTCACACCATTTGAGTGAAACATTCAACATCTCCTTCCTACCTTGCATTTTTTAGCCACGAGCATTACAACTCCAGCTCTGTCACCAGTGCCAAGCACAGAACTCACAGAAGTGACAGTGCTGAATCACCTCAGTACCTGCCCAAATATCTCTGCTCTGCAGCAGCTCCACTTGTGTCCCAAAACTGCTTTGGTGGCACAGGGGTGTGGTGCTTACACAGCAGCTCCCACAGCTGAGCTCTTACACACACACAGGGCTCATCTGACAGCTGGCTGCCTATCACACAGCCTGGCAAACACAGCTGAGCAGGAAACCTCAAGGATCTGAGGCTGCTTAATCAACAGTTAGGATTAATGGGAAAGAGTCTTCAAAGACAGAAAAAGGAGCTGCAGAGAACTTGTCTCTTGATACCCACAGATGAAGCACAATATTAGAGACAGTGTGCAAGATGAGGTTTTCAGACCAGGGGGCACAGGGGAAGTACTTGGGGAGGCTGGGAAACAGGATGGGATTGACCCAGAGTGACACTCAGCTGCCCAGCTCCACGTTTGCTCATACACTCCCTTCCCAGCCCACATCAGTGTCTTTGAGAGCCACTTCACTGAGGTGGGACACATGAGAGGAGAGTGTTGGGTGTAGAACAGCCAACCTGCAGAGCCAGGCAGAGCCCCTGCCCCACAGACATCACTGTGCTGAGCTGCTGCCTGTTCCAGGCACCAGCAGGCTCTTTGCACCTTCCCTACTCCCCCATGTGGGTCTAAACAGGACATGAGTTAGGCCTGTTACTCTCCACATCTTGTCCTGGTCCTTTGGGGATGTTTTCATTACACAAAAGAAAATTGTTCATATAAAAACGAATTTCAGAGCTGCTTCTCTGCAGTGTGAGAGTGATTTACAAACCAGTAAATTAATCTGTGTACCCCTTATGGTCTAAGCATCTTGCCTTGTTCTCCCAGCATGACTGCAGAAACACTTAATTTTGAGAATTTCTTCTTCATGTGCCACGTTCAAAAATCTACAGATTTATTTCTTTCGGTGCAGGGTATGCTCTCCAGTCCTTGCCTGTGGAAGCAAAACCTTTGTCTAAACAGAGGCAGTGGGGGATCATGCCATTAAATATTGGCCTGTGCAGATAAGGAGAGGTTTAAAATGTAAAAGAACTGTTGAGAAAATGTGCTTTTTGCCAGGAATGGGAAAACCACTGCAGGTTTGGGCCTGGCTTAGGAGCAGGGCAATGCCTGAGCCTCTGCTTGTCTGTCCTCATTGCTCCCTTGCCATGGGGAAGGTGTTCTCTCCATTTTTCTGGGGCAGCTTATTCTGCAGTGGGGGCTGGATGTGGGGAGTGAAATCTCTACTCTGACATCCCACAGCCACATGGGGAATGGTGAATGGTCAGCAGGTTGTCCCCATGTCCTCTGCTGGCTTCAAATCACACCCAGCACACTTTGGTCCCTTCCCTTCTTCTAATGTCCTGCTTGGACAAGCAAATTGTCTCCACAGCCCCCAAGACAATCCCCTATCAGGAATGCCCCAGCTCCTCTCTTCCTCCTCCTTTAGACTGGAATGGACCTGGCAGGCCCAGCTAGAGCCCCTTCCCTCTGTGCCTATCCAAATCAGTATATTGTCAAAATAACTCACCTATGTAACACTCCCCTTTTTTGCTAACCTGGGATAAGTTGTCCCAGGCTGCTTCCGTCATACTCTGGTGCATCACTGCATCCAGCCTGGGAAACTGGTGCTAACACAGCTAAAGGCAAAAATGCTAAAACCTTCCCAGAATTAAACCATAATTGATGGTGAAGTTTTATTCTTGTGACTTCAGACATGACAGAGGAGCTAAATTTATATGCATCACTGAGGTGCTGAGAACAGAACAGGCCACACGCTGAAAACAATCCACATTTGTGGTAACAGCAGCACAGGCAGCGTTCAGGCAGCTGTGACGTGGAGGGAGCCTGCTCAGAATATCTTTCCCCTCTTTTTGGATACTCTCCCTCAGCCCTTTGAAAGGCAGCAGCAAAGAGAGAAGCGTGGCTTTCTATAAATGACTGCACATTCCTCCTGCTGGGAAAAATATGATGCTGGGGAACACGAGCAGGAGCCATCCTTCACTGTAGCACTTTCCAGGACCTGTTCCAAAAGATGCAAGGCTCCCTGAAGGCCAACAGCATCCTCCTTGAGGGAACATTGGCAACCTCCAACAGCACAGCTTGATTGGGAAGCAGAGACACTTTTCCAGGGATTATTGGGTGTGTTTGTGAAGCCACCCTTTCATGGCAGAATGTAATGGGGAGCAGGAGATGCTGCTCCATCTTACAGGCCATGCTTTCCTCACACACATCCTTGCAACTTTTCATAATAGTTTCTATTTAGCTTGCAATTCTCTGGGGAGAAGCAGGACTGCAATCACTAATTTAGTTTTTTGGGGGTTTTGTGTTTTGTTGTTGTTTCAAACAAATGAAATGTTCATCTATAGATCAGAAAGCATCTTGGCAGGATTAGTGGCTTGGGATCATTTCAGCAACTGTCCAGCTTTTCTATCTGAGCAAAGAGAAGCCCAAAGACTCAGATATTCAGCAGGACTAGGCTGAGAGTTGGAGAGCTGATACTTGTCCTATTTCTGTCTGTGTAATCCTTAATGTCAGGCTCGAGTGTTGCAAATGTCTGACTCTTAAGCCCATTTCCCAGCATTGTGCTTATTACAGGCTTTGCATTTACCAAACCCTGGACACTGATCTCTCTTGCCCTGGTGCAATTTGGCCTTCTGTGCATGCCAAATCTAAATCCCATCACCACCTTCATGATGGCTGAGCTTTTCCTTCAATGCCCCATCTTAAAATCCATGCAGAACCTCAAATGCAGTCTCAGCATCTGCTCATAAAAGCAAAACTGCATTTTTGAGTTCTAAAATTGGGGAGGGGTGTCAAAAAGGGATGGCTCTATTGAACTTTAGAGCTCAGAAGTCCAAAGATTAGGTGTTATTAATGTGCATTTAAAGCAATCTCACAGTCTTTGGAATTCTGACTCAGGAGCTCTGAACACCTGGCACAGGCAGCACTTTTGCTACAAAGCAAGTTGGCAGGCAGGTTAGTGCATCTCTGGGGCAAATTTGGGAGAGTTTGGAGCTGAAAGGAGAAGCCTTATTAACCAATTAAAGCAATCCTCTAGTATTCCCTTCATTCCAGGGAATTCCAGTTATTAAACAAAAATAGGAGCTTTAAAGAACACTTAAGCTGCCCCTGGCTGATCCATCTGTAGGAAGTTTGAGAAGGTTTAGTAACCAAAGATATTAATTCAAAAGCAAGTTTCTCATCACTGCCTGGAGGGAGCTGGCCCAGGCTGTGGGGGCATGTTCATATCCACAAGGGGTGACAGACCTGGCTGGCAGCCCCTGCTCTGCTGGCAGCAGACTGACCACACCAGAGGAGGATTGCACAGAGGCTGGAGCCTCAAAATCTGGCTGGATCTGGGGAGTTTTCACTTTTCAGGACAGAATATCAGGAGGCAGTTCTCCTGTTAGGAGAGGTGGACACTGTAGACGTCTCTATTCACAGCTCAATCTCCCAGAAATCCTACAAAGAAAACATCTGGGGAACTGCATAAAATTTAAGTGCTTTGATAAGCATTTAGTTGAGTTTTTTTTTTGTGGTTTTTTTTTTTTTTTTTTTTTTTTTTTTTTTTTTTTTTCCTTTTTTTCTTTTTTTCTTTTTTTTTTGAAGGGTAAGAGCTGACTGATAACATTTGTTAAAGGCTGCTCTTGTGTCAGTTCTGACAGGAGGATGGATGCACTACAGCTCTTTAGGTAACTTCAAAAAATTCCCCCCATCAGCTCACTTTGTGCTGCCTTGCTGTGCTAGTTAATTTTCTTTTGGTGGTGTTAATTATTGTACTGTCTGTTAAAAAGACATTTTCACTACTTTTCAGTCCCACGAAGTGACAGCAAATTGCTGCAGCAGGAACACTGAAGAGAAAACTGTTCCCCTTTCAAAAAAAATTCATAGTGCTCTAAAAGAACAAGGAAAGAAGTCAATTTGTTATTCACCAGAGAACATATTTTGTTGTCCTGAATAAACACAGCAGCAGTACTCAGAGTCTGTCTGGAACAGCAGGGAAAGGGAACTCACAGAATAACAGATATTTATGCACTGCTTTTAAAAAGAGAGCAGAGAGTGACGTGTCATGAAGCTGAATAAAAAAATTTTTGTGGTTTATTTGGGGTTTTTAAAACAATCCTGGAGATTTTGGTTTGTGATTGAATTCGGGAGTTTTGTGAAACACCAGCTTGCAACCCTGCAGTCAGAGCACTGTCACACTGTGATGGGTGAGGTTAAAACTGGCTCTTCTGCTTTATTTTAGTGCCCCAGCCTGAGGAGTGCAGCAGTTCTGGAGCTGATTCATGAGCTGCTCATACATCACTGGGGCAGCAGCATCTGGAGGGGAACACGGCAGATGGATCAGGGTGGTAACTGTCTCAAATATCTCAAATATCTAATTTTAATCCGCTCCCACAAGCCTGCAGAGGCCTTAAATGACTTCTGCATTGTCTAACCAGGCTGAGACAGGCAGAGGGGGCCAATCTGCCTCATGTGAAAGAAAGAGTGACAAACTGAGTCTGGATTGTCATAACCTGCATGGGGACAGGGGCAATAAATTACTCAAGGAAAGCTGCTAAAGCAGCAGATCCAAGATCACTTGGCACAGCTGTATTATTGAAAAATACTTAGAAAATCAAAACAGAGTCACTTATGTTTGCAAAAAAAAATCTTTTCTGTGCTGTTTAATAAAGGTGTTTTTCAGATGGACTAGGGAAAAAAAAAATCAGAGCTTACTTTTTACCATGTTGCTGACTAAGCCTTTCCGCATTTGAAAAGCACCATAAGCACTTAGCTCCTATTGAAATCCTTATCCAAGCTGATCCAAATAATGCCCGTGACTTTGGTGGTTTATTTTTTTCAACTCTTATTCAAAATTTTCAGGATTTGTTTCTTGTTTGTTTGTTTGTTTGTTTGTTTGTTTTAACAGGTAAGCTTGTTTGAATATACTTGCAGTGGTCAAAACGGGAGTGTGAAATCTCAATGTAAAGCCTGTCTGCACAACTCTGCTGTACAGGTACAACAGATAAATGTCCACAGGTGCACTGCCTGCTGCAGGTGTAGAAGGGTAATAATGGGTAGGAAATGAGAGCAGATGGCAAAAGTCATTGTTGTGATGGCATTGCACTCCTGACATGATCACCATGTTTAATCTCTTTGCATAAATCACAGCCAGTCAGGCAGCACGACCTCCCTTTTGCATTATATTACTTACAACATATGGGAAATATCACAAAGAATAAAATCATACAACTTTGCTCCTCCTCTGATTTATGCATAACTCAGACCTCAGCACTAAGGCCCCAGACAGCCTTGATTATAATAAATTGTCAGTGCATTTGATATCTAAATACTCTCCCTAGCTGATTTGCTAAAAAGAAAAAATCTGCAGCTTGACATAGTAAGCCTCATGACATAGTACATGCCAGAAAATTGCTTTATTTAATTTGAACTCAGGAGTATGGAAAAAATCTTTGAGTATGAAGGAAGGCACTTTTTTCCCCCTATATAAACAGAAAATATTGTTACATAGCCAAATAATAAACCCAGTACATGCACCTTACATATGTGCTGCTGTAGAAATTGCTGCTACAACTGGAATATCTAAACTAAAACAATGCATCTTCTGCCTTATGAAAAGAGCTTAAATCAATGCATTCTTCCTGCTAAACCAAATACCAAGCAAACCCAATCCCTTGGCTTCTGCACTTAGTGATGTTGTCACTTACACAGACAGAATTTCATTGCCTAAGCAGGAAACTTAATGAAAAAAGACACATTTTAATCCCATCAACATATATGAAATGCTGCTAATATAAGTGTCACTTGTGCAGTGTGGAGCAGAAAATTCTTTTATTCATAGAGGCAGATAACCATTTTGTCTTGCATTTGAAACAGTTGATGGCAATAAACTCCCCTAAACAGAAATGGGCCAAGAGCAAGTGTGTCAGGTAGATGCCATTACTAGAAGCAAAACATCAAAATTCACTGAACTGCTCCCTGTGTTCCTCTCACTGTGTTCTGTGACAGTTACAGCAGATGGGAAAATCTGTAGTCGTCTCTCACACAAATTTAAAAAATAGGGACATTTAATAAATGGAACATACTTAAAAATCCATCAATAGCCCAGCCTTATTTCTGGTAGTTGATTCAATTTATTCAGTGATCTCTTATTTTCTGCTCTCTGCATGCTGAATGCTCTTCAGTAATATAAATGTTGAAAGTGTATGCTGTTATTACAGCCTAAGGATGAGGGAGGCAGAACTGCTGGGGTGCAGTAACACCTTTTAATAAACCAGGTGATATGGTGGAAAAAATAGGCTGGTTTTCAAACATACCAGACCTGTATCCAAAATGCTTCAGAAGCACTGCCTGCCCTTCCCATTCCATATTTCTAATTGATTAAAATAATTGGGTCATACCTGCAACCATTTTTCTCAACTCAATTTCTTTTTATCTACACCAGAACAGATGAAGTGCTTGTTGAGGCAAAACCTTGTACATCTTATAGGGCTATAATCACTGGTCTAAAGATAAATTCTTAGCCAATTCTCTGCAAGAACAAAGCCATTCAATAGTACACATTTATTCTCAGTTGTTTGGGGGAAGTTCTATTTTGACAGTAGAAGGGAAGGACAAAACTCCTGATACCTACAGCAGCAAGATGTGCAGTGAACAGCACATTTGTCATCAATCAAGCAATAGATTTAATGTTTAGATGCACGTACCAACCTTGTTTGTATTAAATAAAAGGTCTCATCTCTTGGTGCTATTTCTTCTGACATAAATAAATGATGCTACGTTAACCTCTGCACTCTATTCAGATTCTCATGTTCCCTTTAGCATGTTTACTTTAACAGCCCTTTAATATTCACAATCAAGGAAAAGTGTTGCTGCTTTTCCTTAAAGGAAACCTGGAATTCAGAAACAGTTCTGCAGCTGGTGAATTCTTGTCTGATACTGTGGCTGTAATAAAATCTCAGCCACTTTGCATGGCCTGGATCTCCTCAGCAGCAACCCATAAATCCAGCTCCTCCTGAGGTGTCCTGCTGGACTTAGCAGGAAGTTTAAGAACCAAAACTGGATCTACAAAAACTACTCAGCATTTTGTAAGCAACACCATCAGGTTGGGGGTCTCTGCACTCAGCTGTGCACCAGGACCCAAACATGCTCAGGATCTCAAGGGATGGATTAACGGCCCAGGAATATTCCTAAAAATTAATACTGGATAAGGTGTTTCCTTATCCAATCACTGGCAAATCCAAATTTGAAACAAAACTCAATCCCAAATGGAAATCTTTCTATGTGAAATTATCTGTTCCCTTTCACTCCAAAACAGAAGTCTATACTTTATATTCTGATGCTTGCACCTCAATATGACTCCAACACTAATTTCATACAGGAACAGCTCCTTAGGGATGAGGGAAAGGGATGTTAAACCTCTGGACAGGAAGAGTTTTCTAGGCTTCACTCCATTTGCCTCAGTTCATCTGTGAAAAGAAGTTAATAGCAACACACTTCCAAAAAGCATTGTGAAAATTACATTAAAGATACTGTGGAAATCTGATAGCTCTGACCTGCAAGGGCCTTCCTAATGTGCCTGAAAAATACTACAAATGTCACTACATTACTGCTTGCAAAATGAAGACTTGTCTTGGAGAGTCAGACTCTCCACAAGTGGATCAGGCAGTGAAGGAAGTTTTCACTATTTATTCAAATCTTAAGTCTTGGATAGTTTTTGTTATTGACAGTGCATGGGCTGCATTCCACTGCGGGTAAGGGAGTTGGAATGAGCCTGTGTTAAGCATGGTTCCCATTTCTGGAATTGGTTAGAGTCCTGCTGGCTGAGCTGGTGGGAGCTGGGGATGCTCCAGCAGCAGGCAGGAGTGGGGCAGGGTGGGCAGGGAGCTCCCCAGGGGCTCTGTGCCCACCTGTGCTGGCCCCAGCAGGAGCACTGGGGCTGCTCCCAGCAGCAAGCACAGCCAGCCATCTGCCCTGAGACACAGGGCACCACAACATATTGACCACGTTCCAGAAATAGGCACAGGGGGAAAAACAGGAGACTGGCCTGTCACAGCCTGGTTATAAAGCTTTAGCAGAAATTTGGTTATTTCATCCTTGAGCACAAGCATGAAATTAACTCAGATCCTAACACCCCCAGCAGCCAGCTCCAGGATTTCAGGCAGATGTCAGAACTCCATGACATGCACTGGCAAGGGGCTGCACTTGTACAAATATTCCTGTGGACAGCTGCAGGTGGGGAGACAGGAGCAGGTTAGGCAAAGGTGAGATTCAGCCTAGAGCGTGAATCAAAACTGTGCCAGATGCTCTGAGCCAACCTGTCTCCAGTTTACATCCACAGTTTTGGCCTTTGCATCTGTTTACAAAATCAATTCTCAGCAAATGTCTGTGGAATCATTTGCTACAGATCACACCTATATAAACTGTATTGCCCCATCTTAACAAGTTTCAATTAAAAGCTGATCCGCTTTCACTAAAGGTCCTCACTCCATTCCTGTGATAATCACTACAATAATTTGTGGTTATTATTAATCACAGCCATATGGAATGGTGGATGGAGGGGGGGGAAAGCCACAAGAGCCTGCAAGTGGATTTTCAGTAAATTGTTTTCTCACACAGAGATCCCCAAGATATATTTCATGATGTTATGAGAAATAAAACAAAGCCCTAACTGACTTTAGCTTAAGCCAGGACAATTTCCTTCAAACTCTTGCCTCTCTCTGTCTCCCTCTTTCCTCTTCACTCTTTTTCCCTCTTACAAAGTCCTGATTCCATTTCAGTTATTTCTATTTGCTGCCTGGTCCTGCAACATCCCCACACTAAGGCAGCTATGAGCATATTCCAGCCTGGAGATGGCTGGTTCATTTAGCTCAGCTGGGCTGGGGTAGCTCTGGCTATGCTGATGGAAAGATGATTTAGTTTGCACTTTTTCTTTATACACTCTGCAGATGTTGTCACTTCATCCCTTGGCCCTTTTCCAGACTGTTTCTAAATAGTTTAAAAATCTCACCACTAAAATCCTCCACTGACCGTGGTATTGATCTCAGTTTCTAATCCACCCACAGCATAACTTTGCCTCTTACCAGATGCTTTTTTTTTTTTTTTTTTTTTTCTGAGCAGCTGCAGAATTGCCAGAAGTGCTTATTGATGTGGTGTGACACTGAACAGGAAAGAGCTCCAAGCAGAAATAGTTTGGCATACACTGAGCCTTCACCCTAAGAGCTCTTGGGGTGATTTTGCTCAGTCAGTATACTAAACTTCCCTTTATTAGCCTAGATCTTTCTATACCAAAAAACAAACAAACAAAAAAAAGCCTTTTACATGAAGTTTAGCCAAAAGCTGGGGAAACCACCCTGCTGGCTGAGTTCTCCTCCTGTGCTCACAGCCATGGCCTCACACTGGTGTCTGCCTTGCTCTCATGCCTTATTCATGTTCACCGTGTTCTCACACTGACATTTTAACTTCCAACTTGAGCCCAGCTGGATAAGTGGAAAGCATTTTCCTTGCTTTTGTCTAGGTCAAATGTAGACTGGAAACATCACATCCTAAAGCTGGTGATTCACCAAGGAATTCATGAGTCCTTGGCCCAGTTTTCACCAGGCTGCATGGGTCCAAAAGATGTAATATCACTGTTATGTCATGAGATATTTTGAAGCTGTTTCTGCAGTGCCTACAGCCATATTTGAGACTATTTTTTTGCTTTCCAAGTTTAGAGATGTAGTCACTGTGCATCACACAGTGCAAATTCAGTGGTAATCAGTGAAGTTCTTAGTGCAGGTCTAACAAAAACTTATACCCTATACTGAGTTCTATTTCATGAAGTAATTATTGCAAGAGGTCAGGTCTCTGAGAGGGAAACCTTTTTCATTAATTCTTTTTTGCAGTATTATTCAGAATCTGACAAAACCAGCAGGAATTTTTCCACTGATGGTAATGGGCTTTGGAGAAAGTCTGCAGTTACCATACTGGATGTATTTTCTGAAGATTAATTTGAAAAATACAGCAAACATTTAATTGATTATAATTATAGTAGTAAGAGACAAATGGCAATGCTCCCATCACAGAAAGTATCAAGGTGTGACTATGTTGTGTTCATGATTAGTAATAGACACACAGAGCTGGGCTCTGAAACAGCAATGCCACCTTTACAGGACACAACAGGTTTCACACAGCACTTTGTCCAGGGCTGGGTTCAAGTCTTGTGATATTGGACACAAACTCTATTTATTGTTTGGTGGGAAACCCCCTCCTCCTCCCCTGCTCAGCTGGCACAGAGACTCCCAAGGCAACCAGCACTGATCCAGAGGAGAAATAAGAAAAGAGCATTTGAGAGCTGCAGAACTTGTGGGTGAATGAGGAAATTCCTCCATTCTCCGTGGAGGAATGTGTCACCAGTGTGTGCAATCTTCAGAAACAGGAGGTTATCACTGACTCCTGTCATCATCCCACACTGTTACCAGAGTTCCATGAGCTTTTCTCCAAGTTATGCTCAGACAAACTGAGGGGCTCCAACATCTGCAAGGCAAAGGCTCAAGCTGTTCCAGCAGCTCTCACTGGCAACTCATCAGGGAGGGTTTTGCAGTGAAAAAGGGACAGAATCAGCTCTATGGAAGGTGTTGCCTCCCCACCCCCACACTCCCCAGTCCTTTTTAAACACAGCAACAGGGATATTTTAACAGTTCAAAGAAAGATGAGAAGAAAGGAACAAAGGCTCTGTTCAGTGTTGTGGAGAAGGTCAGACTTCTGGTTCTAAAGCCCTTGGAAAAACAAAATGGGAAACAAATAGTTTCTCTCTTTTCTCCTTCCTCAAGTAGCTGAGTACTCTGTTAGGTTATCCTTAGCCATTGTGATGAATTTTTTTCATTTTCTGATGTAGTTGAAACTTAAAGGAAGAGCGGAAGAAATGGAGCTGGAAGAGGCAACATTGCCAGAGGAGAAGGTAATAGCTCAGAAGGGAAATAGGCTCTCCTTGCAAGCCTGCCAGAAGTTACCAGAAGAAAAATCTATTCCAGAGCTTGGTTGCACAGATCTAACACCACTTGCTAATACAAACAGTTCAGTGCTTTACAAAAAGCTAACATTTCTGTCTAGTCAAACAGCAATGGACCCCACCAGCTGCACCTACAGCAGCCTCAGCTTCTGACATTAGAGAGTGAGAAAGAAATATTTTCTGCATTTTTGAAATATCTTCAAGAAACTCTACTAGAAAGTAGTTGCACCTACTCTTTATGGTGCATAGTAGCTGTTATCTCCAGGAGCAGCATTATTTATTTTATCACCAGCTAAAGTTATCTGTGTTTTAGTGACTGGGAAGTGACTAAGTCCTGGAAATATTTAATACATCTAAAATACTGTTCCATTATATTTCACCAGACACCCAGTGCAGTATGTTAAGTGGATTCTTTCTATGGCTCTGGGATTTAGACACCTTCAGCTATAACACAAAAGTCTTTACAGTAATGATTTCAAAAACAGGTTTTTCTACCCTTAAAGAAGTTTCTTTGAGAAGGTTTTTTTTTCTTGCTTTCTGTTAAAGGTTATTTGCCCATCCTATTAATCAGAAAGCTAAAAAGACTCAACATCTGTGGTGATCCAAGTGTCTTCTCAAAGTTTATTGCTTTCAATTTGTCTGCTCAAAGAGGGCAAGAATTCCCTTTGCCCTGCACAGAGCAAACATAGATCACCCAGACTGTAAAGCAAAATATGAAGATCCAAAGCTCAGCTTTTCTTCAATGCTCATTAATTTTTGAGTGGTTAGAAGGTCACCTGAGATTGAGTCTCAATGTGATTTTAGACCTTGATTGGAAAATATTTTAGTGTTGGAGTTAAGCAGAAGCTGAGAAGAATCAGAGAAGTGATTGCAAAACACCTTTGAGCATCTATTCCTTGGAGAAAAAAACATCTTTTTCTGTAATGGCAGAACTGCTACCCCAATGGGACTGAACTTTGTCAAGCTCAGAATTACGGTAATATATGCACTTTTTAAAAAGTCTGGGAATAAGTTTGACTCAACACTGCAGAGCAAGGAGTCTCTACTGCTGTCTGTTTGAACAGCATTCAGTACTGTGGGGTCCCCAGTGTCCCATCCATACAAATGATACAAGACAAAGGCTTCCCTAGAAATGCCAAAGCAGCACTGGGACTCTGCCACATGCCTCAGGCTGTCACAATTAAGTCAGAGCAGGTTCTGCTGCCAGGAGAATGGGAGGGAGTCAGGTGTTGCATCATTTGCAGCCTCTTCGAATTCCACCAAGGAACAGGCAGTTGTTACCAGCTGTGGGTCTAAAATGTAGAGGCTGAAACAACCTCTACATTTGTGAGCAGCAGCTTTGACTCTGGTGTCATCTCATCATCCCATTGCAAGTGGTGGGACAACACCAACTGACCTCCCCTGGCAAAAATGACTGGAGGACCTCTCAGAGCTGTCCCAGCCCTATTATTTAAGAATCTATTAGCTTGAGACTTTCATCTCCATCTAGCAGCTCTTTCAAGTGCTAATACATGTAAAGACAGATGAAGATGAATAAATCCAAGCTCTGGTTTAATAATTTGGGAGTCTACTGGTGGAGTGAGGGGCACACCTTCTCAGCAGTGAAAGGGCACAGCCAAAGGACAACACAGGTGCCTTCTTTCTTCTCCTTTAATCCATTTTCAGACATTCAGTTTCCCCAGCTGCTGATACTGTAAAAATGTTGCTTGGCAACATGGTAACAGGGGAAAAAAATCTTCAAAAACATTAGGAGTTTTTGTCCTTAGAAATGTACTAGTTCAGCACATCCAGCCTCCTACAGATCCATTTTAGAGGAAGAGGCACAATGATTTCCCCGCCATGAACTAGTTCCAGCAGCCTTTAAAGCAAAGCAGTCAAAATGGGACAGGGGCAGGGGGGCCCTGAGGGGCTGAAGGGGTGGGACAGACCCTCACAGGGGAGCTGCAGGCAGTGTGTGCCCGTTCTCATGGCCCTGTTTAATACTGAGCATTCACTGACATCTCAGGCAAGACATCTGTAGAGCAGGTATTGTCTCAGTGGCACCTGAAGAGGTTATGTCTTTATCTCTCCCTCCAAGGGACACTGCCATAATGTCACTGCTGGGTGCAGTGATGAGCTCTGCCTCCTCTTTTCCACTCCCAATTACCAGATCCTCACTAACAGTAATGAAGTGAAGGCATGTCCAGTCTGCTTCCAGAAGTGGCAATACCCAGGTGGAGAAAGGGCCAGGCTGCTGAAGACCTGGCAAAACCAAAGACTGAACTTTTTCAAGAGAAATCATTGAATCAGTCACACTTCTTTACTGCTGACCTCCTGTGGACAGCCACACAAGGGACTACCGGTTAATTACTGACACTGGGATCCACTGGAATCAACATAGAAGATATTATACTGTCAAGCCCATAGAAAATAGTTTAAAAGTTCATGGCTTTCCTCCCACTGCTCTTGCACTGGGATTTGTTATTGCACAGCACTTCTGATGTCCACAGAGCTGTGTCTGGTTCCTGCTGCCAAAGCCTGGTTACAAACATTCATCATCTGTAAGCCAGAACACAGCTTCACATCAAGAGGAAATGTTCTGGCTTGTACGAGGCAAGAAGTGAGTGATGGAAGTTCTTACAGACACAGAACAAGTACCAATATTTTTAAGGCAGGTTCCCAAAAGACATCTATCTTTATTTAGCTGGAGGTAAACAGCAGAGTTGTTGTGATGGCAGCACAGACTCTTCAGCCTCGTGTGGCCCCATCTCTGTGGTTATTAATGCAGAGATAAGAAATCTAGATGGTGGGTCTCATCAGATCAGTGTCAAAGGGTCTGTCAGGTTTGAGTTGTGCCTGCTGAGCCCCACAGTTACCTAAAAATGAGGAAATACATTAGAAAGAGCAGATTGCAAAAGTGAGAGATTCTGGAGTAAATATGATAAATGCCTATAAACAGGAATAAAACACTGAATTAATGCATATCTTTTTTTCTGATTAGAGAGTTATGTAGATCAGGAACAGCTCCCCTGGAATGAAAGGCAACAAAGAATCCGGCCAAATCAATCCAGACTTGGGAAGTCTGAGCACTGTGTGGGGAAGGGAACATCGCTCTGAAAGACTGCTGGTAGTCTGCTAACTCAAACTCCTGCTGCAATGCCAATTTAATTAACACGCTTAACTGCTCGGAGATCTCCAGGATTGCTCACTGGATTGGCAGCCTGTTCTCACTGCTAATTGTGTCACTTCACACCGAACGAGAGGGAGATGAATGAGTACAGTAGCGCCATCTTTTCCTGCTGGAGGAGGAGGCCACACAGAATAATTTGACTCTGACATACTGCCTTGTTTTTGCACGTTTAGCCCTTATAAATAAACACGGGAGAGGTGCTGGAAGCTGATGAACTGGATGGCAGCAGAACCAAGTCCTCCCCTGGCTGCTCACGGCTCAGGGACTTGGCAGCACTTGGTGGCACATCCACCCAACACAGCAGAGCTCAGTTCACCTTCCCAATCACCCAACACAGTTCACCTCCCAAACCACCCCCCAGCCAGTGCCACGGCCGTGTCTGGACCAGATCCTTGTGTGTAAACACTCCCCAGAGGCTCTGATTAAACAGAAAGTCTCCCTGCCCTGCAAACTCTTTTCTTGTTTGAGCAGCACTTGCTGACAGAAGGAGACAGAAATACGATGGCAATATTGCTGGCATGGACAGAGCCTGAGGTTAAAGCAAAGAAAACACACGGTGCTTTGAGGGATGACAACACTCCTCCTAAAGAGCCCGATACTCCCAGATTAGCTCATCTGTTTATTCTGAGGCTGCGGCATCCAGAAGGGAGACAATCTGCAGGATAAAAAGGCACTGAATGTTTTGGGTCCTTGGGGTCCTGCTGCTTTGAGAAGAGGCCTCCAGCTATGCCAAGGGACAAGCCTGAAGTTTTTTTGACTGTGGAGAATTCTGTTTGGAATTGAGGGCAGCCTTAGGGCTCCTCTGCAAACGCAGTCTAAATATAAACCTGCACCCATGAATTCACTGGGAGCTTCAGTGCTGGCTCCAACGTTAAACGTCAATGCAAGATTAAAACTTAAATTCAGCAGTGATAGCTTACACCTCCTGAAGATCCACATCTAGAGGTACCCAGTTCCTTCAATTAAATTACAGTGTTAATTAACTTCTGGAGTTTTGCATGATGGGCAAAGGAGAGCTAAAGGCTGCCACAAAGCTGTTGGCCCCTTCATCTCAAGTGGCACATTCCCCACTTCTCAGAGAGAGGAGGTTACCCCATTCCCCTGCTGAAAATGTGGTTGAGGCCCTCCTACTATGAGGCTGCCTCAGACCCAGGGAAATTCAATTGCTATTTAACAACCAAACTGAGGTATGGATTCACTATAAAAATATTTTAACCAGATCCATCCTCCCTATTCTCAGTATTTTTATTGAAAATACTGGCTTAAGTAAGCTTGAGTTTCCAGTGTTTCCAGTTTCCCAATGTGAAAGACAAATTAACATTTCAGTACAAAATAAAAAGCTCTTACTCAAGAGCTTAAAGCTCTTGAGCTTTAAAACAGCTTGAAGCTTAAAGGCTATTTGAGGAGTTGGAGAAAGTTGAAAACCATTTCTGAGCTGCTGTGTGACTGCAGTGGGATGAGTTTGTACCTGGTGGTGGTACCTGGCAGGGCTGGAGGCAGCTGAGTTTGCAGTGACCTCCAGCTCTGGAACTTCTTTTCCCTTTCTCTGCAAGAAATTATGTGCTCAGAGGTACCTAATCCTGGGGATGGGGTGCCTGTGTGGCAGAGGAGGTGGTTGGAGGTGTTTTGAAGGAATGGTTTTAACCCTGTAGCTGATGTTGATAAACCCAAAGGATCAGGTTGCCCCAGAGTGTCTCAGGCTACTCTCAATGATTTAATTCTGCTTTGTTTCAGTCATCTGCACTGGTTGTTTTATTCCATATCACTTGAGCTCCAACAGTAGCAAGGCATGAGACATCTTGGGGTTTTTTTCCAGCACTACTGGAGAAAAGAACACTTAATTTTTATCTTTGAATCCCCCTTGCCCAAAATTTCACCTGCAGCTTTCCTGGCAGCTGATGAGGGAGCTGCAGGTGACTTGTTTTGAAGGGAGGGCTTGGGATGTGGACAAGCACTGGCAGGAGGACTGAGGGATATTTTACATGAAAATTATTGCTGCTTTGAAAGGCTTAGTGTCAGCTCAGAGCCTTCAGCCACACCCATTGAAGACCTGTGATTCATCCTCCTGCTGAATGAATGGAGTGACCCGGAGGGGCTGGTGCTGGGGAGTGATCACACATTTATTTGTTTCACAGGCTGAGGAGTTACTGGTCCTGCATTAGCTTGACACTGTCATGTCTCTGTACCTTAAGTGCTGTTTGCATCCCCCGGGCTTAGAGAAGCCGGTAATTTAGGATGAGTTGGCAATAATTGCAGAGCACTCTAATGAGTCTCTAAAACTACAGTGTAACTAGCCAGCTAATAGCCACAGCAAGCCCTTTCTGGGGAATGCTGCAAATACCTTGGAGAGGTGAAATACATAGTCTTTGTTTTTTATTGAAGTTTTATGTTAAGAGCTTTACTCTTTGGCTCAAAGCCTGGGATTTTGTCATTCTGGGAAAAAATTTTCAAAACTGAAATGACGTTTTTAAGGCAGTTTGTGTGGATATTGAAAAAGCACATTTTCATTTTAAGTTGCATCATTGGACAATAAATCCATTGTTTTCCTCTGCTGATCAGAGGAGAGTGGTTGAGGAGAGCACAGTTCCTCCAGGGATGTCCTGAGCTGGTAGAGATTCCAGCCTCCCTGTGTCATGTGGATGCAACTTAAGAGATTAACTACTCTTTATTACAGTTTATTAAAATAAGAAATCACATCAGAAATGTGCACTTCTGCCACAAAATCTTTGACAAGGCTGTTATGGCTCTGCTTGATGCAGGTACTCTCCTCCATGTAACTCTTCTAGCTGGCACAATTCAGACCCAGCTGAAAATTTATTTCATTAGTGGAGTCAAGCTCAAAAATGAGAAGCTGGAGAAGAGCAGCCAACTTTGAACAGGTCTCACTTCCCAGAGCTCTGGCTGGGATTTTTTCCTGAGGTTTCTGTGATATTGGGTTGTTTTTCCAGGTGATGCCAGAGAGTGGAATTCTTGATGGATGGCAACGAATCGACAGCTTAAAAGGGCTCTTCTCTACATGTCACTTTTTTATTCAATGCCTTCTGACTATCAGAGATGGAATTGGTGTTACTGATGTAGGCAGTGGGTTCTCCAGGCAAATCTGTTACTTTGAGTTTGTGCAGAGGAACTGCCTGAGGACTGTTCTGGGCTACCCCTGTGCTTGAGCTGTGGGGGTTTAGTTGGTGACTCTGATGTGCTTAACGTGGGAAATGGAAAGTCAGAATTCTTGCTGGAGTTGGGATGTGCAAATATGACAAGTATCTTGTCTCGAGTTTATGCTCCATTAACTCTTTTCCTGAGCTTTGTGTGTTTTGGATCTTGATTCCCTGCTTTGAAAGACGGGGCTTTTCACCTCATGCAGGGTACTTGGAAAATAAACCAACATTCCCTGGAATCCTCCCCAGGTTGAGTTTAATGGCATCGTTCATTTGAAGAGCTCCTCTGGCTATTTGAACTTGGCCCTGGCTGCTGTCACCAGCCCTGGCAAGAGGGTTTTATCTACAGCTATAATCTGCTCCTTGTCACTGGAGCATCAGCAGACACGGAGTTTCTCAATTCCTGCTCTGCATAAATGCTTTCTCAGAACTGCTGGAAGCATTTTTTTTCCACTTTTCAGTGTTATTTAGGCAAAGTGCTTTTTTTCATGCCCTTCTGTGGAGGTTGGAGACTGATCTCTGCCAGGTTTCATGTGGGCTGTGGGGGTAGGAAGGTGAAATAAAAGCCCTAGAGCTTCCCAAAGGAAACTTGTGCTGCAGGATAGATAGTAAATAAAAGGAAATGTGTTCAAAAATCTTTTTAAATGAGAACTGTTTCCAAGGACTTTGCAATTTTGGCCTCTAACAAGATTCCTTTTGTTTTTCCTACTCCTTCCCTCTGGCTGTGAAGTTCTGCCCCAGCAAACAGAGGGTTTCCCAACCCCTTAGTGACAGAAAAGGAGCTCGAGCTGACCAACTGCCACAATTTATACTCTGACACCACATGGGATATTTTTCTTGTGTACCCTTATCGTGAAATATTTCTGAAACTGCATCAAGACTTCTGTGCTGCACTTACAGAGTGTTTCTATTTGTGTGCAATGGTTGAACAGCAACAACAAAATAAGAATCAAAGCAGATGGCAGCACAGAGATATCCTTGGTTTATTCAGATGAGCCCAGGAAAATGAATATTTTGATGATTGGATGATATGTGTCATTAAGCATATAGGTTAGTCACCACTCAGTATTTTGTCTGCTCGACAGAGTATGTAAACTTTCAAACATAGACCACTATTTTTGCAGTTACTTGTGTGGAATGTATCCTGTTATAAACGTTTTAATAGCATCCATTAATAGGACTGAAATTGATGGGAGATTCTATTGATGGCTGGGATGCAAAAGAAGATGAGCTTAAAGCAGTAGCCTCAAAGCAATCCCTGATTCATTTTTAGGCTTTTTTTTCCTTCCTCAGAAAAATCTTTAGTTGTATATCATGTATTATGCCCAGGCTATTGTGAGGTAGAGCAATCATCTTTCATAGCTTCAAAATAGATGTCTAAGTTGATTTCTCTGTGACCTGTACATTTTTGACTGGTGAGACTTTGCAATGTGAGTTTTCTATCTAAAAAAAAAGGGAATAAAAAGAAAATTCTGCAGCTAGTAATGAGAAAAAATAGTGTTCTAAGGTCAGAGATTTCTAGTAAAAATTGGATGTGAATGAGTATAATTGGGTACACATGGGATGACACTGAGTAGGTGACTTACTCCAAATAATTCCAGAGTTCTTGGAAGTGATCTTGCATCAAAGATATGAATGCAAGTCCTCTGGTAAGAATGGATGAAACCTGCAAAGTGTTATCCTTTGCACAGTTTTCTCTTGCCACATCAGTGTTTAACTGGGAATCCATTCTGGGAATTCGGGTGTGACAAATCCTTGTGCAGCACCACCGGGAAAAGAAAAAGAAATCTGACTCCTTTAAGGGAAAGAAAAAAAAAAATCTCAAAATATCCTGAGCTGGAAGGGATAATTCAAATCCAACTCCTGGCCCTGTGCAGAACCCCAAGAATCCCATGTGCCTGAGAGTGTTGCCCAAATGCTTCTTTAACTCTGGCAGCCTTGGGGCCATGGATTTGGTGTTTTATTTTCTATTCATTCCTAATCTGTGAAATTCCTTCAGCAACACTGGCACAATGGGAGGGTTGACATGCTGGAAATGCATTGTAAGGAGTGAGCAGTGGATAATAAGGAAGAAAGACTGAGTTAAATAAGTGTTTGCAATAGTCTGAAGTTTTAATTTTTAATAATATACAAATTCAGCTTCCTAAAAAAGTATATCACAGGTTGCCTGTGAACTCTTGTTACTTAATAGGCCAAATTTGCTCTGCTAACAGGTGAACACAGTGCAACAAGAGTTGCATGGGTATAACTGGGGAAGTGCAAATTGCAAAATCTACAATTTAGAAGAACTTTGAGTCTGTGTCTCTGTGCAGCTCTTTCTCTCATCTGAAACATCAAAGTGTCTTGTTCATTTTTTTGTGCTCAAGTTCCTATGACTCTGCCAAGCTTTACATTATGAAAAGAGGAAGAAACAAAAAGGAATTATTTCTCATTCAGTGGGACTAATAGCTGAAGAATAAAACACTGAACAATTTCATCAGCTAATTCCTATGGGGAATAAAAGGCAGAAAACTTGAGCTTTTTGGAACTGGGTTTTTAAATGTAGTTTCTCAACTGAACAGTGCAGCTCTTAAGCACAGACAACTTTGCCTGATAAATTCAGCTTAGACTTTCTTTGTCATAATTCAAACATTATAATGGTATTAGAAGTTGTACAGATCAAGTCAGATCTCAATTATATTTATGTTATTCTTGTTTCCAGATAATGCAGCTGAACCCATGGGTGTCACCGTGTTTGGTCAAGAGGAAGTAATTAAAAATATGCTATATAGCAACTAGAATCATTTTGATTTCTACTGTATTCCCCCTCTCTTCCACAGTGTTGCTTTGCTGCAGAGGTTGGTTTGAGTTAATGTTCTGTCAGGGAGAAAACATCTCCCCCTTGGGCACTGGTGGATTGTCCTGGTTTGGTCCTCTCCTAAATGTCTAGTGATGCTTTTTCCTCTCTGAATGCAGGAGGAACCCAAAAAATATCCTTTCGAGTTGGTTAGATTAAAAGCACTTGTGCTATTTAGAGTTCACAGGAGATGTCCTGAATTTGACCATGGTGACCACCTTCATGGTGACCCAATGGGCAAAGTCATCTCAGGTCCAGCAGGCTGGGCAGGCTCATAGTGCAGACAGAAAATAGAAAACACTTCTTTTTTTTTTTCCCAAGGCAGCTGCAAAGGACACTAAAGCCATGACAACTCCTGGTATCCCAGCTCCATAGACATCTTTCCAAGGCAGAGCTCAGTCTCATGCACACAGGAAGATGGTGGCTGTTAATCACAGCTTCCCCCCTGTGCCGCCCAGGAGGGGAGGTTAAACACCAGCACGACCTTATCTTTAGCCAAGCAGCCATTTGGGGTCTCCGTGCAGGGTGTCAGCAGCCTGGTGATGGATAAGGGAGTGTTCCTCCTTGGCAAGGCTTTCCATCATGTTAAATGAAGGTTTGACAGCTCTGCTGTGTGCAGCCTGCCCTGCATGTTGACTTCAGCCAGGGGAGAGCAGCAGCTCCACGTTCAGGGTCGTGGGTCCGTGTTGGCACCAGTGAAAACAACAGCCCAAGGACTCAGAGAAAAGAGAGCAGAAAAGTTCAGAGAAAGGTCGGGGGATTTGCTGAGTCTAATTAGCAGGAAAAAATAGGGGAAAAGGGTCTAAATTCTCAATTTAATCTCTTTGCTGCTGCTATACTTCTCTGTCTTCTTATCATCTCACATATGACAGGAAACAAATCTTTGGGTGTATTTATTGTCTGAGTGCATTTGATACAGACAACCACCCTCACAGCTCCACTGTGTCTATTCTCCTCCAGGTTTAGGGGGAAACATCCAGGCTAGATAGGATTACCCAGCTTAGGGAGGTGTTTGTGCCCCTTGGAAGGTACACAGCATGCAGGGCTGGGGCAGCTTCTTGAGAAAGGACTAAAGAGCAAAATATGTGTACCCAGAAATTGGCTGAGTTGCTGGACAGGGACCCAGCAGAGAGACTTGGCCTACTCTGTGGGTTCATGGTGGGAGCGGGACAGGGGTTACTGACCCCCTTTATCCCATAAGTTAATTGCTCCAGTGTGCAGTCTAATAAATGCTGGCTTTTACTTTTTAAAGCCTGATGAGAGTTCTGATGTGTTCACAATTAAGGAAATGTTTAAACAGCTCCCCACAAAAATCCCAAAAGCTTTATCTAAGAGTCCCATTACATTCCTTAGTTCCCCAGGTTCCTATTGCAACTTCCCACCTTGGCTGGCACTGCCTCCCTCTCCATTTGCCCTTCTCCTCTACTTTCTGTCCTTGCCACCATCAGTGTTGGTGAACCAGCACAAGCACAGTGAATACAGCTGGCTTTGGCTTTGGGAAATAGTATTCCCTTTTTTATTTTATCATCCCCTCAACCCAAGTGTTGCAGAAGTTCACATCCAGCCCTGTTACCCTCGTTGCTGTTCTCTTGACACACTCTAAATACCAGTTAGGCAGCCCTGGCTCAGGGGAGCTGACAGCTAAACTGGTGCTGTGACACAGCACAACCTACCCATGAAAAGGGTGGAAAAACATTTTTACTTGCAAATAATATTCATCAGAAAACTTCTGAAGGCCGTGTGCAACATGAGTTTTCTGCAGCCCTCCACAGATGCAGCCAAGGGCCCCCTGTGCTGAGTGTGGGTACAGGAGATCCACTGCCAGTCACGACCACTGCTCCACCTTCCAGGAATGTACCTTTTGTTGTCCCCAGCTTGTGAAGGGTTCTGCACGAAGACGAGCACACAACTCGTCCTAAATGTAGAAAAATCACACCTACAGGGGGGATAAATAGCTTTCTGACAACTAGACAGAAGCTAATTGAAGACTTTCACTAAAATTGTACGGTAGCAAAAGGTAAAAGTTTAATGCTAAGGCAGCTATAAGATAATAGAGGAGAGAGATAAGTGTTGGCTCTGCTTGTTGCATAGACTGTGTTTGTTCCAAGAAAAGTTAAGCAAAAAGTCCACCTCCCAGAGAAGAATATTAATATCTGTTAACTTTTATTCCCACTGCTAATATGCATATGTGTCATCGAATTCTGGCATCATTCCTTCCTTTTAAAAATATTTGGATGATGCCTTAACTTTTCTAAATTCCTTCATGAGGGAAGAAGGGATAAGATACAACACTGCTGAGCTGTGTTACTCAGATATTCTTTTTATTATTCATTACATAAAGCTGTTGAACTAGGAAGTTGATTATTATTCTGTGGGAACAGAGACAGTTTGGACAGCTCGACTGGTACCACTAGAAACAAAACAAGACCAAAGCAAAAGGAAAAATCTGTAGCAGCAAAACAAAGACAAGCTTTTGCTAGGTCAGCTCCTGTGCATTGCCTTAGGGAAAATAGATGCCTCCGTTGATTTTGCAACTTTTATTCCTTGGCTGAGGAGGAGGCATTTGGGAGGAAATTACGATGGTTTCACTTGGAGGAAGTTTAATTTTCAAACTGCTCTGCCCACATGAGCTTTGCACTGAAGGTCTCTCGGGCCCCCTTTTGTTTCTCATGTGCTGGGGGGAGTTCAACAAGCAGCTCCTCAGGATGGGGTGGTGGAGGATAATCTGGCAAACAAACTCACTCCTCATGTCTCAGGCTCAGAGGAGATTCCAAGCCTGAATGAACTATTTCAGTTCATTACTTGGCACTTTAATCATGAGCTGGTGGCTTTGCCTCCAAGATCTGGCCGGACTCAGTGAAATTAATCCTTTTTTGGACTTTATATTTGTTCATTCCTTTTTTTCCACAGCCATGGAATTATACTAAAAAAAAAAAAAAAAAAAGGTCATTCATAATTCTCACTGCTGCTTGGTGATCAATACAGAAGTGTCAGAGAGGTGTCTGGCAAGATGTGCCTGAATCCTCCAGAGTATTTGCTGTGCTGAACTCAGAATAAGACAGCAGTGCTGTGTCCTGCACATGAGAACATTCCCATTGCCACAGGAAGGGAGAGGTGCTGACAATCCCAAAGTGTCAGGAGCCCACGAGTGTGCACATGAAGAGCTCACAGACCCTCAGCACTGAATGTTTGCTCCTCACTGGAAGGTTTTTGGTCTTCAAAGAGTTCTTGTTGGATTCCCCACCGGTAAACTCCACTGTGCTCTGGCCAAGTTTTATCAGGCGCTGCCAGATGGTCGTTTTTCAAGAAAGGTACTCTGACTGCTTGGGGAATGGGAGCTACCATGTCCTCACTGACCTCTTGCACAGCTTAACTCAGCATTACAGTTTGTGGCTGATCTAGGATCATTAGACCAAAATTCTTGATCTATTATTAGCAGAACATTTCAAAATGCTCAGCAGTCCTGAGAAACCCTTTCAGAAAGGTCCCTTCTTTTACATGTGTTGTGGTTTGAAAGCAAAATGAATGAGAGGCTCCAAGTCAGAGATATAATTTAATAAGAAGAAAGGTAAAAAGGTAAAAGTAAAATAAAATAAATGCAATAACACAAAGGATCACTGACAGAGTCAGAATACAACCTGAGCAGGATGGTGGAAGCAGTCCAGGTGAGGTGCTCTTCCTGAAGCAGTGATCCTGTAGAAAGGTCTGGGAGCTCTGCTCCTCTGGGAATCCAGTGGATAAGTGCTCTTGCACTGTCCCACATACCAGCTTATATCCAGGTGAGAATGCTTGGCTCCTCCCCCTGGGCAGAGCATCTCACAATAGCATGAGAAGTGTGAAGTGGGTCCTTGATGGCCCATTAACAGAGATAACTCCTGGAGGGAGTTACCTGTGACTCATGGGCCAGGAGTTAATGGGCCATGAGCAGAAGACACCCCAAAGGCCATTAGCAGAAGAGGCAGGGGGCTTGGGAAAACACTAGCCCACCTGGTTTCAACAGTTCATGAAGATGGTGATAAATAATAAATACTTTGTGTACATCCTACACTGCAACCCAGGACAACATGGCACACAAGTTTCTGCCAAGGGAGAGAGAACAGTCCCTGATAAAACTGCAGAGCAATAGGACACTGCTGGAGGAGTAAGAACTGTTTGTATGTATTCCTTCCTCTGGATGTTTGTTGAAATTATTCACTGCTCAAATATGAATTGATGGCTTGTGTGCAGTGCTTCTTTGGGGGATTTGCCAATGCAGTAATGAAATGGGTGTTCTGCCTGGCCAACAGCAATTACTGTCCCCTCTGCCTCCTGCCTTCACAGCCTGGGAGTCAGTGTTCATCTCTGCCAGTGGCATGGAAATTGCTTGTACAGCCTGATGGGTTTGTTCCTCTCCCTGTGACCTGTCACACAGCGGGGCAGCCCCAGGAGGGTCAGGTTGTCACAGCATTGGTTTGGGTTTCCTGTGAATTAAAAAAAAAAAAAAATCCCCACAAACAACAAAAAAAGTCTCAAAGACCAGGTGTCTGGAGGAGGCAGAAGGGCAGGTGGACTTGAAATTTCCAGCTGAGCAGTTTGTGAGGCTGTGGCAGCTGCTGTGCCAGCCCCAGCGGGACCCCAGCACCTGCACACCAGATTGGAGGCACCAGCCAGTGCAGTGGGGGGAGGACAGCAGAAAACACACAGTGAGGAGCTCAGAAACCAGCCAGGGAGAGAGGAAGAAATGGGAGTAGATGGGAGAGCTGTGGCACTCCAGTGTCCCCAGCAAAGCCTCTGCAGTTTGCAGTGTCCATTCTCCAGGCTGGCATCGTGTGAACCGAGTCCCAGCTCTGAGCCCTGGGGCCTGGCACAGAGGTTGATGTGGATATCCAGCTCCCAGGTAGCTCAGGAGGCCCAGCACAAGCTCTGGATAAGATTAGGAAGGATCATACAGGCCTAACTTTAATATCATGGATTATATGGTTCAGGATATGTAAGAGAAAATCACGCAAAAGGGGTTAGGTCAGGCAGCAAAACCTCTGATGGACCTCAGGGGACACTGGCTGCCAGAACAAAGGAGCTCTCACACTGGCCAAGCCTCTCTAGCCTCTTCTGCTAAAGGAAAGGCAGCAGAGTCTTGTTCCCTCTGTGTTTCCTTCCTTTGCACGTCTCTGCCTTTAAAACATAACCTGGACATCACAGAAGCAGAATAGACATTCAGCTTTGCTCTCCACCACAGCCTGGAGAAAAATTGGTGTTACATCAGAATTAATCTAAAGCACTACAAGTGACGAGAGGCTGTCAATTCTCAGGCCTAATCAAAATATGATTTTTGCAGAACTTTGGGTGCTGTCTCTTTAGTCGTTTCAGAGACCTCCATGCAGCCACTGCCTACTCTCAGTACCAGAAAGCGTTAAAATCATTCCAGTAAAATGAGAAATCTCCTAAAACATTCTGCTGTGCCTTGAAATTATATCAACTGTGATAAATGCTGGAAAAGTTTGGTTCCTTTCCCACCACTTTTCATTTTTATGCTCTTCTCATTCCAAGTGGCCAAAGGAGGAAAGCTGGGAAGTTTTCACTCCTCAAGGTGCTTTCAGCGAGGCTGAAAGGGAAATCCAGTGGCAAAGGCTGTGCCTGAAGTGTGTCCAACTAAGAAGACTTCAGCTAATCAGTGAGATTATTTTGAAGTGCTTATTCAAATTGAATCTGGAACTTTTATGTGGTTTTAGCACATCCCCAAAGCCTCACATTACTATGACACAAACATGACACAGAGAGTCCTGTTGCTGTCTTCTTGCTTGATTGATGATTAAAAAAAGCATCAAAGCTGTGTGGCAGGTTTTGAATGTTGATTTCTTTAGGAACTTTAAGAAAATAAATTCAAAGTTTGTGGGGAAAAAACCCTTAGAAAAGCCTGTTCATTTAAATGTTCCCTAAAGTGTATTTTTTTGCCTATTTTATTGTGGTTCTTTTCCCCCAGCAATGGCCACAGTGAGCTAGAGCTGGGAAGGTGGAGAAAAGTTATTTTATTCACAGAGGATCTAATCCCTGTCCTGCTGCAATCAGCAGCTCTGTTGAAGTTGATTGCCTCCAAAATTAAATTTAAGCCCAGGAACTCTGGGAACATGTGTCCTAGCTGGGAGGAAACAGCAAAGGGTGGGTGGACAAGGAGGGGATGTTTTGCTTTGTAATAAACACCAGCTGAAGGAGAACATCAGTGGCCACCAGAGGCTCAAGGACAAGGGGGTGACACAGGGCCAGGGGCTCCTGGGTGGCACTGGGGGTGTCTGGGCCTGTGAGAGTGGGTGAGGGAGAGGAGAAATCAGCATGGCTTGGTCCCCATCACTTCCTTATTCTCCGTCTCATTTTTCCTTATCCATTTGTGTCATTACTGTGTTCTTTTGTCCTCCATGCTAATTTGTTATTCTATTATCTGTGCAAGTGGCTTCACAACACAATTAAGGAAAAGAAATCAACATTCCCAACCTGCTCAGTCGTACTTGCTCTGTTAACTGTCTTTTGAAAATCTGTATTTAATTAAAATGGAACATTAGGATGCTGTTTTGGAAGGTTGCAAGGCTGTTCTGTTCTCCTATCCACTGAACATTGATCCTTTCAGATTGTCTGCATTTGTAGCAATTTTTGATGTGCTATGTTTTGTTCTTATGTCAGAATCAAAATAACAATGGATGAACACAAAGAGAAAAAAAAATCTGAGATTTTCTCTTTTTTTCTCCAAAAAGTAACAGGTATTTACAAACTGCAGTCTTTTTCTTTTTATCAGAATAAGAAAGGAAATTTCCTGGGCACAAATAAAAATAAATTGACCTTTGATATTTCTTTGTCCCAGAGATTAATTTGTCCTGTTTAATTAAGGGATTAGTATTCTTTATTGTGACATTGTTATCTTTTTTCTCTTTTTAGACCTGTTCTACCTTCACGCTATGGAAATGACTGATTGAACTGATTCCCTCTGCACCAAATAAATGCTGCTCCCACTACACGGGCATTATTTGTGCTGGAAATAATTGTTGGAGATTTTTGAAAAGTCACATTCAAACCAGGACCATACCTGACTAGTTGAGAACATAAACTCAGGATCTTAAACTAATTCAGGAGCATGCACTGATCTGAGGTTTTCTTTCTCTTTTTTTACAGCCAGTGAGCAGACAGCCCTGCAGTACATAAAACACTAACTTCTGGGTCAGGGGAGGGTTTCACAGTTCCTCCATTTCCTGGTGTAAATCTGGGATTGGTGCAATTTTCCTGCCCTGAGTCAGCTCAGGCTTCCTCACACCAACCCAGGGATGTCTCACAGGGTGACCCAGGGGAAATTTTCTTTATCGGGGCCAGCCCGGTGATGAGCTCTGCTCACAGCCATCCCAGAGCCCTGAGACTCTGTGTTCTTTTGTCAATCACTCCTGGTTTTTACAGCCATCCTCACAGCAGATTCCATAGGAAGTTCAGGGCATCAAGCCAAGGCTATTAAATGTAAATACAGAAGTGTTTCTTTCCACTGCTGTCTAATTCCTCTGCCCCCTGAGAAGGCAGATGATGTGAGGAGGGGCCCTCCACCAGGAAATAAACTGGGTGTAAATCTAGACTGATAAACTTTTTCAGAGACTTCCATTCATAACACAATGCTGCAAAAGAGAGAGTTCATCCAAGAGTTAGGAGCTCAGCTAATACTTGCCCTGCCTGGAAATGAGCATTCTGGGTTACAGTCTGCTCCTGTAGAGGTTTTTATTGAGAGCAACAACATCAAAGGGAAAAGTATTTGCTGCTATAAATCTATATTTGCTGATATAAATCTATAGTGGGGAGAGATTCTGCCCCCCAGTGGGGCTATTCAGTGATAAAATATGCAGTGCTGGAAACCAGGAGAGGCCTTTGCAGCTCTGCAGCACTGGGCTGCTTCCTTCAGCCCAGGGAGTCCTGCTGGGGTGGGATGGAGGTGCCTGGAGAGAAACCCTCAGCAAATCCTGCTCCCACTGCCAAGGAGCAGAGAATGAATGGGATTGGAAGGGATCTTAAATCTCATCTCATTTCAACTCCCCTGCCATGGGCAGGGGCACCTTCCACTGGAACAGGTTCCTCCAAGCCCTGTCCTACCTTGACCTTGGACTCTTCCAGTGCCTAAATTGCTTTCTGAGTAACAAAGCCAAGTGAGTTTTGTGTCTTGAAAAACCAAATGAAGACTGTGAATCTGAAAATATTTCAGAATTCAGAAAGAAGACAGTTCTCTGAGCTCAAGTGTTCCTTACACACCTCTCCCTGCTCCACCACAGACTCAGTTGTGATTGTAAGTGAAAGTTTCAACTTGAGGCACAGAGAAGTTTCCAATAAACAACTTAAGGGTCATTTATTTATCTGTAAATCTAGGCTTTTAAATAAAAAAAAATATGTATAAATACATCTCTGCAGCAACATACAGTTACCAGCTATAAAATAAATAAACAGGCAGGGCCATGAGGAGCCTTGCTCTCTGACATTCTGTCACTTCTCAGTGGTGCTTGCTACTTCACCTTCAGACCTTCTTTGCCTCTTTGAATTCTGTTTGATTTTCTCTGCAAACTGTATCTGACATTTTGCCTGATGGATGTACTATGAAAAAAACATTTCATTGTCTTAAGGTATTCTAGAAAGCCTCTTTCAGTTCTTTTTTAATTCATATAGACATGTTATATAGTGAGTAAAGGTTTCCTCTAAGTAGGTCTGAAGATCCTTAAAATTCATGAGCCTTTTTCTGAGGCAAGACTCAGGTGCATCCCCGTCCCTATTTCAATATTTTATGGCTTGGCCCCTATGTTTTTTTGCCTCTGAGTTGATGTTTGCTCTTGAAATTGCTGAATTGTCAGCTCGATCCTGCTAAATGAGCTGTTCACCTGAATGAAAATTGTTGGCCATCTGGCATCGTGTTTGAAAAAAAGAACCCAGGTTGGGTATGTGAACAGCAATCCCCATCCTCCACCGGCCTCCAATGAGGCAGAAAAAGATCCACTGTCAGGGAGATGGCCGAGGAAGGCTTTTATCTGCATTAGTGATGGGCTGTGATTAGCACGTCCCCCAGGCTCCCTCCCTGCTCCCTTTAGCAGATTCCTGTTTGTGGGGAAGCACCGGGCTCTGGCTGCATCCCCCGGGAGATGCTGCAGCTCCCCGGGGCAGGAGAGCTGCAGGTGCTTTCCCCCCCAGCAGTGACTGCAGAGCTCCTGGAGTGGAGGCACCAGGAGCACCTGTAGCTCTGAGGTTTGCTGTGTGTTACAGTCCCTGGCATGGGGATTGCAGACAGCAGCTCTTACCCTGCCAAGCCCTTTGCCAAATCTTTTCTTTGCTCCTGAAGGTTTGCATGATAAACACTCTTCTGAGGCCACTCTGAATTTGCTAAAGGAAAAATCTTTTCATTAGAGAGCCGGGCTGAATGTCTGAGATAATAATAATTGGAGGCTATTTACAGCAAGAGGACAAGAAGGAGAAGTAGAGTCTCATCATCTCCGGTGTGTACTCCACTGCTTCTCACCAGAACACATCTGACAGGAGAAAAAATGCCATGCAAATCTATATTTTGTGTTGCAGTGCAACCAGTACATGTATTTTCCCCCACTGAAAGTGATTCTCAGTGTTCCCTTTAATACTCAGAAATGGAGGGGAAGGAGAAACTCAGCCTGAGATTTCTAGTCACAAGATCCCACAACAATCTTCATCTCTTCCAGTTTGAAATTAAGGAGACCATGCACTGATTTATTTTTGGACATGTAAAAAGTTATAAGAAGTGAAGACAGACACACAGAGAAAGAAAAAAAAAAAAAAAGATAAAGCTCAAAGAATTTCCATTCTTTTGTTCATAAAGACACAGTCCCAAAAATTCAGCATAAATCTACAAAAGGTTTACACAATTAAATCCCTGCTACGTTAAGACCTGTTTTAGTTGCCCCCTCCAGCATTACCTGTTGGATATAATGAGCTAATAAATCTGGAAATGGCCATCCATCACAGAGGTTACACTGCTTTGAATAAGCACTTTGAATCCAACTCAGAAACTACAGACAGCAGCAAAGAGAGCCATGCAGAAAGCAAGTGCAGAAACGGCCTCTCATTTCTCCCCCCTTTGGCTCATGGTAAATGAATCTCACTGCGTCCAACCTGATGAAAACCTGTGTGTCCCTAGAGCCACTCCTGAAACAAGTCAGAGGAATCTATCTCCATGTTAATCTGAAATTCTGTATCCATAAAAAAGTCAGCATCTCACTCAGGTAAACCAGCCTGAGCACTCCACTTCCTCTTCTTCTTCCCTATTTATTTTTCAGGTAACAAGTAGGAGCACAAATAATCTTGCTTTAACACAGTCTTCTGAGACAGCTGCTGAACCAGAGCTGAAATATTCAGATTGTGTTTCTGGAGGTTTCTTTTCCTTGTTGCTGTGGTTTTCTGCATGTCTCCCTCCACTAATTTTCTAATTGTCAGTGCCCTCTTGCCTGAGTCACAGGTTACTTGGCTGGAACAAAACTCCGACTCCAGCAGAACAGCAATGGAAAAAGGGAGAGCCAAGAGTGAGAGACAGAGACTCTAAATGCTGCTTTGAATTTTCTCATTTCATCTGGACAAAAACTTCGGGTGTAGCAGCCTCCTGACTGCTCTGGCAATAGAGTATAGGAGCCTAAAGGATCCCTCTGCCTTCGCTGGGTTAATTGAGGGATTTGTTTTTTCACTTGCTCACAGGGATGGGTGTTTGCCTGCACAGCTGCTGTTCCCTGTGGCTGCAGGCTGGATGTGCAAGAAGCAAGGTGCTGTGAGGTGGGTAAGGAGCAGAGTGCCCACCCACACACCCACTCCTGAGCTGCAGGAACAGGCTGGCAGCTGCTGGCTGGCAGCAGGGAGGGAGCTGGAGCTGAGCCCTGGTTGTGTCACAGCTCCTGCTGGAGGGAAGCACCTGGTGGTCCAGGCCAGAGGGAGCAGCACCACCCAGGGTTCACTGTTCTGGGCAAAACAGGTCTCTTGATTGCACTTTACACAATTTCACAGGTAAAATTTAGCTCTGTGTCATTCCTTAGCTACTACCATGAATGAAAGAGAGGACCTTGCCCCCTGTCCAAGACCTTGGAGTCACATCCCCCATCCTGTCATACAAAATTGAAGGGAATCTGCAGTGCTAAGGGCTACCTCCATCTCCTTCTTCCAATTATTTCTGGGAAAGAGACAATTTTTGTTCCAAAGAGGTGACTTACAGCAGCAGTCAGTGCAAAGGACACTTGACTAGGTGTCAAGCCTGCCGCACAGAAACACTTCAGAATGCTTTAATAAGAAAGAACCACGGTGAGATGTGTTTTGCTTGGTGAAAAGAAACAATCTATGCAGCGACTTTTGAGTGGTTTTGTGGCTTTGTCTGATAAGGGCACTGCTGCTGATAATGCCCTCCTGATGCTACTTAGCTGTAAGAAGCCAGTATAAGGCTGATCAAGACAAAAAGGAGATGCAGCTGTTGTAGAGGAAATTGCAGCATCTCCTTTTCCCTTCAGTTATTAAATAGTCCATAATGGTGAGTGGATATCAAGAGCCAAGAAGTGAAAATATTGTTGATATGTTATGTTGTTTCACCCAGGAACAGCTGGCAGATTCTTCTAATTTTGGTGGGGTGTTTTTTGGTTGGTTGGTTAGTTGGTTTTGTTGTTTTGGGGTTTTTTTGTTTTTGTTTTTGTGGGGTTTTTTGTGTGTTTTTTGTTTGTTTTTGTTGGGTTTTGTGTGTGTGTGTGGTTTTGGGTTTTTTTGTTGTTTTGTTTTGTTCTGTTTTGTTTGTCTGAGTAAATAGTGGCTTCATGGAGAAAGGAAAGGGATCTATTCCTACATATTGTGTCTTGTCATGCTGTGTACTGGACACATGGAGAGCTTCCCTCATTCTCTTTCACACTGCTTGTGACTACTCTGATTGGCTGGTGACAGTCCATCCCAAATTTCCTCCACTAAATATCCGAACTGAAAAAGGGAAGGCTCCAGGGAGAGCCTTTATCAGCCTTCCAGTACCTTAAGGAGCTACAGGAGAGCTGGAGAAGAACTTCTGACATGGACATGTAGTGATAGGACATGGGGGAATGGCTTTAAAGGGAAGGAGGCTCACTGTAGGTGGATGTAAAAAAAGACAATTTTTGCTGTGTTTTGCTCTGGGGGTGGTAAAACACTGGCACAGGTTGCCCAGAGTAATGGTGGATGCCCCATCCCTGGAAACATCCCAGGTCAGGTGGGACAGGACTCTGAGCAAGCTGGTCAAGTTGGAGATGTGCTGCAAATGGCACCAGATTGGACCAGGTGACCTTTAACAAATTCCTTCCAACCCAATGTAGTCTCTGACTTTATGAAATCTCCTCACAGGGAGATGAGTATGCACATCTTCCCGGTTTCTGGGGATCTGTGGTCCCCTGGGGTGCCACAGCAAGGTGTTCTTGCTGTCACAGGGCCAGCTTTACCCTGGGCAGTCCCAGCAGCTGAGGTCACCTTTGGTGTGCAGTCCTTGGTGAGCCATAGAGGGAGGAGCAGAATCTGTTCACACACTTGTATCAAGAGCTCCAGCACAGGAGCAGGTTGGGACTGTAACCTGGCTGTGTCAGAAAATCCTGGGCAGGGAGAAATGCAGCCATTACACCCCTGCAATGTGACAGCTTCATCATTTGGATGTAGCAGGCAATAACAGCAATAAGAACCCACGAGACCTTAAAACTGGAGTGCCACTGAACTATTTGTGATCCCATGGAGAGCACTGGCATCTGGGGGCACAGGGGGGTCTCTGCTCTGAGACAGGAAATAAAAAATAAGAGGGAGTATTCAAAATTCCTTGGCCTGCACAGATCTGCCTTTTAGTGCTGTTCCCCATGCAGCAAGGATCTGGGAAGCTCTGCTACATCCCTGTAGTGTGTGCACTTTCTTTCCCCAATGCCATCTGCTAGACTGATTTGTTAAAAAGGAAAATCAAATCTCTAATCCACTGCTGCTGTGTGAATAGAATCCCACTCAGGTCATTAGCTCTGTCTTGTCAAGGAACACAATATGCCATTAAAACAAAAAGATGCCTCCAGCTTTGGGACAAAGGAGCAGTGGAAATGGAATGCCACCCACTTGGGCCATGTGTGCTCTAAGCCAGGGGACAGGCCCAGGGGAGGGGATGGAATGGAAGTGTCACCCTCTGGTGTGTGCCGGGTTAGGAGAGGATATAGTCACACAGAAGTGATACTTTAAAACCTCCTTTATTTAATTCCAAACCATCTTTTTTTTTTTTTTTTTTTTTTTTTTTTTTTTTTTTTTTTTTTTTTTTTTTTTTTTCCAGGCACTAGCAGTTCTACAGGAGCTCAGAAGCCAGAAATCCTAACCTGCCCCTTCCTGTGAATCTCCTGGGCACCTCTTTGCAACAGGGCTCTGTGTGTTTGCAAGGGCATTTATTTCTCCTATCTTCACACCCAATCACCCTCTCTCCTCTCCTCCCCAGTTTTGCCATTCCCATAGATAGGATAAATAAAACAATACTGGATAAAATCAGAATTCCCAGCTGTCGTGGGAATGTCTAATGTGGACTTAAATGTCCTCCCAAAGCCTGATCTCTTAGAGCCCAGTGAAACACTGAGATCCTTGGTGTGTTTCTCTCATGAATTTCCAGCACCGGTGGCATCAGATGTACCCATGGAAATCATTACATTGGGAACATTTGGGTGGGAAGAGATTGAACGCTTGCGCTGGGAAGAAGATGAATAATGACACAGTTTCCTCCAGTGGCTCGAGGGCTTTCTCTTGTTTCCTTCTGAAGGAGCTTTGTTGGCCTTGCAGCTGCTGGGTGGCAGATGCTGATTTAGTGGGGCAAGGCCCCCCCGTGCCCTCCCAGCCCGCGCTCTGCCGTGCCATCCACATTTCCCTTTAAATCCAGGGCTGCTGGTGCGTCATGGATGATGCCCACGAGTCTGCTGGCAGCCCTGCCTGCAGATGCATTAATTAATCATGGAGTGACAGGGTGGCAGTGCCCCTCATTGACTTGGGGGTGACTAAGAAGGGCTGGCTTCTCTCCCTGCCTGACAAAGGAGCGGGGCTGCTCACTGGGGAAGCGCTGCTCCAGGACCAGCGCAGAGCCCTGCGCTTCCAGCAGCCTTTGCCATGCACAAATGTCACAAAGTGCTCTGCAAACCAGCGAGCCTAGGGACTTAGGGAATGGGCAAACTCCACTATTCTGCAACTTTCCCATTCACCAACCCCTCCAGGCATTCCAGCCTGTTGAGTGGCTATGAGAGACCAAGACACAGGAGAAGTTGCCTGGTGCAGCAGAGGATTTTTCTAGAGGAAGAGTCTTCACTGTTCTGGAACTGAGTGTTTGCACCTCCCCGAGGTGTTAAAAATACAGTTGCCACTACTGAGTTTTGGTATTTCTACGTGCTAATCTAGTGCTGGGGGTGAAGGAGAACAGGAAACCGTTTTGCGTGGCACGCATTCCAAATGAGCTCCTGAACGCCTGAGTTTGGGCAGATCTCCCACCCAGCTAAATGAGAGATTTTTCTGGATAAGGATCTTGGCATTTGGCTATAAGCTGCTATTAAGAAGTAGAACGGTTTTCACTCATGAATATTCATGTGGCTATATTGAAACGTGTATACTATGAGCACACAACTTCGCAAGCGCTTGATTCCAGTTTGTACTGGGGAAATGAGGCAGCTGGTCATTAGTTCACCTCCCAGCAGGGGCTTACACAAGGCAGTGGCTGTGTCAGCTTACCTGTGCCAGCTGCTTTTATCCCTCCTCTATTTCACATAGGAAGGAAGCATTTCTTATCCTCATAGTCACTTTCCTCCACCTGCTTGCATGGGAAAAAAGGCTTTTATCATTTTCTGCTTAAAACTCTTGGCATATTTATTATTAATACTCTTATTATTACTCAATTGGGTAAAAAGAAAAGCAATTAGAAAGACTTCACTGGGAACAATTAAAGACAATAGTAGTGGAGCAATTAACCTGCAGATTAAGCATATGGTGGCGAGATCTGTTCTTTTTTTTGCCCTCCCTTTATTTGCCCACCTGTTGAGGCTCTTAGAGGTCATTTGGGGGGCTGAGAGCTGCCTCAGTCCTCATGGAGGAGAGAGACTGGAACTGGGCTCTCAGGAGTCATGGATCTCTTCTGCTGTTCCAGCTCTTTTCCAGGCTTTCCCAACTTTGATTGTTGCTAAATCAAAACCATTTATCGCCCTAATTGAGTTTGGTGCCACACAGACCAGTGGAGAGGAGAGAAATTAAAAAGCAAGGGAGTCCTGTGGTGTGGCAGAGAGGGCTCAGGAAGCTCCAGCTGCCCACCCCAGAATTTGGCATCACTCACACAGCCACAGCAAGGACATTCTCACAGCGATCCTCTTCAGGCAGCCAGGTATAAAATTACAGAGTCAAGGGACTTCACCAAGTCAGCAGCCATGGAAAGGATACATACAAGGATTTGTGGTTTTGGACAACTTGCAAACAGTCTTATTTAGTTAGTTTTAACCTCCTACCTGAGGAATCCATTTTAGCTTGTTCTTTAACCTTTGCCTATTTTCTCTTTGATTGTCTTTAAGCTTGAATTCATTTGGTGTCTTAAACTCTTGACCTAGGCTGCAGGAATTTTTAAAAGTGTATTTCTTTTCATATTTTTAGCTTTGCTTTACTGCTGTCAATGGTTTTCTCACAACCCAAGCTCAGCCTCAATGAAGACAAAAGAGACTAATTACTGTTCCCACTCCTGGGTTCACCAGGAAAGAAATCTGTGGGAGCTGCAATGTCAACAACAATCTCTTAAAATCCTCTGAAACTGATTCTGAAATACCCTCAGACTATCCTCTGAAGTGGGGAATTTTGGAGAATCAAAGCAAATATTAAGTTGGGAAAGATTTCTTTAGGCCAGGTCCAATCTCCCTTTTCAAAGCTGCTGTTGGAAGTAAAATCCGTTTGGGATTTTTGAGTTTGCCTTCAGTTACTAAACCAATAGCATGTACCTAGGCCATACTTTCAGTCTTTCCAGTGAGAATGGGAGAGCTTGAAAAAGACCTTTGAAGGATCAAGATGAGAGTCATGACTGACTGCATGCTTCAAGAAAGGGAAATTTTATGGTATTTAGTAAACTGGATAGGAATCACCATAAAACCCCAAGGCTGGCAACACTGAATTTGAGAACATTCATCTTAAGAGCCTGTCAGATGATTAATTTTTGTGCTTTGCTGGATGAAAAAGTCAAAATTCAAAACAAAACAAAATTATGGAACCAATTTGTTATTTTGTTTCTTTTTAGATTATGCCCATTTTGATAAATAATTAGACTGGGGTTCAAGTCATAGGGATGTTTTCCTTGGTTTGATGCAAAACAAACCGTGTTATTTTCAGGTACTGATAACCCTCTTGTCCAGAGTCGTGAAATTGCTTTTCAGTCTGAAGCACCGCTTGGCAATGAAACTTCTGAATGTTCTTATTGAAGAAGAGCAAAATTCAACACTTTGTGTTCCTGTGTTTGTCAAGTGAGATTCTTTATAAATTTTGATCCAACGTTGCTAAGACAGTCCAAAGGCTCCAGATGGATTTAGAGAATGCGAGATGTGTTGGGAACTTCAGCTTCAAAGCTTCAGCTTTGTTCGGTCCTGCTGAGCATCAAGGTCCTGTCTCCAGACTGCAGAGCCAAGCAGTGCAGGAAGGGAGAGGCTTTGCCTCGGGGCTGGGGATGAGAAACATGAGCTAGGTTTCCATTTCTCACACTGTCACACTTGGGGGGACCAAACTCCAAACTGCTCTTTAGGCAAAGGCATCCAGCTTTGAAAGGAACCAAGTGAAACAAGGAGAGAGGCCACAAATGAGCTTGAATGTAGTGGAGTGAAATAAAAAAAAAATAGATAAATGTTCTTGGGAAGTTGTCATGATTATTACAGGATGAGGAAGAAGTGTGTCCAATTTATTAATAGTCTAATTATCTAATGAATTGAGCAGCTGTCTGTGTTTGCCCTCAGAATGCAGAGATTTTCATGAGAACAAAGAAGAAGTTTAAGTTGCTTTATCTAGGCATCTCAAGAAGTCAGTCTGTTGCTAGAAAGGGAAGGTGAATTCCACTAAACTAGTGGAAATTATAAGAAAATCATGATCAAAGGAATTTATTTCAGCAGTAGTTTAGACATAAGTGAGTTTGTAGAGAGATGGATAGAGAGGAATTTCTGCTGGGGTTCACAGACACAGGTTGGTGGCTCAGCTGAAACCTTGATTTCAGTGTCACTGCTCAAGGAATGAAAAACCACAGCAAATGAAGTCTCCCTCCAAACACCAATCTAGATTTTAAAATAATTTCATTAAAAGTTACTTTAAGAATCAAAACAGAGATTGTTCCAGGAGGATTACAACAAGTGTTTGTAAGATATGAATGTGTTCAAAAAGCAAAAATAAAAAAACATATTCCTGTCAAGTCAAGTGGTACTGTAACCTGCTACCACATTATCACATAGAGAATAAAGACTCTGAGTGAAGGAAAAACTGAGCACTCTGTGATAGAAAAGATGCTAATCACCTCATACTGCAGAGAGGACCAAATCTGCAGGATTTGTTAACATCTGAAAATATTAAATGAACAAATAAAAGCTCGATAGTGCTTTACAGATTTATCTCTTGCTATTGGGGAATCTGAAAGCACTTCAGCAGGCAGTGTTGTACCTTACATTTGTGGTTCCCATGGGATGCTCTGGGGCTGTGACTTTCTCCTAAATGCAGGTTTGAGCAGGAAGGTGCTCAGTCCTTGTTTGTCTCTGGGGGTAATTCCAAGTCTTGTTCTTTGCCTGCTGCCATCTAAAAGGGCTTCAGAGAGCCCCTGTCTTTGGATCACTGCCCTCAAGGCAGACCTGTGGGATGCCTGTGAGCAGCAGTTGTGTTATTGCAGTACTGATCATGTCCTGAGCTCCCAGAGCTGCAGGGACAGTCAGCAAGGGTTTCCAACACCTCCATCCAGGAATATTCAGGGATCTGGGTCTCAGTCCTGTTCACAGCCATCCTTGGTGTCCTAACAGCCAGGAGGAGGTGGTTGTCCCCACAGCTCCTGCCCTGCAAGGTCTTGGTGAGGTTGTTTCCTTGTCCCTGCCTTGCCCTGTCTCCTTGAGGGCAGTCACACTGCTCTCAGCTGCTCCAGGCTCTGATGTTTGTGGCTTTCTCTCCTACTGAGGTCCCCATTTTCCACTCTTCTGGCACCTCTGCAAAAAGAGAAACAAGTGTTCACACCTCCTTAAAAAATGGCCATCAGCTTTTATATGGTCCACTTCCACCCAAAGTGTTTAACTTGCACTGGTCGAACTGGTTTTCTAAAAGGGAGAATAAAAACAGGCTAAACCCAAAAGTGAACCCAAAAATCATTGAAGCAAGCAGTCTTTGAAACTGCTTGCTCTCTGTTCTCAGAGCTTGAGGTATTTCAGAGTGAATTTTTTTCACAAGCTGCTTTCCTGCTGTGGAATGTGAGCTGCAGGCTGGAGATAGCAGTTCTCAAAAAGGGGGAACCAACTCCTGCTGTATTAAAAGAGTGGCAGGTGACAGTGATGCTGATTTAAAAGAAGGCCCTATATCTACATTCTGATTCAGCAAATACATATCTCAGAACTTCAAGGAAGGCAGAGAAGCCAGATGGGATTTTGGCGGGGGTTTGTTTGTTTGTTTGTTTACTTCCTTGCTTTAATTTTGATAATGAAAAATCAAACTTTTAAAAACGGAGCAAATGCACATTTGTTTATTCCTCTGCAAGTCGTTCATTTCAGTGAGACACGTTACCCTTATCCCAGTCTGCTGGAGCCTCTTGCATATCAAAAAAGCCTTTCTCATCTTGTGACAACAGTTTTGGACTCAGCAGATTATTTTCCTCATCCAGTTGTGGGGATAACCCCAAACCTTTCCACTGCTCTAAGTTTGCTGCTGGTTATGAGACAGTGGGTTTTACTCTGCAGTGTCTGACCCCTGGAGAGTCCTATGCATTCCTTTCTGTACATCTTTATGTTTTTTTGAAAGCTTTTCTTCGTAGAGAATTGCTTTTCTCTTTGCTGCCCCCAATTCCTCCTTCTTGCATCCTCCTGCTTGTGTCCCTTTCTCTGCCTCTCCCCCAATGTCCCTGGTGCTGCCTGCACAGTCTGCAGCCAAACATCTGAGAGAGGAAACCCAAACTCCTCTGATTGTACCCAAGAATGGCACGAGCAGGGAGAATAAGAAGAGAGACCATTCACAGCTTCTCACACAAGTTGTTTCAAAAGATTTTCCCCACAGAAGTTCCACCCAGTCCCTCAAATCAACTATCTGTTGTAAAAAACCCACCAGTCCCATTCTCAGCTGCTATGCCCAGGAGCAGCTGAACGAATTGCTTTGTCTTAGTAAGAGAAAGATTTTGCTAAATGTGGATGAAAATCTTCAGTCTTTTCTTAGTTACCATCTGGAGAAAATTTGTCATTTTCAAGTTTTCTGATTGGCTTCTATAGACAGTAAAACTGACCTTCAATTTTGTCCTTCAGAGATATCAAGAAGAGACTCATGAAAATATAAACTCTGTAAATCCATTTTCTTTGAATTAATCTTAAAAAGTGCTTTCAGCTGATATGATTTAGACCAATTCCTCAAGCAAAATAACAAAACCTAGACAAAGTCTATTAACTCCACTGGCAGTGCTGTACTTCCAGTAGGGTTTTCCTAAAATACAAATCCCCCCACTTTGTTCAGTTTTGAGTTTGTTTTTCTTTTTTATAAGTTAGCAAAACATTGGAAGATTAAATTTGATTCAAAGAGTTTCAGTGTTTTGCATCTTAATCTCGTCTAATTTCTCAGACAGTGGGTTCTCAGCGACACTTGAGGAAAATGTGACCTTTGAATTTTCTGTTGTGACGTTTTTTAATCAGTCAGTTGGGGAAACCTTAAAGGCAAAGTTATCTCAGGATTTCTTTTTTTTAGCAGGGCGCTCCTGCGGATTGGGAGTTATCAGCATCTTCCAACTGATATGCCACAGTTTTGAAAATGTTCTTTCTGAAGCAATTGCATCTGAACTTTTGGGGCTTTGCTGATGAACGGATGACTCATTTAGAAGCATTTTACAGGATAGCAGCAGGTCTGTTCTTAATCAGTCTTGAGCAGGGAGATCCAGGGAAATTTTAAATACTGTGCTTTCATTATAAAGTTAGGTTTTATTCATGAGATTCTCATTGACCTTTTAAGTAAGATAAACAGTTACTATGCCAGAATTTCCAACAAACTGTGGGAGTTTTAGTAAAACTTTCTTAACTCTTTTTCCCTGAAAAAGGGGATATGTGGCTTCAAGTGAGATGGGAATTAACCATGAATGCTTTTGTTTTTCTGGGCCCTGCTCAAACAAAGCAGTATTTAGGCAATATTTCCATTTATGATTTCTCTGAAGGTCCAGGGCACGGACACATTTCTCCATTTGAAAAACTGGGAAATGTGCCTGTTGTGCTTCTCTGTGGGGATGACCAGAGACCTCTTGACATCTGGGCACTTTTTTCCTTTTGATCCAGTTCATGTTTAGCAAATCTTTGGAATTCTCCACCTGTAGAGTTGGATGCACAAAAGTTGTTCTGATCCCAATTGTCCCCACACCCTGTCAGTGTAAATGTTGCCTTAATCTGATTTAAGATATTGGGAAGAAACCTGATTTCCAAAACTAAGTATTCCAGACTAGTATTCCGTTTGGGCTGACCTTACCAGACTTTATTTTTCTTTTTCATGTAGGACAATTAAAAGAATTAGAGTGTCAGTAATTGCCATTGAAAGTGAACTTCTGATGATCAGGTCTCCTGCTAACACACATTTGTGTCCCACTAATTTCATGGGTGCTGTACCAAAGACCAGATTGGCAGCCATTCACTGGGAGTTTTCTAGCAACATTCCAAATATAAAGAACAAAGGGAGTATAAAAGAATGCATCCCATTTAAAACCAAATGCTTACCTATACAAGTGATGTGGAGTAGCCCCCCTGTAAAAATAAACAAGAAAATACTACCCAGTTGTGTAAGATAACACTGGCACTAGTCCAAGGAAGTTACACTTGCAAAACACAGCACTCACCCATCCTGTGGATCCCATTTATTTAAGGAAAACTGGGAAATGCTGTCATGGTACTGCTTGTGTGTGAATATTGGCAATTTGTGTGGGATAGGAGGGAGCATCTATTTTGTCCTTGTCTGCTGCAGAGGCTCTGCCTTGTGATTCCATTTGCTGCTCCCAAGTTCCTCTTAGAGGGGCAGAGAGAACAATCATTCCTCATTCACCTTTTCCTGCCAGCCACCCTTTTCCATGGCTCTTCCTCATCCCGTCACCTCTTCTCAGAGTTTAAGGCTTGGAGTTTATTTAATCTCTCCCAGTGCAGAAACCATCTAATGCCTTTGACTTTTTGTCCTTCTCTGTGTCTTCACTGGGTTTTGTCTGTTCCATTTTGATGCAATATTCAAGTGTGGGCAGATTTGGGGCTCATTCAGTGGCACAGAGCTGCTTTTCTTGCTCCTCTTGGTTGCTTTCATACCTTGGATTCTGTTTACCTTTCCAGCCTGCCGCAGGGCAATGAACAGATGTTTCTGTTGAGCAATCTGCAGCGACTCTATGATCTCTTTGCAGAATGATAATGGCTAATTTAGAGATTATCATTGCATATGTGTATTTAGTGTTGTTTTCCCCATGTGCATTGCTCTGCATTTATCAACATTGAATTTAATCTGCCAGTTTCTTCCTCCCTCAGAATGTTATGATCAGTTTTAGCTTTTACTGCCCTGAATAATTTTATACCGTCAGCAAAACAGCAGATCATCCTTAGGGCTAATATTATTTAATATTTTCATTAATATCTGCAAACAAAAAAAAAAGTTTCAGTGTGTGAATTTAATTTGCTAATATCACAAAGTTGAGAAATCTTCAGTTCAGAAGATGCTCAGCATATTATAGATTAATAAATATATGACTTTGGGCACTGGAATAATGAAAATCAAAGCAAATGCAATAGTGTAAACTGTAAAGTCTTTCTATTTTTACAATATATTGACATTATAAAACAGTTATGCACATTTAAGAGTATATAGCAACAGTTCTTGCTGGGGTAGGAGAGTTCAGCAAAGGAGAAAAACCAACCTGACACATCAATCAACCTGCAAATGGACTCTCAGCCACTGGACTTATATAGCTCTAAAAAGTCAAACCTAGTCTTTGGAGATAACAGAAGCTGCATATCCTGCAGAGATAAAGAAGGATCAGCATTATTGTGTGAGGTGCTGGATTGCCAGGTGAACCTCTGCCTGCTCATGTTCAATGGAGACTCATTCAAGTGAGAGACATGCAGGTCAGATAACCTGTGGACTAGGAAATTTGTCTACAAGAAGCATTTCAAAGAGGAAAACTGATTTCCTTTTATAAATGAACTGAGGAACAGAACCCTGTGAGCTAATGGTGCCACTGGCACGGGAGCAAAGAACCATAAATTGATCATGGGTAGATTTAACCTGGAAATTAACTGAAGCTTTCTGTCAGCTGGGTGAGAAGCAATTGTGAAATGGAGCTTGAAGCCTTTGTGAAAGAAGAGTTGGATTCCAGGATTGTCCCCCTCATCAGCTGTCCAGCTGTGCCAGCTGAGAAGCCACCTTTCCAAGCCCTGTCCTTCAGCATCCTGCCAGAGCTATTTCCTCCCCTCCTCATTACTGGAGGATGGTTCAAAAGGTGTCTCCTTGCTGCTGGAACCACCACTGGCTCTAACAAGCAGCAGGCAACAGGCCCCGCTCTCCAGGAAGGGCTGGATAAGGAAAACACTGCCGTGAAACTCCTGGCCGTGATGTCGAGAGTTGGCAGCTAATCAAGCTCAGATGATTCTCAACGAGATATTTCTCATTAACAATTCTGCATAAGGAGGAAAAATACTTCAACAGCAGCACAGAATGCTGGAGTCCTCCATCTGTAAGAGAGCCCGTGCAATGAACACGAACAGTTTCTTTACTCTGTATTAGAAGGTCTTGAATATTTTGACACATTTTTAGGTTTCAGTTTTTGGCAGTTCCTCAACAGTAGCAGGCAGTTTATGCCAGTCATAGAAGAGGTTTGTACTGCGGATGCATGGAAGTCAGAAACCAAAAAAGTCAATTTTTTTTTTTCTTTCAAAGAAATATATTCTTTTAACCTTGAGCCCACAGTTATCTTGATTTTGAGAAGTAGACTTAATGCTGCAAAAACCAAAATCACTGCTGCTTTATCTCAGTCGTTGGGCTTGGTTTTGTTGAGGGTGGTGTTTTTTGTTTGTTTGGGGTTTGTTTGGTTGTTATTTTGTGTTTTTTAAACTTGTTTTGGTCTTTCTTTTTCTGTGATGAAAAACTTACTGACACTGATAAATTTCTTGCCTTTGCACGTGCCATTTTGCAAGAGCAAAGCAAATATAAAGAGCATATTAATATAACAAAAAAATGCCATGGAGAGCTCTGAAAAGAAAACACTCAAGGGAAAAACGTGCTTGGAAGAGTGATGGCAATGCAGTAACCACAATCTGCTCAAACCAAAAGGCATTGTGAATTTTTCTTCTTTTATCTTTTGTTGAAATGAGCAGTTCAGTGTCCTTTCTACCAGCTGACGTGAAGAGGACAAAGGCCACTTGAAATCACTTCTACTGAGAACATTTGAGCCTTCTTTCCTTAGATGTGACTGCTAGGACAGTTCCAGTTCAAAGAGGCCAGGATGAAGAGTAAGGTAGGAAGTACTAGAAGGGATTTCTGCTTGGAGTTTTTTTTCTCCCTTTGTTTCTGTTCCACAACATGGTGAGTCCAGGGTCCACATCAGAGCCTCCCAGCCCCAGGGCTTGCTAAGAAAAACTCACTTTCCTGCCCAGCTGGGCATGGAAACCATCCATGTGCTGGGTTCACGTGAGAGTACAGATAATAATAAATTGGTGCCGTTTCAATGGACTTTATGTACAACCTGAGGCAGAGATTAGACCTGAGGTTTTTTTGTCCTGTTTGTGTAAACCTCATTGAGGAAGTTGCTGTCACACTTCACATTCCATTTATTTTCTTAACGGTTCATAAAAGATTACTAAGTGAATAATGAATGTTTCAATTAAGCACACAGATTGTTATCTAGGTCAATAAATTGCTTTCAAACCTTGGTAATGTCTGCTGGTGATGTAACAATTTTGGAATAATCATTATTATTGGTGGTTTTATTACATATTACTGTTTATTAACCCTCTGATAACCATTTACAAATAAATTTCTGCTAATATAAAGCATGGTAAGAATTCATTCAATGGAGAGTGCCTGTTATTCTAACATAACTTTGCACTCCTGAATTCTCCAAGTAAACCAGAAAGAAAATGGCCATGGAGTGTCTTAGACAAGTAGGAGAGAAGTAGACATTTATATTAATCTAACAAAATTTTATGGAGTCAAGGTGGGATATAGAGCTTGTTCCATTTTCAGTGGAGAGGACAAGCATGAGCAGAGAACAATTCATCACAACGCTCTTACCACAGGATTAATTTTCCACTGTACTAAATATAAATTGGCCTGAAGAAAATCATTTTAGCAGAACTGGATATGAGCACCATAGCTGGCCAGAAAATTGGCTGACTGATGGTAAACAATGGAGGCATCAAACTGTCAGATTGTAGCTAAAAAATGTAGCAGAGGAATCTGTCTTGAGATTGTTCTTATTTAACATCACCTTTAGTGATCAGGAAGAAGGCATGAGAAGCATATTAGTTAAATAGGCAGATGGTGTTGCCTTGGAAGCCAATCAAACTTTAGAGATGACAGAAATATTGCTAAAGATCTGTAAAAGTCAGGGAAAGGGATGAGGGACAAAAACAGAAACAGTTTGAATTGTTGGAGATGAAAGTGTTGAGGGGAAGATGTCCCAAAGCCCTGATGGAGCAGGAGCAGTGACAGCAGGAAGACACAGCTTCAAAACCAGGACAGCTCTTTGGAGCTAACAGTGCTGAGTTATCTGTGATCTTGAAAAATGGAAGTAATATCTCTGCTAAGTGTGTTTTTCCTATAGATGTTGCTGCCATCATCATTTTCTAAGCGCATTTTGTACCTCTCTCAGCCCTAGATGAAGAGCCAAGGTGGCCTTAGATTTGTTGACAAGAAGGTCTGTTAGGGCCAGCCTGAAGCCCTGCTAATTAGAGTTGTTAATTATAGGGCAGGTTGGCACATTTCCAGCTCTACCACTCCTGGTAAAAAACAAGTTACTTTTAAGTCAGAGGTTGTGATGCTGTAGTGAGCAGCTCACTACAGAGATGAGTGGCTGAACAAAAAACAAAACCATCACCCTTTAAGTGCAGGGACCTGAAATCCCAACAGCTGACAGGAATATTAATTAATTCACTCAATCACCAGCAGCTCCAGCCATGGAAGTAGCTGGTGGACATCACGATGGTAATCATACTGGTCTGTTAATGACCTGAGAGACACAGACTCTGCACAGCACCCGTGGTGTCTTCTCAGCCAGCCTGGATTAGGATGAGAATCTTCTGCACCCTCCTCTGGCCCTGCAGCACTGCTGATGGCCGAGTCTGGAGGCAGCTTCCACCTTCATGGAGTGCCCTCAACAGTCCACCTTTCCCCACAAAACATGAAGATCTGGCAAATCAAGACACATATTGCACATTTGAAGTAATATTTTGAATTTGTTGTGGTGAAATGTACAGAGCTACTCCTGTTCCCAGCCTGACTGATAAGGCATTAAAGATACACATGGAAATGCAACAAGGGCAGAGGGAAAGAAGTGACACCCTTGGGTGCTCATCTCATAGGAGACCACATAGAAGCAAATGCACAGTGTTCCTGTGGTGTCCCTCTGGTGTCCCTGTGGTGTCCAGGGTGAGGAAACTTCCAAATGCACAGATTCAAAGCATGAGAATCTGAACCAAAATTCAGATACGTGTCCAGATGGAGTAGTTCTAATGGGCCCATTACTCTGACCAGGTAACAATTCACTCAGGGTTTTAAATTTTTTAAAATAAGTTTTTAAAATTTGGCATTAAAGAAGAGATATTTTAACTCAGCCTCAAGATCTTTGCATTTTCTGGGGTAGAAGCTTAGCTAACAAAGCAATTGCAGGGACTAGACAAGAAATGAGTAATAGATGGATGTAACAGTGGTACAACACTGTGAATGGAAAAATACCAAAGATTTTAGAAGTGCTGGAAAGCTTCCTTTGTGTGTTCCTTTAAACAGATATATTTTCTGGATACAAAATCTCTGTGTGCCTAAGAATGAAAGCAGTGATTTTTATATGAGGCAGCACTAAAAATCACACTCGAATTCCCAATCGAAAAATGAAAGGTTCTGATATTTACCATTAACCCAAGACAAAAAAAAAAAAAAAAAAAAAAAAAGGGTTTGTTCACTTGAAACCTCCTAATGTAATGCCAATTGCATTTAGTTATGGAAAATCTAAATAAAACACATATCAAACATAAATAAATATAAATCAAGTTCTTAATCAGAGAGTTGGTACAGCAGTTTCCATCCCCTGCAATCAGCTCTGTAATTGCCTCACCTGGAGCTGAAATGTCATCTCTCCAGAGAGGAGGAGGACTGTTGTCTTTTCAAAAGATGATAATGGATTTGATAGAATATGATTCACAAAGGATTTTTTCATTTTCTGGCATGGCATATTAGAGAAATTTTAGTGAGATAAGTGAATCCCTTTTAACTGTCCTTGAGTGAAGAACAAAATGGGAAGTGAATTGAGAGCCAACTACAAATGCTCTTTATTATCATGTCAAGAGCAATGTCCTGTTCTGCTGGAACGTGCTGAAACCATCCCCTGCCACCCTGACCCTTCTGCCAGAGAGCAAATTGTGTATTGCTGTGGAGGATTTGTGGTTCTACCTGCCCTGAGAGGAGGAGCCCCTCGGGAGAGACCTTCAGCCTCAGTGCCAGGAGTGTCATCTCTCGTGGGATCCCCAGGGGAAATTGAGTCCTGTTTGTCTCATTTCCCTGATAGGAGCTGTAGGAGGAACCAAGGGCCTATTGAAACCTTCTTCTTCTGTCATCATCTATTATGCTGTAAATTTCAACATGTCTTCTAGGACTGGCATTGTTGACTGTAAACAGAGTTCTTCATCATCCCCTCACATCTTCCAGGTTGCCTGCTTGGAGAGACCAAATTTGCCTAAACTGTTAAAACTTCTTTCTGGATTTGATATTCTCCCACCCATGAATCCCTACCATTTTTAAATCCTATTTGTTAAGTCTTTACTCATGTGTGCTGTTAGGATGTGGTGTACACATTTTTGTTAATGGAAATTTTAGAATGTTTTCTATTTTCTGTGGTAAGGACTTCTACAGACCAACTACCACCCCACTCCCTGAATAGGTATTTATTTTAGTTTCTCTTCTGTCATTAATGTCCTACGTGTAAATTAGGTCCTGGTTGTCAGGACAAGCAGAGTTCCCAAAGAAGGTGGTGCAGAGACCTTCCCCAGTGACTTTGGGAAGAAAGCAGTGAAGCACAGCAGAGAAGGAGCTCTAACATAAGACAGCAGCTCCAGTCTTTCCCAAATTACACACTCCGAGGAAATACCCAGTCTCCATGCATAGGGACATCAGTCATTTTATCTTGGCAGAGTAAATAGATTGTGCACCAGGACTGTGCTTCTGACAGCTCCTCAGTGCAGATAAAACCAATAATTGTGCTGATAACAGAGTCACTAAGATGGATAGGTGTGTGTGGGGAAAAGCCAAGCACATTTTGGAGACACATGGCCAATTTAGCAACTTTCAAACTGTTTGACTAAAATGTAAATAGAACTCCTGATGTCAAATGCAGCTCAATAAATACTAAACACTGAACAATATGGCCATCAAGCATGGAAAATCAAGTTACACAAATTGTAAGGCTCTCTACTTGGCAAGGTTGTTTTTTTTTTTAGCTTAGGATTTAGTAGCAAAACTAATATTTTTAAATTGTACCAGATGTCTCTTCCAAAAGGAATGTGCAAATTATCTCCTGGCAGATGACATAGATACTTATACTCACTCCTAATTTCATACAGAAGGACTGTGTCTGTGTCTAGAAGGACATTTATGTGAATTCACATGAGTGTCTGCACATGTCCAAAGGTATGACTTAAAATGTTAAAAGTAAAATAGCAAATTCAAACAAGGAAACCAAATATTTCCCCAATGAGTCAAGCTTTTTACTGCGGGTCTGTGCATACTATACATAGCTAAAATAGAGAATAAGTAATGACAATCCTTGGATGGGCAAAGCTACGGGAAAAATCGATCATTTAAATTGGCAATATCCCAAAGTAGTCTGTCTAAAGGTGTCTAGGGTGACAGAAATAAGCAATTTGGGTATGCACTCTGTTTCCTAATGAGAATTCAGTGGGCTGTTATAGTTTATTACAGAAAACTGGGAATAAAGAGCTCTGAGGTAGGGCCACTTGGCCTGCTCCTTAACACAACACCAAGCACACAGGACCCAGCTATCACTGCCCTTCCTCACAGCCTGTGCCCCCTTTACCATCACCTTCACAAACCCCCCACAAATGATCTGTTTTCCTTCCATGTTCTCTTTGTGCCTTTACATTTTAAGTTCTCTCATTCCCCCTTTTCTTTCAGATGACACTCAGTCAATGCAGGCAATGCTTCTTCATTCAAGGGTGGATTATAAGAGCTGGAAAACCTAAGTGAGGCAATGCAGGAATCCTGGTTTGTTATGGCCATGTGTCTTCTAGGTTCTCTGATGTCTACCAAGATGTAAATGCCAAACTGAACTTTTTCTTACATTGTTGTTTCTTGTAGATTTGTTTGATGTCTGGTAGGAGTTGAAAAGGCAGCTTTTCTCTGCTAATAGCTTCTCTTTACTCTTTCTGACAACCTACTTTCAAAAGACTTGGTATATTTAAGAGTTTTCCTGGCTGTCAAATTTGCTTTCATTTGGACAGGAAGATCAAAAGTCATTAAGGGGAGAAGAGGCACAGAAATGAACAGGCACATGCATACACAACCACTCTGCAGGATAAAATCCATGGGGCCTATGCTGAAACAAAAATACTTTGGCATGTTTCAGATGACTGTTGGTTTATTAGCCTGAGGAACAAGGAACAGGAACAGATGAATACTACTTAAATAAAGATCCTATTCTCCAACATTTAGAAAGAACAAAGGAGGAGAAATAATGAATAAAGTGACATAATTGTCATCAGAGAATTCAATGATCATAGAATTGTCTCAGAAGATACAAAGGAATGTGCACAGATAATGTGAACCTAAATCCTTCTCACTGTCAGATTTCAGTTAAAGCTTGCAAACGACTCCACCTCCTCTGCTGATCACTTTGTTCACAGAATGGCCACCACTGATTTTTGCCAGTAATGGATTATGAGGGGGGTTATTGGCTAATAGACAACTCACCAAACTGGATGAGAGAAATGTATCCATTTCTGATTTTCTTCAAATTTTAGGCCACTGCCAGTCATCAAATTACCCATCAGCATAACAGTGAAGATCAGTAGCATATGCCTAATTTTTCTTTACATTAATGATGCATCAGTCAGAAAAAGAAGTCACAGGTAAAGTCCTACCAACTCTTTCTACGTTGCACTCCTACATTAATTGAGATTTTACAAAGTGGAAATATTCATTGTCTGGAAGTAGGAACGTGATCCAGACCTCTACTTGCCCACACAGAGGAGGCTAGTGCTGATAATTGCTAATTGCAGCTCAGTAAACCTAATGGATAGTCAATCACTCTGGTGCAAGTGAATTGAGCATTAATAAAGTAACTTAATTTCACCATTTTGCATTTGCCACACTGCTTGCTTTGATCTCTGCTAAATTGGATCATTACCTTGTTAAACTGAAACCAACTAATTTTCCCAATTGTCTTTTATGAACAGGAAGAAGTCATTGAATTGCTGTGGAGAAGTACAAACATGATAAAAATGAAAAATTAAAACCCAGCTTTTCTTCCTGCCCTTGTGCCCTGCAGTTTGTGGACGTGTGCTGTACTGACTCATTAATGACAGGGCTGAGATGGATGGCCAGAACAATCAGCCTGACAAATGCTTCTCGAGGGGGCAAACTGGGGAGGGCTGGGAATGTGCTTTTTTAATCAAACCCTCACTTTTCCTGGAAGGACTGTCCAGCCTGGTGTTCTCATGGGAGGGGGGTGTGCAAGAATAGAATTATGCAATTATTTGACCTGGGCATGGTGAGTGCTAAAACCCCATCAGAAAATCTGGCTTCAGGGAGGCTTCTTTGCAGCAGGAGTCAGAATGAACTACCTTGTTCCTTCTGGAACTACCAGTACCTTGCTGGATAACCCTGGTTCTGCATCCCTGCAGGGCTGCAGCTTCCATGACCTGAGTTTTGAATTAAAACAATCTGTGAGGAGAAGCTTTTGTTCTGGGAAAACAAGTATTGTAGGACTTTGAGTCAAAAAAGTCCCTGGCTGCCACTAAAGCCCATGACCCAAGTGATGTAGGAGTGGATCAGGCTGAGGCCATCTTCTCTAATTTAAACAGTGAAATGGAAATCCATTTTCCTGCCTCTGTTCACAGGGCCTGTGCTCTCACCTCTCAAGAACTGGTCTGAGTCTTCACTCTGAGGGGAAGCAGGACTTGTGTTGAGCCAACCGTTTAGCAGCACCACGCCTCATTGCCTGGATGTGTCCTTCCTTTTGAATAATAAGCCTCTGCTGGAAAAATCTGGGCTTGTGTGATTTGTTTCAGATTACTGCCGCTTGTTGGACAGCAGCTTGTTGACTACTGCTCCCCAGAGTTTGAGGCATCTCTGAATTCCTGTCTCCACTGCCTTGCTGCCTGGCTGGCAAGCATTAGATGCTCCACTAAGTATGACAAGAGCTCTTTGCAGAGCTGCTGGGGAGAGCCTGGGCAGCAGGAGCAGAGCAGCTCTGCCTGCTGTGCTGCCCTCAGAGGCTCTGCAGGCAGCAGGGGAGAGCAGCCCATGTCTTCTTCTGCTCACTGCCTGGAACAGATTAATTCGCAAAATTCCTCCAGGCTTCCACTTCACCTACAGAGCCACTGCTGTGCACCTAAAACTGTTGGGTGGTTTTGGGCATGTGGGAGCATTTTCCTTGTGGGTAGTGGGAAGCCCAGTGATCACTGTGGAGGGTGCTTTGGTCTGGGTTGTTGAAACCAAGCAGGTGTATCCCAATTGCCTGGTTTTGGTGGTTTTCTACTCAGAGAGCCAAACTGTCAGTGTATGAGGTCATGAGCAACCCTCTGGACTGCAGGAGAACACTTTGATGTCTGTAACCCTGCCATGAAGGCACCCCTTTACCTGTGTACCCCAGCTTTCTGTGACTGGCCACACCTTGCAGGCATTACCTCAGAGATGTGGGTGGCACAGGGGTTGGGGCATGGTGTCCATCAAGACCATGCCAGGGAACAGCTGGGCAGAGATTCTGCCTGAGGGATATGGACGAAAATTCGCCAGGAAGAAAAAACACGGACAATGGAGCATTTTGGTTCTAGATCAAATCCCGGGTGAAGGCAGGATATCTCCTAGACCCCTAATATGCAGGTCCATAGAGGCTTCAGCAAGGACTGGGTGCACTGCTTGACTCCTGTGTCCCTGGAGTCTGATGCCACATCTCTGTCTGAAGGGATATCAATCTTGATGTTTTACATTTGCCTGCAGGAAATCTGATTTTGGTTAGAGCTGGAGCCAGACTTGCAGGGATGTCAGGAACTCTGGCCTGTGGTTAATTTGGTGTTCTGGGGGAAAAAAGCCTCTTCTGGTGTCTGTCTCCACCACATGAGGGTGAGCAACCAGCCAAGACTCCTCAGGAGGCAAACTGAGCTCTCAACAAGTTTTACATCCTGGAGTGCCCTGTCTGTTTTGCCAGTTCCAATCCCTTCCCTAACTTCATTGTTAGTTATCTCCAGGCCTTCTGTGTGTCTGTCAAAATGAGGACAAATCAGTGGAGTCAAGGAAACATATGGTATTCTAGATTCCCCTACTCTCTGTCTCCTGTGAGGCTGCTGAAGCTGGGGCTCACTGGTCTGTGGTGCTGGGACTTCTCCAACCATTTTCCAACAGCCTGGGACACACATTTTTGTTTATTCTGTGCTGTCACTGGTAGGTGAAAGCAGGGTCCTCAACACTGCCTTTACAGGAGTCATCTAAGAAGGAGCAGCAAAGGCAGAAAGTTTTTCTCTGCTGAGACAACATTGTAGAACTCACCATGCACTCCAAGGCATTATTCCAAGCACGGAGCCAGTTGCTTAATTTTGTACACAGATTTGTTCTGCTGTTGGGCAGCGAGTTCCACTGCCTGCTTTGGTTCAGAGCATTCAAAGCATATCCTTCCAAGAGAATTCTAAGTGGATCCTGTGTATTTATTTCAGATCCAATAAAGTTAACCAAAGCAACTATCTCCATTGCATTGTGATATACAAGGTAATAAACAGCTGAAACAATTGATTAAATGCCATAGCAAAGCCATTTATAGGATGCACACTGCAAAGCAGCAGAGACACATCCTATTACTAAACATGCTCCACAAGTGGCTTCTCTTCAAAGCTTTTCTAAACACAAGAGGACAGTTAGGTGAAAGAAATGTCCCTCTGTGCTTGGAGGGAAGGCTTTGGAAGCTGAGTCTGGTGGAAAGCAACCAGAGGGGCACCACAGGGCTTTGGTAAGAGAGAAAGACAAAGGAGCCTCCTCCTGGGAGGCTTTTGAGCTTTGTAAATCAGCTTCTGAATCTCAGCACAGTGGGAGCCTGGCTTAAATGTCCCAGAAAAGACTTCAGGACAGGGGAAGGAGCACAGATCTGCCAGCTGGATTTGGGCTGTGAATATTCTTCTCTTTGAGATCAAATCCACAAGAATCTGAAAAAGAAATAAATGTTGGTTCTCTGGTTTTGCTCTTAACCTTTTATCCTTGGTAGGTTGTTGAAACTTCATGAAGAGTTCAGGGGACAAAGCCCTGCAGGGTAGCTTCAGCCAATACACAGCTCCAAGTACGTGGAGATAAGACCTTAAATTAACCACTAAAATAAAGTGATTTTGTCTTCTCCAGCTTCAAAGAACTTGTGCAGCTCCCCTGCCCTAACTTTCCCCACCTTCTTCTCTTATTAACCAGCCCAAGGAATGCTTTGATGAGCACAACTTGGCTTTCAAATCTGTAGGAAAATTATGATTCCTAGGGGCCATGGCAGTGAGAACACCTGGCTGTGACCACCTCCCCTTCCTAAGCACATGTCCCATGCTGGCAGCACACGAGGAGAGGACCTCAGGCCCCCCAGACTCATTAATCTCCACCTTCTCATTCTGCCTGAGCTCTGACAACGTGTTCTCCTTCCCTGCTTGAGCAATTCAACATTGCATAACAATTCTCTTTGCCCTTCTCTGTGGATACAAGGAAACATTCCAGCTTCAAGGGAACAGGGACCCTATTGACTGCAAAGACAGGCACAAAAGACAAAGATATTGAGTTGTTTTAATTAGCAATGGAGTGGGTGAACCTGTGGGTGGAGAAGAGATTGAGTATAAATGATGGAGAAAGCTGAAAACAAACTAGTTTTGACTGTTTCTCAGAATTTTCTGATCTGAAAGGTCAAAGGCTGAAAATAGGTTTTTTTTGACGTGTTAAAAATACCAAGATTGTTTTCCTCTGCCAATAGCTTCTTCTATTTATTAAAATTATTTTTCATCTGCTGAGAGGCCTGCCCAAACCCCACATGCATTCTTTAGCTGCAATATTATTAGCCTGGCAGACAAAACAGAGTCAAAACGACTCATTGTAACTTAATGGAAACAGGTTATATAATAATAATTATTATTATTGTTATTGTTGGGGTTTTCTTTAATTTACAAAAATTTATTTTGGAGAGAAGGAAGGCTTAAAATAGTAAACTGAAAAAGAATCTTCAGCTTTTGGTATTTCCTCCTCTTAGCCCTTCTTATTTAAATGAACAAAAAAAGGAGGGATGGAGACATAAGGTGGAAAACAGGGAGAATCTCACACCTCCAGATGTACACTAAAAACCCTAATAAAAGTGTTAGGCAAATGAAAGCATATTCCTTATTTAAAAACTGTGAAACATAAAAATTTTTTTAAAAATCCTAGGCTGCTCTTTTTGGAGTGCGGGTGGAATTTTGCCCTTTTCAGGTTCAGCCTTGGCAAAATATTTAATGGGGAAAGAAAAAAAAAGTGAAATGCATCTGGTTCTTAAATGCTCTTCATTGAGCTGTAGTCAATCCCTTGGTAGCCCAGGTCAAATGGATCTGCTGCATCAATTTATAGGCACCCATCCCAGAATTTCTCCAATAGTGAACACAGTCTGAAAGGCTAAAAATATAGTTCCCCATCATTTTGGTTTAGGAGCAATTAAAGCCCTAATTCTGCATGCTGCCAGCTGATTTCCTATTGCAAGCACCCCTTTGGGAAATCAGTGTCTGGTTTGTGGGTTACTTTGTTCATCCTTAGGTGCTTGAATCATATCTTGAGCAAAATTCTAATGCGGTATAAATTTATACTAGAATGTCCTAGCCCAGCCTGATGTATTACATGTAAAAGTTATTGACTTCAAGGCTACATATCACTTTGGGAAGTGGCAGTCAATTTCTTGATGGTAAATGAAGCAGGGTGTCCCCATGGCTGCATTGGCCTGATATGTTTCCCTAGTCAAAAGAGATGGAAATAGTTGAATTTTTTGTTGAGGTGAAAGGTCCTTTCATATTTTATTTGGATTCGTTTTCTTGTACTCAAATAAAAAAATGGTAGAAATCAATGAAGGTTTGGCTTGAAATCAATGAAGGTTTGGCTCAAAATCAACCATTTCCCCATATTGAAATTCCTTTCCTCAAAGAGGTATTTCTTCTGAGAGAAACAGTGAAAGATATAGTTATTTTTTTTTCAGTGAAGATTTTCCTTGAGAATTTACAGTTGTTACCTTAGCTAAGTTTTTTGCTTCCTCCACCCTCCTGATCTTTCTTGTGGATTGCAAAAGACAGAAAATATTCAGCAGTACTTTCCATAAGGCACTACAGCTCAGAGTATCAGTCAACTCACTGTAAAAGATCCAAAGAGTAGACATATGACTCCCCCTTGTGAGTTATGGGCTGGAAAAAGCACTGCTTAATAGCCTGGTGTTTGTGTTCATCAGACCCTTCCCTTCAGGGAGAGCGCTAAAGGATGCAAGCAATGTTTGCATTCTGTGATCTGATCAGACTCCATCCCATTACCAGATAAAAGGCCTATTCAGTGAACTATTTATTGAGTTGTTTTGGAGTAAAAAATAACAGAATGAATCATCTCATGAACTTAAAGCCCAAAAGGCGGAGAAATGTCACTTTCTGCGTTAGGACAAACAGACAAAGAAGAGAAAATGAGGTTGGCCCTGGGGGGTGTTCCCTCCTGCCAGGCTGGGTCTGCTGGCAGGCAGCTGTGGCAAAGCACAGTGTCATCAGGGAACTCCATGTGCCAGTCACTTTTTCTCACTGGCAGGTTCAATGCCAATGTCCCTCCAGTGGTTTAAGGCACCTGAGTGCCACTTTAGTCCAAGAGTATGTGCTCAGCCATCCCTGTGGTATTCCATGGTCCAAGGTCACCTCACCGTGGTCAATATTCAAATGTGTTCAATTGTCTTGGCATCTCTGGTCCAGTGAATCTTAAATTCTCCTGTGTTTAACTTCACCAGAGACTGAGTCCTGTGTTCCTGCCTGCATTCCCATCTGCTTTCCTATTTCTCCATCCTGGAACAAGTCTCGGGCACTTCCCAGAGCCTGGAAAGCACCAGAGCAAAGGAAACAGACAAATTTAACCCAAATTTCCTGCTTTCAGACTGAATACTCTGACTCGTGGGCTACAGTTTTAGCAGAACAGCCATGTCTCCCACACTGTGAAGAGCAGGTCACAACCCAGGGCACTTCAGCTCCAGAGAATGTCAGGATTCAATGTGTCTCCTCTCAGCCACCTCCACACATGGCTCCACTCAACCTCGCCAGCTCTGTAAGGTCCTTACTCTCCCCAGAGCCTGCATGAAGAGTATGGGCTTGCTCTGGGTGTGAGACATTTTCTGTGGAGGCACCAAAATCCCTCTAGACCTGGTGCTGGCTGCCCAGGTGGGCTGTGGGAGGATTTCCATGGCCCAAGACAGATCCACACGGGTGATCTGTGAGAGCATTTGGAAGTGTTGTGTCAGGTGCAGCCCAAGGGAGAATTGAACAAGCAGGATTTGGATGAACATAATGAGTTGCTTGACAGGTAATTTTTGTTCTCTGTTGTGCTATTTCTGCAGTGGCAACTGTCACTGTGAAAACCACCAAGTTTGTTACCATGACATTTGTAATAATTACATCCCACTCTCTGCAGTGAAATGGGGCAGAAATGTCGATTGAAATCCCCCAGTTTTCATGGGGCTTGGGCCAGTGACAACTCATTTTTAATTTTCAGAGCCTTAGGAGGGAAAACCACAAATACCTCGGGTCCCCTTTGTCTCAGCCCCAACTGAGATATGGGGAAAAAAAAAAAGAAAAAAAAGAGAGAGAAAGACCTGGCACAGACAGAGCAAAGAAAGATTAGGCCTAATTTAACTATGTAGGGAACAACTCATTTGCCAACAGCTGCTACATTATAGCTCACCAGCAGGCAAATGTATAGCCCCACTGACTTCCAGCTCCTCATGGAGCGAGCTTCCATGAGGAGGAAGGAGGAAGAACAAAGGTGCCATGCCAAGCATTCATTAGCCATCATTAAAATGTGAGATTTTTCTCTCCACAGCTGCAGGATTCCTGCCTCCCTCCCTCCCCGAGGTCGCATTAGCATCTGCGATAACATAATTGCTCTGCAGACGTTCCTCGGCAATGGGTAGGCGATTCTGAGGGAATTGCAAATACAGTGCAAATATGCCCTTAATAAAATGAGTTCAGATAATGGGATCTGAGGTCTGCTTCTCTATGCCTCTTCATTTCCAGTGCAGTTCTCTTAATTTCCAAGATTGCCCATTTCCCTCTCTGTCCTAACAGCCTTAAGTAGAACTAATTGCATGGATGAGAAAAGACAGATTTGTACCTAAATACTAAAGAGACATAGGCTTATGCTATGCCTTTAATTATAGAAGTCATTAACAGTGCACAAATACAGCCCAGAAAAGAACTGGGCCCCATTGGTCCCTTTAATACCATTGGTCTATACCCCCAAACCATTCACAGCACTCTTCAAATTTGGTACAAACCTGCTAATAGTAGGAACGTTATAGAATTATTCTGGTTTTAGAGATGCACAGACAACTCAAGAGGCCTAGAATTTAAAATACTGCCTTGTGATGTTAGTCCAGGGTCCCACAGGTAAGGCCGGTGTTGTGGTTTGAAAGCAAAACGAGTGAGAGGCTCCAAGTCAGAAATACAATTTAAGAAGAAGAAAGGTAAAAAGGTAAAATAAAATAAAATAAATACAATAACACAAAGGACCACTGACAGAGTCAGAATACAACTTGAGTAGGATGGTGGAAGCAGTCCAGGTGAGGTGCTCTTCCTGAAGCAGTGATCCTGTAGAAAGGTCTGGTAGCTCTGCTCCTCTGGGAATCCAGTGGGTCAGGGCTGCTTGTCCTGTCCCAAATCCCAGATTATATCCAGGTGAGAATGCTTGGCTCCTCCCCCTGGGTGGAGCATCTCACAATGGGATAAGGAGTCATGTAGTGGGTCCTTGATGGCCCATTAAACAGAGATAACTCCTGGAGGGAGTTATCTGTGAGTCCTGGGCAAGGCATTGATGGGCCATGAGCAGAAGACAGCCCTACACTAGAGCACTGCCCCACTTGGTTTCAACAGTTCATGAAGATGGTGATAGAATAAATACTTTGTGTCCTACACTGCAACCCAGGACAGCCAGTTTTCCCTACACTTTGCTATTTTTTGTTGCACTGTCCTGGGCTGGTTCCTTACCGTCCTGCAAATTCCTGGTGGACACAGGGACCTGTGCTCTCCTGGGCCAACAGGCAATGGTCACTCGTGGTTTTCAGTGCCACATCAATGGCACAGCATTGCTGGGCTGGTGGCAGGAGGGGATATTCCCCAGGGTGATGGTGCAACAAATTCTGCTGATTATTCCACAGATTTAGAAGGGATTGTGTGCCTAACATGAAGCACTCACAAAAACCCCAGAATAGCAGCAGGGCCATGTTCCCAGTGGATGGAATTGATGCAGTGGGCAGCACAGGGTGAGTGTGGGAGGGAGGGAATAGCCTGAGGCCAACCAGCATGGGACTGGTGTAGAGCAAGTGTAAATCTCAGAAGCCCCACGCAGGCCTGTGTGCCAGGATTGTGTAAGTGAATACTCTGGGACACTTGCAACCCAAAGTGACAAGGAATCTTACATAACTTCCTCACTGTCATGCTATACTTAGAGTTTGAATATGGTTAACAGCTTCTCTTAATACCAGATGTCCTACTATTGTCAGCCTCCATTAAAATTGTGGTGATATTTCCTGTTGATTATCAGCAGCAAAACTGCTGAGATAAGGAATCTTCCTTGCTGGAGGACAGGTGGAAAGGAAATCCTGCCAATCTGCCACTGGGGAAAAAAAAATACTGAACTTCTATATTTTATTTTTCTTTATATATTTATTTAACATAGCCTGAAGACCAAATCAAATTTTTCCTTAACTCACAAGGAGAAAGTGTCCTAAGACAGCAGCCTAGAAGAGGTAAAAAAAAAAAAAAAAAAAAAAAAAAAAAAAAGAAAAAAAGAAAAAAAGAAAAAAAAAAAAGTTGTTGACACTGATAGAGAAAAACACTGAAGAGGTAAAATACTTGAAAATAGCACATGGCACTTCATCAGTCAGGACTCTCTTATGCTGTTATAAACAGATGTAACTGAATGAGGCATTTTTTTGTTATTTTAGAGCTGAAAAAAACTCAGGTATTGCTGCCAGTGAATACCTATATAAATGATATACACCAAAATTACTTCCAGGCTTGTTCTAGGAGGGAGAAAGTCATCTGTCCCCGTGTGCCACTTGACAAATGTCTCTCCTGTAAACAAACTCTTGAAGTCAGTCGATGTGAGGAAGTATCTCCTTTTGATAAAACTTCCTGATTGAGTCAGCAGGGCAGAGGAGATGAGAGGAGGGCAGAGGAGGCTGGCCAGGGCCAGAACATCTCCCTCCTGGGGCTCTCAGAGAAGGGATGCCCTGGCTTTGGATGAGGCTGCCTGGGAAGCTTCAAAGGCAACCAGGGAGAAGAAGTGCCTCTCCTTTACTCAAAGACAAGCTGTTGATTTTCAGAGGAACTCCCAACAGGGCATACACTTAGCCCTTTGAAAAAATCAGGTCAAATTGTCTTCTTATTTATTACAAGTTAAAGGAAAATCCATCCCTTCTTGGTTTCAAGTAGCTTTGGGTCACTACAGTTAATTTGGCCTAGAAACCTGGAGATGAAAGCCTTTGCATGCCATTACCACTCCATTAGGGACTCCCAGGAGCCTCTCCATCCCCACCCTCCACTATCCTTCTTTAATCGTGGAGTTTTCCTAAATCCCAACTCAGCAGGGGCATGTACAGCTTGGGCATGGAGGAGACAGAACCAGGTAGTTTTGCACACTACGGGGCCTTTCTCAAAGACAAATTCTGAGTTTAGGATTAACTTTGATGCCCGCCTCTTGATGAATTTAACAGCAGCAGTGGAACAGAAAGATCTTGTGTAACAAAACCCAACAGGCAGGAATCCTGCTTAATTACATTTTCTACAGGCCAGTAAATGCCTATGAAAAACAGATGTGTGAAGAATTACTTCTTTTTAACAACTTCAGTAAATTATTATAAACCGTACTCACAGCTGTAGACGAGAAAAAACGGTGCTCTATAATTGGCCCTGGACAGTGCCCAGATCATCCAAAAGTCCCCTTCCTTGTATTTTTGTTTGCAAATTGCATTTTATAGTAGTGGGAAGACATTCCATCAGGCACAGAAAAATAATTATAATCTCTCTCAGGCAGTTAAAAGAACACGGTGCTGAGTCTTGTAACAGCCCCTGAGGGACTCGCCCACAGACACACAGCCTGTCATGTCCCATTGCACAGGCACTGTGTTTGGGGGGATTCTCCCAGAGAGGTGCTGCTGTCAGGGCTCAAGCAGAGATGCAAATCAGCACTGCCAGGACCTTTCTGTAAGAGCTGTCACTCTTAAAAAGGGGGGTGTGATGGTAGCTTGTTTCCAAAATTATTGTAGTTTACTGCAGACTGGAGTCCTGATACATCCCCCTGCTTCCCAGTTCCAGGAATAAAAGGCTTCATGTCTTTCTGCTTCACTTCTGCTTCGAGACTGTGCAGGTGGCAAAGAAAGTGTGCGTGACTGCCTGTGAGTCTTCTCCACATCAGAAATGATGACTCTTTAGAAACTAGAACCAAATTAGACAACAGCCTGTTTAAGGCCAGGGTAGAAGAGGCTTCACCTCTGAAGTCACATGAAGTCCCAATAGGTTTTTGTTGCACGTGGGTTATATTAAAAAAAGAAGAAAAAGAGAGCCTGTGTCTTCTGCCCCTGCTGCAGATCCAGGATGCAGCATTTAGGTGGTTCCCACCAGCACTGTGGACTAGTTCTGTGCTCTATTAGCAAAGTAGATCACAGAACAGGCAATGGCAATAGGCTGCCATCCTCCCTGTGCCAGCACTGAGGGGTGATGGCACAGCTTTGCAGCTGTCTGAAGGTTTTACTGACAGCACAAACTGCAGCCTTTGCACTGCAGGGGCTGGGGGGCAGAATCCTTTGTGTCTGCTCCTCATGCCCAGCCCACAGTGCAACTGCAGCATGAAAACCACTGTTCAGCCCCTCTGCATCTGGGGTCTGGGCCCCTCTTAGGTGTCCCAGCTATGGTACTTCATCTGGTAAATGGAGCACCTTGCACGTATCAGCCCCTTTTGGAGCAGGAGCTCAGCACCAGCCATGGCAATGAAAGATGCAGGATCCATCCTCATTCATTGTCTGGCTGCTCTGGACAGGGATGTTTCACATCACTGATGGCTCCAGCTGCACAGACTCACTCATGGAAAGGCCTGTGGTTGTGCTCCATGTCCAGGAGGGAGCACAAGCCTGGAGGGACAGTGTCCAGTTGTGGGTCAGGGACAACCAGTTCCATGGCCATGGTTACCCCACACCATCGCTGTGGCTGTGCATGAGCTGTGACAGGGTGGGCACAGGGAGCAGCACCAGTACAAACACCCTCAGCTCACCACCTATTGCCTCACTGAAGGTTTGTGATAGACTGAGTGCAGCCTGGAGTAAAAACACGAAAAATTCACACTGGGAAGGTGGGAGGGCAGGCATTTGACTTAATTTGAGGCTGGAGGAGGAAGGGTGTTTATTTAAGTGCTTTTTTAATCATTTGCATTTTCTTTTTTTTTTTTCTTCATAAACAAATCACTGAATAGATGTTTGTCTTGATTGGGTTGATAATTTCAGTAAAAAGTCCCCAAATTCATGTTCTTTTGCCCATGTCACCCTGGGGAAAGGGAATGATCTGTTAAGTCTCCATCACCTTCAAAGAACATGACTGGCAGGCTGGGACACTCTTCAGCAAATTTAGGCGTCAGACTCTACCAATTCTGTTAATAGATTTTTTTACCCCTGAGGTTTACATTTCCTTATGTTCCTGTTTTGTCTTGTTCTTTGTTTGTTTGTTTTGTTTTTTTTTTTTTCAGAATAATAGCAAGGAGATAACTCCTCCACCATATCTTCTCCTTGGTACCTGTCAAGTCCTTGCCTTTGAATTTGGAAGTAAATGAGGACTTTTTTAAGAATGTACTTTTTCTCTTGTCTCATTCTCAGACTGAGTTCTACACCAATTTAACACATGCTTTGCTACACACATCAAATTAATTCAAAAGCCTGCAATTCAAATTCTCAAAACTTGTCCAAGTTGTAAACAGCTTAAAACAGATCTCACAATAGAAGTTCTGAGCTGCTCTAAGCTGGAATGCTGGCTCCACATACAATTACTAAATTAAAATTCAGGATCCTCTGTAAACATTAAAGCTTCCCTGAATCCTGAAGCTTAAATAGTTCAGCTTTGGAGATGTTTACAAATATTGAAAGTTTTCTGAAGCCTTTGGCTCTGGATGCCGTTTTTCACTAGTAACAAAAACAAGACCAGTGTCTAAAATTCTTCAGAACTTGGTTGTCAACGTCATCGTTCAAAGTTAATTCATTTTCAAATGTAATTCAGAGGCTTTTTCACAGGCAGGACAGGACCAACAGTTCAGTTCAGGGTGCATGTACATGAGATGTCTGGGGAAACAGCTGCTGAAAGAAGATATTTGCCATTAAACCTGGGGTTCAGCAGGAGTTATTCTGCAGTTAATAGAGAGCAGACCTCCAGTTCTGCAGTCTATCTGCACTGCCATTACCTGCCTCTATTTATCACAGCTCCACAGGCTGAAAATTCCTGAGTCTGCAGAGCTGCTACAGCCTTGGGGACAAATGGATTCAGATAGGGCTTGGGAGCTCATCTGGCCATGGAAAACCAATTAGCAGCAGGGCTTTGCTGGTATTGTTCTCTGTGGTCAGCAGAAGACCTTTCCCACAATGAGCTTTGCAGCACACAGCTCCTTCAGGGAACAGCAGGAAAGAAACTTTCCTCATCTGCCAGAAGGATCCAGCTTGCAGTGAGTTGGGGAAGTCTGCACTTAAAGCAGGTGGGCTAATTAAGTGTAATGAGTATAAGTGTAAGATATATTAGTGGCCTGAGGATGCAGTGCAGCCCATGGAGATGTTCTGTGTTAAATCCTTCCAGGAACCTGGAGTTTCCTCTGGGCTGCAAGGCCCAGCTGATGATCTTTGTACAAAGATCTGTTAAAGCATCAGAGCTGTTTCTATTTCCTCAACCCTCCTGTGATGTAACCCTGGGCTGGCTGCTTTCACCTGCTGTGTCCTTCACATCCCACTTCTCCTGCCTTCTCTACCTGACCACTCAGAGCCACTTTGGTGTCCACATTATGGAAAATGGAGGACACCTGGCAAAAGGGAAAAGCTTGGTGCATCCACATCTCTGCTCATGCAGAGCCTGACAAATTCCTTCTACAGGGAGATAAAATCTATGCACAGTTCCTGCCATCCCTCTCTGAAAAGCCCTTCACAGTTGTGAACACCGAAAGAAATGAATAAAAAGGATCTTTTGCAGCTGTGGAGAACATTGGTCCTATTTTACTTTCTCTCCATTCGTCCATCCAGAGTATTGATGTCCATGTGGCTGAAGAGTCCACTCTACCAGCTGAGCCTCCTTATATAAAGTCTAGGTCTGAAGAGAACCCTGAAGTATCTCCAGGGTAGCATAACCCTTGATGACAACATTGATTCCCAGAACATTGACATCTGGAATATACATTTTTCTGCACTCCTTTCAGAGTAAAGTCACTTAAATTTGGGGAAGTGTTTTGTAAAGGAGAAAATTAACAACATGGGATCAGATAACCATCACAGCATCTCCCAAGTTTTTTAAGGTTGATTAGAAGCTTATTAAAAGTGATAAATAATAAAAAAGTCAGAGTCAGGATTCTGTAGATTTCAGAATCTATGCAAGGAGAGTACCACATTGCTCAGCTGGCCAGTTAATATCCCTTAAACATTTACACTTGTCACCAAAATACCTTTCTCTGCCTCTTGCTGGAGCCTAAGGGAGAGATATAAGATCTACAGAACTGGCAGGAAAATAAGATTTTCAAGAGATTTCAACAGAGGTCTTTACTCATGACTATTTCTTTCTTTTTTCTAAATTCATGATTTTAGTCCATTTGTCCCATGTAAAATATTCCTGTTTGACTGACTTACCTTGGAATGCACTTTTTCATCCAAGTGATGCTGCACTAGTATCTTTCTCAAGAAATATTATTGTTAATGTGAGGATGTGTTAACTGGGAAAGAAACCAAAGAAGCATCAGAACCCCTCAGGTTCTTCTGTTCCCTGGCAAGGATGGCTCCTTTGCATGAGCTGAAGCTGCAAACAGCTGCTCAATCCTGATATCATGTGCTGCTGAAAATGACTGAAAAAAGGGCATTTCTCCCTCAGCAAGAGAAAGAAATCTTGCAGTTGGCATTTTATTTTGTTGCGGTTTGGAGCAAAATAGTTCTGTAAAAAAGAGCTGGTGGCACAGAAATTGGGAAAGGAATTAGATGTGGGAGCAGCAGAAAACTTTGATTTATTGCAGCACATTTCAACTTAGAACCATGATAATGAAGGTAGATAGGAAGATAATTTTTGCAAATATATGCTGTCCTCATAAACCCAAAACTTTCAGCTTGGTTCGACAGAGCTTGTATGTCCATCCAAGCAATTATTGTCCTTAACCCAGGGTATGGACTTAAGGAATGGATGAGATGGGGGCAAGAATGTTTCTAGACTTGGCCAGCTAAATGCAATTTAAATACTAGAAAAATTCATTCTGTGACAGCAAATACAGTGACAGTCTTGCTGTTCTACACCATTTGTATTTACAGGGAAGGAGGACAGAAGGTTATGGCTCTTTACATGTTCCCTCCCCTGATTGCAGCCTCAGCATTGCAGCCCTGGTGCCTACATCTCCATAGGCACACACACACTGTGTGCTTTTTCATCTGTTTTATAGTGATGGTTGCTGTGATTTAGCCTTAGTCCTCCTTGTCACAGCAACTCAAACTGCCAGAGATGGCCAGTAAGGTCTTTCAGTGTGGAAAAACAAAACATCAGGGTTTCAGTGTGAAGCTGGGGCTCACACACCAGGCTGCAGGCTGGCAGGAGCTGGAGGTGTTTCCCATTCTTTTAAGGAGCTTTCAGGTCATGTAACAGCCACAACTTCTACGTGGCAAGGCATTGGTCACTACATAAAAGTTGTATAAACATAGTACCTTACCAGCATCCCTAGCAGACAGATTACATAAATTGACTCAAAAATTAAGTGTTTTACACTTTATCTTGCTGGTTTTGCCCTGTTCTTCCTATAGCCAGACACCAGAGCAATGCATGAATGAAAAAGGAGCACAAAGAAAACCCCACAGTCCTTGGGTGGCCCCTAGGGCTGATATTTCAGTGAATTCAAACCCACATTCTGGCTTGGTTTGGGTTGGGGCAGTGAGGCTGCCATCCTCATCTTCCATTTTTTGCACAGGGTATTGCCATGCTGCTCTGCTTGCTCCAAGGTAAGAACCTTGAATTAAATGAGATGTAAAAGTTCCTGAGATAGGTAACTGCAGGCTGAAGGGTTGCTCACCCCAGATGCCCCCTCTCCCACCACAATCAGAAGTCATGGGCCAGCAAAATGCACCAGGAGAAATCAGATCCCAAACAGCCTCTCACAGTGGAAACCTCTGGAGAAATGTAACTGCTCCATCACCCTCCTGACCACAGCTGATGTGCTCTGCTTGGGAAAAGCAAAGTTCCTAAGAGCTGCTGAGAGGTGGGGCATCAGTGACTTCCACCAGCTTTGGAGGACATTCACAGAAACAAATTCTGGTCATTTTTAGAGAGGAAATGCCAGTCAAATGCAAAATGGAATTGTGCTTATGGCAAACCAAGAGATCCACTGGGCATCCTACCTCAGAAGCCTCTTCCCTCTGTACTCAAGATGGTTATCCTGCTGTTCTCTGCAGTCTTCACTTAAAATTTCCCTGGTTCCAGAGGTTGCTGCTGTTTGATCTGTTTTATCTCAGATGTGGCTTTGATGTATTTTTGAGCAAACAGAAGTACAGAAAAGGCCAGAGGATAACTAAGATTGGAGAAACCCAGAGGAACTTGGCTGTATTTGATAACTGCTCAAACTATTTATTTTGGGTTCCAAGAAAAGCCCCAGATTGAGTTCAGAGACCTTTGCCCTGTATTTTAAACCAGGATTCTTTTCTTCCAAAGAGTCAATTTTTCCTTTTGTCATTGAGAAAATATGTTTTCCTATCTAAAAGGAGGCTTGCAGACTGATGCTAAAATGTGCTTTGTCTGTAAAATATAGACTTTTCTTTCCTTTTCTATATTAAGTCTTCATGCTGAAACATTCTTTTTGGATTTTTTTCACTCTCTCCAGTTATTTTCTTGCTTTTTCCTTCCCATTTCTCTTCCACACACCAAGCAATGTTCAAACTCTATAATAAGCATGAGCAGAATTCCACTCAAGGATGGTTGTCTGGGTGTGTGGTTATCTGAAAAAAATATTTCCCCTTTCCCTTAGTGAAATAGAGAAGCCATGTTATCATCATTGTCAGGAAAAACATAAGACATGGTCGCTTTCACAAATCATAGTAGGAGGGTAAAATAAAGGGTCCAGGGTTTTCTGATGTTTTCTCAATTGAAATATTTACTTTTTAACTTAAGCACAGATTAACTGTAGCTGCTTTAGAGAGTTTAGAGCTCCTCTTTGCTACCAATGTGGAGAGTTAGGACAATACAATACAGCAAGGAAAGAGAAAAAAAAAAAAAAGGGAAATAAGTTCATCTCTTTAAAACAAAACAAAACAAAAAAAATTACCAACTTGTCAGACTACAGAGAAATCCTCTGCTGGACTCAGAGCTTGGTGATTCACAGGATCCAGCACATGTGAGGAGCCCTGTTTGGTATCACTCTGGCAGAAAACCTGACCTTTCTCTCCCCTCTGCTGCAAGGTGAGGAGCTGCTCCCTGACAACTGCACACCAAAGATCAGAAACCCCCTGAGATCACTGCAGGCAGCAGAGGCACAGAGCAGCTGATGTAGCCATAAAACCACTGCAGAATTGCAACACCTTTTTTGTTGGTGGATACTCTCTGCTCATCCCAGTGCTATGGTATGTTCCTGGCAGCTGGAGATGAGCAAGAAATCACCCAAAGCTCCAGGTTATCCATCTTCACTTGCTTAGGTGCACAAGGACATCTGAGCAAGTTAAGATGAATTACCTGAAGGTTTGAAGTGAAAGCATATTAGTTAAACTGCACTAAACTCCCATGAAGATGCTCTTATTTTCTGCCTCCTGAAATCAGTTTAAATGATATATTAAGAAGCATTGCTACTAATTAATCTGAAAATTATGTGACCTGGAAATCAAAGCCACTTCATGTTCTTGGATATGAAGACATTAATCTGAATTTAATTAATTTATTTCTCTTAAAGCTTTCATTTATTCCCATTTCAGTGATGCTGCTTCAAAGCTGGACCTCTGAAGTGTGATGCATCCAAACAATTTCACAGTGCTCCTGAATTTTGGTTATTGGAATAAGTTTAAGGAGAAGGGGGATTAATGAAGAAGTGAAAGATTTAGCAACACAGTCAAAGAAGTTACTTGTTGAACGAAAGTTGGGCACACCTGAGTGTAACAGACAAAATGTCCACAGAAATTATTGGACCAGATGTGCTTATCTGGAACCATCGTGGGTTTTTTTGGATGAAGTGGGTTTATTCCACTGCTTCTCTCTCCACATGGAGAGAGCTGATAATGCTGGTTCAAGGCACGGTTGAAGGCTTGTCCTGGGTGTAGTGTAGGATGTACACAAAGTATTTATTCTATCACCATCTCCATGAACTGTTGAAACCAGGTGGGGCAGTGTTTTCCCAAGGGTGTCTTCTGCTAATGGCCTTTGGGGTGTCTTCTGCTCATGGCCCATCAACGCCTGGCCCATGAGTCACAGGTAACTCCCTCCAGGAGTTATCTCTGTTTAATGGGCCATCAAGGACTCACTTCACACTCCTCATCCTATTGTGAGGTGCTCTGCCCAGGGGGAGGAGCCAAGCATTCCCACCTGGATATAAGCTGGTATGTGGGACAGTGCAGGTAGCACTTATCCACTGGATTCCCAGAGGAGCAGAGCTCCCAGACCTTTCTGTGGGATCACTGCTTCAGGAAGAGCACCTCACCTGGACTGCTCCCGTCATCCTGCTCAGGTTGTATTCTGACTCTGTCAGTGGTCCTTTGTGTTATTGCATTTATTTTATTTTATTTTTACCTTTTAACCTTTTTTCTTATTAAATTATATCTCTGACTTGGAGCCTCTCATTTGTTTTGCTTTCAAACCACAACAAGGCTGCTCTGCAAATTTCTGCCTTCTGTCCCACTAAAGAGTCCCAGTTGTGACCAGCAGAAGCAGCAATCACCCCGTTCCAGGGCTGGAACACAATCCTTGTGAATGAACTGTGACACTTCTGGGTGTTCCAGATGTGGGAACCCTTCAGCTCTGCCAGACCATGCACTGGAGACAAGAGAAAATCCAACCCCAGGCTGCAGAGATATGATCTCCCAGAACGGAGATCAAGAGCATGTGGAGAATGAGAATGGCCCTCAGAGAATCCTATTATCTTCCTCTTTGTACTCAGCAGTTTAAGAAGGTGCCAAACCTTTATCTTTCATAACGTTTTGAAAATAAAACTGGGAGAATAATGGAAAACTTCAGAAACTATTTGCTTGGGTATTGAAATGAGCTCAGTCCAGCCATATCCACCCTCTCATCTGTTAGCTCTCTGCAAACACTCTAACGATGAGTTTTACTGGCAGAGTTGTTTGTAGAGAGCTAATTTCAGAGTGGCATGCATATTTGCAAATACCCACTTGTAAGTTTGCTTATGCATGTATCTGTCATCGAAATATTTGCATATTCATCCAAATAAAGAGATAGGAAAATACTGTGTGAACTTGCATGTCCAGCCAAAGCTAATGAACCCGAGGCTCATTGTTAGTAAAGGATTTTAACATCATATAGAAATATGTGGTGAATAAAAATGAATATGATTCATTTCAAGAATATTAAATGTGCTGTTGAAGGCAGTTTGCTGGGAAGAGTCAGTCAGTAGCTGGAGGCTGCCTGTCCCCTCCAGTCAAGAGCCTGGGGTTCTGTGGATATTTGGGTCTGTGATCAGTTATTCTGCAAGCAGTAAGGCTGAGCACTGGACATGTTGTTGTGGATTACTCCCCTAATGCTTCTCAAAAATGAATAATTTTAACAAGGTGAGGGGGGGGGTGGTGGGGGGGAGAAGGGACTAATCATTTGAATGAAATGGATCGTCAATATTTATTTGCATGAGAGATTGGATGTGGAAATCCGCCAGCATCTCTGATGGTGCTTGGGCTGTGGCACTGCAGAGAACTATCCATAAACCTCCTCATTTAGTGAACATGAAGCATCCATCGTTCTGATTAATTGTGATGGGAAAGAGGGGCATGAAAGTCAATGACTGAGCTCCCTTTACACTCAGGATTCTCTCAGTGTCAAGTTTGGGCTGTAGGACCAAAGTGGATAAAATGATTTAGTTGTTTTCGTCTTGCTTATATTTTTTTAATAATCAAGGAACTCAAAAGCACGATAGAAATTTGAGGAAGAGGGATTTTACTTGATGTACTGCAGGACAAAAATGTGAGAGAGTTTAAGAGCATTCTAATAGACTGAAAAGGATTACATAAATACATGAAAATTTAATATATAAGTATCTGTTACATGCAACACTCTGGGTGCCAGAATAAGAAAGTTTGTGATCTTCAAAATTGCCAGAAGGAGGGAGAAGGGCAAAGTGAAGGCTCTTTCTTTTCCCTTTTCCTAATTTCATTCTATCAGGTTGTCCTGGCTTGGAGAAGTCGATGGCACAGGCACAGCTGGAGGCACTCCTCTCTATCCCCTGTTTGTAAATACAGGATTAAATACTGCCATTACACTAAGAGAATAGCACTATTCAATTGAATGACTTCCTTAGCCAACAAAACAATAATTAAGCTAATATTTTCACCCAGAGAGTCAATACTGAAGATACCTAAATACTTCTTTCTTTTTGGCAGAACATGTTCCTTTTATAAAATTCTACTTTAATGAAATTGTACATTTGTGTGCACTTGTGTTGATTTTTATCAGATTTTTCAAGGGAAAAATAAAGAACTGTAGCACTTCGACAATGTCAAAATATTCAATTTGATTTCATAGGAATATTTTGATCTTGGGGAATTTGAAATGACATTTCATTTTGCAAATACACTGTATATTATCAATCAGGAGATAATTCTAACACTAAATAAAGATCCAAGAGACGGTTTAAATTTTGTTACAAGAGAACATCTTGATTGCCCCATAGCAATATTTTTTCCCAGTTTCAGGGGAAGTTCTAAAGTCTTCATTTCCCTAAGATTGTCAAAGATACTGAGATGATGCAATAGGGATAGAGAACTTATTTCATGCAAATGATGCTCCTCAGGTGCAAGACAAGGCAGGTTCACACACGTGTCAGTACCAAGTGCCCACGACAAAGAGCAGCAGCACCAGCTTGTGCCCAGAATTGGGGCTTTGAAAGGCTGGAGGTGTTTCAGTGATTCGTGGGAGGATAGCAGCATTTGATTCCAGACCTGCCGAGATGTGTGACTATATCCTTATTCAGAGGAAGAGACTCTGGAGTCACTGGAGCTTTGTGAAACTTTCCTTCCCATCCTTTGCCCTGCTGCCTCTGAGATTTTCCCACTGATTAGTTACCAGAGGAGCAGCCCCTGGGTCTCTGCAGACCGTGCTGCTTTCACAGCAATCAGCTCTGCAGCATGCTGTGTCTGAGACTAAACTTCCTCAGATCAGATGCATCTGCTGTACTGCACGAATTTTAACTTGAAGGTGAGTTTATCCTAAGAAGAGAACACTGAAAGTATGCCCTGGGTGAGTCAAATTCATGGTCTGGTTCTGCTCCACAGGGTGAGAGTCATAGCTCTGAACTGTATTGCTGTAGGCAAACATCATAGCTGAAGGATCTGATCCTGCATCTATTCTTAAATAAATCTCCATATTATGGCAGAGCAGAGAATGCCAGACAGTTAAAAATCATTATTTTGTCAGTTGGCAAAAGCACAAAGTCGAAAGGGAATGAATCCAAAATGATTTTGTTTTAAAACCTAAATTAATTTTGGGGTCTTCATTAATTCAGTACCGATTCAGTACATAAATAGTGTGTATGTGTGTATATATCAGCTAGAAATTGGAAAAGAACCAGCAATAACATGTTCCTTAAAACTCACCCAGAATTTTAAGGCTCTTAAACATTAGTGCAATGTCCACTCTGATAGCCATGGTAACGCCTGACTCTGAATGCTGATCCTCGAGCAGCGGATCTGGGGGTATTCTATTGCAGAAGGCAGAGATGAATTCAGGATGAACACAAAGGGCCCTTTCCTGTTCTCTCTGCCTGCTTTCCCTATCCTTAAATCACCTGAATTTTATCTTTGACCCCGAAGTTTCAGACTAAGCAATGACCATGGCAGAAAACCTCTGGAGCTCACTCTATTACTTCTGATTTTCTTGCTCTCGAGTCTTTGAGTCTTTGCAGCAGCTTTCTCATGCTGCTTCACATAAACAATATCGTATTCTTAGAACTTACCTGTATGTTTTGCATAGTTGTTCTCTGAGAGGAGAATTTCACTGATGGTCATAGTAACCAATGGAGTCAGGAGGCTGTAACCTCCTTGGGCCAATCTAAGCCCTCTGTACAAAATGTATATAAGTAGAATTGGAGTCAAATAAAAGAGAGCCTTCCATGTTTGACCCTGCTGCTGCCTGCTGTCCTCTGTGAGGGTCCACACCATGTCGCAACTTGTTACCCCTCTAAGGGCAGGGGTAACAATTGGTGACCCCGAACGTGTGAGAACGGGGTCGCTCATAACACTCACTCTGTGCGGGGCCACATGTGTGTGTGCCTGGCGAGACGTGGCAGAACGTTCAGAATCCACCAGAATCAGCAATCCTTAGCATTACCTATGTCTAATTGGAAACAATTCATTCATCTTTGATCTTAATAGCTTTTTGAAGGTAGCAGCCCAAATGCCTACTGTCAGAGCATGGGCTTTAGGTCCAGGATTGAGCAGGATAAATCTGTGTCTCAGCAGCCTTTGATTTTTAATGTTTCTCACTTAATAGAAGCACCCCCATCCACCCACTTCCTTGTTCTGCTCTAGCCCCAATGTTCATTTTGAATCCCAGCAACTTAAGAAGAATGAAAGCTGCAAAGAAGAGGGTATGGAGGATGTGTATTTTTAATTAAAAGTGTCCATAAGCATTACAATCTTCACTTAAAAAAAAAAAAAAAAAAGTCCTAGAGCTATAATTCTGAGATCAGTGTAGTAAGGGAAAGGCAAAATCTCAAATATTAAAATATTCTCTTCCCATTTTCCTCATTCTAATAATAGCCAAGTGTACTGAAAGTCTACAGGGATGTCCATCTGCAAAAAGAATTATGCAGCCTCCCGGTGGAAACTTATTATTTAGAAAATCTGGATTCAACTGCTCATCTGTTTTCTTAGACGTTATTACAAGGAACTCAGCTGGATTCATCACTGTGCTGGAACTGATGGGATGTGCCTGATTGCAGCATCTTCCATTGGGATTGGAAGTTTAGGTTCAGCTTACCCACCCGTACAGAGTTTCTTTTTCCTTGCTGCAAGACACGTCAGGAATGATTTGAAAAGCAAACACAAAACAGTAACAAAATCTATAAAATCCCTCTGAAATCAGACACTTTGATCTAAGTGCCTAGACTGTTAAGAAGATAATCTCCTAGAACAAAGGGAACAAAAGAAATCCTTGTGGAATGAAACGCTTGTTTTCCAGAAATGACAAAGGGAGGGAACAGTTGATATCTCAGCTTCTAGGAGGACATCTTTACTCCTGGGGAAATGCTAATTGTCCTAAGGACCTCTGTAACTCTTAACACCACGATGTCTGTGCTCAGAAATTTCGATTCAGTGGGTGACTCTTGGTAAACTTGTGTTCTCTACAGGGATTTCATGATGAAGGCAGATTTCTAACATTTCATCATTTCAATGCCATTGCCATCAGCAGAGTCTTGCTCTCTTTGGCCAAAAAAATTCACCAGTTTCTAAACAGTAAATTTCAGCTGTTAGTTTGTCACACTGCCCTGTCAATAGTTATTGCTATTTTTGATGGGCTGTTTAAGAATTATAATTCCACATTATTATGCTGGAATTACCATGGAAGAACCTTGTTTCGTGAATTTTTGGGGAGAAGATAGTATGAGAATTTATGGCTGGTGGTAAAGAAATGTCTTCTGAGAAATGGAAAAAATAAAATCTTTCTTCAGGGTAAGGAGACTGATTATTTTGCAGAGTTTGATGTTATTTTACTGAGTTTAATACTATTTTACCCAAGCAATGAAATGACAAATGAGGAATGCATTGCTGCCATCTCTGCCCTCTCATTTCAAACTCCTTTCTTAGTCTTTCTGACAGGATTAAAGGCTGGTGCTCTGAAAGAATGTTGGTTGTAGCATCTCCTACAGTATTTGGTCTCCACTACCTAAAATGGACATCTGGGAGCCTGGAGCACAGGAATAGGAATGCATTACACAAAACACACACCGATGCCTTAAACCAGGCTAAAAAGGGAAGTTGCTGATAGCAACAGGAAATATAATAGAGCCCAGTTTAATATATCACCTTTCAAATTTTGGAAAGCCCAAAGAGCTTTACAAAGTAATAAGTTAGGAAAAGGTAGCAGTGGCATAGCAACTCCATAAATAAATACTGTGGCTATTATTCAGTTTAGCAATAACTCACGCTTTTTAGACATTAAGAGCTAGATTTAGCCTAGTTTTCAACCAGCCAACATCCAGGCCTGGGGTCTCTCAGGGAGAATTTCAAACCCCTAAAGACAGATGCACTAAATAAAGAAATTGCATTTGCCAGAAAGAATATGATCCAAAGAGTTACTGGAGTTGGTGAAAAAAAAAAAAAAAAAAATGAGTAGTCTCATATTTGAACCAACTCATGGTTTTGAGAAACAAATGAGATCTCTGAGGATAATTGGAACTGAAAGATTACATGTGCCTATGAACAGATGGCACCTTGTGGAAGCAGTTACCTCACTGGTCCTTAATGGACCCCTTATTTCAAGAGGTAATGGAGACACTATGTTAGCTTTCATCTCCATGAATAATAATTCTAAATTTAGTCTTGACTGTGTGAAGGCTTGTGGAGTTAATAAATTGCCTGTCAAACCTCCTGTGAGAACGGGAGGCAGAGGGGAGGGAGCCAGGGCTAAACTGGGAATGGCCTTGCTGGGCCCTGATGGAGCCCACGCCTCCATGTCAGGGCACTGAAACCTGGGGCTCACTTTCCCTGCTGGAACACTGACAAATAAATGCTGCTGCAACAGTTGTGGGCAGAAAAATACACCTTGGATATTGTCTTTATTAGCCTCCAGCTGTTCATGGCTGTCTGTGGTCACACACAAATCCTTTGGCCTGTCTGAGGGTGTCCATCCATCCTGGATAATCCATGAGGCAGAGAGGGCCTCACCAAAAGCTGTATGAGCCCAGCCTTTCTCCTTTGAACTGTGCTTGATGGTACATCAAGTTTGTGTCATCACAATTTGCTTCCCTCAGTGTGAATTCTCTGTCCTGGAAGGGCTGACTGCAGGCTGTGCCCAGAGAACAAGAGCCATCTGCAGGTTGTCCATTCTCCTCCTTCCCTGTGAGATCAGGGATTTGTGCACCCTTCCTGCTCTCTCCCAGGCTGAGGGAATCATCCCCTTGGCTTCTCCAAGGCTGATCCATAAACCTGGTGCCATATGGCCTTAGCACAACAATGCCAAACACTCAAAACTCCGGGAGATTTTCTCTGTGAACAGAAGGAAACTGCACACAAGGCCCTATAAGAACTGGGGTTTCTGCATTGCTTTAGGGACTAAAATCTAAATAAAGGATAAAGGAACTTGAGAGTTTTTGTGCACCAAGGGGACATGTGTGAAGGCAAGGCTGGTCCCAAGGTCTGTGGATGCATCTGTTGTTGGGAAAGATGGGACAGGAAGGACTTATGGATATGATTGCCTGGAAAGAAATACTGGAGATGTAAAACCTGTGAGTAAAATAGAAATGAAGGCCAGCTTTGAGATGTGATCATGGCAGGCAGGAAGACGGTGATTAGCTGGAGTTAGGTTGAAGGACAGAAAATAAAAGGACCCAAGAATGCAGCCCCTCTCCATCCTGCCAAGGTATCAAGGAAAAAGTAGATAAGAAAGTAGTCTTTAGAGTTTAGAATATAGGATGATAGTAGTTCTCATAGGCTGCATGCAAAGTTTGTAAGTTTTGTCACTCGCACCAGTTTCTCACTGTAAATTAGAATACTCAACACAAAAGGAGATATAATGTATTGTAACAAGGTCCTCACTCTCTCTCTTACCGCTCTGACCCCTGCACTCTTCTTACCTCTCTTACCCCTCTTAGCTTTTTTACTTCCCTTACCTCCTACCCTCTCTCTCTCTCCTTCTCTCTTTGAGGCTCCCTTCAGCCCAGGCTGGTGGCTGAAGGCAAAGCCCTTTTTACCCACAACCCTTGCAATAAAACCACGTGTTTCTAGAATATCTCAGGTGTGCAGAGTTCCTTCTCCCTGCCATCCACGGATGCTCCTACAATTCGTGTGTCACAGGGCTCCATGTCTGCCATGGATCCCCACAGGATGGGGATCCCTGCAGAGAGGGGGGAGGATTTGGCCAACTGGGGGTACTGATGGGGCTCCTGGAATATCTCACCAGCAAAAGCAGCAGTGTTGTGGTGCTCAGCTGGAGAGCTGGAACCAATGACAGCTGTCCTGGAGCAGTGGGAAGAGGAGGAGAAGAGCAGAGGCAATGAGGAAGTGAAGGTGGCTGCCACCGTTTTTTTGGTACATGTAGGGATTAAAAATAAAATTTACCTCAATCATTAGAGCCTCTCCATACCAGCCCTTCTGCTCAACCCTGCCACAACACTGCAGTGTGCCTTGAAGGGACTCATTTAGAGAGTTTGGGGATTTAAGAATCATTTAGAAATCCCAGGGTTTCCTGAGGCAGCAGAAGTCTCCCAGGGCCCCATCATTCATTTCCTCCCCCTAATTGGCTCCTCTGTCAGCTTCTCTTCCTCTGTTTTCCAAATCCTCTCCACAATCCCAAGATCACTGGCAAGGTAGGAGCACCACAGAAGGTGTGCTTGTCCCCTTAATTCATGAAAAACAAAATTGTTACTTCTCTGCAACACGGTAAGGGAACTAAAATGAAGAGGTTAGGAAGGAATTGAGGGCATCCCCTGCCTTTTCCAGTCTGCTGCACTGAAGAGCTGGAATCCATTACCCAGCACACCTACAATATCTCACATTCCCACACAGATTAATTTTAGGTTGGTCGGCTCATTGCCTTTACACCTTGTGTGCAAGTGTAAAACTTGATCTGCAGTGTTTCAATTTAAACAATCTGTACTGCCAGTTTTTGCAGGAGTGCTGATAGGCACAGAGGATTGTCAACAAACAGGCACATTACTTTGATTTCCAATCCAAACACAGCATCCTTCCTGATTCCCTCCTCTTAACCCTTCAATATGGTGGTTTCTTTTTATTTATTTTTTTAATGGCACGCTGCCAATATCGTGTGGAGATTTGATTTCTATTTCAGACTCCAAAAGGGAATTCCTGAGACGCTGGAGAGGAGGATGAATTAAAAACCCACAGGTGTAGGATGGGGTATATTGAGTTGACTGGGGGTTGTTTCTATTTGATGAAAAATCTGTAGGTTTAGTTTAGTTCCAGAATAAATACCACAGACCTTTTGAATGTGAGAGCCAAACTGAATGGAGCTGGTGTGGGTAGGTTTGAACTGGAGGACATGGTCTGGTGCCCCATCTGGATAAAGGATGTGTCAACCCAGACAGCTCTAAATCAGTGACTACAACTCCTGTGATTACAGACCTGAGCCTGAACCATGCTGCTCTTTGAATATAAACTGCTTTGGATCCAGGCTCTTCCCTTGGGGCAGGGGTTCACTGCAAGGCAAGGGCAGCCCCAGGGAGGCAGGGCCAGCTCTCCCAAAGCTGCAGAGGGGCACTGGAGTGTGCCAGGCCTAAAAGCTGAGTGTGGCTGTGTGCTGGAAGCTGGACATCTCTACAGGTGCTTTATTTGTCACAAGATTACACGTGAGGACTGCATTACCTGGAGGCTTTCATCCAGTTTGTTTTTTTTCATCCTGTTTGAGTGAAAATCAGCTTAAAGCCTGAAAGAAGCATGGGAAAACAGGTCCTTGTCCCTAATGCACTGCATTTACTCTCCCAGGCCTCAGTACAGGGCATTAAAATGCAAAGCAGAGTATCCAAGCCTCAATCCTTCCATGGTGGGGCAGGACATCAATGAAAAGAAACCTCTAATTTCTTTTTCTTCCCCAGCTCCAGGGCAGATTGTGACTTTTGTCCTGAGGGTATTTCATGACAGACTCATCTGTGAGCTGCCTGGAATACAAATCTCAGCTGCTCTTGTGGGACCCAGAAGTCACCAAGTGGGAAGGTGTCCTGGCTCTAGGTGTTGCAGATAAGGGTCATGCAGGTCTGTAGACACTGCTGTCACAGCAGTTTACTGCAGCAACAGCTAAATTAGTTTTCAACTAACTGGTCTGGGATTTAGTAGGAGAGAGCAATTAAGGCAGGAAGGAGTTTAGCAGTGTAAATGATCCCTCTCTACTGCTTCGACCTGACATTACCCCTACCCAAGTTATTAAAGACACAGCAACCCCTAGGAGTCCCTCAGGCCTTCACAGACACCTGCAGTACATCTGTTCCTTGCATTTAGGAATGTCTGTGATGAAAAGAGCTCTGGTTCCCAACAGAAGCAGTGTGGACAAACACCCTGCACTGCTCTCTGCGTGCAAAGGAGGGCAGTGGACTTTATTTCCTGAGCAAGTTTTCCATCATCTTCCCTTCCCCGCCCCTGCTGCTGTGCCTGCTAATGCCTGTGATCATTAGCCATGAAAATGGCACCCATTTGTCTCCTGCTCCACAGTGCCCAAAGTACATTTGGACTCCAGCCAAGGGCAGCAGCAATTCCATGGACACACAGCACTGCCTTAAGAGTGTATTCACGAGTGCATGTTAATGCAATTACAAGCCCAAATGAAGCTTGTTTCCCTCTCACAAAGAGTTCCAGCCCTGCCACCCTAAATCAGCAAACCAGTAATTTTTGAGAAAACAAAGGGCTTCTTAAATAGGAAGATGCAGTTTTATTTCTTTTATTATTCTGTTCCTTCAATTGCATGTGTGATGCTAAATGTCTTCAAACAGCCATTTAGCCACCCACAGAGAGAAAGCAGGTCTACAAATTTCCTTGTTGCATAGTTTTGGTTGTGTGCTCCCCAGAGCATTGCCATTTTGTTTGTTTTCCTCCTTGGAGAAATGGATGGGTACAATTTGCCACCCCAACAAAGCTGAATAGAAGTTCACTCTCCTCGTGCCCCCCTGGTTTTACAGTCTGGTTTGGTGGAGATTGAAAAAAAATAATCAATGAGAGTCAGAAGATACAGTGTACAGAGGGAAAATGCCAAAGGAATCCTTTTATTGCAAGAGTAAACCTGGAAAGGAGGATACATTTCTTGTGAGTAAAGGAAAATAAATGAGAATGACAAGAGCAATGAAATGTCTACGTAACATGACCCTAAGGAAAGAGTGAATAAACTGAGATTTTTGACCTGAAGAAGAGATATAAAGGAACATCACAACAGCAATTGTCCTTTCAAGAGCAGTCCTCTCCCAATATTCACGCCAAGAACAACTGGAATTGATGGGGTAACACTGGAGCAAGGAAGATTTAGGACAGAGATTAGGAGATCAGGAACTGCAGGGGTGAAAACAGCAGTGACAGAAGCCTGGAGACCACCCAGGGGAAGGCAGAGAGATCCCACCATGGCCATCCTGGATACAAGTTCACACATTTGACAGGCATGGGAGTGATCTCATGTTCGGCTGGGGGAAACTCCTATCATTATCCTCCTGCTTTGACAGGAATCTCTTACTGAAATGATTAAATTTTTGTCTCCTTAGGGGAAAGAAACACCTGTGAGGCTGCCTGTGCTCTGCAGATGCAACTACAGCCTCCTTCACACACCTCTTCTTCCCATGGCACCCTTTCTGCCTGTGCCCTGACACTTTCTCTCTCCACCATTCATCATCCAGAGTTAAAAATTCAGGGGTTGGTTTCGATTATCTTATTACCATGGTGACCAGGATGACTCTCGTGCCCATCTGCGCATGGCAGGATGCTGCAAACCTTTACTTCAGCGCAAGCCAGGAGAATTGTTCTCTGTTTTCCTCCTCACAACTCCGAGCCACCTCTGTGCAGGAGCTGCTGATGCTGCACAATGCAGTTATCTATTAATCACCAGGTTTTTAGGGAGAACCAGAGAGTCAGGATCTGCATGGATAGGTCGTCCTGTATGGAAACATGTAGCCCCAAATAGGGCTAAGGCAAAGAGTTTTGTTAAAGTACAGTAAAAATAAAAAAAATATAACTTAAAAAAAAAAGGATTACAGAAATATTAAAGAAAAATAATCCAAATAGATTGGACTAATATCAGGGAGATGGGTAGGACTCAAGAAACAGCCTCCAAGCAGAGCTCAGAGCAAAAGCTTTAAGATCTGGCTTTCCTCATTTCATTATTGTTAATGGAATCTCCCATGTCCAAATGAAAGACTAATTTGAGTCTTATTTAAATATGCCTTGAGTAATTTCTGTGCATTTAAGTCTTAGTTAATCTTCCTTAACTCTTTTTGTCACTTCCTTTGAAAGGAAGATGAGTGTAATTAAAGGAACAGTCAACTTTATTCTAGTCTTAAGAATTTTTGTGGTAACTTTGAAAGGTTTGGTCGTTACTGCAGACGAAAATCTAGCAGATTAAATGTTGCTGTGTCTTAATGACATGTCAGTCCACCACTTGGAATGCTTTCATTGTGCTCAAGTACATTTGGACTGACTTCAAGGCTTTGTTATGATAAGGAATACTAATATTTTAATTATAGCTGCATTCAGGAAAGATCTTTTATTTAATACCTCCTAATTTTTTTATTCTTTCAGACCAAGCCATGACAAATAGACACTTCCTCCAAGTGGTTTCACCTTGGATAACACTGGCTCCCTCTCCAAAGAATGAGGATGGCTGTTCTTGTGTGGACAGGGATGCACACAGGAGCATCTTCCTTTTCTGAGGTAACACCAGTGCGATTTATGCTGCTTGTGCTCCAGGTAAATTCATCCAACCAGCTGCCTGTGGGAGTGATTCAGGAGATGAGAGCAGCTCTCAGGATTGCAATAAACCATCCCCAGAGAGGGGCACAGAGCCTCACAAGGAATCATGGCACAGCCCTGCATCTGCCACGACAGGTTGGATGCTGTGGGAGGTTCTGAGGTCTGGGTCCTCAACCCCCCTCACCCCTCACATCACAAAACTGTCAGATATATGTTGGGGGGGTTGAAATTGTGGCTTCTCCAGTGAGCCCTGGAAAGCTGCTGGCTCTGCTGCAGTGTCTGCAGTGTCATCATGCCATACGGACCCAAAAGGGCTAAAGTGTATTTTCATGGATGAGTTGGTGCCAGTCTAAACAAGATGTTTCAATAGATGCAGATGGAAAAAGAAAACTTCCTTTTTCCAACAGCAGCTTTTTTCACGGGCTCCATGGAAGAATTTCATCAGAGAGAGAAACAAGACAGTGTTGGGAAGAAAGTGATGGAGACCACTGCAAAAGGCACAGATGAAAACTGCTGTTACTGACCATGTGATGGGGAATTTTCTTCCAAAAAGTGCCGTCAAACCTGGGGAGTGCCCATAGCAGCATTCCCAGGTCCCTGTTGTCCTGCCCATGAAGGAAATGGGGAATAAATCCCCAGCTCCTCAGGGATGCCCTTTCCTTCCTTGTGGGCTCATTTCTGCCTCTATCACCTGGTAACATTTGTCATTTCCAGCTTTAGCCAAGCAAATTTCAATCCTCTCTTGTTTACTTTTGATTGCTTTGTCTTTAATGTAGCGTACAAGGATTTTATGTGCTTCTGTTTCATCAATGTAATTCTTTTGTTGCTATGGCAATCAGCTTCAATTTTCTTTCGTTCTGGCAATTGTATTTTTATAGTCTCCTGCTCTCAAAGAGATAAGCTGCCTTGTATATCACACAGACACTAAGTATTTTCTCTATATAGACACAGCCAACCTTTGCTTTAAGACTCTGTTGCTGTTATTTGTGAGAGTAGTTTACTCCTGCTGATGATGACATTTTCATTCCTTTCTGTGGGGTCTGTTTCAAAAAGGAGATTTGCTCAGATTTACTCATCTGTTCTACTACTGAGGACATGCAATGGTGTAAGAGGGGCACTCCTGCAGGCACTTGGAGTCTGTGGAAAGAATACATTCAAGCCTTGGACCTGACAACAGAGATGAGCACAGTGGTTTCAGCAGATCAAGAATCATCATAAATTAGAGATGATTCACTTAATATGTTGAGAATAACAACAGGAAAAAAGAAAGCCTTGAGGAAAATGAATCCTCAAATTTACCAATACATCTGAAAACTGAATTTTCAAAAATATCATAGAAAAATATTTATGGACACTTCATCAGTTTTGGTCACAGAAAGAAACAGTGCCCCAGGGGTTCCAGGCTGTGCCTTGCCATGGATAACAGGGAGTGATGACAGGGGTGCTGCTGGACAAACCCTGCCATGGAAGAAAGCCAGCAGCAAGGCCAGACAACTCCAGCACCACTGGATGGTCCCAGTCATTGGATAACCTGCTGTCATTAACTCTGAGTGTCTGAGAAAGCAGCCACCTTGAAATAATACCTGAATTTTCTGAAATTAAATAGGTAAAGCAAAAGCTGTGCACACATGCAAAGCAAAACAAGGAATCCATTCCCCACTTCCCTTGGGCAGGCAGAAGCTCAGCATTCCCAGGAAATCTGGGCTACCTCATATGGCACTGTTACATGGGAAAACAAAAGCCATCACTCCGAATTTCTTCTCTTTTCTCCTTTCCCCACCCCCCACAGCTTTATATACTGAACATGACTCCACACGGATGTCCCTTGGGTCAGCTAGGGTCAGCTGTCCTGACTGTGTCCCCTCCCAGCTTCCCGTGCACCCTCAGCCTCATGAACCATGGGGAGAGGAGCAGAAAATGTCTTGGCTCTGTGTAAGCCCTGCCTGGCAGTCATGAAAATAACTCTGAATTATCAGCACTGCTTCCAGCACAAATCCAAAACACAGCCCCACACCAGCTACTCTGAACAAAATCCACTCCATCCCAACCAAAACCAGCATGTGTCATAAATATATGTGTACCTGACCCCCTTCCTGTCCTAGGGAGAAAGTGGGAGAATCCAAGCACAGAGAAATGAAAAGGTACAAAAAGGTTACACAAGGAAAATGTTGCAAGGATAGAAATTAAATTGAGATATCCCATTTCCCAACCATCCCAAGTCAAATATAAAAATGGCTAATCAGCACTTTTTTTTGCAACCTGCTGATGCATTTGAAAATCTGTGCCTATTTTTTTCTCCCCTCAGAAAGCTTATGCCATTCATTGTTAAGCTCTGGAAATGCTCCATACTAAAGTTATCAAGTCTGTCATCTCTTCAGCACAGCAAAACCAGCCTCCTCACTATCCTCTCTCCCAGGCAGAGGGTGGAAAAGGAGACAGAATTTACAAGGACTCATTCTGCCAACACGCCGAGACGTGTGTCACAATTTGTTCGGCCATATGGCTTTGTGATCATCCCTAATGAACTTTAGGTATCACTGAAGTGGGATGGTGTACAAAGGACCAGAACCTGAGGAATCACTCCCCCTTCTCCCTGCAGCTCCCCTGGGGCACAAGGAGGTCCTTCCCTGCTGACAGCCTTGACTCCCACACGCTCCAAACCACCGCAGATTTCATGGCATGACAAAGTGCAGACCAAAATCAACACTGGCTGCACTGGTCCCACTCCCAGCAATTCAGAGTGACAGGGTTTTATTATTTGATAAGCCACGGTCATAATAAGCCAGAAGATGGCTGTTTATTGGAATGAAATCCATTATAAATGACACGGAAGCATTTTTTTTCCCCCCAACAAAAAAAAACCTTGCAGCCCAGATGCAGGGAATAAATCCTGCTGTCCCTGGGGAGGAGATTTGCCTCAAGCAATCAGGCTCCCCAGGATCACCAGTCAGAAGCAGTTAATGTTCGGGCAGCACCGCCGTGTGTGCCTGCTCCAGAAGGATATTCCACACTGATTTGGAAGAGAAGGGGCTGTGCCAGATGGCAAATAATTAGAAAGAGAGCACTGAGGAGCTGATTGAAGATCTAAGTATTTCATAGGTTTGGTAGATTTTTAATTTTTTTTTTTAAGCTATGTTTTTGTGCTTTGCAAAGTAGCTGCATTCTTCAACATCTGGGGACAGTGGAGGTGTTGGCCACTTTCTCAAACAGCACCTGAAATAGCTGGCATTGGTTTATAGCAAAGAGAACTGGACATTTTGAGAATCTGATTTTCACTCCACTCTAAGACAGGGACCTGAATCCAGTGCTTGTAGATCCCAAATGGATTTATACAGCTACTGATGTGTTCCAAAACCAGGAAAATATTTTCTGTGCTGAGAAGACAAAAGTGTTCAGGGTCCCATTGCTGATGGTCCCACATGCTAGAATTATTTAGAGTAATCTCTGTTTGACTCTTCTTACTGTAGAGTTCTGGTTTAGGCACCTGCAATATTTAGAGGAAGAATTTCTTTGAGCATAAACTGGGGCATAATTTAGATTCCAAGGGATTTGCATTTTTCTGGATACCAGACAGCTCAGGAATGTATCCCAAGTGGAAAAGAAGAATCAAAGCTCCCTGGCCGTGAACACATGCAATATGGGGATACAACTGGAATTATTGTGAAAGGCTGCTTTTCTTTCTTTTTAGGAAACTCACAGCCATCACTATGCACTGCTAATTTTCTTCACATGGAACTGAGCAAATGAGTGACCATCATTTCAGTGATGTCCTCTCATTTTAGTGATTCAATCACAAGTGGCTGAGCTTCCATCTGTTCAAGTGAAATAATGACAGAAGTCTAAGATACAAACATACTTCCTACTCCTCCCCCAAAAAACTATTCCTATAAGTGGCTCAGTGCTTCAGAAAATGAAATATTTCATTAGTATTTATTTTCTGCTTAATATAAATTCATGAAAAAAAAAATAAAAAAGAGGGAAGATTCACTGACTGGTACATCATGACTGTTGTGGGATGAAATATTATCTCATTGTCCTGAAAATGCAGGTAAAGTTTATGGCTCACTGGATAATGATTGTACCTTGGTTCAACCTAGCATCAGCTTCTGAACTTGGTAGGAACTTTAATTACTGGTTTCAAGTATTTTTGAAAGATTGCCTTGTTCTCCTTTTCTTCATTGTTCCTGTCACAAATAGCAATTGTCAGGTTTGGAACTAATTGTTCCAAACAATTAGTTTCTCCTGACGGAGAAACAAAGTTAGCAATTGAGAAAAAAGTCTTTGTGAAACTTTAAGTGGAGAAACAAAGTTTCAGAGGAAGGAAAAAATCTTTCTGAAACTTCTGGTAAAAAAATAATTTTCAAAATCTCTTGATATCTCCCATCCCAAGACTTTTCATCTACACTTCTCCATTGTTCTGAAAAAGTGACGGACAAATTTGAAGTTTCACTCACTACTGTGCAATTATATTACTCAGATTTTGGTTCCAAGAACGCACACTGTTATTTCTCTTTTATGATTTATTGCCAGGCTCTTTGCTTGGTTTTGGTTTTGCTTTTGGTTTTTCTTAGGGTGGTTTAAGAGACTTTTGTAGAGATAATTACTCAATGTCAAGTTAAGCTTTCATGCAATCACATTTGTAATATTTTAAGCTTAGTTTGTCTTCCCAGTTATTGTACCACATTGATCTGCGCAAGCCAGGCACAGAGCTTTAGTATTTTTATATCTCAATTCCCTGTAGAAAAACCTCGCATTTTAAAACCATTTCCTCTGGCCTTGGGGAAGTAATGGATTTATAATAGTCTGAGTACAAATGCAGACCATCATTTAATAAGTGTATAAGCACAGCTCAGGCAGGCTGGGGGTGTTGAAGGTACAGCCTGACATGTAGCTACCTGCAATAACAGAAGGCGAGAGCAGCGACCACAGACAGCTCATGCACCAAACACCAGCCCTTCCTCTCACCACAAATTGTTGTTAGAGGATCCTGATCTGTTCTGCAGCTCCTGGCTACGTGAAACTGTTCCCATCCTCATTTTTAAAGCAAAACAACTGTTACCCACAGAACTCCACAGGGACCATAAGAACAACCCAAGAGCCCCTGGACTGTGATGTGGCACAGACCCAGGGATTTGAGGTCCGTGTCGTACCCAAAATCTATGGCAGGGCCAGCACCTTACTGAGCTCCAGCCTAGAAGAGGGTCAGCATCACGCAGGTGCTCCAGCCCCAAGGCACAAACATCTCAATAGTCACTAAGGGAGCCACTGGAAATCACAAGCAGATCCAGACCATTCAAGCATGACAAACCCCATGTCCTGCAAGCGTTTCAGGGGTAAAGTGCAGAATTAATGTCCCAATAAGGATGTATGGTAAAAATATCCCATGGAAAATTTTAAAAACTTGAATTTTTAGTTTAAAAATTATAGTTTTTCTTTGTAATGTTTTCTAGCCCTGTTTGCTTTCCTCAAGCCATTCTTTAACTCTGTCCAAGTAGAATAGGCATGTTTCCAAGCAGAGTGTTCCTTTATTCAAATTTCCTTGGAGCAAAGGAATCGTGAGACTCTTGACAAGAAATGTGTCTCCTTCACTGGTATCAGTTCCTCTTCATGCCGTGGTTTGAGATCCAACTGAAATACGTTAGGAGTAATAGCACTAAACTGCACGGATTAGCTCTCAGTTGGCAGTGAAGCATTTTGTTCCTTGGTTAATTCATTCGTAACATCAGTATGTCTGAAATAAGAACAGAGAGAAGCATAATTACTTATGGCAATATTTGCTTGAAGTGAGAGTCATTTGTGCTATACAGTTATTTTTTTTTTTCTTCTTTTGCAGTAGAATTTACATTGCAGTAGAAGGAAGAAAGAAGGAAGAAAGTGAAAGAGAGAAGAAAGGCTTTTTTTTAAATATATATGCTGATTGAAGTATTTTCCAGAGAAAAATAGTCACAAAAGCTTTTAAGTAGTTCTTGAAAGAGCAGCAGCTGTATCAGATATCCTCTTGGAAATGACCAGGATTTTTGCTGTAGTTGTTTTTATTCCTGCTTCCTACTGAATTGGAGTTTTCCTGTAATTGCTTTATCCATTCAGTCTTCATCACTGCCAAGGTTTATATTAAAAATTAGGAAAGGAAGTGCTGCTCTGCTCCCGCAGGATTTGATGGAAATTTTGTTTTTAAACCAAACACACTCAGCAAAAAGCTTTACACTGCTTTCTAGTTTCATCATTAAAAGCTTTTTGATTCTTCCACTGTAAACTGATTTTTGCCCAGATGTAGCACTTCCCCTCCTGATGATGCACTGACACTACAGCACCCGCTCAGAGCAGGGAAACAATGACATCTCCCTGTGTGGCTGAGGATAACACGGGGGATTATTTGTAAATCAAAGAGATGGAATGGCAGAGGATCAGCCACAGGGAAAGTCCAGTGGTTACAAAGAAACATCCATCCTGGCTTGCTGTCTCATCCATCCTGGCTTGCTCTCTTGGGTCCACTACTTGCCTTGGAAAGAAGGAAAATAAATACTGGCCTCTCATCCCCCCCCACCCATCAATCAAAAATATATATATTTCCATGTATGTAAAAGTCTGAACACAAAAAGTAAGGAATAAGGAATTTCAGCACCCCCTGTGCTGAAATCCATCCCTGGATCTCTGCCTGGGTGGCTGGACCCTGTGAGGGCAGCTGAATTCAGGCTGTACATCACAGGAGAACTTTGTTCTGCTGAGAGTGGGATTCCTGCAGCCTCTGACTGGTCTCTGTGTTTGGAAGGAGCTTTAGAACTTGGATACACTACAGAATATCTCCCAGAACTCAATCCTTTCGTCTTACTCCACATTCATTGAGAGCCAGAAAGAAACGATGGAGATTTTGGCATGGCAGCCAAAGGAAAGGGCATCCCAGGCAGCCAGAAGGGGGGATGTGATCTGTGCTGGTGCTGCGCTTCCTCATTTCTTAGCACTTATTTGCAGCTCCCTGGTATCCAATAATTATTGTCCTGGAACTTTTCCAAAGACACTTTTCTGTGTGTGAAACTCAGCTAGACACATTCTGCATGGCACGGTCCCCTAGCTGGAAGAATATCACCAGTCGCATCAGGTCTCTGGCAGAAACTCTGAAATTCTTGTTTCTACAAATCCCCTGAAACTTTGGCTTCAGTTTTGCCACTGAACTTTTCTGTAGGGTAGCTCATTTGTATGGATATGGAAGAAAACATATTCAGAAAGAAAGAAAAATACATTCACCTATGCCCTGATTTCCAAAAGCTCTTTAAGCATTGGCTTAGCACTTCCAGGAGGATTCAAATGCGTCTTCAGTGTTGGATGTTAAGAACATCCTGTATCAAAAACTGGTTTTTGGAACCCTTGTGGTAACATTTCTTCAGCTTTTATTGTTTTTCATAATTGTAAGTCAGAAAAAAAAGGGGGGGGAGGGAGAGGGCCCACTGAAACATGGAATTTTATAGTGAAAATATAAATAAATTATATCATCCTGTACAATTAAAAATGTTATCGCTAAATAATAAATAAATACTAAATAATACATTTTTTAAGAAAAAAAGGTTAACAGCTGATTTCTGTAGGGAAGCCATGAATTAAACATCATGCAAAACAATTAAACTCTGGGAAATAGGATTTCTGATAGAGTGGTCAACAATTAAAAATGAATGTGTTGCTCTGCTCCAGGGAAAAGCAGTAAGATGCCGTGCTTTCATGCCATGGGGAACAAACCTACTGTGTGACTCCAGATGGAAAGTTCTGCAGAACACAAAGCAAATATGCCATGAGTGGCAGAGACTTAATCTGATCCACTGCCGCACAAAAGGCACAGGCAGCAGTCGCTGTTTCTGGAGCAGGGACACCACTGGGAGAGGCTCACTCCTCCCAGCAGCAACCTTCTAAATTCTCCACCTGCACTTGCAAGTACAGCTCTTAACAGCGTGGGCACCTCTAGGAACAAATCCCAACTCAGGTCCACCGACTGTGATGGGTTTGTCTGGAAATTGGTTGCCGGGAGCCCAACCAAAACACAGCCTCCCTCCATGGACAAAGTCAAAGCTGGAAGACTGCAGCAAGGAGCAGGTTGTTCAGCTAAACATTTCAAGGAGTTAAAGTATTTTCTTACAGCTCTCCCTGAGCAATGCATCTTAAACACAGCTGCTCTGACATGGACTTACAACTTCTGAAGCTCATTTCCATCCAGCAATCTCCTTTCATTTTCACTCTGTCCTATGCCTCCCCAGAAAGATGTGCTGGGCATGACACATATCAAAACAAACAGAATAAAACTGTTTAAGCCAAATCCAAATATCTTCTGATCTGATAATTAACACTTTTATAAGTTTATTTCTGCTGGATCCACCCTGGAGAGGTGCTCTGTTCATGAGTTCAGTGCCAACAACTCACCTGACTGCATTGTCCTCTGTCTCCACCTGAGCTGCAGGAAGAGCCAGGAGCCAGTATTGGTTGCCTCCCCATGCCCATTGCTTGGGGAATTGTCTGACTTGTTTACCATGGCCAATGTACATCTAACAGATGGTAAATATCTCCATTCCTGCCAACAAGAGTCAAGAAATGTCGCTAAAATCCATTTAGAATGGAAAAAAAAATTAAAAAACAGTTGAGAATATACTCAGGTCTGTTGCAGGTAAAATCTGTCAGCTAATGGGTATTTTCAAAGTGCTTGTACTGAATGGTTCATTAGAAAACTTATCTCTGCTTCAGGTGCTGATAGGAAGAACCCCAAAAGGGCACTTTTTGTCACTGATAAACAGGTTGTAATTATATCCTGAAAGGAATTTGATATATTGTAGAGGTTGAAAGAAGTTGCAAGTTGAGAAGTTAAAAAGAAAACACTGCATTTTCTATCTGTTTTATATCAGCAATACGCGCTATTATGGAAATTCTTTTAGACTTGGCAGAGTTTTCCAGAGAGAAACAATCAAGATATAAAATCTCTCAATGGTTTGGTTCACACAGCCATTTCTTTCAGCTCAGGCAACCTCATTTCTTTTCCCTCTCCTCTCTGTAGGGTTTCATGGTTATCAAATACAAACCGTGACTGAAAAATGGGTCAAAGCTTTGCAACACATCCATTGGAGATGCCAAGAAACTTTTCCAAGATCTTTCACACAGCCATTGCTTGTGGCTTGATTACAGTCACAGATCTGTGCAGAGCTGGCACCCCCAAGACATTAAACTTTCATATGAGACAGTGTGAATAGTATATCAAACACACTCATTCTCTATAGGATAATCTGAAACACTTTAGCTCTCATCTCCCCTCAGCCCTCGCCGCTGCACTGTTTCCACCTTGCTGGCTGTAAAATGGCTGTGTTATATTATTCTGTCATGTTATTTCCCAAGACAGCAATACAGGGTTGGCATAAGCAGCCTCACATCAGTGACCAGCTCTTGCCTGTGGTGTTGTGACAACACAACCCAAAACAACATCACTTCTTCAGCTGCTTCCTGGCTTTGTGTCCCAGTGATGTGATGACACCTGGAGCCATCTACCAGCCCTAGTTAGAAAGACACTGATCCCCTCTCTGTTCTCTTTTCAATTATCATGCAAGGAGTCCAAAGAAGATTTTAAAGATTGACACTAAAAAGTGATATCTTTTGCTTTGGGATGAACATGGACTACTACATTCCCTTAGGTCACCAATGTGAAAGATGAGTAAAGCACTGAAAATCAGCCAAGAGCTGGACTTGGACCTATTTCAGTTAGGGAGAAGATAAAACACAGTTAAATTATTCAAGTAATTTATCCTCTTTTATTTTGAGTTTTTGTTTGGTTGTTTTTTGTTGGGTTTTTTGTTTGTTTGTTGGGTGTTTTGGGGTGGTTTTTTTTGTCAGTCAAGGTGATACCTTAAGGTTTGGACTGTGATTTTAAGCTACAGAGTATGAGTTTGGTAGGGCCAGGCTGAAATCAAGGAGTTCTGCAGTACTTCTATCTTCATTAAAGAGCTGATGGATTTCACTATATCCTGGCAACAGTGAAAACAGCAGTAGAGATCCCATATTTTGTGTCAGTGAATAATTTGCCTCAAGATAGATAGAATGTAGAAACAACTCTTATTTGTTCTTATCTTTGGATAAACACCAAGTAATTTTTTCATCGACTCAAACCTTCTAAGAAGGTTTAGACAGGTTCTAAATCCTTACTCCAACCTTCAATATTCCACTTACCAGCACAAGCAATATTTCTCAATTCATTATATTAAACAACAGACGCTCATCACTCCATTGGAAGAATCCTTGAGTGGATTGTGAGCCTGGACTGGTAGATTTTCATTCCAATTTCTAGGACCAGATTTATGGTCTTGACAGGGAGTGGGTGTAACATTTTTGTCTAGTCATTCATATCCTGTTTTCTCCTGAGCTGAATCTAGCAGCTTATGTACTCATCCTGTGACTAACTGTGAGAGCTTGGCCAAAATTTCCCTCCATTGTCCAATTCTTAATTCAGACCTCTCTGCTGTACAGTGTAGGTACACACCTGTTACTATATCAACCATAATTAAGGTCTGGGACGGGCTCTGGGGTAATTTGTATTTTCAATTCAAAACCCAGTGGGATAGGCAAAAGCATCTTCCCATGAGTCAGAACTTGGGCCCAGACTACTCTGTAGTCAAGGGAAGCTGCCTGCAAGTGGCTTTGAACAGCCCACTCCCAAAGCTGTCTCTTTAACAAGCTGAACCAGACCAATCCACCTCCAGAACAACGTCCCTTCCAGTTTTCTTTCAAAACAGGAAGTAATTCTGTAATTTAAATGAGATCGGAAAACTGCTGTCATGGTGTCATGGAAATTTCTGATGGATTGTCTGCTCTGAAATGTACACGCTACACCACGAGCTTCAGCTGCACCATGGGCTACGATGCCTTTTAGATGGAGTAAGATGGATGGGTGGGTGTGGAGTCCAAGGACATCAGTAAACCTTGCAAAAACCCAAAAGATGGGTGACACAGTCACACAACGCTTGGTGGGAAGTGGAGTGCAGGTGGTGTTCATGTTTATTTCCCCCAACACGGATTTTGAGTCATATCAAACCAGTACAGCAAACAAGACTCTGGGCACCTGTGCCTGGTGCCCTTCAGCAGACAAGCTGTGCTTTCCCCTCTGGCTCTCCTGGACACTTTCCAGGGCTCCCTTCAGAGCCATTTCCAAGCACAGCTTGAGTGCCCTTTCTTACCCAGCAGGAATAGGATGGAACAAAAGGAACCCTCAACTTTTCTTTTGCAGCCAAAGTCTCAGAGGAGCACAACGTGATCATAATGTTTAAAACTTCGAGAGAATGATGAAAATCCACAACCTTTTCAACACTTTCATCCCAGCCCAAACACTGGTGCTCCAAGTCACAGAAATTCTAATGCTGACAGCTACCAATGAGGCCAAAAACTTTCTCTTGGCCAATTTTGTTCTCAGCTGAGATGACCCAAAAAACCTTTCAGGTATTAATTGTGCAGCGCTCAAATTGAGGGGCTCAAAACAAACACAGTTTTGTGTGAAAGAAATGTATTAATTTAATAGACTGTTATATCATACCTGCTGAAATGCCCTTCGATTAATTCAATTAATTGAATTACCATAGTTTTGGCTATTGGAATCTATATACATTCCAGATCAATAACATATATAAGGGTGTTATGGAGAATATTGGTGTCCTCAGTGTTGAGGTAGCAACATTCCTCTTTGATTTTGGTCCACTCTTGCACTATTACAGTAGGAAAACAACACATTCCATATGGCAGCAAGGGTTTAAACTTGGAGAATTGGAGTAATCAGATGAATCTGCTTTGCTAAAAGCAAAGAATTAAACAGAATAACTTTTCACTGACCACCTACATACACACCCCACAACTGTTACATCTCCCCCTCCTCATTTATCCCCATAAACACTGCAGGCACCTCAAATGTTGAACCTGCACAACAATTTATGAGCATTTCAACCCACTACTCCAGTTAATGCCAATAACACTAATGGAATAAGCCTAATTGTCTCAGGATAAATATCTGGTGCCCAAGACTGTGCTTTCAAAGACACAATGTCCATATGCTGATTTTAGCTCTAAATTTCATAATTACACAGCTTCACTTCAATTTCAATCCATTTGCTAAATGTGGCTGAGTTTATCATATTCAGTTACCTCCCTTATTGCTGGGTTGCCTTTACAACCAAGACAAGAATCTCTTATTTGCAACTCTTTTCTTCCCAATAGTTTAAAAAAGACCATAGGTGACCCCTTCCTGAACTCAGCTAACTAAACATCTTCTTGTTCTATTTTCTCCTGCCTGAAAAATAGACAAATATCTATTTTTTTACTTAGGTAAATAAGTTCATATATAGACTAATATAAATGTTTCACTGGATATGAATATTGTATGAACCTATTTACTATTCTTTTGGTCTCTGCTGTTTATGAGAGAGGGTAGGAGCTTTGAGAATAAATTCAAGATTAATAAAAAAGATTTTAAAAAGACGGTGAGTGAGAAAGAGTTATTTTCTCCCATGTCCAACAGTTCTGTGAGGGTTCTTAGCCCCTGTACAGAGAACATTTAGATTTTCCTGACAGAGACTACACCTGCATGTAAATGCAACCACTTCTCTGCATGACTGTGTATAATGGATTTTTAGCAGCACTGTAAAAATTTCCTTGCAGCTACTAGCCTGTGACCCAGGCTCATTTACAGCTCTATCCTGCCTGCTTTTCTCTTGATTTAAGCCTGCAACAGCTCTCCCTAACAGGCCTGGTTTATGCCAGGTTAAACGAAAGCTGGCTCAGCAGCACCTTGCACAAACACTATCCCTGAAAACACACGGCTACAGCAGCTCGACTGCTGAGGACAAATCCCACCCCAGAGAGGCATGGAGAAAACAACAGAACAAACCTGCCCAAAGGCTAAAGGGCAACACCTCACCCACAGCTGAATTTCCCCTAATCATGATTTTGACTCAATTCCTGCTGAGTTTCCTGACTTCTGACTGGGAACCCACGGATTGCATTGCAAATCATTGGACAAACGAATCAGATCATTGGTTGAGAGCAGTCCATGGAAGCTGGTGTTTATCAAAAAGTAATAAAAGTAAAATGCAAAGAATAGCATCTTTGCAATCAGAAACACAGATTAAAAAATCAATTTTACAATAAATATATGTTCTCAAATTGGCACTTCATTTGTTTTGATATAAGCTACCTGAATGATGCCATACAGAAAAATTCATAGAGGTAATTCCATTGCTCATCTCCCTTGAAGATGCAGGTATTCTCAGAGTTCTGGTAATTCATCTTTTTAAAAATATCTAACAGTCTTTCAATAAAAGAGCTCTTTGGAAGGGCTTTGCAACACTTTCTGACAGGGACATAAATAAGGAGAGCGAAGAGGTGACGGAGTAGGAAGAACCGGTCACAATGTCAGCTGTCTCTCCTCCTCCTTTTATACTCCCTACAGATTTGAAAGGTCAGAAAGACATGGAACAATGCCCATGTCCTAAGAAAAATGGGTAAGAAAGGTTAAAAAAGTTTTGTTGTCAATGTACTTGAGGAATTTTCTTCCTTTTGCTTCACAAAGCATTGAGCTGTCTGGGTTTTGTGGGATTCAGTACTTTGTGGTTAACATTTGCTGTGATTGGTTGTGCCACTGTATAAAACCAAAAGGAAAGTTCACCTTTAAGATACATATTTTTAGCAGCTGACCTATATGGTACAAGGTGCTGTCCAAAATTCATTTTTGTGGCAATAGACTACAAAGAAAAGCTTTTCTTTGTTAAAAAAAAAAAAAAAAAAAAATCTCCTTTAAATTATGTCCAACACAACTATTCTCACCTCCTTGGTGGAGGAAACTCTTCAGTCAAAGAAATTCCTGTTCCTTTTGTCTTCTCCCCCTACATATTTATTCATTACCATATTTATTCCCATTCTCTGCTCTTCACAGAGGAAATCTTCTGGCACGTCAAACAAACACATTTTAAAGACTTGTTTTTTTCATGGAAAAAGTTCTTTAGTCAAGGGACATTGACCATAAGGATTTCTATTTCTTTAAATCTTAAAATGGAATAAAACTACTGAACAATGGCAAACAGCAAATACTCTGAACAGAATTGTGGCTGGACCTTAATCATAAGGAAAAATAATGCTGGCACAAACTGAGGAAGACAAAGAGCTCATTTGTCTGCACTGCCTGGGCACAAACTGCAAATGTGCTGCAAACCCTGGGGAGGTGGAGTGACAGGAGACCCCAGGAGCAGTTTGAATGCAGGAGATGACACCAATCTCTCTGGGTGGGTGGATGTTGGATTTACTCCAACCTATGCATAGCTGAGAGTCCCAAAACCTCCTGGCAGGCTCCATGGGCCTGCCTTCCCTCCCCAGGGAAGCACTTGGGGTGTCCAGCAGCCCTGTCCCAGCACAGACACCACATAAATCCAGAAGGCACCTTGAAAACATCACCCCAACCACGACCAAGGGAGGACAGGGGTGTCCTAACCCACCCCCAGAGATGTCTATCCAACTGATCCTGGAGCCTCCCCAAGAAATCCTATTGCTTCCCTTTGAAGCTCAAAGACAGGGAAAACTGATTGCTGCCTTGGTCCTCACAGCAGCTTCACATCACACCCCACATCCATAGCTCCACATCCACAGCTTGTGGAAGCTGTGCTAAAACTGCTCCGACACTGTTGTGCTGCTTAAGAGATGCATTTTGGCCGCCCCTTTTCCAGCATTTATATCTCTGTTACCCAGCAGGTGCAGAATACTCAAGTCTGCATCAGCCCTCTGGTTTGCCTTTCCACGGAGCTATCAGCCCCAAACTGCAGCTGCACTACCTGTCTGGACTGAAATTAATCCAAATCTTCTGTGCGTCAGTGTGGGGGCAGAATTGCCTGTGCTCAGCAGGCTGCAAATGCACTCCCCAGTCATCCAGAGCTCTGCCTACAGCCAGCTCTAATTTTACTCTATTTTGTTTATGCTGGAGTGGCTGGGTTGGTATTTTGTTCATCCCTGCCACTTAATCTGCCTTGTCTTTCTAATAACATCTCCTAATAATATTTTCGATCCTGATTTATTTATAGCTGCTGCCCTTTTATTCAGGTATTACTGCTGAAAGTGTTCTAAAATTGAGACCAATTACTGGGAAGGTGCCGGGGGTAAGCCACTTATTTGTGGGTTAGGTCTTAGATTTGAAATACCGTTGAGATGGATGGATTTTCTGTGTTGTTCCTGCTCCTAGTCACACTGCAGTCTGGATGGGAAGGGATTGCAGAGGGGGGGAGCAGCGTGGGTGTGTGCCAACATGTCTTTCTGAAAAACTTACAATCTCCAAGGAAAAGTGACTGATGGAGTGTCTTTATTTCCCTGACAGGTGGTACTTAGCATAGGGAAGTTGCATTGGACATGCTCAGTCCTTTCATGCTCCAATTAAAGGAAACAAATGGTCAACAAAAAGCACAGGGAGAAATCCATCCCTAAGATGCTTTAATGTGCCCATCTCAGTTTGCAAACACTTCTACTTGTTTGTCTTTTTGGTTTTTTCTTTTAAAATGACAGATCTCCTAGTGAGATGTTGTAGCAATGTGACAGAACAAAGAGGCATCTATGACTTGGCACTAAGGTAGGAAGGGAGCTTCACCTTGATCTCACATCCTGGGAGAAGCTAATTTCTCTTTCTCCTGCCACTGTGATCTGTTTATCTTAGAGGTGCAAAAACCCGATTTCTCCTTTAGTCCCAACACAAACTCTAATGAAGCTAAAATGAAACATTTGTTTAACCTCTGTTTGAGACCCTCCAGAGAAGCATTTTCAATGCTTCCTCCAGGCTCTCAGTCTGTTCTTCCCACTGGAATATTTTTCCTTTTATTTTTCCTCTCCAATAAACATCTCCTATTTGTTGACATTATTGGATGTCATTACCTAGGAAGTCAGCACCTGGTCCCAATATAGGGAGGAAAATCAGCAGCAGAGCTGGATGAAAGAAGTAATTTTGCTTCATCTGTTGTATTTCAGAACGAAATATTTGGAATGAAATTAAGATTTTTTTTAAAAAAATATATTTCTTTTTGAACACCAAATGTAGGCTACAAGAAAAATTAGCTTGCATATAGAAATAGTCTTAATTATTGCATAGGAGCTTCAAGTCTGCCAGTGTCAGTCAAAATGAATGAGACAACATATTTCTACAGAGCATCAATATTGCAAGTAGCAAAACAAGCCCAGAATTCCTGTGAAGTGAATCTCAGATTTTTGTTACCACAGGTATTTAAGTCTCTCTTGAAAACCAGTGACCAAAATAGTTCTTGCCGTGGGTTATACCAAAACCATTCTGTGTGTGTAAAGCATAGAAGAAATTAAAACTCAAAAAAAAAAGAAATTAAAACAACAGTTCTATGGATTCCTTGTGGACATTGAGGAGAAAATTGTGTGGGTGGAAAGCAGAGGAAGAAATTTGGCAACACAAGGGAGGCCCCAGCAAATGGAGAATATGGTGATAAGGAAGGGTTTCACAGGAAAAAAAAATAAGAGAAAATAAAAAAGAAAATAGACCTCAGGAATATTTTGAGCTCCCAAGCCTTAGTGAGAAAGAACTGAACTCCAAGTTTATAGAAGAGTTTGGAGTGAGTTAGCACAGAGCCCCTCAAATGGTTCTGGGGATTGGGAGCAGATAGTGCAGGGCACAGTTGGACATTTTCAACCCAGCCTCAAGGAGACCAGAGCTCTCGTGACAAAATTCATGAAACAGCAACAGAGAGGAGAGGATTTGATACAGATTCTACTACAACCATGAGAAGCAGCAGGAGACACCTCTGAATGCAACCACTGCTGCAGCAGGAGCTGCAGTGATCAGCTGGCGCCAAGGGATGGTTTATCCAGGGGCACCAATAGTTTATCCAGGGGCACCAATGGTTTATCCAGGGGTACCAATGAATGGTTAATCCAAGAGCATCAATGGATGGTTTATCCAGGACAAATTCTCCACCTGATGGGCGCCTGGTGCTGGAGCACAGGATCAGCTCCTAGGCTGCTGTAGCACTGCATTTCTCCTCTCCATCACTCCCCACTGCAGGATCCTGCACTTCCAGGGCCACATTTGATCCCTGCCCAGGTCCATCCGTGGTAGGGGTGGGCTCCTCTCCACTGGTGTGAGGCAGAAGCAGCAGGGGAAGTCTGCTCAGATCCCTGTGTGTGCTGGTGACACCCATCACACATCTCCAGGACTCTCCATCTCTTTCTTTTCACTCCCTTCCCTGGTCCCTCCTTTCTTCCCCCATCACTGCCAGCCACTTCCAAACAAGAATTTTGTTTTCATTTACAACCCCTTCATTTTCACTCAGATCCTTCCTTTCCCCATTCCTATGATTTTCAGTGTGACAGAACGACACTTCTGACAAGCAACCTCCCCACCTCCCTTCATTCTGGGGATGCTTTTTGAGCCAATTAATCTAACATCATGTACCATTTAGCTTTGAGAGGCTGGTGTGACTCCTGAAGGAGACAAAATGTGCTGCTGGGAACAGAGGGGTGGGGGTGATGGAGAGGACCATGAGGAGGCTCCAAACTGTCTGAATTACTCATCAGAAGGGTGCCAACATGAAAGCCTGGAATATCTTCCTTCTCCATCTCCTTCCTCGCAGACGCTGCTGACACACGGCTGTCATTATGCCACAGAGCCATTTTGTTATGTGAGTGTGTGATGGGTTGAGGGACAAAGCTCTGCTGAAACGCTCTCGAGTAGGGATTATGAATGTGTCTGTCAGGCTCCCTGACAATCCCTTCACTTAATTAGCAGGTAGGAACAATACTAAATACTAGCTGGGGAGGGATTGCTCTTCCCTTCTGAATATTCCTCTCTAAAAAGAATAGACAAGTTTTCAAGATCAAAATAAATAATTTGGTTTGCAAAAGGGAAAATACACAAATCCAGCGTTCTTTCACATCCCCTCCTTTCAGTAGCATTTTTGTCTCAATTTGAAATGTTTTATGCTTGAGACGTTGCTGAGTCACATGGAAAAACATGCACAACATTCTAGAAATTGCAGCCAAATTTCAAACCCAACCATTCTACTTGAGTTCTGAAAGAATTTGGTCATTTTTCTTTGACTTTTTTTTCCCTGAGATTATAGTTTCATTCAATTTTAACTTGTTCAGGAAAAAGCATCCTCAGCTTGCCCTCAGAACCTCCTGCCCCATGGTGTTTGGACTTCTATATTGTGTTCCTGGATTTTGAATCTTTAAAATTCACAAGAGTTAGAAATGTTCTCTCCCTGCTCTATTAAATAACACTATATTCCAATTTTACAAACTAATGCCTTCAGATTCATTAATTTAAAACGTGGGGGTCATCACTGCAAACATGCAGACAAAAAAGACACTGATTTCTTAGAACATCTTTTTCCCTGGGCAAAAAAAAATTCAGTGTAAGAGCAGTGTTGGGTCATCACCTCCCCGATATGAGGCATGACAAGAACAGGGGGAGTTTAGTAGGGCTTTCTTGGATGTCAGTTGTTCAATGATCCAAACCTGATCACTCTGGGGAAGTTTCCCTGTGAGCAGCAGTGTCTCTAAGCCCTCTGACTGCTGCCCTGTCTGTGAGCCTCTCTGCACCTCTCCTGCAGAACTTCCCCTCGTTGTTTTGCTCCTATTCGCTTACAACAGACCACGGAGTGAAAAGCCTGAAGGAGTCTGAGCCACTGTGTAGGAAGGACCTTTAAAAAAGCAAATGCTGGCATGTGAGAAGATTTCACAGGCTGTGCTACAGTGGCATCAGCCTGTTGAGCTGTTAGCAGTTCCTAATATCAGCTCATCAAACGCTGCTGTCTCTGGTTTGGAAATGACAAAGGATTTTGTACTTGGAGTGTGAATCTTGAGAGCAATTTGCTTCAGATGCAGATGGAATGCCCTCGGCCCTTGCACTGGAACAGGGAAGCAGAGCCGGGAAACATCTCTGAAGGATGCTGAGCAGGGATGTGTGCAACACTTTAAGGGTGGAAAAATCAGTGAAAAACAAAAGTGACACTTTTCTGACAGCTTCACAAAAGAGGAAGGACAAAAAGTTAATCTTCACTCATGTGGCTTATGAGATTCAGCTCCAGCCCAAGGCAATTTGTTTTATTAAAAACAATTAACAATGCTGGCCAAAACCTTGCTACAAAATCCAACAGAAGACTTTCCTCTTCTTATAATGCGACATTCAATAAACAGAACAAAAAAAATTAGGTAAGCTCTTCCCTTCTGTATTATTTTTGGCTTTTTGAAGGGGATTTAACACCAATTTTAAAATAAATATGCAAAAGTTTGATTATTTTTTGTGCACAACATTGTGAATCTGTCAAGAGGAATGAATGCCATGGCCTTTGCTCCCAGGTTCTTGAAATAACTGTCTGTGAGACTAAAGAAGAGCCTGGGTGTCTCTGACACTTCTTTCATTACCCACTGAAAAAGAAAATAGATGTTGTGTAAACTAGAGCCTTGTGGGCGCTAATAGCAGATTCTCACATGGGATAAACATATGTTCAGTTTGCTCAGAGCAAGCGAATTTCCCATTTCACTACCAAAAAAAATAGATAAAAGCCTTATTTTAACTGATGGAAATTTCACTGTAGAACACACTGGTAATTACTTGCAATATTCAGTTCTCTGCCCTTGGATGTTCAAGTGGGTGATGAGAAAAACAGCGTAGAATTCTGGCTATTTATTATCCACCTTGAAAAAAACCTGTAAAAACATCCAAGTTTTTTTTGCCTTTTGTGGATTAAGATTCAATGTCAAAATTGAAGATTGCTGAAAAACAAGGCACAAGTAAAACCTGAAAGGATCACTGTTGAGTTGGAGGATAAGCCAAGGGAAGTCTGGGTGTGGATTCTTCTGTGCTAGAAGAGACAAACGAGCTCACAAATCTCAGGAGAACATCCCGCCACCCGCTTCTGTAATTTCAAAGATACCTTGATGTTTAACCTTCAAACTGCATTGCAACAGCTCCTCTCCCACACCAGCATTTTGGTTCCTGCACTTAAAACCAGCAAGTGAGAGGGAAAACAAACAGTGTAGAAAGAAAATATTCAGTTGTCTTGGGTAACTCCTGCAGACTTTGGTCTGTGCTGAAAGTGATAGAGGATCTTTGTTCCACAGAAAGGGGTGGCAGTTTCTCTCTGGGTCTTACAAATTTTCAAATCATGTCCCAGATTATCTCACTTCCCTAGATAGCCTGTTTTTAGGAAAGGGTTGGAAACCCTGCACCACTTGATAGTTATTTCTAAGAACAGTGAGAGAGTTACAGGTGCCCTCATTCAGTGTTGCTGCCCAGAGGAGTGCGGTGGTTCAAGCTTCCAAATTGTTTCAGATTCCACAAACTCAGACAGACAACAGGTTCCAACATTTCCAGTACCTCAAACCCTTGAAATTCCAACCCTGACATTAGCCTGGATCTATAAAGACCTTTCCCCAATTCTTAACAACCACTCTGTGGTGCCTTTTGCCCTAAGCCTGAATTCACATGGGCACAAAGCAAGAGACATTTAAGCATGATATGCTGCAAAACCAGAACTTTTCTATCCATGTGGCATTATTCAAAGCTCTTTTTTTTATGTCTGTGCAATTGCAAACAGTGGAAAATAAGAATTGGTCATAAATAAGTTTGAAGTAAGGGTAGACTAGAGGGATTTGATACTATACCTAAAGCAAGACTTCATTACAGCCACTGACACCCTGAAATACTTGTGCCAATGTTTTTGCCCTCCATGATTTATTTATGTGGTTTCTTACTACAGGAGTTTTGTGACACACAGCAGAAACTGCGTGGCTGCCAGATTCCTCATGACACGAAACCAGCAGTGAATCAAACATCAGCACATCCTTCTCTCCCTGGTTTGGTTCATGGTCACACAGGATGGCCCTTCACTTTGGCCATTTGGTGCCTTTGCTGTGTTCAGATTTTCGCATCAATCTCACATTCAGTTTTTCTCTCTCCCTCCATCCTCCCACAGTGTATTCCCTTTGTGCAAGTCTGAGTTTTGGATGCAGGCCTGCCTCCCCTACTTCTCCCATCTTGGAGCATTACTGAGTAGGAGATACCAATGGCTGTTATTTTGTTGCTGGAAGAGGTATCAATAAGAGCTATTTTGAGGGAAATTTGATTGGTTTAAAAAAAAACAACAGAAATACCTGAAATGCACTTTAGACGCTTTCAGACAACTTTGGAGATTTGTCGTGCTGTTAAAACCTGGGGAGAAGTAGAACAGAAGTAGGATCTGAGCTAAGGATGATAAATCTTGGGTAAAGAATCACTTGAGTTGTGAAAACAGTGAAGACCAGAGAAAATCAAAAGCCACTCCTAGCTGCCATTTTCAGTTTTCCCTTAGGAACCAGTGCCTAGTTTGGCCATACAATCAGCTCACAGTATGTCAGCACAGATCTCCTACAATCTTTTCCCTCCTGATACACATTTGCTGCTTAATCAGGGTTTTCCTTCCAGCTGCCACACACCTGTTACTGAAGGAGAGGAGCAAGTTTGTAGGCCCAGGAAGAGTGAGAGTGGCATTGAAATAAAGGCTAAACAAAGATAACTGTGAGGCCTTCCAGTAGTAATTCCTAAATAATACATCAGGGAGAAGAAAGATAGATATGGAATAAACTGTGAAGAAGTTAGACAAGGTTATCACAGTTGAGTTGGGAAATATTCCTAGAGGCCAGTTAAGTGAGAGGGAAGAAGGTGGGATACTCTACTTGAAGGGCAAATCAGGGAGGGCTGGATTCAACATTAGATTGAGGTAGTTCAAGTTAGCCTGGCACAGCAAGAAGCTGTGTAATCATGCAATGTGATTATTGATCTCTTCCCTTCATGCTGCTCAGTGCTGAAATGCCCTGAATACAAATGGGGGCTTTTAGTGGACTCCAGCTCTTTGAAAGAAAAGTTTTGAATATATAGTTACTTCTGAACCACCCACATGAGCACTCTGTGAGAGCAATACCTGCAGCCATGAGGGAAAGGGGAAAGGGAAGGGAAGGGAAGGGAAGGGAAGGGAAGGGAAGGGAAGGGAAGGGAAGGGAAGGGAAGGGAAGGGAAGGGAAGGGAAGGGGAAAGAAACATATTTCTGTGTTTGGCATTTGCCTTTTATTCTGACAGTACCATGTGCCCAAGTCCCCAGATCCTGTTCATGAGTGATGGAAAACAAAATGCTTGATGGATTCTGATATAGAGGGACCATCTGGGCAAGGTCTGAACTCAGAGTTGCAAAAACCACATGAGGAAGTGAAATTCAAATATGATGCACCCTTGACACTGCCACACACAGAGAATGACTTTGAAAAGGCAGTGACAGCTCCAGCAAAGCTGTTTGCACAGCAGAACACTGGGATAGTCAGCTGAGGAAAATTGGGGTGGAAAGGATTGAGCTTCAAGATGCACTACAGATCGACGATATGATTTTGAACATGTAATTTGTTCCTATCATTCATATGGATATTGCACTAGTCCTGAGACACTCTGTGCACACAGATTCATAAAGAAGAAATTCTCTTTGCTGTGCCACGGTTAAGGATGCTGAAAAGCAAGATGGATATGAGTATATCAAAATGAGACAGGAGCCTGTGAAAGGTAAAATCCTCAGCCCCAGTCACTGACTAAATCACTACAAATAAAACCAGATTCTTCTGAGCCAATCCAAAGGTTCCTCTTTATTTCAAAGTAGCTTTGGTTACACTCTTGCAGAATCCAATATCCTCATCTTTCCCTTGCTGTCTCTGGTGATAGGGACTCTGTTACATTGGCACACAACTGGCATCAGCATTTTTCTCTGGAAAGATTTAAAACCACTCATCCTTCGCTCTCCATTTCCTGTCTATAAAGCAGAGCTAACACTGCTTGCCCTTCTGAGTTCCTTTCTCATATCCATTTTTTGTTCAACACTTTAGGGCAAAGATTTCCTCATTTCATGTCCTCTGCAGCATTAAAACATAAACTAAAAGCTACTCATGGTAAAAAATGTGGCTTAAAGGAAGAAAACAGCCTCTCTTTTGGCAAGTGGCACAGTAAAGGTTTTGATGTTTTGCAGTGTTTCAATAAAAAGTTTTGAGTGAAAAATATACATTTTTGAGGTCTTGAAGTACCAGTTACTATTACATTTACCAGACCATGCCAGGAACACAAAGTATTTTTGTAGTCCAAGTTTTAACCTTCTATTCTTCCCTCCTTTCAGAACAATTTTGTGTCTGCAATCCTCATAGGGAAACAGTTTGTGACTTTATTTCTTAGATGACACTTCCCATGGAAGTGGTTAAAACAGTTCAGAGAGTAAATCGTGTTGGTTTGGGCTTTTATTTGTTTGTTTTTATGATTTCTACTCCTTTTAGAATGCAAATGCCTGGACATCACTTCGGTGAAGGCACTTGACAACAGCTGAATGGATGTCAGCTCATACATGAATCGTAACATAATGAAAAGTTGGCTGCCACAAGATGATTTTGAGGGAGTTCTACACTTTAAGGCTGTAAAAAAAATTAATGCCTTAAGAGTTACAGTTTCTAAACTGCCCCATTTCCTGTATTTTTTTGAATGCAGAATGAGGAAAAAACCCAAAATCCTGGAAATATGAGGAAAAGCTTTGTTTGCCATGAGATCAGCCACACCATAAAATAAGCACATAAAAAGGAGTGACATGCACCATAAATCTCAACTGCTTCATAGAAAATAAAGCAAAGCTGTCACAGGGGTGACATCACCGAGCACAGAGGAAATGCAAAAATCTTTGCAGAAATGTTGATTTCAGTATTAGGATTCTATGTAGATTAAAATGTTGGGGAAACTTTTAGCCCAGCTCAAAGTCAATGGCAGGGAAGGACGGGATAAATTAACAGGAAGTAGATAGTTTTTCTCCTTTTCAGTAGCAGTTAAGATCCAGACAACCAAGTTAAAACCATCTCTGAGGATTCATATTCCATCTGAACTGGTAAAACATTTGGCCATAAAGAGTCCAGTTCAATTAAAATAACAACCACATGAGCAGTTTTTGAATTTTCTTTGTCCATGAATCTGTCTGGTTCAACTATAGACCACTAACTGCACCTCTTGACCCACTAGTTTTAATATCTGGTCCTGACAATCCATGATTATGGGCATGTTCCTTATCCACATCACCAAAAGGAGCAATTCCATCCCTATTCATTTCTTCAGTCTCAACACTCAGGTGACCTGGGATGGTGAATATGTTGTTTCCAGTTTGCCAAGACTCCCAAACCACATGGAAAACTCAAAGGTTGAATATCTGGACACACTGAATCCTGGAAAACACTGCTGCCAGCTCTTCAGTGGAACACACCCACGGGTTGAACTGAGCACTGGGGCCTTTTGCACTTGAATCCCCAGCATTTGTTCATTATTCTTTTTGCCGCAGACAAAATATCTATGGGTACCATGGGGATTATTTTTCTGCGTAAGAAGTTATCTCCTGTCTTGGTAGCTGCTCTGCTGCTCACCCTTGATGAACATCCTCTGATGTTTATCTTTTTGATTTGCCTGCTGTTTATTTACAGATATAGACTTGCTTCTCTCCCCTTCCCAGTAACCTTTGGAGCAAAGCTTTCAGTAAGGGATAGCCTGAGGTGGCTGAGCATACAGACTTTTCTTCTCTGCTTGTTTAGTTAGGAAGTGGCAAAGAAAGAACACACCAAAGGTCAGCTCGGTTTACACAGCCTAAATACAGTATTATTTATCACCATCTCCTCTGAAGTCATCCATGAAGCTTCTCAAGTCATGCCTACCTTGGGGATGGGACTGCCAGAAGAATAGTAATGCTGAGACTACAAGGAAAAGAGGAAGAACAAGAAAAAGAAGGAGGCGATGGCAGCAGAGAAATATAGAGTGCCAAAATATACATCAAAAGTTTAATAATTGATTCACAAATTGAGACAAAGTACTTTTCTATCTGGAGGAACAGAATGGCCACTGAGATAAGCAGACCCCAAGAGAAATAAAACCAGTAAAGGTAAGTTATTGGGCCTTGGAATTTGTTACATATTCTCCTGTAAATCACAGGTTCTTTTTCAAATATCTGAAAGAGTCAGGACAGCATGGAGCTACATATTACATTTTTTGGAAAATCTGCAAGTACATTGGGAGAGGCTGGAAGGGTAATTTGGAGTAGTGACATGTTAAAGTGGATAAATAAAACATCTAACTCTGGCTTTTGGCACGAGTAGGGGACATTTGTAAAGCTGAAGAATGAGAAAGGGAGGAATTGACCAAAGCCATGGAGGAATTGACCAAAGCCGCAGATGAATTCACAGAGACACATTTGATCAACTCCTAGAAGAAATACACAGAGATTTTTAAACACAAACTCATTTTTACCCCAAGCTATAAGTTTCTGGAACTGAGGGAAGGACAGTTCTGTGCTGGCCAAGCTCTTCCATTCTTTTCTGACCAGGCGTTCTCACTGCTGGACAGTTGGACTTGACCATTTGGAGCTTCAGTCTCACCCACTTCTTACTCTACATTGTTTTTAATCTGGGGAATAGAGATAGGACTTCATAACACAGCTCAATGTGTCACTTACATCAAAATATTACAAGCAAAAAATGTAATTTTTAGTAGCCACCGAACTGTAAAATACGTGAAATTCTCACTGGAATGTGCACCACTGTACATGCCCAGGAGAGATTTGCTGGCACAGCTCCCTGTTCTGGAATCTAACATCAACACATGGACAGTTTTGCATTGCATCCATTTCTAAAGAACATGTAGGTGAGCAAAAACTCAATATCACAGTGATTGTTCTGGATATCCCCCACTAATGTTGACAGAAGATTCCTCACTATGTGGCAGGAAGGAAAAGTGAACCCTTTTGTTGCTGGGTACTGGAGCTGAACAAATTATTTCCAATGAATAATTTAGCTGACTAAATGAGATGTTTTCTGCTTGCTGAAGACCAACAATCCCTCTAATATATACAGATTTTAGCATTTGAACGTCAGACAACTCCCCTGAGTGTGGGGTGCCCATGAGCTGGTGGGGAGCAGCTCTCTGGCAGAAGCAGCTTTCACTGGCTGAGTTCTCTACGAGGCCAACACAGCTTGGCTGAAGGACAAAAGTCTTCCCACCACATCCACAGGGGACTCCTTTGCACCAGCAGGTAGGATTGGGGTTGGGGAGTGATTTTCATGAACACTGTTCTGGATGGCTGAGCCTTCACAGCACTTCCAGCTTGCACATGTATAATTCAAGCCCTGTGAATACCAGCTGTGACAGGCTGGGTAACTATTTGCAAAGTATCATATTTTATTGGGAAATGATGATCTATTTTGATCCATCTGTATGTTTTAATATGTTGCCAAATGAAGAATCAGGGCTGGTCAAAAAAATAAACAAAAGATCTGGGCCAAGGCCCAATATTGGCACATATTTGAGACAGTTTAAATAACTACATGATAGTGATAATGTCTAGAAGTGCCTGAAGAACCAAACTCTGAAGTGGGACTGGGTCTTTGACTTCAGAAACAAAGCAGCAGCAGCAGCAGCAGCAAACCAAGGCTGGAGATGATGTGGAGGGTGGCAGTGCTGTCCCTGAGCTCACCAGGGGGGCAGTGGAGGTGACAGGGGGCCCCCCGAGGGTCACAGCAGTGCCCTGGGGCTGTCTGACAGCTCTGGCAGCTCATGCACACATCGGCTGGGAATTTCTGGCTGGAGCAGGGAGGCAAGATGAGAGAGGGATGTGGTGGAGGACAGTGACTCAGGCTGCCATGTTTGGGGTGCAGGAGCACAGACATGAGTCACCCATCACGCCAGGCAGGAAGGGCCAGCTTTCCATCCACAAGATTAATTTGAGACTGGCTGATTTCCAAGAGGAAATCAGATGGAGGGATGCAGGAGGCAGTGTTTCTAGCAAGAGAGATATTTAAGCACATGTGAGATGGGAAAATTAACGAGAAAGACCCAATATCAATGAAGAGAGAGTTATTTTGGAGAGAGAAGGGAAATGAGGAGGAGGCACAGCCCAGTGAAGCTGTTTAGGGTTTGTGAATATAAAATTCAGTTTGCCGTGTTTGTAATTTCTTCTTCCCCAATGAAACGATTGAAATCCTTCACATGATGGAGCTGAGGGACCTCTTTTACAAACATCCAAGAGACAAGAAACGTTGGAGGATGATTTCTGGGATATTGATTTCATGTAGGGACACAAAACATACAGCTACCATGAGACCAAGGAAGAGAGGCAGGCAAGGAAATGCAAAGACAAAGTTGAGAAGTAACCATGTTAATGCTCTTTTTGTGTCTATTAAAATGGTCTGTTGGTTAACTGGGCTCTCCTTTCGTGAATGCAACACTGGGCTGATTCACTCTGAGGCTGTTCCAACAACCTTCTCCCTCTTGCAGGAGGCACAAAATGTGTAACTCTGGACCTCTCTGAAGACACCACTCCCACTATCACCAAGCTGCAGGAGGGAAAAATGGTGCAGTCTGATTGTTACCATACCTACAGCCACAGAGGGGAGCAAACAGGAGGAAAATCTGCCACAACCTTGAGAACATAATTTAAGCTCTCTGCAGCCACTTTGCCTCATCTACAAAACAGCATTTATGAATTTTTCCTGCTTCCTAAAGATATTCCGAAGGTGCAGTTCAGCTGAAGACAGTGACTTGAAGAGGAGTGTGTTTTCACTCTGTCAAACATTAGAATTTGCTATAAACTGTAGTTTCAGGAGTTTTAAAGTCTTGTTCACAATGCATTGACTGAAAATCTGATTAAGTATGCGGTGAAGAGTGCAGTGACTTCTCTTCAGAGCATATTTTCATTGGAACATCAGGACAATTATAGCTGTCTAAGTAATATATAGGCTTGACATATATGGTATCATTAAGGATTTACATCTTAGTAATGGATTGAGAGCACACATTTTCTGGACTCCCTTGTCACTATTATTACACTGAAAAAAATCCCCCAGTGATTTGTTTACATTTGGTAATGCAGATTTTAAAAGATACTGAAGCATTAGACAAAGTAATTTTATTGCTTGGCATGAAGAGAGGCATTGCCTCCATTTCTTTAATGCTCCAAGTGTAATGATTTGTTCCTAAGGACCAAAAGGATAAAGATTACAAAAATTCTCCCTACAGACAAATTAATATTTTTAAGCAGGTATTTTCAGGCTTTTATTTACTATCTGAAGCAGTCTGTGGTGGGAGTCACAGGTACTGCAAAGTGAATATTGCATTATTTATGACTGACAGGCTCCAGCAGCTGGTGACAAGGCCTTGGTGTTCCCCCAGTCCCCTGCAGCTGAATCTAAGCAACAGAACAGAGAGAAAGGGTTAAGACATTCCAGGGTATTAAAAACCCCTTCTGGATCCCATCCCTGGTTGAAATGCAGTTCAGCTGGTGGGAATTCGACAAGAATTGACTGATGACCTCTGTCCAACCAACCATGTATTATCCATCTCTGACAGGAGCAAATCACTTTGCAAGACGTTTCCATCTGTCTCCATTGAGCTCCTGCCCTTGCAGCTCCGTGTCTCTGCAGCAGACACTGCACCCCAGCTCCCCAGGCTGAGGCATCAGGACGTGCCAACCACCCTCCATTCTGCCAGGATGATGTTGCTGCATCTCCTCTCTGTCCCACAGCTCAGGGGTGTCCCTCTGACTGACCACACCACACCACACAGAAATTGTCTCTCATTTCCTGCTTTTTTCAGTGATTCAGGGGTAAAGCTCTTTCAAAGCAGCTCCTGTTTCTGCTCCTCTCCCAGCAGCCTCCTGTGAGCAGGTTGTTATAACACCTTGTTCACACACTCACACAGGGCCCAGGACGTTTTCCTGCTCAAGGGAGAATCATTCAAGAGATTAATCTGTTGTGACACAGATTTTGTTCTATAATAGCTATGAAAACATGGCAGGAAGTGGGAGAAAGAGAAAGAATAGCCTGACTTGTGGTCATTTTTCTTTTGTGGAACTTCTTAATTCCACTATGAGATACATTTTACATTGAGGGATGATTTAGTTTCCACTTCAAATTTCGGGTCTCTAAACACGCAGCTAACACTGGGAGCCAGTGTTTTTTTCTTCTCTCTTGCTCTCACCTCTCCCCATTCCTTCTCACAGTGTCTGAAGGAGATAATATTGTTATTACGGGGGAAAAAAGTCACTTCATGTAATATAAAACTGCAAAACTTTTCCATGAAACACTTTATATCTGATTTTTTTTTTTTTTTTTTTTACACAGCAGCAATTTGAAAGCTAAATGGAACTGCAATGCACAGCTACAAAGCTATTTCTCTTTTTAAAAATCCTTATCATGTTCTACACTTGTCAGCACCCTGGCTGGGTACAGGTCCTGGAGCTGCAGAGGAACCAAACCTGCTGGCAGGGATCCAGGTGTGAGATCAAGCATTGGGAAATAAACGTGCCCAGCCTTCTTGGATCTCCAGAAACTGAGGCTGAGTTTAATGTTCACTGTCACAGAGATGTAAAGATGAAGACTGATAGCAAGAGAAGCTCAAAGTCAGGGCTGCTGTGCCCATTTGCATGGTTACACTTGGAAAGGAAGCAGCTTTTCTGGATCTGAGAGTGACAGTGACACCCCCACAAAGCACAGCCTTCCTGTATTGTCCTCTGCTATTGTAGCTGTCCTAGACACAAAATAAAAGCAGAAAAGCCATAAGGGGACCATTCCAGCAGATATTCTAGGCTGTAGGATAAAAAAAATGATCCACATCCCAGTCCCAATACTGCTAAAAGATTTCCACACAGCTGGGCTGCAGCTGCCTTGCCTCTTGTCTTTAAAATTAGGCATCAGCTTGTCTGCAAAATCCTCCAGCTCCCACGAGAATTGAAGATGGGTCTGTTTGTCTCCAAAAAGGCACCAGGCTGACATTTGGCAACCAGCAGCACCAAACTTTATCTGTCTCCTGCGTGAACAGGAGAGGTTGTTCCCCCTCAGAGGGTCTCCCACCAGCAGTGCAGAGCTCTCCATGGGCAGGGTGCCAGGCTGGCTGCCACAGCTTCCCCTGGAGCCCAGTTTTCCAGTGGGCTGACTGCCATCAGCACAGACTGAGCTCCCCAGTGGGGTTTTGCTGGGCATGACCTGTCAAACCACGGTGCCAAACTGGTGTGAAGAGATTTGTTTGCTGAGAGTGATGCTGCACTGAAATCTTCTGTGGGCTGGAGATGAGATGGGACAGGTGAAACCCTCTGGAACAAATAGGGGTATCTTAGAGCTTGAACCCAAAAGCACCTAAAGGGGCCCTAAAACCAGGCTGGAGAGGGACTTCTTATGAGGGCATGCAGTGATAAGACAAAAGAGAATGGGTTTAAGATGAAAGAGGGCAGATTTAGATTAGATATTAGGAAGAAATTCTTCCCTGTGAGGGTGGTGAGGCCCTGGCACAGGTTGCCCAGAGAAGCTGTGGCTGCCCCATCCCTGGAAATGTCCAAGGCCAGGTTGGATGGAGCTTGGAGCAGCCTGGGATAGTGGAAGGTGTCCCTGCCCATGGCAGGGGTTGGAAACAGATGATCTTTGGGGTCCCTTCCAAGACAAACCTTTCCAGGATTCTGTGGCACCTGGCAGAGTGTGAACTTGCTGCACAAGCAATTACCATCTTCCACTTCTTTTCAGATGGACTCAATGACCTTGGAGGTCTTTTACAGCCAAAATCATTCCATGGGGTTTTTTCTGGTCATGCAAAAAGGAACAGAAATTCATGTGATAAGGAATATTAAATTTAAGTGAATACACCACAACAAGACCTTTAGTTCTGTCTGTTGACAATACTCAAATCAGAAGAAGGTCTAAAGCTGCTTGTTATGGGGCAGGATAATCTCAGCAGGCCTAACAAAATAAAAATTCATTTCTGCCAGTACACTGAAGTGGCTCAGGATAAACATGGCAAGGAGATCTTAAAATAAAAAAGTGCTATAACTTCTAGCTTCAGGATAGGGAGGAGGGGAAGATTAAATACTTTCATTAAATTAACTCATCTGAATGAGGCTTTTGTTTCATTTCTAAAAGAAACTTGTTTCTTTGCTGTCATTTTCTTCTTGAGTAGTAAATACAATGCAGAATTCCAGAAGCCTCATTTCTAAACAAGCAAATGTAATCAATTTCACAGAGCACTGAGACAAATCAATATGGAAGGAGTCAGAAAACCAAACAAAAGCAACGAGAGAAAAATATTACCCTATTTATATGTTCATAATACATGGGAGAAAAAGATATTTAAAATTACAGAGCTAATTTCTAAAGCAGCAAACATCACTAGTCAGTGATAAAACCCAGTAAACTATCTCAGCTGAAAAATGCCACAAGTCTGTGATGATCATAACAACCCATGTGATGGTCATTATTGTCTGCAGTGCAGAAACATGAGCAATTTTCCCTTCTTTTTGTTCTTTTTCAATTTGTCATTAGCAGAGAGTAAGAGACCAGAGAAGTAATTATTGCCCAATTAACCCTTGTAATGTTCGATGACATTTCAGCTTCATTTGCAGCTTCAAAGTTGGATTTTATAGCCTGGTGAGTCTTCAGAAGGACATCAAGACTTTGCTGAAACATGCAATGTCTGCCTTGACTGGCAGCTGCAAGATGCATAAAATGAACATTAAATTGGCTTCAGCCCACAGAGCCATGGCTCTGTCTGGCTACGTCATCAGGGAGAAAAGATACTGCATCATAAGTGGAAAAAACCATAAAATCTCATCCTTTCTTTTTTTTTCCTTAAGATTCCTGCTGCCTCCACTGCAGGAAGTCTCATCTTGGCCCAGAAAGCACAAGCTCACCAGCCAGCTGAGAACCCACACATTTTTCAGTGCATTTTAGCAGGGTGGGAGCAGGCTTGGATATCTCTGAAAGATGTGTCGTTCCTGTTCTCTGCTATTAAACTCTAAACTACTTTTTTTGTAAAATTCATAGTGAATTAATTTTCTCAGCTGTGAGGAAACAATGTGGATGGAATATAGAAAAAAAACAAACCAAACCAGAACCGGAATAGAATTCTGTTCTTTTGACATTGTGTTCAATGAATCTGAAGGTAAGGGAAGCAGTACATGTCCACTATTGCAGAAGGAGAAAAATTATAGTAGCTAACTACAAACTGTGACAGCTTTTGGGGTAGGAATATCCCCTCTGACTCACTGGGAAGCAGAAAAATCAAATCACCCTTGAAAAAAAAAAAAAGCCATAAAGTTCTATCTCAGCATGGAATACAAAGGCTGAAATTAAACCAAATATTAATCAGCTCACCCATTATTCTTATTTCACTACTAGAGAACCAGAAGGAAACATCCAGCAAAAAAAAAGTTAATATTCATCTGGAGACATATTAAATGAAAATAACCACAAAGTCAACAAACTTCTGCTCATAAAAAGTTGCATGCACATTTTTATTCTGCCATCAACTCTGCTTTACCTTTGGGCCATTTCATATCTGCTTGAGTTATAACTGGTGTAATAAATGGGGTTTTAGGCAGCATATTTCCATGCAAATTTACATTGTCAAATTACTATTCTTATTCCAACTCCATCATAGATGAAAAAATAAATTGAAGGATGTGTTTTAAAAAAAAAATTCTTATGATAAAAAAATGACTGTTTCAATAGATTTATCCTTTGAAATATTGCTTTTCACTCTCATGGAACAGAAGTGTATAAAATTTAATAGGAGTAGAACCAAAAGGCTTCTAGAGAAATTCCACTAAAGACCTTGTAAAAGTAACCTTGTTTAGAGAAGTTTTGTTCCACTATTTTAAAAAAATAATTAAAATCAACAGAATCCAAGTGATTGATTTTTATTGACTGTTTTTCAAAGGTGATCATTACCATCCAGTTCTCCCTCTATGCTAAATTCATGCAAATAGAACTAATTGCAGAACGCAGTGTTTTCAATTGGAAAAATCCAACATTCAAATCCAGCTAAAATTCAAGTGAGACATGTGTTTAACTGCACTTTTTAAAAAGAGACCCACAGTGATTCCCCAGGCCCCGCGTAGGTGCCCAAAGCTGTACCAGCCCTGGGAGGCTGCACTGAACACTGAACCCCAGCCCTGGGAAGCTGTGGAGGAGAGGCACAAAGCAGGAGCTGGAAATGGAATTTTTTCCTGTGTTTGCACCATTCTCCCACTTTTTTTTTTTTTTTTTTTTTTTTTTTTTTTTTTTTTTTTTTTTTTTTTTAAGGAAAAAAATTTCAATGCATTCTTTTTGCAGCCCCTGATAGTATGAAAAAGCCTTTGCAGCATGTGTAGCCAGTTGGCTGGAGGAGCTGGCTGAGAAAACCCAGCCTGGTAATTTTGCCTATAGTAAATGCTGATAGAAATTTCTCTGATACTGTTCCACTGCAGCTGCCTCATTGTTCTGTTTTAACGTAATCAGCACAGTAAGGAGGAAGAAAGGAGCGTTAATTTTATATCTAAAAAACTTTAATTGAGTCTTTCATGCTTCAGTACTGTATGATAAATGCATATAATGGTCTGTGAGTTAGTTCTGGTTGGGATAACGTGGTGTGTCAAAACTTGTCTTGGGCACATTCTGGTACTTTCAGCTTTGTATCGTCATCTTGCAGCCTGAGAAGGGCTCCTGAGACACCCCCAAATTTCTCTGCAGGAGGCCCTGAGGGATCACAAGTAACAAAGGAGGCTGCTGGGTGAGGGTGAGGCTTCTCAACTGTGAGGATCAAGGTGGTTCGAGGTCCCTCTCACTGTCAAATGATGATCCAGAGGGGAATTAACTTCCAGCCAGGGGTACATCAGAGACACCCACTGCACAGAGGTGAGACAGGGCACCATTGACAGAGACCTTTCAAAGACACTGATGGAATACCTGAAATCCACCATGAGGAAAACACAGCAGATCTCACCACCAAACCCTCACAGTCCTGTTTTTCAGTTCTCATTAGAGTGCAGCTCCTGGTAAAGGAATGAACATTCTTAATCTCTGTCTCCACTTGTTACAGATGGGATGCATTAACACAGGGGGATTTTGAGATGCTAAACTTGGGTTACAGATAGAAAACATGTAACCCCCTAAAACAGGAAAAACCTTTTTCAAAATATGTACAAAGCAGTGCAACCACTTCCTCCTCCTTCCCAGACCCCCCTCATTGTGTTTATATAAATTTTAAATAGAGAATGCTCAGACAACATTTAATCCTTAGATTTTATGACAAATATTCTCCCAGGTTAAATTCTAATTTTCTCCCACAGCTTGTACCACAATCACAGACATGGCGGTGACATGGCAGTGACATGGATGAAGGTCATGGTGCATATTCCTCATGTCTCAAGGTGCAGCATATTAGACTTCAAATCATGCCTCAACTCTTCTTAAAATATTCCAAGGCTGGGGACTACAGATGATCCCTTACAGGTTTAATTAACCTTCCAGTTATAGTATTTTTCTTTTAGAACTTCTAAATGTCTTTTATTCCATGATAATTTGTCCCAGCCCAATCAAATATACAAAAGAGTTTATCCTCCTCCATGATTTTTTTTTTGGTGTCATCTTTGTGCATTCTCTTTCTCTAGAAGCTGGGCAGCCTCAGCTCTTCTCATCTTTCTGGTTGCTGGACCTCCAATCACTTAACACAAGTTAATTCTCATTCTATGGAAAACATAGAAGTTCAAGATAGGAGATTTTTCTCAAAATTCCAAATCAAACCAGAATAAAAATCCTGTGATAATGCTACATTTTATACATTTTTTTTGCTTGAAGAATGAAGACTTATCAATTAAGGTATCAGCAGTGTAACAGCCAAAAAAACCCTGTCACTGATTTTTATTATTAGACTTGAACAAAAGGAATAATTTATCTCAATAGTTTCATCTTTGTCTGTTTAATTAATTGAACTAATTTGTTGCAAATAGTTCTTGGTTGTTAGCGCATTCCCAAGCACATTGTGGCAAGTATTAATTACTTCAAATTTGATTTGCTTTGCTTGATTGACCAACAAGGTCACAGAACTCTGTGGTTTTGTGTTTGAAAGAGGGCAAAGAAGTCTCAAAGAAGCTTCTCAAAGAGACGCAAGTTCGTTTTGTCCAAATATCCTGCAATCATCAAAACTTTGTTCTTTCCAGGATTATGCCTGCAAGCAATCTTTGCTAGAATAATTACAGAAAATGGGCAGTGGAAAAGGAAAGAAATAAAAAAAAATCTCATCCTTCCCTTCACTATGCAAAGACTGATCCCCTTCCTGTCGTCATCTCCCAAACCAACTCAGGATCTCACAGCACACAAACAGGTACATTTTGATGGGAAAATTACGAAGCCAAGGAGTAAAGCAGAACAAAGGGAACAGCTGCTGCCAGTCAAGGCTGGAGAAGAGAATCAGAAGTAACATGGAATTTGTAAATTTAGCAGATCTATTCTGAGAATTGGGAATGATGAATCATTCCCGCCTCCCTAACTTCCGATACGCCTTGAGAGAAAGTTCATTTGGCTTAACTCTGGCCCTCCATTGTCTTTAAGCCAAAATAATCCCCCAAGTTCTGTTTTTCCAAAGATGAGACCCGGACTAAAGGTCTAAATGCACATATTAAGGTGCTGTTTTTACCTTTCAGCCCTTTTTATTCATTAGTCAATTTTGCCTATACTGTAACGAGCTTGTTTCTTTAATTGCCCTTACAGTTTTAACTTCCCAGGCCCTGGAAAAGACTCATTAGGAATATTCAGCAGGAAAACTGAGCAGTAGGACCCATGACTGGTTCACCTGAGCAGTCCAGTGCAGCCAAGTGGTGCTGAGCAAGTGCAGCCTCCACCAGAGGTGTTGGAGAACTCCAGCCCTTTATGGAGAACAGCCCAGGAAAGCAGAGAAGGATTAGATTTCACCACTGAGAAGAAGTGGTTCAGTTCCCTTTCTCAACCTCTATTTTTTTACCCCATCTTTTGTTTGCCTTGCCTACTCTTTACTTAGACTGATGACTGCCTTGGTTTTGTTACCCACACAATTTCCCAGACATTCTTGGAGGTGCCCTTTTCCTGCAAGCCCCCTTGTCTGCAGTGTCTCCCTTTTCTGTAGCTGCTCTTTTCAACCTCCTTTCTCCCTAACCCTTTCTTTATCCTTTTGTCTTCTCTCCTAGCACTTCCCTGCCCTGTAACCTACCATTTTCTGCTCAAAAGGGAAACCATAAATCAATAACCTGCACTGTGGAATTGCTGCCTTTTCCACTTTGTTTGAATTCTGCCCTCATAAGAATCAATGCAAAATTCCACTGTCTCAGCCAGAAAGGAGAAAAGGTGTATACAAGCACTTTCTTTGCATACAGTGACCCACACAAAGCTCCAGTGCCTGTACACACCCAGACACACAGAGCTCAGTGGCACCTGAAAATACAGGTGGTGTGTCAAAAATCACACTATCATCTCTTCTGAGGGTTTGGGTCCCCTTCCAGTGTCAAGAGAGCAAGCAGAAAGGAAAACTAGGATTTTGCTATTCCCATTTCACATTTTATGCTTCTCAGAGCAGGGAATTTTCCCAAAAAAGTGTTGTGTCAGATGACAGAAATTATAATTTGTCACAGAGCAATGTTGATTTAAATTACCCCACAAAACAACTAGAAACTCAGGCTCTGAACCTATTACTCAAATCCTCATTGATAGACATGTTTGACCACAGCAATGCCAGGTAGAAGTTTTATTTAGGTCAGGGAATGGACATTCCTGTACTGACCCACAGTCCTGCTCCAGCTGGAGGATGCAGCAGCAGCTCAGCAATGGAGCCCAGGCAGGGCAGGAGCCAGCACTGATCACAGGAGCCCCATCCTGGTCCTTGCAGCACAACCCCAGTTACCCAAAATACATTCCAGGTAGTGCTGATTCAATCACCAGTCATAAAAGCAGAAAGGAGTTTGGCTAAAAAAGTCAGCGCCTGTGACGGCAGCCAGGAACGAACAGATTTATGTTCATAATGCATTAGGCAACCTGTGAAGACATCTCACCTATTTTTAGTGAAAGAAGGAGCCCACAACACCTGGGGTCCAGCTGAGACTTCAGAAAAGTGCCAATTTGAGGTGGGACTGATCTGACTCCTTGTCCTTGCAACAGGGCAAATATGAGTCAGTGTGTTAGTGAAGGACAAGCTGTGCTCCACTGGAGAGAAAAAAATTTCCTTTTCAGGAGAAATTGGTGCTCTTAGGTTAGAATTTCTCATGGCAGAAGCCTCTGTGATCCTGAAGCCCAGGTGCATGTGGCACAATAATTTGGTACACTCTGTAAGAAAAACATCCAGTTGCTCTTTGGTGCTCGGGCTAAATTCTACTTGGTCCTTTGATGGCAAATGAGAGGCATAAATCAATGGCAGCTGATCAGTAATTATACAAAATTACAGTATGCTTTTGTGGTATTCTTGAAAGAAAGTGTCATTTTGCTACTCAGCCTGACTAATTTCTGGCTCACATTGAATCATTGTGCCATGTTTGCAACTCATTAAAGCCACACTCGCATCTCTCACCACTTTGCCTTGGTGATGACGAGGGGGAGAAATGATTCTTTCTCCAGGCTTCTGCAGTACCCTGGGACCGGCCTCGGGGTGACAGGGCTTTGTCAGGAAAAGCCAGCCCTGCAGGCTGGGCTGACAGCTCACAGCTCACCCTGCGAGGGAAGGAAGGTCCTGTACTCAGCTGCTCAAATTGTCACACCAGGGTCAGCCTTGGGGAAGGACACAGAGGCTTTAAAGCCTTCTTAGGCTCTTCAGTCCCTGCCCTGTTTCTTGTAGTCCAACCAGACCTGAGGAGTCTGGAGCTGGAGCACAAACACACACAAATCTGCACTCCATAAAATTCCAACCACTGATACCAGAAGGATTAGATAAGTTCTTGCACATCCATTGGGAAATAACCATACAACACCAAAGACACGCAGCAAAAATACTCCTGCTGCACACATTACTCTGCTTTCCAGAGCACACATTTAAATATAAACCAGCATTTCTGAAGTAACATTGTGGGTGCTGTCCCCAGGATGTTCTTCCCATCAATAAGGACATGTGGTCATAAATGAAATTAAGTTTGTTCCATGGCAACCATAATGAACAAGATCACTTCAAATGCTGCCAAAATGGCAGCATCACAAATTTCATATTGCAATAAGCTGTCTTTTAATTAAAGAGCAAGGGTCAGTTTCAAAGGGAAACTACCAAGGTTTTATAAATATGCCAGGGATAACGTATTTCCTGCATTGCTAATTATGTAGGCATTTTCTAAAACAAGCCAGAATTAATTATGTACCAGATCCACCCCCAGTATGAGGGAATAATTGAGTTTCTTACAAAGTTTTGGCTCAATAAGAGGCACTGCATGGGCTGCACACTCTGTGCTGTGTCACACACTGTGGTGGAAATAGGCTGCCATGCTGCACTTGGCTCAATGCAAAGGCTGCTGCCAATTAACACTGATAATATATTTTAATTTGAGATTTCCCTCTTCCAACTAATTGATATCTGATTAAACGCAGAATAAGTTTTTTTAAGTGTTCATTAAGTAGCTGAAATTTCCTCACAAGTTTCATGTTTTATATGAGGCCACAATCACGGAATACGTAGCTCATGTAATTTCCAAATCATTACAGAGTAATTGGACTTATCAGTTACATGCTAATTAAACTTCTACTGAATGCTCTTTCTGCAATCAGCTGACATCAGATGGATGCACGGTACCCATCTCATTATGGCAAAATGGAATTGCTGAGGCACTTAAAGTGGAGCAGAGAAAAGTGTGCTTTGCTCTGTGAGGGGAGCAGCACCTGCAGCTCTCACAGTACAGCACACCCAAAACTCCAGCAGAGCCAACAGACACTGGACAGGCTTCAGAATGGTTCCCAAAGCCTGGGCTAACACAGGTGTTTCACCTGCCCTGGGCTCTGTCCTGCCATTGTCACGTTGCCACCAAAAAATGAGCTTGGCAGGGTTTGTATTATCATGACAATTCAGGATGGCTCATGTAACGACACACAGAACTCCAATTTCTTCAGAGGGCTTATAACTAAGTTTATTGAAAGACAGATTCTTTTTATACAGTGTTTTGATACAAAGGATAGGATTGGTCCTTTAAGGCACCACCTTTTTGTAAACATCTCTACCAGTAAACAAGTTGGAAAAACCCCAGGTGTCAGGAGGAGGATATCTACAAAGTTGTTTTGGATCCTCCTTATGATTTCCCAGGCCAGACCTAGAGAGTTCTGTACTTGGCTTTCCCACAGGCTTCAAGATTCTGCCTGGAGCCCAAGAATCCATGTTCTGACCACTGTCAGTTCCCACATTGTATCTCTTTCAGCGCAGCCCCAACCCACCAAAGCTCAGAGTGTCCCAAGGACATCAGCTGCACCCACTGACAGGTTGTGCCTATGGCAGAACATGGACCAATCTATTTTTGGAGTCCTGCTACACTGGCTGCTGGTCTGGGTGCTGCTCCTGCCATGCAATAGTTAAGAACTTGTGAACTCCATGGGAAATAAATGATCCATGATGAAAAGAAACAAGGGAAGAACCTCTGATAGATCCAAAATTCAGATGTGCTTTCCTCACCTGGTGAAATCATTTCATCACCAATACGATGAGAAAGATTTGGTGACATTACATGATGAGGGAAATCAGACTTATGTCCATGATGAGATTCACTGGCTTTTGATGGAATAGCATGATTGGGTGAGGGAATCTGGGGAACACAATGTGATGACAATTGTAACTCTTCCCAGTAGTTAATGAGAAGGAGATTAAAAAAATATGATAAAACATCAGGTGCTTTAATATTTTTTTCACTCTTTCTATCTGCCAGAGCTTTTTTTCTCTAGGACTGTGCTCAGTATCACTTCTCTCTCCTGGATTTGGTTTTGGTGGCTGGAGTCAAGAAGAATTCAAATGAATTGTTTCTCAGGGAAAGGGAAGGGAAAAGAAAAAGAAATGTAAGCGAGTTTCCCTTTCGGTGCCCTAGGGAGCTGGGCCTTTACTCTTGTCTCTTGAATAAGAGAAAAGCTGCTGAGCTGCATGGGAGGTTTTCCTGAATATAAATTGTGGGGTTTAATCTTCCAGCTGATCAAATGGGCTGCAGTCCCAGCCATGCAGCTGTGAGGAAACTGCTGCTCCTCAGCCCACGGATCCCCCAGAGCCCAGGCTGGGAGTGCACCCAAAGCACTGCTCCTGTTCCTCCCCGTGGGAGTCTGCACCAAAATAAGCAGCAGAACCCAGGGAAACACGTATTTCTAACCCACAGGGACCGAGCCAGCTCCCAGAGAGGTTCTCTTTAATTGGTTTTTTACTTGTTTTTGTTTAGTTTTAAAAGAGCACAGATTTCTACAAATGAGTGTGGTGTAGACACTGGTTTCTCCAGCTGATATTCCTGTGGTGCTCATTTACAGGCATTTTCCAAGTTGAAAGCCAAGCACGAGTGTTTTATTTTTTTTAATGAAACCCTGAGAATTAGTAGGAAGGCCTAGAAGAGATGTCACAGCCAATTACTAATGGGAGGTTCTAAAAATGCAATTAAGCATGGATGAGTATTTGCACTAATTGCAAACAAGTCACCTTAGACCAGTTAACCTGTCTGCTCAAGAGAAAACGAATTTTTATGACCTATGTGAAAAAATCCTTTAAAAAATAGTCTCTTCCATTAAAAAAAAAAAAAAAAAAAAAAAGGGAGGAGAAAAAATAATTCTAAACCATGCTGGTAATTATCATCAACTTCCAGCACAAGGAAGATAATAATTTGCCTGTAAGCTAAAAAGCCAAGAGATTTATATTTCTTATTAATGCTGTAACATTAACTGTTGAGCCCTTCAATGCTGGAAGAGTGACTACCCTGGATTTAAAACAATTCTCCAGACTCCCTGCCTCCAGAGCAGCACATCTATATTTTCTGAAGGCAGCAATTGTCCAGGGCAGTGACATCTCTTAGAAAGAAACAAATAGAGACCCACCTGGTTTTGGTGCTGCTTTCCATCTCCGTGGCCTTTGGATTTTGTTGACTTGGACAGTTCCTGTTCCCAGCCTGGGAATTGACCAAAACTCCTCATCTTCAAGTGTTAGAGCAAACCAGGTGGGAACCTGCTGCCACCCTTCCCCTTTCCTCCCAGCACCCGCTGCACAACCAGGGCTGTGGAAATTAAGGGAGTCCCTCAGCTGTAATTGCTGTAATTGCTGTGAGGCTTTTCAGAATTAGCATTCATCTCCCTGACATGCACATCCCCACACCTGGAACAATTTTCCATTTGTTTATATGTTCAAGTGGAAAGCAGGATCAGAGCTGACACGCACAGTGTTGCATGATTACCAATGATTTGGGTGGCAAATCCACAAACAGCTGCAAAACCTGATAGAATTGTGTATCACTATTATTATACACCTCTTGGATTTCTTTTTTATTTCAAAATTATTTCCTTTATGGCAGGCTGATTTTATTTCTGTATCAAATTCCATTTAATTGTCCCTTGTTTTAATCTTGCAGGAGCTTTTAAATCACTGAGGATTTCAAATTGAGGCTCCAAGAATGTCATCTGCTTACAGGTAGTGTATGCATTAAGACACATTGCTGCTATTATTGTCATTACTAGGGGTGTATGTTATGGTGGGAGTGTAGTTTGATGTGTCTTATGGGAACAAAAAACCAAAGTGAAACCTTTTCCTTATCTGGCACTTTGCCATTTCACTGTTTCTTTTCGTATAACTTTTCATTCTTTTCAATAACTGATTGCTTTTATTTGGAGGAGGGGAAGATGAATCCCGAGTAACACCATTAGCTTGGAGGGTTTGATCAGAAGGAATGTGACTCACTTCAAGCCAGCTGGGAACTGGCTAAGTGGGAAGTGGCAAATATTTTAATTTTGAGCTGTATAAATCAGCATTTCCTTGGCCTTCTCTCTATGTGCACCAGACTTACTTCCTCAGGCAACCTTTTGCACTTTTGTATTTTGCAATTAAACACAACTGCAATTTTGTTTATCATATGAACACAGGAGAATTTAGCAGCATCTCGTAAAGAGAAGGTGGACTGGCATTGTTCCTAACAAAATTTCATTTTCAATTGTCAAACAACACTTGGGACATGAATTCTCTTCTGCAGTTCAGCTTTATGATAAAGTTTCATCTCAGGTTGTTTACCATTTCCAGAAGTTAAAAAGAGGTAAAATACACTGTTGCAGTCAAGGTAAAAAAACCCCATAGAACCACTTAATTGAATATTTTTTCTCCTCTTTCCTCCTGAGGGCCATTTTGTTGCTTTCTGTGAATAACAGGATACAATACAAATATACATCTTAAATCCACCACTGCTTTATACAATTGCACACTGTTTCCACTGTTACTGAATAAATTCTCCTGTCTAATATGAGCTGTCCCTGCATTCACCTAACTCCATTTTCACTTGTTACCGTGTGACTCAGGAATCTGGTTTTGTTAGAATTTCCCACCATGAATGAGTTTATAGGCTTCTAGCATGAATTTGGGATGAATGTATGTAATTTTCAGCTTTTTAAGGCAGTTGATATGAGCACAAGGAACAGCACTGGATTCCTGTTCCAGTTCATAAAGGACACTTCTCTCTGTTCCTACTGATGTTCCTCCCATGACAATTACAAGTTATTTCCTTCACCCTTCACTACACAGCGCTTAAAACTGGCAAGATCATCACAGGATTTAAATTAGAGCTTGTTGCCAATGTTTCACCTCCAAAGGAATGCAGCTTTTAATAAATTATCTTGAGCCTAGGAGAGGTTCCATCATGATTCACTCTGGAACATCTTGAGTGCCGGGCTACACCAGCAGAAATAATTTCAACAAGGCTTTCTGTTAAGATGCAGCATACATGATTAAAGGAGCTGCAGTTTTGAACAAATGGTTCAACATGTTGGTGTCAGAAAGGAAGCATTTTCCCCCCTCGACTGGCTTGGCAGCTGTTGGACTTCATTATGAGGAGCAAAACACAGAAGTGTGCAGACAGGTGCACGGCAGATTAAGGGCTCCAAAACAAGGCAGAGCAACAGATTCGCTTTGCTGGTGACAGAACAGAGACAGAAAAAGAACATCCATGGAGAGCTGTGATTCAGGGAGAACATTAGTTTAAAAGAACAAAAAAAACCCCACCAAAAATACCCAAACAAACAAACAAAAATAATAATTAAAAAAAAAATAAAACACCCAACCCCTAAAACCCCTAATACTAACACTAATACTAAATACTAACACTAAATTAAAATACGTAGCAATTCACAGAGTATGAGAACTGCCTCCAAAAATAAGGGAATTGCCAAAATACTTAAAGTGATTTGTGCCTGTTTTCTCCCACAAGACTGTGAGAACTTTTAAAAAGAAATTGTGTCTTGAGCTGGCAAAGCAATAGCTCCACTTCTCAGCTTAAAATGAAAATTAAGAATTTGGCTATTGTTATTTAATGCTTAAGGACTGATTTCCTGATCCTAAATATGTATATTCTCACTGAAATCAAACTGCCAAAGTTCATCTCAGAGTGTCTTCTTAACTTACATTTTTGGAAGTGCAAAAAACCCCACTTTTGGAAACGTAGGGATAGGCACAACACTCATGGGTTGCCTAGACAAGAAACAGGCTTGTTCTTATAAGTGAGGCTCATCAGAGGGGTTAAAGAGTTAAGCAAGAGATGACCTGGAATTATTTAGGATGTGTAATAGTGATTAAGGCAAGCATTGCCTTGGTGCTGCTCCTCAGCATCTGGAGCAGGGTCCAAGGGGGTCTGGAGGAACTGGGAAATTGTCCATGGGAAGGGGTTACACGTGGGGCAATGGTGAGGCAGGATGGGAGAGCCTTCCTCCAAATCATCCATCCCAGAACAAGCCAAAAGCACCCACTGACACCTCCACAGACTGGAAATTGCCATTAGAAAAAAAAATATATATCCTTTCCCCTTACAGATACTGAGGTCACAGCTGGGTGTTTCAGGAACAGCAGGAATGGGGTTCTATGGTGTTGGGCAGATGACAAACACACCTGGAATCATTTCCACCAGGCCCCTCACACTAAGCTGGACATATACTTTGACAAAAAAGATCTTCCTTTCATCCCATCCAGGGCAGCACCAACTCACACCATTTCCCTAAGGTTAGGAGGATAACATAAAACCAAAAATCAGCATTTTCTCAGCTGAAATCACTCCCCCAGATGTAAAGGAAAGCAAAATTCCTGGTCATGCAGGGCACAAGGGCAAGGAGCAAACCAGGGAGGCTTCTGCTGCCCAGGGTAACAATATCTTAAATGAATAATAAGGTACTGATGATGTTAAGTGCTGTGTTTATTTTTCATTTTCCATTTTCCCACTGCGAAGCAACATTTGCCTGTGAAGAATTGTTTTTCTTTAAAAAAAGCACCTTTCAAACAAGCTCATTACAAAACCATCTGAGCACTCCTGACAGTCAAGTTGGTGTGTGAGACAATGGCAAATTATTAATCATGAATAAATTACCAGATGAACACACTCTTCCTTTTTTTTTTTTTTGAGGTGTATCACTGGAGCCGTTGAGGCTGGGGGTGGAACAAGGGCCTCAGCAGAGGACTGGATCAAAACTGTGAGCAGTGAAAGGTAACAAATCCCCAGCCCCACTAAACCCATCAATTAAATTTACCAGACAAAGAACCACGTGGGGAAGGAAAGTATACAATGAGGAATAGTTCTGGTTAAATCAGTGACTAAATCAAAACTAAATTCATGTCTCGTGGAAACTTGAAATAGTTTGGGTTAGGAGCAAATTAGGGATGGTAAAAAGGGGAGGTGAGTGAGGAATGTATGGATGATTTTGCTGGTGTTTGAGGACCACTGGTGAGGAAAAAATCAGGTCACAGCTAGATTATACTGACTATCTGATTTTTATCCTCCAGATTTTCTGCAAATTCCAGCAGAGTGTTGCTCAGAGGAGGGGATAAGATTTTCCTGTTGCCTTCTTTTTACTGGAATGGTCTAAATAAGAGAATGCAGAAAAGCAAAAAGCGTGCAATCAGTGGATAACAAAGGAATAACTGCTGACAGCATAAGGAAAAATTATGGCTGATACATTTAATGGCCTTCAGTAGTGACAAAATTCAGTAGCAGGAAAAATGTGAACAGAAGCAAATAAAACCAGGGTTGCACACAGGCCCTGAAGCTGGCTTTCAAGCAATTCCCTCCATATCCTCTTCACAGCATTTGGCTGGCTGGCTCGGAGTTCTTCTGTTTCTATTTGTTTTCCTTAAACGAGCAATTAGTCAAATCTGAGTTAATGAAGCTTGCTTAGTCATCCAAGGTCTGTAAAACTTTGCCAGAAGTCAGCATCTTTGCAACCCTTGAAAATGAGGGAGTCTGGCAAGACAGGCTTTGCTGACTGGCCTCTTCCATCATCTGAAATCCCATTTATCAGCTCATTTCAGGCATCCTTTGAAAAGCAAGAGAGATGAAGAGGGAAGACTTTGTCCTGTCAGGGTAGTTCATATCAGTTCCTTTAGACTAAAGATTGAGAGACTTAATCATCTCAAGTAGAGATGACAGTGAAATATCAGACTCTCAAATCAGTAATGATCAAGGGGGATGGATTTAGAGTGTGTCTGAGAAGTGCTCTTTGCTCTCTGTATGGCAATTTGGAATCAGGGTTAGGGCCGTAGGGATTTATCACACATCTGGGACAAAAACTGAAAGTGCTGCTCTGATCAAGAGGAGTTTGATGGCCTTCAACTCTTTCAGTGTAAAAAAAAAAACCCGTTTCCTCTTCAAAGCTCCAATTGCAGACCGAGTGAGAGGCTCTGGGGAGGGCACATTTTGAAGGGAAAAGGCAAATGTGGTGTCCTGCACACAGCAGCTCTTGGCAGTTTTCAGCACAGAAAGGGAAGGAAACCCACACCTGTTAGACTTCACAGACATGCAGCAATTAGTGTGCCAGCAAAGCTTAATTTCCTTAATAGAGTTATAAAAGCAGCACAGAAGAATCTTTTGACACACACACACTCAGCTAAAGCAGAGCCTTCAGTATGGCTTGATATCCAAGGCAAAGTTGGCATTAAACATTTTAACTCAGATTTTCATTCGTATTATAAAAAATCATAATAAAGACCCAAACCAATTTTCTTGGAGGAAAATGGAGCATTAAATCCTTCAGCCTCTATGAGTCTGTTTTCTTTCAGGTGCTGGTGACATGAACACTGGTATTTCACTTGGCACATGGGACTGAACAATCAGTTCCCTGAATGAAAGGCATTGACTTCTACATGGGAATTAGGAACTCATGTCTCAGAGTGAAGGCTATGGCAGATTCCTATTTTTAGTGGATTATTCACAGAGATGTACAACCAAGACATGCATTACAGGATTCCATGTTTGCATCCTCTCTCCTGGGGAGACCTGACCTAAAGTTGGTGCAATGTGCCACCTCCTCCTTTCCATTCCACTCTCCAGTTTCTCCACATCTCCATCTGTTTTGAGGACAGATAATAAACCACCTTTTGTAGTTTCTCCTCTTGCAGGAATCCTTTTAAAACTGAAATGCATCTTAGGAAATCAATTAGCTGAAGTAAATTAATGTTGTGGCCTTCCATGTACCTTCTGCAGTTACTCCTACCCTCTCCACCTCTCTCTAACTTCTCATGGGATCAGTGTCTCACTCCTGCTGTGCAATCACTGATGTCCTGAAACAGTTTTAAAAATCCTGTATCCAGGCCAGGATGATGTAGGATGGAGTCAAGGATTCAAATCCTTTTCAATTCTGTGACTCTGGGGACCTAAACCGATTTGAGGTCCATCCTCAGTGTCTGGCAGTCCAAATACTCCCAGGTGAGAAGTTAACCTGGTTTGGGGCCAGATTCCAAACCCGTACCACATACTAAATGAACAAGAAAACCATTTTACTTTCTAGTTCTGGGATTTTTTCCTTCCACCTCAAGGAAGAGTTATGTACTTTGTGTTAAGGGCCAGTAAATTTGGACAAAAATAAAGTTCTTCTTTCCTTCTGGTTTGTTCTTTATGACATAGACTGGTAAAGCAACTCCCTTCTAGGATTCTCTCTCCCTGACTGGGATCATCTGTGCACCGTCTAAGGATCTCAAGGTTTTGGTGTAAAAACATGCCTCTTACCTCTTTAGTTACCCAGAGGCACTGTGATTACAGTTTAATCATAAATTGTTAAATATATTAACTAATACCTGTAATGAACAGAAAATCAATGTACAATCTGCATTTTCAGGAAAAACAAGAGTCAGTGTCAGCCCTGTGGTGATTCACCATAGAGGTTTTTTCAACTTCTGTTTTATTCTTTTTTCTTCTTTTTCTCCTTTATTTTTGTTTCAGGGAAAAGAAAACAAGCACAAGCTTCCAGCTGTATACAAATATTAGGAACTACTCTTCCCATAGTAGGAAATTTATTGGTTGTATGCCAAGCACAGACGGGTCAGGGCAGAGTGAATTTAAGCTGATTTCATGTACAAGGAGATATTTGCTGAAGAAGAATATAGTTCCTCATCCACTGGCTTTACACGGCAAGTGCCTCTTGCCAGCACATTTCTGGCCAGTCTTTACTGCATGAGCCATTTCTAGAAGCCCAGGGTATTTCTCACAGAAGTTGTTCTCTAAAAACTCTAAGGGCCAAGGGATGATGAGGTATTACAGCCATTGTAAGGGACCTTGGGAAAACACAAATCAAGCCTTTCTCCAGCCCCCAGATACATATAACCATAAAACTGAGAAAACATTGTAAAACGTTACCCTGCCAACCATGGGCACAAAGTTTAAAAAGTTGGATTTTTTTCTAAAGTCAGCTCCTTCAGATTCACCACTTCTGACTTTTATTTATTGGTTTGTTATCCTGCAGCAGCTGGAAACATCATCATTAAGGCATTTTCTGGGGCAGCAGTACCAGAAATAATTAACTGGGCAAAGCTGTGATCCAGGGGAGAGGAGAAGGAGAATGGATCTCCCTGCTCAGCCCCCTCAGAGGCTGCAATCACAGCAGCAGGACCAAACTGCTTCTCCAGCTGCAGGCTTTTACAGACCTTCTGGGAGGTTTGGGGCATGAAACATGTTTTCTGAGAATTCACAATGAAATCATGAAAAGGAGGGATGTTATTACCCTGTCACACGGTATCATCCCAGGTTTGAAGACAGAGCACTTCTCTCCTGCCTCCAGAACAACAATATTTTTTGATGCATCTTCTATTTAAAATGCTCTCCCTAATCAAAGCTTCTCATAAGGAGTAAACCTCCAAAATGCACACACAGTGCAATTGAAAACTGTCAAGCCAACAGTGCTCAAAATTCTGATACCAGCAGAGTGTGGAGCTGGCTAATAAAAGATAAATTCCAAACCTCTGTCCTAGGTTGCAGTGTAGGATGTACACAAAGTATTTATTCCATCCCCATCCCCATGAGCTGTTGGAACCAGGTGGGGCAGTGTTTTCCCAGGCCCCTCCTTTGGGCTCTTCTGCTCATGGCCCATCAATGCCTTGCCCAGGACTCACAGGTAACTCCCTCCAGGAGCTCTCTCTGTTTAATGGGCCATCAAGGAGCCACTGCACGACTCCTCATCCCATTGGGAGATGCTGCACCCAGGGGGAGGAGCCAAGCATTCTCACCTGGATATAATCTGGGATTTGGGACAGGACAAGCAGCCCTGACCCACTGGATTCCCAGAGGAGCAGAGCTCCCAGACCTTTCTGTGGGATCACTGCTTCAGGAAGAGCACCTCACCTGGACTGCTTCCACCATCCTGCTCAGGTTGTATTCTGACTCTGCCAGTGGTCTTTTGTATTATTGCATTTATTTTATTTTATTTTACTTTCTTACCTTTCTTCTTATTAAATTGTATTTATGACTTGGAGCCTCTCACTCATTTTGCTTTCAAACCACAACACCCTCTCATTGAGCCACAGGAACCAAATGAAATGTAGGTGAACACATTCCTGGTTTTTTCCCATCTCACAGGACACTCCAGCCCACCCCACCCTCTACCAACCCCAAAAAAAGAACAGATAGGAGGGAACCCAGAGCACTGTGCCAGACTCCAGACTGAGAAGAGCATGAGGAGCTGGCAGCAGGACCAGTGAAGTTGCCCTGGTAGATTCAATCTGGTCCCAGGATTGGAACCTCTGTTAAAAAATCTCAAAAAGAGAGTTTGCAGCAAAGGTGCTTTGAGAAAGAAAATGCTTTTATTTTCTAAGATCTGGTCCCAGAGCAGTTTTATTTGTTATATGAAATTAAAAATCATTGCTGAACATACCACAGAATGCAGATGAATGATAGAGGTTTGTTCACAAGGTGAGATATTTTCTGGCATTAAGTTTTATTATACTAAAAATAATATCTTTAACCCCTATTTTCTCAGTACATTACCTTTGATTATTCTATTTTAGCTTCTGAACTACAAGTCTAAAGGAATTACCATCCCAGCACAGTGCTAGGCTCTAATCCAGATGCAATAACTCAGGCACAAGCTCTTCTGGGCTTTTCCTTCAGAGTTTTCCACTGAGCCCTCAGAGCTCTGCCTGAAGCCCAGTAACTCAGAATCCTCCCTACACACAGGCTTTGTTATATCTCCAATATTTTTATTTGTATCTATTCACTGTTCACGTCAAAAGTCCTTGAGTTCTGTTTTGGTTTTGAGATTTGTCATGAGGACTTTTGAATATCAAAAAGGCTCAGAAATGTAAAGACACTTCTGGCAATTTTGGCTGGTCCAGTAAATCTGAGAAAGAAAATTAGAATTTTATTCTTCCTTTTTCCTTTTTTCCTCCTCCTCACTGGAGAAAGAAGAAAGGGGATGAAGGAGAAAGATTTTTCTTTTTTCATGGAGCTTCTTTGAGGCAGCCAATGCAAGCATTTGCAGGGAAATTGAAAAGTTCACTTTAAACAGTTTGCTACAGCAATGCTTTCCCTCCCTCCTTTTCCATCAAGTCAGAAATCTGGACATGTAAGTGCATAAAATGCTTTAGTGAAGCTTTCAAAAGTGAGAAGGGGGTCTTGTGGTGAGAAACAAACAGTTTATGAAGCTGTTTGAAGTCTCACTGGAAAGCAATGCTGCCTTGGCAGGGCAGAGAAGGCTTTTGGAGTGCCTGCATTAGCAAAGCCTTCTGTGGAAATGAGCTGAATTTTCCAGGGACAGAGAGGAAATCAAACACAGGGACACTCAGCCACTGGAGAGAGCAGGACAGGAAATGAAGTTTGTTCTCAGGAGAGAAAATGCACAAGCACAGCCTGGAATGATGGAATCTCTTCCACTTTCCAGCGTCCACACAGCCAAACATGCAAGAACCCACACTGTGCACATCCTCACCACACCTGGAAAATGCTGTTGGTGCTTGGCAAATGAGCAACCCAAACCTGCAAATCCTGATTTTGTCAAAAGGGTAAAATCACAGCAGGGAGTGGAGCCATTCCCCCAAACCCTAAGCTCATCCTTGCTCCTGCACCAATCATTTTGTGAGCTCTGATTTATTCTTATTAGAAAAACAAAACACAGCAAAAGAAGGCACAAACCAAGCATCCATCTTGTATTGATCCAAATTCTTTCACTTAACTCATAATTTCAGTCCTTCAGAGAAAATGCATTTCTGTCCAGGCTTCAGCTAAATTGCTCCAAGAGACATATTCTAAACATACATTCTAAAAGTTGTCATATGCCTCCGCCTCCTCTATTTGGAGAAAATGGAAAAAGCAGAGAAGCTAATGGAAGAGGAGCTGAGTATTTCAGAAAATTGTATTCTGCTTCTGCAAACCCAAGGGAATTCAACGATTCAGCTAAAAATGAGTAGCATTTGTTTTTGGTGTTCTTCATTTGCAAGTCTCTGGAATATTTTGAGCTTTAATCATAACACTAAAAGGAGACACATTCTGCATTGGGATTCACTGGATCACAAAGGCATCATCCACACTTGGACAATAGGTTTTCAGGCTGGAAAATCTCTAATCAAGATCAACACCTAAAATATGTGTGTGTGCTCTTAGGTGAATGGGGAACAACAATGTAATTCCAGGCTGGGGTTTCCCTTAATAGCCACATGTTTTATTTCCCATATAATGTCAGGAAAATGGAATAGAAAGGTGTTAAGAACATCTGGGACTGTATAAATAGAATTACAGGCTGGGAGGAGGCAAAGCCCCAGCAGCATTAATGGAAGTTTTAAAAGCAACCCTTGTAGTAAATGTCTCCAATATGGTAAAGATTATCAAGATTAACAACTTTCTATGCTGGAATTTTCCTCCTTTTTTTTTTCTTTTTTTTTTTCTTTTTTTTTTTTTTTTAATGACTCAAATGCCTCAGTAGTTTCTTCATTGAATTTTTAATTTCATGGATAACTCAAGTGTATACAAGTAGATAGTAAATACTGATAGGTCTAGTGTGTAAAAACAAAGAGATGGGAAAATAAAAGTTTGGTTATTAAATCCTAAAAGCAAGTAAAGCAAAAAAAAAAAAAAAAAAAAAAAAAAAAAAAAAAAAAAAAATCCTATGGGAACCTCCAAGCCCTAGTGGAGTTCTGAAAAAAGAAAAAAAATAAAAAGTACAGACTTATAGTCTCATTCTTTGGATTATGTTAACTGAAAATGTGATTCCCTGTTTGACTCTGAACATTTACTTGAAATAGCACATTAATTTCTCTAATGAAATAATGGAAAGAAACTGAAACAAAATTACAGTTAATGACATTTTCTCCTGACTGTACAGGTACAAATCCTTATTTTCTGTGGGTTTTTTCATTCCTATAAAGAACACCAGTTCTCTGCAAAGTAAATCAAAACTGCCAGTTCCTTTGAGTGATTGGGAAGGAGGGATGCAATAGGGAGAAGAAGAATATCCTGATGGTACTTTACACTCAGTACTCAATACTCAATTCCAAGTTTACTGGAAGAGGATTTCCAGTGCTCCTCACTTACAGGAACTCCTCTAAGAGAGAAGAATTTATGGTGAGCAGGCTGATTTTATTGGAGTCTTTTCCAGTGCATTACACTGTAATGGAACCCTCGTTCATTTACAGACAAATGCATGTCCTGGGCTCTGTTTCAAAGGGGATTGTGATTCCAGTAATTAAACTGTGTACAGAATGCAGTCACCTAAACTCCACGCTGTAAATTATATTCAAAACAGAATCCTATTGATTTCTTGCACGTTCTCAGCCTTCTACTGAAGTAACACACATCCCATCAAAGGTATGAAACAGATTTTTCCACTAACTGGAAGTCTAAGGAATGATACATGATGTTTGAAGGTACAGAAAGTCCATGTATCAGAAAGACCAAGGAGAAAACAAGAATGGGGCAGTTTGCTGCGGATCTTACACTTCCAGCCATAGAGTTTACCCAGTAATCTACTTGGGAATTCACTCTGGAATATTTCTTTTTACTCAATCTATGCAATTCTCACAAAATATTGAAAAATTCTACATTTCCATATATACATCTTCATTCTTTTTTTTCTGACATAGAAATTTTAATGAGCTCTAGAGCTGTTTATTCCACCTCCTCTCTCTCTCTCCGTGTTATGTTGTCACTGCTACTGGAAGGAGGTGCCACCACATGAGTGGCCAGGTGAGGAAAGTTTGGGATGCTCTGGGGCAGGGAGAAATGAGCACAGTGCCTGAGGCAGACCCCCGGGTCTCCAGGCCTGCAGCCCCTGTTGTCACCTGTCCCTGGGGTCTGGAGCCCTCCCTGTGACCTGCCAAGGCAAAGAGCAGTGCAGGGAAGCCCAGGTGCTCTGCCTCCCCTGCAGAGGGTGAGCAGGATGGAGCTTGTTTGCACAGCAAAGTCCACTCGAGTCAAGGGAAATATTTCAATTATTTGAAGTGGTTCATGGATTGAGTTATAATTGAGATTTGGTTTCTCATTGTTACTGAAATGTGAGTGCTGATCCATTGCAGCAATCAGCACAGTGCCCTCACTCACTGCAATTATTTAAAACTATTAAAAAGCAACACCCCATGAAGGCAATTTCTTTTCTCTTTTCGGGCATCACTTATTTGTAAATCACCCAGGGTGGGTCTTTGTGTTGCAAACATCACAAATGAATTCTACTTCTCATAAAACAGTCATCTGATACCTCTTCAAATTGGAAAATAAAGCTGCAATGTTATAAGGACTGTTCTAATTGACCTCTTCCTTTCACAAAAAACAAAACTCACAAACAAATGCGAGCAGGAAAGAATAATGAAGCAAATTTTATAAAACACATATTTTTCTTCTAAGAAAAGCACAAGGTATTTGTTCAGTTGCACACAAATTCCAGGAGAGGTTACACAGGCTTCACAAGAGATTACCTTTCCAGCCAGAGCTGCAATGCCACAAATTTGCCAAATCAGATTTCAGGCATTTCAAATGGAAAAAACCTTGAGAGAGTGTCCAGGCTGTGCAGCAATTCAGACATGATGCCACGGACAGATCAAATTTCTAATGGAGGAGACGGGGGCATTTGCTACATACACACACACAAAACTGACTGAACCTGTGTATTAATCCATGTGATCCTGTGCAGGAACATTGAAGAATGAAGACAGTTCATCTGCCATGAAATAACCTGTCAGATGAGTCTGGTGAAACGTGTCATCAGGGTCAAGTAAAGCAATTTTTTCCCCAATCTCAGGTTAAAACACAGGAAGCAGGGTTTTCTTTTTTAAAAAATCAACTCAGTTTTGGGTTGTTTTTTTTTGTTTTCTACTTTTTTAAGGGCAGCTATAAAAAGTCTAGACACACACAGCCTCCCTGGAATTCCTGATGATAGAGCAAGGACTGGATGTGCAATCCTATGTTTGACTCTGTCTTTGAAAAAAAGTTGTTTTTTCTTCCTCGTGGGCTGATTAGAGTGATACCATCATACTTCAAATCCAATCTGTGCCATCAGCATCAGCAGAAAGATTTGTTTACCTTATCAAAATCTATTTAGGCCACCCAGAAGTGACTCGAAGACAATGCACAAATATATTCAGAGGGAGAAGATATCCAGTGGCAAATGACTGTTCAGTATATCACAAAAGCACAATAACAACCACTGGATGAAAGATAAAGCCTGACTCATCCAAATTAAAGTATGGTACTAATTATTTAATGACTGCAAGGGAAACTGCTGGCATAGGCTGGCTTGGGACTTTGTCACCTTTGTGGAGATTAACAAGGACTGATTGCACCCACATCCTGCAGCAATTTTTCAGGAGAAGCTCTTGCTGCCTTGGGGCAGGAACATGGGCTTGTGCCACCTTCCTCATTTCCCTCCCAGCCCTCTTTTCTGTCACAAAGCAGCACAGAAAGGACTGTAGGACTGCCAGAAATGGTAACAGCCAGCAGAATGTGGAAGCTCAACACAACATGTCTGCTCACCTCCAAATCCACCAAATCTGGAGAACTGGAATAAGATTAGTGCCAGCCCCTCTGAACCCTGAAACCAGCAGGATTTGATAAAGCACCAGGAAAAAGATTAGGAAGTGGGAAAATGTTTCCCCAGATGTTGTAAGATGCTTTTAGGCAGGGGCAGCCGCAAGTCAAGGCTGGAGAATTGATGCCCTTTGATTCCCTCAGCCCCTGGGCCCAGGGTAGCAACAACAGAAAGATGATTTTTGGGATTTGAGCTTGATTTTACAGCTCCTGTTCATCTCTGTAAAGAGAGAGCAGAGGGGTGAATGGAGAGAGTCTCCTCCCACTTGGCCAAGCCCTGCTCAAAGCACGCTCTGCTGTGGAGGAAGTGATGAATGGTTTGGATGCAGAACTTGCATCTTCTGACCAAAGAGAGCAGAGCATGAGGATTCTGCTGCTCGTGACCCCTGTGAAGGGTACCTGGCTTCAGACAACTCAGACAGAAAGATGAGTTTCAGTAGTTCCAACTCTGCCTCTTCAACTGCTCATGACCAGAGAGTCCCACAGGTGGCTGCACTCCTCAACTCTCCCCATTGACCTTCATTTGACATGCCCAGTCACTTACAGATCCTTTCACAGCAATCACTATAAATCCATCCCAGTGGGAAAAAGGAGGAATAAATCATGTAGCTTCATCTCTTCCCACTCAAATATTCATTTACATTATTTATAGATAATGAGATATCAGAGACTTCTTTCCTCTTCTCACTGTGCATACTGTCCTGTCAGAATTAATGCTGCCCTGGCTCTTCATTGATTGCATTGAATCTAAAGATCAACATTTCTCCTTTTTGTCTCCATTCTCCAGGGTGCAGACCTGAATATAGAAAATTAAAGAATCACCAGTCATAACCTTAAAATGGAATTCATTTCACCTGTACTTAAAATTCTGAGAAATCATTTGCAATGTTGGGAGTGAAATTACTGATGAGACATTGGGCAAAAGCAGAGCTCAAAATGTTCTGTTTGCTTCAGTGTCTTGAGGCTGGACACTGCTATGCAAAGCAAGTGCTGGGCTAAACCAAAGTTAAAAAATAAAAAAAGAAAATAGGAAACAGGAAAAGCTGTGCTTTGAAACCCAAAGAGTAGCATTGCAAACATCATTCAAATTTCTAGGCAGTTTCAAGTGTTGAGCCAGGGTATAGCACAACTGAGCTCATCTTAATCACTAGTCCCCTCTTTGCACCTTTGAAGGGTAACAGATTTTGAAATCTTCAAAATATATTTGACCCCTGTGGAACAAATGGAAATGAAAATAAATCCCTGGACAAAAAAAAAAAAAAAAAAAAAAAAAAAAAAAAAAAAAAAAAAAAAACACCACCTCTAAAAGTGATGTGTGAGGTTATTGAGCCAGTCTCTTACTTCAGAGAAAACAGAAAATAGGTCTGGTCAAATACTGCTCACCTGGAATTCCCTCTTGAAATCATCATGACTGTGTGCAGTCTATTCATATCCAGTCATGTGGCAGTGGGCAGTTTGTCTGTTTAGCATCCTCTAATCCCAATTTTAATTCTCCCTTCACCCCCTTTACCCCCCAGGTTCCTAACAGCAGTGCTTTTACCTCTTTCAAAATGAGGCCCTCTCCCATTTCATGCTCCCAGTTTCAAAGCCTTACCTGGCTTCCAGCAACAACATTCCACTTGTAACAGTGAGAGGTGGGTGAAACTCCTTTCTGGTGTCATTTCTCATGCATAAGTTAAATTACCCTTTCAAGGACTGTGTGTATGGGTAGAGAGTTACACCAGCCCAGAGGAAGCAGAAATGGGATGCTCAGGTGCAGAACTAAACTAATTTTAAAGAGGCTGAGCAAGTATTTCAGGGAAGAGTTTTATGAATTTACCCAGGCTCTACAAAGGCTGCAAGGATTTGCAGTGGAATTCAGTTTGAAAATAATGATCTGAAATACCATCCCTACCCAAAGTGCTCTCCAAAAGCCCTTTATCCAGTGCTCCCTCCAGGCTTCTAACTTGTCTCCTGATTGCTGCAGAAAACATTCTTTATAAAAACCACATAAATGAACAAAATCCATGACTTGCACAGATTAGGAATTACTTTTCTTAAGCCTTGCAACCCTCCGCATTCAGTGCAAAGTATATGGAGAAATAACATTGCTAGCAGTGACTCTGCTACTGCTCATGGAAAACATCTTTCCTGATCACTGACATGGCAGATCTGCAGCTGACATCTGCTCAGCACATTGAGATTGCTTTGCTGACACATAAAATTGAGTTTCACTGGGAAATCAAGATGATATCACTGGCTATTATAATAAGTTGTTAAAGCCCATGGTAATATTTTCCTGTCTTTTTCAATCAAATTGTTATCTTTTTGCTCTCCTCTCTCCCTCCCAGTCACTAGCTCTGATTTTATCTTCTCCACAAAACACCCATAGAAAAAGTATTTCCGTTGTGTTTTTAAGCTGCTGTTGCTTTCAATAAAACTAATTAACATCTTGCAGTAAATCAGTTCCCTGGGTCTCCTTAGATTTCAAATGAAGCTGACCTATGCACAACAGGGTCCTCACTTCAGATTGAATGTGCTCATTAGTACCTCCTAATAAATGAGATTTCTGAGTGGGGCTGCTCATCCCACCTCCCAGAAAGTGCTGCAGGAGGGGAGGGTGGAATTGGGACAACTATTTGATTTAAGCATGCCCCATACCTGTGCTCTTCTTTTCACGATTCAGCAACAATTAAAAAGCTGAGAAAAGACTGAGGAAAAATAATTGAGAGGCTCAGAGCTCCAGGAGGTCCCTGCTAAAAAAACTGGGCTGAACAGGAGATGCCCCAATAGCAGCAAGGAGCTCTCCTGCAGCCTGGAGGCTCAAGGACACACAGGCCTTGAGGATGCTGGTTTTACCCTCAAAGCTGAGGTGTCATGGGCCAACGTCTCTGATAGAGGAGAGAAGCAGCTTAGAGGAGAGTTGTTCTCACATCTCACCCACTCCAGGCTCTGTGTAGCCCATCATCACATTGAAACTCCAAGGGGAACAAGCTGAGCTGCCTGCCAGTCAACAAAACCAGAGTTCAGACCTTTCAGACATCCCCAAAGAGAGCAGAAGCTGATGAGGCAAGATTTCCCATCCTTAATTGTTCTTTAGCACAGTCACTGCAGTCAGATTTCTGTAAAGAAAACGCCCCTGCACAGGCAGCATTTCCAAAGGTGATAATCTTTTGCTTCTGAGATTACTTGGCAAATTACTGCAACATTATTAACATCAGAAATGCTCAAAGCATTCCCAGGTGAGGCAGGGGTGTAGGGATCCCTCAAGCTCCAGCAGGAAGGTTTGCTGGGTGGGCTTTGGCAGTGGAAAGGTGAAGGTCAGAGCTGGGTCAACACCATAGTGAAGGAAACCCAAGGACAGTCTCATCACTTACCTGTCCTGTAAGAGATTCGTGTAGATCCAGAGAAAGCATTTGCAAGGCTGACACTTAGGATTTGCTCAGAAGAGGGACAGGGAATGTCTCTGAATACCTCTAAAAAGTATAGAATAAAGTAAACAAACAAAGAAAAGCCCAAAACCAAACAACCAAGACAAAAAAATTAAAAACAAAACAAAACTAACAAACCTAACCCAACAAAACCCCATTAGCTTCTTTCATTTCTTGTTAGCCTTTTTACTACTCCCTCTATTTGGGCCTAAAAGCTGTTCACAACTGGATTTCCTGTTTCCACAGGCTGTCCAGACCCCTTACAAAAGATCTGATCTGTAAACCCCCATTTGATGAAAGATAATATCTATCTTTCCTGTCTGAATGCCAGGAGCAGCACTTCTTCCTCCTGAAAGCTCCACATTCAATCCCGATTAAATTAAACCAGAAAAATGCTCACTCGTTCCTTTTTAAAGCAGCAGATTGCCTGTAATCCCCTCCCTAGGAATTCAAATTCTCTTTCCCTTGGAAAAAAAGCTCATCTGAAAAAGTCACATCTGAAAAGAGACCACTTACAGACCTGCCATGCAGGATTAGGAAGTAAATAAAAGTAAACTCCTGGTAAAAGTGCCTCCTTTCATTCCCCAGGGGTGAAGACAAGCCCTGGAACCAGATGGCACCCAGTTGCAAAACTGCATTTCCCAAGAGGTCACAGGTCCCAGAACCTATTTCCACACTAAATTTCCTTGTGCAAAAGGCTTCGTGACCAACTGAAGCTTTTTATGGATGATTTGGGAAGGTGGTGATGCCATTTTTGTAGGTTCTTATTATTCCTTAGGTAAGTAAAAGATCATGGCTTCTAAAGAGCTGCTGCTTTTTTCTCGACTTGATAATTTAGCCTTTTATTCTCATGGTTTCTAACTCTCCATTGCAAGAAGATAATTATTAAGTTAAAGCTTTAGGTTAGCATGACCAAAGTTCTCAATTGTTCAGTAGAAGAGGGTTTGAAATGTAGCAAAATTCACAGTTAGGCCTTGGTAGTCAATTCACAAAATTCACGGTGAAGCTTTGAAGGAGTCAAGGAGCAAAATACTCATTCCAAGGAGAAAAATCTCGGAGCTGTTTACAAACAAGTGTGTGTGCCTCTCTTGCCTCAGGCTGCTGATCGAATTATGGTCTGGGTTAGCTGAGGATTCAGAGGTTGTGTATTTATCAGAGTCTACTTGTAAATATAGTTAGCATTTGAAAAACCCTTGCAGATTCATTAAGTGCTCTAATAAAAGGAAGAAAAAAAAGCGAAACTGAATAGAAAAGCTCTTAATTAACATCACAGTATTGTCTTTTCCTATGCAAAGGAGCTTGTTTATTTTTCAGTCCCAGCAGTGTTTATAGATTATGTCCACTATATCTTTCCTTTTTTCCCCCAGGAGAGTGAAAGTGGACATTTCTTTCTGAATAATGCCTGAGTCCTGTGTGTTTGACATTGGTGCAGAAAAGGGGGAAAAAAGGCATTTAAAGACTTTGGGACTAGGCTTATGCTTTCAGAGGTACTTTGCTGCTCACAGAACCAAATATTAATACACTGATATTTAGGTCCTAAATATTGAGGCAGATGATATCTTGAAATCACATTGCTTAGCTTGCTGGCTTAAAATGCAGAAGTCTCTTTTTGTACCAGAGAGAGATTTATTCTTACAATTGATTAGAAAAAATGCAAGCACACAATTAGAATTCATTTTCACCGAAGGCTTCAGAACAGCAATCTACCTCCTATGTTCCTTATTGTTTAACAAGGCACCTGCTGGGAATTTTTATGTGTGGAGGTTAGGTATATTTAGAAGTATATTCTGATTTAAATATATGTTATTTTGATGTGACCTACTCAATTATAAATGCAGGACTCTGATATAAAAACACAGCTCCTCCTAGAGAACTAATATCTAGGCTTTAATTTAACTATTAAGCACTTCCAAATATACACACTTAATTAAAGCATTAGGGAAACCTCTCGTAGAGTGCAAACAAGGATCCTCCAGATTTTTCACCCCAAGTGCCCCTTTCTGTCTTTAAAACTTAGTTCTCCACATAACAAAACAAGTTTTTTAGTGCTGTTGGGGTTTAAAGGGGATCTAAATCCAAAGGGGACTAATTGCCAGGATGTTTTAATATTCCTCTGCAGCACTGGAGGATGCTGTTGCCTCTAACCTCGTTGCTCCTCTGCTTTTGCAGAAGTGGGAGCTCAGAGAGGGTCTCCAAGAAGTGGCAGCCACTGGGCAGAGCAGCAGCCTGGGCTGGGGAGATGTGCTCACATGGAGCCAGAGCAGTGCACGGGCATATGCTGTCAGAAATGAATGCTAATTGCCCTGGCACTGGCAGGCCAATAAAGCTGATTGGTTTTTAATTCCTTGGCGCTGGGATTCCAGCTGCAGGCAGCACAAACAGCCACATTTCCCAGGTATTGCTGGGGCTGCTCAGCTGTGCTGGTGGCTCAGTCCCATACAGAGATTTCTGCTGGAGCTGCCCAGGTCTTTCTCCATTGTTACCTTGACTTTTTGGGCTACCTAAAAACACAGGCCAGACAAAACTAAGGGAACAAAAAGCAATTATATTTGTTGAAGGGCATTCAGGTACATTTTGGGCATACAAAGCCCCCCCAAGGGCTACACCCAAAATGGATAATGGGTCACGGGTTTTCATAGCTTTATAAGTTTGGTCCATTTGCATATTTTTAATCTTCCAATTACAGTTTCAGGTAATGAAGTAATTTACCCCAAGTTTGCGCCCCCCAACTCACTTTTGTTTACATCTCTCAGGGCCTGAGAGATGTCCTTGAGGTGTCCTTGATTCCCAGGCCTGGAGAGGAATTTTGTTGTCTGACCAAAATGAGAAATCAGTACCTAATCCTCTATATGGAGTTTAGAGTTATACACTAAAGAATTGCTGAATTACAAATATATGAAAAATATAAAAGGTAAAATCCTGAGGCATGCTGATCAGCACGCTGCTGATTTCTCAGGGAGCTGGGCTCTCAGGGAGAGTAGAACAGCAAATTGGGCCTCATTTCTTCTTCTCTGCCTCTTCCAGGCTTTGCTTTTCGCTTCAGCTTATGGTGCTTCCAACCAAGTTTTTGCTGCAGCACTTGGTGGGTAAAGGCAATATTATAATGGGACAGAAAGGCAAGTTCAGGGAAGCACTAGCCATTGTTCACTCTTCCAGTTATTTCAACTGGGAAAAATATCCTGGAGGTGGAGCTTGCAGCACACGGCCAGTAATGAGAGGATGAGGAACTGCATTGTTGCCTTTCAGTGAGATAAATGATAATACAGGCAAGTTGTCCTTTCCATCTGTCTTCCTCCATGCTTGCTGTAACATTGCAGGGGGAGAACCTAAATCCTGCCTGCTCAGCACCCTGCCCTGGGTTAGCATAGTACAGATCAGTTTATGTAAAGCTGATGGTGAGATGGAACTGTGTATCTACAATTAACACCTGCTTGGAAGGGTTTGCTTAACTCCCAGTTCTTATAAAATCGACTTACTCTGAATTTGATTAACTGTGGGAAAAGAGTTATGGAGTCATTTTAAGGCATTTGTAAATCTTTCTGGGAAGCTAAAAGTGACCTCTTCAGCTGCACATTGAAACCTTGATGGGTGTTGTAAAAATTTAAACACCATTTATTAGATGGGGGTTTTCTTTCTTTCCCTTTTCCCTTCTCCAATCTGCTGACTGGGCAGCTGATGTCATGTACATTTCTCAGTTGGAGAAATAGGAATTACAGTTATTTGTATTTTTTGAACAGAGTTTAAAAGCCAGGAGTGGGAAGCTGGAGGTACAATGAGCAGAAAGGGCCAGGAGCTGGCACACCCAGGCAGATCCACCAGCTGAGCAGGTCTGGGTCTGCCAGTTCTGAGTGTTTTACTCACTTGTCTAAACCAGGAACGTGGATTTTGCTTTTTCTTGAGATGCATTTCTGCTCAGTGAACTTGTATCTCATAAATCTGTCAGATGTTTTAAACCATGTTTTGACCTTCAGCTTTTCTGGCTTAAGTGGAAGTCTACTGAAAGCTTCCTAAAGGGTACTGGAATGTGACTTGAGAGCCAAGGGACAGTGGATATGATCCTACTGATCCACTGCTGGCCTGCCTCCAGAATGAGGGCAGGGGCACCAGAGAGTCACCAGAGTCTGAGTACAAACACAGTCCTTGTAGGAGGGTGCCCTGGGTTGCAGTGTAGGATGTACACAAAGTATTTATTCTATCACTATCTTCATGAACTGTTAAACCAAGTGGGGCAGTGCTCTAGTGTTCCCAAGCCCCCTTCCTTTGGGCTCTTCTGCCCATGGCCCATCAATGCCTTGCCCAGGACTCACAGGGAACTCCCTCCAGGAGTTATCTCTGTTTAATGGGCCATCAAGGACCCACTGCACGACTCCTCATCCCATCGTGAGATGCTCCGCCCAGGGGGAGAAGCCAAGCATTCCCACCTGGGTATAAGCTTCTATTTGGGACAGTACAAGCAGCCCTGACCCACTGGATTCCCAGAGGACAAGAGCTACCAGACCTTTCTGTGGGATCACTGCTTCAGGAAGAGCCCCTCACCTGGACTGCTTGCACCACCCTGCTCAGGTTGTATTCTGACTCTGTCGGTGGTCTTTTGTGTTATTGCATTTATTTTATTTTATTTTTACCTTTTTACCTTTCTTCTTATTAAATTGCATTTCTGACTTGGAGCCTCTCACTCGTTTTGCTTTCAAAAAATGACAGAGGGGTATTTAGGGTGCTTGGCATTTGGAAGTCATTGACAGCTTTAAAACAAGTCACATAAGCAATGTGGGATCTTGTGAGCGTCTTTTGGTCATTTTCAGGTGACGTCTCAAATTTTCCAGTGACTTTCTCCTTCCCCATCTTTTCTCACTGCCCAGAGATGGTGTCCCACTTTGTAGGTTTGGAGAATCAGCAAGTGATATTTTCCCTAGAAACGTGTTGCTTTTCATGGGAAGTTGAAGATTTAATGTGTTAACCAGAAAGCAAGTCCTACTGAGGCAAAACCCAAATAAATTTTTAGGCTTTGGTAGCTGCGTGTGTGATTTTATGTAACTGAAGTGGAAAGTCAAATGAGCAGATGTTCTGACCTGCTGCAATCTGCATGCATTGCAAACTGAATTGCCTGAGCATCACAGCAATATGAAACCTGTGTAGGATGGCACTGAGGTGAGGCTACAGCTGCTGTAAAAGCTCTGTCTTGGCATTTGACCATCTTCTAAACATAAACAGCAAAATAACTCATCCATCTCCAGGCTCAGGAACGGCTGTGCGAGTTAGCCTCAACTTAAACCTTGTAGGTTTAAATTGGCTTTATAGACAAATACACTCAGGCTGAGGTCAGACAAGGCACTGGCAGGTTATGCAGGAAGGCTGAATCTTATTTTTATAAAACTCGCTGGAACCCATTTGCAACAACAGGTGCCATGGAGTGCATCTGCCTGATCGTTCACCACTGATAATAGAGCTGGAGATAGCTCAGTGAGCCTCTTCATCATGAATTTCTATTTTCTTTTATAGTCTTAAATATTCTCACTCCCTTTATCTGAGAAAACATATTGCACTTTAGTTTCTATTTCACTGGTTTTTGAACACTGCTGGTTTTAAGGGGCTATTACTTTTCCCCTTTGCCAGGTTCAGCATCTTATTCCTAAACAAGAAAAAGTATAACTGAAAAACCTAAACCCATTTTTTTTTACTTTGTCATTCATATGACTTTGGAAAGCAGTAAGCTGCAGATACTTTTGGGTTTTGTGTGTGTGAACCTGCAGTGAAAATCAACCGCTTTCCTGTATTTTATTATATGATTTATTTTTTTTAAGCATTTCTTACCCAGAAAAAGACACTTAAACATTCGCAGTCAGTAAATGTTGGCGAGCAGATAGCTCTGCCACAATTTTCCCTACTTTTCAAATTTTCATGTCTGGCATTACTTGAAAAGGGCACTCTTCTCTTACAGAGTGTATTAAATTGGGATATAACTTCTGTTTCCCTCTGGAGAAATCCTATTCTAACCCTATTAATTTTGGGTACATCCTTATGCACACCAGATATCGTTCCTGTATCTTTATTTTATCACTAAGATCGGTCCATTTGACAAATTTATCTTCAGAGAAGCTGAGGAATAAGATTACAGGGGCTTGATTCGGTTTGATAAGCAGCAGCAGATTTACATTTGCTTTGCATCAATGTGCTGCTTTTCCCCACTCGGTAGTAGAACCACTCCTGAGCAAACCTCCCCTTGCTTTCTTTCCCCGTCTGAGACAAACAGATGTTTGGCGAGATGTTTAGCATCTGAAATGATCCGTCTGCTCAGATTCTGGCGTTTATTTACTTTAAGTTACTTGTGGGTTTGGGGGTTGGTTTGTTTTTGGGTTTTTTTTCCAGTTGTGTTATGAAGAGAAAAACTTCAGAATCCCATTGTGAGTTTCTCATCTTCAAGCTGCAGCTCCTGCCCAACAATAGGGTGGTGAACAATGGACCATCAGAGCTGCAGGAAGCAATTCAGGGTTTGAATTGGGTAATGAAGAGCAAATGTACTCACGTCACCACAACTACGTGGAAGATGCTCTAAGATTTCATGACAAATCTTCTGCAACAGTCCAACTGCAGGAGAAATGTCTTGTGGAAGAGCAGAAATAGAAAGCCTTCATTCATCAGCAGTGTCTCTTTGACGGCTTCTTTACTTTCTCCTTTTTTTTTTTTTTTTTTTTTTTTCCAGATTTAGTCAGATAAATGGATATATTCCACATGCTAAGGCCAATGATACATTTTCCTTGCAGCACCTGCATCAGAATTATCATATTTGTGTTGGTGAGCACTGGTCTGTGTCACGACAAATATCAAGAACACGTCTTTTTTTTTTTTTTTTTTTTTTTTTTTTTTTTTTTTTTTTTAAGATCTCTTTATTAGATATACATCATATTTTGGTATTTGCAGAGAGAACAGTGTTTCTGGATCAAAGACACTTGAGTTGCAGAGGCAGATGTCCCATCTTCCTTTGGCCTGGCATGCTGCAGTAGGTCTGTAATTTATTAAAGTAATTTTTATTAGTGTTTAGTGCTGGGGAACGTCCACATTGGTCAGGCCTGTGGGTGAAATCAGTGCCATGCACAACACTAAGCCCCATTATTCTAATTCTGCAGCTAAACTGATGGGATGTTTTAAAATTGTGATGGATAAGCTGGAAAGTAAATCAAGGAGCAAGATGTCTTTGGTCTGTAAAAGGACTGAATAAAAGAAAACAGAAAAGAGAACATGCAGGCTGGAATATAGCAGCCAAAATAGTGTAGTAGTGATTGGTGTTTATTTGCATACCTGGCATAGATAATTAACTCATTCTGAAACATTTGATAGATAAAGGACAGAATAATCAACAGGAAAACGCATGATCTGACATCTGAGAAACTGATTGTGTGTGTGTGAAACGACTGATTTCTTGTTTGGAGCTGCTTGCTGGATGTCTGGTGATGTCTTGAACTAATTCCCTAATGAACATCTGAACCCATTACTCACTGAACTAATTCTCCTGACTGGTAAATTTGGGCTTGAGCTGTGGCTGTTGGTGGGAACAGACTCAGAGTAACAAGGGCTGATGGATGAATGCTGGGGAGTGCTTTGCATTAATATTGGCTGATGGGTAAAGAACTAATTATGGAAACAGGAAGAGCAATGAATGGTTCTTGGGAAAGTTTGGGGAGGTGAACCCTCCTGTAGCAGGAGCAGCTGCAAAGCAAATTTGATCAAATCTTGGGTTTTTCTGCCCTGTGGTTCTATGGTAGAGAAGGAAAGTCATGCTTGAAGCACATCTGGGAAATTTATGTTTACTTGCCAGTCACAGAGTTATAAAAGTTGAGGAATGCAGATGCAGTTAAGTTACTTGAAGAATTAATGAGGCCAGTAGAATATCACCCACTGTATTTTTCTGGGTGTTGGGGAGAGAAAAAGAATATGATCTTCCATTGCAGTTTCTGGTAGAAAGGTGTTTCTTTCAGCATAGGTGGAGAGAAAAAACACTTTGGTTTTCAGTAACAAAACAATTACCTCCCTGTCTGCTGCAAATCCTTCTGGTTTGAGGGAACAATATTTCTTGGAATGAAAGTAACAATGCTGGTTTGAAAAGTACATTATAAGCCACAATAGCTTTGCCACTGCATTCTGGTTTATGTCTGTGCTATTGTGTTTTAGTGTTTCTCTGAAATGAGCAAGCTGTGTCTTTTCCTTGTTGCAGTTTTCCAATGAGTGTATTGTGTCAGGTCACTAAATACAGCATATTTACAACTATTACTAACAAATCAGATTAAATGGGCCATGATTCTTTGGTTCTTGGCTTAATCAAGAACTTCATATATTTTTTAAAAAAGTAGGACTAGATCTCAATTGTGTAACTATTCTTCCCTAGAATTCTATGAAAAAGCTCTCTTTCTTCAAACCTTGGTAGGAAAGAAAAATAGCAATACTGTTCTGAGCTTCTGTATAATCTCCTTCTTGTTCCTTGCTGTCACTCTGTACGGTTCATACATTTTCAGTAGTAGAATAAGAATATAAATCTCTAAATATGTGTTTTGTTAGTATAGACAAATAAATAAATGAATTGCCCTAAAAATTGAAAGTGCCCCTTGGGATTCACTGAGCCATTCACAACCTAAGCTTGGCAGGCAATGATTTACCTGACCATCTATAACTTTTATTTGAAAAACAAGGACAATTAAAGATAGTATGAGGCATTTTGGTCATGAATTATTCTGACCAGGATTGTAACTAGAATTTTATTCCAATGCCTAAATGAAATATCTCCCTGCATATCCACTGAGTTTCATTATAGCTTCAGTTTTATTACCTCACTTTGAGAGATTTAATCCTTTTCTTGGAAATGCATTACTCTTCAGAAAGTACAAATAAAAATGAAATACAGCAATTTTTTTGATGGGAGGGTAAGGGGAGAAGAATAACAGGAGCGAAGGAATCAACTTTTGTATTTAAGATGACTAAACTTTTATGGTATTATTTTACTGAGGTGCTCTTAGCATTGTAACAGCTTTTTGAAAACTCAGGAAGGGCAAAGTTTAGAGGGTTTTGTAGAAGCCCCAGCCTTGGTGCTGTGGTGCCCTTTCTCTCCCCAGCAGCATCATCAGTGGCTGTGGTGGGTTCCCTGGGGGCCCAGGGGACTTGGATGCACAGAGAGGAATTTTCTGTTGTCAAGAGAAAAAGGAAAAAGGACAGACAGAATTCCTTCTTTCCAACCCAGGTCCCAGCACCTCACCTCAGCCCCTCACCTCTGTGCTTTGGAGCCTCTTTGGGTAAAAGACCAACAGGATGGAGGAAAGGACAGAGAATTGCAGAAGGCCAAGTTCCCTCCTGTTACTCTGCAAGGACAGCACAACCCAGGGGACTCTTGTTTTGTCCCCTGTGTCTGTGAAGGGGCTGAGCTGGAGCAGAGAGCAGAGCTCTGACACTGAGACCCCAGGGCAGGGGGTCTGTGCAGCTCCAGGGGCTTTGAGATGGAAAAGGGCTCGCCAAGAAGAGAAATCTTGCTGCAGGAGACTGTTAATATGTCCAGCATTTTCTCTGGCATGGAAGTCACCTTTCAAATTTGATAATTTTTGAGTTTTGCTTAACCTGACAAATGTTTTTCTTCATCTTCCTTCCCTTTCTTGTTCCAGTTTTCATCAGTGTCTTGGCACTTATAAATCCAACCTATTTTGTGTGTGAAGGGTAAAGATTAATGCTGCTGAAAAGGTTTATCTTTTTAACAGTGCTGTCACAGACTGAAGCATGTTACCCACAGTCTAAAACAAAATTGCATCGTAGATATTTTCTGTCTGAAAATGAATTTGCTCTTTTGAAATATAGATGGAAATAAAACTATTGTGTTGCTAGATAAAGATATATATTTTTTAACCTGTTTTATTGCATTTGTGCAGACAAATGCAGCATGAGTCTTAAAAATGTAACTCAAGAAGAGAAAAAGGGAAAGAGAAAAGAAAAAAAAAGAAAAATTAAAAGCAAAGGTAATGTTTGAGATGGAAATACAAAACAGGAGTGTGATAAAATTCCTGCAATTAAACCCAGTGGTAGAGTTTAGATGAAAAGGCACAAGGTCAGAATTTAAAAATTATTGGTTCTTAGCTGCTGTGGTTTTTTGTGTATTTTTTTTTTTAAGTCAAATAATTGACATAGAAAATTATGGTCAAAGTAAATTGATCTTTCTGCACTCTAATGATAGAACTCATATGATAAATTCCTCTGAGAAAAAAAAATAATAAAAAGATTCTGAATATGAAGTGGTAGAAAAACTATTCTTCTTGTAGTACCTATGGAAAGTCATAGGAATGGAATAGATTATGACTTTTATATATGTGGCAAACATTTGATTGAGGTTGAGGCTGGAGTATCAAGGAAGAAAGAGTTTCACCTATTAATTGTTTTTATTTAAAAATTAAAACACCTAGAGGAGGATACAAAGCCTCAATCTACAAAGGAATTTCCAGCTGAGGTACTCTGTAGTTAAATTCACAGGAAAGAAAAAGTCAATGGAAATTGCACATGAAGAACATGAATAGAAAGAGATGGGACAAGTCCAAGCAAAGGAAATCCAACTCCAGGGTACTGCTTAGGAAGTACTTTGGGAAAACCTTTTCTGAGGCTTTTAGTGTGAGCCAACAGGGATTGCAGCTGATGCTTGAAATCCCCCTTTGAATCAATGGATATAGAAACAGAAACCTGTTGTCTTGAGCTTGACCTTGGAAGATAACCCAAAGAAAAAAGCCTTACAAGTTTTCCCCAGTCCAAGGTATATTATGGACCTCTTATTTCAGAAGAATTACTTGCACATTTCTATAAGGCGTCACCCAACCTGGGGAGTGCTTGGCAATAATATCTCTTCCCCATGCACAAATCTGTTTTGCCACTCTCCCTTCCACCCAACTGCCTGGTCTCAGTTCCAGCTGTCTGGGCACAGATGGCTTCCTCACACACTGATCTAAGCCTTCCTTTGATTCTCTAGCACACTTTAACTCCCTTTCCCCCCCAGATATTTCCCAGATTGACACTGAGCCCTGGCAGCAGGGCTGTGCTGGGGCAGCTTTGAAGCCAAACTCACTGTCCCTGCATTTCCCAGCTGCAGCTGGGGCCACCACAGGTAGGGCCAGCAGCTGCTGCAGGCAAAGAAAACCTCACACATGGCCTGGGCTGCAGGTACAACTTCATTTCTCATCTATTTTTGTTCCTTGATGGGATCTCTGGGCTGATGCCATCCCCCCAGGCCAGTTCAAGATCACCCACACATCCCATTGTGAAGAGGTGAATACAATTTGTCAAAAATACAACACAGGAGATTTCAGAGAGCTCCAGGAGCTCGGGATTGTGTAGACAAAGCTTGGGAGACCAGCCAGAGATGCCATCTGCTCTGGGGTGGTGCAGGGCCAGCAGCTGTGCCCGTGCTCTGCTGAGGAGCCACCCCTGCCCTCTGCCCACAGCCTGGCAAAGCCCTGCCTGCCAGCTCTGCTGCTCTGAACACACACAGCAGGGAAAGTTCTCCTCTGCTGTTGTGCTTAAGGTCTGCAGAAAGCTTTGACTTGTCAAAACCAGCAGGAATGCAAAATATTTCTGTTATTGTGCACAGGAGGCCAAGTTCTGACAGGGAACAATCTCCTACTTAATTCATTTTATTCAACTTTATAAAACACGCTTGGAGACAAAAAGTATAATAAAACTCCAAAGTCCTGGGGTTGGTTAGTTAGTACAACATCCAACACTGCCACTGAATGGATGTATTTATTTATATATATAAAAAGCAGGAGGAAGACCTTAATCTGCTTAAAATACAGAGAAGAGCCAGATGTCAATTATGTAAATAATTTATGTATGCAACCTTCTGTCTTCCTCTTATTTTTATTTTCAGGACTAATATCTTTTTTGTTCTTTTTTGCAATCCACTCTGCTGACCTGCTCAGGCACAGGTATCTATTTACAAGGCAGGTCCAACTAACAACAATCCTGCTTCCAGATCCATAACTCTTTTCCCAGAAGTGCTTAGATGTTGTTTCAGGAAGCAGGCAATAAAATAAAAATAACAGCAGAAAAGTAACCTGAGTGATTTGGGAAAAAAATAAAAATGTCTCCACTGAATGCTCAATAATAATGATAATAATAAAAATAAACAGAACCAAAATAAAGGTATTGACAATTTATTCCCCTGTCTCTCTCTGCTCCAGACCTGGGAATTTATTTTTCAGCTCCATCATGCAAGTATTTCCTCTACAGAGAAGTCCAAAAGAGTCAAAGTGGAGAATTAAATAGTTTTCCATAAACTTCTGGAATCTACTACAAAATTATATCCTTTTTGTAGGAATGTTGGTGGGTTTTTTGGTTTTTTTTCTTAAGTGTCTTAACAAGCTGGAGCTGAAGCTGGCGCTGCTGCTCAGGGTGGGATTTGAGGTTTGTCCTGCTCTGTCCCGTTTCTCTCAGCGGTGCTGGAGGGGAGTGAAGATGCTCAGAGCGGTGCAGGAGCTCCAGCCCCGCATCCCGGGATTGATCTGCGGATTCCTCAGCGCCACCTGCTGCCACTGGGAAAGTTACAGCCGGCAATAATATTAATTAATTCACTGAGGATTTGTTTGCTTGGGTTTTTAATTATTATTTTTATTTTCAATCACTGCAAAGGAGGTGATTCCTGGGGAACACAGAAGCAAAACCTGCCGGGCAGCAAAAGCAGCAGGGTCTGACTTCCCAGCCCTGGGGCTTGGATTTGTCAGCACTGCAGTGACACCTGGACACTGATGTTATTCTCTAAGCAGAGGGTTCCAGGCAGAGCCCAAGCAGCCAAGGGCATCACAGGAATCAAATTCCCACTGCTCCACACCACAGCCCGTGCTGGGAGCTGTTTGCAGGAGGCAAGTAGAAATGGAAAGGTTTACTTCTTTATCCACTTCAAGAAGGAAAATGGGAGAATTGGGAAGAGGGCAGTTCTGACAGACTTTGGAAGCCACAAAACAAGTAGTTGGGTAACACAGGCATTATTTATATGTGAGACTCCCAGCTGGATAGGTATCCCAAACATCCCTGCCTGCCTATCACCACTGTATCCTGGGAATATACAGTCAACAACAGAACAACTTATCATGCCTTTTCCCTTGTAATGATCTCAGTAATTTACTGGGGCTGGATATTAAAATGTCTTTCCCTACTGCCAGGCATTTGCATACATCCATCAGCCAGCTTGTATACGTGGGATGGGAGATGATTTAATGCTGCCAAGGAGGCTTAGGATGTGGATAAATGTTTTTGTAAGGTTTGTTAATGCTGTCATGCCAAGATTTAAGAGGCCAAAGACCTGTCCTAGGCATAATGACTGGCTGAAGCAATCCTGGAAACACCTCTGTCTAGGGAAGTTATATTTAAGAAAGATTTTAGAAAACAATATATAGTCACTATCAATATCTAGCAAAATAGAGTTTCACTCTAATCATTTTAATCCAAATACAAAATCAAGTTTCTTGAGTGAATTTTCCCAATTCATCTGCAGTTTGAGCCTCCAACTATTACAAAGCTGAATATTTGCACATCTGATCTGCCTGGACACTGGCCCAAATTAGCTTTGTGCATGCCCTGGAGCAGCTGTTCTGCATACAGAATGGCAAGAGGGAATACCAGGAGTAGGAGTAGGAGGGCACATACCTGGGGCTAGGACAGACAAATTCAATCAGCATGGACGGTCTGTGGGAGCAGAAAGCAAGTAGATTAATATTAATTACTCTCAATGGTTTACATTTTGTGAAGAAAGTACTTTTGCTGAGGGAGAGTTTCTCAACTACCATTTGAATACTCCTGGCTTGTTTTGGAGAAAAAGAGAAGTGCAAAATCTTGGTAGATTAAAAAATGTCATTAACTTACCACTGTCCTGCCTCATCAATAATATTTTCACTGATATAAGCCCTGAAGATTCAGGAAATCAACTGAAAGACAAAATCACACCCTCAGAATTGTGTGCTTTGCAGTCCCTGTGTGTACATCTCCTCCTGATGTCCCACATCTGCCTGATCCTCCTTTCTGCAGCCAGGCACAGGCACCCAAATCCAGCTGAACCCAAACACCCAAATTTAGCTGAAGACCTCGAAAGTTTCCCTGGACTAAAGTGGTGTCAGTGCCTCAAGGCTTCCAGAGAGTCAGCATCTTACTCGTTGTGCATGATGCACTTGTTACAGAGATGTTTAATGCTCTGGAAATGCAAACAAGCTCTGGTGATTTGAGAGATGCATGGCTGTTGTTAATGTGCTTTACCCAAGACAGAGTTCCAGTTGTTTGTCTGAGGGGGATCCACAGCAGGTCCATGTTAATTAATTCAGTATTACAAGGCAGAACAAGAACAAGAGGAATATCTACAATTCTCTATTGCACCCCAGAAGAATTTCCCAGAAGAAATACCTACTGGCTCTACTAAACTGATTCTTATGCTAGTAACTAACAGAAAGAATGTAAAGGAATCTGAGCCTCCTTATCAATGAATTTAACATTATAAGCAGGCGCTTTTTCAATAAAATATTTACTTTTCCTACCTCTGCATGGAGAGGTATTTTGAATTAGAATAAGAGCCTGGTGCTTAAGCCACCTGCGCAGGTTCATTTGCAGCATGAGGAGTGCAGTGAGTGTCCTGCAGGCACAGTGTTAGAGCTCAGCCGGGCCACGGGGGTCCAACTTCTTTGCTTTTTCCTGTTAATCACTTTTCTTCAGGGCATTGCCCAGACATGACAGGATTTAATTTCTTAACAAAGAGGAAGAGATTGTTTCGCTGACAGAAGTGTGGAAACCAAACTCTTGCTGTGGAGGCTGCAATTTCTGCTGGGATTAAAGGATCTTGGCCAATTCACCCCTAAAGATCTCCTCTACTGCCTCTTGCTACTGTGTGATTTTTGTCAGACAGAATTCACATTTCCAGTTGGCTTTGGCTTAGTGGATGTCTGTTGAACTGAAAGTATTTTTAACATGTCACTTTATCCATAGTCCAGTGTGTCTCAATTTCCATTTCAAATACAGCTCATATCTGACTAATCTTTTGCTTCTTCAACATTTTCAAGGAACTGTAAATTCCACTATTTAATTAATGGGTCAAAGAGGCTGAGCTGCCTTCATGCAAAACAGAACCTTGCAGTGATTAATTAAAATTGCTCTCACTGTTCCAGCTTGGTAGATAGACTTGAGCATGGCACATTTTGCCACAGAGTGCAAAACAAAGTGTGCTAAACTTAGAGAAGCAAAAGGAAATGTGATTATTACAAATGAGGGAACAATTTTTGCAGTATGCAGAGACTGATTTTTAAAGGACGCTTTCAAGAGTTACGATGAATTTAAATTTGATCAGCCTTAATGTTCATTCCCTTATGCTGTGCTGGCAGATGTCTCTGGGTTCAGAGAGCTTTTAACCACACACCATTTTATCCTTTAAAAAAGAGGAACAAAAATACTATTTACATGAATTCTGCAGAGTAACAGTGCATTGTGCAGTCTCCTCTGGTTCTTATAGAAACAGCCAAGTAATGAGAAGTAATTTCCAGAATAACATGTTTTGAGTATGCAGAAAGCAGCAAAAAATGAAATAATATTAATTTGAGGTGTTATCTGACATATAAGGGAGAATTCTTTTGATTTGTTGGAGGGACAAAAGTCTTTCATTGGTTGCTCACTTTAAACCTCCTTTATGAAACCCTAAGCTGTGGCATGACTGGAAAGAATATTGAAAACCTGAATTTGAGGAAGAACATGCTGGTCTCTACTTGCTTGTTTGGTTGGTCAGGTAATATGTGCTTTGTTCTTTTTAATAGAAACTTCAGCTTTTGTGGAGTGATAGCTTTGTAATTACAATCACAGTCTGGCTCAACTGTGTTTAAAGGACTTCAGGTTTTGCCTTGGTTCTCTCTCTCTCTGTCACAGCCATCACATACCAGTGTCTGAAGAGGCATAAATCTAAATGCATTATCTGCTTTCCTATCAAGATAAATTATCTGTTTTCTATCAAGACGTTGAGGGGACCTAAGGCCAAATCCTCAACAGATCCTTGGATGGAGAAATTTAGCTGGAATATTGTCCTAGTGATGTGGCTCTGGGAGTGACCTGAGGAACTCCATCCCTGGGGATATTCCATCCCTGTGCTCCCAGTATTCCTGGCAGGGAGTGGGCAGGAAGCACAGGATGCTGAAGTGGGGATGCCCACTGGTGCTGTCCTTCATTTCTGCCTCGTGCAGCTTCTCCAAGGTGCATCACAGGCTGTCTCCTGGTCAGCAGATGGCAAGTCCAGATGTTTCCACAGCTCTGAACCTGTGATGGCTCTGTGTTGGTGTGGTGAGGGAATGCCAACATAGCAGCTAGGAATGAGGGCAGCAGCAAAATGGAATATTTTGAGTTATCCTCAGTTGAACAGACCTCTTATTTATTCTGTGGTTTAGTCTCTTGTGCCTTTCCTTTCAGTAAAATACATTCATTTCATTCTTCAAAAACCTTCCCTAGCTCCCAATGAGAGGATTCCTTGGGAGAAACAGCGGGGGAAGTTCCGACAGTGGATAATAGAAGTAATTTCCTTTGTGCATTTTAGAAACCTCAGCTTAACCTGTTTTCCTCCCTTCATGCACACTCACACGTCCCATGGCTCATGGATCCGCCCCTCGGTTAAAAGTTTAAATGCTGATCAGCAGGAGTTGGCTTTAATCACCACAAAAAGGCCACTGACAAACAGCTTTCCTGGTATGGATCCTGTACATGCTTTTACCTTTCCACATTGCATTTAAATTTGGAATTAACCCCCCAAACCCCCCCACTAATGCGAGATCCAGACCTCACTAGCATTGCCATCTGCTAAAAGATCAACAGTGCAACCCAGGGCATCAATGACAGCAAAAGGAGGCATTGGGTTTGTGAATTGAATCCTCCTGCTGTGCCCAAGTATTTATATATATATATATTTATTTATTCCCCTTTGCTGCTGGATGCAGGGATACTGAGGGCAGTGGTGGGTGCTGCCCTCAGCACCACGAACACAAAGCCTGGGGGCTGGTTCCCTGCAGCAGCCAGCAGCGATTTCCATGACAACCAGCAAGCTGATTACTCAATTACAGCCTTCCTTTTAAAAAGTGACATCAAGCCAAGGGGACAACACATCCTCAGCTTCCCATGGTGCTCGATTTTCAAAGCACTGAGCTGTGTTTAACTTTTTAATATACCTTGTGATCATGTTTGGCAACCTAGTTCTGGATCTTTTTTTTTTTTTTTTAAATTGTTATTACCTTCATCATTATTGTGTTCCAATCGTTCTTTGAAATGCCGAGAAAGTGAAAAGCTACTTAAAACACAGAGTTTTTCTTGTTACAGGGAGCATGCAGATGCAACCAACACCCAGTGAAAAGCCTTACTGGCCTTGGAGAGTGTCCTGGGTTGCAGTGTAGGATGTACACAAAGTATTTATTCTATCACCATCTTCATGAACTGTTGAAACCAGGTGGGGCAGTGTTTTCCCAAGCCCCCTGCCTTTGGGCTCTTCTGCCCATGGCCCATCAATGCCTTGCCCAGGACTCACAGGGAACTCCCTCCAGGAGTTATCTCTGTTTAAGGGGCCATCAAGGACCCACTTCACAATTCATCATCCCATTGGGAGATGCTCCACCCAGGGGGAGGAGCCAAGCATTCTCACCTGTATATAATCTGGGATTTGGGACAGGCCAAGCAGCCCTGAGCCACTGGATTCCCAGGGGACAAGACTTACCAGACCTTTCTACAGGATCACTGCTTCAGGAAGAGCCCCTCACCTGGACTGCTTGCACCACCCTGCTCAGGTTGTATTCTGACTCTGTCAGTGGTCTTTTGTGTTATTGCATTTATTTTATTTTATTTTACCTTTTTACCTTTCTTTTTCTTAAATTGTATTTCTGACTTGGAGCCTCTCACCCATTTTTCTTTCAAACCACAACAGAGGGCTGTGACAGATGCACTTTTAGGGGAGTGCTGGAGCTATGATCTATTTTGCAAAGTGTGCCAAACCTGTTAAAAGAAACCTCAACAGAGGTACCCATGCTGAAGTCTCTGAAACTGAGTTTTCTCCTCATGCTGTGCAGGCTTTTCATGCCTAATGTGCTCCTGCAGGTACCAGCGTGCTGTTCTCAGGGCTGATGCATTTTTCATCCTTCTGCGTGAGCAGAGATAACAGGATATTTTTCTGCAACTTAAGAAAGGGGAAAAGCTGAGCATACACTTGTGATCTTGGCTTTCATTGCTTTGTTTAGATCAGTTCAGATTTATTACATCAGCTGTGCACAGACTGAGGAATTCCTTTGTTTTTTATAGGGATACAACTGCTGTTAAAGCTCCTTGAGGGGCTGGTCAAGGTCCTTCTCATCACCATGACAAGAGAGAGTTGTTCAGTGACAAACCTCCTTTACCAAGCAAACTGGAAGAGCCAAGCTAAGCCAGAGAGGAAAATAGAAGCATGGAAGTAGAAAGTTGCTTTGCTGATGACCTTGCCTGTGCTCACAGGATCATAGAACAGTTTACACTGAAAAGGACATTCACAGGTCATCTCATCAAGCCCTCACTCAGAGCAGGGCCAAGATCAAGGTTAGATCTACTTTCAAAGTTAATAGATTTTTTTTCCAGCCAGGGAAAAGGACAGCTCAGGGCTCTTTGTAGCCAACTCTGGAGTATTTCCATGGCCAGAAATAGCCCAGGTTCCTTGGGCTGCTGTTCCAAGGTTTAACACCCTCACTGCTCTCAGCCTGCTCTGTTTCTCATGTTCCCTCCACAGTGATGCTCTGCAGGTCTGCAGGAACAGAGTATGGGAACATCTCTGCATGGCTTCTCATGACACTTCCAGAATGAAACTGTTTTCACATCTTCTGCCTTCCAAACTGTGTATCCAGCTCAAAGCAGCTCTTGGATTCTGGAGGAAGCTGTCCCAAACCAGCAGTGTCATCTGAAGTGCTCACTCATGGTTCAGGCCAAGAGAAAGATATAGGATTTTAAACCCATAACTTATAAAGAACTGGGTGCTGCTTGCTCTGCCCTGAGGTAATCCCTGGGTTTGTTGGAAAAGCCTTTGCAAGTGGTTTTCACTTCTCTTTGAAGGTGCCAAGGGGTTCTGGCTGTAAAGAGACTGTGTGACACTGCAGAGACAGATTAGTAGGATGACTGAGACCTTTCCAAACATTTCTTTACCATATTTCTCCTCCCTGAGTTTGGATCATCTCCCCAGACAAGAAAACAGCCACTTCAACTCTCATGGCCTAAGACTGAGGGTTCACTTATTATGTCCTAAACAGGAACCTCCTCACAGCTGTTTTCAATATTAATGCTCTAGGAAAAGGAAAAGTTGAAGATGAATTTGCTGAACAGTGGTCAGCAAAATGTTGTTTGCTTACAAATTCGGTTTCTCAGTATAGCTGATTAATCTCTACAAAGATTTCAGTTTTCTAAACTGCATCACTTTCCTTAATAAAGGAAGAAAAAAACTTTCTTTCAAGCACTTTATGGTACCTTTAGGGACACACTCCCAAGCTCTAGCAGTTCCTAAATCACGGATTGTGAGGAGCTGGCAGAGTTTACCAAGAGAAAGATCTTTGTTGTCTCCTTTCCCCATAATAGTCACCACTGATGATTATCAGACAGAGGTTAAAATTAGCTTGTTTACTCCATTTATCTGGTTTTGGAACTGACCTGAGCAGCAGGTTTCCTGCAGGGGAAAACTGTGAGCTCCTCTTGTCTGTCAGAGTGGAAGAAGCTTCCCTGTCTCTCCCCAAAGAGCAGAGCAGGATCCAAAGTCCAACCCATTCAATGAATCCCACAGAAGACAGATGGGTATATGAACCTTTCTGATTTCCCTAGATACTCTTAAATTGGTTTGTGTGGAGTATAAAAAGCAACAACATGGTGAGAGGAACAGTAAACCACAGCAAATGAACTGTTTCTATGCATTTCCTCATGTTTTGTCCCTCTTCAACATTTTTTAAACCAAACCATAGCCCTTCTCAGTGAAATGATTGACTAAAAAGTGCCTGATTATTTCAGCATTATTTGCTTTGCAAACTGCCTGTGTTATTCTATTTCAAAGCTATGAAAACATAATCTGATTTTTCCAACCACCCCTGGGAAAGAGTAGCTGAAGATGAGGCTTTCCAGTCGTGTCATTTCAGTGTGTGATGGAGATGTCAAACTGTGCAGAGGAGGGAGCTGCCCTGCCAGGCATCTGTGGGAGAAGGGGCAGGTTTTACTGGCACAGGTGCTGGTCAGGAAGGCAGGGACAAAGCTCAGAACACCAAATTGTTGTTTCCTGCTCCTCACTTAATGAATCAGCTTCCCAGCAAGGCACACTCTGGAAAGGAGAGGTAAAAGGGATCAGCTGGAATATTACCTGAGCCATGCTGCAGAGTGACAGTAGAAACAAATGGGAATTTCAAAAAGGTGGCAGATCTACATGGGGTGGAGGATCTTCACTGACTTTGGGGGCTCATAGGATGGGTAGGTGCATGAGCTGGGAGTCTAAATGATGGGATAAATGCAGGCAAATATAATTCTTGGTACTTAAGACAGCTGTGATGAGCTGTACCTTGTCCCCTGGCCTTCTTTTCCTTAAAAAGTCACTGAGAACCAGAGCTGGGAAACCAAATCTCACTGATAAAGGGACAAGTACATGTATGCTTTAAAGGGCAGGTGTGTTACTAAGGTATAGGATCTGCAGTGTCTCAGATGGGCTGTGCATTGCAGGATGTCCTCCTGTCTCCTCTCAGAGCCTCACACACACAAAAGGACATTTTTTCAGAGAACTGGCAGGAAACTAAAGAGAATTTAGGTTGGGATAGTTAAACTTCCATGTGATATATGTTTGCATCATTATATCTTGGGAGAACACTTCCTTTCAATTATCTGGGGACATGAAGTTGTTTCCTCTCTGTCAGTCCTGCCTTTATCCCTTCCCTTCTCCACCCTCAGTGGTAGCTTCTTGCTGTGTAAAGGCTTCAAATTAAACAGAGACATCCCTTTCCTTTCTCTCACCACTATTTAGTTTGCAAATGGCAATGATTAATCATATAGGGGATCTATTTTCTGTGTAACAGGGTTGTGCATTTGCAATTTTTCCCAGCACATCATTATCTTCTCTCGTGGTCATAAAGCCATGCTTCTGAAGTTGTCTCCTGGGGATGATCAACCAGGATGCTGGGTGAGGTGAGCAGAGGCCTCCATTTTCATTTATTCTCTCTAGGTTTTATTTTATTTATGTATTTGCATATTTTTGAGAACCTGGAGTTTAGACTGTTTAATAGACTGGAAAAATAATTGAGAGGAAGATCCAAATATCTTTTCCCCTCTCTAGGGACACACAGTCCATTTCACTGGAAATACAGACAGTGGAGAAGTTTGCACTCTTTTCATTAGTGCTTTGGTCTTGCGGTAACCATTGTGAAGGCAGAACTCAAAGAGAAGAGGTGACACCTGCTCTCACCTGTGACAGCCCTGGAGTGCAGTGGGACTCGTGTCAGGCACAGCTTTGCAGAGCAGTGTCAGTGCAGCCTGAAGAGAGTCTCTGAATCTCCCAAACATGAGCTGTGGCTGCTTGGAGGATCAGAAAAGAGAGACAGGAGCACTGGAGGGTCAGCAGCTGTCACACAGCACAGCACTGACCTTCACGAGACCTCAAAATAACTGAGAGAGACCTCAGTCTTTTGCCTGATTTTAACTTTCCATCCTCCTTCCAACCTCACCTCACACTTCTTGATCCATGAGCTCGAACTCATCCACAAGTCACTGAAATTCTTTCCTTGATCCACTACAAATACTCTGCATTTCAATCTCTGCCTCAGGATGTCCATTATGGGTTGGGCTGGATCTGGAGTCAGGCTGGGCTCTCCTGATTTATTAAATGAAGCAGTCTTTGTGTCAGTCATACTCAAGTGCTGAATTTCATTCCAGTCTGTTGGGTACTGAAAGAACAAATTCTTTGACATTTTTATTGAAATATGTTCAGTGCACTTTCAGACACTCACTAAAATTGAGATTTTTCTTTACCATGTAATTTATGATCAAGGGAACAGAGCCAATGACTAATTTATTTTACCAAATAAGTCTTTAGTCTTTCCATTTATGTGCATATGTTATTATTTCTATTTTAGAAGGATGTGATTATTCTATAGTACTTTCCAGCATTTATATCATCTTTGTTCTTCTCCAGGTAAAGAAAACAGAACTTCCACTTGCAAAATTCCTGTACCTCCAATTCCCCATCATTTCCCCTAATTCAGGTGATATCAAAACAAAGTATAATCAGATCCCTGAAAATGGGAAGCCAGGAAATGCAACCCGGTTTGGGGGTGTTGAGTTTAATTTTACAGCCTCATTACAGCAATTGCCCTGACTATTAATTTGTTCTGACTTTACTTGCTCTTGTTAAAAGTTAAAACATTATTAGCACCAAATGCCCTCCACAAACCTGGCACAACAGTCCTGTCAGAAACAACAGATACTGGCAGATACCAAGGCTCTGATCTGTGTGATGCTCTGTGGTTCAGTTCCCTAAACTGTGCAAATTAGCTGTCACTCAGAACTTCTTCTTTAGGGCCTGGGTAATTTCTGCAGCAAATAGAGAATCAGCATCAGCCACTCCTAATTAGCAGAGTTTTCTCCTGGGATAAAAAGGGGAGACGAGACAAAAGAGGGACCATCCTCATTTGTTCAGTAGGAGCCTCAAAGAAGAATCTATTCTGTCATTTAGGAGACCTAGATGTGAAAGAGCCCCATCGTGCTGGGGGATGCACAGACACAGGATCTGTTGCAAGGACAACAATTAAAACATCAAGAGGATATCAACAGGCAGCTACTTTAAAACATTCAGACCCCTGGAACTGGATGGATCCACAGCCAGCAAAAGGATCTTCTGCCTCCAGCAATCATGAGGGTGGTGTTGAGATCAGTCTTGTCTTCCCAGTGGTTTTTACTCTATTTTTTGTTACATTTTGAGGATACAAATAAAGATGGAGCAAAGGTGAAAGTTCTGCTTATCTATCCAATACAGTGTTTTATATAGGAAGCTGAACAAGAGCACTTAATCAAACTGCTCCATCTGTGTCAACACTTCTGATGGCTTGAGATGGCACCACTAATGCCTGGACATCCATCATGCCTCTGTAACAGCCAGGTACCCCAAGGAATAATTCAGGGGCCTTCTCCCAGGATATTGCTCAGTGTAAAGTCAGTATTTTAATGGCTTTTCCAATGGGAATATTGCTTATGACAGTTTCATACAGCTGTAGTATTACTGCTATTTATCTTCACACCCCTCTGATGGTGCTGTGTCCTCACATTGCCCTTTCATGCAATGCCCTTTGGTCTCTACTTCCTCACTGTAGAATAGAGAGGGAGGAGAAGGTCAAATCCACAACCCTGGGGAGAATATCTTCACCAGCAACATTTAGAAACTGAGATGAGATGTGTTTGGATGATGTCTTTGCTGCCCTGTACATATTTTCCACAATGCAAGTCTGGCTACCACAGGGTGATCTAGATCCCAGGCAGTGATATCTTGCTCAGAGTGTCAGCAGAGTGCCTTTGGCAGGACATTTGGGTTTAGCTCAACACTTCAAGTGTTGAAGTACCTGGGCCTGTAATGGATTTTTTAGCTGCAGAAGTAAACTGAGTTTGTGAAGATGTAAGTGCAGAGGTTGCTAAATCTCTTTTACTGATGTCAGTGTCTGGGAAGAGTGCTCAGCATCTGCTGTAAGACGTGCTCTTCAACAGCCTACCAATGTTTTGGGAACAAGGGGCTTATTTTAGTTCCTTTTGCCATGTTTATATAGCCTTTGCAACAGCTTACACAAGCATAAGAGTCCTTATCCAGTGCTGAAATGTGTTCTCCACCTTTGACAAAGTGTTCAATGTTTTCTCTGTTTCTAGATTGTTCATCTCAAATGAAGGCTGATTTTCCTGTGATTCACTCCCAGCTTTTGAGAGTATATTTTCTGCCTATAGAGGTATTTCAGAGAGAAGTGAGGAAAAAAGGATTTTTAATGAATTAAATATACAATAAATATACCAGAACAATGCATTTTACAGCTATGTCCCCTGCCTTTCACTGGGAATATAATCATATAACACAACAATAAGGTACAGAATTTGAGATCTGCCTCTACAGAACTATGAGGAATTGGGTTGTTCCAGAAAACCTCATGATGAACTGACATGAGATTCCTTCTTTGTGGTTCTTTCTGCTACTGATTTTTCCACGGATTCTTCTTGGCGGGCTCTACTAGAAATGCCAGTTCCTTTTAGTTTGAGATGAAGGAGAAAAAAAGATGATTATAAATAAAGGGGGAGGGGAAAAAAAGGGAAAATATTTAATCTTCCTTAATGATAACTTCATTAAATCTTCTCATTACAGTAATTGCAGGTTTAACTAACGATTTTCCCATTGTGCAAGCTCTGGAGAGGCTGGGAATTTAATAAACAGTTAGAATAATACCACACAATGAAGGCAAAAGGTGAAATTGCTACTTGGATGCATCTCTTTCAGCTAAACTGTGCAGGATCAAGGGGTCACTCAGCAGAGATAATTGTTAATGTGGCTCTGAGGGGCAGCCAGGCAGACAAACATCCCCGTGTTCTTCTGGGTTGCCATTTGATTACAACTCCAGTCCTTGATTGCACTTCAGAAATGATTAATAGATTAATACTTAGACACTCTTGAAAATGGACAATAAGGAGGGGAAACCAAAGTGAGGCCAAAGTGCAGGTGACTTTTGAACCAGGAGAATTTTGTGGTTTTATTCTGATCCCTTTTAGGATTATTTCATTAATGTCAGTACAGCAGGAGGAGCTCAGGGCCCAGGTGCTGCACAGGGAATCCAATAACAGGAGTTCACTGCTGGCTCTGCAAAAGCTTTGCTCTCACTGGAAAGCACTTAATCTCTCCCTCCTTTCATTCATCATCTGTAAAGTGATGGTGAAAGGTTGTTTCCTACAAATCCACCTGGGCAGAGCTTCCTGCAGCACAGAATCCATACACAAGACAGATTTCAGGCTGAGAAGAACTTCTGAAACTTTCAAATTCAGCAGCCAGCAATAATGCAGCTGTTGTTAAGACGTGAGGACCCAGAGATCCATTGTAACTGTATTGATTTACAGTTTTTAGGCCAGGGAGTGTGATCAACTCTGAAACTGCCTCAAAACACAGACAACAATTTAATTTCAGCAGCAACTGGCTGGCAAGAAGATGTCATTACCAAACAATTTGTTTGAACCGAGCAACTTTCATACCTCTTTTTTTCTTTCTTTTTTTTTTTTTTTCCTGGTGCTTTTGTGTGGATTCCTGGAAGCATGAAAGCAAGCTAAGATGGATCATCAATTGAGAGCAAGTATTCCATTACATTTCCCTTGCTTCTCTCTTTAAGTATCATTACATAGCATTTATTTATTTTTGTATTATCTTTTAGCAACCAAAGTTTGAAGTTTTAAACATCTCTTAGCTCTTTTTAATTCATAAAAAATGTGAGCTTCCATCACAGTATCTCTCATACGCAGGGTTAGAGAATTTTCTGTCCCAAACACACCCAGCCCAAAATTGTTCTGTCTGATCACAATTAAAACTTTGCAACAAATAGCACAAATAACTCACCTTATCCCCCTTTCTGAACTCGCTCAAGGAATCGTTATTTCACATAAATTACAGTTTAATATTTAAAAGCAATGCACTGAGGTTTAAATATTGCTCCCCCAGCTGGAAAAGTACATTTAATTTGCAATTGGTAATGGTCTGCTTACAATTAAATACTGAAACATTCATTAGGATGTTCTGGCTAGCATATAATTCTGCCCAGTCACGTTGAAAGAGCTTCACTGCTATCAAGAGACAGATGCAGTCATCCCTTCTGTGTGGGGAGAGTTAAAAAGAGACCCTTGATTAAATGGTGACTCACGAGAGAAAGGCTTGGGGAGAAATTCCGAGGGTGATACAATCCCCACGGAGAGTTTGGGTGCACAACAACAGGGTAGGCACAGAGCATCCTCCTCCCCAGGGAGAGCTGCCTTCAAGGTGAGGATTTTGCCTGTGCCCTGGATCCCAGCTGCAAGGCAGCACCTTGGCAGCTTCGAAAATCTTTTCAATTCATCTTTATGCTTTTACCTCTTCTTTTACCTCTGAGCCTCGGAGCTTGCATGGTCTGCAGTAAGGTGACTTCAGGACAAGTGACAAGTAATTAGGTGTGTGGAGATTAAAACCTGATTTATCACTGGCCTTTCTGTGTACTGCAGGGCGATGTGTGGGTATGCCAGAGCACCCCAGAGAGCTGGGAGCTAAATCTAAGCAATACAGAATGGGAACACATCTCTGAGTGATATTACACACCTCTACCATCCCCAGTCCAAGGCTGGGGAACAGGTATCATCCAGGGAATAAATCCTTCAGGTGCAGGAGTGGCTGGATGTGAGGAGAGCCTGGAGGGGGAGATCTCACAGTAAAACCTCTCCTGTTTAAAACAAAGGCTCTTTGCTCCAGGACTGATGACCAGGGCAGTCTCTTTCCTTCCAACACCACACACTTAGTCTAGGAGTTTGTGCTGCTGCTTTTTGCCTCCATCCATTGCCTGCAGGTCTTCCAGCTTCTACTGCACTGATTCTAACTTAAATTCTCTTTTCAGCCATGACTCATAAGCACTTTGCAGTGATTTTGTAGCACAAACCCTTAAAAAGATTAAAATCTCCGGAAAAGCACTACCTAAAGTTGAATGAAGCTTACAGCCACAACCCCAGGGAGGGAATTACCCATAGTGTCTTCAGCTAGAAAGGTTCTTTGACTATGGGTGTTTTTGATACAGTGGGTGTTAAAGAACTCTGAAAAATCTTCTGAGCAGAAATTCAGGTAGAATTGCACTTGCTAGAACCTGGCACTGTGAACTTCCTTTCAGGGATACTGATGTTCTTACTTAAGAAAACTGTGTAGAAAATTTAAGCAAAAGTAATTTTCGACAGAGGATAAGAAACAATGAGGAATAAATCCAATTTGGTGACAACTGGTTGTTCAGTAGCTGGATGAGATCACAGCAGGTCTGTGCTTTATGGTGCTCTGGAAAGTTGCTCAGCCCAGTACCAACCACTCTGAATCAGGAGGAGATCTCATCTCATCTCAGCATAAGGAGGTTCTGTGAGGTGGATCCCTCTCCCTCTGAACAGAGAAACTGTCTCCTGTGCCATGCTGGCTGCAGAAGAAATTTATGGCATTATTCATGTGTTTTGGGAGGATGTAAGGAGCAAAGCCCATAGCAAAGGAAAAGTAAAGGGTCTTCCCAGCACTGAGTGCAGAAGACAAGAAATTTTATTATTGTGAGGGCGTGGTGCAAGACACGCCAGTTTTCAATGTTCACCCTTGCTTTGGAATCAACATAGATTATCCATTCTTGTTTTTCAGGCCCCAAGGTGGGTTTGTTTTTTTGGTGTTGCTCTAGTCAGTAAACCCTCACCAGCCCTCCCACACCTGGCCCAGGGGAACTTATAATGGGGAAAAAAACCAAAAAGGCTTGAAATTGCAATATACGCTTCTAACTTTGAGCAGTGAGATCTTTTGGATGGGTTTGGGAAAACTCATCTCAGTGCCAACCCCAGGAGGACCCATTCAGCCCCATTTGTTTCTTCCCCTCCTAGTGAACCCTGCAGACAAGCACTCATCAATTAGTGTGACTTTGTGCCCTAATTACACCATATTATTGTTATCTTTATGAAAAACAGACCTGCTGCAAGTCTAGAATCAGTATTCCTCCTACACTTCTCCTTAAGCTACTTTCCCTGCAGGCACACTCTCTTTCCCTCACTCTCCTTGTCTCTCTGTTTTGCTGGTAGCTTTGTTTTAGACAGGAATCTTTTTCTCCCAGTCACTACTGAATAAAACCTTCTGCTTTCTGTGTCCTGTACTGAAAAGGAGAAATCTTCAGCAAAAATAGAGAGCAGCTAAGTGTGAGAGGACAGGTGAAAAGATTCCTGACAATGCTATGGAATAAAAGGCAGGGAGGGGAGGAGGGAAAAAATTGCTGTTTTGCAAAGGATGCTCTTTGGAGGAGATTGTGCCTGTGAACACGTTGGCATGAGTGTGGATGTAAAAGATGGGAGGGACAGAGGTAAAGGGATCTGTGTGTGTTGGAATCTCTGGGGGAAAGGGGGAATTTCCTAATTCTGGAATTGGGATTAACTGGGCCTTAAATTTCCAAGAGCTTTAGTAGGAACGGAAATGCATTCCCTGATTGATGTCCCTGTGTGTGAGGCTGCTCCTGTTCACAGCTCCCTTGGAAAGCTCTCACCTACAACAGGCAGGTACAAAGCTGATGTCTCCACGTGCCACAAACCCAACACCTCCAGCAGGTTTCAGGCTTGCTGCCCTTTCCCACAGCACCTGCCATGGGCTTAGCCAGGAATCTCTGGTGTGCCCCTTCTGTGTCCAATCTACTGCACAAATGTAAAAATTATTCCAGTTCTACTGGAGGGAGTTTCTAGGTGGAAAGGGAGATGTCCAAGGAACCCAGATGCTCTGGCATGGCTGAGCAGGATGGGCTAAGTCAGAGCATGTCTGGGTTCTCTGCCTGGCAGAGCAGCTGTACCTGACTCTTTGGGCCAGCAGCAGATCTGCTGAGCTACTGTGTTCACTGGCTCACCTCTAAGCCTGGCAGCTCTCTGGATGTTAATAATCCTGGATTCTCAGTTGGATACAACTGTTCATTGCACAAGATTATTTTCTTCCTCTTCCTTTGTCACCTGTCAGTATTTGAGGGGTGCTGCCTCTGTGTCTGAACCCCTGGGACCCCCATGCTGCACACTGTGAGTGACCCTTCCTGCTCAGTCCCTGCAAGCCTCAAACACAACTGAGTCACTCAGGACAATTGCTCCTGCCTTTATCTTGAAGTGTCTTCACTTGGTCTTGCAGAAAGGTTTGTGAATTCAATGTCTTATCCACTGTTCTCAATCTATTTTAATCAATTTCAATCACAGAAGTGATCAGGGGAAGGAACCATCTTTTTGGGGATTGCAGTGTAGTGCTGAAAGCTTTGATTCTCCACAGAGCTCCAAAAAGCTACTGGAGTAGAAAGGACAGAGTAATAACAGCTTCTGCCAACAAGAGAGGTTGAGCCATGAGACAATGATACATTCTTCAAAATTTACTTCTGCAGGGCTTTGCTTCTGCAGCCCCACAGTCAGTAGTAGCTGGGCTGTAAAGAAAATCTGTAAAGCTAATTTAGGCACATCTAGATGGGTTGGTCATCAGTTCTTGCATCTGCAAAAAACTGCAGAACTGCTGCTGTGTTTGAAGGAATTCAGCCAAGAGGTTGGGAAGCTTTTGTCATTTTATCAGCCAGAATTTTGGTGTAACAATAGCTCTGTGCCTTTGCAAAACATGTGTTAGGAAAGTTACTGACATCACTTTCCCCCTTGCAATTAGTTTCCTCAATGTAAGTAAAAACCTGAGAAAAAACAACCTTTCCTAAAGGAATATCTGTGATTTTCAATACTGTTCCAGAGGGAAGCTGAGTAAAAATTGTATTTTCTTTTCCAGATTTCAAATGCCCATCAAGCCTGTGAAAAGTGTATTATTTAGCTCGTTATTAATAATCCGGCTGTTAGCTCGGATTGCTAAACGAATCTGCAGAAAAATAATGTGTGTACTGCAGTTCCTCAATGTTTAGACTCATCCAAGCGTTTAAGAACTGTCAAACAAAATACACTGTATTCAAGGGAATACACATTCATTGAAAGATTAAATTAGGTGCTGCAGCAAAGCCCCCCCATTGCAGTGGAGAGGCATTTCATGCTAACAAATAACTACAGCACTATTATAATGAGACCTAGAGGCATGTGATTTCAACTCACTGCACATCTTTGCTCTTTGGGTGCCTGGAATTTTTTATTTTTTTTTTCCCCAGGCTGATGAAAGAGCAAATAGTGGTTGACATGGACAGAGTTATTTTCTTAAACGGTTTTAAAAGATTTTTGTAGTATTTCAAAGACTGTCTCCAGAGTGGTTTCCCTGACCCATAACTGTGGCTTCCTTTCCATCTACTTCTTCTGTAGCTCTGAGAAGTTGATATGTCTCAGGGCCTCCAAACTTTTGTGCTCAAGAAGTGCTCTCTCCCTGTGCTTCCTGACATGCTCCTCAATTTTCACTTGGCTTTTTCATGTCTTTATTTGTGTTTTCTCAGCAGGCAGCAAAGCCTAGATAACCTGTGCCATCTGACTTTTTAAGGTAAACTCTGCGTCCCATCTCCTTTGACACTTGGACACAATCCCTGGGTTTTTTTCTCCCTATAAAATGGGAAATAACTTCTGCCTACCCTTTAAAATATGGTGCCTTTAAAGGAATATTACCTCCTTTCTTGCCTGTATTTCAGATCATAAACCAAAGATCTTAGGAAAGCCAAAAGGAAGAAAAAAAGTCCGATTTATGGCCAGTCACAACTGTGCTTTCCAAGATGTGAATCTAACATGGCACTGCTCACACTTGCCTAATAACCAAGGCTTGGTTTTTCAGCTCTGGCTGAGCCCAGCATAGTTACCCCTCCTAAAATGTGGGGCCTAGAAAAAGAAATAAACTTAAATGATGCTGTAAAAGATGAGACAGCTTGTAAAAAATGTGGTCTATTCAGCAATTCAGCCACTGAGCACCAGCTAAACGAATATTCATGTGGAAGCAAGAGCATCCTGACGTGGGGTTGTGTACTTTTGCCATCCTAAATACTCTACAAATGTCTCTGTGGGAAGTATCAAAGATGCTTTATTGTACCAGACAGGTTATGAAGATGGTTCTTTACCCAGTTGGATATAGTGACTTATGTGTAAATGGAGGAGGTTGAATAACAAACACTAAATAATTTATTCAAGGAATCTCTTAAGTTTTTTTTTCCTGCAGCCCTTCTTAGATGAATGTCTGTGCACACAGGGATCGTTGTGCCTGGCTGTTGTCACACAGTGAGAATCCAATCATGACATTTCAGAGCTCGATTGTTATTGATTCTGGGTCATTTAGGTCATTGGAAAACTTCCACTTCCCCCAGGTGAAATTGAGACAAAAGAGATGCATTTTAAGATAGCACATGCACCCCATGTGCAGAGAGAACTGTGAACACCCCAGGGCTGAAACTGGACTTACCAAGTATCAGTTTAAAGAGTCAGAAGTGATGGTGGGGATTAAGCTCCTCCTCTGGGCTATATCCCAGAAAAAATACCAAGTTTCCCTCAGGAAACAGCGTTCAGGAATGCTGTATGTTCATCTGTTTTACGGGCAAAACCTTTGTACACTCTCACTGTGCAGGTGAGAGAAGCTCTCAGCAGGCAGGGGCTGTATTTCATGCACTGAATCCAAAATACATTTGGGCAGCACAGTCCTGCCCTGGCAGGGGGCTGGTGCTGGCTGCAGCTATATGAGCTATATGTGCCTTAGTGTTTGTCTGCATCGAGCTCTGACAGAGGAGCAGCCAGTGTAAATCAGAGAGGAACAAAATTAGGCTCTGTCAAGAATTCCCATCCCAGACAACCATATTATTTTAGGGACTCCTCTTTCTCACTGGGATGAACAGGGTAATATTTCATAAGTCAAGGCTCAGTTATCAAGTGAAATGCTGATTTTTAACCACACGATGCTGAGGCTGCCAGGCTGTGACTGAGATGGCACACAAATAATGCCAGAGCAGCTGAGCTGCTGCAATCCCTGATGGTGGAATGTGAAAAAAGCCTGGTCCCTGAGGAGGATCAGCCCCCAGAGAATGTGTAACCTGTGCTCCGTGTGGATTTGGGAAGGATGACCATGTTTGCCTTTCCACTGCAGTGACCTGAGCTCCTCTGAGAGAAGCCAGCCCAATGATCTGCAGCGCTGCCAAAGCTTTTCTGTAACACCAGAACAAAAGAGACCAGAGCCAGCCACAGACAGTAGCCACCTAATTGAAAGTTTCTGAGCCCGTCAGGGCTGTGCTCTCCCGGCTCTCTGGTGAAAACAGTGTATTCCAAGTTTTCCCCCAATTATAGCTCCCCGCAGCACAAGCAGCAGCTCCTGCAGCCGGGCTCGGTCCTCCCACACACCCGCTCCTCGCTGGGTTGGTGCCTCGGGATGGAGTTGCCTGGCAACAAGACTCTGCATCTTTGGGAGACAAAAGCTATTATTTCTGTCACACAGATGTGCTAATGCGATTATTGACTGGAGGGGGGCACAAACACAAGACAGGTCAGATTCCTGAGATTTGAAAATTTCCTGGCATGAGGATTTTTAAGGGAGAAAGGCAGAGAACATGAGAGAATGGCATTGAGGTGGAGGGAGGAGGCAGGGAACTGCCAGGTACGGTGTGAGATAAGGTAAAACTGCTCATAGTTTTTCTGGTAAAACAGTTTAATAAAAAAAAAAAAAAAAATCAACAAAAGGACCTGTTTGGTGTGTTTTAACTGATGAACTTTTACTGAGTCCCTCCTGGGTTCCTGCAGATGGTCTGGTGGCTGCACAGAGCTGAGCCTAGTGCTTGGAGGGTACTGAGCCTGCTGCTCTGCAAAAGCTGGTGGTGCAACAACTGGGTGAGAAGCTTCCAGGACCTTGCAGATGCTCAGCGAGTTCCAACCTCCCTGGCTAAACACTGCTGACAGAGAAACGTTCATTTCACCAGCTTCATGCTAATTTGGATCCAAACCAAATGGTAAAAAGAAAGAAAAACTTTTTTTTTTTTTCCCCTGCCACCTTTCTTTCAATGTTTATAAGTCACTTTTTAAGTCAGACCAACCAAAAATCTCCGCTGTGAAAACCCCACTGTCCTTCCTCTGGGGTTCTGCTAAGCTGGTTTGTGCAATGCCTTTCTCTGTGCAGGGAAGAGCTGTGGCTGCTCCTTGCAGGAGGTGTGGGATGCTGGATGCAGTCCCTGCCCCTGGTTTGTAGCTGCTGCAGCTCTGTGAAACTCCACCGCCGATGGCACAGGAGGGTTTGGTCATTCTCAGGTGTTCCTGTGCCGTTCATACCTGCCCTGCTGTCAGAGTCTGTCCAAGGATGTGATTTGCCTCACAACTGTCTCCAATGATTGAGGACTGAGACCCCAGACTCTGAAAGGAGCCTCTGGCCTGGCTGAGGTGGAACGTTTGCCAAGTCTCAGAGGACTGGAATGCATCTCCATGAAAACAGAATGCAAGAACAATGGGACTGGTCACAGTGGACTGAACCAAGGCTGCCTGTCCTAACTGGCCTGTCTGTACCAGAGGTAGGGTTTGCAGCTTGTTCCTGAGCATCCAACCTCAACACAGGTGGTCCCTGCTTTGCCTCTGTGTCCCTGGCTTTGGTTCTTTTTGGCTCTGTGCCCCTTGCTTTGGTCCCCACCTTGACCAACCTATAAAAACTATGGAGACCCCGCTCACTTTTGTGATCCCCCCACTGGAAAAGATCGCACCTATGGGCATCTTTAGGCCTCGAGGACTTGTCCCTCCACATTGGTAGCTATAATCCCCTTCCTCTCTTTCTCTCTCTTTCTTACTAGTCTTTATTTCTCTCCCCACTATCGCATTTGTTGGCACTAAATAAAGGTGCATTTTTGATTGAGTAAACTGAGTTATCTCCCGCTGTGTCTTTTGCACTCTGAGATCCTTAAAATGAACCATCAGGTTCCCTGCATTATATTTGCAGACCCTGACACCTGCTCATGCTGCCCCTGCTCCTGTGTGTGGGGAGGTGTTTGGAGATCTGCATAAGTCCAAGAACAAGTCATTGTTCATGGCTTTGCGCGTATTTGCACTCAAGTCAGCTTACATGAGAGCTAGGGTCGCTTCTATAAATGAGTGGCCTAGGGCTGAGGCCAGGCATGAAATGGAGGATTTTATTTAAACTTCTGTGCAGATCAGTTTTGTTTTTCTAAACTAAAGGGTTTCACAAAAAATCTATGATGCAAAATGGATTAATTTTATTGATGCAGAAGTCCCGGCCCTGTAGCTGCACATTCCCAGTGAGTTGTGCTGTTGGCTGTCTAACCAAGTCTGGTTTAGGCTACACACAGCTGAGACTGACCTGCTCACTGCCTGCCCTTCTCTCATCATTAGCACTTTTTAATTGAGCAGGTAATTGACAACACAACCGAAGTACCCAAACAAGTAGCAATGCAACGAACAGGACTGTGTAAAACTGAAAGAAAGTCATTATTCACATGATGTTTGTGCTATTTCGGTGGGTTAGGAGCCTTGCAGTGACGCTGCTGGTTTTGTTGCAGTTTCTCTCGCTTGCTGTTTTTCCAGCATGAGTTGTGCTGCTCAGAGTAATGAGGCATGACAGGCACCAAAGGAATTGCCCTCTCGGGGAAAAGGTGCTCTTTCCCCAGCAAAATGGAATTCTAATGACCAGAGCATGAAATGCACTTTTCTGCTCTCTTCAAATATGAATTAACAGGAGGGAGGTCAAGGCAGGAGTAACAAATGTCCCCCAATCCCTACCTGAAAGTTAAGGCACGCCTAGAGCAAAATGCTGATTGAGCGTGTGAAGTGTCTGTGTTAGTACAATTATCTTTTTTCCTCTTTTCCAGAGAAATCACCTCAAATGTGTGAGAAATAGAGACAGGTGAAAAGGTCTTTCTGAGGGGGAAAAGGAGAGATTCCAGTATTTGTCTCATTCCCAGAATGAAATTAAGACTAGACCTTTAAGAGTGCATGTGAAAAACAAAATAAGGAGACCACAATGTAGCAGGATTTCTGGGGTATTTTCTTTGGCTCCTATTTTGTTTTGGCTTCCATTTCAACGTGGAGTGACTTGAAAAGGTGAAAATCTTTTCACTTTGTTGAAAAAAAACCCAAACAAACCTACAAAACCCTTTGCCTCGTCTTGAACTGAGATCTTTTTCTCCTGAATTTTCAGATGGGCCATCCAACCAAATGAAATTGGGAGAGTAAACATACAATTTATCCAGCCTGAGAGGTAAGTTTAAAAAGACCTCTTGAGCTCTGCATATGCATGAGATACATGTATGTATATACATATATATATATATATATATATATAAAAGAGTGCAGTAGTTGAATGGAAATGAGGTGTTCCTTAGTGTTACATCCTGAAAAGTACCCTGCTTGGATGTCTCCAAATCTTAGAGAAAGGCAAAAAAGGATTGCTGCTCTAACTAAATTTCTATTCTGGAGAGGGGTTTGGTTTTAATTTTTGCTTTTCCCACATAGCTGTAACTGGGGCTTGAGTGCCAGGATGTGAAATAATCTTCAGATCAGATATTGGGATTTTCAGTGCTGTGTGGCTCTGGGAGTGGTAGGTGAAGTGGAAAATAATAGAGGAGCTCAGTTAAAAATGAAAGAAAGTGGATTTTTGATAAGTTAGAAATTGAAGGTTGAAGCCCTAAGAGGGAAGTAGAAAACATACCTGCCCTTAATGAAATATTTAAATAGAAGGATTGAACTCAAGACCTGCTTCTATCCAGCAGTGAAAGAAGCTGAGAATCCCTGCTGAAGGGCTGCATCTGTTATGAAAATCATCTTCCAGCCATGGCTTCAGTCTCTTTTGCAGGAAATCAATTCCTTGGTGAAGCTACTTCTCACTTACAGTGTAAGATACAATAATAGACTAGGAGAAAAATGCATTTTTGGCACCTTTTGGCTTAACCTACTTGAAAATGAACTTCTCCAGCTTCCAAAATGAGCAAACTTCTCTGCAAGAAGGGTTGCAAGGGGAAGCCAATCTGTTTGTAGAACAGTGATGAAGTGTGATAAATTCAGATCTCAAAATTTTTGGTTTATTATAAAGTTGTCACTCAGGCAAACTTCTCATTCTCCCTAATAACCACCATGCTTTGATGGGAATTGAGTGCAGGCCTCAGGATTTGTCCATATAGCCTAACAAATCCTCCCAAATACTGATTAAAATTGGTGTGCAGGTAGCAGGAACAGCCAAAGCTGACTGCCTAATGCAGTGATTTATTACACAACACGATGTTTTCCCTTTGGCTGGTGTGCACACAGGCTCCCAACACCAGCCCTGAATTAGAGGAATTATTCTGTTCAGCCACTCAACGAATTCTGACTGATGCAAATACTTCTTCTCGCTGAAGGAACTGAGTCATAATTTCACAAATAAACCTTTTTTTGCAGCTTTAATTGCTAAAAAAAAAAAAAAAAAAAAAAAAAAAAAAAAAAAAAAAAAAAAGGAACGTTTGAACATTATTTCTACTGGCGCCATCTGGTGATTTCCCGGCAAGGGCTCAGGCTCCCCAGCCAAATGCCACAGCCAGCAGTTCCTCCTCAATGTGTTCCTGTACGTGCTCCCCCAGAAGTTTCTGCCAGCCTGAAATACAGGGAGATAATTCCAGCTTTATAACTATCCACTTACTGCGGAGAAGTATAAGTGGAATTCGGTTCCGTGTCATTAGTCCTCTCTCTCCCCTACTTATCTCAAGATCTCAGTGCCTCTTCCTCAATCTGATGTATAAACATCAGCACATCCCTTCCTGAAGGGCTGTTAACATTCTTGGCAGTGTGAGCTGGAAAACAGCACTGAGGAGGATTAATCCATTCCAGTCCATACAGCAAAGCAGAGCCCAGCTCCCACTGTTCCAGACCCGTGCTCCTACAACCAGAGTATATTTACTGTAATAATCTAATCTCTCCCACCATTAATTCTGCACCGGTTTCTCTGTTTCGTTAATAAAATCAAATGTCAGCCTTGCTGTAAGGAGAATGGACTGAGAGATTTTAAAGGAGCCAGAAGTGTTGTTTGTTATTTCATGGAGGCACCGGGACGGCTGTAGATTTTTAGGTTCCCTCTGCTCTGCTCCAGGCAGAAAGTTCCCCTGCTCCCTCACTACCCAGGGAAGCTTGAAAAGAACTAAACTGAAAAGTTTATAACCTCTCTCCTTTTTACCTCAACACCCAGAGAAGTGAATGTTCAGGTAAGGAAGAGAGACACAAACAGCAGTGATAGGGTAGAGGAGGCTCCTTTACATCCCCTGCAGGATCACAGAAATCAGGATTGTTATGGAAAAGGCAAGGATACATGGAACTCACAGCTAGATATTCCATCCTTACAGTGTGGGAGGAGCTTGGCCTCCCCCATGAATGACAGTGGAAAATAAACATTTATCCAAAAGGAAGAAAAGATGCCCCAACAAATGGTGACTTTGTCGTCCCTTGAAACAAATTAAATTTTCCTTGCTTGGACCAACAGAACATCCTACAATGGAAGAGCTGGAGGAGGCTGCAGACACACTGATGTGGGTTTTCCTTTGGGTTTCCTGCTGGGGGAAATTGCCACTGGACAGTCTTGATGGCATGTCCACACTGGGACAAAAATAACCCCCATGGGCAGAACTCCAGGAGCTGGGATGTCCCGTGCATATCACCTGCTCCAGGATGTCCCATGGATCTTCTTCTCTAATTTCATCACAGAGAAGCAAGTTAGAGGGAGGTAATTTTCAACAAGCTCATCAGCATAAAGAGATGCAATGTCTAGACACCTACCTAGGATCAGTACAAAATTCAGGATGAGGAACTCAAGGAGAACTTGGCTCATAATGGAAATGTGTAGTAGCAGAAGTTCTCTGTGGATTTCAAATGTAATTCAGCACATTTTGCCCTGCTGTGGCAGACACCTCTCCCTGCAAGTGAGTAACTTGCATCTTCTCTCTTCTTTTGCCATGAGCGTCACTCCTACAAATTTTCTTTTTTATTCCAGCAAATACGAGACATAAAGCACAGCCAGGATGGTTTTGAAATCCCAAGGCTGATGTTATAAGATAAGATCAGCTGTTTCAGCAGTCACATCATAAGTGCTTATTTATTTTTTAAAAGAATACAGTGTGTTTGTATTGAATGCTGAAGCTTAGACTGTTCTATCATTTTTAGAAGGCTTTGTAACCCATAAATTTTTGTATCATTGCATGGTGATAGTGGAGCTTCAGCAACTTTTCACAGCATAGTATTGACAAAATAACTTTATCCCAGGTAGCTTCTTATACTCTTAAGAAGCAGAGCTAGTAAATGACAATATAGTTTCTGGTTTTGTGCTTTTCCAAGTTTTGAATATGTCCCAAAACCATCTTTCTTTTGTAATTTAATTAAAACTATTAAATTTTTTAAAATGCTATCACTTAAGATAACTGGCAGTGTTTTTCAAAAGTGCATGGTAAGCTCCTTTTGGATACAGCATGTAGAAAAACGATGGAAAAGATTCATGTTGGTTCTTTTTTATTTTAATGACATGCAAATCATGGTTCCATTTTAGATACTTGGAAATAAGTTCTACAAGTGCTTGATTATGTTTAATAGGGGCTATGCAAGTCCTATCCGGAGGCTGGAACACAAGCCATAATATGCAGAAGGAATGGAAAGACTGATATAGAAGCAGAAATTAAGATCTTCTTTAGTGTTTCTGCTTTCTTTGATTAATTTAACCCTGCTTATACGAAATGTAGTGCACTTGGGAAGCTTGTTTCTAGATAAGAAACTATTTTCCTCTTCAGCAGGACAATTCATCTAAACTGGCTTCAACACATTTTGATAAACCCAGCCATTTTCACACACACATACAAAAAGGGAAATGGAAAAGTACAATGGTATTTAATGTTTTTTAAAAAGTATTCAGTGTGCAGCTACTGCTTCTCTTCTGAAAACATCAGTGACTTCAGGCTGTGGGTCACAGGTGTGTGTGTGTACAAGGACAGTCATATGCAGTTAAGCTCCATGAAACTCTGAAAACATTGTCCAGGGCATTTGCAATACTGCATTTTCATGATGATCATCATCATTATCTTCATCATGACAGGGAAATCATTGTTCCTAACTCACAAAAAATGTGTTCTTACACATTGTTTTGGTGAGCAAGTGGAAATTTCAAGGGCAATCCAATCAGGCCTTACCAGGCAGAAGGCCATGGCAAGGGTCACTTACATAAGCATTTAATTACACTTATATTAACAGCCATCTCCCTGGTCTCTTTTGTCTCTATTCCACAAACCAGCTCGTGTCAGCAGTCCTGCCAGCACTACACTCCAGAGCAGCACTGATGGCTTTGTCTTTAGCTCCACATCAAAACAAACCCGAGTGCTACAACCCTGATGTCTGTTGCACAGTGAAATTCTTGGATTTTAACCAGCCCTCTCTGTGGGATCAGGATGACCCACCACAGCACAGCTTTCCTGTTAAGTGGGTGATTGTCCTGGGTTATAGTGTAGGGTGTACACAAAGTCTTTATTCTATCACCATCTTCATGAACTGTTAAACCAGGTGGGGCAGTGTTTTCCCAGGCCCCTCCTTCTCAGCTGTCTTCTGCTAATGGCCCATCAATGCCTTGCCCAGGACTCACAGGGAACTCCCTCCAGGAGTTATCTCTGTTTAATGGGCCATCAAGGACCCACTTCATGACTCCTCATCCCATTGGGAGATGCTCCACCCCGGGGGAGGAGCCAAGCATTCCCACCTGGAGAGAATCTGGGATTTGGGACAGTACAAGCAGCCCTGACCCACTGGATTCCCAGAGGACCAGAGCTACCAGACCTTTCTACAGGATCACTGCTTCAGGAAGAGCCCCTCATCTGGACTGCTTGCACCACCCTGCTCAGGTTGTATTCTGACTCTGTCACTGGTCTTTTGTGTTATTGCATTTATTTTATTTTATTTTACCTTTTTACCTTTCTTCTTATTAAATTGTATTTCTGACTTGGAGCCTCTCACTCATTTTGCTTTCAAACCACAACATCTGGAGAGCAGCTCTGGGGGCCATGGCAGTGTCCACTCCCGCTGGTCATAATGGGGTGTGGGGCAGAGACGGAGCCCAGCCCGAGGGTTCAGCTGTGAGAAGACCCCATCCAATTTCCCATAATAGCAGCCTGTAGAGCCTGCACAACTGAATGCCTGCCTCAGAAGCTCATTTACATTTTAAATGAACCTGCTGATGCCTTTGGGCAATCTTGATGGTTAATAGCTTAGCAGTAAAACATACCATTCTTTTCTCCCCTCTAAAATAAACAAACAAATACATCTAGGCATCAGAGCATCTCTTCTCTGGGTAGGTGCTTTATCTCTAGTATGAGGTCTGCATTTTAAAGGCCTGCCTATGCTTTTGAGCACTCCTAAATCCCTAACATAGGAATTGGCACTGGATCTTTTTCTTTCCTCATAAAAAACTAAAGAAAACAGCATCATGCACACACACACAAACACAAAAAAAAACCTCTTCCACAAACATCTTGGACTCCTCATCATGATCTCCACAAAGGACAGCAGTACACAGCCATCCTCTTGCACAGGCAATAGAGTTCACTGTCACAGCACTTTCCTTAATACCTCAGTAATCCCTAGAGCTACTTAAAGTAAATTCCACTGGTAATGGGGAGATGAACAGACTGTTAGCAGGCTTCCCCTCCATGCACCTTGCTTCTAAACAGAATCATTGTGATGGGGATTTGACTACAGACACCCATCAGCCACATTAGGTGAGATGAGCAGGCGCAGCTTTTTGTGATTAAACCTTCTCTGGGAGATGCCTTGGTTGATTTACAGTGATTGCCCAGACACTGAGCTAGAGGTATTTCTGTTTGCTGCTCATCCTTGCTGCAGTTACGTTTTCAGATAGCACTCATCCATCTTCCACTGGCCAAGTTTTCACCCTGTAGCTTCTCTCCACAGCCTGTATCCTGTTTCTGATTTGCTGCTATTCCTTTCAAGGACATCTGTGTTGCAGATGAGTCTTAAGACAAATAAGCATCAAACTACCTTTTACTTCTCAATGTAGTGGCCATGACCAGGAGGGATTGCAGAACTGCTGAGTGAAGATAATAGAAAATTTCACATTTTGCTGTTAGTCCAACACTCACAGCAAGCTGGAGAGGAATGCTTTTTGTGAATAAACCATTATAGATACACATATAGCTATGGCTGGTCAGATGATGGCAGCTATACATCTCAAAAAGTGCCTCCAACTCTCTCGGGAAAGATGCAGGTTTAGAAACACAACACAGATCACCTGTGGGCAGATTGAACAGTACCAGATGATGGAGAGAGAATTAAAGGAAACGGTGATGTTTCCTTTGGGAGCTACAAGAGTGAGTTGCACAGCTCTCCAGAGAATTAAATTATAAAAAACGATGATAAAGGAAAAGGGGATCCCAGTTTGCCAGATAGGTTACATTTTTCCTTTACAGGTCCCCCTCCAGGCTGACCCCATCCCTTGAGCCAGCTCTTTGGAAACCTGCTGCCATAAATGCCTCCCTCCAAGCATCTGAGGGTGAAGGAAACACTCTGAAAGAAAGACACTGTTCTGAATCCCCTGTGCTGCACTCTGCGATTCCTTTGGCGTTTCGCACTCTGAAAGACAAATGTCAGCACAGTGCTTTCTCCAACAGCAGAAGACTGAGCTGACACCCTTTCAAGCTTGTCCAAGGAGCACAGGCAAGCAGGAGTTGTGCCTTATGGCAGAGACACCATGGCTGTGTGCTGCTGAAACGAGAGGCTTTGGTCAGGCTGCGTGACAGGAAACCAAGTGGGAAAACGCTGGCTCCGCTTTCACTGGAGCCTCCCACGGCAGATGGGCCGAACATTTTAATAAGTCTTCTGAGCAGATGAGCTAAATGCTTTAGATCACATAAGTGCTGGTTAGAGAGGACTCATGTGTGTCCCCATGCTAACGTGTCAACTTTGCAAAGGCAGGAGACACGAGGTTGCTGTAGTAACAGGAGTAAAGTGGCAAGAGAGAAGTCAGTGGAGGGTAAGGAAAGGCTTTGAAAGGGTAAAGCTCAAACCCAGCTCTGGGTTTCTGGCTTTCTGTGGAGGTGGGCTGAAACAGAATGGGAGATCAGATGCAGATTTAAGAGGGTAAAATTGGTCAGACAGCCAAACAGAGGTTGATAAGAGGCAAGGACTAGTGGAAAGTAGATGTGAGACCTGTGAGGAGAGGGGTTTACAAGAGACCTGTTCCAGACAGTCTTGCAACTTATTTTTCCCCAAAATACATTTCTTAGTGGAGATGCCAGATTGGGAACAGCACTAGGAGCCCAGAATGTGCTAGCCTTGAAAACCAGCTTTAGCAAGAGAAGGAGGAAATAATCTGTTTGTTTACTGGAAAGCTCTCCCAGGGCAGCAACAATCTGCAATATTGATTGAGAATAAAGAGAACACATTAAATGGGTATTAATTTGTAAGACGAAGCTTAAATGTTTTATGTGGCACAGTTACCTGTAGCTGGTCCTTTGTGATTCAGGAGTTCCTCCCGTGCCCCCCTGCACTGTCTGCACTGTGCTCTCCCCAAGCTCCTCAGACTCACTAGCAGGGACTGCCCAGGCAAGACCACAACTCTGGATTTTTTTCAGTTACTACTGATCTGTAGAAGCTGCAGCATATCCACCCACAGTGTGAGGATGGTATGGCACTGGGATCCAGGCAGGAGTGTTTGTGTGGGCAGATGATGAGAGGACAGAGAATAACCTATTACTCACCCACAAACGAGAGTCTCTGATAGGATGTGATCTGGGAAAACAAAATCCTTGAGGAAGTGACGGAATATCAAAATCGAACATTGGAATGAAAGGTTATAAGCCATTTTTCTTTGATGCTTTTTCCTCCATGGGGCAGAAACAAATGGTTCAAAGTCCCCTATGAAGCTATCAGTTAAAGACAGAAGAAACACCTTGGAATGGAATTAGATCTCATGGGCCAAAACTCTGTGTTCATCTGAGAATTGTAAACTAACAGCAATGTTCAGTTCTGGAATCTGAGTCCTTGCTGAGGCAAGAAACCAAAAAACAGAATCACAGAGAGGTTGGGTCAGCACATCCATTGGCAAGCAACTCTTGGGGCAAAATAAAGAGCATTTAACTGGATCATTGCACTTGGAACTCAGTTGGAGGGATATCTTTTAACTTTTCCCCCTAAAATCCCCAACCTCTCCCTTTTTCCCTGGGGCCTGCAGAGCCGGTGTCCCATTTCTGCAGGGGGAAATTTTCTTCCTCAATTGTCTCTTTCTCTCCTAATTCATTTTTTGATCAGGAAAGTGGAAATTGGAGGAGATGCTCATCTCAGCTGCAGAAATGTTCCTGACAGTGTAGTATCACATGCATTTGTCAGTCCTGCTCTCAGCAGCTAAAGCAAAGAGGCTCCATCACTTTTGCTATGGCAACCACTCCATGCACTTTAGTTAAACTTCACTTAACTTCTTTTCCCTTGGTGATATTCAGCTGGAATTGTCCTTCCCATGGTCAAAAAGCTTCAGCAGCCACTCTGAATTCTACCTGTATGGACAGAAATCGAAGGCTCAGCCAGCCCAGCCACTTTGACGGTGCAAAGTGCCTAAATTAAAACATCTGCAGTGTCTCTACCTAGACAAATAAATCCAAATTAATTCAATCTTGCAGAGGAAAGTTTGTTTATTCATTAAACAGACTACAATGCTGAGTCAATTTGTAGACACCTGGGCTGGTATCAGCCTTCTGAAACTGCAGTGTAAAACTGGCAGCCCACGTCCAGAACAAGCTAAAAAAACCTCCCTCTTCCATCTTCCAGACAAACAAAAAGGAAGGAATCAATTTTAAGGTGTCTCTTTCTTTTTTTTAGGGGGGTGGTGAGTCATCAAGGAGTTCAACTTCTTTAGAGTTCACCTTCTCCATCCCATTTCTGGGGGAATCTCTTTCCCTCTTTCCAAATTTCTGAAAACAAGTGACTCTTCTGTGCTCCTGTGTCAACCCTCTCCTCCCTGCCTGTGCTGGCCCTGTGATCTGTCTCCTCCGCAAGACATTCCTTATCAGGGAATGACTAATGGCACAGTGATGTCAACTGGAAAATATCCCCAAACCTTGTTATCATTGTCTTAGATGTCTGTCATCCCAAATTCGATCCTTTGGAGCCATTTAATGAAGAGGAGCACATAAACTTATCCTGCTACTGGTGAAACAGGAAAGAAATTTAGGAATTATTTGCCTTTGAGGCACAAACTAAAAGTAGTGGCATTTCTGCTAATTCTCTTAGAGTCACTGCATTTACTTCCTGCTTTTTTGTTATTTAATCTGTTTGTACTATTTATACATTTGAATGTCACAGGTTTGAATCTGATCCAAATTGCTTCCCAATAAATCATGAGTAACCTTGGGGAAATCAGAGGTGTGCTGGGGAGTTCAGATGAAATCATAATTTCCAAAAGCTTTCTCTCCAGTGAAATTTCTGTCCCCCAGAGAATCTGGGGAATGCAGGCAGGCAGTTTAAAACCTAGGAGTTAAACTCTTTGCAATGTTCCAATCCAGTTTGTTTTACTCTTCCAGCTTGTCATATTGTCCACCCCTGCACGGGATTTTACCTGGTGATAAATAGATTTGCTGGAATTGCGGATTGCTTTGTAGCCTGGATATTTGTAAACCTCGGGATATTTGTAAACAGAGAGACAAAGCAAGGGGTAGCTGTGTCTGTATAGACATGTTCACATGCAAATCTTCTCTGCAACTTTGCTCACACCTTGAATTGCACAGGTTTAATATTGGCTGCTGCTGAGATATCGAGATTCAGTGGGTTCGAGTCCTTAAGCAACAACTGTGACTTGTGCAGAAACCATTGGTGACAAGATTACTGTGTGCAGGTGCTGGTGCAGTTTTCTTCCACATGACTTTGCCGGTGCTGAAGGGCTCCTGGTGCTCCCGCTCTGGATTCCAAGCAGACACAGTGTCACCTAGAGGAGAAAGCACAGCCATGCACGCCGAGTTTTAAAGGGAATATATATTTTAGGGGAATAAATGTCCCAAATGAAACAAGTGTCCGTACTGATGCAGTTTTCCCTTCCTCATTACCTTCCTGAGTTGTGTGTGTGCGTGGGCACAGGGCATGGCATGAAGGTCTCTTGGGAAACTCCTTTGTGATAAAGCATAAAGAAATCTCAGTGATTTGGGTCATTTATGTCTTTCTATTATCTCCTACTTATTTCTCTTCTCAAGAGCACGGCGGGCTAACAATAACTTTTGATACTTCAGTGCCCAGTTTGAAATGTAGAAATAGCTCAGACAGTGAATTATTCCTTTGTAATTGGAGACAAGAACCAGCAGGAGCCAGAAGGAGGATGATTGGCTTGTATTCACGTTCTCCTTCTAAAAGCCCTGCTGTTTCTTTGCTTCTACTGTACAGGAAGCAGACAAGCTGTTATTTCTCCTTGTTGAGTACAATAGGGCTCAGAAGAAATGTGTTGGGTTAATATTAACCACCTGCATTGAAAATCTTGGCAGACTTAACTCAGTCCTGTACCTTTGCAAGATGTGATAGATAAATGAATTATTGAGCAGTTCACTGCATGGGAGGTATTTCAGTCCTGCTGTAGAATAAAAGATCTTTCCTCCATGGGCATTTCAGAGCATCGTGCTGGTTTTGGCCAAAGTTTCCCTGTGCATGTCCCTGCTGTGCAGCCTCTCCTACTTTTGGAGAGCTGGTATAATTTGTCCCCACAGATGGATATATTTATTTTATAAAGCACCCAGACAACTCAGTGGCATTTATACTTCTTAATGATAGGCATTAGGAGAACATTAAACATAGTGGTCCTGGGGTTAGTCGCTTGATTGCGTGTTAGGATTTCATGCCGTGTAGGAGGGGGAAATGAGGAGTAACAATAACACAGCTTCAAAATGTGCTCTTCAGTGAGAGTAAGAGCGCTTCCAAAAAGGCTCTCGTGTGGGAGAGGCATTGACACAAGCCTGGCAGGAAAGGTGATCACAGTCCAAAGTGGATTGTGCCCAAGTCTTGGAAGACAAACGTGCATGAGCAGAGATAATTTTACATGAATGAATTCTTCCCCAAGAAGTGCAGATGACACACTCCTTTGGAGAGCATTTCTTGAGATGTAATCGGCTTCCTCCAGGCTTTGGAAACAGCATGTTATTTAGATATTACCTCCTGGGAAAAGGAGTTTGAGAGACCTTTGGTTTAAAAGTATTTGCTTTAGCCAAATACAGTAATTATAGTCAGAGGACATGCTTGGATCCCATAGAAAGGTCACAGGAACCCCACTATTTTAAGAACAATAAATGTACTACTGGTACAAAGAAAACTACAAAATAACAGAGGCTAACCCTAATAAAAACCTTCCATTCAAGATAAGTGCCAGAGTTTCAGATGTTCTACTTACAGAGTTTTAGGATCACCATTAGGGGACATGGAAGGTCTTCAGTCTGCATGAGAGGAGAAATAGCAAGTCTAATTTTCCTGCTTCCTATTAGTAGAGAGCAAGTCTCAGTTCTTCATATCACTAAATCTCATCTCTGCTAGCTACCTGCTCTTGGCAGGCATTGAAGTCATGGCATGTTCTGCTCTATAGCAGGGCAAATGAGTAACTCAATAAAAAAACTCAATTCTTACAAGATGACAGGGCATTTTTTAATTTCCTTTTCCTATTAAAAGCCTCAGAGAGTTCTTAAAGGTTAGGTTTGGCTCAGCAAGCATGAGTTCTTGCAAAGAAGCACCTCACTTGTTAGCTGACACAAGAACAACTCCAATTTACATTTAGAGGACATGAGTAAGAGGTCATATAGGCATTTCTTTGGCAAACAGAGCTATTAATCATTGTATTTATTGTAAGATTAGACACAAGGCTGAGATGTGCTGAACATGAGCTGATCACTTGCAACTTCAGCTGATCTGAGGGGCAGTTTGCAGGATTTTGTGCCACTCTGGATTGGATCTTACAAAAACCCAAGACTGTTTTAGAAGGCTGCAATGAGTCATTTTGAAGATGATTTGATGATTGGTTCCTGAACTGGGAGTTTGTTTGCCCAGACATTACTTGTGCTCACTCTGTAGTTGGTGGGACTCGGTCGGCAGCATAATATTTAGTCTCCATAAGAAGAGCAGACCTGACTTACAGATGTCTTTAACATCTGGTACATCAGTTCATTTTAATTCAGAATCCTCTACCCACCCAGCTGTCCCTATCCTGATGACTTGGAAGAGTCACTCTGTGTTGGCCATAAAATCATAATTATGCAGGTTATTTCTGAGCACTTGTATACAGTGGGCTACATCCAGGAACTCCTGCAAACATGGTGGTATTTTACTATGCAGCACTTTTATGCTGTTACTGTGCAGAGAAAAGTAGATACCTGCAGAAAAGATGGGGTGAATTGGATCAGATCTTGATACTCAGAAACCTCTGATTGGGATACACCTGAGTTTGTTAACAAGAGCTCATGAAATTTCTTCAGTTGTTATCATGGCAGGGGGAGTACACATGTGTTTTATAATAATTTGTGATCATATTCCTGGACTGGTGTGTTGCTGTAGGTTAATAGGTACAGTAACCCTATAATGCCCATAGCAAGCTAATTGCTAAATGGGTTGGGGACTGTGCTTAGTATGTGACAAACCTCACATTCTGGGAAAAGGGGAAAGTAGAGAGGAGAAATCCTATTAAGTCTTGTCCTCCACTAACACCGGACATACTGCACATCAAATCCTCTGCTTGTGTGTTAATCACCCCACTCATTAAGCAGTGGAAGCTGATTAAACAAAAGTCACTCAGAGGGTCTGATGATGGAGGCTGTGTTAAGTTCCAAAGCAGATCAAATTAGATGGCTGGATAAGTATTTGCATACATTAACATTAGCTAGCCCTTTCTTTTGTAAAGATCCAGGCAATATCTTTCTGTGTGAAGCATCAGGATTTTAATCATATTCTCTCATGATTAGTTCACTTATGTTTCTAATATTGCAGGTCTGTATCTACAAACTAAAAGATGATACCTCATTAAAAAATCATGAATAAATACATGTTAGATAAGTGTAAAGATTGATAGGAAGGTTGTCCCTTTTAGACCAACATGCACGGAACAATTACAGCTACATTTTGTGATGCTTTGGATTCAGGAGTCATTGAGATCTAAATCCCCAATGACCTAGAGATTAGATGTGCTCAGTGTCCCGAGTCATCCAGACCCTCTGTTATCTGTGTGATGTATGAATGTCATTGCTGTTGCCTTTCAGAGCAGGGGTTATCCAATCTTGCAGTGTCATTCCCAGCTCCAGCATTATGAAAACCCGTGGTGCCAATTCAGGTGCAGGTAGATAAACACATACAGAATAATTTGTACTATTTCCTACTGTTTCCTGTGCTGCTCCTGACATGCTGGACATTCAGGGATCCTGCTGAAATCTGTGGAAGCTGCATGTCTTCTTCCCCTTGTACGGGAAAGGAGGTGCTTCTGGCACTTCCATCACAGACCACTCACCTGTGAGTGATTGTGGGAGGAGCACTTCCCACCTTCGTGCCCATCAGGAGTGGGACTTTCTGCTGTTCACTGCTCACAGGAAGATGAATACGAGGCACTGAGCAGGAAAACCTCTTTCATTGCCTCCAGGATGAGAATATCAGTGTGTAATTATGGTCACACTCCATTTGTGTCACCTTTGCCAGTATATCCATAGTAACAGGCCTGTATTGTCCTGTGAAGCAGGGAGTTCCCACGGGTTGCAAGATTTTTAAAAAATAACAGCAAAGGAAGTGACAAAATGCAGCTATTGGCAGGTACAGGCTGCAAAGTAGAGGGGAAAAAAAAGAGAGTAGCCATAAAGCTTTATCATTCCTTTCCTGCAGAATAAATTCAAATGCGCTCTGCCCTATCAGTTTTAGGCAGACAGATGACAGATGCCTGCAGACTAGAAAGGCTCGATAATATTGCATTATTATTATGGCTCCTTTAGAGAGGATAACATTTCAACTATTACAATGACTTGCTTTGTGCTGGCTCATTGTTAACGACCTACTTTATCACCATCAGTAACCTGAATAGCAAAGCTCTCCCTGGGTATGGTAATCGAGAATCGATTTGCAGCTGGAGCTAAGCCTGGCTGCCACTATTGGAGTGTGAGGAGTGGCTTCCAGACTGTTCATTTTTCTTTCTCCTTTAAAAGCTGGTTAGGAACAGACCAGTATCGCCTCACTGGTACATACCTGAGTCTCTCTTGCTGCAAAATAAGCCTGTGTCATGCTTCTGGGATGAGACCTTTTGAAAAGTCCTGGTCTATCAGGATTTGCTGTCAGACTGCAAATAGTTGACTCAGCCAGTAACTCCTGACTGGTATAAAGAGCTGAGAAAACATCTTCCTGGGAGAAAAAATCCTTTTGCATCGTTACCCAAAGATTAAATATCCCTGTGAGTAGGTAATTGCTGGGCCCATCAGAGTTCAGGTTCTTTGGTCCTGGCATACACAAAGGATCACAAACTACTTATTGATGCTGGTGATATTATCCTTTTAATACTCCTGTATTTTTTTTTTCAATCTCACTAGTAGGAATAGGTCTCAGCACTGAGCCTCTGTCACTGTATTTTAAGCATGGCAGTCAATAACCAGAAAGCCTTACAGGCTTATCACACAACTAAATTGAAAACCTAAAGGTGGTTCTGAAATCAGATTTGAGCTGTCTCCAGTCCACTGTATCACTTGTGTTAAGAAAGTGAGGCTGGTTATCTTCTGCCTTCAAAGAGGAACAGAAGTTCCAGATGTCTGCTTTTCTACAATAGGAGGTGTGCTTTGAAGTCTGCATGTCCCAGTCATAAGCCTGACAGATAATCTCCAAAGCAGTGTGTTTCAATAAATGTCATCTGTATTCTTGTCCCCAAACACCCTCTAAATTCACACCCTCTGAATTCTCAGGATGTCAAGAGATTCTTTAATTCACTTCCCTGCCCTTGGACACAGATTCATTCCCTCTTCTGAGGAGAGGATGCAAAGTTCCCCATTTTGATACCACTGAGCACCTCAAGGGTTCTGCTCAAAGAATCAGTGAGAAGAGGTGCTTTTTAGGTTATTTTTGTGTGAATGATTGGGTTCTTCTGAAATGGACAGAAAGTACCATCTCAGGAGCCTCCTGTCCTTACAAAGATCAGAGAGTGTGACAGTAGTTTACACAGCAATAGAGTGAAAGAGCTTGGATTACCTCTTAGGGCACTGAGAATATGATCTGAACCTTAACACAGCTGAAATTCCTCCCATTTTGCAAAAGAAGGAAAGGTGTTGCTACCTAGTGGTGACTCACTGTCTTATGAAATATTATCCCACTACTGTCAACGGGACCAGGGCATGACAAGCCACAAAAAGCTCAATTGATTCCGGATACAACAGAAATCCTTCCACCTCTGGGGGGCTGCTGCTGGAGAGGAGGCACAGTTTGAGCTGCTCCTGGTTGGTCCCTCAAGTCTTTGTTTACTCTGTCATTGGATAGATCCCTTGCAAAGCACCAAGGAAAAAGAAAGTCATTTCTCATAATTGCTCATTATGAATTGTTACAGCTCCTTGAGTCCAGTCAGCATTTGTGAGCCAGTCTTTCAGCACTGGCATTATGAGATGTATTTATTCCATATTAATTAGTGCACACATTTGGGATTACTGAGCATCTTCGTCTTGGGATATTAGACTTCCAGAGAAGCTGCTCACCTCAGGCAAAGATATCCCCCAGTAAGCAGATTCCCACTGGGCAAAGCTCATTAATTAATCAAAAGCTCTGGATTAGCATTTCGAAGCCAGGCATGGAAGTGACCAGCTAGGAGCAGCTGAATAAAAATTAAACACGACTGCCTCGTGACAGCAGCACACAGCTGTACTCTCTCCATTTCCCTTCTGACTTCTCCATTTCCCTGTGAGGATATTCAGCCTCAGCAGAACCTGTCAGGCATTCTTTCATTTCCTTCAGAAAGTCCTGGTAGTGCCTGTAAGAAAAGGAGGGAGGGGGGGAATTTGGCAACACAAAGAAATGACAGTGCCAGAGGTGGCTGGAAAACACTGTCAGTCTTAAGACTGTCTCATCCTGGAGACTTCAAGAAGATTTTAAGCTCCTTAATGGGAGCAGTCTTAAGGGGGGTGATATTATAGAAGTGTTTACAAGGAGAAAAGCCTTCTGTTGCAGGGAACTTACATAATGCTGACTCAGCTTGTCTGATGGATGAGACAAAGGGAGGGTTGGCAGCTGCTGCAAACCACAGAGCCCTGGTGGGGAACTGCTGAATGCTGGTGAGCAAGAGGTGATGGGGGATTTAGAGATGCTGATCACAAAGGAAGTTTTAGCTCCTTGGCAGTTTTAGATCCTTTAGGCAGTTCTATGTAGGCACAAAAGCATTTACTATACTGTTCTGTCTGCAGTAGAGTGATGAAGCTTCAGCCTTGGTTTAGGAAGATGAATGTTCCACTGCAATCCATGGAGAGAAGTTCAGCCCCTTTTGAGCCTTCTGCACTGTATAAAATGAAGTTTTATACACATTCCCAAATGTAATCTCATACTCTTATGGACTGGTCTCTTCTTTAGATAACTGCTGGGAGAAGGCAGCAGTCACCCTCTTCTTGTCTGTACTCTAGTTTTGATAGAAGGAAAATTTGAAAGTTTCAGGGCTTCCAGACAGGCTCATTCCTTTTGTCCCTCATCTTGGAATTTCAGCTTTCATGAGCACAGGTGGAAGGTGCACATTTCCCTGTGAGGCCCTGTATCACGTCCGTATCAGCAAAGATGAGCACCACTCCTGTTCAGCCTGTGAGCATGACCTGGCTTCTCCTTGAACTGCAAACAAACATCTCCAGTGCCGATTTAAGGGTTCTGTGTGTTGTGACTCTTGGCTCTGCTTAAGACAGTGCCTTACACACCCTGTTCAGCACCTCAAGAGAAAATCTCCTATCAGACAGATGGGTAATACAGTCAAACCTCAAAACCGACTGAGCCACCGCCTAATGAGTTTTTGGTTTAAGCAGACATGACAGATTAAGGGTAGGAAAAAGACTGCTTTTCCTTCTATATCCCTCTATTCATTCTGTCAGACAGAAGAAAGAAAAACCTCGACTGACCTAAAACCCATCCAGTTTAATATTGGGCTGAGGGACATGAGGACCTTGGTGTCAGCCGTGCCTTCTGTGGCCAGGACCAGCAGCTGGCCAGGCTTGGGATGTCCTCTAGTGGAGCTGCAGGAAAGAAACTCAGCTTTCTGGAAAGAAGCTGATAATAGCTTCCCTAAGCATTGCTTTGGCTTCCTGCAGGGAGAAGTCTGGAGAGTTCCAGATATTTTTGTCTGTTGTTAAATTCAGCACACTGTCGCCATTACGGGCCTCGGCGAGAGCCTGATCGCTCCCAGCGTGAATCCTGCATTGCAACACTGAATAAAGAGAAGCACTTGCCTCGCCTGCAAGGAGGAGAGAGATAATGCTCCTACATTTCCGTAAGGGCTGTAAAACAGATCTGAAGGGACTGTGGTGCCAGGCTTCTCTGGGTGCTTTGAGCTTAGCTGGTGTGCAGGCACAGAGTTCTGGCTCCATGTGAACACCTCCCCCTTCAGGATCAAGCAGTGGATGGGGCAGGGAGTTGGAAACGAGGCCCCATCTCTAAACAGGAAGGGTCTTGGTCATGTACATGAAGCGGGAAGTTTAAGGGAAGTTCATCCTAAAACTTGGGTCACAGCAGCACATTTCACCCGTCTGAGGTGGGAGGATAGATTTAGCCTCTGCCAGTTTTTAAACAGCCATAGTCAATTGAAGTTGCCAAGTGTTGGGAAACACTGTAAAATTCAGCTGGTGCCTCTGTCTGAGGGGAATGTGATGAACAACTCTGGTGTTATATTTCTCCATAGGAGAAGAAATAGGTGCAGCCTGAAGAAGCCAAGACTTATTTTTCACCCAAAGTGCTTAAAAATTAGTTCAACCTGAAGTGAATGTTCCACTACCCAGCCTGCTTTGTTAGTAATGCAAGAGTAATAGAAAAAATATATTGACAGAACTGTATCTGCAGAGTAGAGAGCAAAGCCTGCCCGTGCTCACGGGGAAGACTATTACCGATTGCTGCAAGAGTGTTTCTCAAAATGGTTTATAAGGCATCAGCAAGTCTTTAATTTAACTGTGTGCCATTATTACATGCTGAGTGTGGTTTATTATTGTGCTAATAAACCATAAAGAAGACTCTATAACTTCATTACCACAGTCAATTGCCATGTGCAGTGTTAATTTGCCAACAGATCATTAATTGCCGGTACTCGCTGCAACGTAGACATAAAGCAAAACTATTGGGCAGAGTTTCTTCTCCAGGCTCTGTTCTGCTGACAGCAGTAAGGCTGAGAACACACAGAAATAGCTGTGATTTGCCAGCAGAAGGGCTTAGGAGAAGAAAGCCATGGAGGTTTCCAATCCCAGCAGTAGAATCATGGAATCAGAGAATAATTTGGGTTGTTAGAGACCTTCAAAGGCCACCAAGTCCCACAGCCCTGACATAGGCAGGGATATTTCAATTACATCAGGCTGCTCAGAGCCCTGTCCAGCCTGACCCAGAATGTTCCCAGCAGTGGGGTACCCTGTGCAGAGGTGTTACCACCCTCATCATAATAAAACTTGTTTATAGCTAATCTAAATCAACACTCTTTTAATTTAAAATCATTGCCCCTTGACCTATTGCTACAGGCTCGACTGAAAAGTCTCTCTCTATGTTTCTTATGGGCTTCCTTTAAGTAGTTGAAGGCAACAATAAGGAATCCCCAGTGACTTCTGTTCCTCACACTGAACAACCCCCAGTTATCCCAGTTCTGTCCTCTCAGTGTTCCCTGACTGACCTCTTGGCCCAATAAAGGCAGTTTTTGAATAAAATCAGATGTATTCTGACTTGAACCTTTAAAAATCCATGTTTTACACTGTTTAAGGATTTCACAAATGTAACTGGGGAGTATCATTTTTCCATAGGGGGAAAACCAAGCCAAAATATCCCATTTGGCTGAATTAACATCTTCAGTAAAGTGCTAAACTGCATTGTTATATTTGGTCTATTTTGGGGGATCTATTTTGCACATAAAGTTGGATTGATCCCTCTTTATCTACCTAATGGACAGTACCACATGCAGATATATGGTTGTATGTTATTGAGCATGGTCAGCAACAGCTTAGAGTGCCTTGGGAAAGCTGCTGGAGTAGGAAAATGTATTTTAGTGCTGACAGAAATAAAGATGCTTACATCAGTCCAGCAATGCAAAACAAAACATTTAGCTTTTGAAATAGTGGAAATGCCAAAACACCCTTAAAAATCTCTGATCCCGTGGGAAGTTCATCTTTTGCCTGATTCATTATAAACCTGAATGCTGGAATGTTATCTGGGGATGGAATTCCAAACTGTACTCTGCTGCATCAATGCATTTTTTTCCAGTTTCAGACCAAAAGTGTAATGGTCCTGATGCTGCATGTGGTGTAGCTCTCTCTCTTAACGATGCCATTACAACAAGGAAATTTTAATGCTCACTTTCCCTGGAGATATACAGCCCCACTCAGTTCAGGTGCAGTATGGGGTTTATTAAGCTTCACAGGAGGCGATCTTTAAATTCCAATCCAGATTTGCTGGCACACTAATGTCCTGTTGCAAAGGTTGTCTTGCACTTTATTACCTGGAAATCTGAAAGGCTATAAAGGGATAAAAAATTCCTGCCAGAGTCAATGTGGGATATTCCTTTACTTGTGCACCCCAGAGGATTTATAGAGTGGTAGAAAGAGTTGGTGTCTAACTGGGAAGTTTCTGTGGCTCTGATGACAAGGTGGCAATGTAACACCATGGTCAGCTTTACCCTGCAGCTTGTTTCCAATTAGTAGGAAGAAGGTAAGGGGAAAAATACAAGTGAGAGACCGCCTGGAAGTTTAAGGGCATTAATTGCCTCCCAGCTGTCAGGGTAGTAATTAAATTCATCTTGTTGACTTCAGCTTTGTTGTGATTATGTGAAATTAATCTTCAAGCACAGAGAAAGCTGCCACTGCTGTCTGTTTTAGTGCTGAAACAGGCAAATCCCAAACAATATGCAGAGAAGCATTGGCATGTATCTGGCAGTCACCCAATTAAAAATGTCAAGTTAGAGAAATGCAATTAAATTTTTTTCTGGGTCTGCTTTTGTGCATTGTTTTTCTCTTTTTTTTTTTCACTCAGCCAGGCTAAAAACTATGTCTATCTCTCTGGAAGGGCAGAAACTCCACTTACAAATCTTTTGAGCAGGTCACAAGAGTCCAGTTGCAATTCTTCTCCCGATCCTTAGCTCAAGCTGGATTAGATGTAAAGGATTACTTGGAAATTTCAGCTCTCAAAGAGCAAATCCCTCCTGCTTGTTAACTTTCGATTAGTGCTGTCAGCCTCCCGGTGCTGTGCATCACACACAATTAAAAGCAGTTTCTGCCCCAGAAAGCTGGAACTCAACCCCCCTGCTTAGTATGCAAATGCATTACCTGACTTGTGCATATGTGTTAAAAATTTATGCATCAATGTAGTCAGTGAAAGATTGCTATTAACATCAACTAGTACTCTAAGCCCTTTTTATGTAAGTGAGGTGTTCATAAATACGTTCATGCATTTTACATCCTTACTTTCTGAAAAAAAAAATTGTCATTTTTCCATGAATATATAAATGCTCTTGTAGCTGGAGTTACTGTATTAATTAAATGATGTTCACTCTTAAGCAGCAATGTACCAAGGAGTAATTGATGGGGTGGGTGCTCACATCTAGGCAGAAACAATGTTTATTATCTCTGCTTGCTGCTTTCAGCTGCTAGATTATGCCTATGAGAATTTGATAGAACTGCCAGCATGATTTAGTTTTTTTCTGTTATGTTTTGATGTCATCTTTGAGAAGACAGCAACCTCAGTAACCAAAACCTGGAGCAAGAATCACCCACTTCTCAGGGTATGAGGTCATCAGGTACCCCATGATGTGTGAGATCTATGTGGAGAAAAAACCCCAATGAAACCTATATTGTGTGGACAAGAAAGCAGCAGAAGAGCAGCAGAAATCAGTATTGTTTTCTCTCCTGAATGTGAACACTGAGTTGATACTGTTGAGTTGCATTCACTGAACAAGGCTCTGCAGGTGAACTGAATGCCTGAACTTCCCAGGCTGCAATCAGTGCTCCTTTGTGCCTGCTTTAACAGAGAAACTCCATGGGGGATGCTCCTTCTCCCACCCTTGGAGTGAGCAGTTGGCACAATAAGGGAACTGGGATGAAGAGGTTTGTAGTGCTGAATTTCCTATGTCTTTGTAGCAATATTCACTAGCCCTACCAAAGGAGGACACTCAGTGGTCCCAGAGGAGTTGCACCTTGTGGAAGGTACCTGGAAGCAGGGTATCCATGAGGGAGAACACTAGGAAGTGCTGGATTCTAGCTGGGTCCTCTCCAACTCCCCAGGAATTTGCTCAGGTGTATTGTCCATGGTCTGACTGACCGAAAAACCCAGAGCCCTCTTATCTGGATATTCATCCCCACTTCTTTGTGGCGCCTACCTGATTCTCCAGCTGGACAGAGAAGGTTGTAATCAATACCTGCCTCTGCAGGCTGAGCACAAAGGCTTCACAGGATTCCTTTGGGGTAACTATTTGACACCAGTCTGGGTGATGGGGAGCCCTACTGACTCTTTTTACTTTGGAGGGCCACATTCAGTCCTGTGGTGCTGTTACAACACATAACCCCTGTTCCTTGCCTCTAATACAAGTTATGCTGTACAAAATATGTCAACTGAAAGAGGGCAGAGCTCAATTTTCCAGAGCTTGTATTACAAGGAGAGGGTTTGCACGTGAAAGCAGCTGCTGGGTGCACAGCCTGGCTGCTGGTGTGGCCAACCTGTTTCTGAAACCGTTTGTTTTCCTGACTCTCACTAGGTATTGCCTTACAGTCTAAATTTACAGAAGTCCCAGCACAAATTAAAAACTCTGGGGTATTTTTACCCTTCTGGAAGCTGAGAATTCTTAATAAGCTGAGCACTATCCATGATTGATTCCAGTGCCATTGGCTACACACCTAACAAGCATCCCAAACCACAGGCTTGTGTTCTACCTTAGGGCAACTCTTGGCCTTGCTGTTTGTCAGCTCCCCCAAAGGAAAGAGCCATGAGGAATTACTGCCAACACCTGTAATACTGCCAACTCCTGCAGGACAGGAGTCTCCATCAGCAAAAAGAGATTAGATTGGTGTCTGATAAATCTTTCCTTCATTGACTGCATCATCCAAAAGTTCTCATTTGGATTTCAGAGGGAAATACACACTTATCCATGTGGGCTAGAGCAGCATTAGATCTATAGCTAAACCTCCAAGATAAGGTAGAAAACTACTAGAGTTTTGGTAAATTTAGTTAAAGTCCCTCTATCAAGGAAGGTCAAGTGTGTTCTGTTAGGTCAACCCGACCTGGCTCCTTTCCCAGAAAACCTGACCTGTTTAACTGGGGTGTCTAAGCAGCCTAATTGCTGGGAGCTGTCTCTGCAGCCTGTGGATAGAACCTGTAAAAACAAGGAATAGCACACCTAAGGTGTGGCATAAGGGGAATTGAAATGAAGATTGTAAGGCACAGTGTGGAGGGTGAGGGCAGTGAGGGCAGACAAACCACTGCAAAGGGCGTCATGTCCTGAAGGAAGTGCTGAGGTTCCTGGAGTTCATTTGTCCCAAGACCTGCTGACACTTCGTTTAGCAGAACTTGCCCTAGGCCTTTGGATGGGTTTGGCTCACCTTCTGAGATCCCTGAGAAAATAAATTGCAGGCTTGGGGTACAACCTAACTGCTCATTTTATGACCTTAGCTAATTTCCTCACACAGTTTGACTCTGCTCAGTTGAAAGTCCCCTGGTTAGTGCAGTCACCACAGACATTGCCTGAGGTTATAATTCTGAGATCTCATACCTACTCCACAAACAAGCTTTTCATCCACTCTCACAGCCCAGTCCTCCACCCCAGCAGAGGAGGGCGCCACAGTTTGGGTTTGCAGTAACCCCATCAGGGTGGTGCTGCTGTTATCAAAGCCCAGCTGGAGCATCTGAGGCTGGGGGTTGCAGTGCTCTGCCACTTCCCAGCAGTTCTGACTTTCTGTGCTGCCAGGACTCCTGGAGTTTGGTGAGGTGGCTGCAGCTCCAGGGTCAGCACAGGAGCAGATGCTGCCCAGGAGCTCCAGGCTTCTCCCTCCTGGAGCTGGCAAGGTCTGCACTGCAGATGGATCCTGGGATCTTATGGGTTTTGAGGATCTTAAATGCAGATTCCCCCTTACAAGGCTTTTATTCATTAAAAAAAGGCCTTCCTCATTAAAAAACAGAAAAATTGCTGACCCTAAGCTTAACCCCAAGTTAAATTTTTAACCCCAATTTCTTTCAGACCTATTTATTTTAGACTGCTCTATTATATTTTGAGCAGTGCTGACAGGAGATAGTTCTGGAATAACAAAATGTCTTGCAACCATGGTAACACAGTGTACTCATTGGAAAGTTTTCTGATATTAAAAAAATCATTTTGCCACAGTCTTGCCCACTAGATTTCCTGTGATATTCCAAGATTTTTTGTTTGAATGCACAGAAGCCTTTGAATGATCAGGATACATTGCAGAGGATCACTCTGACATGATACACAGCATTTGCCCCTGGAGCACCTGACAGGAAAAAGCCCAAAGGAATCTGCTTTTGAAAGATATCAAGATGGAAAAATTGGAACTATCATCATTAAAGGGTGCTTTTGTTCTGGTCCATTGTGAAATTCCCTTGTTTCAGATAGAAATACAGATAATAAAAAGTGGTTTTATAAATATATTAACAATAAAAGGAGGGCCGAGGAAAATTTCCATCCTTTTTTGGACATAGTGGGAAACACTGTCACCAAGGATGAGGAAAAGCCTGAAGGACTGGGCAATTCCTCTCCACTTTTTCACTTTGCTACCCTTTCTCCCAGTGGGATAGAACTCCTGCTTGCTGAAATCACCACTTTCTCCACTGTAAATATTACACACAGTTTACCTCTCTCTATTATGGCTGTCTCTCTCCTGAATTTATATCTAAGCCTACTCTTTCGCTCCTGTATTATGCCAAATTAAAATCTCCTAAGTGCATGAAAAGTGGTGACTGTAATGCCTGAACAAAAATTAATAAAGCCAGGAGAGAACATGAAATCAATAATCTGATTCTGACAGCTTGCTTTGTCTCTGTGGCCAGGCTCTAAGGATGTACTAGTGTTTCCCTCTGTTTAAAATTAATTGAACTATTTTATCATATCAGATAAGAGTGCACTCTTTGTGCTATTGAAGTGATAATTATGACATGATAATTACAGGCTGTGGCCAGCATGATTCTGTGAATGAGTCAGCACAGACAATTAGTTTGAGACAGCAACTTTGTGTGAATGTGTCCCTACAGACGGAGCTAAAGGATGGTCTGGCTGCTTATTATCTCTGCTCCTCAAGCTTCCTTATTCACAGGAGGCTGAGGCTTTTTTTAATGGTTGTTGTGGTTTTGAGAGGGATTTTGGGGGGGCTGTTACTGATTTTCTTTCCAGTTTGGCCAGTCCGTTTGTGTAAATATAATGAGTGCAGGAATTGGAGACAGAAAAAGACAGCAACAGGGCCAGTTCTCAAGGCTGTGGGTTCTGAGCTCTGTGGTGGTGTCCTCTGAGAAATTCTGTTTGATGCCAGGACGATTTGGGCTCCCCATGCCTGCTGCATCTTAGTGTGACTCCATCCAAGTGATCCACCTCTGAGTTTCCTAAATCATCCTTCACTGTGATTTCCTGCTGGCAAGTCTGTGCCCCCCTGAGGCCACTGAAAAGCATAAAGAATGTCCTGCAAGAAGGAAGAGTAAATACTTGTTAGCAGAAAAGGCTCAAAACATCAAATATTGCTGAACAACTGCTTGGTTTTGGCCAGCTCAAAGCACGAGGATTTTCATCCTAAGACACTTTCAGTCTGAACCAGGAGACAAGGTAAGAAAAGATATGTGCAGATAATGAAGTAATGGAACAGTTTTGGGAGACAGGAAAGAGTGCAGGGAAGTAAACTGGTTGGATTGTTTGCTCCTAGAAGGAAGGTAGGAAAGGAGAGGGTTGTTTGATTCTAGGAGTTCTGGTCCTGTGTGATCTCAGGCAAAAAAAGCAATAATCCTCATCTCAAAACACATCAGTAATTCATTGCATTAAATAACACACAGGGCAACCAACTGAAGAATGAAGAGAAAACACAACAAGGAACAGCTGCTGACTAAGGGAACATCATCCATCCTGTGGGCTGGTGAGACAGTGGAAGAATCATTATGGGACTGTGCAATTAATGATGCCCATCAGTGTGATTCAGCAGAGCTGGTTTAGGGACATCCTTCCTTGCTTTGCAGAGCTCAAGTTTGCAACTAATTTTCTTTAGCTCCATGTGTAATTACATCTTAGCTGTATTATTCATTTATTATAATGTTTATTTTGAAGCTGCTTCCACCTGCAAATGTGAATGTCAGAAGATCAGGGCAGATCCCAGGCAGCAAAAATGGAGAGGGCACATTTTTATTCCTTGAACGCCATAGTGTGTCACCAACTGTGAAATGTCATGAGAGGTGCCACTGCCTCATCCCAGATCCCTGGTGGATGTGATGAGCTACAAGGAACTGTTCAGCAGGAAGGGTTTGTGTAGGACATATCGCCTCCTGATGAAAGGAACCAACACATCAACACGTGTACAAGAAGTCACTATTAGGTGTGGATTTGGAGTTCAAGAGAGAGATGCTCTCTTCCATCCCAATGCTCCATGGAATTCTGCAAACACCAAGTGAGAATGTGATTCACAAAAAACCAGGGGCCTGTCCTATGGCTTGTAGAAAAATTGTGTCCTGTAAGCTGTAAAAGAAAGGCATTTTTATTTATTGGGAAAGGCCGTGTTGGCTTGAGGATAAATTTGTGCTGTGCTTATGTTTTGCAGGTCAAAAGGAAATTGGAAATATTGTCCCATGCAGCTGAAGTGACAGCTGTTTGAGTGGCACCCAGCAGAACTCCTGGCTTAGGCCTAAACTCATTTGTAAGAATAGCTAAAATATCAATACATATTTTTTGGTAAGGAATTACATTCTTTATTTTTCCTTTATTCTCTCCATGTGGCTGCAGTAAGTTTATAATCACCCTTTCCCCTCTTCTTTCCCCACTAACTTTCAGAGGAAGTTGTTGGACATGAAGGCCAGACACATCTTTAGTAGCATTTTCCCTTCACTTACATAACAGGATATGAATATTGATAATTGCTATCTCTGACACTCTTCTTGTTAACAGGTTTCAACCTGCAAAAGAATCCAAAATACCATGCATAAAATCCTAAATATTAAAATTCCTAGTCTCTGCCAAAAATGATGTTCCCAGCTTCCCAGTTTCTTCCCCTTAACAAAGAGCAGAACAAATATTTAAAAAGAGTGGAAGGAGAGAAATGTTGGCTGGAGAGGACCTCTGGTGGTCAGTAACTCGAATTCCCATTTGGAGCAGGAATATTGCCAGCAGAGCCAATAAAGGAAGCAGTTCTAAAGCAGAGATGTTCTCTGCCCGTGTTTTTAATTATGTATGCTCATTCACTTCACACAATAAAGCAGGTTTCTGTGTTACTGGGGAAACCACAGCCCAGAACAGAGTGCAGCAGCCCAGGTCTTGGCAGGGAAGGAGCTCTGAGCTGGGAACAGTGAGGCACCACGGCTATACAGGTGGTTTGCACCTGACAGGTGGTTTGCAGCTCTGCCCTGCTCCTCTCTGTAGCTCCTCCCTGCTGTCCTGGTGGTTGGAATCAGCAGAAGGAGCTGCTCCACATTGGTGTCCCATAGGAGGGATGATGGGGTGGAGATTCAGGATGTCCCCATCATCTCTGATCCTGTGGGACATGGCTGGAAGGTCAAAATTAACAGCTGGAGTTATTTTGGCCAAGATTTTCTGAATGAAAAACTGATATTGAATGTCATTTGTTGATTTACACCAATGTATGTTTTTCTGAGAGTGACAGTGGTGCTGAAAACTCAGCAGGATCAGGAAGTGAACCCAAATGTCTGTACACAGGGGAAATGTTCCTTAGAGCCACTGATACAACTGGAAAAAGGTAAATTTTAAAAATATTATACTGAAAAAGCAGCTGTACTGTTGGGACTGTGCAGTGTGTAGCTTTTGCTCTGACTTTAACTTACTGAGAAACTCAGCCTATAAATGTGATCCAGGTTCTCCAGTTCCTCTCATTAGGAATGAGGGAAAGCAGGACTTACAGTCCCAACGATGCCCTGCATGGGATTGCTGGAGAACCAGTGGAATAATCTCAGCTTTGTTTGTGCAGTTTGAATAACACTTCTCAAACAATTTATCCTACAATGACATCTGGTGGCTGTTTCTTTTGACAGGAGGTACTTACAGAAGGATCCTGCCAGGAGTTGTCTGGGGGTGAACATCCCCGTGGCAATAATTCCCTGGGGCTCTACTTTTGTGGAAAAACTGGAGAACACTGAGACCCTCACTCCTCACATTCCTCACTCCTGGCAGCAGCCTGGTGCCCACTCAGGAGCTGGTGACACCCAGTATTTGCATAATCCAGGGAAAACCTCTCATTGCTGTTCCCACCCTCCTGGCAGCCCTTCACCTGCGCTCCTTGGATTCTTCTACAAGACCCGTGGCCAACGAGGTGGACATTGGGGCACCTGTGGCTATCACAGGGGGTCTCCTGGCCACCAGGTGGAACCCAAGCCATGCCTGGCTTCTCAAACTCTCTCTGCCAAAGGCTCCTTTAGAACTTGCAGGAGGAATTCAGTGCTCCTCTTCTGTGGGTTTTGCCCTTCTGGGGTGCTGGGTTTGAGGAGAGCCCAGGTCCTCAGGGCAGGGAAATGCCCAAGGGAAAATTTTCCAGGCAGCAACAAGACATGGAGTTTTAAAACTGGTTGGTGGAAGGAGTGACATGAATGAATTTCATGGATTTTGGTCCATATTAAAGTGATGCAGCAAGGTAACAGCTAAGCCCTGGAAATTCTCAAATCTTGCCTTGTTTCTTGGGGAACATAGCAGAGAACTGCTGAGCTTGATCTGTAAAGGTCTCAGGGACAGTCAGGCTCCAGCTACCCTGGGCTGGATTGTATTCTGATACTCAGAATATTCAAACCCAACATTACTAATTAAAGTTGTTTCAGTTAGACTTCAAATTAAATTCTTCATTTTTATATCCTCTCACTATACCTTCAAAGGTTTTTGCCTTGGAAATTCACTGGTTAATGCTGGGAACCACCAGTGGTGGTTAGTACTGACTTGTGTTTGCTACAAAATTATTTTTACTACTTCAAGATATTATAAAAGACTTGGGGGACTTTTGTGAAGTATGTGTTTTTATAAAAGAGTAACAGAATTTTGGTTGTGTTTTATCTGTTTGTTTGGGGTTTTTTCCCTGTGGCCTTTTAAAGACTTGGAAACTGCTAGGAAAAAAATTGTGTGTATATAAATATATATATACATACATATACATAATACATATACATGTATATATATGTGTGTGTGTATATCCCATTAAAAAATATTTTGAGAAGTGTGTATGTATATAATTTTCACTCTTTCTCTTAGGTTTAAGAAAGACCTCCCACTTGCCAGAGCAGGGTGAGGGTGCAGCAGCTGTTGCTGTTTATGCTCTAAGATTGTGCAGACTCTCCCTAGAGAAGGTACATGCACAGTAGCTCACATATTTGGGACCCCTATAGCTCTGCTGCTGCAGCTGCTCTTTTTTCCTTTGTTTCCCTGCCAGGACCAGCAATATGGGCTCTTTATTCCTCCCCTCAGAGAGGGAGCCCAGAGTCAGCCCATGAAGATCATACATGGTTAATACTCTGTGGCTTGTTGACTCACACATCGAAAATAATTTCTAAATATCTTTGTACTCTTTAACCTACTGTTTCTTCTCATTACTGGCACTGACAGAAAATTTGTGATTCCTGCTGAAATCCGTGGCTGCTCAGGATGCACCACGGGTGCCCTGCTCAGCATCTCAAAATCTTCATAATCTTTATCTACTTTGCTCTAATGTTTGCTCTTGTTTATTTGCAGTGGTGTCATGTCACTGAGGTATCAGGAGCTGAACTCATTTCTTCCATGGTTTAACACTCCAAATGTGTGAACATCAATGATGCATAAGATGCCATAACCCAGCTCTACCATCTGTCTGCTGGTTGGGGAGGAGAGCATTAGGATGTTTCACCAGCAAATGCCACAGTGTTTTGCTTCAACATCAAAACCAGTGTGAGTTTTGTTCTCTTGTTCTTTTTTAAAAATTTAGTTCTTCCTAAAGATTCAACCTAATTAGGGCAAGAAACTGGAAATCAAATATTTCCATTACAGGCCAGTGAAAACTTTCTAATTGCTCTAAAATTTGATCAGAGTGTAGAACTTGCCTGTTCTTCTCTCCCCTTAAAGGAAATATGTGACTGAAGCCACAGTGGTTGGAAAACCATGTTGATTGGGAAGTGTGGTGTTCCCTGTCCCTGGCTGCCTCACAGGTGGTTTTTCAGGGTGACATTTCATTTCCTGAGTTGTCCTGAGACCCAGAGCAGGATTAGGGCTCTGACAGCTCAGCCCTGTCACCTTACAGCAGCTTTCCCACCTCTGCCTGAGGTTGTCCTTGTAGGGACAAGGCAGAGCTGGACGTGTGTCACCCCTGCACATTTGGCTCTGCAGGACCAGCTCCAGCCCCTCTGGAGAGGGTTTGTGCCAGCTCAGGGAGCAGCACATGTTCATTTCTGCAGCACCTTGTACCAGGGCAGCAGCTCCTGACAGTGGCAGGGCAGATGTGATGTCACTGTCCTTCCCAGAGCAGTGCCTCTGGCACCTGTGCACCCTTTATGTCAGTGCTGCTGAAATAACCTGAGCTGTTCTCTCAGCTTGTTCCCTTCCAGCAGCCAGATAAGGGCAGAAGTGAGTGACAGGCACGAGATGATATAAATGAAATTTTTATAATGGCAAAAAGATTCAGGGAGCTGCAGCAAAAGTGGTTGGATATTGTGTGGAATGCAATGAATATGCAGAAGGGTAACAGATTGCACAGGGAGATTTTTCTGTGTGTAAAATCACTCATCTCCACAGACATCACTTAGCAGGAGCCTCGTCCCTCTCAGTAACTGGCATCAGTGTCACCATCTGCTCCCTGGTGCTGTCACTGCACAATGGCCTTGCTGTTCTCAGCTTTCCAGAAAGTCAATTGCTTGAAATACAATTTTAAAAAGCCATTCTACTACTTTTCAAACTATGTCCAAAGAGAGGTGGGTAGGAATGAGAGGTTTTAGTGGGAATGGTGAGAAATAATCAGGAAACACTGATTATTTCTCACATATTCTCCAGTGCTGCTGGGGAGAGAAAAGCAGCAGTAGCCCCAAGCAGTCCAGGCAATCATTGCCCGCCCATGGATTGAATTTATTTACACTTTTCTGTGCTTGTGTTGAGCCAAGCTAGAGCAGCTGAGTTACCTGGTGTGGTCATTCCTCCTCTCCACTCAGCTAAATCAGGTTTTAGGGGAAATGGAGATTTATTTCAGCTGCTTTGTGAGTACCATACCTAAACTCAACCATTACCTGCACAGAACCTGGGCACAGCCTCCAGCCCTTTGTGCATCACTGTTCCAGCTGCATTCTCACATCCAGCAGCAATCTGAAATTAATTCACAGTCTGAAGGCCTGGCTGGGAGGTTTGCTGAGAAGCTGTGAATGGCCCCACTGCAGTCCCCCGTTTATGACTTAAGGAGACAGTGATTAACTTCCATTTTCATAGGACAAAACATTTTAAATATTTCATTGCCAACAAATTTTGAGACTTTGGGGAAGGTTTTAAAAAGATATTTCTTCTGAGAAATAAAGATTTTACCTTGTTGTTACAGTAGTCACTATGGACTAATATTGCTCAGCTAAGAAATACCTGAGCTAGGAGGATTTCATTTTAAGGCCAATTGTTTATTTGTTATCAAATAAATAAGGAGAAAATAAAAGTAAGGTTCCTGAAGAGGGGAAGGATCTGTTGTCCATAACAGAAAATCTCTGATTGTATTCCGGTTGGAAATGGCACCAGCACCTCCAGAACCTGAATTTTCAGCTTTGGAAGAACAAAACAACCACCTGACTGAAGGCCCTGAAAAAGCAGTAAATAAACCTTCTGTCAGGGTGTGAAAATCAAGTAGACAAAAGGAAGGGGATGTGTTGCTTTAGACACTCAGGAATGTGATTTATGAGTAGATCTCTGCCCGTGAACTGGATCTGCCAGGAAGTTCTCTTCTCTTACCTCAAAAAACCAGTATGTGTTTCTTCTTTCTGGCAAGTAAATTATGTGAATAGTTTTTCTTGTTTTACATTAAAATTAGATTCTTATGTCCATTTTGATAATCTAAAAATAAGGGGTTGCTCTATGAATTATTACTTTAAATAAACATTTTATTGGGTTTTTTAGTGTTGAGAGTGCTTTTGCCTGTATAGTCAAAGAAAGAAGGAAATGTCGAGAGCACCTGCTCCTGCTAAAAATAATCGTTCAATAATCAATGGAAAAATGGGAGGCTTTTTAGCAGGTTAGGCTGGAAAACCCTCATTAAGGAATATTTCACAGGCTGTGGAGGCAGGAGCTATTGGGGCAGACTGTCTCAGGGTGATGTGGGAATTGAACTGAGCTAAGAAAAGGCCCCCTGTACTGAGCTATTAACTTGAAGAAAAGAAGAGCTGCTCTCTCTGGATTTGATCATGGAGCTGATGCTTTGTTTTCAGCTCCTACTGTTGGTTTTCTAAACCTCTAAAATTAGAAAATATGAAAAACCTCTTTTAGTTGTTGTTTCTAGTGAGACAGAAGTATTTATTTCACTTTGAATCTAACAAAATCATATTTATACCATCTTGTAAAGCCATGATCCCGGGACAGTTTTGGGTCTGCCAATTTGCATGTCCAGTAAGAGTGAGAGGAGTCATCAGTTTAACACAATTACACTGTAAAGACACACTGAATGGCTGAGCTCTAATGGTAAATGTTCATCTTGATTGGGCAATTTTTATGAGCAAAACAAGCAACAACCCACCCTGGGCTGGAGAAGTCTGGGGGTGTTGTACTTGAACAGGAGATGGTCCTCACTCTGAATCAACTCTGAATCACCCCAGCTTTCTGTTATCCTGATTGACCAAGAAATTACTGAGACTGGAAGCCTTCAATTTCCAATCCATACGTGTAGTGCCACGAGAATTTTTCTCTGGATTCAGCGCTGCAATTTAGCGCAGCAGCACACAACTGGAAGGAAATGATTTGCTGATTAAAAAGTCTGAACTTCACAGCAGCAGCCCAGCTAATATTTCCTGAAAATGGTGTTGCACCACAGCCAGACACATTGTGTTGGCTCTAGGGCACTGTCTCATCTGGAAACACCCGCTTCATAGTAGTTGCACAATTAATAGACATATTCCCAAATAACTCTTTGTTTGAATATTTTAACCTTTTAAATTTATTTTTTTTAAATACTATTCCCTTCCTTACAATTTGTCTAATACATTTTAAATCACACAGTGCCTTCCAGGATGGAAAGGATCCTCCAAATCCTGCCACAGTTGTGTTGCTCTCTGCACAAGCATCTCTGTCCTGCTCCTGTGGTGAGCAATGTCTGTGTCCACTCGGGAAATCTCAGCTGGCCACATTTCCAGCCTGTTTAACCCAGAGTGATTCAGAGCAATCTGCCCATTAGCAGTTAATCTCTCCCTGGCTGGCCCCAGGCTGGCTGTGCTGTAATTCCAGCAGCGGTGATGCAGTGGATCCCCAGTGTGACTGACCATGGGGGAATGTGCTGGGCCACCACCCCCTGCCCCTCTCCAGGGCTGACTCATTGCCTCGACTTTCTTGATGTAGTTTTGGCCAGTATCAGGCTTTAATTTTATTTTTAAAAGAATTCATTTTGCTGCATCTTTTGGCACATTTTATTTCCATCTGAAGAGTCAGGAACACTCACATACATATTTCTGTTATTCATCCTGGAGATCCTCAGTTCTCAGGGGAACTGCATGCATGGAAAGATCAGTAGAATGTGACCAAAGGCTGAGGCAGCACAGCTCCAGGAAAGATGTCTTGCCTAAAGGTATTGATAGCAGACCTGCAAAGGAATTAGCAAATATTTTTGTGTTCTAAAAATGGCTCAAGTCGTTCCCCAACTTCTCTGAGTTTTGAGATTTTTTTTTTTTTTTGTTTGGCTTTTTTTCCCTTTTGTTTTGGGTTATATTTATTCCGAAGTTGGACAGGCTCTAGGGAGCCAATTAAGATTTGAAAAAGAATAGAAACGTTTGCCAATGCCTTTGTTAGGGCCACGGGTATCCTTGGATAGTTTTTGTGTTTCTGGGAGGCATTATCTGGATACAGAGGTTGATAAGGACAGCCAGGAGGGTGGGCATCCCCTGTGCAGCTCCACCTCATCATCTCTGAGAGGGCTGTGGAAGTGGACAGAGTTATCCATGTCCTTGCTGGGCAACCAGCACCTTCCTACTGAATCCTCTCTTGCCATCACAAAATCTATTACTATTTAGTCTGGAAAGGCGATTCACAAACAATTTTTAAAAATATTTATTATGAAATTACAATGTTTTCTACTCTGATACTGCTGTCCACAGATGGTCTTCTGAAATACTTTTTAAATTTTAATCAATAGTGAATATAACTGCCTTCTATTAATACGCTGGGGGTGATTGCCATGGAGAAGTTTATAAATTGCAGAAATTACAGGATAGTTGTTAACTGCTAAATACCACTAAAATTATAAAATTTGGGGAAAGACAAGCTGCAGTGTAAAGCAGAAATAAATTAATTTGTTTCTTCTACAAAAGGGAAGTTAAAAGGAAAGTCTGATAAGCCTCCAGCATGATAAAAATGGGTTGTTTTTTGGTTTTTTTTAATGGGCAGTAATCTGTGTTTCACCTTGTTCACAAATTTGGGGTGTAATACAAAACCAAAGACCTGTAATTGAAATATTAAGGGAAAAATACCTGGCTAACAGAAGTCCAGCTTTTGACAATGTCACATTCAAGTCACTTTTGGGATTCTTTATGAAGATATTCTTTGAAGAACAAACAGATTTTAGAACCATTAATGTTATACCTGATGGCTCTTCCTGGCTATGCTTTAGGCTGGTGGCACTGAGCTAAATTTGGAAATTAAAGTGTCTGTTGGAAGACACAGATAAATTTAGGCTGAATTTAGGCTGGGCGAACCCCAGAGCCAACTCACTGTACCTTCCCTCACACATTTTAAGTAACACTCCAGTCCCAAGGTTTACTGGTAAACTATGAAGACATCCCCCAAACCTTCCAGAGAAAGGACTTTGCTGTTAATCTGCCACTGGGGGAAAGGGAGGAGGACACAGGTGACAGGACAGCCCTGTGACTGTCACAGCCCTGCTGGCTGCAGGGACAGCAGCCATGAATAATTCAGTGTATTTCACCTTGCTGCAATCAAACAGTCACTTGCTGTGTCTCACTGGCCAGAAGTGACTTGGAGGCACTAAGCTGTCATGCAGTTTGCAGAAGAAGAAGGGATTTGGGGGATTAGCACTGCCTGGATCAATCCTGTCATATTTAAACGGTGGCTGAAGTTATTGTTGGTACAGAGAGCCAATTTGGAAGAATTATCTGCCTGGTAGAGTTCAGGCCCTGTCTTCATTGCTTTTTCTGACGTTTCCCCCTGGTCTGGCCCTCTGTGGAAACAAATAATTTTTCTGGTAGCTTGTTTATGGTGCTTTTCTCACAGTATGAATTCATTGCCAAAGACTTAATGAATGTTGTGAAAGTTGATTACTTAGACTCAGCTAGGCAGGAAATTTGCAGCAGGCCAAAGTGTGCAATTAACATCTTTATTTCCTTTACTCTCTGATGCCACTTCTAGAAAATTGCTGAAATACTCTTCTTATTGACTATAATTTTATTTTTCCTGATATGGTCCTGACACTGCAGGTGGTTCACAGAACTCCCTGGGCTCCTAGGGAATAAGAAATATCTTTTTCATAGAACTCTTAGGAAGGATTCCCCTCCTCAGATTATCATCAGTCCAAGCACTGCTTCCTTCTTGCAGCTTAAATGGTCACAAGGCAGTCTAAATGAAGTTGTGTCCCAAAAGTGAACAAAAGCATCACTTTGTTCAGACAAACAGAAAGAGAAACTGGGGCATTGTTCCTTTTTGTCAGTGGTAGGTTTTGTTTGGGTTTTGGTTTTGATCTGAGAATAAAGATATCTTCTTTTTTCGTTTCAGTTAGGGTGGGAAAGTGAGCCCAACATTCCTGGAGATGTTTAGGAAAGAGCTGCTTGCAGGGTTTGTTCACACGGACACTGAGAGCTCCCTGCCCCTGAGTTCTGGAGCATCAGCCTCACACTGGGGAGCTCATTCAGACAAACCCTTTCCTGAGCAATGGGATTTTCCAGGCCTTACATTTCTGGCTAATAGAAAGATTATCTTCTGATTGAAACATTAACTTTTGTTTATCACATTGTGCCCACCAGAGGGAGAAATTCACTGAGCAGTAATGGTCCTTATTTATAGGATTATATGAAATTGAGGCACTCTTCCTAAGAGTATTTGCTGCAATAAGAACCTAGTAGATTTTGCAGATAAAGTGTTTGCAAAGACTGGGTTTTCAAAAAGCTCTCACATTTCCTTATCTCTGTGATTGCTGCATGGTTTGTTGTGGGGTTTTTTTGGGGTTTTTTGGTGGTTTGTTTTTTTTTTCTTTTTTTTTTTTTTTTTTTTCTTTTTTTCTTTTTTCTTTTTTTTTTTTCCCCACAGAAGTCTGATTCTTTCTATACACAAAGCTGAGGAATCACTAAATTAAGCAATGTGGGCTTAGGATTTTGCTGCCACACACATTTGTTTTGCATCTTCAGAACTTTACCACAGCAATTTCACTACATTTCCTGAGAAATTGTCCCAGGATCTACCACTCTCCATGCTCAGGTGTTGCCTTGTGGTGTTAAACAGTGGCAGGAATGGGAAGAAATGGATGCTGTTACTAACTGGAGTTTAAAGGCATTAATTACCTCTATTTCTCTTCCATGACAGAAGGTTATTACTGCCTTGTAGACAGTGCAGAATTCAGAGCAGGTTGTTTCTCTTTGCTGCCTGCATTCTGCTCATCTTTAAATAATAACAACAGTGCCCTTTTTAGAATCCAACCACTTTGCCATTAAGTAGTAAACAAAGCACTTCTGCTCTTCATGCTGGTCTGCATCTCCAAGACACATCAATAATAAACACTACAAGCATTCTCTTCAAATCATGGAAGACATCTGCACAAAAATATGGAAATGAGAGTTGAATACTCAGAAGGTGAGGAGAAGGCCAGAAGTCTGAGGGAACAAGGGTTGGGATGGTGTTTTTTAGCAATGATGGATCATCTTTAATCCTTAAGCTCCACTTTCTTGGTGTCATAATAGATCATAACATATAAACTTCCAGTTTTAATCCCCTTGGGTTTATAATGTGTTCACACACACCCATGTATGTCAGATGGGGCTGATGGGTGATGGATATCAATGTTAATGAGCTTAATAAGATACTTTATGTGGCAGGTGGTGTTTGATTGTTAGAAGCACCAGAGAAAGGCTGAGCAAATGTCAGCCATGGATGGATAACCTGGGAGTGATGAGACACCTCCCTGCTGCAGAGCCCAGAAGGTGGAACACTGGCAAAGGATGCAGCAGTGCAGGCAAAGCCCAGCCATCCTCACCTCCCTGCAGGGCAGGAAGAGCTTCCTGACCATGTCCCGTGCTGACATTTTATAAATGCAGTCAAATACTTTGTGGTTTTCCATAGCTGCAGTCCTGTTTAGGTTTTATCACTTTTGCTGATAAAGAGGTGAATAGATTCATTAAAACAAAGCATTTGTCATTGAGTTCAGAAAAGCAGGAGCTGCCAGCTCCTGAATACATTTAAAGGTAAAGCAAAATCAGTCTCATCTGCAAAAGTTTGGTTCCTTATCACTCTCATTTTGCTGGGCTTCTCTTATTAGACTTCTCTTACTCCTTGTAGAAATCTGCATCCTGAGCTATACACAGAAAAGATCTAGTCCAAAGAGAGTCTTAAATATGAGCCTGACTTTGACGTAAGCACCTTGATAAAAGTGCAAGTCTATTTTCATGAATTGGGCTTTTATGTTCCTGTTACATTCAAGCCATTAAGATGATGATTGTTTTTAAAAATGGAAGCAGTTGTGCTGAAAATACATAAGTATCAGGTATTAGTACAATAGGTCATTTCTTAAAGTAAATTTCAAGGTAAAATCACTAGAACATCTTCCTAAAGATGCAAAATAACTAATATGTGTGATATTTTGGTGTGTTTGTGTGTAAATAAGATGTAAATTAGATGCCACTGCTCTTTTATTTGCTTTAAACTTCCTACCTGTTTACATTTTCCCTTTCCAAACTGCAGGGGTTTCATTGCTGAAGGTGTATTTCTGAACTACTTCTGAACACTCTAACAGCTGGAAGATAATCTTTATCTATCCGTTAATAATTTCAAAAGTATTCTAAACAATCCAATTTTCGTCATTAGGTAAACACATGCTGTTTTTAAAAGTTCCTTTTTATACCTTAGGGCATTTTCAGTGTGCAAAGGAAACAAACAACACAACGTAGGGAGGCAAAGAGGTCTCTGGGAGCCACGAACACTCCATCCTTACAGAAGTTGAATTACTGACCCATTTTCCAGCCTGGGGAAAGTCACAGAAATTTTTACGTTTTTCTTGTTATTATTAATGTCCTTTGTTTGTCATATAAGGGAGAAGAAAGGAAGAAAAGAATTTTTGCTTATTCTTAGGAAAAATTTCAAAGCCCTCTCTGTTTACTGTGTCTGCTCATCCTTGGTGGGAATGTATCCTCACCAGCATTTCCCTGAATCTCAGCTACCCTTGAAATAAATTTCAGATCTTGAGAAGAAATACCTCCTCAACCACATCAACACTTCAGGATCAGACTTTAGATAAAACAAAAGCTGCACAGGAATGTCATCCTGGGCAGACCCAGAGCTTTATGAGTACCAGCCTAAGGGGAAGGGCTCCCTCATGGTGAATCCAGGCCAGGCTCTGACAGCTCCACATCAAATGCCCAAATCTGCTCATCACAGGAAGAATTTAAGTGCCAGACCTGTGGCTACTTTGGATTTAATTTAAGAGGCGTGCAGGAATGGAGAGCTGACCCTGCTGTCACACAGTGTCCATTCCCAGAGCACCCAGTTCCTGGCACTTCTTGGAAAGGGACAAAGTCTTTCACTTGTCCTTCTTAGAAACCCACCCTGACATCAACAGATCTAAGTGTTCAAAGCAAGTGCCTTCCCAGGAAAGGTTCTGAGTGCAACACCCAGGAAAGGTTTTGAGTGCAACAACTTGACATTTTCTGATGACAGCTTGCTTCCTACTGAAAAAGGATTGCAGTTGAATTAATTGGATAATTAAGGCTAATACATTCTGTGTCCCTTCCCCTCACTACTCTGGAATGCTACCTATAAAAAACTGCAAAATTATTTCAAAACCTTCAGCCAGGATCCCACTGAGCTAAAAATTTCCATTAGGGGGAAAGGTTTTTATATTTTTCTGCACTGAAGCAGCATAAGGGAGAATTGCTGTTTTGTCTGCACTGAAGAGGTTTAAGACCTCAATCTCAAGGAGGAGATATTGTGCAGAAACCGGCTTAAAATGCTATTCCCAAAATCATTAGAAACCATCAGTTGTGCTCAGCCAAATCTGCGCAGATAAATCCCCACAAAATCTTGTGTCACCTCGCACACTGAAAAATGCAATGGAAATGCAGACAGAGAATAAGAAGCACTGATTTTCTTTCAAACAACACCAACTTTGACCTTTTTGGAATAATACAAAAGTTTTAAAGCACTGTCAGAAAGCATGACTCATATTTCTGTCTTTCAAAATACAGACTAATACAGTTTGCCATAGGGGGCAGGTTATCTTTATATTTTCATTTATTTAAAGGCTTATTTTATGTTTAGAGCTAGGACAGACTACAGGAAAAAGAAAACTCTCCCACATGCACTTTCATATCTTTGCTTTATAAAAGACTTTGCACACTTACATAAAAGTGCACAGATAGAGGAGTCCAGAATGTGCTGAATTTATCTTGTTAGCATTTAATAGGTTCTCTCTGAACTGAGCCCTGCCTTTCCTGCCCTCTCCTCTGCGTGTAAGTGAGGCGCTGCCTCTGAGTTTGTCTGTTTGGCATGAAAATGAGAAGTCTGATGATGCACCCTTTAAAAGCTTGTCTGCTCTGTATGTAAATATAGTCCTGCCTACCTGAGGTCTCCAGATCCTATTTGCAAAGGTGACTGTGGAACATTTCAGATGTCAAATATGCACATAACCAATCTAAGAGACAGAAAATTGATGGTTATTAGAGTTTGTTGGGATTTTGAGTTTATTGGAAACACTAAAGTTTGAATATTTTCTTTCTGAATCAGGAGGAATAACTGAAATACTGAAATCTGCTGCTGTGGGAAAAAAAAAAAAAAAGACTAAAATTCCAGGGCTTTTTATAAAATAATATAATTTTTTATGTGTTAAAAAAGTGTTCCAGGTAAACACCAGACTATCAAAACCAGCTATTCCTTCTGTAGTGCTTTCAGTACTGCTCTTTTCTCCTTGATTAAATGAGAAACACTCTGAAAGGTTTCATGGTACTTTTCCAGTTCAATATCTACTCAATAGTAACTGTACTTAAAACTTATTGAAAAGGTCAGAAAACATGTAAGTGTTGCCTATTTCTGGCTTTATTTCACAGTGTAACTTGACACACACCTAACAAAACCTATTGAGTAATATTTATGACAGACCTGAAATAATACAGAAATACTCAAACTAGCATAAATGAAAAGGCATAACAATAGTTTTATATTAAAATATTTATTTTGAAATATCCAAGGCAGATCAGTTTTTACTTTCAGAAATTTTCTGGAGGGGAGTGATCTCATTAAAATCAGTAACTCCTCATGAGGCACAAAAATTTCTGGCTTTCATCAAAACATTATTTCCCAAAAGAAAGCTGGTTTAACCACAAGGTTGCAATGAGAATTTGTTGCTACCGAGAATTTCATTATTTTGGCCTCTATTCATCCATTTGTAAACTTGAGATGGATTCACAAGGGTCAGGCCCAGCCAGTGAAATGTGCAGGAAGAGTCCCCACATGGCAGGGAATGTTTGGAAAGAGAACAACAAAGAAAGACAAAGCACTTTGAAGCAAATGTCTTTATTGCATTAGGAAAGGATGAAATACTCCCAGTGTCTGATCCCGTGCTGCTCCAGATCCACACAGACTTACAACAACCTCTAGTAACACCCTGACCAGCAATGTGGACACTTGGAGTGTTAGATTGATGCTACTGACCCAAAAAGGGGCAGTGCCAGACAACTCATTCCACTCCTGCTAAAGCTGCAAATGGAAACAGCTCATCCTCCAAGCCTTGGGACCCCAATCCATCAGGAATGGGATAGACAAATGGCTCTTTACAGCAATTTTGTGACATTGCAAGTTCATTTGAGGACGTTTGTTCCTTTCTTTGCCTCGAGTGTTCCAACAGAGATTAGAGCACAGTCGCAAAACTTTGACATTAGAGCAGAAAAGTAAAAACTCTTTTGGTTTTTTGGGCAGGTAACTGGATAAAGATCCAGCATTAATGTAGGTGCTGTCAGATAATATCATGGTTTGAAAAGTGCCTTTGGCCGTTCAGCTCTTCAGATTTGGATGTGGGACTTCTCATTCTGCCCTTCAGCTTTCACATGCTTCCATGACAGTTGTTTGTGTTCCAAATTTGGGCATTTTCTATCCGAACAATGCAAAGCACGTATTTTAACATACTCAAGGTAATCTCTCTTTGCAGTTAAATCCAAAACTATTCAAAAGAGGGGTTTTTTGATTAAAGAGCATATTTAATTTTGAGCCTGTCTTTTGGGCCCAGTTTTCATCTTGAAGTTGCCTTCAGATCTCAGAAGTCTAGCTGCAACAGAGGAATACACCTGCAGCAGCCTGGCTGTTCCTACATGGAAACTACACATTTTGCTATTTTTACACTTTTTCTTCAATGTGAAACCTTTTCATGTCCTGTACTTCTAAAATGCCAAGAGCAGATAGGAAAAGCACCCACTCCATGGTCAATATACATAAGGTCTGAAGAAAAAGCCTTCAAGCTAATGTGTACCAAATCCATGAGCAGTTTAAAAATATTCAAATTATCATCGCAGCAGACTCAAATGGGCTTTTAAGATCTCCAGGGCTCTTGACATTATGGTAATTGTTGTCAGAAAGGACATAACATCTCTTAGAGGAGAATCTACATAATGCTCCAGAAAGGGTGGAAGGAAAAACAGCACTTCATTTGGAAAGGAGCAAAAAACGCCTCATGAACTTCCTACAATGTGTTGCTGGTACAGCACGGGATGAAATGCCCCAAAGTTAAATCATTATAATTTTTTTTAGAACTTTAGTCTTCCTCTTTATTTCTCTGGGAGGGAGGAACCATCTTTCTTCGAAGGGCTGGGTTATCTATAAAGCACTTGATAATCACATGGGAATTTTATAGCAAAGCAAGGGTGGATATGCTCAGGAAAATGAGCTTTTTCCCCACCAAGCACAGTCCTTTTAACCTGTGAAGCACCATCTGCATTGCTCTGTAGATTGCTTTTGAAAGAATCACTGACAAAGTGCACAGCTCTTGAGTCTCACATCTTTGGAGACAAAATCATGGCCTGAACACTCCATCTGAAAAGTACCAGTTCAGCTCAGAGCCAGGGTGGGAGCTGCACACTCACCATCAGAAGTCTCATAAATTTTCCACAAAATGGACCAGAGATGTGCAGATGGAACATTTTTCCACCAAGCTAAGAGTGGCTCTTCTTTATTTCTGTCTGATGATGAGATATCCTTCAAAATTTGTGTCTTCCCAAATATGAGGAAATTTACTGGTTGTCCATAAGCTTGGGGGCAGATATTCTCCATATATTCTCAGGCCGCCATAAAACTCATAGTAAATACAAAAGCCACACAAAGAACTACCTGCATCTCTTCCCTTTCAGTTCTGTTTGCTGTTAAATCACTTCAGTTTATCTGTGTGCTGTGCAAGACTCAGGTGATTGTCAGTCAAAAGAAAGGAAGCCAAAAGAAGGATCCTCCTTCTTGAAAGGAGGGGAAACCACAGTGACGCTGGAGGGTTTGGCAGCTGTGGGACACCCAGAAGTTTTGGGAGACTTACAGATCAACAAGGTAAGGGCAGTTCAAAGGCAATCAACAAGGTTTGGAGTGAGCAGCTTTGTTCTAGCTCTGGAACACTTTTTTTGCCTTGAGAAAAAAAAAATCCAAAACCCTAATTTTTTTTTTTTTTAATTAGTGCTAGCAGACTATCCAGTACCAGCTCATCATCCATTAAATCTTCCAGGAAAATGGCAAGGTAGATATTTAAGCAAGACGGTCTTAATTCTGGAAGAAATTGTTTTACAATATTTCTCTTCTGTTTCTGGTAACATAAGCCTGGGCACCAAAGCTCTGAACAGCCTTTAAGATTCAAAATCTCATTACTACCAGAGAGATTTTGGCTACCAGACACCTCATAAATCCAGTCTGTGGATACTGCTCCTTTTCACTTCTGGGATGATTGAGTGATATGGAAGCAGAAGAGAGAATAATGAATAACAGTGTGGAGTTAATCAGGTTTATTCACAGCGTTGTCTTGGAAATAGCAATGCTGAAGGGCCATTCCTTAAATTTTAGAGGTAGGAGCTTCCACTCAGAGGAGTGCTGGGAAGGGCAAGTGCACACCAGAGCAAAGCTGGATGGGAGCAGCTCTGCTGGGCAGGACCTGGGGGTGTTGGTAGATCTCAATCTGGGCAAGATCCAGCTGTGAGCCTGCAGACTGAGGGAGGAGTTCATCCCACCCAGATCAGCATTCACGGGCTCATAACTGGAATACTCATCCAATCCTGGCTCCCCAGAACTGGGAATGACAAACTGGAGCAAGTTTAGGAGATCTCAACAAGGTGTTTAGGTATGGAGCTCCTGCCCTTGAAGGGATGCTGAGAGAGCTGCTCTGTTTTCCACTGGGAAAGGAAAGGCTTCAAGGGACTCAGAGCAGCCTCTGCAGCACCTGGGAGGTCACCCCATGGTCTGACTCTAGAGCAGACCCTGATCTGAGCAGGAGAGTGGAGTGAAGACTTCTAGAGGTCCCTCCCAGGCTTCATTAGCCTGTTATCCTGTGATCCTATTTCTGTTCAGGTCACTTCCTTCCTTCCTTCCTTCCTTCCTTCCTTCCTTCCTTCCTTCCTTCCTTCCTTCCTTCCTTCCTTCCTTCCTTCCTTCCTTCCTTCCTTCCTTCCTTCCTTCCTCCCTCCCTCCCTCCCTCCCTCCCTCCCTCTCTTCTCTCTGCATCTTTTTCACTTGGTATATTCTATTAATTTTCATATCTAAAATCCATTTTGTCCTTTTTTCACTTCTAATCCTCAGTGTTTTTTCTGTTTATCTTCCTACCAGGTTATTGTTTCAAGGCTGTTAGCTCTTCTCCATTTTATTCCCTTTCTTTGTCCCACCAACCATCATTAAGCTGTTCTTGTTTCAAGCAGCATTAATCTTTAGCCATTGATCTCTAAATAGAATTGAAAAATAAAACATCAGACTGTCTAGTTCTGCTTTCCTTAACCTAATCTGTTTCGGATACCATTTGAGTTTACGTCACTACTCGTTTAAATACAACTTCCTGTATTGAGAGGACGACAACTTGATTCAGATTTGAGTCATTTCTGTCTGGTCCAGAAATTTGTTTCATTAAAGGTACAGCAGAATACAGCAGATGTTGGTCAATACAAGATGTGTTTAGCATTTAGGACAATCACAGCAGATCAATGGAGTTCTGGGTCAGCTCAGATCTGATTGCTGATCAGAATTTGAAATTTGCAGATAGTGAAGGAGTCCTGTCACCTTTATCAGGTGAGACATCTGACAGTCTGGATGCTGAGCTGGTGTCCCAGTAAAGGGAGGAGGACCAAGGCAAATTTGTACATCTGCAGTTAAACCAGCATTGGGGAAGAATAAGGAGAGATGCACTGCAGCAGCTGTGGCCTTAGTGCACCTAAGAAAATCATTGATCATAGAAAAGCTTGGGTTCATCATCTCCTTCCACTGTCCCAGGTTCCTCCAAGCCCTCTCCAGCCTGGTCTTGGACACTTCCAGGGATGAGGCAGCCAGAGATTCTCAACCTCACAGTGCCAGTGACTCACCACCCTCACAGTAAGGAATTTCTTCCTGATATCTAATCTAAACCTTCTCTCTTTCAGTTTGAAGCCATTTCTCCTTGTCCTACCATTTGTCTGATTGCAAATGTTCCAACTGCATTGTTCTGCATCTGAAATGAAGAGGGCACAGCCTTCATCCCCTTGTCTGAGGGCACAGCTTCATGCCCTTGTCTGTTTGCAGGGTTTTTGTGGGAAGCTCCTGAGACTCACACTTGTTTCAGTGAGGGGAATAAGGCTCCAAACTCCAACTGGCAGATTGATCTAAATCCTGGTGGAGAAGACCTGTCCTAATAAAGTCACTGAATCCCAAATCACAGGTCAAAGGGATACTGAGGCCATCAAACCCCATCCCCAGTCCTGTAGGGAGAGCTGTTCTCCTGCATGGGGACTGCTCCTGGTTCTGTTCGTCAGCTCTGATATATTCCATAGATGGAATAATTTACCTTATTTTGCAGTTTTGCCTGAGGTCATCTCACTGCTGAGTGGGTGGTAAAGCACAAAAATGTTTTTGTGGTGTCCAGCACAATTTGAAAAAAGCTTTTTAATAAGTTGATCCAGTTTGCTTTCCATGTGTAAAGCCCATTAGGTTATTTGAAAACTATGGTAAATTATGCCTGTGGCTCATATTTTTGCATCACTGTTGTGTCTAGAGTTTTCTTTCTCTCTCTAACCTTGTAGCAGGAGACATTCAAAAGAACATTACCATCCCTCGCTGCAAATAACTTAACCAAGATATGACTCCTGGGGATAGTTTAATGTGGAAAAGAGCAGGAAGAAATCATCATCTGTCAGCATAATAATGTTCTAAATTAATGCACATCCTTCTTCATAAAAATGGTTTCTTCAATTCCAAGTCAAATAATATTGATTCTCAATGTGACACAAAGACAAGTGATCACTGTAATACAACTTAAAAAGCAACCTGAAGAGTAGCTGAGGCAGGAGGGAATGGAAACTTGACAAGTGTTTTTGCCAAAGTGTCAGTAGAATTATTCTTTTAGGGAAGACACAAAATTTAAACATGCATAGGTAATTTAAACAAGCCTTTTCTGAAATTCCAAGAGGAAAAAGTGCTCTCTAGTTTCCACTTTCTTAAATTGTGATAGTATTGGTATTAGTGTTAGTATTAGTAAGCAGCTCTGAACAAAATGTTTAATGTTTCATAGAATTCAAATTAACACATCATTACATTTCTGTGGGAAAGTGTATATAGTATTCCAATAGGAACAAAACTTTTTTTATCTTTGTCTTTCTTATAGCCAGGCTATCTCCACCAGCCCTTAAAGAGGGAAATGATCAGAAAAGATACTCTCTTAATATTTCTCTTAGTATTAGATTTATATCTATATGTGCTTGTAAATTCCATGTGGCCCATTTGTCATTTTCATTGATGGATTCATTGTTCTGTAACAAATTCCTGACTGTCTACCACCTCCAGTAGCACAATACATCACTGCCTTTCTTTGAGTACGTTAGGATTGTCACTGTGTTCCTTCTGTCTCCTCAGTGTGTTTGTCTATCATATATCCAGGCACCATGCAGGGTCTTGGATATGGATGGCTTTTTTCCATTGGAGGAAAATCCTTGCCCAAACCCCAAGTGTGGAACAGAACCCAAATAGATTTGAGCTGAAAAATATCTCTGCTAAGTCAGGGGAGTTAAGTCACTTTTGGGTCAGACAACCAAGTGAGTCGAGCTCTCCTGAGAAACATCCAGCACGAGGAGAGGAAGAGATGATGGGAGTGTTGATACTGGGATGGGTGCAGAGAGCCCCAGAGAGGTGCTGAATCATCTGATTCTTCCCACATAGATCTGAGTCCTGTAGTACCAGGTCACTCCTGACTCAGACAACCTGACTCATCCTGCACCCTGCGTGTGACTTCCCCCATTTTCTCTCATGACAATCCTTCCCTCTTCCCCCACAAACCAAGTCCCTTTGGCATGATGGACACACTCAGTATCACAAGATTTTCTGTAGCAGGGTTCTTTTTCAGCTCTTTTTGCTGTTCCCCTGCATATCAAGTCTGAACCACATCCTCAGCTGTCACCCACTGCCTCTTCAAAGCCTGAGCACATACACGGACACAAACACACAAAAGACTTTCTGAAAATGAAATACATCATTCCCAGTCATTTGTGGAGTCAATACTAACAAAGCAATCCATTGTTGAAAATGTGTCAGTAGGGACCAACCCACTGGGTAAGAGAGGAGGAGAGAGTGACTTTCAGCACTGGACTGTCCTCACCCTGAACCTGCTGGCTGCCTCTCTGGCCCTGTTTTCAGCTGTCCTCAACATCTTCTCAAAAATGAAATCTGATGGGAAGAGGACGGAAAAGACTGGATAAAACTGAGGTCTAAATTAATCTTAGCTGTTTAACAAACCTGCTGTTAAAGTTATTACCCATTTCCCCTCTGCAGACAATGAGAAAAATTAAGCTACTCCATGTCATGTATCTCACCTTCTGCTTATGAGAAATCCCTGCTGGAGGTTCCTTTCTCCATTATTGACTAAAGTAGGAACCTGAAAAATCTGTGAAGACTAATTTGCTGGTTTTAATGACTAAAGTTAGTCAAAATGTGTTCCACTCCTGAAGTGGCCTGTGTAGGCTGCCAGCTGCTCCAGGCAAAGAGGGGCTCGTCTTTGTATTTTATACTGTAGTCATGAAATCCACTCCTTATGTGTGTTGATTGATATCCTGGGGACTTCAGATGTCATGCACAGCCATGGAAAAGCTCTCTATGAAGAGCCAAGGTAATTGCAAAATTACCTATAACCAGGCATGGAAAGGCCACTGCAGATCCAGCTTTTGTTATAGTGCAGGTCCATCCTCCAGCCTTGAGGAGGAGAAAATGCACAGAATGTACCTGTGTGTTTGGTGGAGTGTTGAATTTTATAATGAAGGTACTTAGGAGAACAAGGATTCACATTCCAGCTACTGTAAGGAACATTTCAAACAAGCCTTTCAAAGGAGAAAAAATCAAGTCAAATCCATGATCTGTAATTATAGCTCGGGAATTTATAAGGGGAATGGGGATATGTTTTTCTAGGAAATTGTGTTAATGTCTTTAGTGTAGTAGAGCTTAACATTTCTGCTTTCCAGCTCTGCACCCTCTTATATTTTCATCCTCTTTTTCGCATTCCTCTGGGACAGAAACACTTGGTACTGCCAAGTTCTCCAAGGATTAAAACAGGGAGTTTGAATCTGCAATTCAGAACTTTGTGTGGCCCCATGGGCAGCTCAGAAAAGCTCCATGAAAGGAGCAGTGAACACAGGCTCAGACAGGCTGGAGAGCAGCACCCTCACACAGAATCTCTAAAGGCTTTTGGCCCTGCCTTCAGTATCCTCAAATTGCAGGGGAGAAATCACTGTAACAACAGTCTCCAAAAGGAAATTAGAAATCAGGGAAAAAAACAAGCTTCACCTGCTGAAGATAAAAAATATTGGACTTTCTTGCCAAGAATTCTGGCAAACCCAGGACCTCTCCAAGCCTTTCCAGTGAAGCAGAATGACTTCCTGAGGGTATGTGCACAGTAAGAAGTGCAGCATTTTCCTGTACACACTGAGCAAAATCCCCTGCAGGTCTGCTGAGAGATGCCAGCTCCAGTCTGGGTGCCAAGTGGACGTGTCAGTGCAGGATTGCACTGACAGAATCTAATAGAATTGATTAGTGTGGCACACCAGGGGATTCACACAGTTCTGTTACTTCCAGATCCACAACCAGAGCATATGATGCTGGACATGAAACCTCCTTGTCTCAACACATAGATAAAAATATCCAAAAATAGTTTGTTTTGTATGAATGCAAGTCTCCACTCTGAGATAAACAAATGTTCAGAAGAGTCCATCATAATGGTTCATAGTCCAAAGTACACTGCTCTGCCAGTGGGGCCAGTGGAGCATTTATCCATTTTCTATACTCTGGATAACTTCCACTGTCCCTACCTCTTCTGATTAGAGTGCCCAATTTTCCCATTTGCCAATTACTTACCAGGTACTAAAATAAAGTAGCTAATGGGTGTCCTTACGAGGGTTTGACAAACATGAAGGTGCTTGAATTGAGCCCTCCTTAAGTGTGCACTTTGTTGTTCACAGTAGAATCCAGAGATGTGCTGCATGTTACACTGGCAAAGAGAAACCTTCCACAATGTAAATGTGGTACAAGAGACTTCACCAGCATGAGGACACAGTCAGTGCCTCACTGTGACTCTTGTGCAGTCCCAAAAAATCTTGTCTGGGTTAGTGTTGCCAATATTACACTACATTAATGGAAATATACCATTTCATTCATTACATGGCTGTTGTATAAAGCTGCAGAATTCCAAGGCCAGCATGCAGCACACTCTCTTCCTTAGAGTGTATAAAAGTAAGCACCAATGAAGTTTGCTTTATAATGGAAAATACCAAATGCTTTAATATTACTTTCATAAGGAAAATCTGTTTTTATTTTCTGTCTCCGTTGTAAAAATAAAATATTTCCATTCATATAGAGCCAGAGCAAGTCTTTGGTTGGATACATTCTTCTATCCTTATTGGGACAGATATGATATAGAACACAAATAAAGCTTTGAGAAATAAACTGAAATATATTTTCCACCCTCTTTGTCCTCTCTATCTGCGATACAATCGTGGTCATAGCAACATTGGTCCATGGGTTATCTGGCTTTTTCTGCTTCTATTCTTACAGGTTTTCAGTATCCAAACTCAGCAGGATCAGAAAGGATTGAGAACAAGTGGAACTAGCACAGGTGGGTCAGCACATCCACACTTTCAGGTGACCTGATGTGTTTGTAAAGCCCATTATTTCCTCTCACGGGGACCACAGTGGGTGTTTCTGCCCTTTTGGGCTTTTTAGTAAATAACTCAATCCTTTCTGGTTTTCTTTTCTCTAAGACTGGGTTCAAGCTGAACAGACTCAATCTTCCACTTCAGTTTCTTTACAAAGGTTAATGTCCAAGAAGAAAAATGAAGCCAATTTGGCAGCTACTTCAGAAGGGTTTGCTCACCTCAGGTATGCTGCAGTGTGGAATGATGGAATCTACTAGGGGAGGAAAAAAAGAGAAATTGAAAGAAATTAAGTATTAAGAGATTATGTGGGGGAAAAAAAGGAAACAAGACAAAAGGCATAAGCAAAACTAAACAAAATGAACAAACAATAGCAACAAAAATAACAAAATTGAAAGTGAAGAGGAGGTACAGAAAATGTTTAGTCCTGCACAAATTCTCAAATACTTGTCTTCTGCTGTGCTCTGAAAGAGTTAATCCTGGCGTCAGCTAAGCACTCAACTAATGATTCCTCTGCTCCTACCTCTTACATCAGCAGCAGATCAAGATCAAATTCAACATTGTAAAAATGCAGAGAATAGCTATAAGATGAATCCTTAATGAAGGGAGCAATGGGTCAAAAGGGCATATTTGCTATTCAATAAACCAGTAAAACTTTTCGATCTGCTGAACAAATTACCTCTGTGCAATGGTAAAATTAAATGAGTTGGGTCCTTCTGATGCAGACAGTTCATGTGTGAGATAATTTCAGCAGGTCTGAAAGTCGTCACAAGAGACTTGCTTCTGCCTTTTAGTTATGGTTGTTGTGGTGCCTTCCATGCCTTTCACATTTTAAGTGACTGCACAGTAATTCTCAGGCTCCACACATTGAATGTGCCTCAAAGGGACCAACCCTTGGTTCCTGGGGCACTGCTGCTATTTTGAAGGCAGTCTGTGCTTATTGGAACAGTCATGTTTTTTTTTTCTTGAGAGGTCAAGCTAAAGGGTCAAGCAGAGAAAAGAGACACACACACAAACAGCAGATCCAAGGAGCTCCTTGCCAAAGGATGTCAGGGATGTAAAAGGTTTACATGGCTTCAAGGAGGGGACTGGGCAGGTGCTCAAAAGTGAGAGCTAATGAGAGGTTCTGGGCAGACAAATCACACACCAAACTGACAAAAATCTCATAAATTAGCCCTCAGACCTTGCATATCTTCAATTCCAAACAGCTGAATGTTTTCGTAATCTCAGAAAATTGTATCTACTGACTTGGAAACTTTTTTTTTAGAGGAATTTGGGAAGTAATCAAGAATTCATAGAGAGCTAAATTATCTATTTTGGCACAGTCATGATCCTTGCAGGAGACACTTATTTTTTGGCTCAGAAACTGTATTTGCAGAATGCCTGTCATTCACGAAGAAATAAGAGTTTATAGAAGTTTATGCCCCATAGGCAATGAATATGGAATAATATGCTGTACAGAAATATTCCCAAAACAAGGCTCTCTAAGAATATAGGATCAAATTCCAGCATACTTGGGAAGTGAGAAAATATTTTGATGTCAATAAGAATTGCAATTAAAATCTTTAGTCAGATCTCTGGAGAAAAACAATTGCAGTGTGTAAAAAAAGCCTGAAACATCATAATTCCACAGAAATGGCTACAGAAACCAACTGGCTTCCTACTGATCAAACTCTGTCTTCAAATACTTGCTGCCATGGACAACAGAAAATAAAAATCAGAGATTCAAAAAGCAGAGATTTGAAAATCAAAATCATGCCAGAATCTTTTATTTTGTTTTGCTTGTGGCTCATAACTGGATGTAGCACCATTATCATTTTGTAAAAGCTTTTTGAACCGAATTTTGGGGGTGTTTCTGGTCTGCTTTCCCATCCTCTGACATAAACAACCTGGGGCTGGTTTTGCACCCGGTATTTCAGATCCCACTTTTGTGACTCTGTGAGTGCATCAGCCACGGGAGCTGATGCAAGTGGCTGGAACCTCTTTTTGCACTCTATAATCTAACGCACTTAGCGAGCCAATGAATATGTGGGAAAGGAGGGGCTTTCTGGCTGAGGGGCTCCGTGCAGGGGAACAGCTGTTGAGCAGCAAAACCTTACCCAGAGCCAGGCAAACACACTCATTCACATCCTCAGTGGCTCTGTGCATCCAGGGCTGGCTAGGCAGCCACACCACTCCTCCTCTCTCTGCAAAAAGTCAGCAAACTTGCACAGAGAAGCAGAAAGAATAACGAACCTCAGCTGTGAAACCTTTCAGCACATCCAGCATGGCCTGGGTCAGTAATTTCTCCTGGTTAAACCACCTTGTTCTACACGAAGAACGTCTCAGGGGGTACTTAAACAGCACTGAGGATTATTTAACCTTCCTGTGTGGGCCCAGACGGAGCCACCTGTTCCTGCCCATGGCTTTGGTGTACTCGGTGATCTTCCTGGTCGGGGTGGTGGGCAACTTCTTGGTTTGCCTGGTCATCCTCAAGCACCGCGGCATGAAGACCCCGACCAACTACTACCTGTTCAGCCTGGCGGTGTCGGACCTGCTGGTGCTGCTTTTCGGCATGCCCCTGGAGGTCTATGAGATGTGGAGCAACTACCCCTTCCTGCTGGGGCCCGCGGGCTGCTACCTGAAGACGGCCCTGTTCGAGACGGTGTGCCTGGCCTCGGTGCTGAGCGTCACCACGCTGAGCGTGGAGCGCTACGTGGCCATCCGGCACCCCTTCCGCGCCAAGCTGGCCAGCACCCGCCGCCGAGCCCTCAGGACCATCCTGGCCCTCTGGCTGCTCTCTGTGCTCTTCTCCCTGCCCAACACGGGCACCCACGGCATCGCCCTGCAGCACTTCCCCAACGGCACCATGGTGCCCGGCTCCGCCACCTGCGCCGTGGTGGTGCCGCTGTGGATCTACAACTGGATCGTGCAGATCACCTCTTTGCTCTTCTATGTGCTGCCCATGGGGGTGATAAGTGTGCTGTACTATCTGATGGGGCTAAGAGTAAGTCCTGCTCTGGCTGTGCTCAGTGTTTCCTTGGCTCATTCTTGTGTGCTTGTGTCTATATGTGGCTTTTGAGTGAGTTTTGCGACTTTTTGTTGCCCTTGTTTTCCTCCCAGAACAGCAAAAGTGTTTCTCAAACCTCTGAAAATAGTAGATCCAACTTCTTCTCTGGTGCAGTCCTGTTCTGAAATTAATATAGCTATGTTGGGGAATAATTTACCCCAATCTTCTTATAAAAACCTACTATCACTGCTGCTCACATCTGAATGCTAATGAAACACCCACCCAAGTCTGTAGATTGATTCCAGCCTCTCAGAGATTTACACCTTTGCAGTAGGGACTAGAAAGAAATGGACCAAAAGGAAAATGTGAAAAGAATAAAAAGAAGTTGGCTAGTGATTGAATCTTGCGTACTATTTGTTTTCCCTTTTCTTGTGACTGTAGAATTTCCATTGCATTACTTTCTTCTTTTCCTTCCCTGGAGCTGGTGGTAATATTTACTTGTTAAAACTCACAAAGCTCATAAACTGAAATGTTACCTTATTGCTGCAGCTAGCAAATTCAGCAATCATTTCTTCATATAACTACAGCCTTGTTTCACCAGGCTACCTTACAGCTTATATTCGTTCTCTCATCAGACACTGAGACTACTTTTGACAAGTCTCCATCATGTAAATGTGTGAATCAGGATCACAGTTATAAAACGATGTAGCACAACACTGAAAAGCACTGCTAATCACAGTGACTTGACTGTTTTCTTCTCATAAGTTACAGATATTTAGACAATATAAATCCCATTTTATCACACTGAATGTAAGTTAAAGTTTACAAAGATGTGTCTGTTCCCATAGTAAGAAATGGAGAAAAATTAACTTATTAAATAATATGCAAGAAACTCAACCAAATCTCTGATGTTGTATATATCATTTTGTCGTGATGGTTGATATTTATTGTTATCTAAAACTATACAGAAGAAATTTTTACTTACCCAGGAAAAAAACATTGATAATCTGTCAGAAATCCACAGCACAGAGCAGATCCTCGAGGCAATGAATGGGTTAAACTCTCCTCAATCTCTGGAGGCTTTTGAGGGGTCTTGACATAGTTTCAATGAATATTTTGCAAAATAAGACCTGAAGGGAGCGAAAGGTGATGAAAATAGAGTTTTTACAAAAAGAAAAAGAGAAATCCCTGAATTTATAAAAGGAAGACTTGAGGCTAGGTTGCAATAACTTCTGTTTGCAGCAGCAGATATTCCTATACCCCATCCAGAAGAGAAGCTCAGTACCAGATGAGGGCTGAGATCCCAGGACTTCTGCAAATTCATACATTTGTTCAGGATGTCTTTCCTAAAGACAATAATGTTCACTGTTTGTGCCTCTGTTTTTCTGTATATCCAGCTCAGACTTCCAAATTTTAACAGGATCCATCCTGGCTAGATCTGCATTATCTCCAAGCTGCACTGGGCAAGATGATTTAATTTCTTCAACAGAAGTGATAGGAGAATGATGTGTGTGTGTGTATATATATATATATATATGTATATATATATAATTTTCCAAGAGGAGACACTTTCTATCTACTCACAGAGGAGGAAAACTGTGAGGCTTTAGCAACACCCTGCAGTTTCCTGAGTGCCATGTATCAATCACAGAATGTAGTGGAAAAGCTGAGGGTTGATCCAAAGACTGTACAACAGCTCAAATTCAGCAAACAGAGACATAACCTTTTCACATCCAGGCTTTGTAGAAAGAGCATTTCCTCACCAGTTTCTCCCTCAAGCTCTGCCAGTGCTGGACAGTCTCAGGATGCAATACAGGTGGGGACAGATGACCTGCCAAGCAGCTGTGAGAAGGCAGCAAACATGGGTCACAGGGTACCTGAGTTAATTTATAATTTAATTCCTTGAAAAATGTAAAAATACATTCATCTTTTTCACTGGGAAATGCTTGATTACCTCACTATCTACTTGTATAATTTTAAGGCTTGGTGGTTTAATATTGCAATGTTATGGTCAATTGATCATTCCAGCACCAGTGCAAAGAAGAGGACACTGATCATTGCACTGTAAACTCATTAGGCTTGATTGTGGAAGCTTCCTGCTGCCTCTTCCATGGGGTTCCCATCATAGATACCTTTAGGATAAATCCCTGATTCATCCAGGCTCTTCAAGCCCAGTTCAGCTGTTGAGCTACTGATTGCAACCCAGAGCCAAAAATCTGAGCAGGGAGAGGAGAGGAGGGAGAAGATGAGAACATTGGGCAGTAGCTGCTTGTGGAAGTTCATCCCTGGGGCACTGGTTGAGATGGGATGGGATTGCTTGGGGAGAAGTCTGCACTGCAGCAGGATTCAGTGCAAGGTCCCTGCCCATTCCTTTCAAACTGATTCCTAAAAGGACACAGGCATAGGTGCTGATCACTGCTTGTCTAAAAGTCATATTCTATTTAACAAGGGTTTCTGATGGCATAGGCTGGATGGTTCTTCTCCCAAGGTTCCAACTCTTCTCTTAGTGTCTCATCCCCTCAGCAACTGGCAATAATAATAATAACAACAATAATAATAACAACAACAGAAGCAATATAATAATAATAATAACAACAACAACAACAACAATTTGGACATAGTGGCAATTTTACTTTAGCTGCCTTTGAAGCAAGACAACTTATTCTTGCCAATGCACTCTGGTTCAGATTCTAACATCAAAATCTATTTCTCCTCCAAAATTCCCAGCTTTTAAATGCCCAGAATCATCTGTGGATGGTGACTGCCTTTGGCTAATTTCTGCAGACCCCACCACAGCTCTTCCAGAGTCTGTCCCTTTCCATGGAGGTTGTTCAGCAGTCTCTGTCCCAGATGCTGGTTCTTGTCTCCATGGCGGTGAGCTAAGGGCACACCAAGGCTGCAGCTCAGCAGCAACTGCTCCAGCCAAACCTCTGAAACAGGCAGGACTGCAATCTTTAGCAGAAGCCTTGTGAGGTTTAAATATCAATTTTTACATCAGCTGGAGAGAAACTTTGATCACCTCTAGTGTCAGACAGGCCAAGGAGTTTACAGAAAATAGTTCTGCTTTTGTAGATTACAGAAAACAGTCCTTTTGCAGAGTGGCCTCACTCTGTTTGTCTGGGGACAGGTGAGACCCTAATTTCACTCAGCCTTTTGATTTCTGGGGTGAAATGCTGTACTAATAAAGATCTGTGGGGAAAATCCAATTTTCAGCTTCTTGCTCCAGTCACTTTTAATTCTCTTGCAGTGAAAGGGAAAATCTCAAACCTACACAGCCTCATACATCACAGTAATGTAAAAGTAACCAGTACCTTGGCTGAGGTTCTGCCCCTCTCAAACCATTGGCATTAATTCAGGTTACAACCTTTGCCTTGGACTCATTTATTCATTTTTTCCCTCTCTGTTTGTAATGTTTTATTGTTTTGTTAAATTACAGCTGCTGAGTTGTTCTTACCTGTTACACCTTCATCATTTGAGGCTAAAGAGGAGCCTTACAGCATCATCAAAATGACAGGAGGAAGGGGGGAAAAATAACAATACATATGTCTGGTTTATTACAGCATCAGCACACTGTACTCTCTGAGGCTTTGGAATATGCTTGGAATAGATTACTGCTGAGGCTGAAAACCACTGAAGGGAATCCAGGGGTTTTAATAAATCTGATCATTTATCAGTAGATGTGTTACAAATCAACTGAGTCTTTTCCTTAAGCAACTGTGGCTATGACTAAAAGTTACAAGGGAAGTAATGTAAAATATGAGAGGTTGAATTGCACTGTAATTGACTATAATTCCATTTACATGTTTTTTCTTTTATAAATAGAATAAAGAGAACATTGAAGGAAGGGCTCATTTCATCATCCTTACAGAAAAGTATTATTAATCTGAAATCAGAAAGCAAAGTCACGGGGTAAAGGGCAAAAGCTAATGCACAACTAGCATGTCTTCACAAGGTTTTTGCAAATCCAGAGTGATTTCTATCTTTTCCCTCATTCCTGATATCATCTCATGTACAATTAAATTTTGGTTCCAGTTTCTTTCTTGAAAACAGATAAAGCTGTTGACTAACCAGGAGTTCCTATTACAGGAAGCTGGGACCAGTTTTGGACTTTCCAGATATGATTTCCTTAGTGTTCAAATCAATTGTCCTGTTTACGTTAACCTGATCTTTTCATCACCAAACCCCTAGTCTTCTCATCATAAACATACTAGGGACAGATTCCAGGGTTATCAGGTTATTGCTCTTTATGCCCATTTTTCTTGAAGTCCAGAAAAAACTACTGGAGAAAAACCTCTCCTTGTTGTGCCTGAGCAGTGTGTGCCTAAATCTGTGTGTATCATGCACCCTGCCCATCTGCAAGGCTGAATTTCTGGGGTTTGTTCATTAGATGGGTTGAATATCAACTGCACCCAACACTCAGGACATGAAACAAATTCCCTTGAATTCTACAGGATTTTTTCCAATGATTACAGCTGTGCTGTATCGAGGCCTCTCTGGGTGTTTTTTGGATCATTGGGTTGTGCTTAATTGTGGGGAACAATTTTAGGAAAATAAACAAATGAACGACATTTTGCTAGAAGAGAAAATAATGCCTAGCAAAATACTTCTGGAATGGAACATAAACTGTGAACCAAATGTTGACTCATTAAGAAAAGGTAAATGGGGAAGTGAAATACAAATTTGCTGTAAATATGCAGGTTCAGATGCATAAAATCTGCAGATTGTTTTGAACCTAAAGCTTCCATATTTTTTGACACAAAAATAGAAATTTAAATGCAGATTTATTTATTTTTCAGTAAGTCTCAAGTGGCCCCAAATTTTGCTTTTCTCAAACTACAAGTATCAAAATATCAAGCACTCTGTGTCTGGTAGGGATGTGGTCTCTTGTCTAAGCTGTGCTTTGGTTTCCCTCCTTTTCCCAGTTGAAAGGAGATGAATCTTTGGAAGTGGAGGAAATGGCTGTGAATGTTCAGAGGCCATCCAGGAAATCTGTCACCAAAATGTTGTGTAAGTAGTGAATCCTTCTGTGGTTTATTTACCACGCGCAGATCCTGGAGGGTAATTGATGGTTCTTTGTTCATGGTATTGAAGGTTTATTTGATATGAGTTATGAGATGAGGAGCTGTCATAGTAAAAAAAAAAGGCTTATTGTTGTTTTATCTGGACTTGCAGGAGTGAAGCAACAGGCGTAACTACCAAAAGACCCAGAAAGCAAATTTTCCTCCCCAGCACAAGAGGAGATTGAGCAGAACTTCATGGCAGATGCCTTCATGGCAATTCTCCAACATCCTTCAGTCTAAACTAGCTCTTGCAGTCCTCCAGGGAAGATCCCCTTTTTTTTCAGGGTGCAGATAGTCTGTCTTGTACATTTTTAGAGAATGTACATCTGTTTTGCATTACACCAAACTGTACTTTGGAGCCAACCTGGTTTTCTGAGCCTGGAATGGGTTTGGCCTCCATAAATACCCCAACTCTGCCTGGCTGTTTCCTGCTCTGCTTGAATGACACTCTGTGTTCATGCATTGGGTTACCCAATACAGAAATTAATGGAAAGATTTTTCTTTTAGTTGGCAATGGTAAGACAGGAAGGATGGCAACATTTTTGAAATCGTGAATATAATTTATATATTAAGTCTCCCATCCAGCTTTATGAACTCTGTGCCCTGTGCAGGCTGGGGAACCATATCCTCCCACTTCTGACCTGTTTTTCTTCTCCCCTTTCTCCACACCAGTCGTCCTTGTGATAGTTTTTGCCATCTGCTGGGCTCCATTCCATATAGACCGACTTTTCTTCAGCTTTGTGGTGGAATGGACTGAGCCTTTGGCCAATACCTTCAACTTAATTCATGTGGTGTCAGGTAAAACTTTCTTATTCCACTTGCACAGGGACTGGCAAAAAAAAAAAAAAAAAAAAAAAAAAAAAAAAAAAAAAAAAAAAAAAGTATTTGTGAGTGGTTTTACTTGGAATGTGTAGTCATTCATTTTGTAGAGGACATGAGACTTGTGTGGAAAACCTTCTTGAGGTTTGGTGAGCAGTGATGGTGCCTGAATAAAAACTGCAGGCAGGCTTCTGCAGCTTTGAGATGTTGTCAAATTCAGTGTCTGAATATTCACAAAGAGTAAAAGAAAAAAAGAAGGATATCATGTATCCTTACTAGCTGATTTTCATCCTTAGGAATGTTCAGAAGTAAAGGCTGCTGTCATTCAGTACACAGCAGCAGGCAGCATCCTCCACAGGCACTCTGGGGCAAATAAGAAACCTTATCAAATGCAAGAGCCTTACATACTGCTCAGCACTGGGTGATGAAACCAAATGTTTATGGCCTCAAAATGAAGCCTTTTCAAAGAGGAATCTTATTTTCAATCTGCCATGGGAAAACATTGAATGTGGCCATTAGGCAGCTCAGACAAATCCAATCTTGTGCCATTGTCCTGGTGAGTTGTAGGAAATTAGCTTCCCTTGGCTGGAAGTTTTCCTCTGACAGCTTTGATGGGGCACCAGCTGTGCAAATCCTGCTGTGCGGATGAGGGCAGTGCTGGAGGCAGGTCAGGGGAGCTCAAGAGAGAGCTGGTTCCTGAACAGCTGGAGAGGCTGAGCTCCAATTCACATTCTCTCCCACTTTCAGTGCAGTGAAAGCTGAGCTAACCTTGGTGAGAGATCCCTGTCCCTGTGCCAGGAAGGCAGCAGAGCTCCACTACTGCTGTCTCCAGCTTTCCATCCTTGTTGCAGCTGTATAGGCAATAAAGAGATTTTCCTCTTCTGAGATGTTTTCACAGACAAATGAATATCTCTCTCTTCCTCCCCACCTTGTTCTCCCAGGTGTTTTCTTCTACCTGAGCTCTGCCACAAACCCCATCATTTACAACCTGCTGTCCCAGCGCTTCAGGATGGCTTTCCTCAGTGTGATTTCTCCCTGCTGCAAGCACTGTGCCCCTCAACACCCCAAGTGCAAGATTTCCTCCCAGAAGAGCATGTTTGTGCTGAAGGATCACAATCTCATGGACTCTGCTGAAAACACGAGTGTCCCTGGCACACAGAGGACATCTGTCAGCAGCTCTCAGCTCTCCACGGGGCTGTGACTTTCTGTGCTGTCATCCAGGTGAAAGAGATGGTTAAGAAAATTGCATTAAGAAACTATAGCAGAAGAAAACTTCCTAAAAGACTGGTTTCAGCACGAATTGCTCAGGGGGTGTCCCACTGAAGGAATGAAGGAGGAGACTGTATTTAGGACGTGTTAAGGAAGCACTGTATTACCCCCAAGCTAATGGGAGGGCTGAAAATCTAAGTTTGTTCACTTTGTGCCAGCAAAGAGCTTCTTTAAAAGGTGAGAGACACTCCCAGTGCTGCAAGCACGGGAGAGAGAATCAGCTTAGCCAAGTCTTACCAAATAGCTTCTTGTGCAGCAACAGAAATATCAGTTTTTTCCTTATTTTGAAACAGGACAACTTTCTGCATAAGCCTTGTCTACCCACTTGTAGCTTTAGGTCAGCCAGTCCCACTTCCCTCTGCTGCAACCTGCCCGAGGTGTGGCTGCTGCAAACCTGTCCTGTCACCATTAGCAAACAGACAAGAGTGAGAGCAGCTCAGAGCTGGGCTGAGAAACACCAGCTACCAGCAACAGCTGTTTCTGGGCCAGAAGAACTAGGGAGCCAACAATTGTGAAATAAATATAAAGCAAACTTTTGCTTTCTGAGCTTCTCATCATTACTTCAGCTTCAGATATGTATGTGTTGTCTCCACCAGTGAAGGCCTGTGGTTGTGCTTCAGCAGACTTCACTCCTCCTGTACCAGGTGGATTGCAGAAGTCAGAGATCTACACGGATTAGCAATCACCAGGGAGGAGCCTGGACAGCACACACAACAGAGGGAATTAGGACAAACCTAATACAAGGGCAATAAAAAGGGGAGTTTTGCAGTGATACTGCATCTACTAAATTCAGATTTTGCCATGAAGCACAATACCAGGGCTGAAAAACTTTCCTGCATTCCAGGAGAGCAAACAGATCCTGAAGGCAGCACACTCATATCTGAGCTGACAAATTCCTGGGCTCTGCTGACTGCAAGGACAGGACCCTATAGAATTTTGCCAGGGGAGTTCAGGCAGGGTCCATTATATGGCAAAGAATTTTGTAAAGCTCTGTCTCACACGTTTCAAAGCCTGTTCATTGTGTTTCAGGGAAATGCCTCCCGTGTGCATCCTGACTCAGGGCTGGGTTTAGTCCCCATGCTGGGCTCAGGCTTGGCACGCACTGCCACAGGGATTCATCCCATGAGTGTCACCAGGGGACTGGCAGTCACTTACACAGAACACAGAGTTATCACAGCAAATAAGAACATTAGTCCCTGAAAGATGCACTATGTGCACAAAGAGTTTTCCATTCTGGTCACTGGAGATCCAGATGACATTTTCTACCAAGGAGGAAGGGACTGTACTCCTGGTTACCACGGTCTCTCTCTTTTTTTGCCCCAAAGTTTTCTGATTGATTCTTACTGTGGGAGTCTGAGGTGGGAGCCTCATGGCAGCTGGAGAGTCCCTTTTCATGGTGCATAAGGGGAATATTCTCAGACCCTTTTTACCACCTGCAGTCTTGAGAAACAAGAAACAGTCTTGGAGAGGGGAAGAGCCACACACACAAGGCCTGCAGAGAAAAGGCCATTCCTGCTCCCTCAAGACACAGCTGAAATGCTTTGCCACCCCCAAGTGGACACTTGCATTTTACCAGTGACATTTACATTTCTGAGCAGAAATTTTACATTATTTTTCCCTCTGCCAGAGATTACAGTGTGTTTTCCCCCTGGACAGGCTGTGGCAGTGGTGCCTTGCTGCCTTTGGGCTGCCCAGATCCCTGTTTTCCTGCCTGTGCATTGCTCCAAGCTCTGAGATCCCACTGACCACATGGGGATCACCTGGGCAGTGGCTGTGCTGGATTTCCTCCCTCACCCTGTGTCTTCCTTGGGCAGATCCCTCACTGAGCCTTGGGGATTTTCCTGCCTGTCCCAGCTGTATGAAATCTGTCCTAGAGACCAGGCAAAGGGGTGAGGACACAGTGCAGTTCAACATAGCCACACACCCAGCATGGGGTGGAGACACTCCTCTGCCAGGTTCTGTGGCCCTTTCAACACCTGTTATGTATTTAGGGTGAGACAGCATCTTGTGTTGGGGCACAGAGAGCCATCCATGGGTGAGAGCCATCCATGGGTGAGAGCCATCCATAAGCCATGCTGCTCTCTCCTCTCACCATGGGAGAATCCCAACCTTCCCAGGGTTGATAAATGCTTGCCTTGGCTTGCAGATGAGCACACAGATCTCCAGGTAAAGTTTGGGGGGTGAAGCTGGAGGGAGAAGATTTCATGTGGTCTTAAATGACGTGGCCGTGTTTTTGTCCAAGGGAGGACAAAAGGGTTTTGTGAGGAAGGGGAAGCAGAGGTGGGAGGAATGTGCAGGGATGAAAAAATTTTGGAAGAGAAATAGTGCAAAGCAAATAATCATGAAATCTGCTGGTTCTGAATTAACTTATTTTCTTGTCCTAAAATCGGTTTTTATCACATTTAATTTGTTGACAGTCAAAAGTGGTGATATGCATAAGCAAAAACTACTGAGCCTTTTTGGCCAAATATCAAAATCTAACCTGAAACATTTAGTCTTGCACCAAACCAAACCTTCTGTGAAAGTGTTATTGGGAGAGACATGTCAAAACTCCTCTGAATTCTGCCAAAAATGAAATAAATGCAGTGAAAAAATGAGGATTAACTGGAGACTCCAAGTGAAGTTCCCTGTGACTGCACAGCTCGGTACCTCCTCACTCCTGAGGGAGGATCTCTAGAAAATGGTTGATGCACTTTGGCCCTAAATGTAGTCAATGTCCACTGGAGGCTTTTCTTCCCAAAAGGTTGGTGTTTGAGTTATTTATCACCCTGCTCTGGTATTTACCTCCTGCATTTTGAAAGCTGGATTCAAAGATGAAAAAACAGCAAGATGGATAGAGATGTCATGAAAGCTGATGCTGTTCCTTTATTTATACATTAAGGAGCTTTCATAGCCAAGTGCTGAAAAATGTTGGCAAACTGGCTGAGAAAAAAAAAAACTTCCCGTTGCACAAAAATGGAGAACAACTCTCTTTCCCCCAAAGAGGTTTGGTGTGATAAAACTGTATTTATTTGAAATCAAGCGTGACTTCGGAGACAGGACTGTCTATTGATTTATTTCTCTGCTTCTGTTTTCCCTCCGGGAAATGTGCAAATGTGAGAGCAGAAAGTGTGGAGAGCAGGGACAGTGCTCCAGCACTGTGAACTAAACGTGGAGAGTCTGAAATGTGCTACAAGGAAGCACCCAAAGGGGAGGAGAATTGTGTTAATTGCCAGCGAGTGATGCTCAGATCAAATGCCAGGTTCAGTTGGAAAAAACACCACGGACAGCAGGTGGACAGTTCTGTTAAGTTTATATGAAGAGTTTTTGAACACCCACTGTGTTTTGAAGTGTTTAAACCACAGCTTATCAGTAAAATTAAATATACATTTCAGCTGCAGAGATGGTTATCTGTATCTGTGTGTAACATTAAAATAAATATGCTAAAGTCTTCCTATGCTTAATCCATGCTCCAGAAACCCTCGTGCTTCTTGTTTCTCTTTCTGGTTTCACATGAGCAGCAGAAGATGGACTTTCCCCAAAAGTTCAGCCAGCACCAAGAGCAGGACACCAAATGCTCATTGCAAGTTGCAGGACTTTAAAAAAACCCTCATATTTCAGCAGGTATATTTGCACAAAACCAGCACAAATCCCCATGGGCCTTGTGGCATCCAAGAACTCTGTATGACTGTTCCTACAGGGGAGGAGATTAAAAACTGGGCAGCACAATTGTCACAGCCAGGAGAGGGTCCCAAAGCAAAACCTGCTCCTTCCCAGCCTGTGGAACAGCCAGGTCTGCTCTCCCTCTCTGTTTTCCCACAGTTGTCTCATATTCTCTGCTTTCTTTGTGACACTTGCGAGTATTTTCCCCACTGAGGTTTCTTTTTCTACAAACTAGCAAATTGCTGAGCTGTGGCATTTCCATATCAAATGGATATTAATCTAAGGAGAAATATGATAATGAAAGCATCATGAACAAGAAATCGAACAAGCTCTTGCAAGGATTAAAATTTGAGTTTAGAATTTGGTCCAAGTCAATGCAAGGATGGCAAATGTCCTTCAGAGTGAGCTGAGGGTTAAAAGAGTTTGCAAAGAAACTGCAGGGAAATGGGCCCTGCAGGTTTTCTCACCTGGGAAAAACACTTTTTGAGGTTGTTAGGGCAGGTCACCATTCACCAAATGACAGGGAAAGACAGGGAACATCTTGTGCATGATGATGCACCCTGACTGAAAAAGGAATTTGCCATGTACACAGTGGACCATAATGTAAGAACGTCTCCAGGAGAGGCAAAGGTTGTTGAATTTCTTCCACATTTCTTTCCATTTACATTCTGGGTAGTCAACAGCTTTCCTTGGTCATACCCAGACAGAGCTAAATGCATTTTCTACCAGTAGAAGACTTTCTGTTACTGTCTAGACTTTGTGAAACCTTGAAAGCTGTAGCTGAAGCCTTAAAGGCAAATTATTTTAAATCCACTTAATTTGTAAAGAAGGAATAATTTTAGGTGTATGGGAGCTGTTGGAATAATTTGCTTCCCACTGGAATAGCTAATTTATGAATAAAATACTGAAGTTCTTATTGTAAAACCCCAAACAACTTTTTTCTTGCATCCTCAGCCTACTCTATTTTATTAAATGCAGCAAGTTCCTTCCCAGAGGAACAGGGGTTTGTTTGATTTTTTTGGCTAGATGTGGGTTTTCCAGAAGACCCTTTGACTCAGATGTCTACAACATGATCTCCATCAGAGGAAAACTGTACTCCTTTTTCTAGTCGAATGAGGGGGGGAAAAAAGCTGTGCTAAAATCAATTTATCTGACCTACTTCAGTCATCTACTTTAGGTGTTTTACAGGTAGTTTTTATGCATAGATTCTGCAGCTGCACAACACAGCCAGGCAAGGAGGCACAAGTCACCTTGGAGTGCTGTGTGCTCTTTGTTGCAGAGCAGGTATGTTTATCAGACCCTTTCAATTTGTTTCATTCCTCCAGAACCCAAGAGACTCCCTCAGAAATGACTCACTAGGAAAATCATGCTGCAAATGAGCAAAGCAAATGGCTCACAGCTAAATCACCACTGAACAGTGGGAGAGCAGCATCCTCAGGGGCTCACTGACCACTTTGTTCACTGGCCTGGGGCTGGTGCCTCTGGGACACCCCGGGCTACACTCAAAAGGCAGAGAAATTCCAACAAAACTCCAGCACGTTTAGAATTTGCAGCATTTGTTTGCAACCTATCGGTTTTCTTTGCTTTGCTTCAGCAGGAGATGACAAGGGCAGGAAAGAGAGCTGCCCTGCCAGAAAATGTGCCACACAGGTGCCTGAACTCAATGGAAAGTCTCCAAAAAGAAGGTTTTTTCGTGCTGCTGTTGACTGCAGTGCAGGTGGGTTGGGCAGCACAGAGCAACTGCAGCAAAAAAAGTACAAGAGTCACAGTTTAAAAGAGTCACAGTTTTGGGAAACAGAAAACCTCACCAGATTGTGAGGAAGGAAACAAAGCAGTAACACAGGACCCTGGAGGTATATTTAACCACGTTTATTTAACCATGTACAGACTGGGGTTTTTTAGCTGGCTTGGTCTTAGGGAAATCCTGAAAGAAGAGAGATTTTTTTGAGTGTGAACAAACCTGGTTAGCATCACAAAACCCAGCTTCCCCCAAGCCCTGCAGCACCGTTTCCTCCCAGCTCAGGTTACCTGCTCCCGAATCAAAACAAACCACAGGAACAGCAGCGGGTATAAATTTCCATTTCTGCAGCTCTGGCAGGCCCCTCCACTGGAGCTGAGACACAGGCAGCATGCTCTTAGCTCCAAATGATGCAAACCACTTTGTGTTCCTGCGTGTACCAAAGATGAACAGCAGTTGACACTGGCCCAGATAAATCTGCTCTGGTTATGTATCCTGGTCCCAAGGCGAGGGGCTGACTCATGTGGAGCTGAGCTCCATGTGGCTTAGAGCACTAAATAGTCCCAAAGCTGGGGCTCACATGGCAGCCCAGCAAATCCCAGCAAACCCACTGCACTCCTCCAAGAGGCAGCAAGGACTGCCAGAGATGATTCAGCCTCAGCACAGCCCAGTTTTCGTGTGTCTCTTGCATTAACAGCAAGGAACACTCATATAAGTGTTAGTCTCACTCTGGTTCCTTCCGGTCTCATTTCATTCCCTATCTTCCCTCCCAGGAGGAGCAGGTATATTGAAAATCATCTCTTTCCCTCCATCCATCCAGTCTTTTTGCTGCTGAGAAATTCCACTGAGAATTGAGCCTTTTCCCTGCAACTTTATTTGCCAGCTCTACAGCTGGGTTTTCACACCGTTATTTGTATTCCAGTCCCGATTTCAATTACCTGGCTAACCTTTTCAATTTTCACAGAGAGTGAGAATCAGAAAACAGCAGGTCCTTTATTACAGCTCACACTGGCAGGGAATTCTTCACCTCCCTTCCCTCCCCCATGTTTGCAGGAAAGCTCTGTCAAATTCAAACAAACTCATTGATAATAACTTGTCTATTTACTTATGCTTTGCTGGCTGTTAAATATTCTGGTCCTTTCTGTGGACCTCTCTTCCATTCTCCTTTTGGCTTGAACATATTACATTTTACACCATTTCTAAAAGCCAAGGAGAAGCAATTTTAAGCCTTCACCCTGATGCTTGACTCCAGTGAGAATTCTCACCAGGGTCAAAGACTGGAGAAGTTAAAAGCTCTGTGCTTTGAGAGGGGCTGTTGGCTGATCTTTGATAACAAGTTGTGCTGGTGGCAAGTCCTTATGGCCACATCTCAGAGCATTTCCCAGTGGAGGCTCAGGGCATTGTGGGTTCCCTCAAACAGGACACCACTGCTGAGCCCAAAGCCACTGCTCTGCCACTGAAGTGTACTGGCCACAGCTGTGACCCTTCCTGCCTTTCTCAATCCTCCAAGCCATACTCCTCCTCTTACCTCCTTTATTATTCTGATCTCTGGATCTAGCAGTCATCCCCATGCCTATGCTCTATCTGCCCCATCACTCAGCCATCCAGATCCTAAAAATGGTTCATTTGATTGAGAAGGGAGAGGATTTAATGCAAAAGAAAGACCTGTTCCTTAGCAACACCTTCCCATCTTTCTTCTTTTGTTATTTCCAGCTCATTATCTTTGCCCATGTTCAACTCCAAATTAACTTAATTACAGACAGATTTCATATCTCTCAGAACCAGAAAGGGCACTTGTAAAACATCCCTCCAGTCAATAGCAAATGAGGGCCCTGTCCTATGCTAAGCAGGCTTTGGGAAAGGCAGCTCAGCTGTGCCTGCCCTGCTCCCTCCAGAGACCTCTCCTGCTTGCTCCCAACTCCTGCTGCTCCTTTTCAGTCAGGAATTTCATCTCTTCATTCTGCAGCCTGTCCAAGTTTGCCACAAGCCCTGAGCTCCAGAGCAGACATCAGTATAAATCACCAGGAGAATGTTTCCCTTATGCAGATGCCAAGGGCACTGCAACCTTTCCACCTACCCTTTCCAGATTCTGACAGGGGACAAATGCCTCAGCTCAAAGTCTGTGATTGAAATCCATCCTGAGTACAAATCTGAGCTAAATCTGGGTTTTATTGAGTCTGAATTTCAGATGTACTCAGTCCAGGATGACCTCTGATTGCCTACACAAGTTGTGGGTCAAAGATCTCTCTTGGTTAATGCAGCTCTGGCTGCCCAAAAGTCATACACCAGTGACAGCTCTCTCCTTGAAAATCCCCTCAGAGATAAAAATGCAACAACTGAACTAGATCCAGGGCAGCCCCTCATAGCACATCTTGTCCTTACTCTGGGATTCCAGGTTTCCTCTGGAAATCAGGATCAGGACCTGTCTCCAGCAGCTGATGGTTCCTCACCTTCTCCCAGATAAATAAGCATTGCTGCCTTGCTGTGTCTTACCATTCACAGAGGTTCTCCACTGGCAGAGAAAATATCTTCTTCCTTCTGTTGGAGGTCTAGGAGCTGACACCCAGCCAGGACAGCTCTTCTAAACCCACCAAGGGACTCCTCACTGGTAGAAGCTGGGTGCTGCACTAAGGATGAGGAGAGATCTGTTTTCACACAATGGGGAAAGTGTTGTCAGAGAGAGCCACAAACAGAACTGTGTTAGGGCACATGAAACACAAAGAAACTCTACAAAGACACAGGGGGGACCAAACTCCCACCAGCAATAAAAAAAGAAGGCTCTCTGTCAATTTTAGAGGAATCAGAGAGCTGTAATTCTACCATTAGAGGAAGATGTGTGGTTTCTGGAAATGAAGGGAAGCCTGAGTGATGATGCAGGTGGTTCCTCCTCATTCAGATGAACACTTCCTCCCAGCAGCTTCACACCCTGGAAAGGTGAACCACAGGTTAAACTGGGATGAGTTTCCCCCCTCACCCTGCAGAGGTAGAGCTGCAAATCATGCACTATCCTGGGGTGAAGTACCTCAAAAGTACCTCAAACTCAGCCAGCAGAAGAAATTCACTCTGCCCCAAAAGTTTCAGGTTCTTCCCTTTCTCTTTTGCCCCTTTCTTTCTCACCACTTTGGTCTGCAGGGGGAGAAGCCATGGGTAGGATATTTCCTTCCTCTTTCATGAGAACATTTTCAGAATTTCCCACTTCAGCTGAACCACGTCACATTTACCAGCTCAGCAGGAGGCTGTTCCCCAACGTCTGTGTTTATGCTGGAAAGGTCTGAAGACAGCAAGGAGCAAATACCTACCCTAAAAACGGAACGTGTGGCCTGTAAAGAGCATTTCTACACATCGCCCCCAGGTTTACAGCCCAACCACACTAGTCAGTGCCACTGGAGGTCAGTCTTGTGCCATGGAAACCTGTGGGATTGAGCACTGGGATGCCCTGACTCACAGCCTTGGGCACTGAGCCTGTGTTTGTGGCACACAGGACACCCCAAGAGAAAACCTGCCCCAGCTCCCCCGCTGTTGATTTATGATGCAGAGATTCTTCGTGTTTCCATTTCCTTTTTTTTTTTTTTTTTTTTTTTTCTCAAAACTATTTGGTGGTCTGTTGCAGGATAAGCTCAGCAGAGGATTCAGGTGTGCTCAGTGAGCACAGGCTCACAGAAAGCCAGGCTGCTCCTCAGGTCCCAGCCAGTGCAAACGGTGCTGACAGAGATGGTGAGTCAGGCTTGGCCACCTCACCCACACCGACCTGGAAAATATTCTTGTTTTGGGACAATTCTCAGTCTTTTGTTTCACAGGGCATAGCAGAATAATTATATACAAGTTGCAAGCTCTGGATGAGAAATCAGGATATTGATTCACGACCAAAACAAGTACAAGCTCAGATATAGTTAATTCAGAGCCATATTCCTTGTCAGTGCCCATAATAAAGAACTCCTACACAGAATCCCATTCAAAGAGTCACTTCCTCCTACTCCTTCCATAAGACCCTCCAAGAAGGGCTCAACAAATATTTAATTGGAAACAAATACTTTCAGCTAAACATTTTAGTAAAACAGGTTATCTGTGCTTCTACTACAGGATCCCACAGGTGCCAGTACAAATCCAGCTCTGGCTGTGCCCAGTGAAGTCAGTTCTTGGTAGCTTTTGTGGCTGTAGAAAAATATTCATCATTATGGTCTGAGTAGAGAATGGAGACTGAAATGCTGAGATATACTCAAATTACTATCCCACATATATTCCTTATTTTGCCTTCAGGGTGACTTAATTTTTCTCTCTAGATCAAGGATGGCAGAGCTGTTCCCTGCCCTGGCTCCAGCCAGGCCACATCTGGAGTGCAGGGAACATCATCCACACTCCTTCACTGAATCTCAAATCTGAAACAAGAGCCAGCATTGCACAAACCCTCTGCTGGCCCCTGCTACAAACAGCCTTAAGCACAGGCTTCTCCTGCTCTGCTGTAACAATTAAAGAGCCATTCTTTTTCTGCTATTTTTCTAGCACAGCAATTGAAATATTGATCTCCACCACTGGCTTCTTCCCTGTGAATGATCAGTTATCCTTTGGTGTTAAGCAAACTGCAATTATGCATTCTACATAACCAGAGAATCACGAGGGTCCGGGTACCTTCTGCTCTCACCTCTTATTCCCATCAGCATTCCTGTCTGCCTGGCCTTGGGCATGCCACATCTTTCCAGGGAGTGAAAGCAGCATCCATCCCTCTGGAACAGCAAAGCTCTTCCTGAACCCAGGCAGTTCTGAAGAGGGACTGCAGCAGACAGAGAAAAGGAGACAGGGTTGAGTCACTGCAGTAACTCAGTGATAGTGGCTCCCCAGAATCAGGAAAGAAAAGCCACAGCATGGCCATGGCACTGGAATCACTACTGGGAGGATGTGCCCCTCAGCAGGCAGGAGCTTGGCAGCCCCTCGGTGACACAGACAGTCAGAGACAGTCAGAACCAGGCAGGCAATGGGTAAGGACTGAGACAAGAAGATCATTAACTTTGGCAGAGCCCATCAGGTGTCCCTGCAGTGCTACCACCTCTCTGGGTGCTGGAAGCTGTGTTAGGAGAGTGCACTGCTGCCAGTGTGACCCACAGTGGCAAATCCCACACCAAGGAGCTCAGGACAGGGGAGATTCACATCTTTGCTTTGCATATTCAGAATCAGAATCAGAATCAGAATCATTAGGTTGGAAGAGACCTCCAGGATCATCAAGTTCATCCTGTAGAGCTGAAACAACCTTAGTGAGGAACAGACCATAAGCCTCTATCATTCTGCCTGCAGAATTCACCACTAGGGCTCCTCCTTCCTCTCACAAGCCACACGTTTTCACGTTTTCATTCCTTTCTGGCTTGTTTTGTTTTGTTTTGTTTTGTTTTGTTTGTTTGTTTGTTTTGTTTTGTTTTGTTTTGTTTTGTTTTGTTTTGTTTTGTGGTGGTGGTGGTGGATTTTCCCCTCTCTCACTTCCTTTGCTGTAACATTTGTGCTGGAAGCTACAGCAGATAACATGACAAGTTTTCACCTGGGTGGTTCTTTAACACTTTCTTATGGGGTATTTATTTTCCTGTGGATATTTTATACCTTCACAGATGGGACTGAACCATTTCCCACTGTCAATAAGCCACAGTAGCTAAACCCTTGTTTACTGCCAGAATGGACCAGCTGTGGACTACGAATGTGCTAAGGATGAAAGGTTTAAACCAGGGATATATTGAGTTGTTCATATTTAAAGAAGGATTAGAAGGAAAGGAAGAGTTCAGAAAGTATCTGGGTGAAAAATAGCTGTGTGGAAGAGGACAGTTGTAAGTCTCTGTGAGCAGGACCCAGCTTCATACATTTTGCCTCATTTACTCCACTGGTCTGGCCAGCACATTTTGGAGTCAAGAATTTCTCAGCCTTCCTAAAACCACATCTCTCTCTCTCTCTTTCTCTGCCCTTGCTCTCCAGAGCTGCAGGCTGAGTCCTGTTCATGACCCAGTGAGGAACTTCTGCCCTGGGCATCACTGGATAAAAAAATCCCTTTGTTGAAACACTCAGGGGTACTGGTGCATCCCTCTTCAGTGATGCTTTGAGGGAAATTGTGCTTGTTTTAGAAAATGCTGAAACAAAAAGGCTTATGGATACTGAGGGGTTTTTGTTAGTTTGGCTCTGGCAGAAGCAGCTTTTCGATCCATTTATCAAGCTGCCTGCAGCTGCCATTTCAAGGCTGATGAAGATATAATAAACAGTAAACCAAAAAAGTCATTTGAAAGGTGCACCCAGAGCAGTTTAATAAATAAAAGATATGGGGCAGAGGGGAAAGAGAAAGAAAAATCAGCAGCGCAAGTTTTGACTTTCCTCTGCTGTCCATTTTACAGCATAAATTTAAATAAATGAATGGTTGGTGGAATCAGTCTTTCATTCCCAAATACCCTCTCTAAAGATTTCTGCTTGTGAATTCATCTTTCTTGCTGGCTCATGTTTTGCCAGCTACCCTCCAAACTGCCACTCCAAATTTTTTAAGGATATCCATCAGACTCTGCAGAGCCCAGAGCTCCTGATGGGTAAAAACTCTCTGTGGAATCTCCAGTGCAATAAACCTCAACCTGCCAAGCCGCTGGATGCCAGCAGCTCAGGCGATCCCAGGCTTTACACTGTTCCCTTCCCACTGCTTATCCAGAGGTGACCTCGGAGTTTGCACCAAGCTTTAATCTTCCATAGAGGAGATTTGCTCCTGCAGAGATCCCTGGAGGCCTCAGTGCTGTTTTAGCTGTCAGTTGTTTCTCTGGGTACAAGGACAGCCTTTGCTCACATTGGGATTAAGTGTCATTTGCCATGTTCTCTTTTCCATTTGGATTCATGGATTTCAGGCAAGTTGGGAGATTTCTCAGGCCCTTGCAGGGTTTTGTGTCCACTGATCTCTGGCACATGGCAATGAAGTTATTGCATGTCTTCATGGTGCATTTTGGTTATCAAGGCCTGATGGACATTCAGGCTGGAGGTCCAGGTTTGAGTTTCAACATTCTTCTTCCAGAAGTTGCCACCTGGTTTCTTCAAATTGCAGGAACTTTTCCCCAGGTCTGATTCTTTCTTCAGAAGGTTGAGGTGATGGACTTCAGCAGATATCACAAAGATCCCGTGAGCAACAGAGAGAACAAAGAGGGAGTTGCAGTGAATAAAAAACACAAACAGGTGAGACATGGTGAAAGAATCAGAAGAAAGTGAGGAGAAAAACACAGTCCCAGGGGAACAGAGACAAGAATGGAAAAGGAAAGAGAGAAAAGTAATTTTAAAAAAGAAATTATTAAAAAATGAAGTGAGAATAAGGATGAAAGAATAATGAGAATAATGATAAAAGAGAGAAGAAGGGGAAGTAGAGGGAAAGGTGAAGACAGAAAAAAGGCACAGTAATATGCATAAAGAAAAATACGTGCTGGTTTCCATTTTTCATTAATGCTTCACCAGATGGAGACGGTACCAACAATAATAGAACCTCTGAGCTGCAGAACAATAGGTGAAATAATTCAAGCACCACTTTCAGATTAAAAACAGTGAAGAGAGTTTGATTTATTTCCCAGTTTTTCTTTTCTTTCTCTATATATAGAAAATAACCTCATCCGCTTACTCAAGTTCTGTGGCTCATCACCACAAAAATATAAATAAAAGAATGAAACCACCCTTCAGTGCAGACAGAAAATAAATCAGAAGCCTCAATGCATTTTCATTGTTGCAGCTGGGTCCTGTCTTCGCATTTATTTATCTTTAAATTTCTCCTTGCACTCCAGAGACCATATCCCATAAAATGCTGGGTTAACAAGTTAACCATGAATAATTCATGAGATAATTATAAAACATTTACACCAGAACATTATTATCTTGCAACTAAAAAAACCCCAAATACTTAATGTCCTCCAACATTGATGGCAAACCTCTAGTGACTGCAATGTTCTTTATCACTAAAATTAAATGGAATTAATCTTCCATTTGCTTTGGTGCCTACTAACAGAGAATCACAGGGAAAAAAAACACCCCCAGGTGATATGGAAACATGAAAATACATAAATACAAATACATATTTCTCTGTGTGTGTTTGCACACATATATATATGGGATTCTGAAACATGCCCACAGAGGAGATCCAGTTTTAATCTTCCTCCCTCAAATAAACTCAGAGACAGGAGAGACAGGAGCTTTTAGACTGAAGAGATTCATTCAGAGCACACGTGGAAAGAACAAACACAGATCTGCCCAAAGGGACTGTGCTTTACCAGGTTTTCCTTATCCCTTCCCACTGCACAGTGGTCTTGGGTCAGATCCTGTTCCCAAAGTGAGCCTAGAGCTTACTCTGGAATTAGAATAATAATAACTTTCAATTTATTACACTGGTGTCACCAAGATATGAGGATTTGGCCTTGTATGCACATCCCAAATTAAGGCTGTCATATGTGTGGCTGTAAAGCTCCTACAAAAACACCACCAATAATGCAAATCTCTAGTACAGCCAGCATGACAGGCCATTAGGACTCCTGCAGTTTTAGTCTGCATAAAAGCTCCTCTGTTGCCTTCCCTCTGGACATGATGCCAGAGAAATGTTGGGAAAATTCTCCAGCCAGTGATCCCTGGTAGCCAAAATCTGCCTGAGGGCTTTAATGGGCACACAGAGAGAAACCTCCAGAATGTTTTTATTTAGATCACAGAAACCGTCAGCCTGTGCTAGAGAGACTCAGGTTATCCAGCAATGACTGCTCCTCTCCTTCAGGAACTCAGAATAAGGGAGCAGCACTAAAGCAAATCTCCACTAGAGAAATCTTTCTGTGCCATGGACAGGGAGCAAACCTTGGGCTGGCACTGCCAACTACAGCCACAGCCCCCGGGGGAACCCAGGTAGAGGGAGAAACACCCTCAGAGAAAATGCAGAAAATAATCTTTCTTGTTCCTCTTTCTCTCTTCTTCCCTCTTTGAGTGCAGCCAATCCACACAGAAAACTACCTGTGCTTTCTCACAGACACCTTTGCACTCAGGCTGAGAGACTTAAAGCTTTTCTACATGGAAGAGGAGGCCAAGGGTTCCTCTTCCTCACATGATCATGAAGAGGTCACATATGGGAATGCAACAGCTACATCTGCCTCACAGCCAAGAGCAAGGGCTGGAAGCATCCCCTGCATATTCTGAACCCATGAAAATATCCCAGGAGATTTTGCACTAAGCTGATGGTCAACAAAACTACCCAGAGCCTGAGGCATCAGTCTGATTTTACCATGCAGGCTTTTGTTAAAGGATTAGGACTCTATCTTTGTGACATTTGAATTCTAATTGAAAACCAGTCTGTGTGTGTGTCCATGAGGTGTGTGTGTCTGTGAGGGGTGTGTATGTCTAGCATCTGCTTTGGGGCAACAAAAGGGTTCACAGCTCCAAAGAGCCCTGTTTACCTCCCATCACACATGCCCAGCAAACAAAGTGGGATTTTACGAAACCAATGGACACAGTGAGGAACTCGAGTTGGAATTCCAATCACCTCTGCAGAGCCCATTTAGAAACCTTTCTGCTGTACGTGAGTATCAACAAACACTCATGAAATTTCATCTCTGCATCAATTTGCAAAATGGAAAAAATGCTTCATGAACAGCAATATAGTCCTGAGTACACAGCTGCCAGCAGCTGCCCTCTGGGGTGATTCTTGTAATTTTCTATATTTTGTGCAGCTAGATGTCATTTATCATGAAGACTATCATCAATATATGAGCTGAGAATGAATGGTTTAGAAGGTCTGTTATCCTCAGCCCTGAAGCACAGAGGAGTTTTGTTTTGGATATTCTTGTCTGGGTACATAACTCAGCTACACAGCACAGGGATCTGCAGTAAAGAGTGGTGAGGCTTGGATTACCAGGCTCTCCTGCCATGGATGGAGGGATGTAACCCCAATGCCCAACTCTGAGCTCATCACTGACTCTCTAAATGCTCAAGGGTTCCATTTCTGAGCATTCCATCTCAGTGTTTGTGTTCCAGTGCAGTGCTGGCATTATGAAAGCAACAAGACTGTGAATGGCTGTTTAGGCTGTCAGTGTGATCCTGCAGCTAAAACCACTAACCATGGTGCTAGAGCTTGTCCATGTCCCTCTCAAATATGTAGCTTTAGACTCTTCCTTAAAGAAGTTACTCTCTCAGAGGAGGGTTGATGTCAGCAGGTAGGGAAAGGAGGGGACAGGGATGGGACAACCTTGACTATTCAGAATCTGAATACACCAACAGCTTAACTCAGTGTCAGCCAGCTGGTTAGAGATGCTACAGAGGGGAGAACCCTCCAGCTGATTCTGCACAATCACAGAGCCCCAGCCCAGGGCCTGAGGACCATGGCAGTACAAGGAGATGTGTTCGAGCTCAGGCGCTTACTCCTGTTCTCTCTGAATGCCTCCCCCTAACACTGAGACCATTTGAATATGAAATGGGAAAAGAGCTGAAGGCTGCAACATTCATTTCTCTCTGTAAGGACAAAGGGAGGATCGAGTCCAAGCTCTTTCTCCTCAAATCACAGATCAATCAAGCAACTCTGGTGATGTCACTATCCCTGGCACTGGGACCTAATTTAAAATTACCTCAAATCTGGAAGATTGATTTTCACCATCAGCATTTAATGTCTGCTGTATCTTTCTTTTCCCAGCAGAGAAGAAAAAAAGGAAGGAGGGGAGAGAGAGGGAGAAGGAGACGTTTCAGATTCAACTGCGATTTAGCATTCATTTGCATTTTTAAATTAGTTAAGCTGTGGACCGTTGCAAAGCAATGACAGAGAATTTTTGTAATAATTAGTCTGCTGGGATTGTAGAAATGACTATACAGGCAGGTTGCACTGAAAGCGGAAGCAATATCCCAATGCTCAAACTGGGATTTGCACAGGCAAATTTGCTCTCCCTCATATGGGGCCAGATCCAGCTCAGCAGACACAGAGAGCTCCAGCTCAGACAACTTCATCTGCTCCAGACACTGACTGCAGCCAGTGGAGAGAGAGGGCTGTGCTCAGACTATGATTCACCTTAACCTGATGTAAAAATCTGAATCAGGGCAGATGATTAGACACCTGGAGTGAGGTGAGAGCAATCTCACCACTGCTGTTTACAATATAATCTCAAATTCTTCAGCCTCTCCCCAGTGGGCTCCACACATCTGATCCTTTCTCCCTTCCTTCTGCAGCTCCAACCACGATTCTCTCACTGCCCATAAGGAGATATATTCCTCTCCTAAATCCAGTGGAAAGTCATCATTACCTCAGATCTGACAGGGGAGAGGAAGAATCAGGATGAGAATGAGTTAAAGGATCCCCAGGCTTTGCCACAGGGACCTGCCCTCCCCCAGCTCACAGATATGACAGCACCTCACTGTACAGTGGAAGGTGCTGCATATTCAGCAACCTGAGCCACTGATCTGCCAATGCATCTCACACTTGCTGCTTGGGGTGAGTGAATATTGCAATTCCTCCTTCTTTGGATGGCAGAACACGAGCAAAGCAGCACTAATGCTCACTTTGTTCAGCAAGGAGAAGAGCCCAGTGTGATTGAACATGGCTTCAGAAACACTGTACACTCGCCCATGCTGAAAGCAACTCTGCATCACCCATTAGATGTTCCCTGCCTTGCATCATTGTTCTCTGCCTTGAATCATTTTGCTGTCCTTTGCCTGCCCTGCTCCAAAAGCTGGCATCTGTTTCTCAGTGTGACTGCTCCTTTTTGCTTAAGTTGTCCCTCTGGGTGAACTGAAGCACAAGGAACATTCAGTGAATTTCCTGAAATCCTCCCCCTGATCTGAAACACACCCTCAGTACATTTGTGTTTATCCAGCTTCACCACTGTTTTGTTCAAGAATGTGAACCCATCCTCTTCCAAAGCACTACCAGCCTGGGCCCAGGAGCTCACCAGGAGCCATAGAATGATTTGTTTTCTCTCAGACATAATTTGAGGTTTCAGAGCATCAACATTTCACAGACACTTAGTCTATAATGGTGTGCCATGAGCATATATATGAGAAACAATGATTTTTAAAAAGTTTTACTTAATATTTCCTTCCAAAGATGTCTCTGTGACTTGAAAATCACTCTACCTGCATCAAATGCATTAACTCTATGACCACACAATAGACACCCCATTATTCTGAGAGCAAAGTGAGTGCAACTGGATTTCCCTGAAGGAACCCAAAGCTTTACAGTTTTATTACCTTGTCACTCTGAGTTTTTGTAGATATCAATCACAAAGGTACATTTTGTTTCAGTGTGGACTTAAGTGACTTGATCCAAACCATCTCTTTTGAGGACAGAAGAGCAAGAAGATGAAAGCTAAAATAAATAAATAAATGGCTCTACTTATATTATGGATAGCAAGAGCAAAATGTGCTCTGTTTCACATTTGTTAGTCACTTGTTTAACTTTTAGAGCTGGCATTTCTGGAGTGTGTCCATCCCATCAAAGTTCCAGTTTGTCCCATCACATCAGTGACTCTCCTCTACAAAAACTGGCATTGCCTTAAAAAATTCAAGTTTCTTGCTTGCTCACCTGTCATTTTGTTACTAGTCACATATCCAAACTGAAGTAAAAGTAAGCACTTCCTAGGGTCCTCTGAGCATTTTCCCTTAGAATACTCTTATTTTCTTCCTCTGGCAGAGAACAGCTGTGGGGTTTGTGCTTTGCAGCAGTGGTGAAGGCTCTGGAAAAGGTTTTTTTAATCAATTATACAGGGAGGCATGGAGCAAACCTGCCAGTGGTGCTGAACTCTGTGATGGTTTCTGAGCATGGGCAGCTGACCTGCAGGATTTGTTGGTTTCCATTGCAGTCACTGCAGAGAGAGGCACCTCTCAAGGAGTGTTTGTCTCACCCTAAGGTGGCTGTCCAAGAGAAATGGGATCGTTTCTGAAAGTCTCATTTTAGTCCTGCCAACAGTGGAGCAAACCTATACACCTGTTTAGGCCAGAAGACAACCTTCAGGCATTACGCTTGGGCCAGGGGAATCCACCCCAAACACCTGTGTATGTGTTATACACAGGTGTGTTGCATATGTTATACACAGTATGTTGTAAATACACAGAAGTGAACCCATTCCCACTGTTTATTCTTGAGTCTTTTCATAACAGCATCACCTTGGGAAGGACATTGTTTTCAGACAGAGCCAAGACAGTCCAGATTTAGACTCGTGAGCTGTAAGGAAACATCCAGACCCCTTACACTGGCTGTGATTATGATGGTGTTTTCCCCATGGGACAGCAGCTCGTGCAGAGACGAGAGTGAAAAGAGACAAAAAGGAGATGAGAGAAGGAGCTTCACTGTGTCCCGGTGGTGAGGACAGACCTGCATTACAACCTCCCTTCCTGAAAACCTGAATTATGGGAAAGCTTTTCTGAGACATCTCTAACCATCCAAAGCCTGTCAGAGCAGTTCCCTGCAGTCTTTCTTTGCCAGCGTCTCCTTTTGTTCCCAGCGTGGTGCTGCAGTGGGGCAGAGGCTGCAGGGCCACAGGGGCCCATTCCCAGCGCCCTCTGACACCCCTTAGACCCCCACCCGCTGAGGCACACAAGTCTATAATAGGCACAGAAGTCTATAATGATGTTTTTCTGGATATTTCCATACGTGTAACGAGCAGTTCAGTACTTTTCCATAAAAACAAGATCCTGTGAAACCTGTACCTTTAGACAACTCCCGCCCAGACATAGCCCCAGTCTCTCTCTTTTACAAAATAAAGGCTTCAGTGTTCACTGTCCTGAGTTTTGCTGTGTTATCGGTGTTGTCTGTGATTGTCTTGGAAACCCAGCTCACCCTGAGGCCAGCTATTAACATCTTTCAGCATAACAAAAGCCCTTATTGTCCCACCATTTCACATGCATTCTGTCAAGACACGCAGATGAATGAATTACCAGGGGGTAAGTTTGGGTATAAATTTACAAGGCCTCTACTCCATCATAATTGTCTGTATTCATATTCTCATTCTTCATGCTCATCCAGATGTACTTGGAAGTGATTTGTCCTCAGGAAAAAGATGGGTTGGTTGCTTTGCATCTGCTCTGTGGAAACAAAGAAAGGGATGTCCTGGGGCTTCTCTTGAGGAGAAGGTGACATCCTGGGAGGTCACCCACTAACCTTCCCTGGAAACCTGTCCTTCCTCCTGTGGCATCCATCATGTCTGTTCCACGCTGTTAGAAAACGTTTAGTGCAAATGTGAAAACAGCTATTTCGTTTGAAAGACAATCTTCAGCCAAGCAGCTGAAGTGTTTCAGTTGGAAGAAGATGTTTTAGCAGGGAGGAAATACCAAACGGGGTTTTCTACACCGAAATTCTTGACACTCTGCGCATATGAGCAACCATCCGTAAAGGACATGCATTTTACATCACCACAAGACTCCTCTTCAAGCCCAGCTATAACATTTCTCCAGAGACACAACCCCAGAATACTTCACAATCTGTATTTTTGCATGTGCCCCAAAGCTTTTGTTAGCGTGACTCCGATGGCTCCTGGGCATGATTTGCTCACATTCCCAGCTGACAGCCAGGCCAGGAAAACCTCACAGCTTATACATGCTCCCTGATTCCTTTCAGTATTTACAGGATTAACTAAGAATCCCACAATGGCTCCAATGACTGCTGTGCTCTCAATGAAGTAGCAAATAATTGAAAACACTAAATACCCATTATAACTGGTAAATGGCAATACAGTCCCAGGCAGGGAAATATTAGAGAACTCACCAGCCTGAGTGAAGCCAAGTATAATAAAGATCACCTTCGGAGAGATGTGCCATGAAGGACACTTATCTCTCTGCAGCAGTTCAGTGCACCCTTGTAACCCAGGATGCCTTTTCATCCTGGATGAGAACAAAACCAAAAAAATTTCCCAATCCAGCTTGTACACACAGGTAACTTACTCGGTGCTTCTCTGCCATGTGAGTACACTGATGTAGCCATCCTCTGCTCACACCAGCAGCCTTGCTTGTTTTATTCTTTCTGACTGCTCACCCAGTCCACCAATGCTGGAATTGCTCTGTAATTGCCAGTGCCATATGGTGCCCTAATTATTGCAGTGCTTGTTGTATTAATGTGTTAGATAATCAAGATGTGGGGAGAGGAGCAACAAGGAGAGGGAGGCATTTTGAGGGACAGACTTGCTCAGCGAACACCATTTACAACAAACAACTCCAGGATGCCAAGAGCTGTGTCCAGGAAACAAAAAACCCTGGGCATGAGAATACCAAAACCATCATCTGCCTTGGGTCTTACTGTAGAAATATGACTGAAGTTGGATTTTATTTCTCTTTTAGATTCGATATCCCCGAGGCTACAGAACATGACTGTATTTTATAGGAATAGAAAAGCATAATGTTATTCAAGATTATGACATTGTTATTCTAATTTGTAAAATAAAAAAGGAGGAGGAGCAAATAGAGGATGATACAAAACCCTTGGGCTGGATTCCTTTTCTGGCTTATGCTGACGTAGGTAACATGCAGGGCTGGAAAAGTCCATATTAACAAGGGAATTAAAATGCACCATTGAATTTGCATTGCTAAAATAATACAAGATTTAAGAGACATAATTATAGAACAGTTTGGCCCTGAACTTCCTCTTTTACATTCACTAATTTAGTCCAACCCTCTCCCTTGTTCAGATTTCCCTGATAAAGAATTACTCAGCTAAAGGCTTTAGAGTAAGTGTGGGTTTGCACCGTTGTAGGGGATAATAGGTTTTGTTCTAAAAGCAATGTACCTTTTCCATAGTGGTTCTACAATTGTGGATGTTCAAGGGCAGAATGGACAAGCAGCTACAAGAGGAACCCAGGGCAGCTTACTGGGAATCACATTAATCTTAGGAAATCCTGAGCTGACTGTACTCAGAGAGTAAAAATATTATGGAGGAAGATGAAACAAGTTTTTTCTATTCTTACTCTTCACTCTTATGGCCCCTGCTGAAGACCCATTACTGATGTTGTCAGCCTCCTCTGAAGGCTCAGAAATATCCATTCCCCAGCGACCTTACAGACTCAGCTGCAACAGGAACATCTCCTGTACACTGCAAGTCTGATGAGAAAACAGAAGATGGTGAAGATTATTCACCAGAAAGGAACTCTCTGTACTCCTGCCAATGCCCTGAGCAGTAAACTGAGACAAAATGCTACAAAAATTACATACCTGGCCCTTGGCAGAATGATTCTCAAAGTTTTTCCACAAACTGGATGAGGTTCACAGGATGGACAGAGCAAATCCCAATGTGCCAAATTCAGACACTATGGTGGAGGGAGGAAGTGTTCCTCCAGGAGTAAAACTCCTAATTGACCCATAACCTATCAGTGAAACAATAGAGAATAAAATTCCCAGGATAATTGGGTTATAAATCATCCCTTTGATACCAGGACCTAGCAATTTATTTTGAGTATCTCAGTGTTTATTCTGAGGAAATACAGTGGTTTGGCTATATTTAAACACTTTGGCCAGTGCTTAGAGGGGAAAAATGACAACTGCGCACAGTGATTTATTTCTCCACTTTGTTTGGACTGTAAAGGTGTGAAGACAGAGCTTTTAGAAGCAATCCTTGCAGGGACCCACAGGCACCGTGCTAGTGCTGCCCCTCCTGGCCCAGCTCCCTGGTTCCCATCCAGAACAGCTGGTGATGGGCAATCACCTTCATCCCTCCCCACCACCCCTGAAATAACCTGCTGGCTTTTCACTGCTCTTTGAAGACCATTTTGCCCACAGAAATTTGCCAGAGTCAGGCATCCCACACAATAAAAAATCCACACATTTACACACCATCTCTCAGGTCACAAATATTCCCTTGAATTCACAATTTCTCTACATTATATGAACATTTTCAGAAGTGTTTGGGTGCACAGTGGACACGGGGTATGGCCAGGGCCAGGAGGGATGATCATTCCCCAGTGTTTGTCAGGCACTGTCTTTACTTCCTCACAAGAAGAACAGCAGTGGTTTCTTGATGCCATTTCTGGGGAAAGTCCTCCAAGGCAGCAGAAGGACTGGTGTGACATAAAGGCCAGACCTGACCTGGGGCTGAGGTCAGTCAATGATCATGTGTGAAAATATTTTGTGACAGTTTTGCTTAGGCAGATATTCAGCAAATGATGAAATGAAAAAAGCTGCTCCCATCCTCCATGGAAGGAATAGGAGCCACCTGCCAACCCTTTCCCACAAGAGAAAGAGAACACGACTGGCAATTTCCTTTTCCTGACACTTATTCCCACATTCATCCCTCCAGGAAGCAATAGCAGGGCCATCCCTGGATCTCTGCAGCTGTTCATGGCCCTCTCTGTGCCAGAACAGTGACCTCAGTGACAGCAGACAGGAAGCAATGCAGGAACATCCTCCCTGTGCCATGGATTTACAAGGACAAAATATCTTCTGTGGCTGGCTTTTCATTAGCAGGATTGCACAAAGGGAATTCTGAGCCTCAGGAAGCACCATGTACATATCCAAAGCAGACAGAGATGCTCCTAACAGACAACGAGGCACTAAAGTCTGTTAAAAGGGAGAGGGAGAGAGAAAATTTTGCACCATGCTGTTCTCTTAAGTTATCAAAGGAAATCTGGAAGCACTGGGCTGTAATTGCAAATTTGGTCATGGAAATGCAGCTCTAGGGAAAAAAGGAACTAAGAATTCGAGCTCTTTCTAACAGATCATGGAGAATGGGTGAGCAGTGAGGATCTATACGATCACAGTCATCAGAACAGATTAATCATTACTTCCCAGTTTGGGCAGTGCTGTCTAGAGTTGTATTTTTAAAGCACATAATCCTGATGGTATATCTCTTCTGATTAGCCCTTCAAAAGAATATTCATGTAAGTTGGAGCTGAAGCATCTCTGCTGCAGAATTCTGATGACATAATAGGTCATTATAAATAAATGATTTATCCAAGTGAAATAAGTCCAGCTATTTAGGGCAGGTCACAGTGACAAGTTACTGTGGCATCTCTAATGTAATTTTTACTATCTCTTAGGTCAGAGAGAGCCTGTTTAAATGCAAAAGCTCTTTGTAACAGCAATTTGCAAAACAATGAGAGAAATATGCACAACATGGTTTGCTGATGAAGCAGAATTTTGTCAGAGTAGGAGATTGTTTAAAGGTTTACCCTGGGGGCACCAGCTGTTTTCTAAAGCACTGATAAATGACAGAAGAAGATACATTTACACACAGAACAGGAAGGACTAAGAATAAAACCTAGAAACCTTTTATTTGTAAATAACAGCACAAATACAAGAAATCTGTGAGCCCACAGACAGGATACTGATGCCAGAGAGACATTAACCATTCTACACCTGCCCCTTTGTCCAGAAGGGAAAGCCTCAGGAGGAGGATAGGAGACAGCAGCTATTTTATCCTTTATCAGTACAAAACCACCAAAGGTGCTGATGTTCTGTCCTTACCTTTCCATCCAATACTTCCTGTGATTTTTCTTCCTCCTAATATTGCAAACTGCGACTGATTTTTGTGACACTCTGAGTGATGTTTAATACTTAGCTGAAATGGGAGCTGGGGGCAGAGAAGTTTTCCGTGCAGAGATGGCACTGTTTTAACAGGCCTTAGCTGTGAGTATGCTATCAAAAATTAGACCAACAAAATTCATCAGGAGAGCACCAGCTTTGCCAGCAGCTGTTACAAAGAAAATAGGGAATAAGTCAAGGCCAATAACAGCTATTAGGATTGGACTAATTTGCAGATGGTGGAACCAACAGTGTCTATGAAAAACAGGAATCCACATGAAACCACTCACAATATCTCTAACCAGAGAAGGAGGGGGAGCAGAGAGGAAACCTTGGACTTGTTTCTTTGTTGGGCCTCCAAGCTGTGAAAAGGAAGCAGGAGAAAAGGGAAGCGAGGCATCACAGCACATTAACTACAAGCAGTATGTTGGAGTCTTTCCTCCCGCACCCCTCAAATCTGTGATGCTGATGCTGCACAAGCCAGGCCACCCTGGATCTGACAGCAAGGAGCCAGGAGCTCCACAGTCAGAGGGAAAAAGATATGCACAGCACACAGGGAGGAGAAGACACAGGGAGAGGGGAGCAACATTGACCTGAGCCAAAATAAACAGAACCACTTGCCTGAGGGGCCCTTTGTTCTGATACCATATGTGAGTTCTGATCACACCAGCCGGGTCTCCAGGAGAGACAATTCCTTGTACAGCATCAGCAAATTACTCCAGTCTGCAGTTGTGATTAGTGCAAGAGAGAGAAAAAGTAAATGCAATCTGGCCAATTATACACTGAGGAGAATAGGGAAAACAAACAAAAAGTCTCTGAACCTGCAGGTGCCAACACAAATGCAGAAGACTGATAAGCTTGTTTTCTTAATGTGGGACTGAGCCTGGGAGCTCAGGGAATGGGAGTGACTCTTCCAGCAGCTGCTTGCAGGAGGTGAACACACAGCAGAGGGGTCACTCCAAACAGTCAGGTGAAGGCAGAGCATGAGGTTCCAGCACTCAGATTTGTTTTCCCATTCTATCTGCAGTGAAGCCTGTGTTGGCAGTCACATGGGAAGGGACAGTTATATTTCTGTCAGTGGCTGCAGCAGATCCTGTGAAACCCTGTATTCCAAAGTCTCTAAAGCCAGGTCAGAGAGTTTGAGGCTGAACACATTGAGGAAAATCTGGAGGACATTAACACCTTGGACCTGTCATGAGGATTGGAAAGCCCCCAACCTATTTTATTCTCTCAATTTTTTCCCTTGAGCACAGTTCAGTCCATTCCACTGTGCAGAACACACATGACTGAAGCTGCAGTGGAGCAGAGCACCAGTGCAGGCAGGACCAGGGCTGACCCAAAAGCCCAGCTCTGAGACCTGCTGCTCCCAGGCACAGCTCTGGGAGTGAAACAGGAGAGACAGTAGAGAAGCCTCTTTTTGCTGTTTCTGATGAAATGAAGTGTTACTGCCCACTGAGACTCTCCCAGTGTTCTGCTGTTCAAACACAATTATTACTCCACCCTCAGCAGTGCTTTGTGCCTGTCTCAGCCCAGGGGCTGCTTTCTCTGCCGTATCTGATCTTGCACTGCCACACAATCCAGAGGAATTGCTCCAGCCAGACCTCAGTACACCATAAAGAACAGACCAGAGCTACAAAAAAAATCACTGCATTCCCCACCTTGGAGCAAAGGCAAAGGCTGGAGGGAAGAGATGCTCCAACTTGTTTTCTAAATAGATTCTTTTCACACTTTCCAATCCTTCATTCCAAGCTTAGTAAATACCTGCAGGGTCAAAACCCTGTCCTCAGGAGTTGGAGCAGTGACATGGATAAGTGACAGTCAATACAAAGTCCTTTCTTTGGAAGGAATTGCCTCCAGTAAAATCTTTTGCTCATTCAGTCTTCAGTCTCCTCCAAGCAAAATCTGTCAGAACTGACTATTTCCAATTTATTTTTTTCTTCTTCCTTCTCTTCTTTGTTTTATTTTGTGTGTTGTCCCAGCCTCCCCTCTCAGAGGTGTTTCCCTGGGGAAATTCATGTCCCTTGTACTTTTTACTCTGTGCACATAATAGAACATTATCTGCATAATTTACCTCACACCACATGTTGTCTTCCCTCTGGCTAAGTGTTTGTCTAAAATAAATATATATCCTCATCATGTACACTGTGAAAAAGAGTCAAAAAGCCTGTCCTATGTCAGAATTTCATAATATTCAAAACCTGAACCACCAAGAATGTGTCAGCTCAGTCCTTCAGGTCAAAGGTAACTGCAAAGCTGATCCTCCTCCTGCCTCTCTCTCCATTTTTCTGCCCCATTCCTTGGGTAGATGAGGCAGAAATTAAATGAAATCCCCACAAGGTGAATCCAGATAAAATCTGAAATTTAAACACAACTCACAGATCAAGGGATTTCAATTAGATAAGTAAAAAAACCCACCAAAACCTCTTCCTTTTTTATCACACCTCTGCATGGCAGGGTATGAAACAGCAGCAGATCTGTGGAACTGGGCAGGGCAGAAACATTTTCCATGGGCTAATTACCATGAGTAAAGCATCCAGCTCCCAGGCAGAGCTGTTCCTCCTATGCCTCCTGTCCAGGAGCACAGCTGGCAGCCAGTGCAGCTCCCTGTGCAGGGCAGCTGACACAGCACCCGACCGTGGTTTGAAGTTAAATGTGCTGGGGCTGTTGTGGTCCAGTCAACACAATTTGCAGCCCAGCTTCTCTCACACTCCCTTGAGCATGAGGACAGCACGGTGCTTTGCTGATGCTGCTGGGATTTCTAGGTGTTTGTAGCTATCAGCAAAAAAAATTGACAGAAAAACATAACAAAATATTGAAGCCTGAGGTCTTGCAGTGAGTTTGAAATCATGGTATACCAGGGTGAAAACATGCCCTGAGTGCTGGAATATTTCTTTTACATTAACACAATTAAAAGTGAATGTGATGTTTCTTTGTTTCTTCCCATTTTCCCTTATGTTGATTTCAAATGGGCCTAAGTTTTGTTCTTTAAACAACTCTTATGGTCTCTGTTTTGTGTCATCTGCACTGGTTCACCAGCAGGATCAGAGCCTGAGGCTGGAAGGTACTGGGAAAATCCCGTGTGAGGACTGAGTCATAAATTTGCAATAACAGGAAAATTCAAGCACAAGGTGTGGAATTTCCCCCAAACCCCTCACACTTATTCTTTCTACAGATATTTTTGGATGGGCTGAATTGTCTTTGGAGATTTTAAATATCTCCAGGTGCCATTTGTAGGATCAACTCAGGTCCCTAAGCTCAGGTGTTTGGTACCATTTCAGATAACCCAGCATCTCCCACTGAACTTCTGGGCGTGCTGGGTCTCCAAAAGCCCAGGGTGGACACCCCAGATAATTTTGGGAGTCCATAGTAGCATTAAAAATACAGGCACCTGGATCTGTCCCTAAATGAATCTCTCTCTAGGTTCAGACCAGTCTTTGTGGTGGCCACTGAGTGAATCTCAGGCCATGGGGCTTCATTTAGATTTGTGCCAAAGGAAAGGACACTGACCACATGCAGGGCTGAAAGCCCCCCCCAGATGCTTTGCTGTCCCATCCAGTGTCCCTGTTTATGCATCCCATGGTGTGTCTTTTCTGATTTCCTCAGACCAATTTCTGTTTTACAGGGGAAGAGCCTGAGCAAGGCAATGTGAGATCTGCCTCACTAAGGAAGCCACTGTTAATTCCCTGGTGCACTGTCACAAGACTAATGGCCTATTTTAAAGAGCATCCCTGTCAGGAGGTGCTTTTTAAAATGGATTCCCACAGTGCAATTAGGCAGCCTTGCATCTAAAAATTACAATATGGGAGAAGAGACCTTGATCTCAACCAAATTTGGATTTTATTGAGGACCTCCAGAGCTGGAAAATGTCAGCTGTTGGAGTCAGCTGCAAAGTCCACACATTGAAAAAAAAAAAAAAAGTCAGTCTCCCTTCTCTGAGAGAAATGGTCCTCTGTGAATTTTTATGTTTTAGTCGAAGAACTCTCAGCAGACTCAAAAGCTGTGGAAAATTGACCTGTTCTCACTACAGGTTCTTTGATCATCTCTAAGCCTTTGAGGCTCCAACTCAGGGAATGACACAGAGGGACAAACATGGAGAAGGGCCTTTACACGGCCTCAGTGGGAAGAAGCAAGCAAGGTTTAACCCAAAACACATCAAAACCTTTTCAAAGCTCTCCATCTCCTCTCAACATCGGCTGTTCCTTACAAACCTTCCTTGGAAGTCAAAGGCTACAGTTAGGAACTTCCTTGGAGGAAAGATGTTTTTTCTCCATTTATGTTTTTTCTCTGTCCATGTTTTTCATATCCACCATTCTCCCTTCACAACAAAAGCTTCTGTCTCATGTGCCCATCAGAGCCCAGAAGACAGTGTGAGATATGATCCTGTGCCATCAGGAATACTCTCAGGACTCAGACCTGAATTTCTGTACCTTCTGTGGTGTCTCATTATCACTTTTATGTCATCCTCAGAGTGGGATCCAACACAGCTGTCCTTCAGGAAGTGGAATCACACTGGCCTTTCTTATTTCATTTCTCTGTGTTTGAGCAACAGTCTGGTATCAGTAATGGGGAGAAGATGTCCCTATGCTGTATCAGCACAGAGCTAATTCTGCTGGCCTGGCTTTCCTTCAAAGCACATGAAAGGATCTCCAAAACAAAGTTACAATAGGAAAAGGTGGGGAAAAAAGTGACCAGTTGGCTCCCATTTGCTCATGTGGAAGCCCATGTCCAATATCAGCCACCCTGTTGTTTTGTTGGGAGAAAAATACCACAGTTCCACCCCCAAACACTCTAATTTCAAAGTCAGGGTCTGTGAGACTGTAATTCCTGGTTCCTTGGGAGCAGCTGCCAGCACCCACTCAAATGTCAACACTCAAAGCAGGGACTGATGTAGGTGTGGTCACCTCAGCAGTACCAGCTGTTCTAGAGATTTAATGATTTGGAGAAAGAACCAAAGTGTAATAAAACCTAATAGCATCATGTGAAAGACAACAGAACAAATTGCCACAAGAAGAAGAAAATAACTCTCCACCAATTTGTGTCTTAGTTTAAATTATCTTTCTACAAGGGTGAGGTGATGATGGGAATTTGTCATGATCTGTAAGCAAAGGTAACTAATTTATTTCCCTCAGCTCGCGTCAATAAAACCTCAGTTTTATCCCACTGGGGGGCACTGGACCTAAAAAAAAAAAAAAAAAAAAAAAAAAAAAAGTGAAGCAATTGCAGAAATTCCAGAGGAGAGGAGAAATGAAACTATCAATGACCATGATCAATGTGAGGCAGTGAGGGATCTACCAGTTCAGGCAGAGGAGAGAAAAACACTTGAGAGAGCATGAGAGCCATCAATTGTTTAAAGGTTGCTGGAAAGAGGAAGGAAATAATCTGTTTGCCACAACCAGGTGGCGAGCACATGAAGTAATGGGCTTAAGCGACAGCAAGAGATATGAGGGTCAGACTTCAGGAAAAGCTTCCTAATGGTGAGGGAAGTAGGGGATGGAATAGATTGCCTGAGGCGGGGCAGAGCCTCACTGTTGGAGGCTTTTAAAGGACAAACATCCATCAGAAATTATAAAGACAGATAGCTGATCTTTGCTAGAGAGGGAGAAAAATGGATAAAGAAAACTCTTAAAATCACTTCTCACCTGTTTGCGGGTTTTTTTAATCTGATCCTAGAAAGCTACTAAAGAGACCCCAGCCCATGCAAAATCAAAAGGACGTGGTCAAAAAGATCCTGTGATCCTGTCATGGTTCCAGAAACATCCACTCCTTTTGCAAGTGAGATTTTCTTCCCATGCCTGCTAGGGAATTCTTCTCTGTCTTGATGTACCAAGGGCCATTCTCTTTCTGCAAGGTTTTCCCTTGAAACCTGCCCCATAAGAAGGCAGGACCTTCCCAGCACCCTGAAGTGCTCGTGAGCCCTGTGCCATGGGAGCAGGACTGCTGCTGATCCAGGTCTCACCATTCAGCAGATAAAAGGGAATATTGCACAAAGGAACACCAGAAAGTCTGTGGCTCTAAATGTGAGTCTTGCAGGTGTCTTGTGCAGGGCCAGGAGCTGGACTCCAATGATCCTTGTGGGTCCTGCCCCACTAGGATATTTCATGATCCCATGATTTCTATAGCTGGGTGCTTATCCCCCAGAGAAATTCAGTAGGACTCTATTTAAGGTCATAGTCTTGTCACACTAATACTGGAGTGGAATCTTTTCCTTTTTACTTCATTAAAAGCTTCAGGCAAGAGAGATCAAATTTAACCTTAACATCATTCTGTTTCAAACATCATAGAGTCATGATTAACAAGCTGGAAGGAGAAGCATTTATTTAATGTATTTATTTGTGTGGTATTATGAAATTTGAGGTCCAGAGACTGAAATCCTACTCTCCACAGTCCTGTGTACACATTGGTTAATACAGATTTCTCACCAGGAGAAGAAACACGGTGAGATATGCTGGATGGTGAAAACAAATATTATCATGTGCAAAGCAGCAAGGAGGGGAACGAGACAGAATGAGAGAGATAATTAAATGATATATCCAAGGACAGACAGGAAGCCCATGTCACAGCAGGGAACTGAACTCACATCTGTTCTGTTCCAGCCCAACACCTTTTCTACCAGGAGCCTCCCTCAACCTGCTTCATTTGTGGTCAAAATACCAACCAGGGAAAAGAAGAAACGAGGAAATATTGCAGGAACTTTAACCCCACTATTGAGCACTTTTCATAGTGTCCAGGTAGTTTAGTCTTCAATAATATATGACAGAAAGCAATTTAAACCAGAAGAGGCAGGAGCAGGGCAGGGGAGGTAGAGGTGAGTGCTGAAGAGCACAAGCCAAAAGGAGACAATTTGTAGGGGAGAAAAAAAGCTGTGAGCTGTAATAACAGCTTTTCTTAACAGAACTTAACTAGGTTAGAGTGACCTCCGAGAGGTGCCAGAATTTTAACAGCCAGATTTTAATGTGAAGGATTATGGATATTTCTGTATAAATTGCCCTTGTTTTACACAGACCGTTTTGCTGAGCACAATGTTAATTTTGCAGCTCCGCTGGAGCAGCATCTTAGAGGAAGATAAACAGAAAATTATGCCTTTAGCAGCTACAGATACCTTGGGATAGCTTGGCTGAGAGCGACAACAAAGCTGTTTACATGAAGATGCTGGAGACATGAAGGGGGCACCAGCTTTGTAGCAGTGCAGCTCTGAATGAGGTGGGGAAGGTGGCAAGAGATGGGAAAGGGCATATTTTTTTCCCTCTGGCTCTTCACTCTGAAAGCCAAGGTGAAGACTTTCCCAAGCCTGATCCCAAGGCTGTGCCAGGACCTGCTTTGTGTCCAGCTGTGCCATAGCCAGGATATTTAATAACATTTAATAATTAATCATAACAAGATATTTTTAATTTTCAACTTTTTTCCTCTCTTTATACTTCCCACTCATTAACTCTCTTTCAGTGTGAGACAAGTGACTGGCATTGATTCCAATTAAAAGTAAACACTTTTTTTGAAGAAAATTGATATTACCGTGGTAGCCACACTTGAACAGCATCAGTCAATTTTTCTGCCCCACATGATATAGCTGAACTCAGTGGCTCACAGCAAGGTATTATTAGCTCAGGTACAATCCCTCAGAACCCCACCTGGCCACAGCCATAAATTCCTGCCTCCATTACAGCTTTGCCAATACCATTTCCATGCTGGCTGCACAGCAGCTTTATGGTCAGATAAGGCACATTCACAGGGGTGCAGCAGGAGTGACAGAATGGGCTCAGGATGCCAGAAAAGCCACATTACTTTTTTTATCTATCTAGGAGCTGCAAAAGAAGGTAGGAAAGAGAAAGGAAAAGACACTAAAGGCTCAGCTCCAGGCTGCTGCTGAGAGAAGAGAAAGGCAGACAGAAAAGGGCTGTCCTCACTCATCTACTCATAGTAGAGGAAAGTTTTCAAAGATATTTCCCTCTAGTCCTTCACTTACATCAAGGGCAGAACTGTCTCCATTTTGTTGCACTCTGTCATTCAGAGCCAGGCTAATCATTGCTGCTGAGGAGGGAGGCAGCCAGTTGGGAATTCTCTCTTCAAGTGTCCCTCATGTTGCTCATTCACTGCCCTGACTGGAGCTGTCTGGTGACTTTGGGAAAAGGATGTGGACAGCTAAAGGACACAGTGGGAAAAGACAGGTATCTATGACAAAAGAGCTAAAGGACAATGCTGCAACGTCCTGAGCTTGAGCTGAGATCTCTTGAAGCAACCTTGGCTCTGATCTCCTCAGCACAACTTTAGTAACAACGTGTAATGAGCTCTGGGCAGAAACTGCCAAGGCTGGGAGATGACCCAGTGCCTCAGAGCTGCTGGGTTGGAAGCAGCACAGCACCTTTGCTTCCCCCAAACCCAGTTCAGCAAAGTCTGTTCTCACCACCTCAGCTGGTGAGACAGACCTGGGCACAAAGTTTAAACATGGGATTTTTCAGACTGCTAGAAAGTCAGATGGGCTAGAGATGAAAAGGTTGGGTCTGGAGCAGCTGTCTCAATGTCAGAGGCATCATTCTCTCATCCTGATGTGCCCAGGCAAAGGAAAACACCTCTGTATAAAAATCTCCATATCTGTGTTTCCAAAGAAACGAGAGGAAGGATAGAGACGAGCTCCTTCGAGGTGAAGAGCACACCTGGGGGTCTGAGTCACAGGCAGGTGCTGCAGCTGCACAGAGGTCGGTGTTTGTGCCAGTCACTTGAGGGAGGCAAAGAGCCACACTGGGGTTTGTCTGCATTTCCTGTGGTCCGCCTTCACAGGAGAAGAAAGGAGGCCCATAAAAGTCAGGGCAAGGTTTGGAGGTAGCTCTTAGCTCTTGGACGGAAAACAATGGATAATGAGGTGGAAAAAATGAACAGGGAAATAGAAAATTTAACAGGACTTGCAAGGACACCGTTTCAATAAAGCTGCCAGATATGAGTGAGGTGGTCAGCACAGCTTCAGATGACATTTGCTGTAGACAACTGCAAGGGTTGGGGTAGTTTGCCTGAAAGGATCTAAACTCATTGTAACATTTGCTGAGACGAAGAAAGCCTGAGAAAACAAAGGTCATTTTGATCAAACACTCTAAACACCACAGATGTTTTGAGCAGATGTGTCAAACTTCTGCCTCAGAGTCAGAATATTGGGAAACAGAATGTGCCAATGCATGCTGTGCACTAGGGAAACCACAAGTGATTTCCTCGGTGAGTGCTGTGATCAGATCTGTGTCAAAAACCCAAGAGGGAATGGCAAAAAAAATAACAAAATTTAAAAAAATATTAAAAGGATAATTGAGATTTTTCTCCATGGAAAAAGGCTACAAAGATAATGGCCACTGAAGAGAAATCAGAAAGATGAAAGAGATGATACAACACAGACGTGGTCAAGAACATAAAAACCATATTTGGCACTTTTGTTTCTAACCTGACATTTGACAAGCAGTTTGGGACAATCTGCACAATTAAAACAGAAGTTGTTAGAAGACTTAGAAAGAAAACACTTTAAAGTGTATAACCAAAAATAACCACTGGAACTCAGTTCACACAACTGAAGCCACCAGCTGCAGCCTTCTGCAAACTAAAAATGATATTTAATGTAAGTGCCACACAATGTGATTTCTGAGGGCTGCCAAAACACTTTTTATTTTATTGGTTCACATTGCATTTTCTTGGCAAGTTTCCTCCCTCTCCCTTCCATCCAACCAAGATGGACCTTGGTTTGTTAATTCACAGCAACAAAACAGATCTTTGTGGGAAGCTTTACCTGAAAGATCTGAGCCAGCTCTCAGCTCAGTTTTCCTCTGGAAACAGCACAGAGGGAGCCTGTCTCTTGCCTTTGAATGGTGTCACCATCTAAATTAGCTGACAAACACCCTGAGATCAGCTGAGAACACCCTGAGTGTGAATATTCTGTGCCAGAATCACGGAATCACAGAATGGTTTGGGGTGGAAGGGACCTTAAAGGTCATCTCATTTTCCCCCCTGCTGTGGGCAGGGACATCTTCCACTAGACCAGGTTGTTCAAAGCCCCTGAACACTTCCAGATATGAGGCGTCCACAGCTTCTCATATTGTGAGAAGCATTAGAGGACACATGTGCGAACACTTTAAAGGAACTTCATTCAGCCATGAAATTTGGATGTATCTACCTCTTTCTTAGGGGTCACAAATGAGAGCAATTTACCATAAACCCCTAAGGATTCTGCAGCACGAAGGCAGTGGTAGGTAAATATTTCAGCTCTCTGTAGGAATTTCTGGTCTGTTTATCATTGCAGTTTCAGAGCCACTTACGTGAAACCAAAAAATAGTTTAGCAGTTCAACAGAGCAAGACAGCCACTGTATCCATGCTGGACTGGACATGTGTGTGTTAGCTGCATCACTGACCATAAAAACGTCCCCAGGTGTGAGTGCACTATTCCTGTGCTCTTCCAGCTGGCATTTCAGTGTAATTCTACATTGATAAAAGTACAGCTGGAATAGCAGTGCAGAATCCAGCTCAATGCAGTCCACTGATGCTGAAGAAACTCTGTGAAAGTCCTTTTGAAGCTGTGGGTTGGGGCTGGGTCAAACAGATCTGTCCATCCAAGGGGTAGCACCCAATCACTGCTCTCCCTGTTCCTACAGACAGTCAGCCCCTGAAATGATGACAAATTGGTTTGGAAACGCTCTGATGCACCTGAGTGATTTCAGAAAAGTAGAGGCCTGGGGGATTCCCTTTTCGACCAAAATGGGAAATACATTTTTATAAAAACCATTCATGTTACTTTTCTTTTGTTTTCATCACTGAGATGTCTTTGGTGACAGTGAAAGCAAAACATGCACAGTCCAGGGGAGAGCCAGTATCCCACAGGCAAGCAATAATTCAGCTTGTCTCCAAGAGCTTAGGCAGTGGCTTCACTGCAGAATTGTAGCCAGTTTCTCTCCTTTCTTTACTTAAGTCAATCCCCTCATCACCTGGGGATGGACTTGACCTTAGTTTAGGCCATTTTACAATCTCCTGGACAATCAAATAAACAGAGACATGCCATAACCTTTAGAGTTTTCCCCATGGCTGGTTAGGGCTAGCAACTAGAGGAGGAAAAGCAAGCAAATGCTGAACCAGATGATAAATTCTATGTCTCACTCCTAGACACCCTAAGGAAACATTCATTTCTCAGTTCTCACTGATCACCTTGTCCCTCAAGCAAACACATCATTTTCTTTCCTAACAGAGGCATGAGTTACTTTAGACCAGTGCTGGGATTAATACCAGCAGCCCTGGGACTCCTAATCCAACACTGGCTGTGCAGCTGGGTTATTATCCTAATACTCTGTCTAAACCAAGGAACAGCTCCTAAACTCAGAAGTTAAACATCCTTTTGCCCAGGTGATTCACAACCAAAGACTCTGTGCTGGACATTTCAGCAAATCAAATCTTGGGCTTGCCCTGACCCACATTACAGAGTCATTTCCACTTCTACTGCAAAACTGTAAAACCTTCTCCTTTAGGAGTGTCACACCAGAGGAGGAAAGACTTCTCCTGTTTTTCAGGAGTGACTCCTGAACACTTAACAGGATGTGTAATGATCCACTGATCTACTTATCAGGAGAGGGCTCAAGAAAGGCAACAGCAACTCAGACCCCAATAAAGTCTCAAGGCAGAGCTCAGTGGTTTTAGCCACAAATTCTTTCCATTCATGTTTAAGGCTTTATTCACACTAGCAACAACTTCCATTCCTCTTTCCCCAACTCTTGATGGTAATTCATGAAGGGGCTTTGCCCAGTATTTAATAAAACACTGCAGAGGGGGGAGAAGCAGGTCAGCTGTGACAGGTTGTCCTTGGGGACAGCCTGGAAAGGCTCCTACAAATTCACTCAGCCTCTGAGAGTAGTGAGATTCAGAGGAGAAGAATGGCAGTGCAAGGCCATGGGGGTCCCTACAATCTGTTGTGTTTGGGAGAGTGAAGGGAGTGTTCCTTCACTCCTTTATGGACATTTCCTCCGCTGGGACTAAGCCCATGTCTGGAGCCCCTCAGGAAGGTACTGTTGTCCCTCCTTGTTTCACTTCCAGCCTCAGTCCTGGAGTTTGACCAATCTTGAAACACAATTTATCCAGAAGCAGCAGCTTGGGTTGATCATCCTTCCATATCTCACCTTTCTTTGCTTACTTGGACAGAATGATTCCACACAGACACCTTCAAACAACCCACAGAGCTGAACCTCTCCTGTAGCATGAGTTAAATATGAGCTGCACCAGGGAAACCTCCTTGGGCACTCTAATCAGACACACTGGGGCTCAAGAGGATAAAACCAGAAGTACAAAAATATATGCAAGATGCATAATTTCAGCCCCTGTTAAAGCAAGACTCCCACAGCCCCCTCTCCTCCTGCCTGCAGGTTCTCCATCTCCCCTGTTTGCCAGAGACAACAGGAGGAAACCTGTGTTCAGCTGTTCCCTCTGTGCAGAGATTAATTCATTGACAAGGCTCCTAGGAATGTGCCAGCTCATTAATTACTGTAAGAACTATGTCAGCAAGAAGTAGGCAAGGTGACTGCTGAAAATGGTCGGAGAGAACCATCTATTAGTGCTTGCTACCCTGGCCATTACATGCCAAAATCCAAACCAATAACACCTGGCAAGCGTTTCTCAACTATGAAATATCACAAATTGCACACTTTAATATAAAGCACTCGTGTAGATCAGCGCTGGGGGAGCAGACTACAAGGAAATTAGCCCCACAAGCAAGTCAGTGCTGTTCCAAGGATGAGATAATTAAGTTACTTCCAATGGAGTCCTGGGAGAATGATGGGTCTCCCAGCAGTGAAAGGTGACATGGAAAACTCCCAAAGCTTTGACATTCCACCTCATCTCTGTTTCTGTGTTAATAACAGACAGGGCTGCCAGAAGATGTCCCATATCACACCCACTGGGCAGAGGCTGGGAGAGATCAGGCTCACCAGGCTGAGATCTCAGATTCAGCTCAAGGCAGCACTTGACCACACACAGTCTACAAAGGCAGAAGGGTGCCCACAGACCATTTCAGATCTCACAGCTTCCAGCTCTGTCTGGTGCCTCCCTTAAAGGGGGAACATGAACACCAGAAAGTCTCTGATTTGCTATTTAAATTCATCATTCCTCTTGTAAAGCCAACACTGGGATAATGTGCTGGGGATTAGACCTAGGAAATCCATCAAGGCCAATACTTAGTCACACTCAAGTGCTTTTATGCCACAGTTGCTATGAGGAGCTCTTCAAAAACAGACCCTTAAGAAGATCAGGAGGGCAGGGGGTCTCCTGACTGCTGTGCAATAGAAGGCAGGGCCCTTCCCCAGACAGAGCCCCTGCATTTGCAGTGAAGGGGCATTTGAATGTCAGGCAGTGGGAAGTAAAGTCTTATCAATGCATCAAAGGTTTTGCTTCCCTTAGCTCAAAGGGAATTAAAGGAATAGAGAGAATAAGCTGGAGCAACTTAATGTTGTTTCGACTTGCACAGAGCTCAGAAGAGCTCTGGAGTATTTGTAAGAACAAAAAGGAAGATCCACGTTACAATCTCTCTGCTTTCATGCTTGTCACACTGCAGGTGAATTCATACCCTGAGAGGAAAGGGCTACATTAAGAGTCATGGTGTATCTTGCCACATTCCAAATCATCTGCCCATAACCTTTTCCAATCACCCCACTAAATCACAGGGGGTCACCTTCCCTTGGGCCCCATTCCTCCTGGTGTTTCTGATAGATTTTCGTTTTATTTCCCTCCCCTTTCCTTTTCTTTAGCCAGTCTCACTGCAGGTCATAGCGTCAGGAAACAGTAATTTTTTCATCAGATGTAAAAAGGATATGACAGAGCTGTGCTGTAAAATGCCACACATCAAACCATAAGGAATTCCACAAACAACTGTTCAGCTGTCCAGAGAGGGGAGGCAGGATGTGAACAGCCCCCAAGTGCTCAGCTGAGTGTGCCAGCACTGCAGAGAAACACAGCCCTGCCTGAGCTGGCAAGGGAGGTCCTTGCACATGCTGAGAGCGAGATGTGCCAGCAGGCAGCCAGGCCACATCACCCCCTGAGACCTTCGTCAGAGGTCCTGCAGAGAGTCACTGCCTCTGGGTGACAGCATCAGCTGTGTCACACATCTGATCAACTGGCTGCCTGGAAGAAATCGGCACTGGCTGAGGGAAAGCATGAAAGGAGTGACCTGGTGTCCCCTCTGGGATGTTTAGTGAGGTGTGGGAAGAAATCAGTGAAGGAAATGTGTGAGAGATTCCCCTGGCAGTGAGGAGGCAGGAACAGGCTGACGCTGAGCAGCTGGGAGGGTGTTGGTGCAGACCTGGGAGAAAGCAGAGAAGCCTGATGAGCTGGAGGAAAGAACAGGAGGAGGAGGAGGAGTTGCTCCCTGGGAAAAAGAGGGGAGGATCGGATGGGAGATTAAAGAGACATTTGGTGGGGGTAAGGAAGGTGGAGGGGAAGCCAGAAAGCAGGTTAGCAATGCAGAGAAAATGGATTAGATGCTGATAAAGGCAGCTGGGAGGAACTCAGAGAACATGAGATTAGGAAGTGCACAGGGGAGATGATGAGTTTTGGAGGGAAATGAGAAAGCAGGGTCGTCTGGATGCTGCTGATGGTTTTTAGAGAAGAGTCTCAGCAGTGTGAGAGAGGGGCTGGCCACAAAGCAGAATAGATGTGCATAAAGCCCCAAGGGGCCCAGAGAAAGGCAGGGGACTGCTAGACCTCCTGAATGCCCTGTGGGATCATCAGAAGCAGCAGTGTCAGTGACACTGTGAGAGCCAGCTGCAGCCAGGGCTGCCAGGCACTGCACACACTCGGGGCTGATGTTCAGTGGGGTTACAAACACTCTGCAAGGGCTCCTTACATTTCAGTCTGTTTAGCACCATGGTCCTCAGCCAGCTGGGCTTAGATCCCAGCCAGCACAGCAGACAGAGCTAAACGAGACAGCTCCAACCCCTGGGGACACGCCACCACCCCGAGGGGGACTCTGAGTGGCCCTGGAACAGGATTCCCTCCCCAGGCTGGGAGGGCCGGACCGGGCTGTGACCCCCGTGGGCTGGACATCAATCCCATGGCCGGGGCACGGCTGTTCCCACTGGGACAGAAGGTAATTGAGAGGTCTGAGCAGTGCAGCGAGCAGGCGACACAGAAGCAGAAAAAGCTTTGGCTCCAATCCTTGATCTCTTTTCTGGGCTGGGAATCAACTCATGTGCCAGTTTGGTCAGGCAAGAGCAACCACAGCGCCGTGTCCCGGCTCCTTCCAGGCTGCAGCTCTGTTTGCTTTCCCCTGACATCCTTCAGCGTTTGCTGACAGATTCCTGCACTGCAGGTCCTGGGAAATGGGCTGGAGCAGAGTCACTCTCAGCGAGAACATCCCCAGGACCATCACACAGCAGTGAGTGGGGCTGCCAATTCACCCCTTTATTAGAGACCCAGACTGGGTGGGTAATGCCTCTGAATGGGGCAGCAGATGCTTTAACTTGCTTACAAACCCCTGCCTAGAAAACAGAGCAATGGCAGAAACAATCAGCCAAAAGCAGGAGCTCACACGGTGCTTCAGCGCTCCTAAAATGCTGAAGAAACACACGTTTAACTGCAGCCTAAATTAGATTAACTTCCCGTCTTTGGTGCTTTGAAGACCGTGGGTTATCCAGTTTGAGGTACTTTCTCTGCTATCTGCCCGGCCAGGTGTGTAAATAGTTAAATCACTTCATAAAATAGAGTTCATGATTCTCATGCTGCTGAGGAAATCTAAGGAAGAGAAAAATCAAAGGCGAGCAGAGGCCAAATTTGCAGATCAATTGATAACTCTCCTTATCGTTATCACAGCTTTCCCCCCTTTTCCAGACAGAAACTGTCACATCTGATGGGACCAGGCCACTGTGGAGTCCCTTGTGCCAGAAAAGACACACTGTTAGAGGCCACCACCCTGCCCAGTGCCTCCAGTGTCCCAGTGCTCAAACACAAGCACTGAGGATTATTTGTCTTATTCCTTACAATAAAAAAAAATGGGAAGAGCTGTGAAGAAAGAAGACAAAGGGAAGAAAAGATGAACAAGTAGAACCTACTTTGAGCAATGGGGGTTAATCTGACTCAAAGCCTAAATCCATGTTAGCAGTTAATCCAGTTAGTAAGGCTTTCATTGGGAGCTTTGAGAAATCCTTTAACCTCTTGCTGTAAACCAGGAGCAGCTTAACAGCTCAATGTTCATGAGAAAAGCCTGTCAATAACGCCGCTAAGCAGGTATTTAGCAGGATTTAAGAAACAAGCGTGTGACAACTCTTCTTTAATGAAGCAATTGGGTTTCTCTCCAGGAACCAAATGGTCACCATTTCCTTTAGTCCTGCCCGTGATCTGCTTTTCAAGATTCAAAAGAAGATGCTGTTCTGGTCCCTCGGTTTGACAAGTACTCCTTCCTGGGGGAAGCTCAGTAAAATGCAGATTTTTCTACTGTTTTTTGTAAATCTCATGGATTCTTTGTGCTAAAAAGTCTTCTATGAAGCGGACTGCAATAGTAAAAAATAAAAAAATAAAATAATAATAATTAAAAAAACCCACCACTCTATGGGGACAAATGAGGGACAAAAATCATGTCTTTCCTCAGCCTTCCCGTCTGACAGGGGGAATATTTCACCCAGCCCTCTCTGCCTCTTCCATTCCAGACGCAGACACTCCCATTTCCATTCACTTTCACAGCTGAAAGGTCGTTTTGCCTATTTTCCCCTCTCAGTTCCAAGGAGGAAGGCTGAATTACCTGAGGCATTCGCTGTGTTCCCTCTGCAGACTGAGAGGACCATGCAACATTAATCCTGTGTTAGCAGCCGGTGATGCTCAGGGGCCCATCATTGCCATTCTGGCTGCTGCACAACAGCAAGCAGGGTCCTTCAAAGGGAAACACTCAGTGCCTGAATTCAGCCCCAAAGCAGGTTAACAAAGCCCAAGTGTAGGAAAATCCAAGAGAAAATAAAATACTGCCTCTCTAAGTCCTCAGTCAGAATCTCACACAGTGTCCAGGTATTTTAATTTCTGGCTCCTTTAATATCCTTTTCTGCTGATAACAGCAAAACATTTCCACACACGCACACAGATATTAAACCACTCACAGAAGGACTGTTTTTATGGGAGTCCTACCTAATAAGACATGATCCTTTGTGAATAACTCTGGTAGGCACAAGGACAGCATAGATACTAATTAACCTATAACATTACCATTAAAAAGTCATGACTTGAGTTAATGCACTGACTAGGAGAGTTATTTTTCCTTTCATAAATTCTATTTTCCTATAGCTCAATTAGCCATTTTCAAACACAGTCCTTACCCTGTCTTTCCTGAAAGGATGGTAACAATCCATTTTAAGAAAGAGAAGCTAACCTTTAAAATAACAAGAGTGGTGAAAGAATGAACTCCTACTCAGTTCAAATTCCAGCTCAGTCCTTGGCCAGGTATATTGATGGAGATGAGAGGTTTTATGCATTATGCAGAGCCATCTTTTCACTGAAAAACATACTTCAAACAGATGCAATGTTAGCAGACACTGGGATACTGAGCAATTGATTATCCTGTTTACTGCAGAATAACCTGCTGTATCACGGTTTGATGGTGCTGTGTTTTCACACTCTGGTTTCTTATGAAACCAATACAAAAGACAAAGTGGACAAGGGTAACATTTGTTAGACCACAGTCATGACTGAATTGCAGCATCTGGATGCAGGAGGTAAGGTTCAGCTGTGGAATTCAATTCATAAAAGCAGATGTATAAATCACAAATCGGCTACAGAGGAAAAAAAACCACCAAACCCTCAGTTCCAGATAATTTTCACCTTGATGCAGCCACCTCCAGTCCCCAGCTTCCAGAGGGAACCATCTCCTCAATCACATCCTTGCTAATGTGATAGATGTGGCATTGGGTAAAAATTCGTGATAAAAGAACATAGCAATATATGTTAGATTGGTGTTAATATAAAATGTGAAAAGGTACAGTCTGTAGAAACTTTCCTCCAAGCCAGGCTTCTGACGTCCCCCAGTCTTGGGACAAAGAATAGGACAGGAGCCATCAGGATGAGCAAAGACACTAGCCAACCCAGATAAGAATCAGCATCATACCCAGACAGAGAAATTCCTCCCCAAACGAAAAGAGATTTCTCCACCTAGGAATACACATTGAAATAACCATGGACTGGCGAGCCCCATCCGCATGTGAAAAGAACCTTCCCGGAATATGGTCTGCAAAGTTCGACAAATCCGGGAAGCCCATCTGAAAATTATTTGGACTATTTGCTGGATTATCCCAGGCACCTGTTTTGCCTCGGGACACGAAAACCCCTATAAAACCCCCGAGCTGCGACCTGCTCCGTGTGGATTTGGGAAAACTGTACCTTAGAGTACAGACCCCTCATCCACCCAGCGCTCCACTGCAAATCCTGTTTGTGGTTTTCTCTCTTTATCGGTGATTGGGATTGTTTTATTAATAAATTGTTTCTTTATTAATCCGATTTTTGCCATTGCATTTATAACGCTAAGATTCACTCCCTTCTCAGCAGGGAGACAAATCCATGGCTTGTCCAGCGCAGTTTTCGTGCTGAGCCAGCCAGGACAGTGCAGAGCCACTCCTGGTCTACCAGCAGCTCCAACCACCACTTCCAGAGCTCCTCCTGCCAAGGAGAGCAGCAGGATTGACCAGATGGTCCCTGCATCCCCTCCCAGCACGGCCATGGACCACCACCCTGCTGGAAGGCAGGAATCTGCTGGGGAGAACCCCATGGATGGGCTGGGGGCTGCTCTCTGCTTTCCCAGGGATCCCTCCCTCCCTCCTGGCCATCCCTCCCTTCTGGCCATTCTTCCCTCCTCCCCGCCATCCCTCTCTCCCTCCTGACCATCCCTCTCTCCCTCCTGACCATCCCTCTCTCCTTCCTGGCCATCCCTCCCTCTCTCCCGGCCATCCCTCCCTCTCTCCCGGCCATTCCTCCCTCTCGCTGGCGGGGCCAGTGCAGTTTGTGCTCTTTAGTCCTCGTTGCCCAGGGGGCTTCCCGCAGCCATCTGCCCGCTGCACCATCTGAGCCGACCTTCTGCCAGCTCTGCCTCCCGAGGAGGGGCCGGATCCCGCCGGGCTCCCCCGCCTGGAAATAAATAAATAACTAGGGAGAGAGAAGGGGCGCAGCTCTTCTCTCCTGATGCAGCCTGGCAGGGTCAGCCGTGATGTGCTGCTTTGAAGAGCCAGAGAAACGACAGGGTCCATCCAGCCTTAGAAAATCACCCCTGCCCAGCTTTGCTTTGCAGTGAGTATTACAAAGATGCTACAAGGTATGACCCCCATGGCAGGGCAGGAAGGATAAACCATGGCCACTTGGAAAGTGCATGGGATTTGGGAGAATCTCTTCTCAAGGTGAACCCCAGGATTGTCTTCCCTCAGGCTGGGACATGCTACAATTTGGGGCCTTCTAATTGCTGTCAGCCAAGAATGAAAAGCAGCTCCACAAATCAGAGAGGGATGGGACACAACAACCAGCTCTTGTCCTTCCCCATTGCCAAGGAGGTGCAAACCAGGACATGCTCTGGAGAGAGGGACGGCAGAGCAAGGAAAGAGGTAGGCAAGGGAGGAGCAGATGCAGAAAAGCACCAAGCTTAGGCATGGCTGAAAAGATCAAAATATGAGAGGAAACCCAGAGCAGAGTCTAAGGCTGATCTGGCAGTTCTTCCTGTGGGTATCACAGGCAGATGAAGTACCCTGTGCTCAGATTGTGGGGTCACCCCATTGCATCAATGTAAGCCCAGCCTCACAAGCCACCACACTGTTCTAGGGCCTCCAGTTGCCTCCAGGCACTGGGAGTACTTGCCTGGAGCTGTTTTTAAAAATAATCTGTGCAGACACCCCTGAGAAAGAGGGTTCAGGGACCAATCCTCTGCTCACAGCACCCGCTCACCCCAATCCTTTCCACCTAAAGAGAAACAGCCTGCAGTGTCTCAGACTAATGGCTGAGGTGACACTCACTGAAAGAGGGGATCATTGAACAGATTTGTCTGGGAAGATCTGCAGGAGCCAGGCTCTGTCTGGGATGGAAAAGTTTTGCAGCAAAGCTATGCAAAGGCAGACTGAGTCAGAGCCCTTCTACAACAGCATGGTCATGCTACTCAGATCAAGCTCCCTGGGCATTGTTAGCAAAACCTGACCTTCTGTCCTGCTGTCATGTGAGGGCTGACAAGCTCATCAGCCAGGCTGCAGGCAGGGAAATGACAGAGGTAGAATTAATGGGAATCACCTCATTTGCCTCCCTGCCCACCCCAATGGCTGCAGGACAGGGACAGCACCGCCCGTGCTCAGCCTCTGCTTGCAGTAATTAGGGCAGGTGCAGGTTGAATGCACCAAGCCCAGGAGGGTGGGGACAGCGAGGGAGGGGCTGGGAGGACATCAGGTAACGCCGGGCCGCGGGCAGGGACTGATGGCACAGAGATTCCCTGCGTCAGGCTTTTGGTCCCAGCAGGTGAAGGCACAGCCGCCCTGACAGATGCAACCATCCAGCTCAGAGGGATTCAAATTAAGGTCAAAAGGGATAAAGCAATGGTGAGGAAATGAATGCGTTGTTCCTGGCTCACAGTCATGCCCAGATGCACGTTCCTCATCCTTTATGAGGATAATTAAAATGCATCATTTTCGTGCCTATGTGTGTGCACATACGTGCAGGCACACACCATTTATTTCTCTGGACAGGAATACAGCCATAAGAAATATTTCTTTTTTCACTGCCTCTGTGGCAGCTCTCTGGATTTTAATCTTGAGGAGACAAGGAGGGAAATGGGAAGGGACAGGGTACCCCTTTTCTCTGTTTATCCTCACCAGGAGAGGAGGGGAAAGCTGCTCACAGCTTTTCAGTCCTGAGCAGGGATTCGGTGGCACAAGAACAGTTCACACAATTTTCTCTTTGCACAGAGCAGGGTATGTAATGCCTGTGCTTGGAACTGGGCCCAGGAGGGGCAGGTTTGGTCCCCCAGCTCTGTCACTCAGCAGATTAATTAGCCATTACTCTCAGCTCTGTAACACAATCACAGCCCAAATCTGCAGCAGCAAACCCTGAACCCATCCCAGAGCCCAGTGCCTGCTGTGCCCATCACTTGTCCAACAACCATTAAGGTCCTACATGCCAGGACTTCCTTCCCTCCTCCTGCTAAGACAACATGGCTTGAGGCTGTGACAGATTCTCTTTGCATCCTGCTGTGCTCTCCATCATAGCTGGTCAAATGTCCACGTCTAAAATCACAGTCCCAGGAAACAAATCATTCCAACTTGGTGCCCAGAAGCACAGCCCACAGCTGGGAGGGAGATGTGCTCAGTTGAGGGAGAGGAGGGAACTGCCCACAGTTGACAGGACTGGTTTGGCTCTCTGAGGCCACTGGACACCAACTGAACCCTTTTTCAGTCTTGCAGCTGGGGCACACAGCCTGTTTGCCTCCTACTGTAGCCCTGGTTTCGTGCCTGAGATGTTTTGGTTTTCTGAAATTCTTTTCCCAGGGAATCTTCTATAAACAAGAGACATGTTTTTGTAACTGTAACTTTGTTTACATTCTTTTTCCTAAGAGGGACTTGTACTTGATGTCCCTCTGGTCTGACCAATGTGATTGAAGAGGTTTGTCTTTGTGTCACCAATGAAATTGGTCTATGTAGAATAGTATATAAGGGAGACACATCCCAAAAATAGAGGAGTCATTTTCAGCCTTCTGAAGTCGGAGTCTGTGTCATTGTGCTGTACAACAGCATCATCCCACAGCAGGATGTTCCTTCTCCCAAGGCAGCAACATATTTTACACAGACCCAAAGGCAGAGAAGTGTCTGAGCACTGCTCTGTGCTTAAGGTCTGCAAAAGCTATTTTTAGTGCCTCTAATACCCCATTAGTGCCCGTCAGAGGAGACACAAGGAGGAGAGGGCTGAACACTTTTCACTCATTGCAAATTTGTGACACTTGGGAATTTGTTTATTCCTGGCTAGAAAATGCTAAGCCTGTCATCAGTTACATCCCCACAATTCTCATAATGCCATCTTAATTTACACTGACCTTCCAGCCGGAGCACAGCCCTGCATTGTCACAAACAGTCAGCTCAGCTCTCCATTACATGGCTCAGTGGAGTGTGGGGGAGAGACATCTGTGTGCATGGGCTCAGAGCTGCCTGAGCTCAGCACAGGATCCCCGGGCAGAACCAGCCTGGGCACTGCTCTGAATGCTGGCTGGCTCTCCTGCAGCCCCGTCTCCAGCTCATAAACCTTTCCAGGGTGCCAAATGCTGCTGTTCCCTGCTCTCCTGTCCTGCCCCTGCCTCCCCTCAGTGCTGCTCAAAGGGCTGCTGTCACCTCCAGCTGGGCACACCCGAGCCTGTGGCTGCCTGCTGAGCTGGCAGTGACATGGGGGTGCTGCAAAGCCCATAGTCATGGCTTTTCCTGGTCTAGAGCTGCTCCCATCCCTCACCCTAACAGCTCCTCTGCACCACCTGCCTCTGAATCCTCTCCTCTGGAAGCCTGGGTGTTGTGGTTTGAAAGCAAAACAAGTGAGAGGCTCCAAGTCAGAAATACAATTTAATAAGAAGAAAGGAACAAAGTAAAATAAAATAAAACAAATGCAATAATACAAAAAATCACTGGCAGAGTCAGAATACAACCTGAGCAGGATGGTGGAAGCAGTCCAGGTGAGGTGCTCTTCCTGAAGCAGTGATCCTATAGAAAGGTCTGGTAGCTCTGGTCCTCAGGGAATCCAGTGGGAAAGGGCTGCTTGTCCTGTCCCAAATCCCAGATTATATCCAGGTGGGAATGCTTGGCTCCTCCCCCTGGGTGCAGCATCTCACAATGGGATGAGGAGTCGTGCAGTGGGTCCTTGATGGCCCATTAAACAGAGATAACTCCTGGAGGGAGTTCCCTGTGAGTCATGGGCAAGGCATTGATGGGCCATTAGCAGGGGACAGCCCAAAGGAAGGGGGCCTGGGAAAACACTGCCCCACTTGGCTTAACAGCTCATGAGGATGGTGATAAAATAAATACTTTCTGTCCATCCTACACTACAACCCAGGACACTGGGTGAGGGACAAGCAAAACTCACACAGTAATTCAGTGTCTCACCCCTAAATGTCTGAATTATGGATTCTTCACCACAGAGTTGGCCAAGGTTGCCTGTGAGCTGAGGCTCAGGCATCTTCTAAGGAGCTTGAGGACCATCACCATATTGGTCTTCTTTGGGATTTGGTCCTCAAGCAAAGTTGTCAGCAATTAGCAGAGATGTATTTTAGGTCTGTTTATAAATGTCTTGCAGCTGCAGTGATCAGGAGCTGAGCACAAATAGCAAGTGAGAGAAGTCTGCTTGGGCTTTTTTCTGATGTAACTGGCTCTGGATAGAGTCAGATTTGGTTTTCCTTCTTTCAAAGGTTGATGGTGTTTTCAAATCTGTGAAAGCTGGGAGAGGAAAAGGACTATCCTGATCTTAGAATATCCAAATCGTTCAGAACTACACAGCATCAACTAACACTGTCTGGGCTGGGATCAGCAGAAATTGGCCAGAAGCTCTAAGCCCAAGTGCTCATTAGTTCATCAGTATTCACACAGGGTATTTAATCAGGATTTAATCACTGCCATGGGGTTAAGATCTTGTTCAGAGACATAACAAAATAAAGAGCTTGGTGCTGTTTGTCTTCTGTCTTTCTGCTGGTGCCCTCCTGCTAAACACCAGAACCCAGAACTGCCTGCCAAGGCCTCGGATATTATCAATAATATCCTTGTTATCTTGCTACCATTCCATATTTATCTCCAGGGATAAAACTTCTGATGTCCTGCCTCTGGCTTCCCAGGCTGAAAGTCATTCCCCAGACAGAACCCTGTGCCTCAGGCACTGCTGCCCAGGGTGTGCTCCCTCCTCTGCCCTGCAATGGCACAGGAAAAGCTTGGACAAGGTCTTTGCAGAAGGACAGTAGCCCAAGATGCAAGTCTGAATAAAAAAAGACACAATTCCAGCTTCCACTAAAGCATTAACCTGAATAAAGAGGAAAAGGACATATCCCTGCTGATGCTCTGCACAGCTTCATCTCCCTTGGCTGGTTTCACTCCTTTCTGCTCCAGCATCTCAGCCTGTCTGGGAGCAGGACCTGGCCCAGCATCCCCCCATGTCCTCCTGCCCTCCCTGCACTGCTGGTTCCACGGCCACAGCCTGTCCCTGAGCCCTGCACTGCCCCAGCCTCAGCAGTAAAGAGAGTTTGAAGCCATTAAAAAACAGCAAAATGACCCCTCCTGCGGAGCTCCTGCTATCAGGAAAGCAACACCAGCAGCAGACAAACAGAAAAAGGCACTGGAATTTTTGCCAGGGCGGCCGTAACTGGGAAATGAGGGGCTCAGACAGTGCAGCAGCAGCAGGAGGAGGAGGAGATATAAAGTGATTCAGGCTGTGAGTCTCCGGCGGTTCCTGAAGCAATGGGGATGTTGGATCCCACACTTCCAGCAGGTGCACGTAACCAAAGGGCCATTGTGGAATCGGGACGGACTGTGGCAGACAACTCTGCTAAAGACACGGTTAAACTGCTGCACTGAAGTAATAATCCTGCGCTAAATCCAGAATTTAAATGCCTCAAGGGCTTAAGAGCTGTCAAGAGCCGCAATTCATTTCCAGGGGTTTTATTTAGTTGCAGCAGCAATTTTACCTGAGGGTGACAGTAAATTTGAGAATTACAGGGCTAATAATTTAACAGAATCGGCTGCGGCATTTTTTTAAAGAAACACAAACATAGAGATGGACTGGATGAAATGAGTTCTGCACATTACATGCTTGCAGGTTTCATTTGAATGAAAATGATTAATGGGAACTTAGAGATAAAACACACCACAGCAATAAAACAAATCAGCTCTGCCTCTTAAAGGTCAGAGCAAACCCACCACCTCCTGTTTTGGAAATCATCTCCTAGGACAGCATCAGGCATTTGCTTCTGCATCCCCCTCTTGCCTCTCCCTGCTGATAACTGCTGGCTCCTGACATCCCCAGCAAATGGATGGAGCAGAAACTAAACACATTCTCAGCCAGACACACAAGACATGGACAGGCATGGTTCACACCACTGGCTCTTTAATTTCAGAGAAACTTTTTCCTCTGTATCACTTTGATTTGCAATTAAAAAAATAGAAGTCCTTTTACTCGGTACCTCAATTCAGTTTGGAAGGTCAGCTTCCTTCAGGAAGAGAGGGGGACTCAGCACAGCATCAATGTGCAATTTCCATTGCCAGGAAGGTAAAACAACATAACAATTCATAATAAATAACAAGGGAGAGAGAAGAGGCACAGATCTTCTGTCCTGATGCAGCCTGGCAGGGTCAGCCGTGATGTGCTGCTTGGAAAGGGCCAGAAACATGACAGGGTCTATCCAGCCTTAGAAGATCACCCCTGCCCAGCTTTGCATTGCAGTGAGTGCTACAGAGAAAGATGCTACAAGGTATGACCCCCATGGCAGGGCAGGAAGGATAAACCATGGCCACTTGGAAAGTGCATGGGATTTGGGAGAATCTCTTCTTAAGGTGAACCCCAGGGAGCTCTTTCCTTATTGCCTTAGTCCCAGGAATGAGCAGAGCAAACAGACCCCCCTCATCCCCTGCCCAAATCATGTGAGGGATAACACTGCAGAAGTTCTCACTCAGCCAAATTGGTGTTTCAGGGAGAGAAATTAAAGATCTGAAAGCCTGGCCCAAGAAAAAAACCAAAACTGAACTTCCCAGCTGTGAGTCTGTCCTGCAGAAAAATTTTACATGATTTGAAACCACTGATATCTTTTCCCCCTCTCTGCCATTGTCATTGAGAAATATGTTCTTTTCTGCATTTCTAATTGGGATGGAACAGATGGCGAAGGCTTTGTTTAATGAAATATGTCCATTCAATTAACCCACGCCATCAGGGATCCAGCAATGCAAAAGGAATCAGCATCCCACTGCTGGAAGGGGATCCTCCTGCCCAGACCTGCACACCTGAGAGAGGACCTGGATGCCAGGACAGGGCCTGGAGACACAGGCTGGACCTGCTGGCCCTGGCTCAGCTGCCACCCCTGCTTCCCAGGAGCCTTGTTCCTCTAATTTTTGCTCTTATTTTTTCCTTTTTTTCCTTTTTTTTTTTTCCCCCCACCCCGATTTCCAGTTTCAGAACCGCATCCAGAGATTTTGACCCCTGTGCTCAGCCTTGCCTTAACAACCCATGGAAAAGGCAGTATCTGCTTTCCCCAGGAACTGCTCAGGGGTCCAGTTAGACAGGGAGCTCTGCCAAAGGGAACTGGGTCCCACTGCCAGCCCTGGGGCCAAACTTTGGGGAAGTCCATCTGTGCCTCAGTTTCCCCATTTAGTGAATATCAATTAGTAGTCTGTGAACAACCCAATATGTGGTTCACTGACAGTCTGAAAATCAACCAACAACCAACACAGCTCCCCAAAGCAAAACATGGTATTTTATTTCCTGTCTTGGTCTGGAACAAAGTTTGGCCCCTTGGAAGGAGGGGGATGACATTTTGAAGCACAAAAATTGAAATGCACATTCATATTGTGAAAAAAAAATCCTCTTTTTTTCCTGTCCAATCCCACTAAAAGGGTGATTACCAGAAGAAACAGAGCCAAAAACACACAGATCAGGCAGCTCTGGAGTAAGTACTTTTATGCAGGTAAATAGTTTATTTCTAACCTTGCTCCCAGCTTCCAGTAGTGCAGGAGCAGAGACTGTTCTGGGCTGTGACTGGAATAGTTTCTGCTAAAGAAAATTCATTAAATGCCAACTGGAGTAATTTTAGGACTTAAACTAAGCCATTTTGGAATTTCATTTCCAAATGAAAGGTGCATTTACCAAAATAAATTGCTTCGGTGTTTTGGAGGTTTAGTTGATTGAGGATTTTTTGAGTGAGGAAAGCAGAAAACCCCAGAACCTCTGGGGCTTTTCCTTTACCTTTCCTTTTCTTCTTCCTTTCCCCTTTCCTTTCTTTTCTCTTCTCTTCCTTTTCCCATCTCTTCCCTTCAGGAGGGAAAGAGAGCCTTCAGCTGCTTCCCATGCTCAGACACAGGGAAGAAATCAAAATACTTCTATGAGAAACACCTCTTCTCTTCAATGATCATTTTTCTTTATTTTACAGACAATCCAAGGAGTTTATTGGTCCCTTTAGTTGGGGGAAGCACCTTTGGATAGAAAATCATTCAGAAAAGTGATTTATGCAGCCAGAGGAGGAACACAACCTGTGACAGGCCCCAGCTGAGGTGTGACACACACAGTGACACATCACACACCCCCTGGGATGTGCCAGCCCATCCCTGTCCATCCTGGGCTTTCAGCCCTCACCACCAGCCCTGCCATGGAGGGACAGCTGCTCCCACAGTTCCTGACACCCCTGAGGGTCCCCAAAACACACCCTTCAAACATTCCCAGTTCTCTGGTGTTATAATCAAGCTGGATGGTCTTCCTTCTCTTTTCACCCATTACAAGGCAGAGGGACGATTTTCACTTCCTTTGAGCTGTTTTTGGGCTTATCTGGCTCCCAGCTCTTGTTACTAGCCCTCAAATCCTTCTCCTCTCTCTGGTGGCATCACAGATATATTTCCTGGCATTTGTGACTGTTCCCACACTGTCTCGAGCTGAGCTAAACTGTTTCCAAGTGCAAAGCAGCATGACTGAAACCCCTGCTAGACTTTCATAATGAATATGAAGTTGCCAGACAGCAGAAATTCCTAACTTGACTTCATTCTCCAAACCCATTTATCAATGCTAATCAGCCAAGACCAGACAAGTCTTCCCATTTTGAGTAGAATTACCCTTTTTTTCTAATGACAACAAAACAATTTTTGCAAGAACAACAGTATATCATCATGTGAAACTCAGTCTTTCTCTAACCCAATATTTTAACTCATGACTCAGACAAGATATTGGCTACAAAAATGATCCACTTGACTCATCTTTGTTAATGGCACAAGTTTCTGAGAAGTATCTGAGATCCTGCTGTGGAAAAATCAGGCCTGGGAGCAGCCCTGGGTCTGAACTGTCTCTGGGACTTGAAGACACTCTGATCTTGCTCCAAAGCTTCTGGTTTGGAGGATGCAGGTATACAGGAGGATACTCAGATGTTTCAGCATCCAAATCAAATTATTTTATGGTTCTGTAATGTGCTCAGCTGGGATGTTACAGGGTGACTGTGCTACCATAACTGCTGCTGCTGGCTGGTAAGAGAACCCAAGATAAAATGATAATTTTGCAGTGAAAATTGAAGTGAAAGTATGCTGCACAAATGCAATAAGAAATTGAAACCTTCCCAAAACACCAGATTTTACAATCAAAGCTCTGCATCCACTTGCCCATACCAAATCACGAAGGCTGATGGGCAGGCAGAGGGGCTTTTTTGCCCAATGTGCTAGTTTTGGTCAGAGCAAGGGAACTGCATTTGTGTCCCCTCCACAGCAGCTCCAAGTAAGAGACGGTTTCTGACAGCTCGACCACCTCTCACTCTCACCATTTGGCTGCCTTGTCATTGGCAGAGTCCTCGAGCAGATCCAGCTGCCCAGACAGAGCTGGCTCGTGCTTGGAAACGTGGCAGGCAGCCAGAGCAGCAGAGAGACCTGCTGGCTTTTCCCTACACAGTCCCCTAACAAGGAATCCTGATGTTCCTGGGCACAGCTTTATTTCCCTGGGCACCTTACACCTCCCAGCAGCCACTTGGATATCTCTGAGACTCCCCTCAGCACAGAAACAACCAACCTTTTCTCTTTCTTTCTTTCTTTCTTTCTTTCTTTCTTTCTTTCTTTCTTTCTTTCTTTCTTTCTTTCTTTCTTTCTTTCTTTCTTTCTTTCTTTCTTTCTTTCTTTCTTTCTTTCTTTCTTTCTTTCTTTCTTCTCCCTCTCCCTCCCCCTCCCCTTTCCTTTCCTTTCCTTTCCTTTCCTTTCCTTTCCTTTCCTTTCCTTTCCTTTCCTTTCCTTTCCTTTCCTTTCCTTTCCTTTCCTTTCCTTTCCTTTCCTTTCCTTTCCTTTCCTTTCCTTTCCTTTCCTTTCCTTTCCTTTCCTTTCCTTTCCTTTCCTTTCCTTTCCTTTCCTTTCCTTTCCTTTCCTTTCCTTTCCTTCTCTCACTTTCTGTAGGGATAAACACATTAAAAAAAAACCTTGTTAAACAGGAATTTCCTTGCACCAGAGAGGCAACTCCAGGCCTCTAACCAGGTGAATTCTGCCCTTGCTATTTTAAAATCTGGCCAGACACATGCACCAGCTTCCATGGGCAGTGAGTCTTGCTGAGGGTGCCTGTGCATTTGGCTCTAAGGGATGGACAGAAGGTAATATTATTTTTTTTCCTAGCCATTCTGTTTGATTTGACACAGATGGTGAGTCCAGGCCACCTTCAGATGGTACTTTCTGCCCCAATATATATCACTTCCCCTTCTCTTAATACGCCTTGTGTGTGACTGCTCCCTAATCCCCTTGAGACACAACAAATGGATTAGCACAACCAGTTTAACCCAAAGCTCTTTGCAACCATCCTCACCTTGGGTGGTGTGGGCAGAGGGCAAGCACAGTTCAACACCATGAGCTGCTCAAAGTTTAACAAGGCTTGGGACAGTGACCAGTTCAGCCAGCTGAGAAAATCCCATTCCTGTAGCCAGAAAAACCCCTACCACTCTCCCAGCTCTGAGTTCTTGTCCAGGATAGAGTTCAGGAAAAAACAAGCAGCAAAGACCAATAATTTCAGCATCAGAATGGTGCATTCAGCTTACCACAGAAAGTCTGCAGTATGAAAACACAATTAAGTAGTTGCACATTGACAGAGTGTCCTAATTGCTGCAAGGAGCAATTCAATTATGTTTTCAACACTGAAATGAGTCATTATCAGTCTATAGGGGAAAATTGTGTTTGTGGGGTCATGGTTTTTTATAGCATATGCTGTTGCTGTCTTCTGCCCAAAAGTTAGCTCTTTTACTGCTGACAACATTAATTTTGGATGGATTCTTCCCTTTAGGAGCTAAATTGAGACAATTCTAGTTATGGGAACAATTGTCCACTGTAGCTCAGAAGAGCCCAAAGCCATAACATCTGGAGTTATGAAAACAGAGACTTAAAGTCCCTTCTGCTTTTCAAAATTCAACTGCTTCATAACCAAATCATAAATACTCACACTTCTACTCTGATTTCATTGTAATTCCACTCAATCAGAGCCCTAAACACTGTTGGGCATCCCAGTTCAAACCAGTGATAGCTGGTTTTCAGTAAAGGAAAAAATAATTTCTGCCATGAAAGCAGCTGGAATGAAAGATGACAAAGATATTTTGAAGGTATTCTGAAGTGCAGATGCTGGGAGATTTAAAATACACAGAGTATTCTAAGAATTGGATCAAAGAGTATTCCAAGAATTGAAGAAAGTTGAGTCAGGCTAGATCTACTGCTTGGGTGACTGAAGATGCTTAAGAGCTACACTTGAACCTTTCCAACAGAGATTTTGTTTTCTATTGTTCCTACAGCAATTTGAAAGCAAGATGATTGCAGAGCAGTGAGATTCAGCAGTGTTTTGAGAGCTCTGGGTTAAACAGCACTGATTTAGATGTTCATGCCTGCACAGTAGTTCAGCAAAGATAACAGGTTGCAGTAGCCACTTGGTAATTGACCTCTGGTGATTTAAAACCTTAATTTGCTTTCATGCTTTCTGATTTAAAGTAGCGTGTGCACTTGGGCATAACTGCTTTAAGATATCTAAGCAATATTTTAGCCTGGATTCCTCAGGAAACAAGGCTTAACTGAGCATATAGACTATCCTTCCTAATAACTCCTAAAAGCATTGGCCATTTTCAGCCAAATTTGTTACGGGGTTCAGAGTTGTGATACTTGTAAATTCCCACAGATTTTTGTGAAGAGCCAGAGCAAACTAAACTCTTGCATTTTCTGACTGGCAGCTCTTGGGTGAACAAGTTCTGTCCCTTCTGTGTTGGGCACATCCCATGGGACACGAGGCCAGAAGAGGACAGTGGGGCTGGGCCCTACATCCAAAAAGGAAACTATTGAAGTCCAGTCTATACTTGTTGAATGTGCTGTTTATAAAGAACTCTGTTACAGCCATGACTCCCTGGCATTCCCTTTATACAGCAATGAATGGCATTCTCTGCCAGGGACCAAGGGTGAAGCAGACCTTCCTTGTGCCCACAGATAGTGCAAGAAGCACCACAGGGAGCAGAGCCCTGAGAGGCACCTTCAGGCAGGAAACAAAGCTCCCTGGGTGATTTGTAGGCTCTGAGCAGCAAAGCTGTCACTGAGCCACAGTGAATCTTTCTCAGTCTGCACCTTTGCTGAGCTGATTTATTGAAGGTGTCAATAACAGAAATGGGCTGGGGACCAGCTGTAAAGCTCAAAACCTGAATTTCCTGTGTTCTTGCACTCCACTCTGCCTTCAGTCCTTTGTTTCATCTCCAGGTGAGTTGAGGTTTTGGCTTTCAGAGCAAAGGGCTGGAAGGAAGCCCCAGTGCTTCATCTGCACAGGGTAAATCAGAGGATGCTCATTTTCACAGACTTCACACTTAATTGTTGGGTTAAGTTAAAGGAGTGAAAAGGCAGCTTGGTCAAGCAGGCAGGGAAGAGCTGGAGTCAGAACATCCAGCTTCCTGCTGCCCATTAAATAATTATATGCCCCTTTGGGCCATAGCTTCCCCACTTTGGAATAAGAATCAATCCCAGTGTGCTCTGGTCACAGCACAGTAGACATTGCAGGAAAGGGGTGCTGCATTGTCATTAGTTTTATTCCTAAAATAAAATCCAAGTGCTGACCTAAAGCTCCTTAAATTAAAAAAGAAAACTCTTTGGACTTCCTCCTTACACTGGCTGCAAGATTCCTGTCACCACAACATGGAGAGGGATTACAAGAAACACCAAGAATGTTGCAGTTAAATTTTCAGAGCCAGGCTGTGTTGTCTGCAGCCATGAGAGGCTGCAAAGCCTGTGCCTGTCCCACTAGGGTTGCAGTGCTCCCACCAAGACCTGCAGGGCTCATCTTCTGGGCAGGGAGCCCAGGGCCACCAAGGGAAGTGCTAATAGTTAAAAAGATGTCTGGAGCTTGCAGAAATAGATATTTTCCCAGGAATAAAACATGACTTGGAATAAATGTTTTATTCCACTGCACATAATGAATGGCAGTGAATGTGATTTGGGGACCTGTCAAGAGAGGGGAGCACAGACACAGTACATGCACTGTAGACAGTATTAAAAATGTTGTTTAACTGAAACACAGGGAATTGAGATCACTGATAATTTTAATCTCCTTTCCTCTGGGATTTTTTTTTTCCTTTTTATGATCACCTTCCTATGTGGCTGAAAAAACAGGGCCATCAAAATATTTATTAGAAACTCTTGCAGGAACCAATCCATATGCAATTGCACAGAAGGTAAAGAGGCATCCGCTGCTCAGCATTTCCAGCAGATTTAGCATCAAGCTCAGCTTGCAGCCAGGCAAACAACACTATCTGCTTCCAGAAAAACTAGTGGAAAAGAGTCACCAGGAAATAAATAAAGGACGGTGCTCCAACCCAACAGCTGCTTGAACTGCTCTGATCTGTGGCAACACTGAGGAGCTTTTCATCAATCTCTGTGTATGGCTTAATAGAGGCTGTCAGGAATATGGAAAACTGTCACTCTTGTGTGGCTCTGAGCAGCTCTCAGCCCTACCCTCCCCAGACAACAGTGCACAGCTTGGACCAGCATGGGGGATGAGGCCAGAGTCTGCTGCACCAGCTCCTGCCTGCTACAGGCTTTTGTAAGAAGGGATTTGTTCCAGCTTTTATTAATTGTTTTCACAGGCAGAGAGCATCCTTTTTGGGAGATCAGTTTGCTCCTCCAGGAGGATCATGTTGCCCTTGGCCAGCTAAATCTTCCCTCTACGAGGCCTGAAGGGTCCAATATGAGGAATGTGCAGTTTCACATGGTTTATTAAACCTACAAAGAGGCTTGTCCTGGCAAAGGAGCATCGTGGTGCTATGAAAAGAGCAGAATGGCACCAGGGCATCATCTCCAGCTAATTGTTTCATCAACTTGGAGAGCAGCGATGGCTTGCTAAATAAGGCTCTTCTTTTCTGCTTTGCAATTGTGCTCTTCTGGCTGCCAAGAAAAGCTCCGATATTAAAGGCTTCTCAGAGCCTCTACAAGTGTTGCCTTTGGTTTTAGTCCAGAAAGGCAAAAAGTAAAACCAAGGGCTGCCATTCAGAGGAAGAGGTGAAAGCTCAAAGGAGATTTGCCCTCCTCCCACCCACCTAATCAGTAAGAATTGGGTAGAAGGAAAAGAATTAATGAAACTTGTTTGATGCATTTGCCTCGGAAAATGTTAATGCTCAGCTAAAGAGAAGGCACTTGAGAGTTTCCTCAAATAAGTTTATGTTTTCAGTTGCTTTTGGAAAAAGAATCAAGTTTGCATATTTTTACCAAAATATTGAACGTGCTTGAATCTTTCCTATTACAAACCAGAAAACTGATGCTATTAATCCAGTCCTATAATAAGATTGGAGAAGAAATAAAGGGCTATTTAGTACTAGTTATTGCTCTTCATAATGAACTGAACTGGCAAAGATTCTTCTATTTTTTCCTGTTCCTGAGTTACCCAGGAATTAAAACATGGTGCAAGCAACTATTAGTTAAAGTACAAGCTCATGTTGATTTCCCTTGTCTCAGGCTCAGCTCATTTGCAATTGAAAGCATCAACAGTAAAATATTTCTACACTTAGAGCTTTATCTTTTCACCAGTAAAGCTCCTTCCTGAACACATCTCCCTTCTGTTCTGGCACGACCATTTGTGGGCTGTCTTTAAACTTTGTGTCTTAATTTCTCCTTCCTTCTTCCCAAGCAGGTGATGAGAGAGCGAGCCAGGCCAAATGTCGCTGGGTGCCAAACTTGGTGTCAGCATTATTGGTCTGTTATCAACAGCAGAGGTTCACTGGGTTATGCAGAAGGCTCCAAATCTGTGATTTTAAATTTCTGGAGCAAGTCAGTCAATAGAGTTCACTTGAGGATCAAGGTCTCCTTGCAGACACGGGAGGGAATGAGTAGGCATTTCTCACTTTTGCAAAAAAAGACGGTGGGGAGAGGGGCCAGGGCTACCTCTGAACTGAAGATTCTGCTTTATAGCAGAACCCCAGGGGACACTGGTAAGAACAGATGTCCCCAGGTTGTAATCCCACCCTACAGAGTGTGATTAGTGCCTGCTTGCCAAGCCAAACCTACCTGCCAGATCAACCATGGGCAGGGGACAAGGCAGGCATGGTAGGGAATTCCTCTGCTTCCTCTTGTGATTGACAAGAAAAGCAATAAGAAGATAGGAGCTGAAGAGTTGTGTGCAGTAACCTTTCCCTTTGTCAGAAATGTCAAAGCAATTCCTAACAGCTCACTTTAAAATGCATTTTCCATCCTCTTTTTGACATCTTTCCGACCTCCCCAACATTGCCAGAAGATACAAATTCACCCTGACAGTCAGGAGAGGAAGGGAAAACCAGAAAGAAAATAAAATAAAAATGGATCTCTGAACTCTTTCTAACCATCATAGAGGACAAGAATTAGTATTATGCACTTGCTGGCAAATCAAGCCTGAACCACCTTCTCCCCACAATAAACCAGCTTAATAAGGCAGGAATGAGGTTACTCATCCTATCAGGACCCAGTGATTATTGTCTTATTTCCCTGATAAACACTGATAGCATTTGTAATACAGCTATAACAGGTTCTTCGGTTTTTAATTTCTTTTCTCCTTAACAGGTTCTTCTGGTTTTAATTTCTTTTCTCCTCTCACAAGCTTTCTCCATTCCTTTTCTCTGTCACGTTGACTTACAGGACCTGACATCTTTGCATGAGGAAAGGTTATTAATCACTGCTGAATGAAGACACATATCACAAACACAAAACAAAACAACAAATCAAAACAAAAACAGAAAAACAAACAAAAAAACCCAATAAACCATAATAAAGAGGAGAAGAAGTTTAACTAACAAAACTCTCACATTTGCATTTTGTGACTTTGTGGTAGACTCCCTCTTACTAAGTTTACATCTCTAAATAATTAAATATCTGGTTTCATCAGCCATCCAGGCTTCTACTATTCTCAGTGAGCAGAGAAAGGGGAAGTCAGGAGAATGATTCACCATACCTTCTTTAGAAAGTTATTTTGGGATTGACTAAATCATTCTTTGGAGATTGGACAATTAGTACAGACTGGATGTCCAACTCCTACACAGCTCCAGGGTAAGATGTGGGACTGTCAGGACACAAAGAAGGATGGGTCCAAAGACTAAAAGCTGGTTAAAGACATCAGTGACAATTAGCTGGTTTTAAAACCCCTGGGAAGGAGCAGATTCAGGGAGAGAAAACATTTGTTCAAGGTCACAGAGAAGGTCACTAGAATCACTTGTGTCTCCTGAGTGCACTTCAATGTCCTGAATAAAACATTAATTTATCCTGCAAGGAATGAGGTTGAGGAAATGAAAGTTCAAATGCCAAATGCAAGGGGAAAAAAAATCAGAAGAAAAAGCTTGACCTTCCATTGCATATGTTTAACTGGAGTTTCATTTACATGAGCAGCAGCACACCAGTTCCCTCAAGCTTCTGAGGAAATTAGTGGCAGAAAAACACAGTTCTGTGTATTTTCAGGAACTACTTTCATTAACAAAAAGCCAAGGCACAGGAATAGCATCAACAACTGCATCACCTCACCAAACAAAACCAAACGTGCAGCCTGAATAGAACTGGGGCAAAAGCTGAAGGCAACAGAAGGACTTTGCACTGCATCAAGTTAATGCTGTCTCTGGACTAAATTATGTGAAATACCTTGGAAAAGTACTGCAGACAGCAGCTAAACACCCATCTGGGGGTGTCCAGTGGGACTTCCACATGTGAAGCCAGAAGTGACCAGAAGGTGGGAAAGAAGCTTTTTCTCTCTCACGTTCAACCCAGCCACAGCCAATAGGAGACCACAGGAACCTGAGAGACCGTCTAAGGATCTCTGGGTAAAAGAAAGCCATAAAAAATTTGGAGTGACTAGAGTATGAAAAACAACTAGCCCTGACCACGGACTTCCACATAAAATGCCCACTGCAGTGTGCTCAAGACAACAGTCAGTGTTAAAAAATGAGTCTTGCAATGTCAGTGCAGAAAAGCCTGCGTAGGACTGAAGGATGATTTTTATCCACATCCCTTTGGACTGTTTTTTTTTCAGCCATAGCCACTTTCCTACAACAAGAACTGCCTGCTGAACCAGTGCTTCCCCTCCTCCTTCTCTTCCTCCAAACACTTCATAACCGCAAACCTCAGCTGCTCGTGCTTGTTTCCTGTGTTTACCCAACAGATCATGGCAAAAAGGGAGAAGAGGAAGGAGTTTATAATAGGAAAATAATCAATAGTGACATGCCATCGCTGTCTGCAAGGCAATCATTAGCAGCTCAGGAGAGACCTCAGTGGCTTCTGTGTGCTCTGTGTGTGATTGCCTCCTGCAGAGAGCTAAGCTGCTTGTGAAAGACTTCAGCAGGTGCCTTTCCCTCCTCCAGCACAGGGAATTCAGTCTAAGTCAGGCAGCTAAATTACACCTCTGGGTTATTATCAGCAGTATTAATTACTGTGTTCTCCCTAATTATCCTCTCTTAACACACTCGGTTGGTTTGCGGGAACAATACAAGGTTGGCAAACAGTGGCATTTAAAATTGATTGGGCCAGAGGCTGCACCGATGTAACACAGCACAGCAGGTTTATAGAAAGGTCAGATCAGTGGTGGAGTTTATCCACTGTTTTATGAGGGTGTGAGCTGAGTTGCAGCAGGCTGACATGCCCTGGCCAGCTGGCATGAAAGGAGACACACAGTTTTGGGGTCAGTTGTTCCCTGGTTTTACATCATGACCCCGTGCAAAGGGCTATTCCCGACCACAGTGCCAACGCGACTTTCTGACCTACATTAAAATAAACAACACAACATCATCAGCCAGAGTCAGGACATTCCTTGTGTCCCCTGTTTCACCCTGCATGAACTGCAGGTAGGCTTGGGAAACCCAGGAAGGCTCTGCTGTGTTCTGGCTGTTCATCCTGTTCTTCAAATAACCAGACCTGAGTGACTTGCACTCTGATCACTGATGTGGAAAGTCACTTTTGCAACATGAGACAACCCAGTTTTGCACTTGCCTTTGTTTTTCGAATGCCTCGTTTTCCCCAGGCTGGCTCCATCCTTCTTGGATGAGGATTTGTGTCTTGGGTACACAGTTTGCCTCCCCAGATTCAAAAGTGATGGAAAAGAAGAAGGTTCAGTGGCCTGACAGCCTGACATTGGAGCCTTGACAGATTTGCTGCCTTGGGGGATGACAAACCTGCCCCCTCACAATGTACACATGCCCTCATCAAATAGATCTGTTCCTGAAAAAGCACTAACATCCAGAGAAAGTGCAGGGAAAAGAAAATCCTGTGATTTAAAGCTCATCTTCTTAGACTGTGACCTTTCAGCACGATCCTTTAATGCATATCTGCCCATAAGCTCAAACCAGCACCTCTAGCTATGGATCATTTTCCTCTATGTCCCTCAGAGTGTGTTTTTGTTTTGTTCCCACTTGATACCTATGAAAATCACTAGTCTTCTTCAGAAGACATGATATGAAATATAACAGCATTTACAGAGATGGGCTTTGAAAATATCACCCCACTTTCTACTGAGAGCCAACCAAAGTTCAGTTATTGTCCTCTTTTCAGCTATGGGGTCTGAAATACTTTCTGCAACCATGACTCTCATGCTCATCTCCCTCCAGAGTTCAGAGTTTAAATGAAACACTCAGAAAATATAGATCCAAACACACAAGACATATTTGCCAGTGGATAGAGAAGCAATAGAAATCCCATTTTAACAAACTGTTCTCTAGCTCAGGATGTGAAATCCAGTCTGGCTAAGGTCAATTCTAACCCTGTGTGTGCCATTTAAGTCCTTCTTAGGCCAGTAGCTGTCACAGAGGCCACGCACTTTTGGAAATGTTTATCCTGATAGAAGATCCAGTGTGTTTTAAGAACAAATAGCAGCTGCTGCATTTTTAACACATTCCCTAAACACAACCATGACCAGGGCAAGATGAGTGACACCCTGCTCTAGGCAATCACTGAGTGGGCACCAGATAAGATAAATCTGCCTACTACTTGGCTAATTCCTGCTCCCGCAGGAATCCAAGGATGTCTACAGATCCACAGAACTGAAGAAGAAGGAGCAGAGATGTGCAGGTCCAGAGACAACCCCCCAGAAGGATGAGACAGTGCCACAATTCCAACATCATATTCCCCCAGCCTTCCCCTGCAAATCTGACAATTTATTTCCATTACCATCTTCAGCATGAGCTGGTGATACCAGAGACAGGACTGTGCTCCTTTCTGAAGGATATCAAGGGCTTGTCCTTCATTTTGATTACAAGGATAGAGCTCCAACCATGACACATGTGGAGGTACCCAGGGAAAACAGAGCAGCCACGTCCATAAGGAGTCAAGGTGCAATCAGGGGAGGTGCATTACAGTAGCAAAGAAGCCATCTCAACACTAATTCATTGATGTCAAAAAGAAATCTGGCGAACAATGCTTCCAGAAAAGAAACTGGGACACATATAAAGCCCTTCTCTCTTAGCCAGCAGATCTCCAGCCCAGTAAACCCCTGCCATGGCTGTGAGCTCTCTCTCAGAAAGCAGCACTGCCTTGCTCCACCAGCAGTTTTTCATCCCAAAGGTGACCTTCTCCATGATGCTGCAAAATGTTCAGGGTGTAAAATGGGATACATAGACTGGGGACTGATTGCCCCCTGCACTGGGCCATTTCAGGTGGTCCCACAGCTCTTTTCACTCTAAGGCAATCTTTCCAGCAAGTTTTGGACCAAGCCTGGCATAAATTAGAGCTCCCAAGGCCTCTTTAGTTTGGGTTTTTTTCTGGAGGAGAGTGTGCAGGACAGTGTTTGTGCTGATGAATAGCTTGGCATTGTGGTAGCAAGGTGCAGGAGATCCAAAACCCTGCTGCTGTTAATATTGGTGAGTCACCATTGCTGCCTCTGCCAAACATGCTTCCAAACAGAGCTGCAGTTTGCCCTTGGTTGTCTCACTGGGCAAAGGCAAGTCTGAAAAACTTTTTTTTTTCCCCCAATCTTTCAGGATGTCAACATAGCAGAGATCTTGGTCTCGATCTGCTTACTAGCAAACATTAAACAAAGAAGACTGTTGTACGTTTGCATTTTATTAATGGTTTACAACTGGAATTTTTCTTCTCTTTTGTTCCTGCTGATCTCACAGAAAGCTATAAAAATATATAGAGATGTCTGCCAAATAGATTTCTTGGAGGAAAGCAGGAAAGTATGAATAATGGGTTCTGAAGTATGGATAATTAGCAGATCAAATAACCCCAAGGATTGGGGAATTTTTTCATTCTCTGCAGATATTCAACATTCTTATATTGCTAAATAAATTAGCTATACTCTCCAGGTGCACTTTTTCTTCTAGCTCCTACAGAAAAAATACAGAGATGTCTATTTTGAGGTTATTTATTTAATTAAATGGTTCTGAGAGTGAGAAATGACAGCTCTGGCTGCAGTCAGGAGCCATGGGCAGCTGCTGTACCTCCTGACCACAGCACCTCTACCCTGATCTCTCCACTCCCACAAAAGGCTCTTCTTCAATTTAGTCCATCAAAGCCAAGCTACAGAATTTGCCAATGTCAGCAGGATGGGCAGTGGGCAGCAAGAGCACAGCAAAAACTGTGGAGCCATTTGTGTCTGCCTACAACTCTCCCTTAGGTTTCCCAGTCCCATTCCAATGTTTTTTTTTCCTCAATACTGCCTTATTTCTCACCTACTTACTACACTTTTTTTGTTATCTCCTTAAATAACAAACATACGAATCTGCAGACTGACAAAGTCAAAGAAATTTACTTCTCATCTGAAGCAAGGTAAGGCCAGAACACAGAGAAGGGTCACAAGCTGATGCATGCTCTGAAAGGTGTGTGCAGCTTTGCCCGTACATTTTTGGAAATAAATTTAACAGATAAAAGAATGGCTGCCCCACTGAGGTGTTCAGCTGCTGATTTGTGTAGAATGTCAGGGACTGATCTTTAAAAAAATGGGTAGGACTCTGTTGCAACTTAGATATTCACAGGAACAGGCTTTTATCAGCAATTCTCTACTCAAAAAATAGAGAGCTAAACTCTGTATTCTCCTAAAGTCACAAGGAAAAAATAGAGTGCTAAATTCTGTATTCTCCTAGTCACAACTCTTACTTATAAATAAACCTGATAAAGTGTTTTAAAGCCTGAGCTCTCGAACCTCGTGTTTTTTTCCCTAATGAAACACTGTCATCTGAGAGGCAAAATAAAAGTCTTCCCTTAGAGACAGTAATTTAATAGCAGGGACATTAATTAATTTCATCTCCACATCAATGCTCTGTTTTATTTAAACTCCCATCCTGCAGCCACTGGGGTGCTGGAGCATCTGCAAAGCCTGCAAGAGGCCTGGACTGGGGCCAAGGGGAGGTTTGGTGCAGGTGGCAGATGGCAGACTAATGGAGACATGACACAACCAGCTCTAAGCCAGTCTGCCCCAGTGGCAGGACTGGTTTACATAGAGAAAGGTGGTGCTTGCTCCAGGAAAAGCAGGATGAGCTGCAACTGCTCACACTTAGCCCAGGCAACAGGGTGATCGTGGGCCTTTAGTGACAATAATGAGATAAAGCCCATTAAACAGACTGTGGTTATTTATTCAGGTGCCCTAAACCAATCTGTTCTTCATCTTTGTTGATCAAAGTTTGCCACAGTGACTCACCATGGACCCAGAATGGTGCTGAGGCCCTGGCACAGGTTGCCCAGGGAAGCTGTGGCTGCCCCATCCCTGGAAGTGTTCAAGGACTGGGGCTTGGAGCAACCTGGGATAGTGGAAAGTGTCCCTTCCATGGACAGGGGGCTTGGAATGAGATGAGGTTTAAGGTCCTTTCAAAACCCAAGCATTCCATGATTCTGAAGTTCATTAAACATGCCAATGATGGCAGCTTCCCTCCTTAGAAATCTCCTCACTGGACTGCCAAGGTAAATTCAATAAATGCACCCAGCCGACATGGCACATCAAAACCAAATACCCAGAACTACAAAGGCAAGGCTTGACATGACCTAGAAGCCTGTTAAATCCTTAGCTACAGCTGGCTAAGACCTGAAAAAAAGAATTCAATCCCAAAGAAAGGGGTCATGAAGCACTGTCAGGAAGATGTCTCCATCAGTAGCCCCATTGAAAATCAAATTGATCTTTCCTTACCCGGTGCAATTAACCTATGTAAATACATACTAATGACCACTTCACTCTTGATTCCTTCCATTCACTCATCAAGCCACATGAAGACACAAGCAAGCACTGTTGATGGCAAAGCCTGGGTCTCATCTGAACTTCATAAGCAGGGAGATCTGCCCAGCTTTCTGATTCTTGGACTTGTATTCCTTCCAGGACACATCAATGGTAAAGAAACAAGAAAAAAGTTAAGCTTTGCAAATTTTTTTCTGCAGGAGAGGAATGGTACTCAATTCAGCAGAGCCCCACTGAAGCTTAGTTTCCTAAAGAAATAGGATTTATGTTGCCCATTGTCTCCACAATCTCAAAACCTTCTTGAACTTAGTCCAGTGTCAGGTGTGGAGTAGTCCCCTACCTCAGCCTGTTACTTATCAGTGAAATATCAACAGCAGCAGCCTCATAACTATAATTACAACTATTATGGTAGATGCTCACTCTCCTGATAACGATGGGGTGCAGGCTCAGCAACACAAACCCCAGTCTCAGAGTCCTTTTCCATTAGAAAGCAAACCTCACCACTTCACTGCATGCATACAGATGGTAAACAACTCCTGGAGGATGGAAACAGGCACAGGATCTCTGCAGAACCCTGCAGCACCTCTGCAGCCCTCACAAACAGCCCTGTGCCCCAGCACCATGAGCTGCAGCAGGTTTATGTTCTGGCAATAATTCTCTCCAGCAGCTCAGCAAGTCTGGCAAAGCCCAAGGCTACAGCCACCGGTTTTATGAGAGTAATAAGCCGAGTTTATTTCCACACCACAGCCATAAACATTTCCAGGATCCCAGCCACGTACACGGAGCACCTGAGACACCAGCAGCTGTCTCTGGCTCCACTTGACCCTCTGAAAAAGGAGGCAAGGAAAATGCTATCCCAGCAGGCATTAATGCAGGTTAATTAAACCTAAACTGCTCAGCAGGGCACGGTGAATTGAGAAGCGATGCTTCTGCAGGCTGCCCAGTGCACCAGTCCCATCGTGGCATCATCATTAATGGTTTTCACACAAGCCTCAGGGCTCATTTGCTTGACAAGAGCAAAGCAGTAATTTTACTGTTGAACACTTGCAAAAATGATGCCCTGACTGTTATCAAAAGTGACAGGCAAGTTATGTGAGCAGTTAAGTGAAGGTTACTTTTTAGGGCCGAACCTCTGAATAGATCAGACGTCAATTAGTTCATGCATGGAAGGAGAAGGGGGAAGAAAACAAAGAGAAAAAGGAGGAAGGGAGAATACAGAAGAAGGGAATGGGAATAGCAGGAAGGAGATGGATTTAATTTGTTTCCCTGAATCAGTGCTCTGAGGGATAGAAGGGGGAGAGTTTTCAGCATGGCAGCTGCCTGCAGTCCCCAGGGAGCTGTGACCATGCCAGCTCCTGGCAGCTGCTGCAGTCTGGGCAATGCAGCTGGACAGAGGGAGAGGCTGAGCCTTTAGCACTCCCAGGAGAAACAGCCTTGGACCAGCACCTCCCATGAGCTCTGGGGGCTTTAGCTTTCCTCTGCACTCTTCAAGCAAAAACCTCACTAGGAAACTTTCAAGGTCCAACAATTTGCTTCTTTTTATGCTATGGACACTTGAAGATGAACAAAATCATCCACAGAGTGAAGGTACCTGGGCACCATTCCAGTTCCATATTTTTAGAAAAAAAAAAAGATGAGCCTCTGACACCCAAGAAAGTGCTTAAAGAAAAACTTTCAGTTTTGACAAGCTCCTAATGAAAAGAAATAATTAGTGAAGTTATATGTCCGATTTGATTGGCTCTAAGTAAAAAAGGGTTTTCACCTTAAAATGACTTTTTCTTTACAAAATGTTAGTCATACCAGCCTACAAAAGCAAAAGCTGGAAAAAATACTGAGTAAAAAGCTGCAATCGAAATGAAGCCCTTGTTTAAAAATAAATCTGTTTTTATTTTCTCATACTCAAAACCAATTCAAAACACAAAGAAGTGGGTGGAGTCACTCCCCCACATCCTATCCATCCTGCTTCACCTGGTGGCAAACGTGAGGGAAAGGAAGAAATTGGAACTCACAGCCTGCAAGATGACTCATGAGCAAGGGCTTGGAGGAGCCAGGTCCCATCACCGGCAGGGTGAGCAGAGAGCTCTTGTCCCTGCCCTGGTGTGACATGGGAGGGTTTAGCTGCTCAAAACTGGCACTGCTCCAGCTGTCTGCTGGGGAGATTTGCTCTCTTGGGTTCCTTTAAGATGGTGCAGCACAAGCCCAGTGGTTCTCTGAATTTTGTGGAGACTAGGATTGATGGGAAGGAGGGTGAGGAATAGAATTCCCTGGGGTTCAGACCTGCAAGAATTGAGCCCATAGACAACAGTTTGAATCCAAAAGTGTAAGTAGAGGTTCTCTCACAGTTAATGGTTTTAGAGCCCAATAGTTTGGGCTACAGCTTTAAAAACACTTTCTCTTATGATTAAGAATAGGAGAAACAAAAACAGGCTGTCCACTCCCCTGCCTCCCTCCCAGAGCAGCTGCTAACTGTGCAGGACATTTGGTCCCAGCTAAGCTGACCCAGGTGGGGTGACAGCTGGCAGGGCCACCCAGGGACACCAGCACCAAGCCCAGGTCCTGCAGCCCCGTGCCAGGCACAGCCCTGAGCTGGGTCCTGCCAGGCTGCACACACAGGTCTGGGATGCACTGACACAGCTCACTGGAAGAGAGATTAAAGCACACCACTATTTATTCCAGATAAATTCAGTTCTGGATCTGTCAGCCTTCACAGGGCCATAAATACTTCTAGGGCTGGACTGAGGCAGGGTGAGTCTCTTGGGTTTGGGGTGGAAATGGTGCAAATAGGAGCTTATTTGTCTGAATTCCCACTCTCCCCAGTCCCTCTCTTGACACCACCTCCCACCTTTCTGATCTTTATCTCCCAAAGACAGGTTTTGCCCACCAGTTTGCACCTGGAGCACTGGCTCGGTTGGTATAAGCAGACTTGAGGCAGGCAAGGAATAAACCCTACAGAGAGCCTCTGTTGGTTTTCTGATCACATCCTGGGCTGGCTGTCAGGCTCCAAAGGCAACAGGATTTATTGCACTGAAACACAGCAGCAGCAGCCGCCCGTGAGGAGCCTACCGAGCTTCATGCACAGGAATAAAAATTTCAGGGCCGCTTGGAGATATGAAATATTTCTTAATTACTTTCTGTTCCAGCACAGCTTGAGGATTTTTTGCTGCTGCTGCTGTTGTTCTCGGAGCTTGTTTGGTAGTTTTCCCTTTTTATTTTTCTTTTCTTTAAGTGTAACTGGTAGCAAAGCAATGTTAATGCCAGTGTCTATGCTGCATCTGTCTCATAAAGGACTGGCCATGGCTTTGCTTGGGGACTGGCTGCTGGTGGTGGAGGCTGGCACAGAGAGGGTGCCAGCTTCCCTCAGCATGGGATCATTTACCTCATGCTGAAATACATTAAAATCTCCTCCCCTGAGACATTTCTCCATAATGGCTCTGCAGAGAGGTGCATCATTGAAATGCTTAAAAGGAGGCTGGACAGGCTCTTTCACTGCCTCCCCTCCAGCCCTGCCAGATCATGTGTTGCACTAATGCCCCTGCTGCTCACTGAGATTTGTCCCTTGCACTGTGATTCCTAAGGCACGATTTTCCTAATCACCCTTGAAACAAGCCTTGCTTGGCTCCTGTTCTTCCTGCCTAATGTCTGCCCCTCGAACAAAAACGTGATGCTTTTCACTGTCAAGGCCAACACCTGAGACACAAAAGGTCTGACAGGTACTAAATTAAATTTGTTTCTGAGCTGCTGCTCACAGGGTCCTGGGGGAAAAAAGAGGGAAGTCCCCAGGGGAAATGAGAACACTGAGAGACTGAAGGTTGTTCCTCCTTCCATTCCCACATCCTCAGACTTTGGTTAAATACATGGAGCCCTTGCAGCCTTGTGACAGCACAAGGACACTGCCAGGGCACAGGGAGCTGCTCCCTGGTCACAACTTTCCTCTCCCCAAAGCACTGTGGAAAGCTCCTCTTCTGCACCGACCTCCAGTCAGTAAATACCCCTCAGCTGAACTGCCCAGGTGAAATGATTATTGTTTCATGGTATTTGGGTAGAGGGGTGCAGATGCCAGGGCTGTAATACTGACTTGGAGCCTCTCCTACATCCCCAGAGGCCGAGGAAAGGACAAATGTGCTCCCATCTCCAGCTCAACCCCTCCCAGAAATTCTCTGGGCAGGTTCTGGGTTGTGCCTGACACCAGGCAAGTGCAAGACTCAGACACAGAGCTAAAAGACTCCAAATCCCCTCGTTCTGTGCAGGTGAAGAATAAAAGGAGAATGACTCTGCATCACATCTACACATCCTTTTCCTTCTACTTTAGACTGAGAACAAGGCAGTTCAAACTCTTAACAGTCCAAAACTCTTCCTCTCTCCCACTCCCATACCACTGTGGGTGCATCAATTCTCAACCAGGAGATGTTGGTTCTGCATCACCATAAAAGGTGAAACCCTGGACAGGACCTTAGAGCACTCAGCCTCCAAACCAGAGACGCGGCACAAGCAGGACAGGTTTCTCTGTTACCAGACTCGCTCACATCTTTGTTCCTAAAAATGGCACTTTCCTTCCAGCACAGCAGGTTGGGGAGGACAGCAGGGGTGGCAGCTGGGCAGAAAAGAGAATGACATTTTTGCCAGGACAGCCCAATGACCATGGTAGGACATGTTTTTTAATCTTTTCTAGGTTAAACACAGGCAGTTGTGTCTTGTTATATTACATTATATAATATGATTTGCTGATGCAGTTTGATATGTTGAATCCAAGAACATCATGACTCATGTAGGAAATTGGAAGCCTCCTTGTCTCCAGAATAGTGTTTCCAGAAGCTAGAGTGAATCAAATTGATTGTATTTGTTTAGTTATTTTTGCTGTTTAGTAAATAACTACTGAAATAGTTATTTTTCAAAGTCTACAAGGAAAACCTCCACAGATTTGAGATGGGGAGGGAATCTAAAGCCTTGGCTACAACAGATTTTCAAAAAATCAAATATTCTTAGAAAATCTGTTGCAAAAAAAAATGGAACAAGTGGAGCAGGGAATATCACCATAGGTGGGTGTCAGGACTCCCTGTCTCCAGTAGTGGCTGGAGAGAAAGGCACATTTCCCTACAAAGCAGACTGGCTGCCAAGGACTTCCTTGCCTTGGGAGCTGAATGCTTTTGACAAAAAGCCTGAGCTTTTCTGAAACACTCCTCTCTAGCATCTGGCCATGCTGGTCTGCCCAGACATGAAGATCCACTTCACAACAGCATTGTAAATCTTAATTAAGATCTGTAAACTATAGATAAAAAGGATTATATGAGTACACAAGTATCACTATCAGGTAGAGCCCCTGAGAAGCAGCACTTTGATGCTGCACCATGCACAGTGGCATTGAGAAATGTATGAATGTCACAGCATTATTGATTCTGTAGCTACTAAAAAGCTCCAGGATCCCTGGCAATAAAAACACGATAATGAGAAGTAGCCAGGATAGCACTATTTCTGCAAACAGTATTTGCATTCCCTGGGACTAGAGCACGAGCTGTATTTATCAATAGAGAGGTGAGGGCTGGTTTGAATGCAAAGGATTAGCCAAGTTCATTTTGCAGAAAATCTGGTGGCTGTGGTTCATATTTTCAGCATTGGCTGGAAGGGTAGCAGAAACAAAAGAGCAACTCACCCAAAAGCAAATGCAGCAAAACAGCACCAATAGATACCAGAAGAGAATATATCTGCTGTTTGGGGTTTGGGGATTTTTGGGGGGGGTTGGTGGTTTTTTGGGAATTTTGTTGGTTTGGTTTTTTGTTGTTGTTTTTCTTGTTCTTGTTTTGTGAGTTGGGGTTTTTTTGTTGTTGTTTTTTGGATTTTTTTGTTTGGGTTTTTTTTAGGGGGGGGATTTTTTTTGTTGGTTTCTTTGTTTTGTTGGGTTTTTTTGTTTTGGTTTGGTTTGGTTTGGTTTGGTTTTTTTTTTGTTTGTCTGGGGTTTTTCAGGTTGGGTTTTTTTGTGGTTTTTTTTTTTTTTTTGTTTGTTTGGTTTGGTTTGGTTTTTTTTGTTTTGTTTTGTTTTGTTTTGTTTTGGGTAAAGCCAAAAACTCAATAGCTAAAATACTAAAACCTTGGTTTATTTATACTCAGGATGTGCAGGAGCACAACCTCATTAGAAGGTGAAGGAAAAGGAGCATGTTGTATTGCCCTAACGAGTAGCTGCTATTTAATGAAAAAGATAAAGTATTGCTTTATGGAAGCCCAAAGCATCGGAGATTTCTCTAGAGAGGGCAATATAACATAATTAAGGCCAAGTGCAGTGATGAAAAGAGCTGCCTCAGTGAGGTATGTTGACTGATCCTGCCCCCCCAATCCTGTGCAAATGAGGACACAGCTCTAACAGGCTGCTTTCCATGATTTACCGGGGCAGGGTGTTTTCAAAAGCAGAAAGAAAAAGACAGTTTGTAAACACCAATCACTCTCCCACCGTGAGAAAAGGGAACGATGCTGCTGTGCTTTAACAGGGGCTACGTGAAACAAATGGCTGCTTTGCCTCTGCAGGTCATTAGCATAGGTACAGCCATAAATCCTGTTGTTCCCCGCTGCGGAAAGGCAGGAATCCTGCTCACGCTGTCCTCTGAGCTCCCGGGACAAAAGGCATCCTCACCTTCCACCTCTGCACTTGCTGACACACAGGTTGGAGCTGCATCCTCCACTTCCTCCTGTCTGAGGTCCCACATTTTCAGCCCCAGTGAGATGTTCAGTGCTCAGCCTTTGATGGAGATGGGGCAGTTTGGTCTGACAGATCTCAAAACCTGCTGTTTGTTTGGGGTTTTTTATTATTCCTCTCATTAAATGAGTTTTTCTCTCTTTTTTTTATCTCTTTTCCCAGTGAATCTCCTGGCTGACGCACATGTTCCACATGGCAGGAAATAAAAGAAAACTTTCCTTTGTGCAGACAGAGAACTTTTGTATTGGAAAGAAAAGAAAAGGCAGAAAGCAAATTCTTCCAACATTTCTTGCTTGGAAAAGCTTACAAATCCTGCTGGCAGAAAGTTTATAGTCCTCTGCAGAGATCTCAGCTGGGTGATTTTTTCTGTCTCTCAGACAAGAAATACCATGCAAATTCTCTTAAATTACTTGGTAACTACAGAAGATATGCTTGGCAAATACCCTGTCACTGCACAACACAGTAATTACATATTCTGCATCCAGGTACCAATTATATTGCCTCTCAATTACTCAGTGATTACACTCCAAAGTAATTACACCTCGGTACTCTGGGTGATAAAGTAGCACCAGTCCTGTGTCCATTCTAGGGGGAATTGGCTTCACTATACACACATTTCCCAAACACTTTATACCCAAAAACAGATCCAGAGATCTCCCAAGGAGAGGGAATGTGGGGAAAGGAATGTGCCCTTCCTCCCAGGGTAGTGGTGGGCTGCTGATCTTCCTCAACTAATCAATAGTTGAAGACCTCTGAAAGCAAGACACCCATTTAATGTTAAAAGGAGGCAAAAGTCGCTGGGGCAAAATGCATGGTGAGGAGTCAGGAGGCCTTGAAGACATAGAAAAGGTGATGTGGTGGCTCCAGAGGAGCAGGGGACAAGTGCTCAGTGTGCGGCAGCACTCAGAGTGACAACCCAGCACAGCCCCACAGTGCAGCTCTCCTACAGAAGGAGTCAAGCCCCGACTGCAGCTTCCCCCCTCCAGAGCCAGGAGAGTTTGTGCCCCGTGGCTGAGCCCCACAGGGTCCCCAGGGTGGCTGATGGCACCAGCACCCAGCTGTGCACAGCTGTGTGCCCAGACACCAAACACACCCCGGGCAGTCCCTGGGCACAGAAACACCAAAGTGCTCCCATGGGCAAAGCCACAGCTCATTGTCCTGCTGGGGCCCAGGAACCAAACCCCACTGCTCACACTTGCTCTGCCAGCAATTCCTTCAGACATACTAAATAAGTCAGAGGAGAGGATTTTCCAAAACAAAGACTACTGCCACCTGCAGCTGCTGTCTGCCTTTCCCATCACCTCCTGAAGCTCATTCCTGACCATTTACATCATTCCCATTCTCCCTGCATCCCACAATGACACCTTTAAATGGCAGCAAGTGTCAGAGATTCACTTCTGCCAACCTTTTCAGCTCAGAAACAACCTGGGCAGCATTTTAAGAGCTCAGCGTTCTGGCACTGTCCCTTAACAACGCTTAAGAGGATGTTAATAGGTTAATATGTTAAATATTGTCTCTTTCTTGCTGAACTAAATGAGAAATATCTCAATTACAGTATTCCCATGGAAGAGCCCTACTCACTCGAGTTATTGTAAGCCAGGCCACAATCACCACATATCTGCCTGCTCTAGGCCAAGATCACAGCTCTTTAGGGTTTTTGCTGTGTGATTTCACTGGACACAACACAGAAGACCCTCTGAGAGATCATGATACTATTAATAAATAAAGTCTCCAAGCCTCTCCTCACGCCATGCTTGAGCAGTGCTTGTCTCCCAGCCCATGCTACCATCTGAGCTCTTGTTTCTCCCTGTTTTCTAGCAGGTCTTACCTGTAGTTTTTTGAAGTAGATGGAAATTTTCCACTGATTTCAGCATATAGGGTCTAGTCCCTAGAGTATTTTCTGGCTAAATAAGGTAATCACCATGGCAGTTCATTCATAAATCTTATGATGAGTTTATTGCAAACTGTTGAGGGGGAAGGATGGAAGAGAGAAACTGCTTACTGTCTGAAAAAAAAAAAAAAAAAAAAGCATTTCCACATTTAAAGAACTCTTCCCTCAAGTGCATCATAATTATCAATGAAAAATAGTCCAGTGTGTGCTTCTGTGGAGCAAAATTATTTGCTGCTCTGCAGAAAAACACAATTGCTGGGCTTGTATTTCTGCACCTGATCACACCTTTGGTCACCTGGCATTGCCACACCTGTAGGATGTGCTCCAGGAGGAAAAGCCATAACAAACCTCTGTCCAACAAAAATCAGTCTCTCACCTCAGGGGTTTCATCCCTCCCCCCTTTACACCAGTGGAAGGCAATAATCCTCATGGATAAGGGCACTATGAAAATAGATTATCAGGATTTTACCAGAAGCTATGAAGGTGGAAAATCAGGTCAGTTCAGACCCCCAGAGCTTCCTTGCTCAAGTGGCAGCTCCTTGTTTGCCTGCCCTCCCCTCAGATTTCTATCTGCCTCTGTGGTTGGAGTGAGACCATTGCTGACTTAACAAGGGAAATTGTCAAAGACAAAACGTAATCCACTTCTAGAATTTACAGAGGAAGTTCTCCATTAAGAACTTTAAAAGGAAACAATTCTCAGCCAGATGTGTTTCAGGCTGAAAGAGAAAAGAGAAACTCCCTTAAGAGAAAACAATGAAAGCAACACAATCCTGTCAGTCAAGATTCAGAAACACTCTTATCAGGGCTTAATTAAGAACATTCTCCTTCTGCTTCGCTGGCCCCAACAAATGTAGGAAAACTTTTGACCTTCGTCTTTGGCAAGTCCTGGAGAGATTTGGCTGAGCCTGAGCTGCAGCTTCTTCCTGCCCCAAACTGAGCTGTGAGGAATGGGGGATCCTGACTTGTCTCCTGCACACTCAGCCTGCTGGGGAGCCTCAACACTTGCAAAGACGATCAGAGCTGAACAGAGACCACATTTTAACCTCCTTCAGATCTTCCCACACCCATGTCAGCCGTTCCATCAAAAAGAATTCCAGACTTGTCCTTACAAGATAATTCTCTCTTTGTGTACCCATCAGCAAGCAGGTGACATTGCTTAAGCCTCTTGCCACAAGGAAGCCGTAATCCCTGGCTTCTGTCAAACCTGAAAGGCCCGGGTCAGGTCCTCTTTAGCAAGCAAAACTGCACTGGAAGGATCCAGCCTGTGCAGCTGCTAAATGGATGGCAAGAGGCTCCGTGCCTGGAACACGCAGTTTCACCCTTGGTGTCAAACACATTCGGCCCCATTAACATTTTATCTCCGCGCCAGAGCAAGAGCAGGAGACTTGGCAACCAGTCAAGAATAATCTTTCCTGGCACAGGGAACCCTGCTGCAACAACTCCCATGGACTCCGGGACAGCTGACTGGCAGGAGGAAAGAGACTGAGGATGGAGATGTGGAAGAAGAAGGGGGAGGATGGAGCAGGTGGATGGGGAGGTTGTTTCCTTCAGACACTGGTTTAGCAAAGCCTATCTGCTGTTCCCTTTGTGTCTCTGGAAACAGAAGGAATTAGCCCTTATCTGCACTAGATGCCTGACCATTGGCCGAAGTTCACACTGCGCTGTGAGAGAAAAAACCTTCTCCCAGCTAAACATCCCCCATGCACAAGTGTAGCTGAGACAATGCAAATGCCATCGATTAGAACTGATGGTGTGATCTACCTTGGACAAACTCAGTAGTGAAAGGGTGGGATTGTTTACACTTCATCCTGAGATTTGGCATGGCTTGGTCAAAGGAATCTGAAGGAAAACACACCCCCATCTTATTTACTTTCAAGTGAATGTCCACAGAACTTGCTCTTGGGAATATTCACCTCAGTCAGAGTAACAGAAGGATTAAATTTGGGAAGCATCAGGAGTGAAAACAGGTTCCTCACATCAGCTGAGGAGCAGAGATTCAGTTCCTCCATGGCCAGAAGAACAAGTTAAACATAACAAGCACCCAGACATACAGTTTTCTCTAGGACCCATCTTCAGAGACTCACTCTGGAGCCTCTTACATATCTAAATGTGAAATTAAAATAGAAAATATACAATGAATGGTCTCCTGATACAGTCAAATGCCCTAGCACCAGGGTGAGATTACTTAGTATAATTTCTATTCACAATAATTAATTGGAACACCTAGAGTTTCAAAAAATAGCTCTGCAATTCCACTGCTTAAATAGCTTACAGTATTAGCAGCTAAGGCAAAAGGGAGGGATGAAGAACCTACTGATTAAAAGCAATACTTTAATGAGATAGCAGCTCAAATTTTACAGAATTCATCAGGAATGGGGGCAAAGAACACACAAGTTAGAGCAGGAGAAGCACATTACAAAGCCAAACGGAGGCAAAGCATCAGTGTCAGGCTCACAGACTGCCAGCAGAACATCTGGGGGACAGGAGAAGGGTGGTGACAGGAGGGTCAATACCTGCCACCAGCCACGGGACTCCCTGCACTCATTACTGCAGTAAACATCACACCAGGAACTGAAATAGAAGCCAAAAGGTAGAAGGAGAAGAGGAAAAACAAAAGGGAGCTTGGGACAGGATCCTGATGAGGAGAAAGAGGCTCATAAAACAAGGACAGCTGGAAGTCAAAGCAGAAGTTTCCTACTGGAAGTGAACCCTCATTTTGCCAGATTTCCGGACCAAACAACAGCTCTGCAGTTGTGTTCTGTGTGTGTGTCTGCTCTGCCCAGTGCTATACAGGGGCTCAGTCTCCAGGGCATCCCACATCTTTCACAAAAGCAGGAAGGCAGGGATGTGCTGGGAGCAGCTGGACTGAGCACAGAGCCCTCAGAAATTCCTTCCTAACCTTCAGGGAAGCCACACAAAATGTTTGACTCCCGTGTTTGGCTGCTTGTGGAAAAATAACATTCCTTTGCTCTGATTTCTGTGAAGTTGTGCTGTGTCCCTGTGGCCTCGTGCAGGGTTTGAGAGACTCAGCTAATCTGCACCTTGAGGATCTTCAGTGACATGAGGAGTCAGAGCACGCTGCTGCCAGAGGACTTGCTAAGCCATGGAAATGTCACCATGTGAAGTTGAGGAAATTACCAGGTTATCCCAAATGAATTTTTCCTGGTGAATTAATAATGTTTCAGCATAAGGGAAGCAGAAAATATCTGTCTTTAATTTCTTTTTCTCTCTGATTTATTAACAGCACGGAAACATAAGTATGGCATAACACTACAGTCAACTCCCAAATCCCCATTCTTCTTATAAATCAGGGAAATTACAGTTTTTTCTAACCAAACAAGGCTTCAGAATCAGTTCCAGCATGTGAATGTGTGCCCTAGAGATCCCAACACCTTCAGAGCAATGCAAGTACACGCAACACCCAAATTACCTCTGATAGCATGCAAGGGAGCAGAGGCACAGATTCCACAAATCTGAATCCTCCTTTCAACACAGCTAATTCAATCTAAACCCTGTAAAATAAGTTTGTGAGAAAAAATAAACCACCTAGTTCCTTACTCCATCCCTAAAAATCCTGCTTGCAAAATGAATATCTTTATCCCCTTGCCTGTTGTGCTTATCTCCTGTCTTGCAGCCAACCAGCTTCTGAGCTCTGTGCTTTGGCATGTAGGTCCCAGATTAGCAAGGCTCAGCTGGGAGGCATCTTTGGAAACACACTTAGGCCTGGCTTGCAGGGCTCTCCCCTCAGCAATCCTCTGGCTGCTTCTCCAGCCAGCTTTCCCTGCTAATTTATTTGTCCTCATCAGAGGAGATGAGATCTTAAGATCTTCAAGATGCAACTTTGTCCCATTTGGGGATTTCCCTGTCTAGGCTGACTTGGGGAGGAGGTCTGGAATACCAGCAAAAGACAAGAAGCTCCACAAAGGAGGAGGATAGCAAGGAGCCAAATGCAGTTGGCCTGAAGCTTTTTTTTCATACCTTACTCCTGTGTAATGAATCTGCATCATCCCACTGCAACTGCAGGCTCATAAAGATCCAGTTCAGTGTTTCCCTTTTATTCACACTGATGATAATATGACTAATTGTAGTCTTCTTGCCCACTGAAAATTGAATGAAGGAGGAAATCTGCATACTGACTGAACATGCTGCCAGGGAGAATAATAAATGAAAATCAAAGGCCCGGCTCCCAGATGACTGTAAGCAAAGGAATCTGTTTGCATGAGAATTCACAGTTTCAATCACCACTGGAAGACTGCCGTGGATAGCATTTTTCTGGTAAAAATGATACAAGCATTTGATCCTCCTCAGAAGAAAATCTGTGATGTTCAAGAGAGCACAAAATCTCACCCTTCGCAAAGCGCCCAGGCAGCGAGGCCAAGGAGAGCCCGGCGTTGGTGCGTGAATTCCACAGGCAGCATCCCTTGATATCAGCTTGATTTATGTGATGGCTCCCTGAAAAAGAGATAATTATGTAGATTGGGATTATTTATTTACACAGCCCTGTCACATTTGGAATGGAGCTGGAGCCCCCGATCTGCTCAAATTCCCTGGCACGGCTGATGTAGAAGTTCCCTGTCGGAACGGATCGAGCGCGCTCCTGTCATGCCACCTCTCTCTGGAAGTGAAGGGACATTATTAAGGCATGAATCACCCGAACCAGGGCACTGTCTGTCCCAGGAGGCTGCTCAGCTCCCAGGCACGGTGCACTGCTGCTGTTGGTCACGGCAGCAGCAGCCACGGAGGTTTTATGGGAGTGCAGTTCCCTGCAGCAGCAGCAGCAGCAGCATGGACATGCTGGAGGTGGATCATGCCAGCCCAAGGAGCCTGACAGCAGCCTGGTGTTTGCCTGGTATCCCAAGAGAAAGGCAGAATAAAGCAATAGCACAGCTCAGATGAGGTTTCACAATGAGATAGCAGGAGCCATGCCCGTGCCTCATTGCCACCTCCTAAAAGTGACACGGTGAAATGCTGGTGCTGTATTTTTCCATCTAGACTTGTTTCTCAAGTGCTTCTCTGCTTTTGTCAAGAGGGCACATTGATAGCCTTCCCAAAAGCCCTCTGGAGCCACCTTCCTGATGGAATGATCCATGTCCTTCCATGGGGTGGTTCAGAGGTGAACAGGGCACTTCACTCTGTGAGTCTGTAGGATCCCCCCATTAGCACCTTTGCACCAGAGCTACCAACCTCCCTACTTTTGAAGTCAGTCAGGCAAGTAGGAGTGAAAGTCCTCATACAACAAAATTCAATGATTTTTTAAGGCATCTTGAATGGGAAAGGTGTGCTCTAGTGAGACTTGGGTCATCTTTACACCCTCACCACACCCCTGCCCATCATCCTGGGCATGCTGGGCAGAGCAGCTGCCAGGCTGTTGTGGTTTGTGTTACTCACAAACAGCTTCTTGTGATTTGGACAGTCAAGTTTATTGGACTGCAGACTGCCCTGGATGTTCCCTTTCATTTTTCTGATCATTATGCAAGAAGACCCCTCTTTAACTCTTTAGATCAGCTCTCTCTCCTTGCATCACTGGAGCAGAGCCAAGGGGACAGAGCTGAGGCTACAGTCTGAACTTACATATTGAGTACAAGTCACAGGAGTCAGTAAATCATTTGTCTCTACAGGGGGGCCCTGCACCTGCCAGAGAGGAATAATTAAATGATCAAGTGTCCAGAGAGCTACAGAGGCAGAGGACTCTGGATATATTTGAGGTGGTGGAGGAGCCTTCTTCACAAAGTACCTGACTGTTACATTCCTCATTAGCTTTGCTTCCCTCCCATCAGCCCTACAACCCAGTGAAGCAAAAGCGTCAAAAGCAGAACAAGATCAAGGCTGAAGCACAAGGCTGCCAACAGGGGAGGGGTGTTGATCTCACATCCAACCTGCCTGCACTCAGAAGGACAACTTCACCTTGGGATCGGGGCTCCACATCCCCTCAGGTGCTCCCTGCCCCTGGGCACGCTTCCAGCCTGTTTCTAATTTGGACTTGTCTCTGCAGTTCACTCATTTGCTGTGGGGTGAGATTAAAAAAAAATGAAGAAAAATAAATCTAGAAGGGAATACCTTTTTTACTTGGTGCTCAGTCAGGAATGGGACATCATTTGAACATACTTCCTGGAACAGGAAGAATTCCCTGTTCTCCTCCCAGGTAGAAACACAGGTGGGGAGAGGAGGATCACACTTTCTAATAGCTGAGGGTGCTCCTTTGGGTTTAAGCCCAGCATCAGGGCTATAATTAGGATCAGAAGAATGGCCAGTGTTGGTAGCCACATGTGGAGGACAGGCTTCCATCCACCAGACAAAGCAGCACCTCCCTGGCACTCTTTCAGTCACACTCCTTTTCCCCACCCCGAGGGATTCCTGTTAGTTCCACGAAATTCTCATCAGGACAGATTTTGAGCAGGCTGTTGTGACAAGATCACTCTGAGTGCTGTGTGCCCAGCACCAGCAATGCTCCAGGTCAGGGCTGGCTCTGCCTCCCGCCTCCCTCCATCCTCCCTGGGTGCACAAACATTTCAGCCACCCATGGAAATAACAACACAAACTCTCCTGGGAGCAGATGGGGCAAAACCACTCAACTGCTGCAAAATCTGTGCCTAAAACCAGCTCCCCTGAAGAGGGAAGTGCATAATTTATGATGGTTCCTGGTAGACCCAGGAATGATTTTCAGTGAATGGGAAAAAAGGCCATTCATTTCTCCATTGTTCTAATATTTTAATTCAGTATTTATCGCCCCAAAAAGTATTATTTAAAAATTGGTGATACATTCCAAATCAACTTTATATAAATATATTTGGGGTTATTTTGGAACCAGAGGATGGGAGCATTAATAAAAATTAAAATTGCTTTTAAAGACCTAAAATAAAATGTAGCCCTTCATTTTGGGTGAAATCAAATATTTCAGATAGACCAAACCAAATATTTATGAAGGGGTTGCACCACCACCTCCAAAACCATTCTGTTAATTTATCAGCATAAGATTCTCTTTCATACTTCTCACTCAAAACAAAACATCTGTCCCTTCTTACTATTCCTTGTTAGATAATGTCTTATCTTCCCCTTTCCATAAATGCTTAATTGAAAGAGGCATTAATTTGTTGGTAGCACAACAGTTTGGAGAACAAGAAAAGCTATGAAACACTGATGGAGAAACAACCCTGCAGGAACATTTTCTGAGCTGACACCATCACAAGATGGTAGAAAAATGGCAAATGCACAATTAAAAAAAAAAAAAAAGGCATAAAATAAATAAAGAAAGAAATAGATAAAAAATCACAGGGGAAAAAAAACAAACAAACTGTGCAAGAGGTTTAAAAATTCAAAACATTTAAACTATATGCTTGGACCCAAGGGGATGTTCTGCATCTGAATGGGACATTCAGAATGTCCCCATGAGAGCAATTCCCCATTGCAGAACATTTTGTATATTTTGCCAGAATGCTGATTTGTATGTGACCTGTACACTGAGCAGCAAAACTTTCATACCACCTTTTGTTTCCTCCCAAGACAGGAATGGATAGCAAGCTTGAATTGTTAGCTATATTGTCAACATATTTTTAATAAAATATCCCTGGCCTTATGACTCTTCATCATCACAGTTCCATTAGCTTAAGCCACTTGTAATAAACTAATATGCAGAATGATTTCCAGGTACTAGCAGCTAAAGAAATACTAATCAGTTTCTCTTTTTTTCTTTCTCCCTCTCTTTCTTTGCTTCTTTCTCTCCTTCTTTCTCTCCTTCTTTCTTTCCTCTCTAAATGACAGACAGATAAACAGACACACATCCACACTGGAATTTCCTCAGCAGCTCAGAGCACATCTCACCACAAGCTCGTAGATGGCTGCTGTATTCAGGATATAATTGTGCTTGTGCATTGTGAAAATAGAAACTCTTGCACTGATCTGGTGATCTGGAAATTAGTTTTGGTGAGGGCTTCTTTCCTCCACACTGAGAACCTTGTCCTAGGCTCAGAGGACAGACATAAAGGAGAATATCCATGCAGGGTGGTCATGTTGATGTTGATGCAGCTCCCAGAGGGTGTTATTTCCTTGTTCTCCAGAGGTGGGATGAGCAACTGGATTATTTTATTTGTGGGTCAGCCCTGAAGTTACCATCACAAGCCTTCATAACTGGACAGCTCTCTAGCCACGAGGGAAGGAATGGTTTTCACTCTAACAACTCCAGGCTGCAGCTGCACTGAGAGCAAAGGGGCTGGGAACGGAACATGTAACCCAACAGGCAACCAGTCTCTTCCTTTGCCTCCCTCCCTGGAGATGGCACAAAGTCATCTTGGCAGGCTGGAGGCTGCTGCAAGTGAAGAACTATTTGTGTGAGCACTGCAGAGATCAGATGTCATGACCAAAACACCGGGGGAACAACAGGCTGCGACCCATGTGCCCAACCCAGCCATGAGCAGATGGACCAGCCCTGGGATAACGAGGGGATGCTGCACTCTTCTGAGTGAAGAGACAGAGCAGCACAGGAAGAACCCTGAGCAGCTTTTCCCTGATGTGCAGGTGCCTCTGAGCAGCCCTGTCAGTCTCTGGGAGCCTTGAGCCAAGCAGAGCTAGCCCTGCTCTGCCGTGTCCCACCCCGGTGACGCAGAATGCGCCAGCCAAGAGTGGAGAAGCACCATGGTTGCCAAGGCAATGCCTTTGCCATGAACAATAAATAAAATAGAAGACAATGCCTTGGGTTAGCAGCACCCAGGGGTCTGTGTAACTCTCACCACTGCAATACCTCCCTAGGGAAAAGCCAGCTCTTCGTTCCACTCATGGACACACACACACAGAGGCTGGTGCATTCCTTCTGCCTTTCACTGCGGGAAACTGCCTCCTCCAGCTCGCTCCATGTCAAACAGCAACACAGGGAGAAGAAAACACATCCAAAACCACATTCAACCAAGCTCACTCCTTCCTACCTCTTCACAAACGACTGCCAAGCCGTGGGAGGAATCCAAGACCCTAAGAGACAAGGAGTGCAAGCCTCCGGCATTGTGAACCACTGCAGTGAAACCTCTTATTTAAATGCAACGGGAAATAGTGTCATACACACAGACTAACAGGAGAAGCCGGACACCAGCCCACCACCCCGTGGCTCAGAGTGGGTTTCTGTCAAAAGAAGACGCTGCAGGCTGGCACTGGCTGCGGGCAGGCAGCCACCGCCTGGCCAAGCGTGGTGACGTGGCTCGTTTTTCACTCTGACACCACTGCAGGCTCCACAAGGCTCCTTGGCTGGCAAGGTGATCAGAATATTGAGTACGGTACTGCAGCAGCGAGCCTGGCACCCAGCACGGCAGAGGAGCCGCTCCCGCCCTCGCTCCCCGCCCCTTTCCCGCTCGCTTGAGAGGAAAGAAGGAAAAAGAGCAAAACCACAAGGAGATTCCAGGCATCCAACGCCCCCTCATACATCTTCGGGGATGGAGCTTGACTCCATTGTCTGCCGTCCTACAATTCGTTTCCCAATGCCGGAGTGTCTGTGGGTGGGGTCCCCATGCAGAGCCCCCTTGTTAAAATGCATAGTTCTGCCACAGCCCTGTCACCCCGGCACTGATTGCCATGATGCTCCTGCTGCAGGGACACTGCGGGCCTCCTCCGCCTGTTACTATGCAAATGAAATTCCTGGAAGGAGCAATAAGTCACCGTCCACCTCCCATGGTGCGGCCCCATGGCTTGGAACTGCTCCAGGGTCAGCTCCTGTAGGGGACCCAGCCTTGTCCCCATGTCCTGGAACTGCTCCAGGGTCAGCTCCTGTGGTGGGACCAGCCTTGTCCTCCTCACACCACCCACACTCAAACCTTCAGTACATGTTTATGAGGTGGGAACAGCTCTGGCCTGACTGACAGCCTGATGTCCCACCTTAAACCTGAAGCCACTCCTAACTGATAGCCACAAACCCATGGAGGCTGAGTTTTAGTCAGGGAAAAGTTGCAGACGTGCATGTCCAATGGCATGGCTCAATCAGCTGTCACCAAACACAGGTGATAGGAACAACATCTGTGAACTTGTGCCTTGCCATACTCCTACTGATCTTTGCCTTGCTGCCTCTCCCTCTGCTCTGTCCATAGGTCTCTCTTGGATAATTTCTCCTGTCCCATCTGCCCAGCTTCATTCCTGCCTGTAGCTTTCCTGCAATGAGCAGTGAGTCATCAAAAACACCTTCAGAAAACTTTGCTTTCACTCATGAGCTTCTTTGCCTCATCCAGCTGGGCAGGTTGCACACAGAACAAATTACTTTTGTTATTTCTGAGAGCACTTAAGAACACATGTCATAGATTGAGGGTGGGAGAGTTGGTCCTACAAGGGTTTGAGGGCCAATGGGATGTTTTCATTGTATTTCTGAGATGCAGAAGTATCCCCTGTGATTAAATATCAACAGGATGCTTAAGCATAGTCCCCATTCATCTTAGTTCTTTTTATTTATTTATTTAAATGAAATAAGACATCTCTGAAAAGCATTTAAATTCACATAAATATGTGCAGAAGGAAATTTCATGCTGCTACCTGACTGATCAGTTACATGCTTAGCTAAACCAGCAGTAACAGCACAGCAGAGGTGGGGTTCTCTCTCCTTCCCACTCATATAACTTCTTGTGGATAACTCCTTATTGATCAGCTGAATGACACAGCAGAAATTTCCTTTTCAAATTAAAAAAAAAAAGTCATTTGCTGATTCAGTTTAAGAAAATGTTTGCAATAGGTTTCAATGTCAAAAAGGCAGCATTTCATTGACCAGATCTGACTCAAGAATACAAAACTGATGGATCCAATCCTGGATTGCCTTCCAGTGGCAAATGAGTTTTACAATAATTAAGCCTGGGAAAATAGATTTTTGTTATAAATATCTGATAACAGATATTCTGAACTCATAAATGTCTCTCTGATGTAAGATGAGGGTTGACAACATAATCATCTCTCTCACCACTCTGCCCTTCTGCAGCAAAAAGTGCATTTGTGTGCACTCCTGCTCTCCTCCTTCCCCCAGTAATCCCCACCTTTGGAGCTGCTCAGGAGAGCTCATTGCTGCCTGTGGTGAATCAAAATGTGTTATCATTAGGCTGAACGTGTTACTGAGTTAATTAAATGTCACACTTTTGATAACATTAATTAGAAGCATTTCAGACTCGTCTGAACACACACCCTTCACAAAACCTGAGAAATAAGTGCTGATGTTTTCATCTCAGTAGATTTTATTGATGGAATCCCTTCATCCATTCATTCATTACTAATATTCAATGCATTTTTTACACTCCAAGGCAACAAGTTCTTCCTCTCTTTTTCATTCTGTACCAGACTGTAGGAAACACTTGTAGCACTCAGCACTCAAGGATGAGGTTGGACTCATATTTCTAGGACATAGTTTTAGCAAGTTGAATTCTGGAAGTCAATGACAGCAGCTTTAGGCTGTGCTTGTCCATGGCCTGAGAGCTCCACAAAGTCATCATGGAGCCTGACGTTGTCCAAGTTTGCACTGCTCAATCCTTTCCCTACTTAGCATGAATTCCCCACACCTTGGATTTGAAATGAGGGAAAGTCTTAAACCAAAGCAAATCTCAGCTCAAAAAATCCACACCTTATTAAGTATGGACAAGGCAATTTTCCAAGCCAGGTACTACTCTGCCCCTAAATTCCTGTATGCACTGCAGACCTTTTCTCACACAAAATTGCATTTCCCTTTAGCCCATCAATCATCTCTTATTTCACCTCACCCATTGCAGGTTAATGCTCACCAGCACAGCCACCATCCCTCTCTCAGAGCAATCTCAATCATTTCCTCCCAGGGAACACAACCCCAAAACTTATTTGCCAGGCTTCACTTCAGGATGTCTCACGCTCCTTTGAACCACTGGCATGGCTGTTTTCCTATTACAGATTGGAACAACCCTTTGCACCTTATCAGAAATGTATTTAACCATTTATTACTGTATAAGGGACATGAAATATCAGCTCAAGGACATCCTTCACGACACAGGATATGTGGGCACTCTCAATGTGAACTCTTGGTAATTTGTTTACTGGTAACTGCTGGGCTGCCTCTCTATGCACTCCACTTAAATGAGGTTTTCCTTGGTTTTTGAAACCTGCCTGGTTGAAGAACAGACATAAGTCACAGCTGGTTAAGTTTTTCAGTCTATGAAACAGAAATAAGTACAGTAAAATTAGACAGAAACAACCTTCATTCTCTTCTCCATTCCAGCTGGCTGGAGCCTGAACTGCAATGCACACTGGCAGTGGATTTTTTCACCAAAGCCCATCATCTTTTGTTTCTTCATCACCGTGACATCGTTAGCTCGTCGTGGACCCTTTGTACTCTGCTTTATTGCTTTGTCTCAAAGCTCTGTCATATGTCTGACACCTGAGGTGTCCCACAGCAGCTTTCACTAGGCTTGACCTTGGCCTCAAAAAGATGCGGGGGAAATTTGTGTCCCTGAAAGCTTTGGCTGAAGACAGAGGAAAAAAAAGAATAAAACCCTGAAGAGATGCTTATGGCAACTTTTATCAGGCAAACTGTATAAAACACTCCATTTGCTATTAAAATGATAAACTGGAGCGGCTTCCAGAGATAAAGACTATGACAAAATTCTGTTATTAAGTGCTACAGCTTTGTTCTTGGCAGGGGCACACACCAAGAGCAGTTGTAGCTGTGATGAGGAACACAAGTAAATTTTCACTGAACCTGCTGCAAACAGGAACAAGAAAGCAATGCAGACAATAATACCACAAGTTCAGCAGATTCCTCCAACGTTTATATGAGACTTTAGATTACATGAATTTGCACTAAACAGTAGCATAAAAGATGTTCCATGGTGTAAATGTAAAAGTTAGAACTTTTGCATTAAATTTGATAAAATATGATAGATGCGAGACCATCAGAAATATTCATTCAGCCACGAAAACACATCTAAACACCTGAGGAGGAGGATTTCATTGTTCCTACATGTCTTCAGAGCACCTCTGGCTCTAGAGAAAGATAGAAAGATTTTTTTCTTAAACAAGAGAAAATTACTGGGGAAGAGACCTATAAATTTATATTCTTATCAGAGAAATAATGGCCATAGGGGCCAAGCCAATCCAGCTCAGTGAAGTGTTTTGTGATCAGCAGTTTTCATTAAAAAATATTGAGAAAGAGTACACCAGCCCTAGCTCTGTATACATGGGTTTGTTTAAATCAAGAGAAGGAAGAACTTGTTTGGAAAATATAGTTACAGCAAGATTTTTTACCTAGAAAGCACTAACTTTGGTCTAAAAAATTTTCATTAATATATTCTGTACCAAGACTAATTCACATATCTGAAATGAAGAAAAAAATAACAAAAAGAGTCAAACAATAACTTGAAAGGAGGTCAGTGCCCCAGGCTATAAATATATTCAAAGACAGAATAAAAAGGTAAAGTATTACATACAACAAACATCAGATTTGCTTTTACAAGAGCAATTACCCACTAAAATAGTTTGTCTACAGCTTTGTGGAGGTTTCTTTCACTCAGTCTTTAAAGCAAGGTGGGATGATCACACAATGGTTATGGGTCTTGTGCAGATGTAATGGAGTGCAAGTCTGCCCTCTGTAAGCTGACAAGATGAAAGAGTTCAGACAAAATGAATCATGATCACCTTCTGGCCTTAAAATATGTGATTCCCAGACCTTCTGCTTTATAGGTTTTGTTGCCTTCCTGTTTGCTGGGTGGAGTGGAGTCATCTGAGCTACAAAAAAAACAGCACCAAGAATGTAGTGTGATGTCTCAAAGTCACTGCACTGCAGCTTCCTCCTGGTTATTGCTTTTTGCTTTGGTGTTTCTGCAGGGATCAGCTGCTGCTTTGTTACTTTCCTCCACATTAGAGGAAAAGTAGTGAGGAATCTTTACTGACCACAAATTTCCTTATGCTTTCACCATGAGGTGTTTTCCCATAACTATTCTGCATATAGAAATATCCAACATATCTGATGTTCTTTAGACAAATCAAAAACTGAGAACCAGGTCTAGTAAATCAGAGGGACAACTTGGTTGCAAAGGTGTAAAAGGAGCAGTCACGAATGAAGGGCAGTTCTAGTAGAGGAGGGTGAGCAGGAAATCCACAAGTATCAAAATTAGGGCCAGTTTTAGTCAACATCACCTTGTTCAATTCATTTGGTGATGAGTTTGGGAGCTCTTCCAGTTCTTCCTGCAGTCTCAAAAAAAAAAAAAAAAAATTGCAGTAATTGGGGTGGGAATATGAACATCAAGATGTGTCCTTCTACTGAAGGGTCTTGACACCTTTGCAAAAAGCCACAACTGGACTCTCCATTCTCTAAATTCTTGCACCACTGGCTAGAGAAAGAGCAACTCTTCAAACATCAAGGAGTAAATAATGTTGTCAACATCAGCGTCATTCAGCTGCTGGTAGAAGACAGATTTATAGAAGTAGCAAAAATTGCTGGCATTCAGTAATGTGACTGCAGGCTGTTTTTGTTTGTATTGTTCATGATCACAGAGCAGCCTCTTTCTCTGTGGGGCCTACACCAGCAGACATGATCACAGTCCTCCAAAAAATATTGGATTCTCACTTCAGTAATACTCTGTCTCAGGAGAGGCAAATTCACACAGGCCTCCAGCAGCTTTGTGCTGAACAGGATTTGCAATAAAGGGGATTTTTAAAGGGGGCTGAAATTACAGCAGTGGTGTATGTTTGAGTGTGTTTGCAGGGAGTGCTTCTGAATAAAAGCAGGTAAGGAGGGTGTCAATTAAAATGCAGTGGGGAGGTGTGGGGAGGACAAAGAAGGTGTTTCTCATAACCTGGTCACAGGACCAGGCACCACTGGGTGACACTTTTTCACAGATCCTGCCCCACTGCCTGTCCTGTGCTCCTCAGAGTCGTTCATACTAGAGCAGGGCAAAAAATCCATGTTCAAAAGAAGATCCTGCCAAACTGGATCCATTTTTCAACCTCATACCAGCCCTGCAGAGCCACAGCACCAGTAACCTTTGAAACCCCTGTGAAAATTGTGAGGGTTTATTTGGTTCAGACCACGCTGGAAAAGGCAGGAACTGCAGCTTGTGAAGCTAATGTTTTACCTGGCCAACACAGGCCAGGTTTGTTCAGAACTAGGTTTTCTGGAAAGTTCACAAACCTTTCAACAAGTCTGGCACAAATGACCTGACAAGCCTGGCCTGAGGTCAGACTCCCACAGCAGAAACTCCACTGCCCTCCCTGCTGTGGGTTATTTGGGGATCAGCCAGCCTTGGGCTGGCACTGCTCGACTTAAAGCAGGGTTTAATTGGCAGTTAAACACTTTTATAGAAGAGGAGACAATTGCAACAATCAGGAGAAGAAAAAGGTGGCACAGCTGGTCCCCTCAGCACCAGTCAAATGAATTTACTGGGCCAAAACCCAACTATTGCTCACGGTGCTGGAGGTATCTGGCAGCTCAGAAAGGTAAGGGATGTGTCTGAAACAAGAGACTGATGTGCTTGAGAAGCCTCATTTTGACATTGTCCTCCCATGCCTGTCCTGCTAAAGCTTTTTTCTTATTATTATTATTATTATTACAGTCCCTCACTGCCTCTCTTGAACAAATGGCAGGAAAGACAAATGTCCAAGCTGGTATCTGGAACCAGAAAAGATTCAGAATGGCAGTAATAGAAATGAATGTTCTCACATCTTTCAGCACAGATAGCAAGGAAACCCAAGCAAGCTGCTCCCATTACTGTCACCCTGTCAAGGCCAGACTCCACTGGTCAAGCTGGAAACACATTATTTGCCCTGACAAATAGTGAGCTTGTGCAATACGTTTCTCTGAAATCACCAGCATGATTCACAACAACTTCACAGTCTGGCCTCAGAAGATCAGTTGAAATGGCCTGTCCTATCCTTAATGCCTTCTGCAGCCTCTGTAAAAAAAAATAACTACTGGGAAATGGCCTTTCAAGAACACTCCCCAGCTGTACAAATACCTCCAATCTACCCTGACCTTCACTGAAATCTTCCTCTCAGGGAAGGAAAATTATATCTTTTAATTTTTTTCTAATGTTCTTGTTTATTGTTTCTGCTCCTTCTCATGCAATATAATTAAAATGATGTCCTCAGAGTTGGAGGATACTTACAATAAACAGCTTCTGTGGAAGCTGAACAACTCAGCTATGGTGCTTAATCAACTGGAGATGATGTTTATTGCTGCATATGCTCTGCTGCTGTGAAAACTAGCCCTTAAATACTCAGTTTCTAAACAAGAGAAAATAAAAATCCAATAAGAACAAGTTAAGGTCCTTGACACACTGTAGGGAAGTGAAGGCAAGAAAGAAGGATTGTCTGTTGCACAATAGGAATAGGCTTAGGTCAGTTAATACATTTTAAAATGAATTACTAGTGATAGATGAACCACAGGACACATAAAATCCTGATTTTCTTCCAATAAGTGCCCATGTATTCCTTAAAGCTGCAAATTTTATCTCATTCAGCTCTCCCAGCCTGGCTGCTCCAGAGCTCAGAAAAAAAACAAACCTGTGGGCTGCAACATAGCTCATGTGCCTCCCCACAGACAGCCCCAAGAGAGCCATGCCAGGGGCTGAAGAACACATTTTAAATAAACATCAAGGGCAAAAGAGCAGCTGTTAGCAGCAGTGATAAATAATTGGGAAATATGCTGAGGGCCAAATGTGCAAGAGCCTTCAAGTACAAAATGAACTTGTCACTGTGAGGAGCCTCACACTTTGCAATGAGAAGACAGGGAAAGGGTTGACACATAGTTTTGCCTCAAGTGTAAAGAATCATTTTACTCTAAACCTCCTGGGGTCCTTCCTATTGTGTACAAATAATCCAGTGTAATTTCCTGAGCTCCTTGGATTAGTCAGGATTATACAAACTCATCAGTGCTCCTGGTTCAGCCTGTGGATCATGCACGGCCTCGTCCATTGGAGATGGACAGAACAGGATGGGGCAGAACCACAGGGCTGCAGCAGAGGGGGAATGAAGGGGCCCTGGAGCAGAGAACTGCAGGGCTGTCACCCACCAGCACAGGCTGTGTCCCTCTCACAGGGGACCTGACACTGCTTTACACAACAGTGACACAGACTCCGAGCTTCAGAAGGCTGAAATGACTCCTTTATTTTTGGGATGTGTCTCCCTTATATACTTTTACCAGACCAATTTGATTGGTGACACGAAGACAAAACTCTTCACTCACATTGGTCAGACCAGAGGGACATCAAGAAGAAGTCCCTCCTAGGAAAAGGAATTAATAACAAAGTACAGTTACAAAAACACTTCTCCTGTTTACAGAAAATTCCCTGGGAAAAGAATTTCAGAAAACCAAAACATCTCAGGCACAGAACCAAAAAAAGTATCTCTGAATCAGCAGCTCAGTTCTGCCTGGAAAAATCCTGCAAGGCTCACCTGATCCACCAGGCCAGCAAGGCTCCTACGTAATCAGCCAATTTTTGCTGTTTGTGTCATTCCAGTTTTTATTACTCCCCTCTTATGTATTTCTGTAGGAGCCCTTTAGCTGAATAAATTACATTATTAACAGCACTAATAGCAACAAAGTGAGTGATTGGTAGGAATTTCATTTGGCATGCTAGAAATTACAGTTAGAGATGTGTTTTAAATGTTGATAAATACAAGCAGAGGACTTCTGCTTCACTGGAGAAATAGATTCTTCCATTGCCTCCTCTTGTGACTGGGAATGAAATATTGCAAAATTATTTCTCTCTGCAATTTGCACCCCAGTCCATGCACGTTGTCTCTTCCTTCAGCTTTGAAATACAGGCATAAAGCTTTTGTACTTTGGCTTATCTTGCCTCTACCAAGCTCCTGCACACCTAGATATAGTGACCCACTGTAAATCTCCTGGAGTAAATTATTCTGCATTAGAAAAATATAATACAAAGCAAAGAAGAGCATTTGATACCTTTGGATACCAGGGAGGAATTTAATCATATATATAATACAAAATAAGCACCTGGTTAAGGATTCCCCATTGTAAGACAGCAATATAAACCTGCTAGAAGAATCAAAGCACTAATCATCAGATTTGATTTTTCCCTAGCTGTGTGAAGGAACCAGTACAGTCCTTCAAAAATCACATGAAATAAATAGTGGAACATTCCTAAAGGCTCAGACATTAAGGACAAGTAACAGGTCTGTATTAGGAACACACACAGAGACAGTCCATAAATTCTTTCTTCTTTCTTTTATTTAAATAAAATATATTAAGACAGGTGAAAAAACCTCATTGAGACCAAAACTCAGCACTCACATAGGTGAAAAGTATCTGTATAACATGAAAATAAACAGCAGCATCAAACTGTCTGCAGTGTTTTTACTAAACCACCTAAAACATGGCAGAAAATGGCTTTTCTTTTTTCTTTTTTTGTTGTTGTTGTTGTTTTGTTTTGTTTTGTTTTGTTTTGTTTTGTTTTTTAAATTCATTAAAATCCACTTTGTGTCCTGTCATATTCAAGGGTTCTCTAAGTCAGGAAATGTGTGATTTTGGGAGAGACACTCCTCAGACAGAGAGAGTAAAGTGAGCTCCCAGACAGCGCTTTCTGAACTTGTCAGCAGAAACATTTGCGGCGGAAATTTTATTTCAAGAGCTGTCTGCATTCAATTAGGGAACAGAGGCAGAGCTGTGTGAGCCCAGGCCAGGAATGCAGCCCAATATTTTCAGCACTAAGTAGACAATGAGGCAGACTCGAGCACCAAAACAGTAAACAGTTTGTGAACCACATCAGGCACAAATAATGACAAGGGCAACGTGACTGTTTGTGGATAAATCATGACTGAAAACTTGTATCACCAGCAAGGCTGAGATCTCTGCTCCTGCAGAATAACAGCTAAAAAGTCTCACTGGAACCACAGAAACAATTTCTTCCTCCCCCAAATATCCTTGCCCTGCCAACCCAAACAAATTCCCTGCTGCATATTATTTATTATTTAAACTGGGAGTGCCAAAAGCTGTAAGGAATAGAGTTCTCTGACTCCCTTCCATCAGATCAAGTAAGCACAGGAATGTATTTAACCATTTTGTGTGGTCACAGTGTCCATCAGACCCTCAAGACTGAGCCTTCTCTGAGTTTTTGTTTCAAGTCACATCCTGGTCCTGGTAGGTGGAGCTGGAAACACCCCAGCAGCTCTGATGCTGGCTTTTCATTGGCTTATTCAGACATCAAAACTCCCTGACAAATCTGAAGTGCTGCCTTTCCAAACAAAACCACTGCCACCATATTATTGTGCTGTAATCCCCTGGGATGCCCACCACAAGTAAAAATCCATTAGAAGGATTTTTGCTGGGGCATGAAAGAGTTTCCTCAAACTCACCCCGTGCTCCTTCACCTCCAGGCAGGCACTGAGGAACTCTGAACAGGATTTTGCATGGAATGAAAGGAGAAAAAGATGTAAAGACCTGATGGTTCTCTCTGAGGAAGGGTCACATAGGGAAACAGAGGGCATGAAATAATAGAGAAGAGAGGGAACTTATAAGAGAAAAAGGCTTTATGATCCTAATAACAAAAGTTCATAATCCACTCAGTCTTTTGTTCTGGCTCAGAAGGACATTTCCCCCGAGGGACATCCATCAAGAAGAAAAAAGAGATGCAAAACCAGAAAGCGAGGGGGAAAATTACTGAAGAATAAGGAAAACAAAACCTCCAGTTGGTCTGCAGTTTTCAGCAGAATACACCTCACCAGCTCGTTACTAATTGTCACAGTATGAGGAAGCATTTTGGAAAGATTTTTTCAGTGAACAGCAGACTCTTTTCTAACAAATCTGCAAATCCCATGGGTTCTACAGGACTCCCATGGCCACCAAACTCCTGTAAACCTTGGCATTCCCTCACTAAGCCTCCATGGGGTATTTAGTATCCACTTGCATTTCTCCAGCAAATTAATGGCAAAGTTTTCCATCAAGGACAGGGGCAAACCTACTCAACTTTCCACCTTTGATGTGATATTTTCTTCAGGCAAGTGGATGGCAGTTCTGTATCTGCCGCAGTTTTTGGCCAAAGGCTTGGAAAAGTACAACAAACCAACAAAAGGTCCTGCATGTCTGGAAGGTTTATAAGCAATTCACAGACTTTGTACACAACTGCTCTACTCAGCCTTTCCTCTCCCTCTGGTCTCTTTCAAACTGCTTTACTTCAGTTCCTCAAAGCTGCACTAAACAGGAGCCTTCTTGAGGCTTGAGTTGATTTCCCTAAAGATTTCTCCACGAAATCCAGACACTCCCCTCTGAGCATCGTGCCCAGTTCCACTGACAGTGAGGACAACCCACCTACCATGCCCTGCTGCTGGCAGGAGCCCTGAGAACCAGCTGAGTGTGTCATTCAAATGGACTTGAAAGTGAAAGGGCTGCTGAAGGAGCCAACACCTTTGGCCAGTAGCCACAGCTGAAGCACACCAGTGCTGCCTCTGTCACTGATCTTCTGTTTATCCCCAGGGCCACGGGAAGCTGAAGAGGCCAAGAAGTGAAATGACCTAAGACAGCCATGCCTGGATCTTTTTTGTCAATATTGGCTTTTCCATATTGGCTTTTGTTCAGGTGCAGTGGCTGGAAAGGTTTGAAAGACACACACAAAACGAAATTAATTTTCTCAATGAAAGCCTGGCTCTGTTGAAGTTGCTGGGAATTTTCAAATTAAATTAATCGGGACCAGGGTTTTGCTTTTCAATTTCAAACATGAGCCAGGTATGTCAGCCTGTCTTCTACATTCTCTTCAGTGTGTCTGAAGATGGAGAAGCCAGTGAAAGATTTAATGCTTGGTTCAAATAGACAGACACACATCTGAGTGCCCCTGCAATCCCCTTGACCTTCTTGGGCAAAAGATGTTTGACACAAATGTGAAGAATTTAACTGCAAACTGTATAAACTTAATGCAAATTGCATTAAAAGATAAAATTCTATAATAGGGATATTAATTTGTTGTTTAAAAATGCCAGCGTGAAGCTCTGCACAAGTTCTGATTGCTTATTAAATTTTAATTCATTTCTATTACTTAAAATGCTGCCTCAAGGGCACTGCTGGGCCTTCAAGCCCTCCAAAATTCCTGCCTTCAGCCCCACCTGCTCTGAGCAGTGTCCAACCAGAAATCAGCCACAGATGCAGTTCTGGTAAAGACCACAACACGTGATGAGCTCATTCTGATTTGTGATTGAAGATAAAATGAGAGTATTACGGGCTGTTAAGCCTGGTTAATTTTCTCAGGATGCTGCAGAAAGTAGAGAAGTGAGGCCAGATTTCTCCAACAACTTCATCTCCCAGGAAATAAAAGCAGAGCATCCTCTGTGGTCCCTGCAAGTGCAGTCCAGGGCTGCATTCCTGGATCAGGAGCTCCAGCAGTCCAGCTGCCTTGAGTGGCACCAGGTGACATCTTCTCCCACTGATGATCCACTTCAGTACTTAACTTCAATATTCAGTGTGTGGATTCACATAATGATGGTGGCCAGAATCATCTGGGACTTAGGCTGAGCCCTAAAAGATGTGATCACCTCACTTAATATAATCATCCAATTTCAGCTCAAACCTTTTTTTCTCAACCTGCCAGTCAAAAAGAGCCCCTGTATCTCCATCCAGAAGGATCGCATCCAGAAGAATCATGTTGAAGTGGGAACATGCCCATGGCATTGATTTTCTCCCTCCCACAATGCACTTGCTCAGATCCTCTGATCCAACTAAATTTAACAAATGCTTCAGGACACAACTGGTGCCAGGAAAAGAGGCCCGTCGGCTATAAATGTTCTTGGGAATTCACACTCCTGCTTATTCACTAATTGCACAGCTGGATCCAACCCAGAGATGTTTCCACCACCACTCAGAGGGCCAGTAAAGCACGTGGATGGTGCTTTTCCAACTGGATTCTGGATGCATGGTCCGTGGCTTCCAAAGACACAGTGGTGACGGAAAAGTCTGCCTGGTTTTGGTAGCAGCACTCGCTGGTTTTATGAGGATGATGAGGAACAGGGGGAGGGAGAGATGGAATGGCTGGTTGGAGCCAGGGCCAGGAGCACCCACAGTTGGACATGATCCTCTCCCAGCTTCACTCTCCCACAGCAGCACAGTGTGCCTCGTGCATTTGGCACAACCCTGTTCCAAGCTGACTCTCCTTCTCATGGATTCATCTTCAGCCCTCAGTTTTCTTGTCCTTTGCCTGTGTCCACAGGTGCTTATCTCATCAGAGACTGGATAAATTCCCTGATTATAGGGCGGCAAATGTGGGTATCAGGTAAATTAGTAAACTGGCTCTACAGGAGCCAACTAATCAAACATATACTGAGGTTTTATAAAGGCAAATTCATGCTGAGGATTCCAAGCTGTGACCTGAACTATTTTCTGTTGGCAAAATCTCTTAAAACTGAAGATTTTTTTTTTCCCCCACAGAATGAGAATGTCAGTAATGTTGGAAAAAGAAAAATCTAAGAAGCCATTCAATGGACTGTAATGAAGAGGAGCCAAGTGCAATCACTGTGATTGCACAAAACTCCATCTTTGCCTCCTCAGACAGAGCACTTAGAGATGAAAATATACACGAGGATATGTATTTTTATCTATGGAGCAAAGCAGAGCTCTACACAGAGAGCCACAAAACAAACAGAGCATTGAACCCACACTGAGAATGCAACACCACACCCAACTGCAAACTCATGAGATTGCTGCCAAAATTGCTTCATGTGTTCTGCTGTCTTTGCAGAGGGGGAAGGAGGGAATGATGTTGCTAGAGCAGCACAGACTGCTGCTTTTGGGAGCCCTGTGCCCCCAGAGAATCCATGCAACAGAGAATGGAGGGCAGGAATGAAAGGAAAACCCATAAAACATTGTGTTCACAGGGGTCTTAGACTTGTCCCCAAAAGTGTAAAGGCTGGTCCTGCAATGTGTGCACTGTGTATGAGGGAGGACTTCTCCCAGCAGTCACCTTCTAGCAGCTTTCTTTCAGCAAAGGGGCAGAAACCTCTGCTGAAAGAGATTTTTTAAAACCAGAAAGACCGTAAAAAACTGCAGCAGGGGAAGGCTGCAAGAGGTGTGCAAGAAAAGGAATTTGTACAGGCTCAGGGTACATTTTGTCTGCTTTAGACCTTTCCAAAAAGGAGAACAAGACATTAATCTAATTTATTCAGCCAGTTATATGAGGTTTATGCCTTCTTCATATCACCAGTCTGACATAAAGCAACTAGAAGTGCACAGGTAAATCAACCCCATAATTTCCATTTTAGCTTTAACAAGTGATTTTACTGTTTCTAGGTGCTAAACATGTGTATCTGATGACTGCAATAGACATTATGCAGCGATGCATCCTGAATAGATACATGAATATTAAAGGTTGCTCTGTTCTGACAGCTCACTCTGGAGTTTGCCTTATGCTGGCTGAGATTTTCAGTTCTTCTTAAATGTAACTTGCATATCACTGTAAACTCTCTTCTTCCTTTTGACAGGGTGCCCTTGCAGATGGTAATTTCCTTAGTAAGGAAGAGGAGACTCACAATTCAACTTGGATTGGGTATCCTATGGCAAGACATTTTTGCAGGACATTAATAAGTATCACTGGATCTAAAGCTGAAGCCCTGTTCTTGTGGTATGTTGTGGAAAATATGGGTGGATATTAGTGATGTCTTCTTGGCCTCAGGAGTGTGAAACTGGTACCAACGAGGCTGAAATCATGGCTATTCAGGAGTCCAGAACAGAGAGATACCATTGGCAGAGAAAACACAAGACAGTGACAGAAAAGAATCTGCTGTGGTGTTCTCTAGGCAATATCATAATACTCAGAGTGGGTGGAATAGCCAAAGCAAGTAACTCAATGAAATGAACTATATAATAACATTAATTTTATCTGCACACAGTTGCATCAACACTTCTCAATCAGTGGACTCCAGACTGCAAGAAAATTCCACTTGGATCTCATGTCTGGCATCTGCTGTCTTCCAAATTCCTTTAGAGAGCCTCTCTTTCTTATTATTCTGCCAATTCCCCTGGGGAATCAACACACCCCCAGTCCATCACAGTGCTTCATGGACAGCAGAGCCTGCAAACCACAGCTGTCTTATCTCCACAGACCTCCAAACAACACATTGTTCTTTGATTCAAGTTATAAATGCTCCCAGTTTACCTCACATTAGGATGTATAGAGGGAAATATAGCAAACATCACACAAGGCACAGCTGCACATGGTGAGACAAAGCTCCGCTCTTATTTTACCACCAAGTCTGAGAATAGATGGATGTATTTAATAAATTAATGAACTAGAAGAGATGAGAGGAGGGACAGAAGAGAGCTCAAGCTCTGCCAGCTCATTTCTCGTCCATCACCTGCAGCTCTCCCCATGGCACAGACAAATTGTCCTGAGTGGAGATCCCATCCAGAGCCACCCTCTCCAGCATTTCCTCCAGCCATCTTGGCAGCAAAACTGCTCTCCACACTACAATTAAATCCTGGATCATTTTAGAGGAGAGCAGAGACATGGAAACAGATACAGATGAACAGGGGCTGCTGCTTGCCCTGTGATGTAGCTACAGAGCTCTGAATCGTAATGGGATGGGAAAAGACTTGTGACAAAATAACCCTGACATGCCATAATGGCAATATCCAGGCTCCTTGGTTCTGCTGGAAGCCAGTTCACTCCCTGCTCAAGCATTACTCTGTTCTCTGGGTCTCTTACTGAAGGATTCCTGCCTGGGAGTTAAACATGTAATGCCTTTGCACAGGTGATAGAGAGAACTACGTGGGGAAATCCTCTGTTGAACCCACAAGATGCAGGTGTTTCATGGCTAGAGATGCTTTTGAAAATGTTGGTCTACGCCCAGAGAGAATTTCTTATCTTTTTCCCTTTTGTTTTTCAGAAAAACAGACATGGAAGAAGAAAGGAAACAGAAGATGAAAGGCCTCCAAAGAGGAGGCTTCTGTGGGTTTATGCCAGACAGAATAAGAAATCCCTCTAAGAGGTAGAAGCAGAGAACTGGAGAGAAGGACAGGGAACTTGTTGGAGCCAGGAGATGAGCAATTGGGGCTGTAAAAAGAGCAGAAGTTTGGAGAACAGCTCAGAGACCAGAGATTTGCATTTATAAAATTTTTCATAGTTTGATTTAAACAGAATGTTTTGAGTAACCAAGACCTGTATAGCAAATAAAGGACCAGACAGATTGAAGAGCAGAAAGGCTTTATTTGGACTAAAGGTAGAGCAGTTTAACCCTGATTTTAAGTGTTGTGGAAAATCAGGTGAGTTGGGACTGGAGGTTAAGCTACAACCCCTGGAGAGCACATCATACAGATGCCACAGCAGAATAGTCCCGATGGATGAGGCTTCTTGCAGACTGAGAGGAGGATCGCTGCACAGCACAAATTTGGGGGAAAGTAGGTTAGAAACAATCTGTTCTTTGTCTGGGTTGATAATACTTCATCACCTGACTGCACTGCTGCTTGGGGAGGATAGACCTCCACAGAGAGCTGGAGCTTTGCTCAGGGCTTCCCTCCAGCTTTAGGAGGAAAGGGATGCTTGCACTATTCGCAGAAGGGAACGGCAGTGGCACAGCTGCCCAAGGATGCTGTTGCACTGCAGATGTTTGGTCCGTGTCCTGCATCAATCAGCAGAGCGCTGTGGCCAATCCCCCTGGCACTGCTGGGTCCCTCTGTGCCTGGTCCCTCTCTCCCTCATCCCTCTGTGCCTTGTCCCTCTGCCCAATCCTTTGGCTTTCTAGTCATCTAGGATTTGCATCACTTAGTGTAGCTCTTCAGAGCACGATTTCCAGTTATTTCTCAGGTTGGAAAGAGATCTCGAAGCATCCTTGGACTTTCCAGCTCAGTCACACCAGAGCAGCACTTCCATAGTTTCCATTAAAACCCCAAATCCAGCCTCACATCTTGTCCTGGAACCCTTCTCTGAGCCCCACCTGTGTCCAGAATAGCCACTTGCACAAACACACAAATATTCCAGGGCTCTATTGAGAATGCTGATCCAGTCCTTGACTTGGGAACCTGAGCTAAATTTCATCCTTGCTCAGGAGGGGCTGCATCAGCCTTTCATCTCTTCCTCTAATTTGACACAAGGTCAAGCAGAGTGCCATGAAATACTGCATTTTGCTCCACGGCACAGAGCAGAAAATGAAAGAGCCAAGCTTTTACCAACCTCCTAATGAGGAGGAATACTAATGCAAAGCATGAAGCTCACAAGGTATAGGCATTCCTATAGATTCCTATAGGGTTCAACAAGCCATGATACAAAAAATATGGGATATTAAAAGGTTTTGAAAGAAGTCATGAAACCCTTCTACCTCATCCCTCACCCACAGATGTTGTCTGTTTAGGGGATTATCAGTGACTGGCTGAGAAACCACCACTCTCCAGACTTTGTGGTTAATCTACTCAACAACTAGAAAAGGGAAAACTGCCAGGATATAGATTCAGTTTCTCAGAAGAGTTTGCTGTCAATGAGGCTGAAAGCAATGTAAAACAAAAACTTCCCCTTAAAAGTGATGGAAGCATCTGTCTTTCCTCATTATAAGAGGCAAACGAGTCTGCCTCCTCCCTTTGGATGTGTATCTGTGGAGCACTTGGCTTCACTGCCCCAGCAAAGCAGATGATCAGTAAAACATTGCTGTCTGAAGCCCTCTCCACTCTTTATTGAGAGAAGGAGACATTTTCACTGAGGGGCAGAAGACACAAAGGGAGATTAAAGAACAACCCGAGGCACTACAGAAATCCTGTGCTGGAGCAGAGAACTCCAGTCTGCTCAGTGTGAGGACCAGGAGAGACCCCTCTGCCTCCTCACTGGAGGGGGACTGGCCCCATTTCCCCGTGGCAAATCTGCAATTAACCAGTGCTCTACAGGCCAAGAAGGTGGGGAAAGGTGCCAAGATGCTCCTTCAGGTGAGGAAGGCTGACCAACCACCCTGTGCTTTCCCTGCTGAAGGAAACAAAGGTCTTCTCCATCCTAAACATTGGATTTGTCCCTAGGGCAGCCCAGTGGTGGGATGTGATCCCTGTCCCTCTGCCACCACACCGAGGATCCTCCCTGCTGCTCAGGGGAATAGGAGGCTCCCAGGAAACTCTAAGAGAGATTTTTGGTAGTACCAGGGACTCACCTTCTTTACCCTAAGGGACTTTTCAGTCTTTTCAGGTAAAACCATCAGTACAAAATTCCCAAGATGAGCTCCACAGGGTATTTAAAATTTTGGTTCTCAGTAACGTGTAAGAAATGCAGCCTATCTTCCCTGAGCTCGTGGCACTGTCTCTCTAGAGAAGAGCATGAATTTCCTGAGATATTATGACTAAATCCATTAATTGTTTCAGAAGCTGGAATTAATTAAAATACAGCCCTTAAAAGAAACTTAGTGTCTGCATGTGCTCTCTTTGTTCTGGCTGATCTTAGGAGTGAAATAACAGCCTCCACAGATTTTCCATGTAATGAACCTTAATTGGAATCTCTTACATTAGAAGAAAACCTGTAATTAAGGCAGGTTATTAATGATTATATACCGAATTATAATAACTAGATAAGCTATCATTAGACTCAAGCTAACTTTTCTGGGAGGGAGATATGAGAGGTAACCCCGGAGTGATCACAGCATCCCTGTGAGCTCTGCAATCACAGCTGTGCTGCAGAGGGGAGCAGGCTGCAGTGATCACTCCTGGGTGATCTGGGCAGAGCATCTTGCAGTGCTGCTTCTCACCCTGGGTACCTCTGGATTCCCTCTTTTGCCTGGACATTGGTGCTCCCCCCGATGATTTCAGTAGCTGCAGTTCAAACCCTCCCCAGCTCTCTTCAGAAGAGGATTTTAGGCTGGTATTGAAACCCCTGTAATTCCCAAGTGGCCCATGGAGTGTCACTTGGTGTTTTCCACTTCGTTTGTTTCTGTCGAGTCACCTCGTTTAACAAAGTTTTGTGATCTCTTTGTTAAGGTCGGCGTTTGTGCTCTGCTGGGAGGAGAGGTCAGGACAGGCCACGGGGTTCCTCCTCAGAGGAAGCCACAGGAAGCTCCAAGTTGGGAGTGAATTTATGAAAACTTCTCTGGAAACAGAGTCACAGTGAGGCAGCTCTGCAGCAGCACTTGGAGGGGGCAGTGCTTTGTGATGGCCCAGGGAAACAGAAAATCTATGTAAGGCTTCCCTGCAACTAAAGCAAACAACTAAACCCTGAACTTAAAATTCAGAGCACGTAAATTCTTCACTAGTGGTAGAATTTAAAAGTCTTATTCCCTCCAGGGGATTTTTCTCATATTAAACACAAGCAAACAAATTTAGCAAAAACTTTTCAATTAAATCTTAGGACAGATCCCCAGACCTCAGAGCACCTGTGTGATTTTCCATTTAACGGTGGCAGTGAATGAAGCATCCACAAGAAGAATGGACAAATAGCAAATAAAAGTACATATTTTTGAGTAGGTGTCCTGAGCCATGGCAGAGGTGCAGAGGAGATGCTGCAGCTGCATCCTGATCAGGGAGTCCACAGAGTACTGGAACCTCATAATTCAACCTCATATCACTCCAGGCTGAATTAAGGCTATGTATGAACGACTGTTTATCTCTTTGGGAGCTAGTTTTTTGGTCAATACTTCATGAAAACAGTAGCTAATATTTTTTAAAGCTGACTTTTGAAGAAGTTTGTATCCCTGACTCAGGTTACAGAGTCTCTGTATGGTGCAGTTCAGTTCCAGGGTTCACTGTGCTGCACTTACAACCAACCAGATGGAGAGAGCCTTGCTCCACTGGGTTAAAGCTCTGTCCTTTTCCCAGATGGACATTGCCGCCCTCTGTCTCACACTCCACTCCCTAATGAAAAAGAACCACCAGGATGGAATGAGATCAAGAGAGTCCCTTAAAAACGGCTCCCTAAAACTTTAATAAGGGCGCACTCTGAAAGGGCTTTTTGCAAGGTAAATTGGCCTCAGGTCTCTTGGTCTCCAGTACTAAAGAGCTATGAAACTTAAAGAAAAATCACTTTTCCCTCAGGAAAAACTGAGTAATTTATGCAGGCTGCTCTGTGTTGAAACAGCAGTACTGTGGGCTAAAACAAACATCCAGTCAGCAGCAGCATACACAGAACAGTGTATTACTGTGTCTCTCTGGATCGTGGAAATCTGCCACACATTTCCAACAGGCCTCAGCAAACACCTTCGTTAAATGGATGGGAAGAGTCACACATCACTCGATGTGCTTTGGTCCCGGCTTTCAGGACGTCTTTTCTGCCAAAACAGAGCATCATTTTCTGCAGCAGCTCTAGTGCACAAGACAGCCTGCAGGTTTCTATGACAGCTGCAGACACTGTTACAGGCTCAGCCATAAAGCACACAGCCCTAGGCTGTGTAGTCAGGGTTAGCCAGGGTACAAAAATGCTTTTTTCCTTGCTAGCAAACAGCAGAAAAGCTCTTGCTGTAACAGCCCGTCTGCCCGGCCATGTGTGGCCACAGGGGCTGCAGCTGAGCCCCAGAACCCAAAGCAGGTGAAGTCAGGAGTTTTCTCAGAGTCAGATTACACCCAGGGAGATTCTATCAAAGTCCAAGTCTGTGTCCCCCCAGTGCAGAAAACTCAGCCATAGTTTTTCTCATCCTTCTTGGCCTCTTTAGTTCACCTGGGCTCCTGCAGTGTCTGAGGTGGAGAGGGAAACAGCATGTGACAAAAACATGAGCTGCCTCTACAGAACCCACCATTCAGATCCCAATCAGGACCTGGATGAAGTAAATTTGAAGCACTTCACTGGCACTTGACCTCAGCCCACAGTGGGTGAGGATGTGCCTCCAGGATTTGCTGAGGGGAGGGTTTCAGCAGGAGCCTCAAGGTGAGTGATGCTCTCCATGTTTGCCCAACAGCTTCCCTTACATCCCATTTTCACAGGCACGTCTCTGCTGCATAAACACCACCCATAAACCACACTCAGAGATAAAGCTTCCCTCCTCAGGTGCTTTCATCATTCCCAATCCCGTTAGGAAAAAGCATGAAGGATTCATTTTACCCATCGATTTGGATTACATTCTCCTTTTATCAGCATCTTTTCCCTAACTACTTTGGCCATTAGTTTTGCAGGTCTGCTCAGGTACTGAGCTTTCCTCACTGAAAACTTCAAAACATCGTTGAGAGGAAGGAAAAATCGCCAGTTGTGTGTGCTGGACTATTGCAAGGGAGTCATCAATTATGCAGGTTTTGGAATATGTTACAGTCCCACAGCTGTTTGATAGCTGGGTGATATGATTTATGGGAACAGCCAAGATTCAATTACTGATTTCCCATAAATTATCTATACAGCCCTTTCATCCTATGCCAGGTTATGAAGGGCTCTGATGAACAGAGGGGACCAAAGACGAGGTTCTCTGACCATGAAACGGAGTGGGATTTTCAAAGAGAAATCAAAAGGAAAGAAACAACAAGTGAAGTAGTGCCTGTGGGAGGTGTCAGACTTCAGATTCATGAAATTGGACTGTCATTTCCAGGCAGGAGCAGGAACATTTAGTACAGATGCACTGATCAAGCCAGTCTTCAGACTATCTGTCTATTTGTCCTTGACTCCTTATCATGTGCTGTGGGAGAGGCAGATATGGCTGGAAGGAAGTGGCACTTTTTGCTGCATCTTACTAACCTGTAAATATTATTGACAGGAATCATTTAGTAAGTGCTTGGGAAATTTTAGGTACAAGAACTGACTTTAGCAAGGTTTTTTTTCAGAATAGAAAAAGCACAACTGGCCCTTAGGAATAACAAGACCAAATTTAAGAGAGGCTAACATTGCAGAGGAGTGAAACGACTGTCAGTCTTGTATGAGGCAATACTGACCACAAAATCCCAGCTGGTTTAGGAAGCATTTGAGAATTTCACTTGGAAGCTGTGAATGAAATGTGAACAAAGGGGGAAGGAACTGCAAGAGCAAATCTTCTTCTTGTCACTCCACTTAACCAATGGTCCTGGCCAAGGTTCTTTCCTCTCAGCTGCTCAAGGATACCACAATGTTGCCATTTACATTTATTTTCTCTTTGACTTTTGCAGTCAGCCTGAAAGGCAGCAAGCCCAATCTCTGACACAGCCCCACCTCCGTTATCACCATTCTCATTTCAAATCTGTAACCTGGTCTGTGGCAGCTGAAGGGAGAAAACTGTCTAATTAGAGATTAAACACACCATCCGGAGGAGAACAGAACAATCCTTCCACCACCTTTTAAAAGACTGAAAGAGAAAATAAAGGCAGACAAAAGAAAAGTTCAACAGGAAACTCCAGTAGGACTTTTCTGTGTTCTTGGGGGTTGTAGGCAATAATTGGCCTCTCCCTATAGCTGCAGGAGAAAAACACATCTCTCAAGAGCAGCACAACTGCCCATGAAGCCTGGGCTCCTGGGTGGGGCACACTGTTGCATTCCCTAAATGCAGATGCTTGAATTCTCCCTGCTCCCACCACTGACTTTTCTCCCATCAAAGAAAAGTCAGACTTATTCTCATCAGGAGTACACTGTACCTAAGTTATAGATAGGGAAGGAAGCAGAGCATTGAAAAATGTCTTTCATAAGGATTTCAAGTTTTTTAGCTCTCTTCTTTATTTCCTGTGGATTTGTCTTTTTTCTCCCATTTTTTTTTTTTTTTATTTTGCACCACTCTGTGCCACCCCCTCCCATTCTCACAAGTGAGTGGGAAGAGAAGGCTGAAACAAGCTGTTGTTTGTCTGCTTGTTTTAAAATAATAGAGTGAAAATTAATGTGGTTCCTACTCTGTGAAGAAAAGCTCAGTCTGGGGCACTGCTATAATGGAGCAGCTGAGGGAAATGGATTCTATTAGCCTGGTTACAATCCCTTTACTTAGGGCTGGTTATTACAGCTCTCTCCCCTTAATTGTGCAACCTGCTATACACACAAATAACAGGTGAGACCTTAATGATGGGTTGTTCCACGCCAGAGCACTCAACTGGCAAAGTGATTCTCACAGAAAATTGTCTCTGCTCACCTGAGCAAACCCTGCAAGGTGCCCAGGCTGGTGCTCTGCTCCAGGGATTGCAGCAGCCACTCCAGGGATTGCTCTTGGCACTGCAACGGGAGCAGCCCAAACATCACCATCAGCACCAGGGAGGGACAAACCTGCCCCAAAAGAGGTTCTGCTCTCTGGGAGAAGTATGTTTAAACTCTCATCTGTATTCCAGCAGCTTCACCACCATGGGGCCCATGAGGTACAAGCTCCAGAGACACTTTTGAGCAGTTGTTGATGTCACAGCTCTGGGATAACAAAGAAGAGTGGCTGGTTCCTCAACCCGTGTGGGTTTTTGATGCACTTTCTTCACAGGCATTGTCCTGTGGAGCTTTTACTGACTGAGGAGGCTCTGGCCAGCACACCACAATGATTAAGAGAGGTCCATGGTTTGCTGATCCAGCACCAGTTCCCCAGGTCTCTCAGGGGAATAGCACACAGCAGCAGAGCCCTTCCTTGGGGTGGCCAGCCCATGGACTGCTTGAATCTCCTTTATTTGCCAGCCCCTTGTTTTCTTCCTGTAAATGTCTGAAATGATTAATTTAAGATTTAAAGACCAAAGTTACTGTAGTGTGCCCAAAATAATAAATGTCTCAGATTTTCAATTACCCTAAATGTAGAAGTGTTGGATCCCGTTTCTGTAATGCGTCACACAGAACCATTACCCCACAATCCATTAATTCTCACAAGGTCAGCACATTCTCTGGTGTCTCTTCATGACTGCACAATGAACTGCCTCTGCTGTGGGCAGACTCCAGTTGTGGATGTACAGCCAGACTCTGGCTACCCAAAATGAGCAAGAGCACAGTGCTGGGCAGAACAGGAGAGGAGGACAAGGCAGACTAAGCTGCCTGTGTAACTTTGAGCCTAAGCAACAAACAAAAATCCTGGCTGCTCTAGAGAGATGTGCAAAAGAGGCTGAACAACACTAAAGAATAGCTCTGTAAACAGAAAATGAAAGATTGCTTTCATCCACCACAGATTTCAAGAAATAGAAGGAAGGGAGAAGCAGGAAACAAAATCGCAGGGAAAAATGAAAAAGAGAGTTCAGGCCAGGTCTAGTCCCCATCTGTTCATACCTCCCACCATCACAGCCCACATCTGCTCCCAGTTATACCATGGTGGGCTCTTGCACATGAAAAAGATTTAAGCTCCTTCTTCGAATTCACCACAGCCCCTCCCACAGGGAAGAATTTACTGGACAAAGGTGGGAAGGAGGCTGGGACAGATCTCACCCTGAGCACCAGACATTCCTCCAAACTGCATCAATGCAGTGAACCAATCCATGCCATCCTCTCCATTTTTGTCCAAGCTTTGTCTGGCTCTGTCTAACCCGATTTCTGCAAAGAACCTTTATGTGATCCCCCAGGCTCCACCTGCAATTTGGCCTTTCTGGCACCTCAAATATGCAAAATGCCCACTCTCTACTCCTGCCCTTGCTTTTCCCACTTTCTCTGAGCTTCCTCTGCCTGCCTTTCATTTTCAAAGATTCTAGAGGTAATATTTTATTGTAATGGGTTTTATTATGATGATGTACAACACCCTTAAGTGCTTTGGTGAAGGAAAGAAGAAAGGTTGTGCTATAAATAAAATTCTCATCTGCAATCAGAGGCACAGAGATGATGGATGTGTGGGGGTGACTGCACACATCCCCACAGACCAACCCTCCACGGGGTGGTGGCTGCTCTGGAAGGAACCAGGGTCACAGTGAAGAGGAGGCCATTTGGCAGTGGCTTCCTTCCACAGGGAGCCAGCCAGCTAGTCTGCGAGCCAACAAGTGAGCAGGGAGGACCAGCCACAAACTGGCTGCTTGTGTTGCCTTTTCTGCTGTGGATCAACACAAATGTTTCTGTTTCTGTGGCATCTGGGTTAATTAACTCCTGCTCCCCATCCAGGTCTCCTGCCAATTCAAACTGGTCAATACACAGCTACTCCTGCTGGAATCATTCCCCAGTATAACATCTCTCAATATGGAACAGCTGGGTTGTTTTGGGGTTTTTTTCTTCTTTTTTTTTTTTTTTCTTTTTTTTTTTTTTCTTTTTTTAACACAGGGTTAACTGCTTTAAGAGACGGAATAAATTTCCTACAGCAGAAAAAGGAGAGAGCAGAGAAAGTTTCCAACCCCTGAAATCATCCTCCTTTGAGCTGCACTATGAATGAAGGGAGCCAGGGGAAGATGATGACATGGAGAGGAAACAAAACAAAGAAAAGCAAAAATAGATACCTAATAAAGAAAAAAGGCACAGCGAAGAACAGAGGAGGGGAGTTATCTATCCTGCAGCTTTACAGGCAGCATTAGCATCTTCTTGCCTAATGAGCCATGGAGGTAATAGACACACCACAAAAATAAAAGTGGGAGGGAAAAGCAAGCAAAGTGTGCAAGGACACAGTGATGTCACCTCTCAGTGTGTCACAGGTAGGATTTCATGCTCAGGAAAAGCAAAAAGACCCAGGCTGTCAGCTTGGGTCAGCACAGCTGTGTTTGGTGAGACAACCCTCTGGTCTGAAAACCCTTTGCAACCCTTGCTGTTCACAGCAGCAAAACCAAAGCTTACAGAACAGCATCCACCATCCTTAGCAGTTATTTTACTGGCACAGCTTTTAGGCAAGAAGCTGGGGCAATGACAGGAGTGACAGCCAGGCAGAGGGCTGTCAGTGCCCCATCACCTCACCTAGAAACCTCTGCCAGCAACTTGGACATGAAATGCAGCTGATTCTCAGTTAAATACCTTTGCTTTCTTTTTGGACACTAAAGAATATGCCCTAGACCGTTTCTTCCCCTTGCCTATTTCTTTTTCCCTTCTTAGCCCATCAGTCCCTTATCCTATCTTCTTTTTCATCTGCAGCTCCTGCAGCTGCCTTCAAGGTTTATTCCTTTCCTGCGGGATTATTTGGAACTTTGCTTGTGCAGGGCGAATAGCATTTCTATAATAAAGCCTCAGCCACATTCCATTAGTGTCATTTCCATCTGCAGAAGTGAAGTGTCAGCTAATAAAAGGTAGCACAGACCCCTTGGGCAAGATAAAATGAGAGAGCAAGAGAGGGGGAAAACATCTACCGTCAGAGATGGAGAAATGATAAATGTCTTTCCAGAAGCAGAAACACCTGGAATGGGAAGAAGGGAGTGCTGTGGGACAAAGAGGGGAAACAAAGAAGTGGGGAATATTCTCTTTGCTAAGGCAGCTTTGTTTTTGGAAGGTCTCGTTAACTCAAAAATCACCTTCTACCCATCTTCTGCATACACTAAGGGCAATATCCAGTCTGGCTGCACATCTGCAGGGAGACGAGAATGTGCAATTATTGTTTGCAAGCAGCAATAGCCTGGGGGAGCTGCACAGCAGGGTCCAGCAAGGCAGGGTCCAGCACAGCACACAAAATAACACACTCAGGCCATGTCCAGTGGCTCTGCTGAGCCTTGTCCCTCCCCAGGGATGAGGGCAGACGGGGGTGTCACTGGCTGTGTCTGAGCTGTGAGACCCAAAGGCATTTCTGAGACAACTTTGTCTGTCTCAGCCTTTCCCTGACCCCACGTCAGCCATCCAGGCTCCCCCATCCAGATGATGTCAGGACAAGCCCCTCAGGGTCCATCACAGGGTGCACCTCCCCTGCAGCTCAGGGGCACATTTATGACCCATTTGGTCCCTGTCTGCTCCCATTAATCAGGAGGGAGGTGACTGCAGTGCTGCTGTGGCCTCAGTGCTGTCCACCAGTCCTCACCAGCCCCACACGCTGTGCAGCAAGGCAGGCACATCACCCAGAGCACCCTTCCCTCTGGACAAGGACAGAAAGGACCAAATGCCACAAGAGGAAAAAAAAAATATTTAAAAGGGCCCATTTCTTTTCCTGCAATGAGAATTTATCTCCTTGAGCTCAGATGATCTCTGTCTGGACCCAGGCTCCAACTCTGGAGAAGTCTCAGTTCTCTGGTCACTTTAGCCATGGCATTCAAGATTTCCAGGACCAGATCAACAACTACTTGGTGCAAACAGCTCCCAACTCCATTAGAGAAACAGAACCAGAACAGAGCATCTCTGATCAGATTTGTGCCAATGTGGCAGCTCTTAATGTCATAATCGTGTTAGCACAGACAAACATGATCCCATGAAAGGTGCCAAGTGTGCCACAACCCAGAGTTTTCAGGTCTCCAGCTGGCCCACTGGAACTACTGGTAGCTGGCAGAGGATGACAACCTTCAGGCTTTTTCATTTCTCTGAGGAATATGATCAGTCCAGACTAAGGCCAATGGTGGTGTTCATGAGATCTGCCTGAGCACTGATGTGGTTTCTTCCAAAATATACAGTAAACATGCATGTACAGTTTTCCTCCAAGTAATGGCCATACCTTCCTCCTTTCTGCCCTCAGAAACAAGGCTGTTGCTCAATTCCTTCCTCAACCTACCAGCAGCACTTGACTGTCAATATTTTGGAAAGCAATCATGTCAAACAAAAACATCCTATGGATAAATACAGAAAGCTGCAATATTTATAGACCTCAGGTTCTCTTAGCTGACCACCCAAAAGCACCTCATGATAAATTAAGACTTCCCTTTTGACTTTAAATGGAAATAATTTCACCTGGTAGCCATGCTCCCCTCCCCATTAATGGAGTACACATGGATTTTTCCCTGCATCTGTATAGAAGCATTGCCCTGGGGGCACTGGCGGGGTTTTAAGCCTGTGACAAAAAACCGTGTCCCTCCAATTTCCTGGCTAAAAGCTTCCTAAATTCACGTAGCTGAGCACTCCAGGGAGCCAACTGGATAGCAGTTTGCCTAATAAAAGTTGCCTTTATATGAAGATCTAAATCCTATTTTCCAAGAACTGGCAGGGGATTTTCAGGGTGTAATCCACCTGCTGCTGACCCTCCACAGCAAAGAAACTTCTCACTTGATGGGTGGGATTTTTTTCATTGGAGAGCAACACAAGGGTTTTCTGGTGGTGCTGGGAGAGGGGAAGGTGGGAGCACCTGAGGGTTGCCACAGGCAGAGGAAAAAGGTTGGGCAGTCTTTTTCCATGTCTGCAGAACAGCCTGTTATCAAAGACAACAGATAGAGAAGGGACTGCTGAAGAGGCTGCAATTCTCTGAAATTTTGCTCAGGGAAATGATTACCATGTTCAGTGTGGAAGTCAGAATCAACAGACAGCTCTCTGAAGGACCTTGGAAAGCCCTTCTCGTTGTTTCAGAAGCAAATTCTCCTATGATCATATCACTGTTCAGAGGATCTGAATGGCTCCCAAGTAAACCCTGGGGATTCCCAGCTGTGCTGAGACATCTCCATTCTGATGTGAAAGTGCCACTGTGTCACCCTCCTGCCACAAGGAACAGTCACCTGGGTGAAAATGAGGCTGCTGTGACAGGAGTGATTAAAGCTTTAACAAATACCCATCAATGATTAAAAATATTTGAGGAAGATTTACTCGTCTCTAGGGCCTAAAAAAACCATCTTGTGCAAGGCTCCTTTTCCCAGGAAGAAATTCACAGTGGGCCTTTAAGCCTCTGAAACCTGTGCAATGGATTATTAACAAATGTGAGTGGAAGGGTAGCTCAGTTTAATGTCACCTTTGTATACACACAGCCTTCCATCCTTTCTTCACAGAAAGATTATCCTCCCCACAGATAGATGCTGGAAGTCATCCAAGAATTTAAGAACATTCTTTCATTCACAGGTGTTTTTGGAGCTTACAACAGCAGTGCTTATTCTGGAAAATGATGAGGGAGAGAATTGCCTTGGCCCTTCAATCAGCTTTTGCCCATTTCACATCAAATTGCTATCTGATAATACTCAGTGAAAACTGGATCACTCTAATGCAAACAGAAATGGCTCCAGCAGCCAGAAGAAACACTAATGACACAAATTAAATGGAAAAACACTGAAGCATGCAGTGCACCTTGCTGTCCTGGTGGACAAGCTGAATGTGAGCCAGCAAATGTGCCCCATGGCAAAGCAGCCAGCAGGACCACAGGCTGTGCCAGCAGGGCAGTGCCAGCAGGTCGAGGCAGATGTGGTCACTCCCTTCTAGTCAGCACTGGTGACACACATCTGGAGCCTGTGTCACTGCTGGGCTCCCCAGCAGAAAGGTTTGGATATATTGGAGGGTGTCCAGCAAAGGGCCAGGAAGATGTCCAAGGGATTTTAAGTACAAGGGAATGCTGAGGGTTGTTTTGCCTGGAGAAGAGAACACCCAGGGAGACCTTACTCATGTGTATTGACACCTGAGGGAGGAAATACAGATGGCAGGGCCAAACCCTCCTCAGTGGTGCCCGGAGTCAGGAGAAGAGGCAAAGGACACAAACCCAAACACAGCAAACAAGCACTTGCCATGGCTCTTGCCTCCTCCCAAAGCACTGTCCCACATGGCAGCACCACTGTGGCTTCGATACTGGAGAAAACATCTCCATTTCCCTCCAGAACATTTCCCTGGGCTTAGAGACAGAGATGACAAAGTTTCCATTCACCTTGCTCAGACATCCAGGGCAAGAGGTTGAATTCACCAGCAAAGCTTCGGCAACAGCAGAGAGTGAGAGAGAATATCAGAAAATGCATTTAGCTGCTGACAGCAGCCCAACAAAGGATCACTGCAAAGGCATGCAGAGCTTGTGACAGGGATGCACGGAGTCAGTCTGGGACTGAGGGACCTTCGTTACAACAGCAGGGTGGAGAAGTTGAGCTGGAATCTATAGAAGGAAAAGAAATTATGACCTGACTGAGTGATATCTATTCCAGAGAGACTGAGGAAGGAAAAGAAATGACAAAACTACTTAAAACTGTATCAAACACACAGAATGAAGACCATGAACTTAAAGTTGTGGAAAGGTCATGCCACAGAGGAGTAGAGGTGGAAATCAAGAGAAGCAAAAATAAAACAGCTGCAGTGGAGAGTGCAATGAGAGAGAGCAGGATAAAAAACGCTGGACAAGTACACTGACAAGTCAAAAATATTGATTCTGTGCTTCCTTAGCCAATAAGGTTGAAACCGTGGGATCTGGGGAGGATGGAGGAAGTTCAGAGATGCAATCCATTGCTCCCTCTCCTCCAGATAAAGGCCAGGGATAGCTCACACCGATACAAACACTGCAATGACTCTGCAAACCCACACGGTATTTACTGTCATGAGCTTTTTTTAATGGCAAAGAAAGATGGTCTGTGTCACCAAGAATTTATTTTTTTCTCACTTATTCAGCCCCAGCAGAACCCCACGCAGCCCAGATATGGATCAAAACCTTTTGCAGCCCAAGTGAGTGCCTACATCAAAGAGAGAAAAGGGAGAAGAAACCCATAACATTTTCTTCTCTTGGACAGCTGGATTGTCTTGAAGCCATTGTTGAGCAAATGACATAAGCTGCCTTTTCCAGCCTGAGAGATGACCTCCTCTTTCCTCTTCATCTATTTCATTAGCTCTAAATTATTCCTGTTGCCAAGACATTTGAAAGCAAATTGCCAAAAAGCTTCAGTCACTACCCCCAGCATGTGATTCCCCAACAGGACTCAGTGCCCAGTCTGATACTCATCAAGACATGACTTGAAGACAAAACATCCTAACCAAGAAACACTGAGAGGGAGAGGCAGAACATAAGGCAGGAGATACTTCACATAAAAACCCCAGCAAGATTTAGTAGAGTCTATTTTTTTTCATTCAGAGGCCATTTCCATATTCATCTGGACCCAAAAAATAGACCAAGGAACAGGAAGAAGCAAAGAGGGCGTGTAGGCAGGGGGTGAGAACACAGATGTCTGCTCTCATCCTGTGTCAGTGTCTGTGACCAAGCTTTGGAGAGGGTTTTAGTTGGAGAAAATGCTGCCCCAGTGAATCACAACACTGGGAAAATTAATTAGCTACTGTTAAGTCGGCTGTAAGCATGCACAGCTCCATAAACACCCAACCTTTTATCGTTATTCCTGAGTCACAACACAATCTGCCACCAGAGTCTTCTGTGACCAAGGCCAGGACTGGAATAGTAGGGCCCCTGGCTGTGGTGGCTGAGCTGCCACTGTGAATGTGCACGAGGAGGCTGCAGCACCAGGGGGAACCGCTCCAGAGCCTGCTCAGAGGCATCGCTGCTTCCAGAGGAGATTTTTGGCTGGAGGAGCTGCAATGGCAGGACTGAGAGGGTGAGAGGAATCCAGGGTGGAAAAGGGAGAAAGAGATAAGCTTGGGGTTGGACAGACTGTGTGTTTTCAGGAGAAACAAAGAAATCAGGAGTGCTGTCACACCCACAGGTCAAACCCAGGGGACAGTAACAGAGCTGCAGCTGGCTCCAGGTTGGAGCTGAGGCAAATTTGCAGATTTGATCAGGAGATCAAAGAGAACTTGGCTCAAGCTCTTTTCAGCTAAGGAAAGAGACATCTCTCTTGCCTGTGACAGTGCACTACAAGCTACAGATTCGAGCCTGACTACAAAATTCTTCAGAAGAGACAAACAATCCTGATTTGGACTGCTTTGGGTGAGGGTGAGCTGGCTGTCCCCAGCCCTGGACTGCACAGTGCCAGGGTGTGTGTCCAGTCTCTGCTGGGTAGCACACAGATACTGCTCTACATGGAATCATTAAGGATGAAAAAGACCTCCAAGTTCATTGAGTCCAACCCTTGGCCAAACCCTACTATGGTACTAAACCATAATACTCAGTGCCACATCCAGTCATTTCTTGAACACTTCCAGGGATGGTGACTCTACCACCCCCCTGGACAGCCCATTCCAATGCTCAGCCACTCTTTCAGTGATGAAATTCTTCCTAATGTTCAACCTGGACCTCCCCTGGCACAGCTTGACATGCATAAGAAATAGACACAGGATGTTATTTCTGGGTCTGGAGTGGAATCCCCAAATATCCAACTTTTTATTGTTGTGCTGCTGAGGCCAGCTAGCTGAAAGGGGTTTTTAACACTTGCTTGGGTTACCTCAGCCTGTCCTGCCCCTCTCCTTCCCTTGCTGGGTGTGCAGCTGGGTCCTACAGCAGTGTGCAAATGTGCTGACATGCAAAGAGGAGTTCACTGCCAGGAATGGTGCTGGGAGTGTTGCTGTAGGACACAAGAGACTCCAAATATTTCAGAAGGCGAAGAGCATAGAAAAGAAGGCTTTACTCTCAAAATTCTTACTACCTTTTATAAGGTGTTCCAATATAGACTTAACATGGTTGGTGAATAGGAACGACACCTCTCTAATCCCATTGGCGAACTAGAGAAACAACAAAACACCAGCTGGACAAAGATTGTTTTGAGAAAGGATAGTTGTTTGCCAACATTGTTTTGAGAAAGAGCTTTCTTGAGAAATTTTTCCCTGGGAAAAAAGTTAGCAGCTGCTAGAAGGCTAAAAATTCCTCAGGCCCACAGGGAGAACCAGAACCTGCCCAATTCCCTTGGCACACACCATGGGATCAGACTGGGCAGGAGCACAGCTGTAGGTACAGCCCAGCTGAGCTCCCGTGCCAGCCCCTGCTCTCCCCTCAGTGCTGCCTGGTAATGAAGTCATTTTGGCCGGCAGGACAGGCAGCAGATGGGCTGTCACTGCCCTGTCACTCCCCTGTCCCCCAGGGGCTCCTGCCTGCCCCAGCCTCTCCTCAGGGTGCCGGCTTATTGAGGTCGGTGCTTTACAAATGTAATCAAGGAGGAGAGCTGGAGCCGTGTTATGACAGCAATAAAAGCGTGCCCTGCCTCGTCAGCACTTTGGAAAAATTAGTTTAAACGTCCCCTCGGTGGTGAACAGCATTTAGTGCTGCTCAGTGCAGGAGAGGGAGGCAGGAAAAAGAGACTACACAGGCTTTTTAAAAATAAAACTCCAAGTGGGTTTGGCATGGTGAGTAAATCACAAGCAACCGTCTCCCCACAGTGCCCCGCTGCATGAAACTCCTTCCTGAGATAAATCAGTGCCACGTTTAGCCAAACACAAAAGCACTGCCAGCTCTTGCTGCATAATGCACCTTCCTCCAAGATATTAGAATTAGCACCTCCACCTCTTCAGAGAGTTGCAGTATCTCACCTTGCACTGCACCACCAGGCTCTACAGTGCCTGATAGCACATCTTGCCTATTGCACATCTTTTTTCCTTGCTCTCAAGTCTACACTGCAGTGCAAACTCCATGGTGAACCTTAAAAATCAATTCTAATCACAGAACTTGATTTTCCCTCTGTCCAAAATGTTTGGTTTCTCGATAGACCTCCAAATTCTGATCCAAAGTGTGTTTTCCTTTCCTCTTTCAAAAAAAAAAAAAAAAAAAAAAAACCAAACTGGATCAGGAGATTTACAAATTTGTGTTACAGTCTAGGGAAACAGAAGATGGGAACGATATATATCCTCACCACTTTTCTTAAAAATAACCACGCAGACAAAAAACCCAGTAAACTAAATAGCATCACTCAGAAAGAAAAATGCCTCGAGGCTTGAAACTAAGCAGTGTGGCCCCAAAATACCACTTTGATTTAGCTGGTAGAAAAAAAAAAAAAAGGGCAGCTGAAACAAAACGCAAACAATTCTGCATCAGAGCTCTCCAGAGCATCCTTCCACAGCCACTGATCCAGCTCCCTTTCTGCAGGGAGGGGAAATCATACCACCATATTGACCTCCCTGTACACTCTCCCTGCCAGCCCTTATAAGTTCATGGTCTGCTGTCCCTGGGCTCCTGCTGGGCCAATTTGCATGAGGGAAACTGTAAATGTCACACCAAAACATTCACAGTGCCCCCAAAGCAAATAAAGCTTAGGACCAGCAAGCAGAGAAAATTACGCCCACAAAGGAGTCACAAATCAGCCACATTCCAGACACTTTGCAAGTTTTGGTGTCTCACAAATATTTGGCAGATTCAAAGGTTTTTCTTTAGACAAAATGCAGTGTTTTCCTACTTTCCCACTGTGAAGTTAAAAATTTTATGGTATGAGGGGTGCTGTCACCCTGATAACACAGGACAAGGGACATCTCCCTCTTGAGGTGGGAAATATAAAATTCTCTTCCCACTCATGGTAGCAAAAGGCTGGAAAGTCCACAAAGAATTATGGATTCGTTCAGAATCATAGAATCATTTGGGCTGGAAAAAATCTTCAAATTCATTGAGTCCAACCATTGATCTGGCACTGGTAAGCCCAGCACTCAACCATGTTCCCAAGTGTCACATACACATCTTTTAAATCTGAGGCCTCAGCCCTGTGCAGGTGCCTGTCACACTCTCCAGACTGAAATGGGAGGTTGTCTGGAGAGTAACAAAGATGCTTTGGAATCAAAATTTGGTTAGCTGAACTTAGGGTGGGAGATATCTGCTTTGGATGTGAAATTTCCAAGGAGTGGGGAACCCCTCCTGTCCCTGGGGAACAGCACCTAGTGCATCCCCCAATCAAAAACAATTATATTTTTAATGGAAATTAACCAAAAATTGTCTACATGCAGCTCCACTGCAGGTAAGGGACCAGAACAGATTCTCCACATCAGACTGAGAAATAAATAATTGCCACTAAAATTGTCACAAACCACTTGGCACCCACTACAACAGCAGAGAACACCATCTTTCTGCATATTTCCTTTCCTCTCAGCTTAGCCCAACACATTTTCAAAGGCTTAAATTCTCTCACTGTGGCTCAGATAATGGAGAATAAGATGGGAAAAACGTATATCAACATGCCCAGTCTCTCCAGCCAGCCAGAAAGAAAGAAGATGTTTAATATGACCCTGGCAAGGGTCAAAACTGCCTTTGATAAATCATTCATTTGCCTGGTTCCTGGGAGTTGTTCTTCCAGATCAGTGATGTTCTGGGTGAGGTTTACTGTGGATATTTTTCCCCTCTCAGAGCAGGATCACCCAGCTCTGGCAGACACAACCTGTGATGGCTCCAGCAGCAGGGACAGAGCTGAAGAGGTGGATGCACTGCAAGCCTCAGCCTGGTGGCCTCAGGAACAGGTCTCAGGGACAAGCTGGAGTGGGGCAGGAAGGCTCCACCCCATCCCTCACCAGAGGGAAGACTTTTTCCTCTCTATGTATCTGAGCAAGCCCAGAATGTTGAACAGCTTCTCTTCCCTCCCATTTCTTCATCAGTCTTTCCTCAAAACCCCCAATTCTCTCTCATATCAGCCTTCCTTACCCTGCTGTCCCAAGGCTCTGTGTGTACCTAAGCTAAACTCTCCTGAGAGCACATGAAGGCACAGGGTTAGATTTCAGCCAGCAGTGAGCTGAGATTGTGATCAAGATGCTCCACTTTGTGCAATACACAATGCTGGATAAGTGATTACACAAACCCAGCCCCAAACTACAGCACATACCACAGCTGTGCCATTTAGGGAATGCCCTGCTCTGCTTTTATGGCCCTTCCCTCCACAGTATTCTGGTGCCCAAGCTAAAGAAACAACCCTGGTCATAGGAAAATGAAATTCAGGGTAACTAGATAGGAAAAGTAATAAAGAGGGAAATATGTATATGTGGCTTGGAAGCTGCTCACCAAACCTCCAACCTTTTTTCCAGTGTGCCTGAAGGTCACAAATGTTTGGTTTTGGGGGAAAAACACAATAAGCAACAAACAAACTAACAAAATAACAAACAAAAAGAAAAAATATTTAAAAAAACAGGCAAAGCCAGATTGCAGTGAATCTATTCCATTTTGCCCAAAACTTCCCAGCATATAAATCTTGGCACAAACCCCCTTCATGGAGCTACTGTACTGCCTTCAGCAGCCTCCTCACAGCTCTGGAGACATTCAGCTGCACCAGGGCTCTTCCAGCACAAGAGCCTCTGCCAAGGAAAAACAATTTCCTCGTGTCCTTCCTCTCCCTCACTGTCACATTCCAAGCAAGGCAGAGCTTGGCCCAGGAGATGTTGCTGTGAGGAAGGAGCTCAGGCAATACAGGACTGATTCAGCAGCTTGGCACCTTACGCCAAAGCACTGGGCAAACACAACCTGTATTCATGGGGAGAGAGGAGACTCAGAGGTGACCAAGGGAAAACAAAGCTCTTAAAGAGAATTTGTGGGATGAGATGAACCTATTTAGGGCTATGTCAAATGTGAGAAGCAGGTGGCATAAATGAAAAAGCTCAGGAAAGGTCAAGCCTTGGAGCAGTTGAGCGAAGATCTCTTGGTGCAGGGAAGAACTGATATGAAACATATTCTTGCCAGAGGCAGCAGGGAAGAAAAATCAAGTAAATAGTTTTGAAGGAGTTGGAGGATGGATTCATCTCATTTTAAGCATCTAAACATGAAGTGTGTAACTTGGGCCTGTCATCCAGGCTCCCTCAACAGCAGAGAGAGAGAAAGACATTGTAGAGGGCAAGTAATCCTGGCTACCTGTGAAAATGCCTGTTAGCCTGAATCCAGGAACTGCCTCAGAGATGGGGAGAGGGAAATCCCAACCCTAATCACTGCAGAGCTCCTGAGAAGGTGACAAACATTTGCCAACATGAATTTAATGAGGTGTCTCCTTGGAGTGGCACCCCACCAAGTTTTAACAGAGACCATGTGGATGTGAGTCTGGCCATGTTCCAGCTTCAGCTAACCAGCAAAACTCAGCAAAAACAAAACAGAATGGTCTTTACTAGCCTTTAAATACCTGGGGGGGTTATTAAAAAATAAAAGGGGGAAAAAGAAAGATGAAAAAATACAAGGGAGATGATGAATAATAATGCAATAAATGAAGAAAATATATTATCTTCAATTCCTCTTTGCCTGGATCTGTAGTTATTTTAGAAGGGGATTGGGCTATGAGATAAATTTCATTTATTCCTAATAAAAGAAGAATGCTACATTTTTTTGACAAGTGCTCTTCCAATATGCCACCTGGATAGTTCTAGTAACAGGTAATAAAAATGAAATATGATAGGATTTCCAAGAAGATCCCAGCAGTTAACAAGGGAAACAATTTCATAGCTCTTCCTTAGGAGGTGCCCAGATTTCCCAGGGATAACGAGAAAGCTTTAATCAGTCCCTTTGCAGGGTGTGTAGGGGAGGTTTCCAAGATGTGGTTTTATACCTGTCTTGGTTGTAGCTGTTACTGAAGAAGCAGCAAAGTAAAATGAGAGCACTTGGCTGGATGAAAGCCAACTGCCTGTACTACTGAGCTGCAGTGGGGAGTGCTGGGGTTGGGGATCACAGAAGGAAAGACAAGGGGAGTTTTATTAGGAGCACCACAGGCTCAGCAGCTGCACTTATCCTGGGTCTAATTCTTATTTTACCTATGACAAACATGGTTTTAGCTCTTCTTGGCCCATGGACTGAGCCTGGTTGCAGACCCACACTGCTCCAAAGGCAGCCTGGTCTTGCACAGCCCTAATGGGCAGTTTGTTCTCCACAAATTTACATTTATACAGTGCCTTTATTGGATGTTATGAAAGCTGGCTGTGGAGAAGGAACATCCTGGAGATGCTTAAACAAATCATCCTTCTATCTTTTGACTCTACATTAAGGCACCAAGTGAATAAAAGGCATCAAATCTGCTATTTCTTCTCCTGGGCCAACTTCTGCTGACCTTTGCATTTTGTGTGAGTATCTCCTTGCTTTTCAAACACATTTCCCCATCCTAACAGAGCTGCCCCACCACTAAACCCCCAGCACAGTGGGACTGCAATGGAGCCAGGGGGAGCCTCTCTTTGCTGTTGTCTGCAGCCAACAGAACAGGGATGCTGTAGAAAGTGGCAGTGACTGTGCAATGCATAAATCATAGGGACAATATTGTCTCTTCCCTCTGCACAGATCCCATATATCACCATGACTCAGTGCAGATCTCCCAGTGGGGACTAATTCCAACTTTTAATGCACTTTCCATCTGATTCTCCTGCAACAACAGATGGGTCTCTGTCCTGAGATATTGCATTTTGCAAGCAATATATTAAGCACCTCTGTGTTTCAGTGCAATTGAGTTTGGGGACCCACTACTAATCCCATTTCAATGGTTTGGATTGTGCATTTTACCACTGACAAGACAAAACTCCTCCAGTCCAATGACCATCATCTCTTCCCCTCTCCTCTACTCTTCCTGGTTGTTTCACCAATCTTCCTGGATGTGATAAATCATGTAAATTTAATTTAGAGATTATACCCCTGGCTTTAGAGGCAGACAAGGTTAGCTCTCTGCTTGCAGCCTGTAGCCCACTAATCTTATAAAATTCCTCCATTCCCACTTGGCTGGAACTGCTGTTGGGGAGTGGAGGGAGGGCAATATCTATTCTATAAAGTGTTTTGGATTTTTGTTGGACACTTGCAGATGGCGTCCTGGCCACTGTCCAAGCTCCTACTGCTGCATAAGGATAAATCCTGGAGGTTTTCACAAGCCCACTGTATTACAAGCTTTATCTCAGCAGTACAAAGTTGGTGCTCCCATTTCCAAACTCTTCCCAGTCTCTCCAATCAGTTATAAATTTCTTTCAGGTACATTTTTCCAAAGACTGAGCAGCTCCTAAGTCCACAGCACTTCCCCTCTGTGCATGTTTGCTGCCTCCTTTCTGAATGACTGGAGGCCAACACTCCTTCCCTAAAGAACCATCATATCTGCAGAGGACATGGAGAAATAGGAGAATTCCTGATATCTACCAAAAAAAAAAAAGCATCATTCTTTGCCTTTCAGGATTTTCTGGCCCCAGGCTGAGGGTTACAAGCACTGACCAAACACATTATCCATGCAATCTTTCCTTCATCTATAAATTCCCTTTCTGAGGAAACATGTAGCACCAGCAGGGGATTAAAATCAGTTGTTTCATGGGCATCCCAGGTGGTTGTCTTTCATCTTCTTTCCTAATATTTCTGTTAGGCTTGGATAGTTTTTATTGGCTTTTTTCTCTTTGCTCTTTCTCACGCCTGAGCAGTTCTTGGCTTCAGCAGGCACAGGAGCAGCAGTTTTATGACATGCATTTTTTAATGTATCAAAACATGTTCTTTTGATCCATTTTTTAAAAAGCAAACTCTGCTCAGCAAAGGTTAATAAGTTTGATGTAAGAGAGGTCCAGATGCTGCTGAGAATCCAAACTCTCATCTTCAGAAGTCAGCGAGGCAAAACAAAAACCTTCTCAGCTACTGCCTATGCCACAAGAAATTGTTGGACCTTCTAAGAGCTGGCCCAGAGTGTTCTTTAGTGCTGACAGTTTGGCACATGTGAGAGAAGTTTATATGAAGTTGTGACAGCTATATGAGCTCCATAGCAGCTGCCCAGACAATTCACACTGGCAGGTTTCTATAGCTTTGAGGATCACACACAGGGAATGTGCTGGAAGCAAACACAGACCTCAGACAACCTGCACATCACACTCTCCTTATGTAGCAGCTCAGTATTCGCACATCTAACAGTAAAAAGAAATTGTCTCCAGCCCAAAGCCTGTGTTCTCTTTGCTGGGTGAGCCTTATGGAAAACAAAAGGTAGGGAAGGAACAGCATTGCAGGCAGCACTGACCCCCAGGATCCTCCAGTGCTGTGGCAGGACAGTGCCCACTGCAGCTTTGCCAGGACACCTGAGGTGCTTTGCAAGGACATGGCAAGTTCTCTTTGGCCTTTCACACAAGCCAAGTCATGTCACTAATGATTTTTATCAAGTTCTTAATATCTTTAGTCCACACTGAAGTCAGGCATCTCAGCTTGTTCCAAACTTTACAGACAAGGAGCTAAAAATTCTTTTATTTTACTTCTTTTCCTTCAATTCAATGAAGAAAATGTTGAATGTGCAAAACACATTTTGTTTTACTACTCCCTAAGTGGATTTCCCTAGGATTTACCTATCTACTTGCATAGGTATTAGGAGTTTTTAAAGAACTATTTGAATGGGAAAGCAGGAGACTTACCAGACAGAACTGGAGGGAGCATCCCACTGGTGGGAGAAGGCTGGGATTGGAGGCAGAAGATAATTTTGCAAATTTTGCACCTTGTTAGATTGCAGAGGAGCACCCAAGGAACTCAGGTCAAGAGCATCAGTAAGAGAAGAAGGACAGAGGGCCTGGAAAGCAAAAAAACATTTTAATTTAAATAACCACACAGCAGAGAGGAACTGGGCACATATATTAAGCTTAGTCAGGGTTTTAAACCAAGACCAGAACACCAGTTTAGAATTGTAGAATTGTCCAAGTTGGAAAATGTTTTTAAAATCCTCAAGTCCAACTGTTAAACCCAATACTGCCAAGTCAGCCACTAAAACATCTCCTTAATCACATCTACATGTCTTAAACACCTCCTTGAACAGCCAGTGCATCACAAAAACAGCTCCTGGCATCTCTTCACTGCACAGGGCACAGCACCACTGATCCAGATGCTCCCTGAACTAGGCTAATCCCAGATTTGTTTCAGAAAAGTTTTATGGATGTTACAGTTCATTTATTAACATGGGAAGGATGATGCAAAAATCCCAAAGCCAACAGAGGCTGGACAGACAACAGTGCATAACTGGCCCAGCTTGCCAAGAAATCAACAGGACAATTTTTATCACAGCACATTGCAATTTTTCATGGCAGTGATCAGAAATGAGTCAGTTTTTACAGCAGAATTGTTCTCAGCTTCTGCTTTCTCAGAGCAGCTGATGTCTCACAGAACCCTTTGGAAAACCACTCAGCCTTGCAGCTATCACTGCTTGTCCTTCCACACTCTCCCCTTTTTCCAGGAAGGAAAGTCACTGAGTCAAGTTGTGTTCTTTTCCCTTGACTTCACACTCAGCTCCCCAGCAGTGCAGATGGTGTCACCCACGAGGGGAGCTGAGCAAGAGCTGGAAAGTGGCAGCAAACTGGAAGGACAGGGCTGGGAAAGCCCTGGGATCAAGGAGGACTCAGAAAGGACACCAGGATTGTCTCATGATGCCACTGTTGTTGTACAAGGAAAATAATATCTCTTTTCTTAACACTGAGTCTCTTTGTTGACTTTAGTGTCAGTAAAAGCAGAGAAATGTTTAGAATCAAACCAAACCAAACCCTGCTGCAAAACCCTGTGTTTTCTAACACAGAGGACAAACCAAAGGAAAGGTTTCTACAAAGAAAATATCAGAAAACTGTGAAACCATCCTTTACAAAAATATTGAAAGGAAGAAAATTAATCACAGTAAACATCAAAAAATACTTTTAAATCCCTCACAGAGAGGCTACCATGACCTCAGCTCTGAAGATATCCACAAAGCAAAGTTAATATTCACCTGCCACATTGGATTCCAAAAGATACTTGCACAGGATGATATAGAAGGAGGGGGAATAACATAAGCAAAAAAAAAAAAAAAAAAAAGAAATTCCTTGCCTAAAAGCCACTTCATATAAAAATATCATCTTAAAACTATCCTATATTAATTTTTAAAGGTGCAATTTTAAATAGATAAGTTCAAAAATCTGGCGTAAGTCTCCCTCCTTCCAGATCAGTATTTAGAGCCTTTCACCTATGGAAAGGTTCTATTTTGAGGAGCAGCCCTGACAGCAGTGAAGCTGAATAAGGATAAATTTGAATAGTCAGAAAAGCATCATGCTTAGATGAGAACAAGGCCCTCCCAGGGGGTGGTGTTTAACAGCCTCTGCCGTTGCTGCAGGAAGGACACTGTTTTGCATTGTTCTCTATGGGAAAGTCAATAGCCTGGAGAAAGATAGATTATTGTTCCTTACATCTAGAAGAGCTTTCATTACAAAAAGAAACAACTATCATATTCACAGGGCATTTGAGGGTAAGCTGATAGTTTTCATTTCCCCTCTAGCTCATTTCCAATTTTTGGGAAAGATGGTTAAAGACCAGAGTGTGAATGCATGAAAGTCACAGAGCAGAGGAAAGGGAGCAGCAGCTCCTCACACCATGTCTTGAAACCACTGAGCCTTCCCAAAAACAGCCTCAGCCAGAACCCTGCACACAGCCATGGCTTCTCCACTGATGGGAACAAAGCCCTCAGAAGTCAAGCTCACTTTATAATTGAGTGTCCAATGATTCACAGAAAGCAGCAGGTGAAGGTGCCAATCCTTCATTCTATTCATCCCTTCCCAAGGGCTCCCTGTGTCCTTTAATTCCCCTACAGAGAGGCACCAGAGGGTTTGTTGTGGCAATCCTCTCCCAGCATAGCACTTTCTCCTGAGCCTTAAGCCCTCCTGGGAACCTGAGTGATGCTTTGGACCAGAGGCAGGAGAGCACAAAGAGCCAGGAAGGGGCTCAGTATGACAGCAACGAGCAGGAATTGGGCAAAGAAAGGCAGGAAAGCTACATAAAGAAATCACTTTCATTTTGATTCTATTTTTCACCCAAACTCACTGAATTTGTTTATTTTTTCCATTACAGGACACACTGTACAGGTACAAACTTCCTGGAAAAGAACTTATACTGCTAAGACACTCAACCCTTGCATGAGGTTATTTAGAAGCCAGCAAAAATTGTCAGCCCAGTATGTTTTGTATCCTAAACAAAAACACTGGTGCTTAAGGTGCCTATAAATGTTTTATTCACAGAAAAAAACAAGTTACTAAGAAATGAGGGACAAACACAGATGTGTAGCAAAACCCAGCTCAGAGCTGTGGTAATTCTTAAAGCTACTAATTAACTGAACACTCCAAAAACTCCATTTCTATAGTAGTTTCTGCCCTTATGAACAGTCACAAATTGAACCTCAAAGTTTAATGCAGGAGAAAATTTTGAATATTTTTATTGCTAGGGGTGCTGGGGCACAGAGCAGTGAAATGCTCACCATCTTCTCTTGCTGTTCCACTCCACACTGCCTTCCCTCCTCTCCAGAAAACATGGTGAGGAGACAGAAAAAGCCTTCCCAGGGAGGCTGTGCCTCTGGATCAGTGCAGAATCAGTGAGGCAGAGATGTGATGCACAGAGCACAACCAGGAGTCCCACAGGGAGCACTGAAAGGGAGACAGATGCCAGCAGTTGTCAGGGACAAAGCTCTACATATGGGAACACATTAAAAAATCTGCACAGGGCAATAAATACGAGGCATCCTCTACCCTGGAACACCCTGGAGACTCAGTGTTTCAGGAGGAACATGACCTGTTTCTACTTTGCATGTTGGATAACTTGGGAACAGGATTACCTGGACCTCACATTTCTGTGTGAGACTCCACAAGTGATATTTGCCTCCCAGCCAGGGCACTGCTTTGGAGTTCTTCTGCTTAAGCAGAGTAAAGAGTAAATATTTTCATTTCAACTGTTGTATTTTCTCCTCTGTCTGTGAGTCCTCATCTCCAGGTTCACTGACACGTGTTCCCTGACAGCCTCCCAAAAGCAGTTCTGCATCTGTGGCAGCAACACCACAGCTCTGTGCAGGTAAAAAACTAATTACCACAATATTAACTCACATGACAAAATAATCCTCACAAACTCCATTTTCCTCCACTCCAGGAGGAATCCATTTGGCCTGGCCTTTTCCTAGCAAATATTTATCATCCCATGTGCACATATTTAGAAAGAATTCCTCCCAAATCACTCGACTGAAAGTGATTTCCCCCGAGGAGGGATGAGAGAACAAACACGAGGCAGCTGTGAGCTGCACTGTTCACTGCACTCCTGGAAGGCACCCGGGTACCACAGAGCTGCAAGCAGCAGCACAGGAATCGAGGTGGGGCACAATTACCCACCCACATTAAATTAATTTTCACTCTGTTTTCCTATCAGGTTCACTGCTGCAAAAACAGGAGAGATGAGGTTCCGTGGAGGTGGTTTACAAGGATGGCAGAACAAGGTAAAGAGAAGTGCCAAATACCAGTTTTGTTGTTTAATGTTCATCTTTGCTCTGTTTCAAAACTTTTGCCTTGCAGTGGCTTTGTAGGAGAATTTGTGGTCATGGCTGTGAAAACATTACTGCTACATTTTTATGCCTTTTTTGTGAGAGTTTAGCTGGTCTCAGACAACATTGGCTGCAATCTTTTCATCTCAACAGATTCACTGTGGGAAAGCTATTGGCACAAAACTGATTCCTATGTTTCAGTAATATTATATCAATTTAAATGAAAAAAAAACCCACTGGATCTTTTGGGAATTTATACTTCTGGATTTTTTTTTTTTTGTCTTGTCTTATCTTGGAATGCTGACAGTTCACTGATATTACTTCCACTTTTCTGTTTTCACATGGACATATTGTGAAATCAATCACAAATAAAATTTTTGTTGAAGATGATGATTTGGGACAAATCATGAGGTTGGATTAAAATATTGGTTTATTGTAAATCAAAATTACAATGAAACTAATTCAGAATTGGAAATAGCATGGATTATTACAGAAATAGTAAGAAAACCTTGTTTAAAAAATAACAAATTGAAACTCCAAAATGCCTAATTTACTACCAGAAAGAATTTCAGAAATTATTTCATAGGAATACAGGAGAAAATAATGAAATGTCAACACTCCCTTATGAAAAACGACATCCTAAAATCATCCATCTCTCCCTTAATGCATGATAACAAGGGAGGGAAGATGCACGTTAGGGCACTGGCCTGGAATACAGAACATTTCTATTAAAGTTCCCAAACAGACAGGGATTTCTGGCCAGACTGTGGGCTTTTGTCTGTCTCAGTGGCTGAAGTGTTGAAATGCAGCAAGGAAACACCCCATCCATTCCCTGACACAGTTACTATGATAATAAGGTGGCAGATAAATTCCTTGGATTTAAGCCAGTTCCTTCTAGCCGTTCTCACCTGCTCCCAACAGCAAAATGTTTACTGGTAATAATTACAGGCTGAGCTCACCAGAGCTGCCTGGGGGATTTGGGTGCCCAGGGGAACTGGCAGCTCTGAACATCTCCGCCCATGGGTTTCACTGATCCTCTGATTGATTTCTCCCACCACCCCAACAGCACTGCAAGTGCAGGCATGCAGAACAGCAGGAACATTTACAGGGATAACATCTTAGTGCCAGCAAGGCAGGGAATCCCATTGGGCCAGAAGCTTTACAAGCAGCAGTAAATAAGAACATTCTGTCCAAAACAAACACTCTGCAGTTCTGGTACACACCTTTGAGTAGGGACAATTCCCCTGCACCACTGTGCAGAATATATGACATTTGAAAGCACTTCGAGAATCACACAAATCCAAGAGCCTGCTCAGTGGAGCTTCCTCTGCACCTATGAAAGTAATTTCTTCCTGCTCCTTTCCAAAAATCAAACCTCAATCAAAATTCTCTATGCAGAAATATCCCTTTCTAGGTTATCACCTTCGTAGTGCAGCATCTTCTCCTCCCCAACAACAGAATTGTTGATGTTGCTTTTGTAGCTGGTAAATAAATCAGCTGCTGTCAGGTCAGATAAGATTCTCTATCAGGTGGAGGTACAGAGTTTTCTAGTGAAGAGCAGCAGTGGGGGAGAGGACTCACAGCACTCTTATTTGCTGTATTTTGTTGCATTTGCTATATTTCTATTGAATTTCCTAGGATAAAGGGTTCCCTTATGAAGGAGGGAAAGATGCCCAGAGGTCAGCTGGAGAAAGTATTGCCGTGCCTTGGGTTTTATTCTGACCCTTTAGTCCTCCTTCCCCAAACTACAGACAGAGCAGAATTCCTCCTAGCAGCACAGAAGGGAGGTGCTGAGAGGGACCAGCAGCACATTCCCAGCTGAGACAGAGATTTTTCCCTTCTCAGGTGCATGGAACCTGGCTCAGGCTTTCAGCAGGCTTTAGCTACCTCAGGGACTGATTTCCTACCAATCCTAAAAGAAAAAAAGAAAGCAGTGCCTCTCAGAGAATGAGAGGGCTCATGTTTAAAACCCAATTTGTCTGCAGGCAGCTTTCATTGCTGACCCAGCACAGACCCTCCACTCAGGATTACCTGGATGCCACCCCAGGTGTGATTAACCCTGTGCCCTCAAAAAAGTTCACCAAAGCCTTTGTCAGACACGGGGCTGAGGGAGTTTTGTGCTGCTCTGTCATACACTCACCCTCCTTTTGTTCTGTCCCAATTTAATGGAGAGGTAAATGGCTCTCCCACAGTGGAAGATGTTTATTGATCAAATTTCTCTTTTTCCTATTCTTTTGTTTTGAAAGTTTCTTGCTAGAGTTACAGTCTGAAACTTTATTCTCTATTTCCTTTCAAGCAGGAGCACTGAATGAACCTGATTTTCAATATGAAAATTATAGCAGAAATGGCCTCAGTCCTCCTACATGGAGATGAAACGGTTTTGTCATTGTATCCAGGATTCCTTTGTTCCAGTAAGGAAGGAACAACAAGCTTAACTAAATGCATTAGTAATCACAAGATAGTTAAATATCAGTTGGGCATTCAAATAGAGAATGCAACAGAAGCCTAAATAATTGCTGAATTATAAGCATTACCTATTCTGATGCATCCATTAAAGTATTTACTCTTAAAAGGAGGCAATTTTCTTCTGGGAAACAGCCCCCGCTTTGTATTTTTCTGGGTTTTTTTTCTTCTCATTAGGGTTTCTATGGACTTTGGCCAAAACAATTTTCAAAGTTCTGGTTTTGAATTATTATTGCTCTTATGCTGCGTTTCATACATCTTGTTTCTCAAAACGACCCCTGTTAAAATAGCATTTGTTTTGCTTAAAATTTTGCAGAATATTTCACCAGAATCTAATTCTGACAATTCATGTAATTTTTAAATCCCAAAAAAACCCCAACCAGCGCAAATATTTTGGCATTTTAGGTGATTTTTAGAACGGAGAAGAGAAAAATTACTGGCCTGATATTGACCTCTTCTGTCTATCTGCCAGCACACCAGAAAATGCCAGTACACACATTGTCCCAAAACGCCCCTTTATCCACATGTCCAACCTGCCAGAGGACACTTTTCCTCATGAGAGGAGCTGTTTGTCTGCTCTGGGTGTCCCCAGGTAACCCCAGAGAGAATTTCCATCCTTGGGGTGGATTTGAGCAAGATGGAGTTGGAGCAGTGGTTTAACAGCTCCAGCCCATAAAGAAATCCCACACATCCCCTTTCATTTTTGTGCCTTAAATTACTTATTATCTTTTACTGCTTTTTGGTGAATTTGTAATTTGTGAGGATTTATTCCCATTTTAAAGTCATGTATAAATAACACCTTATCAGAAGGGGTTAATAAGGCAAAAAGATTCTTAAAAGAGTTGATAAAAGCTACACAAGATGTCGTGATTTCTGATGCACCATCAGCTGATCTAACCACTCATGTTCACTGCCTCTGAAATACCAAACAAACCATGAAATTAAAAATCCCCTGTGCCCTACCTTTTGTACACTGAAGAAATCAAAGGATGCCAACAGGGGCTTAATTCCTTACTGATAAATGAAAATTGCTTTTATTCAAAAATTCTTTTTGAAGGAAAAAAAAATCCTGTATTCGGTATGAGAAATAATAAAAAAAAAGGATAGCATGGATGTTGTGAGTTAGCTAAAAATATACTGGCTCATAAAAGGTACAAGCCTGGCATTGCTCCATCAAAAGTTAAATTTTTTTGTCCCAGGGAGAAAAAAAAAAATTAAATCTAAGAACATTTTGATCCCAAGGTTAGTTCTAAAGTAGTTTGAAATTTAAGCCATGTAATGGCAATAAATTTCCAAGGCTGTAAAGCATCTAAAATGGGAACTTGAAATATGACTAAATTTCCCATCACCTGGGTTGTCCAGCCCCTTTTTGTCATTGTGACTTCTCCACTTTCATCAGACTGCCCAGTTCTGTGTCCAGCCTGGTCCAGCCATGAAGAAAACACACTTCCACCCTCACACTGTTGTTGTTTCCCTGCAGGAGACCCCTGTGGTGATGGTTGTAGCCAAACCTGGCTAAATGTAGGGCTGACCTTTACTGAGGTGCATGAACTTGGGCAGGATGCTCAGGTAAACAAAAATAGCCTTTTTTTACACAGACATCTCCTCACTGGTATCTCCTTGAATCAAAGCAAATGGAAATTTTTATTTTTTAAAAAATTAATGAGGTAAATAATCTGAATCCTTTGTGTAAGGTGGTAACAAATGCAGGTCTCCAGCATCCATCTCCTGGTGTCCAGATAAAATCAGCTACAAACTGAACCTGCAGGTGCCCCTGAGTGCTCTGTGAGCTCCACCTTCCATGCCCCCACTGATGGCTGACAGGCAGAGTTTTATTTGACCACTCTAGCTCTAACTTCATCTCACTCACATCTTTGAATGAGGCAGGACTCATTAAATCCCTTAATTTCCTGAGTTCTGCTGTTTTTCAGGGCTGCTGCACCATTTTGAGCCTTCAGTGCCATGAGTCTGAGTCACAGGGGCCCATACGGTGTGACACACCTGAGTGACAGAGACCTGGCAAGGACAAGGCTTCAGAAACATCAGATCAGTTTGATTGGGAGGGAAAGAGAACACCACCAAGCTGGGAAAACGCAGGCAAGGAGCTCGGAGTTTGGCAGTACAATATGGAAGGGCAAAGCAAGCAGAATGGTGAAAATGATGTTGCACAGGTGCCAGGGAAAGAGAATTATCTTGCCCCGAGACAGCCCTTCCACAGCCCTGCGTTGTGTGGGGTTTAGCATGAACATTCAGCTCTTCTAAGAGCAGCTTCGGGATCTCCTAAGGAAGTTTAATGATACCAAAGGTCACTGAAAGGACTGCTCAGCACTTCCACACCCCTCAAGACTCCACAGCAAAATGCCCAGCTGACAAGGGAATAAAGTTATTACAAAATTTACTGTATTTTTTGACCATCATAGATATATAAATACCATGGAAATTTGTGTGAAGACATTGGCAACGTCTATCCCAGTTATAATTCCTGCTCCAAGTTCAGGAGATCTGTCATGCTGTCCATTTGACAAGTCTGCAGCTTGCTTGTAAACCAGGCTGTGTTTGTGATGTGCTTGTGGTTGGAACGCAAAACCATAAATCCCCTGTGCTGACCAGCTCAGCTGAACCCCAAAGTGAGTGGAAGTGCAGGCTCTCCACAGAGTCCACAAAGCCAAGGGCAGTATTTACTTGCATAAAAAGAATTAATACTGAAACAAACAAAGAAGTCTGGTTCAGCTATGTAGTGTTGAAATATTAATATTGTTGGCCGAGAGAGTACATGAACCTATTATTTTTCAAAGTGTGGCTGGATACAGTGAAGGCAAACATTGAATAAGTAACGAGAAAATCCAGTTCTTTAACTGGATTTTCTGCTGCCTGTAGCCAGACACACAGATAGTTTATTCCATTCTGCTTCTATAGCTGGAACGGATTTGGTATTAAAACTGCCTAACAGGTTTTTTAAGTATAGGGAAAATCTATTTTAAACCTAGATAATTTCATTTCCAGCATTGAAGGCTCATCTACTGAGCTGAGAACTAGGTGACATTCAATGGGAAGAGATTTGACTGTGGGATCTACAGAGAGTAAATTGTGGCATAATTATTCTGAATTAACTTAAAATAGTAATGTCAAGAGAGTTTGAATAGAGACCTTCAAACTAAACTGGTATCAAACAGAGTAGCTCCACATCACTGCCATCACAGACACGATTTTCCATGTACATCTTCCTCCCTGCACTCCTTGCACATAAAGCCTTGCAGAAAGTGATCTCTGCAAAGTATCCAAGATATAAGGAGTATTCGTCCTTCCATTCCCGTGGTTTTTGATAACTAAATTCCTTTAGAGGAGAGAAAATATCACCTGCAGAAAAGGAAAAGTAGAAATCTCATTATGCAATCAGTGAAAAGTCTCAGTGAGTGCAGCGGAGCCCTAACAATTGCATAGAGTTAAACACTGCTCAGCATCTCAGCAAGTGCTGGCACTAAATTGATTGGATGAGCCCTTTAATCTAAAAAGAATTAATGAAAGACAGGACTAGCACAACACTTAGGCACGGCTTAGCAGGTTATCAGAGATTTGAGCCACATCCTTTAGGTAGGCACTAAACCCCACAAGCATCAGACAATAACAGTGATGTTTTCTTTCATGCCCTGTGCTGCAGGTAAAGCACTGGGATTCAATTGCCCCTTCAACCTGTTTGAATTTACATTTCTGGACACCTCTCCAAGACACCAAATAAACCACAATCCCCCATGGCTCTTGCCCACCAGATGTGGTGTTTTGGCTGCTCAGAACCTGCAGGACTGCCCGACATTGGGGTGAAATGATGCTTATTCCCTTACTGAATATCAAATTACACATAAAGTACACCTACTGCAGCAGGAGTTCTGCCTTCATTCACACGCACAAACCCCTGCCTACAACTTCATTGCCAGCGAAATGTTCTGTGAAACAATTAAAGCAGGTTTGAACCCAGTCAGACGGAGGAAGGGATTAGACTTCAGTCACTCAAAACACTGGGAGAAGGGCCATAACTAAAAACTGCTTTTTAAAGTAATCTCCTACAACCATGAAGATAAATCCTCAAGTAATTACATAATGATCAAAGATGCGTTTCAATTTTTTTCCCTTTTCTTACAATGACAGTGAATAAAAGAGGGTTTTTGTCAAAAGTGGAATTTTGTAAATTTGCATAAGCCTGAAGAGTACGCAGCTCTTTGACCACAAGGATTTGGCATTTGCTACTACAGAACAGACTGAAGTGAATGTATGTCTACATTCACTTCCATACATTTTATTTTCATGGTTTTGCTGCAGGTCAGAGACAATCCCCCTCATGGCTGGACCTGCAGACTGTCTCTCTATGACCATTGGGGTGTTTGCATTTCAGCAGCAGACAAGACAGGCTGGGAAGTCGCAGAGAACTGAGATCCAGCCCAGCTGGAAGGTGGAGTTCACATCCCACCATCCTGCCTGGTCATTTCTGCTGCTCGCCCTTACTCGGGCTGGGAGCCCACAAAGGAATCTGAGCCAGTTTTAAGTCTCAGTAAACAACACAAAATGGCCATATGCTACTTTGAGAGGTACAAAGAGGATCTGTGGCCGCTGCTGTTTGAATGCAGGCCACCTCCATCCCTCATTTTCACCGTGACAGAGAGGTAAATGGAGTTCCTCCCTCCCTCACACAGGGAAATATAAAGCAGAAGATTACAGTTATTACAGCTGCCTCTTGTTTGAAACAAAGTTCAAAGGCTTGTCTTCTTTAATCAATCTTCCAGCAGAATAATAGGGCTGCAAATTTCACTTTCATGGAACTAAAGCACTCGGGCTGAATCAGTTTTTCCCCTCTGTTCCCCCTTCTCAAAGCAGAGCAGGAATGAAGGAGCTCAGATGGGGAAGGTAACTGAGCTGCTGACAGGAGCCACAGCTCGTTCTCCCAGGAAGGCAAAAGGCAGGAAGGTAATAAAACATCTTGGCTCCAATACCGTGTGCTGGCGAAGCACTTTGGGCAGTCAGATATAATGAATATTCAGCAATCTCTGGCTATTGTGGTAAAGCAAAGTGCCTCTGTCAGGGGAGTCGTTTCTGGGGCTGAGGTGAGAAAATAATAGATGTCCACTTGGCAGAGGTAGCCACAGACACCTTAACTCAGAGCCCACGGATCTCCCTGGGTAGGTCTGGCTGGAGATTATGAATAAGTCCATTAATGAGCCTGTTTCCACTGCAACAGAATGGGGAGGGAGCTTTTAGCAAGTGTGTTGCAAGTAACCCTTGGCGTTAAATTTTCAAGTGAAAAAGAAAAAAAAATTTAAATAAAAAGTAAGATAAAAAGGATAGGAACATTCACAAAAATCAGAGTAAGAGGAGAGACTCACCCAAATACATCATACTATTGAACAGCATCCACAAGCATGCACAGAAATGCCTTTTTTCCCCCCCCCAAAGATGCAGTCACAGGCACCAAAGAGCTCACAAATGCACAAACAAAAAGATTCAGAAGCAGTGCTGGAATGAAGGCAGCTAAATTGTGTAATTTCTTTCACCATGTTCACAATAGTCTGGATTTCTTCCAGTTCAGCATCACTAATGATACCATGGACTTTAAATGACCCCTCAAACACCAAGAATAATGGATAGCATGAGAACAAGTCAGAAGGAACAGTTTGAAAACTGTGTCAAATTTAAGGGCATATTTTAACAATCTTGGTCATTTACTGCAGTTTTAAAAAATCACACAAATGTAACAAAACACCAACAAAAACTAACACCTCTACAAATGTTAAGAACCAAATTTATTCTTTTGATTGTTATGATTTAATCCTCCATATTCATTTTATCCTTATTTTTATTAGGTACACAAGTGCCACCCCTCAAAAAAAAAAAGTCCTTATGTAGCTGTGAATGCCCCAAAGCACAGAGTGATGGCTCATACGTGAATGGAGACTGAAGAAAATCTGTTTATCTGTCTCTGAAGGGGCTGCAGTAGGAACTTGATTAGAAAATTACAACTGACACAGCATTTGGCAGAAGTTTCTAGCTCAGGGTCCTGTCTCTGGCAGCCAAAGCAGACAAGATATATCTAATTCTACAGAAAATCAAAATGTTTAGAGCTCAACCACCTTTTCCTCCTCTACACAATCACATCATCAGTGTAGATTTCCTGTCTCTCCACTCTGTCCCTGATCCCTTTTCATGGTGACCCCATGGCAGCCTTGCCTGTGCCACTGACAGGCTCCTGCTGTTGGAGCACCCTCTCTCATTTCTGGATTCCTGTCCTGAGCTACAAAACCTGTGTTTTCCAGAGGGTGACAAGCCCATTTGCCATGTGACATATCCTCTCTGGATGCTTGGCTCAGTAGGTGCAAGAGCAAAAATTAAAGTTGTCTGGTAACATTCATCTCTGCTGAAGTTCAGCACCCAATTCCTCTACTAGTTTGTGAAACCATCTCATAACATGAGGGTTTCAGCCTTGCTTGTTTTGCACTGAGTTTTTTCCTTGCTCTTCCTTTCTTTCTGTATAAATGAGCTCTTAACCCCGTTTTCCCTGAAGGAAATATAAGAAAGCACCGAGTCATGCTCTGCTTTCCTAGAGAAAGACATTTTCTGCATTATTCTCCTGTCAGTTTTCAAGCTTTGCACAGGAACTGGCCCAACATAAACGATTCTTTCATCAGCTCAGGTACATCCCCGGAGGCTGGGCTATTTCTAGAGTTAAAGATAGCCATTATCAATAAGAAACTTGTCTCCCTTCCCCCTCACTGTACTCTCAGAGCATATCTGGAAACAGCTCAGTGCTGCAGAGAGACATGGCTTCAGAGAGTAAACTGATTAGAAGCAAAAGGGGGTTTGTGTTAAATCGAGGGGAGGGAGGGGGTGGGGGCAGCTGTGGGATTCTCCTGGGACAACAGAGAGGGACAGTGCTGCAGCCAGCCCTGCAGCCGTGCCTCTGCAGAGTGCCAGGTGAGCTCCACAGTGCAGCAGCCCACCCTGCCCAGCAGCTCCCTGCACCACAGACACGTCTCCAAACACAAAGATGTGCCCACCACCACCCAAAGGGACTCCCATCAAATCTTTTTAATGTTGAGTGGCTGAGAGGTAGGGACAGAAAGCTTTGGTTTGCTTTTTCACTTGCTGAGCTATTGAGACATGCTGAGAAAGGAGGACTGCACTGCCAGTCCAAGGTGCTGGACTAACACTGGAGTTCAACAATGCCCATCTCTCCAACCTGGGAGTACCAAGGATGTGCAAAGAATGGCATTTTCTCTGCCCCAGCACCACCTGGGTAACACAGAGACTGTTCCACAGAAGTCTGTGCAGATCAATGTGACATCTGGTGAGAAGTTATCCCTGTCCCTTCCAAACATTCCATCAGGGCAACCTGATCTTGTGGGCAGCGTTCCTGGATGTGACAGGAGGGTTGGAACTGAGTGATCCTTAAGGTCCCTTCCAACCCAAACCATTCTGTGAGATACTGGAGCATCCAAGCACTGAGCAGAGCAGAAGAGAGCTGAGCTGGAGTATGACATTTACCATTTTTGCCATGTAAAAAGGGAAATTGTTCACTGTCTCTCACAGCACTCAGAGGGACATCAAATGGACTAGCAAGTGGCAGGTTCAAAGCAGACCAGAAGAGAAGCTTCACACAGCACTTTGTTAAGCTGTGGAACTGCTTGTCACAGGAGGTTCAGGATGCCAAATACTTACCAGGATTCAGAAAACACAAGGAGAAGTTCAGGGGTGAAAACTTCCATCAAGACAAAGATATTGTGTGGTTTAAGCAGCTGCTGAGCTGCAAACTGCTGGAAACCTTTGCCTTGTTCTTCCAACTCTCCCACGAGCATCCACTTCTGATACTGTTGAAGACCAGCATTTCATAGCTGGAGCTTTGTCTGGCTCAGAACAGCTACTGTGGGATCAGCCAAGGAACAGAAAGCACCAGAGCTCTGCAGGGGGTTTTGAGGGAATCTCAGACCAGCTGAGATTCAGAGCTGGCAGAGCTTTCAAACTGCCCTGCCCATGCTGCTGTGGGACTGAGGAAATCCAAACTTGTTGGGAGTAAACCTGCAAGGGATGGTTAGAAACCTCCACAGAAGGACAGTCTGAGTTAGATTTGCAAGATGAAGTTGACAACTGCACTCCAAGAGAGTGGAGGAGTACGGGAACAACACCAGATTAACTTTTTATTATATTTGCTTTAAATACATTTTAGGCATACACTGCTAAACTCAAGAAGACTTAAACTAAAGTAAGATGAATATACTCTGATCAATAACTTATATTGAAAAAAAAGAAAAGGTCACTTTTAAAGCCAGCTGTGGATGTCCACAGAGATGCTTACACTTTTTTGATGAAAGCATTTGGAGTTTGTGCTGTTTCCAAAGTCAGGGCCACATCCTGGCACGGAGAAGCCTCAAATCTCTCTGATGTTTCCTGTCTGCTCAGGGAGTTTGGAATTGCCAGCCCCAGCAAACACAGGGCTCAGGCTCGGAACTGACCACCTGCGGCTCAGGCACACATCTCCTGCCACTTGAAAGCAGCACACCAAAAGGCCTCTTTCAAAGAAACCCCTCAGGCTGCTGCGTTTGAAGAGGCAGAGACAAAAGCTTTTGCAACCAGAGCTTGCAGAGCCTCTCCTGGGCAGGCGACTAAGGGTAGATTTCCCCGGGGAACCCGTTTTTTCTCCCTTCTGCTCCAGTTTCTCCAAAGGACAACTTTGCTGGCAGCTCAGCCAGGACTCCTCAGCTGGGGCAGATGAAGCTGGAACGCCTGTTCTCTGCTTTGGGAGGCTCTGCCCCTCTCTTTGCTGCTCCACAACCAGAGGAGTTACTGCAGGGCACTAAGAACTCAAATCCAACAGAAAAAAATCCTCCCTGGAAAGCCTTTGTGTTATCCAAGAGCAGCTGAGCCTGAGCCTTGGGGTCACTCCACACAAGGCTCTTCTTCACTGAGGGTGCCCAGCTCTGACCTCTGCCAGCCTGTGAATGGTGCCCAGAGCTGCTGGGTCCATAGGATCCAAGGAAGACAAATATCCAACTCACCAGGTACAACCTAAATGTCAGCACACAAATGTGTCCGGGCATCCCACCTCTCATCTGTCACCCCCAAATCCCCTTAAACCATCTCCCTCACAGTGTTTCTGGTCCACAGGCAGCCTGCAAGCACAGCACAGGCTCTTTATGGGAGGAAAGAGCCTTGTGATCTTATTCTCTCGTTGGTGTAAATGTCACATCTCGACTTGAGTAATTACAAATAATTGGCTTTGAACAGGCCACGTTTCCTCTCTCAGCCCCTGCTTGTACCGCACTCCATCCTGTTTGGGCCCTAATTACGGAGAATAATAAATCCAGCTAGAGGTGCTTTTCTGAAGAGCAATTTGGTCTGATTTGTCCCAGCACTAATGAGTTTGTTAATAGAGGGATTTTCCCTCTCCCTCCCCTCTTCTAATCTGTTTCTTTAAATAGCACCACACACATGGTAACAATCCCCTGGCACAGCAGGTGATGCCTCTCCCTGACCCATATTCTCCTCTCCTCCCAGGCAAAGAGGAGCAGAGTATTGCACCTCCCAACCTTCTTCTTTCAAAGGAGGTAAAAAGCAAGCACGATTAATAACTCTTTGTTAACGAGCATCAGGAGGATCACCCACTTCACAAGCGTGGCAGGCAAAAACGCTGGGCTATTCCAGCCTGCCTGGTCAGAACCAGCACTGGGGCCTGGAAAATCAGTGTAGCTGGGGGAAAAAAAAAAAATCTGATCAAAATATCACTTTTTTTTTTTTTTTTTTTTTTTTTTTTCTTTTTTTTTTTTTTTTTTTTTTCTCACCAAACCGAAATTTTAAAGCATCTCATTTCTCTGCCCCAATGAAACCTTTCAAGTGCCCTACAGGAAATATGTTCTACCTCAGTCTCCCCAGAGAGAAGCAAAGGACAGGAAGGGGTAGATGTTCTCAAAAGATCAACAGGTTCTGCCTGGTCCTTGTTCAATAAAAGCCCTGCCAGGAAAAGGAAATGCAGATTTACTTTCCCCTCTCTCTGTGGAGACAAAAAAGAGTTGTACCTTCACTCCTAAGCAAACATTTCCTAATAACAAGGACTTTGTCTGCGACTTTTTGAAAAATCTCAGCCCCAGTTTTTGTTCCCAGAAAATTTAAACAGCATTTGCAGGGACAGATGTCAAACTTCAGTTACTATTAACCCAAACCTGAGAGGAATCCTATCTCATGGTACTGAGGGGAAATGGCTACATGGGTGGCTTTGCCTGCACAGTCCCTGCAAAGTGAACACCAGACCCTGGAATTCCAAAACACATTTTCTATTAAAAAAGAAATATTTTGTATCTTTCATCTTACAGTTGGGAGTCTTGTCAGAAACAATTCCCTAAATTTAACCCAAATTCATAAACAGTTCCAGTTCCCCTCAACTCAGAACATTCCTGGAGTATTTTTATGCCTGTTCTGGAGACATGTCATAGGTCTGTAGGTATTTCCATTCTTAGATCATTGACAGTCTGAATTTAACCTAAAGCATCAAGTCTGAGACAAGGAGAGAAGGTCCTTGATTTGATGTCTGGGGTACAGAGAGGTGCCAGTAATTCTGAAGATTCCAGTTCTGACTTCAAGCTCTGCATTTTTCCCCCCTAAGTGCCTTATTTGACAAAACTATTTTCTCAAATCTCTCTGCAGCCCATTTATTATCCTCTCTATTAATAAACCCTCCTTCCCTGATGAATCACTGCAATTTATCATTAAATTAGAAGATGAAATGGGTCTTTTTTTCTTTAAACAAGGAGATTAAGTACTATCAACAGGCAATTTCTTCATTATAGAACTCCATCTCCTCACCAAATGCAGGAGTATCTTTGTTTGAAGCAGCCCTAAAGGTGATGCAAGGAGAGAGGTTCAGTCAGAGCACTGACATCCTGCAATATAAATATGTGGATCAACCTAAAATTGACTGTGGGAGACAATGCATGTCATTATGACCATGATTCACCCTGGAGTTTTCTAATTGTACAACTATGAAAAGAAAAATGTTTAACTTGAACGTAGACGAGACTGCCAGGGACTGATATGACAAAGCACAGTCTAGACAACAAAACCCATCTGTGCATGCACAGCCCAGGGATTAATCACACCCCAAAAGGTCACTCAGGAGAAGAATTCAGCTAAATATGAAGCAAACTTCTGCTGCAAACCCATGCCTGCCTCTCACATCCTTTTTGTATCTGCAGGTCCTGGGAGCTGTCCCTGAAGTTTAGCACCATCACAAACACAGAATGTACCCTCAGCTCCTCTGTGGCCAGGTTTGAGCCTTGTGACCTTCTCTGCATCATTTCAGCCCCTGGACACATCTGTCTGTGAGATTAAAACTCCATTTACTGTGATGGCTTGGATTTGACCAGCTGTATGAGGGGAGTGGCAAAGCCTCGGTGTTTTCTGAGTTCTCTTTCTGTCCCTCAAGTGGTGCCAGCAAGAGGAAGATAAAAATGTGAGAGGGATGGAGGCCCAGCACACCCTGTGCTCCTCTCCAGGAAACCACTCCACTGCAAGAGCTGCCCTTGGCTGGTGGCTTTTGCTGCAAAAGTCAGCCTTGGGAAGGTGTAACAAAAGTCAGCCAGCACTAGGCACCACAGAAAACAAAAAAATCCAGTATCATTCCCTAACAATCTCCAGATCCAATCCTTTCACACACCTGGTGATTTGATCTCTATCTCCAGAATTACAGAAGTTATTTGATTTTATTCTTGGATGCTAAGGAGATAATCTGTCTTCTGCTCTCACAGGTCTGGCAGGGCAGAGAGAAAATGCAATTAGGATTTTATGCCACTGTCACCGTTTGTCTGTGATGAACTTTCTCCTGGAAGGAACACAGGCTTATCAAGGCAGAGCCAGCCCTGCCAAGCACCTCCCTGTGTGTCAGTGTGCTCCTCTCTCCAGATGTGATCTCTTCTGGAGCAGCACACTCTGCCTGGGCTATTCACAGCCCGTGTCAGCTTTATGCATTGAAGGAATCTATTAATTCCAAGTAGGGGCTCATTCTCAAAAGAGCTGCTGATGAAATAGAACTGATAAAATGGAGGTAATTTAAAGGTCAGATGAAATCCAGCTCATGTTCATCCTGCTTGTAATGGAACATCACCAAGAAGCTTCATCGCCAAAGGGGCATTTATATGTATTTTTATTTTTTAAGAGACATTTTTTATCTGTAACACAGACTCTAAACATCTGATAAGAAAACCTCCCACATTAATCTAACCAACAGCTGGCATCCTCGTGCCTGCCTGGGTGTCCCCTTCTGGAAATTAAATCTCCTATCATCTTTTTATCACACTTTGGAGGGAAGAAATGGGAGCCAAATGCAGCGCTCGGATGAGCAGCAGCAGCAAGGGCTGGAGCTGATAGGGCTGCATTAATTCAGGCGTGCAAGAGGAGTCACTGCTGCCCTCAGAACATCCCTCCCCCTTTGCTCTCCGCCCACAATGCCCAGTCACAAATTTCGGAGGTGAATCCTCAGAGAGGGGGAAGGTCCCTTTCCTTGGCCAGGCTGTGGGTGTGGAGGCACTCAGGACCCCGGGTGAGCAGGGATTTCTGAGCAATGAAATCCAGTCCACAATTCCTCATCTTTTACACACCCTGCCTGAACTCAGCCATGCCCAACGAGTGCATTGGGGGTACACAGAGGAACAGGGTCTGTCTGCAACGCATGAGGGTTCTTTGCTGGCAGCAAAATTCAATTGGTATTTGCTACAGATAAACCTTCCTTCACTGATAGATAAAACAGAGCTCATCTGGCTGCTCTGTTTCCTAGTGCAGAAAAAAAAATCTTGCAATGGGATGTCTCCTTCCCTCCAGTCTATTCTCTGCCTCCATCCTTCACATGCTCCTCCCCCAGTCCCTATAATTAATATTAAATGTTACAGTTTTGTCCTATTAACACAAATTGGCCTTTCCAGAGGCAGATTAAAGAGTTTCCACTGGGGATTTCTTCTCTCCTTTACAATTTGCCTTCTCTGATCAGTGCTGTCTATGTCTCTCACTAGCTCCTAAGGGGAAAGGAGTGGGAGGGAAAGAGAAGACAAACACTTATTAGCAACTCCTTTGAAGAGCTAGAGATTGGGAATTAAACTGATTATTAACTCCCATCATACCAACAAGGCAAGTTTCCCTTTTCTTCCTCCTTCTGCTCCTCCTCTGGGAATGGTAATTGGTAACCACACAAGTCGTGTGCATGAAGTTTCACCTCAATCATTTACAGGGCAGCATAAACCAACAGGCTCTCTCTTAATTTCTTTGGGGAAAGGGGGTTTTGGTGCTCAGTGATAAACACAAAATAGACATAGGCATGTAGACTTACATAGACATGCAAGTGTGAGGTGTTGGCATATTCCCAATTGCATGACCCTTCCAGTTTGGTGCTTGGAACAGGAAAGAAACACATGTGTTGGCCCTGAGGCAGCTCCAGTTCCCTTCCCAAATGGGTCCTCAATGATATTTTAGTCCTGAATCCTTAAGGGGCACACAGGGACAGACCTGACTCATCAGACTTGTGTCACTTGCACTCACCATCACCAGGGCTGGCAGAAATACCACACTAACTGCACCACACACAAACCCAGCCACCACCACAGCCAAACTTCTCCAAGCCCTCACTCTGAACACCTCTTCCACTCTTGGGCTTTTGTTGCTGAGGAGTCAAAATCTCTGGGCACCTCCAAATTTGGTAATCTGTCAAATACACTCCACACCCTCAGCAGATGTGCCTTTCCCAGAGATTCTTCATCCCCAGAGCAGCAGTTCCATGGGACAGGCTGGCCAGCTGATGCCACTGAGGGCTTTGGACATGAAGTCAAACATCTTTGAGCCTGTCAAGCCAAGTGGAAATGAGCACAAATGTTATCTTGCTTATTAAAACATTTCGTAAGTAAATGACTGTTTCTGGGGCTGTGGTGGTAAATGGATAACTGAGTTTAGTCACAACAACACTGAGAAAGCCTGGCCAGAGACAATTCACTGTGACAGCTCACCATACTAATTAAGAAACAGTACCATAATGAGATGTACAATCTATTAAATAAGATGCATGTTTACAGTGAATAAGCTATTTATAATCAAGTTGCATTTATTTAGTGTACAGCAAGCCTCTTATAAAATCTGAATGAAATGCAGAACTACCTGTAGACACATGGCATTTATTTAAAATGTTTCAGGATGCAGTAGCTTTTTCAGCAAAGAGAACTTAATCAGTCCCTGGAGCTTTCCCTTCCTTTGCTAGGACAAGGCTTGAGCAGCTGTATTGATTTCTAGCATCCAGCACTGCCACATGAGCCAGTTTATTGGGCCAACAAACTGTTTAACAGACAAAGTCCCAGAGGGGCCAGGTTTTATCCAGGAGTATAGGCACACCCTCTATGGATAGCTGGTGTAATGGAATTTATTAGACAATAAATACATCACATTGTCCAGTGCCAGGAGCAGAGCCTGTGTGTGTGACTGCCCACTGTAACACTGCCTTTTGTTTAGGACTTTGTCCACCTTCTGTTATGGCAATTCACACTGGATTCCTCCTTAGCCTTCCATCAAAATAGTGCAGACTTTGTGAGGAAAATGTTAAAAAAGCATCTTGTGTGTAATTTCTATTGGCACTAACCTGCTCCCAGTGATTCTGGGTGAAGAGGTAGATCCAGAGGGCTGGGAGATGTCTTACACTCTGTTACACTTCCCAGTGAGACCTGTCCACCTTCAGCCAACCTGTGGGTCCTTGGAAAGCCTCAGTTCCCATAAGTTCATAGAAGTGCTCAGAACTTTCTTCTCCCCTGCAACTGGACAACTGCTTGAGCACATCCTTGGGAGAGCAAAGAGTACCCCAGATGTAATAGACACAGCCATCAAGTTCTCATATGCAAGATTTTGGAGCTTTTTGGAATGCTGAGGCTTGGAAGAGACCTTTCCAGGATTCCCTGGGTTTTTGAGGAACATCAGCTAAATGAGAAGTGGCCCAGCTCCAGGACATGGAGATTATTTGAATGTGGGATAAAGATGAAATAATCACCCTGGCAGTTCACCTCTGGAAGCCCTGAAGTGGTTCAAATCTCAATGTCAGTTCCTTATCCAAAGAGTTGCCCAGAGGAATTCAATAAGTTGGACAGAGCTTCAATTCACAGACTTTAGAAAAGGAGTATTTTCCTGTTTAAAAGTCCAAGATCCATGAAGTTTTTCTAAAGAGATGGTTGTCACTTTTATGTGGGAGAAAGAGACTTTGGAAGTTCTTTGATATTCCTGGGAATGAATGTGAATATCCTCGAGGCAGGACACGTGGCACAGCTCAGAGTTGGAGGTACTTTCCCTGTGAGTCTCCAGAAAATGGCTTGGAGGTACAAAAATATAAGTATATATATGTATGTATGTATGTATATATATATATATATGCAAATGTAGTTTTATATATATGTTAAAATACTTTGGTGATCCCTTCACAGATAATTCAGCCACCTCTCAAATACCAAGAGAAGTACATCAGAATAGCTCATGCCTATGCAATAAAGCTCTTCAAATTTTATTTCAGTAACAAGGCTCTGGCTTTTTGATAGAGTTTTTCCACTTAAAATACTATGAGTACAAAGAGTGCAATATCAGAAATATCTCCAGTGTTTTTGTCCACACAGGAGTCAGGTGATTGTCTCCAAATTTCTGCTTAATATTAAATTAAACTGCTTCAAACCAAGGCTGTTCCTTCCTTTTCTCTCCTTATCACAGCCCACAATGTTAAACAAAATTCTCTACCAGTTGAAGGGACAGATTTTCCCATGGATAAGTCATCTGGGAGGAGAATGGCAGATTTATTTCCATGAGGAAAAGTCTCCTCTAGACCATGATGACATGACGAGTTAAAAAGCTGAGTTATATTTGCACTTCAACGTGCAGGCAGAAATGTGCAGGGACAGGTTTTGGTGTCTGCTATGTTCAGACAATGAGCCAAAGGAGACCACGACATCACAAGCTCCCCCAGCCCTCTTTGAAAGCTGCCCATTGCTTTGATTTACTGGTTTTTGTTTCCATACAGCAGCTTCATAGACTCGGTAATCAGGCAGCAAATGCAAAGTGAGGCCAGTCTGGTCATAGGCATGGAGATTTAATGAGAGGATTGTGATTCCCATGTCTCAGCCAAGCTGTTTCTCACCCCCCCGTGTTTCCATGTCGTCCCTGAAATCTAACAAAGCCTTTTCTCTTTGCACAGACTACATAAATCACTTCTGTTCAGTTCAATTGCCTTGGCAGAGAACAACTTTAATGGGGAGGGAAAGCTATAGAAGACAAAAATGCCAATGTGGTGCAACATGATGAACAGACTGGAGTTCCTTTTCTCTGATTTGTCCAAAGGAAAAATTCATGGTAACACTCTGAATTTTTACTACAAAGAATTGTATTGATGCGTGGGGTAAAAAAAAAGTCAGAGCTAGTTTATTTTTTTACAAAAAAAAAAAAAAATCTGTTCTATTTACACCCTGACTTTTTTTGCATTCATTCCTTTCAATAAATACAGGCCACTGATGCTTGCAGGGATTTGCAAAAGCTTTGCAATGTTGGGCTTGGCATATAAAGACAGCAACAGAGCAATGCAGAAAAACTTGCAAGCAGCAGCAGTCTGGTTTTGTGTCAGCTGAAGTGTGGACACCAAAGCTGTCTGCCTGGAGAGTCACTAGAACCCATCCTGATTTTAACATTTTGAAGAGGGAAGAGAACTTTGATTCTGGCAGAAAAAGCAATCTTGCAGTTAGGGCAGAAAGAATTGTGATCTAAGATTCTCCAACTGTGCACCTGTAAGAATACTCACTGTGCAAGAGGAAGTTAATCATCAGTATCTAGGAAAATCAAGGAATTCCATTCGTTAATGGTGGCAGTCTTTTACAGGAGGAGCTTTATCAAGTGCTATGATCAAGCAGAGCTTGATCACAGAGGAGCATCCCCTCCATTCACATTTGGCAGAGGATAAGTCAGTGTTGAGAGCTGCCAAACTCCCTTTGCTGAGCCCAATGAGTGGCCCATGCTAATCCCCTTCTCCAGCTGCTGAATCAGTTGCATCAGACAAAACGTTGGGATCAGAGCTCACTGAACAAACTTTGTAGCCCCTGGGGGTGGCGGGTGGGGGGAATTTTGTCCAAGCCCTGGGCAAACACTGAGCTGAGGGAGGCCATGAAAGAGGCCTTGTACCTGTCCAGGGTTTAGCTCAGCAAGCTGCAAAGAAATAGGTAGCCCAAGGCAATAACGAGCAACTTGGCAAATGCGTTAAATTCTCTGTTCTCTGTCTTTCACCTGAGGCATGAGATTCCGCACCTGAGGCAAGGATTTTAGGGGAGGTAAACATCTCAACTCACACAGCCCGGCTGAGATTTCCAAACGGCACCTTTCACCTCCCTCTAGGACTTTCAGAAACAGTTATCAGTAAATCTAGTGCCCAGGTGTCCTTACTAACCCAGCTCTACATCAGCCCTCTCTGCCTAAAATACAGGGGGAAAGCAAGATGCTTTTGTGAAAACCAAACAAGTAACCCAAGCCAGTGATGCTCAGGGACATTTCTGCAAGTCCACACGGCCACAGTTTTAAACAACAAAACCAAATAAAGCTGGGTAATAAATCCTTTGCCATTTGACCTCTCAAAATGCCTGCTTACCCCACTAGGGATGGCAGGATTGCTATGGATGGCAATGGAACAGCCAAAGCTGTCACTCCCATGCGAGCAAAATAATTACCTTGGTCAAATGGAGAGGACCTTGGTCAAATGGAGAGGAAGAATCACATTCTACTAGAGGGAAATCCCTACTGATGCGTGACACCTCAGCAGCGCTATCAATCCCAGAGGCACCTCAGATGGGTGAAAAGTCCTGTCTTTTACTAATGCCATGTGAATCCCAGCCTATCATCAACACTTTCAGCACTGAGGTCCTGAACCAGAGCGGTTCCATACATCACCCTCAAAGCCAAAAACCTTCATTAGAACGGATGGAGGATCAACTCCTTTGCAATGTTTAAAAGAGGAGGGATCCTACAAGGATTCTTGTTAGCCTTTAGATATCTGACATGTAAATATTTCTATTGCCAAAAGCTTAAAAAAATAAATAAATAAATGCAGATTATTTCTTTCACTCCAGAAGATAAATTTTGCTGCTTGGTCCTGTGTGTGAATTGGGGCATGTAAGAGGATGCTCCTATATCTAAGCATTTGGACACTGAGGGGCCACTTCAGCATCACTGTTGTTCCTCAATTTCCTTTCCAAGTCTGTCATTTGCAGTCAAACTTTTCCTCTAAAGGGTTCTACATTTGGTGTTTCCCACATACGCTCTATTGAATTCAATGTAAGTATTTGTTTCCATTTATTTCCCTCTTTATCCTCCTTTTTTTTTTTTTTTTTTTTTTTTGAGGTGTGGGGGGTTTTATTTAGTGATTATTGTTTTGCTTATTTTTATTCCAAGACAACAGGAATGAAGAGGGTAATGTGAATACCTCTAGGTCTGCCCTGTATCCTTCTATACCTCTGCAAAACATGGCACCTGCTCGCATCAAAATAAATAAAGAGTTTATTTCATTTAAAAGCAAGATAAAGGGTGGAAAAGTTCAATTTCCCACAGCACTTGAGGGCAGCTGGAGCAATGGGGTTCACAGCACTAAAAACTAAGAGAGTATTTCCAACAACTGCAGGATGCTCAACACCCAACAGGTTCTGACAAGACTGGCTGTAAAAGGAGCTTTGGCTTCTTTTTCATTTACACAGTAATGAAATTTTTTAAAAAGTCTTATTGGTCAAGATTTTTGAAAGAAATAGTGCTTCTGGATTTTCAGGAATCACCTGGTAATTGTTCTGTACAGGTCAGAAACAATTAACCTAAATCCTGCAAGCTTCTAGTGGGAGTATAATTTTATTTTAGGATTGCACTGTAATTCCAGCAGTGTGATTTCTGTAGGGCTACGAGGTCCTTGCTGCTTTCATACTGCAAGGCACTACATAAATTGTAACCATGACAAGGCTGCGATACTCAGCAGGACTACTCACAGCTCAAGTGTCATTATGTGACATATGAGACATGGAGATTTATTAATAACTCAGCACTCCTAGGGGGAAACAACCATCCATTCTTTTTTTATTTCCTCTTCCTCGGGGATTACTGCCTCAACCTGGGCATGGGAGGACAAACACACATTCAAACCATGTTGCAGTCAAGCAAGATCTCTGCTTGGCCTCCTGCAAACTTTAATGTGTCATGAAGTCATCCTAGCCCAGGGCTCCACTTCCCTTCCAAAGAGTGTGTGATCACGGGCTGGATGCCACCAGGCTCATGGGGCCCATGTTTCCAGTGATGAGAAATCAGTTCCTACCCTACTTGTCAAGAAATGAAGTGCCCAGGAGTGGGAAGGTCGAGGACAATCCATGGAACTGCTCTGTCTGCAGAGGAAGTTGTAGGGCTAAACCTCAAATATAGTTGGACCTGTAATTTTAAAAACATGTGGGGTAATAGGTGGCCAATCAGTGATGTTCGTTCTGAATTTCAGTCAAAAAGATCAAATCCCTCACCTCCATCCCTTGTAGCCTTCCAGTCTTGGGCTGTTGAATTTTCCATGCCAGACACCAGTGATTGTTTTCCAAAGAGCCAGTGCATATCAAAAGAGAATTTATCAAATTTTTCATCAGTGTTCAGTTATAAAAATATTTTTAGGCTATGGATACTTCCAAAAGTAGTGGAAGTGGACCTTTACATTAGTTCCTGTGAACTCTTTCATCTGTACATCTTTTAAGTAAAGAATCTTTTCTGCACTTTATAAATTATGAAGTTATTGCAGAAAGACTTTATGGTGTTATTTTATGAGCAACTACTTTCTAAAAAAAAAAGAAAATAGAATCCCAGGTTTTCAAGTTTCTAAGAAAATTGTATCTACTTGAACCATCTTGCATAGAAATAGCTTACTCGACATGGAAATTAGCTGAATAGGAAATTACTTTATAGAACCTTCTGTAAAATTCTGTGAACTTAACTCTAATTTAAAATTTGTTTTTCATTTGTTCAGTGTCAAAAAGGCAAGTAGTGCTGCTGTAGCAATTTGAATCTCTGCCTTGGGAAGCACAATCCAAGTTCTTGGGGCACTGTTTCCTCATTAGCCATTCTCCAAAGAACAAACTGACAATAATGGATTTAGTATTCCCAAGATAATGCTGAGTGTACTTTACTGCTGAGTTGGCCACCTCTTCACCAAAACTCCTGTCATTTATCTGGGGAAGGAAGGCAGTGTATGGTCAACTTGAAGGAGTTTATCACCATGATGAATTTATTATCAGGTTTTGAATTCTTAAAAGCAGGCAGAAAAGATCAGGACTTCTCTACCTGCTATAAAATCCAGAGATGGAAAACAGGTCAGGAATGGAATCACCTTGCAGTTGTGAATGAATCTTTGGGTTAATTCTTGGCATAGAGTGCATGGTCACCTCATGACAGAGTGATTTCCGAGGCCTTCTGTGTTCTCCTTGTCTTTAAGCAATTCTATCAACTATCAAAAACAAAATGATGCCACAGCCTATCAGGAAGAATTGTTTTCTTCACAGAGAAGAATTTCACGTGCATTGTTTGGAGGGAAGGGATCAGGAAGGAGCCACATAAAGGAAACCAGAGAAACAGATATTCCCTGGCTTTTATCAGTCCTCATGCACACCCTTCCCAGCAGATGTTCCCAAGTTTTAGTTCAGTGCTGAAAAACAAATTAAAACCATTATCTTTGTAGTTTCTTATATTGAAGAGAATCCATCATTCACAGCCCAGAGAGAAGATGACAAAGAATCTTCCCAGACAATTTCACCTACAACCGAGTTTTACAAGACTCATCTACTTTGAAACTAAAAACAAGAACAAGATGAACATGCAGCAGGTAATTCTAATTTTAAGAGCCTCATTTGACATAATGATAAGTTATCTTCAACTCCATAATTTGTACAAGTGCCACCAGAGAAAGACGAATGCCTTTCAAAACCATTTGGTCTCTGCTTGAAAAGCAGCAGATCTGGCAATTGAATCTTTCCCCTAAAAAAATAAATCAAAAACCACCGCAGCAAAACCAAGCAGAAAGCTAAAACCTGATCTAAGAGGAAGCCAAGACAGCCCCAGGGAGAGAAGTACCTGATGACAAGGGTGACTTAAAGTAACAGTGATAAAATTGACTACCAGCCGTTATTTGATCCCCACTAGTTTATCTGCCCTTAACTTCTTGGAGAACAGAACAAAATCTAAATATCTGGCATGGTACAGAACAAATGCAGGAAACCTCATCACAGGCATCTACAGATGAAAGAGCATCAGGAACTACAGAACACAGAAACTACAGATGGGCATCAGTGAGGCTGGTTTTGGAGACCATTCAACAGTAACAGCCAAGAAGACTCTTTATCCTATATACACACAGATTTATCTGCTTTTTTGATCTTAAGCACAGCCCTCCTGCTCCCCTGGACCAAGAGAATGCAAGGACAGCAAGTGGGGATGAGAGAAGACAAGCCCAGATACCTTTGGTGTAAAGATCAAACTTGCAAGCAAGGGAAATACCACAGGAGACATTCCTATCTCCTACAGAGTCCATTTCCATTTCTAAGGGAACAAGAAGGCTGACAGCCTCTACAATTAACCCACAGATGCCAAGAGATGATTCTGCTTCCCAGTAAAAAGAAACAGGGAAAGACCATTTCTTTCCTGCCGTGTGGGTCCTGTTAACACTCAGTCTGGAGCTCCTCCTCTGGTCTGTCAGCACACAGGGGCTGGAAAAGCACAGTGACAGAGGCTCATCCACGTGGGGATAAATGTCAGGAGAGAAGGGACAGCAAAGAGCCAGCAAGCAGCAGGCAGGAAATACTGCATGGAATCACGTCCCCAGGAATCTCCATGAGGTGAAATCAGAGCCTGTTATTAATCTATCCAGACACTGAGACCCAGGAGCTGGAGTAAATCCGATTAAATTCCCACTGTACCAGTGGCTAGAAGCCAAGCAGGTCTTTCTTTTCTTTTGTACGGTGACCCAAAGGATATTTCTCTCTGCTTCATTGCATAAACACACTGCTTTAAAATAAAACAAAACCAACAAATAAATAAATAAAAACAGGAAAAGGAAAAAAAAAAAAAAAAAAAAAAAAAAAAAAAAAAAAAAAAGCAGAAGATCAAAAACATCAGGTGAATTTTAGTATGGCAGTAAGGTCCTTAGAGATGCAACCCAAAGGGAGGAGAAAAACTTAGTTATTTCCTAGCCTGGAGTGCTGCAATAGTGGTGGAGAAGGCAGTCCTCCTCCACCCTTCAGCGTGGGATAGGAAGAGTCCTTGAACAGATTAAAGACAGCTAAACAGGGGTTAAAAGCAAATCTTTGCCGTGGGGAGTTTTGCAAAGCACAAGACAAGTAAACAAAACAGATCTTAAAGAAGAATAATCCCATTACAGCGGGACAATAGAGGAAAAAAATAATCCTGGATTATTTAGGAGAGTTAAGTTTTTCAATTCTCAGAAGTAGATGAGAAGCTGAGCTGAGTGACACAATGACAGAGTGACCAAGGAGCCCAATCCTCCCGCCCCAACCACCAGCTCAGTACCCTGCAAGCACAGCTGGAGCTGTGATAAGAAACTGCTGAATGCTCCTTACCTGCCCTGGCCTTGATGGCTCTGGTGTTTGTCAAAGCTTTTTGAAAAACCAAATGCAAAAGACAAAAAAAACCCCAAACAAACAAAAAGAAAAAAACAGCCAAAAAAAAAAAAAATCACCAAATCAAACAAAGAGAAAAAGGAAAAAAAAATCAAAGCTAAACAACAAAAGAAACACAACGCAGAGATGTTTCTTAAAAGCCAACAGCATCACATATCAGCTGCCAGCCAAGCAGATCTTCCAGGAGATGGAGATTTAAGGCACGTTTTGCTTGCCCTGTCAAGGGAGACGATTTCAGAGACTTCTTAAAAAGACAGCAATTCGGGTTAAAAAAATTTAAACAAACCAAAACGTATCAGCGCTTTAAAGGTTAACGGCCTCTGCTGAACAACATGCGTTTATCCAACCACATCCTAGAGTAGTTTTTTCAGCCCCGAGACCAATGAGCACAGCTAAGAGGAGGGCCTTGGAATGGTGGAGAGGCTGAGTTACCCCCTCCCCTCAGCCTTCCCTTTCTCCACCTCCCCCTCATTTTTTTTCCCTTCTTTTCTTTTTTTTTTTTTTTTTTTTTTTAGTTTAGTAAATTAATGCAGCAAGAAACTCTCAAGATCTGGCGAGTCCTAGCAAGGGAGAGAGGGGAGAGGGGAGATGAGATGCATTAGGAGGACACTGAGCCACTTTCTTTCCCAGCACAATGGAAGTGCTTCCCAAGAAACTTCCCCTTCGCTCCCCTCCACTCTAGCCCTGAGCGATGGGACACCTTCCCTACAGCAGCAATAACTTATTCGGGAGGAAAATAGCCCAGGAAGGAGGAATCAACAGCAGCCAAACGGCGGGCAGGAGAGCGACACAACCGGGACTGCAGCACGGCTCCACACTGACAAATTCCTGTGGATGTAATTAGGAAGACACGCCGGCCAGCAGCGGAGATTAAACCCTGGGTTGTTGAGGGTCGTCTTCCCCCCCGCTCCCACCTCACCGCCAGCACCCTGATGGCAAACCTACACCCGCTGCGTCCGCCCCTGTCGCCAGCCTGATGTCCGGAGCGACATCCCGCTGAAGGGAGGGTTCCGTGCGGGCAGCCCGGAGCCCCGGCCCCGAGCAGCACTGCAGTGGCGGCGCGGGGGGCCGGCGGAGGAGGGACGAGAGGAGACAGCGGCGGAGAGGAGCGGAGCTGTCCGCGGTGCTGAGCGGAGCTGTCCGCGGCGCCGAGCGGAGCTGTCCGCGGTGCTGAGCGGAGCTGTCCGCGGCGCCGAGCGGAGCTGTCCGCGGTGCTGAGCGGAGCTGCCCGCGGTGCTGAGCGGAGCTGTCCGCGGCGCCGAGCGGAGCTGCCCGCGGTGCTGAGCGGAGCTGTCCGCGGTGCTGAGCGGAGCTGTCCGCGGCGCCGAGCGGAGCTGCCCGCGGTGCTGAGCGGAGCTGTCCGCGGTGCTGAGCGGAGCTGTCCGCGGCGCCGAGCGGAGCTGCCCGCGGTGCTGAGCGGAGCTGTCCGCGGTGCTGAGCGGAGCTGCCCGCGGTGCCGAGCGGAGCTGTCCGCGGTGCCGAGCGGAGCTGTCCGCGGTGCTGAGCGGAGCTGTCCGCGGCGCCGAGCGGAGCTGCCCGCGGTGCTGAGCGGAGCTGCCCGCGGTGCTGAGCGGGGCGCGCCGGGCGCTGTCCGTGGTGCTGAGCACGGCTGCCCGCCCCGTGCCCCGGCCGTGCCGGGGTTGTTTTGCTCTCCCCACTGCTTCTCCCCAAGTGCCCGGGTACTTTATTGGCCAACCCCACCGGCCCACCCCTCACGGAGTACAAAAAAAAAAAAAAAAAAAGACAACAACAACAGCGAGAGCTGGAAAAATGTGCAACGTCAACGCGCTCGGAGTCTACGTGTGGGAGACGATCGTTTTCTTCAGGTAAGGCTGGGCTGGACGCGAGGAGCGCGGCCGGGCTGGGCACCCTGCACACCCCAGCTCGGGGCTGACGGCAGCTCTCCCCTGCCCCGAGCTGCCCTTTGCCTCCCCTCGCTGTCCCGGGCTTGCTCTTGCACTGCCCCGGGCTCGGGACGTTCCGCGGCTCGGGGAGTTACTCCGTTTAATTAGCACCGCAATCTCGCTAACCGCAGTGCTGAAAACACCGACCCCGGCTGCTTGCAAAGTGACAGCTAGTGGCGGCTGGCAATGCTGCACTTGAATTTGCCGGGGTAAATATTCCCACCTCGCCCCCTCCCCATCCTCAGACTGCAGGTGAGTTCCGTGGGATGCTGTCAGTGCCTCCCTCTGAGGGCTCACCCTCTGTCCTTAGCTGGTTGTGCTTAAAATCACCGAAAGCAAAGAGCTATCTCCTTCCTTCCCAACTTTTTTCCTTTCATGTTGTTTTGAATATTCTTTCTTTGCAGAATCTAAATGAAAGCCAAAGGGGATGGGGGAGCTTTTTCCAGTTGTGCCCATTATCCCCCAGCTGTATTTTGGCTCTGGTTTAGATGTGTTCAGTTTCTCACTAAGGCTGAGATAGAAGGAACAGCTTTAATCTTAAAGAATTGCATCTTGTCCATCTATCCTTCAGTGCTTTTATTAAATGGACAAAAAGATTGGATGGTAGAAGCTTCTATATTTCAATGAAAAATGCAGGCTGCTGTAGCAAGTGAGAGACACTAGATATAGGCAATTGGAGAAAATAACCCTGTTTCATGACCTGAACTTGCTCATCAGTCTCAGCCTTCAATTCAGTTGTGTGGCTCTTACTTCTGTGTTTAGTCAAAGTCTCATCTTGTACTTTAATGTGAAAACACAGACATCATTTGCATAAAATCATTGACATAATACTTATTATTTTATGAATTGCTGTAGCAGACCTGCGAATACTGGCCAGACTTTGAGCTTGCATTCTCTTTCCTTTTGTACACAGGAGTCTTTCTAGGTATAAGAAATGGAATACACCCACTTTTTCCTGTAATTCTACAGAAATTCAGAGACAGTAAGCTTGTGTCATGAACTCAAAGCAGTAAATGTTTATGTTAGGTGAAAGAAGAGTTCTAGAAATAACTAATATCGGCAGTCTCTGAGAAGCAGTGCCCAACAGCCAACACTTCAGAGCCATCCTTTCTCATCCTAGACACAAGTGTATTGCAGCCCTGCACGACACAGTGGGATGGGCTGACAGGGAGCAAATGGATGTGCAATAAACTCCTAGTTCAACAGTGGGGAAGTATTGGGTTAAAAAAACAAACAAGACTAAACAACACAAACACCAGGAAGCAAAATGAAAAACACACAACTGAAAAAGAAGGACTATTTCCAGGCTTGCATTTGCTATGTCGCTGGTACTGAAGCCTCTGTCTGGGTCTCCTCTGAAGTGCCAGAACAGTGAAATTGATGCACACTCGTCCTCAGATCCTGCTCACAATTGTGAGCACACCACACGTGTGAGCACCGACAGGTTCCCAGCACATCAATCACAGCCATGGGCATTCAAACCCTGGTAAACCAGTCACTTCAGATTCTAGTGTACACAGACATATGTGGTATTACATCATATTGCATCCAAAATGTATTTCTAGAACTTTAATTTCCCCAAAATCAACATTTAAGAATATTTGAAAATGTTTTCATTCAATTACAGAGAAAGGATGAAATCAAATTGGTTTATATACTGCAATCATTTTTGAAATACATTATAAAAAATACTCCACAAAAAAATCAGTAATTCCTGCTCAGAACTGACTATATGCAATGTTTTTATTTTTTTTTTTTTTCCTCCTTCTTTGTGTTATGTGTTCAGTTTATTACAGGCCAAAAATCTACCAGCCTTTCTAGTCTAGGAATAGCTTTGCTATTTCAGTTTCAGTAAGAGAAATTTATTAATTAACAGTCATTCATAAATTTAGTGTGCCAATTACTCCTGCACTCAGCCATACATGATGTTTAACAAACCCAAAGCTGATAATCCAATAATCCATAAGAGAAATATGCATTGCTTTGAATTACAAAGTGCACCATGCTTTATTGTCAGTCTGTCAAAAATATTCTGGAAAGAGAATCCATTATATGTTAGCACATATAATACACAAATATTTTAAAAAATAAATAAATCTAACATTCCAAGGAAAATTATATACAGCCAATATAGAAATTAAGGCTAGATTTATTGCTTAACAAAAATGTCCTCCACCAGCCTTTTAAAAAACAAGACCCCGTGGGAAAGAGTAACAGCTGGTGTGTGAATGCAAACATTATGGTATTGCCAATATAATATTTGTTTCTGTTCCAGTTGGGATGTTTTAGAAGGAATTTGTGATATGTGGCTTATTCTGACATGCCTTTCTTCATGGAAGAGCATTTCCCATCCTGCTACCTGCCTCTCAGACTGCAGTCACTTAGCTGTGACTCAGGCTTTTACTGGGAACCTGGGCAGAGGCAGGGATGGGAACTGGGTAGGGATGGGGGAGGAAGACAGTTTGTTTGACCAAGCTTTCCTTGCAGGTATCTAGGTAAAGCAAAGTGCTAGTTCTTTAAAATAAATTGGACAGTTTGGGGCAATATTGGACATCGGGATTTCCAGATGTCCTGCTAATATCTGTAGAGACATTTATAATCAATCATTCTCCCAAAGTCTAACTACACACCCTGAATGTTCAGTTGTGAATTCCCTCATGCAGAACAAAATGGTCCCTTATCCTGTGATGATCTTGCCTGGACTTTCTGTGGTACCATTAAATTTTAATAGCTGTAATGGTTCAGAAACCCCACTGTGTAAGCTGGAGGTAGGAATGTTCCTTATCAAATTAGGAGAGAAAAGATGCCCTAGAACTGACACCTTACCCAAATGGACACTGTCCTGTGAGGCTTTGAAAACCTCTGGGCCTGATTTTAGTCCTAATATCAGGAATCAGCAGCACAACTTTGTGACTCAAGATCAGGGCTGGCCCCTCATGAACAACAACCTGTCAGCTATCAGGAGTGATTCAAGGCAACTGCTCCAAGTGAGTCACAGGCTAAAAGTTGCTGCCAGCCTCAGTCCCTATTGGATTGCTCCAACTGGCGTGTTTATATTCCCTCCTGTCAGTAACAGAGCTCTTCATTGCCAGTTTTTAAAACAACAAGAAGGTGCCCCTGTGAACAGCCTCAAGTTTGTGGGGAGGGAAAAAAAAAAAAAAAAAACAACAAACATGAACAAACCTTCTCCTAAAACTCTCCTGGCAAGTAAACGGGATGGTTGGAGAGCTGCTGGTTTAATCTCCTTGAAAATACCACGAGAGAAAAGGCAGGGGAAGAATGAGAATAACCTGCATTCTAAGGCTCCTGCTATAGCTCTGCAGGGAGAGGTGACATTACAGAGTGAAATCCTAACCAGAGACTTCCAGAGCCACAAGATAAACAGTGTAACAGATATTCTCAATAGTCACAGATTATTTTCCCTGTGCTGACTGAAATCTACTAGAAGTTGTGCCTTATGACCTGTTGTGCCTCTGCAAGAGTCTCTCATTTCCATGAAATAAAAATGCTTTAGAAAAGTCTTGGACCAGATGGTTCTGAGGATACTCTTTAGCTGCTATGGTCTGCAACCTTTAATAACCCCATTAGAGACCCTGCTAAAAGGGTTACAGAGCCAAGGTTTTAAAATGCGATGATGTAGACAATTCTAGAAACCCTTATAAATCATTCTGTAAAGAAAGATTAATTTGGTGTCATTGCATGAAAAGCACAAAATTTCTGGGACCCTGCCTTCTGCAGGAACTTTGATCCATCCATCCTGACTCTTGCATTTAAGACAAATCAACACAAACTACACAAAACATTTTCTAACAGCCCAGTCTTAACCTTCTTCTCAGCCAAAGAGCTGCCTTAAACAACTCCAGACCTGCTCTGTGGATAGTTCAGAGCAAAAGACAGGCTCCACAAATGTCTGTGAAAAAACCCTCATATTCTTTCCCCCCCCAGCCTTAGGTTGGGTACAAAGAGCAGGAAAACCCTAAATAACCAACTTGCTTATCAAAACCACTGCAACGAATGTTGCAGTTTCTGAGGTGGACTAATAAAACACCCTTGGTCTCTGAGGCACTGATGCTGTGCAGATTTTAGGTAATGTGGGCTGGCAGTCCACCGTGGCTTGCTCTGAACATTACCCCAGAGTGCAGCAAACCCCACTGGCAGAACAGAGATTTATTTTTCAAATACCAGAGAGGAGCTGCTTCTGAAAATGAGATTGAGATGTGGAGGGAATGGTCAGACCCAGCCCTTACATGCAAAGGCACTACAGAAACTTCCTTCAAAAACAAGAATTTAGGCATGGGAATTCTCATTCTCCTTCTCCCGTAAGAGATTTTAGAGACCCTTAGGTATGGAGCAAGTCAGCAACCCTCTGCCTCAGAGTGCCCCAGGTTTAACAGCACAGCAAAAGGCTCAGGAATTCACTCTGCTGCTGACCAAGTGATTCCAGCCAGAAAGGAAACAAACAGCACAGGGCAGCTCCCCCTGGTCCTGGGCAAACACATCCCCTGTGAGCTGGAGAAATTCATCTCACCAAACCCTCATGAGCTGACCTGGATAGAAAAGGATCTCAACATCTGAATTAAGAAGTTAATCAACGTCCAAAATTAAATTACTTTATTATCCCAGCCCCGAGCAGCAATCATTCATCTGCAATAGGAAACCAGCTGACGGGCCTGTTCTCATTTCACACCAGCATGCAGGTTAAAAGGACTCTCCAAATTCCAGTGTCAAGAACAAGATGTCAGACCACCTAATGAACATAATTGCTATTTAGGTACTGATGAAAGACAAGGGTGTTAAAAAAGAAATCATGCTTTCAAAATCACACAAATTCACAACATTTAATTATGTTAAGTCACATCACCTATTCTCACTTGCTTATTTTCTATAACCTGGAGCTTTTCTGAGATCTCAAAGTGATCAATGTTAAGACAACAGATAGGCTGTTTACAAATTATGATTTCCATTTGATTTATTTGCCAGTATCAGCTCTCACTGTTGTGGCACATTAAATCAGAGTTTCACTATTTCCAGTAAATTACCCTTTTGCTCTCATTACCTGGCATGTTTCTACTGACCTTTATCTATCAGCAAGAGCACAAATCATTGGGTTTTTTATGAACTATGGTTTCACTTGTACACCTCATACCTTCCAAAAGAAAGGATTCATCATAAGCTTTCAAAAGCTAAAAATGTCATTCCAGCACACACTCCTCACCACAGTTTGATTCAATTTTTTGATGGATGAAGAAAGTCATTCCAAGAACTTTTGATAACTTTAGTTTGGGGGGGGAAAAAATCCAACCAAATGACAAAAACCCAAGCCAGCAACACACCAAAAGCCAACATCAGCTTGGGATACATGAAGCAAAAAGGAAGGAGTGAGAGAAGCAGGAATTCCTCCTCCATGGCACTGGAAGGATCATTAGCAGCCATGACCAGAAAACTCAACACCTGACTGTCTGGCTGCTGACTTCCAGACCTACTTGAACAGCCCAGGAAAGAGCAACTTTTGCACTGCACCCAGCTTAATAAACTATTGCTAATTCAACAGGTCAGTGCCCTTTAAAGAGACAAAAAAATTCAAGGATTTCTTTTCTCTCACCCTTCCCCCAAAGTATCCAAACCATTTACATTTGTGTTTACAAAGGCAGACAGAACTGAAGCCATTTCCCTCCAGAGGAGTTGGTTTGCATTGGGATTTCTTTGCCAAGATTGGTGCAAAATGTTACAGTTCCCTTCCCCTTTTGGGAAAGTGCTGATACAGTCCAGCTGATCTGGTGCTATCGATCACATACACACCCCAAGCTGCTCTTAAATCTCTCTGATGCTTCAAGAGACTAATGCACAAAAACTGAAGAAAATACAGAAATACAATATTCGTACTCCCTTCAGCAAGGCCACAGCCCAGAGGGGGCCTGTAGAGAGCAGAAATAGATGGAGGCAGCTGCACCCATTGCCCGCAGGAGCTGAGCTTTTCCCATTATGCAGACAATTAGTCCATCCATACAAGGCACCTGAGCTGCTGATTTGGGGACTGCACCACGTCTGGCTGTACAGGGGCACCATTGGCATCCTGTAAATACATCTCTGCTGGGTATGAGTGCCAGCAAGAAGAGCAGGAGAAATCTTAATTTACCAAGCCCTACAAAATTTAGATTTTTTGAGGAGAGCAAAACAAAAGAAAGCACTGAAGCACCCCTGCTTTCCTTTTGATTTCTCCTTCTTCACTCTTCCATGGAGGCTCACAACCTGCTAGGGAAAAAAAAATTAAAAAAGGAAGAAAAGGGAAAAAAAAAAAAAAAAAAAAAAATAGACAAAAACGCAAGTGCCTTAGCAGACAGCCAGGGAACCTTGTCGTGTTTATCAGTGCCTCATTGTGGGGTGGGAGAAGAGGGAACAGAGCACCAGGGGGTTGCCAAGCCCAGGAGTGTCGCATGGCTGGAACAGCAGGGCTTGCAGTGCCATCAATCATCCCCGGGCTGCCTTCAGAGCAGAGCTGCCGACAGCAGCTCCCCTCGCCCTGCCAGCGGCGCCTGCCACCACTCGCCCAGAATGCAAATCCCGTCCCCCGGCCCCGGCAGGGCCGGAGCAAACACACAAATCAATTAAACAGCAGCGCAAGTGGGATCGGGGGTGGATCTCGCCACTGCCACGCAGCAAAAGGCAGCTGAGCCAGGAATCCTGCAGGAAATCCAAACAAAATCATGGCTTGGTCACCTTTACTTGATTTCTTCTGATTTTGTTTTTATTCTTTTATTTCAGCTGATGCCAGTAAAAAGATGCATTGTATAAAGCCTCGAGCAGAGCCCCTTCCTCCCCTCGTTTATGGGGGAGTTACAAAACCTGAAAGCTTGCAAGGGCCAGCTGTTATCAGCACCCTTTATAAAAGCTCTAGCCCTAAATGTCCTTGCTGGTGCCCACGGCACCTGTGCAATGTTGGTTCAGTCCCCATTACAGCAGGATAACACCACAGGATAATACCACAGTTATTAGCTCAGTGAGGAGTGGAGAACCTCTGGCTTGCTGGGTGAGGGAACCTTTCCTTATAAGAATGTGAAGACAGGCTGTGGACAAAATAAGTGACTTTCTGAGGGGTATGTTTACAATCCTGTCTCCATTTGCTCCCAGTTCTTTCACCCTCTGGAAGAATTGCTGACCAGGGCAATAGTTGCTGGCACACCCACACACAACACAGAATTCTTCCCCCCACCAGGTCTCCCAAGATCTCATTTAGAACCCAAAATGTGTGTATCCCACCTCTGCCACCACCCCATGGGCCTGGGAATTGCAAGCATTGTCCAGCTTCCAGCCCCATCCATCACACCCTGACAGAGCTGTGGATTTTGAAACCATCTCCCTGCAGTGGGGCTGACAAAGCAGCAGCCTCATCAAACACAGCTTGCTCTCCCTGCACCAGGGCTGAAAAGGTGGAGTTTGGCTTCTTCAGTTCCCTGACAAAACAAAGTCAGAGGGCACTTGGAGTGAGAAGGAGAAAATCCCCCCTGGGCAGCAGACCCAGGGCTTTAGCCACACATTCCAGAAGTTACAGTTCATTACTGCTCAGGGATAAACTGATGAATTACACCAGGAATCACAGAAGGCACAGAGGGAACATTCAAATCCAGCAGCGTATTTGCATTGCAATGACAACAATCAATTCCATCAGAAAACATCAACATGAGCCCTCTCATCACACAGCTCCTTTTGCACAGCACAAAATTCATCAGACAGCCCCAGTTTTACCACAGGACCACAGTTTTGTACGTAGGTTACACAGGTTAGCTCAGGAGACATCTTCAAAGGATCTGCAGCAAAAAAAGTTCCCGTTTCAGAAGATAAAATCCACCACCACTCAGAACTACATGTCACATCTCTTAAAAGAATTCTATTTGTATCACTTCTGATTTAACAAAAAAGAAGTTACAACACCCTTGCCCGATCTTAATGAGCAGCATAAATCCTTAAACTAAAACTAATTTTTAAAAAGCTGCTGTAGTGAGCTATTTGAACTGCTGAAAACGCACCCCAGAGCTGCAGAGCTATAGATAGAAGAGCAGCCACGACTTCTCGTAATTCTCTGACACTTGTCTGGTCTGTGATCTAAAACCCTCTGACGTCAATTGAGGTTCCCATTGCAGCTCTCCATCCAAACACCAAATCAGGAGCATATCAGCAAAGAGAATATTCTTACCTAGATGATGAAGTTTCATCTTGTTAAGACGTTTTCCCCTCTTTATTTACTGCCTTCAGGAGGGCTGTTTATACACAGCTTTGAATATCTGACTAGCCCTCCTGACTTTAAAAGGAATATTCAGGGTGTGTGTGTGAAGCTACAGACACATGCTTTTGTCTTTGCAAAGATGTTTTCCCCTTTGTTTTTCAAGAAAAAAAACAAAAAGCAATTATGATTTTATTTTGTTCATAAGCCTCTCAGTATAGGCACAGGTAAGAGTCAATGCTGGTGTGTGCTGGATTTGTCTCACAAGTGCGTAAAACCTCAGCTTTGACTTCTCTGTTCTTTGAACTGTTTTCAAACCTATCTCAGAGGCTTAGGGTCATACATCACCAGAAAGTCACTGCATGGGCTCCAAGGGCTGTAGATGCTTCTGGAAGAGGGAATAGTTGAGAAAGTCACAAGAGACAATGTCTGTGGCTCAAAAATTAATTTAACAAACACTTTTTAGAATGCAATAAGCAAGAGTCACCACACAACAACAATCCTTGTGAGGAGCAGAGACCCAGCAGAAAACTGAACGTTATTCCCATATAATTTATTGGTCTCCCTGTGCTATTCCCAACTATATAAAACATGCAGATTTCTCCTCCCCCCCAGCCAATTGTGTAGTCATTTATTATTTTCTTACTGCTCCATCCAGGCAGCGTCAGCAAATGTTCCAAGTGCTGGTGTCTTTCCATAGAGTTAATCAGTGTAATTGGGATGGTTTATAGTTCTGGACAGAGTGTTTTGCCATATGGCAGAGGAGCCATGGGCTGCAGGAACGTGGCAGCAGAGCACAGAGACACCAGAATGCTGCAGTCTGAGGAGATTTTTCTCACTCCAGTAAAGTTGTTACAGCTTTCCCTGGATGGGAATGATCACAGAGGGTTAATTCCCTGAGGTTCATGAAAAAGTGCCTCCCAGCTCCTCTCCTCATGTACAGCCACAGGGACCAGTGACAGGATGGGTTGTGCAGGACCTTTGAGAGTGTTTTGGGATAGTTTGGGTTAAAACTTTAACTGATTACATCCTGTGACTACTGCAATGCAGCTACTTCTGGTGCAAGAGCTAGAACTGGTTTAAAGAGCTCACAGCAACAGAGCACAGCCTTCCAGGACAGAAACATTTAACAAGTCTACTCTTTCTTTCTTGTCCCCATCCTCCTGCCACTAATGGAGATAAATAATAGCTCATTGCCCATTTATTTCTCAGAGTGAAATCTCTCCACAGCTTCTCAATTTCTGTATTTCTCCAGTCTCACTGGACACATCTACTTTCCCATCCTGTTCCCATATTCAGGCCCTGCTCCCTGCCTCTCCTGCATAAACACTCAGCTGAATTAAGAAAACAACCATGTCCAAATTTCCTTCCCGCCTGTGAGAATTAACTTTAAAATTCACCCCTGAGTACACCCCACACACCAGCCAGCAGCTGAGCATGACCAAGGGATTGAGATCACTCCTGTTCAATCAGCACAACTGTAACACTCACAGCTCCTTCTACTCAGCACCAGGATAGGCCAAAAATTCAGCACTGGGGCTCTCTTCTTCCACACACCTCCACTATTCCATCTCCTTTCCACCTCTAATGCTGCAGACCAGAAATTCAGACAAGGTGATGGAGAAAAACAGGCAGGCAATGAGTTTCATCCTATTTAATTGAATTGCATATCAATATTGATTGTGCTATTAATTTTGATAGTAAATCTAATCATTAAAATAAAAAGTCTGCTTGCAGTCTCTGCCAAGCCTTCCCAGCAAGGGTCTGGCAGCATTCCCCTCCAGAAAACATGTTGGTATGCAGTCAGAAATAAATGTCTGGGTGCAGAGTTTAGGGCTGCCCCTTTTTATTTTTGCCAGGACAATCTGTTCTTCCTGCTGCAGAGGAGAAGAGAGAGACAGGCAGCCCCAGCGTCCTTTGAATCCAGGCTGGGCTCTGCTGAGCTCCAGGAGCTTCTCAGGGGCCTCTGTGCCCAGAAAGAGGATTCAGTAAGGGGAAGCAGAGTTCCCCTGGGCTGCACTTGTTCATCATGGACAGCACGATACCTTTCTGTGCTATCTGATGTTCTCTGTGCACCTCTCAGAGCCTGCTGGAGTCAATAAAACGAAGCTGATGAATTCTCCCATGTCCCCAAGCCCCAGCACAGCCCCAGCCTGGCTCTGGAGGTAATGGGGGAAGCAGTTATTCCCCACACCTCAGCCTGCCTCAGCCCTGATGGATATTTCCCTCCCCTGGGACATCTGCTGAAAGAACTTGTCACATTTGAAGGACAAATGTGTGAGGCAGCTCACCTGAATGCTATTCCCAGCACATCCCTGACAGGGCTTCTGGTTTGCTGTGTTTCAAAAATAAAAAGAAAAAACCCCAAACAAACCACTTCAGAAACCTTTGCTGAGGAGCACAGAACCAGGGTAGGGGGTGAGGTATCTTCTGTCTCCCCAGCCTGCAGAGGTCCCACTTCAGTGGCACCACTTTGCCTTCAGAGGCACCTGAGCCTTCCACACTTTGCAGAAAGATATTTCCTCTGTAAACACTTGTTTTGCAACAGTTTGTTTCTGCTGCCAGACATAATTTTTTACACTCAGAATTAATGATTAACAATTGAATTATTTGACAAGGGAATAGAGGCCCTGTGCTAATTAAATTCCTTCATCACTCCTCTTTGAAAAGAAAAAAAAAGAGAAGAAAAATATATTTCTCAGTATCAGCATTCAGCCAGAACAGGGCATTTTGTGATGTTGGACTTAATTAGATGGACAATCATGGCCACAGCCAAAAAAAAAAAAAAAAAAAAAAAAAAAAAAATAGAGAAAGTATGAAAATATTGCCCAAGGATCATGAAAATGGGAGGAGGAAGAGAAGGAAACAGCCAACTGGGGAGCCAGGAATCAAGTGAACAGACACAATCCAGACAGCAGAAGAGCCACTTTCTAAACCAAATAATTGTTTACAAGAATATATCATCTGTTTAGCTGAAACAAAAGGATGGAGACAGAATAAACAGTGCCTGTACAAGCTGAGAAAAACCAGCAATAGGTGTCCTGCAAAGCTTGAGTGCTCTGTTTTAAGCTCAGCAATCCTGAGCTGCTGGGCTGCTCATCTCCAGCACTTTCACATGCTGCTCGTGGGCTGGACCTCCCGGGGGCTCGCCGGTGTCTGCTTACACGCCAGCATTAATATCACCAAAGATTATACTAGTTCATCGACCCTTTGAAGAGATCCTTCCCATTGTAGCTGCTGTGATGATTGCCTGATGGCACTTTCTCAGCCAGATCCACTAGGGATTACAGCAGCATAAATAAGATAAGCCTCTGTCTGACTGCTATTAAAATGCTCCGAGATGCTGGGCTCAGACAACTCTTACACCAGTGCAAACTCCATCCTCCGTGGGTTTGTTACAGCCTCTGCCTCCCTTTGTTTATTCACAGAATAAATCTTCTCTCCCAGAAACACAACAACCCACACTAAATTTCCAATTCTCTTCCATTGCCAATAATTTTCAAATCACTTGGCAATTTCCCTCTCCCCGTCTCTGCCGAGCCAGGAGATGAACAGTCCTGAGGGACTTTCGAGGGTGTTCTGGAAGGACTGAGGGACGGAGAAAATCCCAGAAATCTCCAAAGGCAGCACATAAAGCACTAGTCCAGACACTCCTGGAAGGCAGAGGAAGCTGGCAGATTTTTTGGGTGCTGCCCTAACTAAGCTGCTATTGCAAAGCTCAGCTGTCATAACCAGAGTGAAGATTTTGGGGCTCTGTTAGAACCCGTCCACCTAAAGCAATGGGGTGGATCAGGCTCTCTGCAGCTCCCAGTGGTTTTTCCTGACATTGTTTCTAATATAGAGAGTAGACTCAGCTGCCTGCTTGTAGAAAGGCTTTGCTGCTCCCTATGCACTGCTTTCTTGCCTTTTCTTGTTACATCCAGGGGGAGTCGAGTTTTAGGAAAGCATCTCGTAACCAAACAGAAACTGGAGGGAACTCAGAACTCACCATTCCCACGTCAACACCAAGCAGCAGCCAGGCAGATTTTAAAACATGCATCAACACACGGAAACCTGGTGTGATGGTTTCAGCACATCCCCAAAGGTGCTCCCAGGGACTGGTCATAGGGATGGGCATGAAGCTGCAGAAAGCAGTGGGGCTGGGAGAGGGTGGTGCTCTCCCAGAGGTTTCTGAGCCTCAGTTATCCAAATATTTATTCCCCTGCAGGAAGCGAGCCCATCAAATTAATTTATTTGTAACTTTGATGCAGAAAGGACGAGAAAATGGCACCCAAGAAATACAGACTCACTCATTGGAAGTGGGGTGAATATATTGAGTAGAGGCTTTCACTCTGAATTTACAGGAAAGATGGGCACCGATTTCTGTGCTTTTCCACCTCATTTTTTAAAACAAATGCCAGGGGAATTGCAGTTTCTAATTATCTTTTTCCACTTAAAGATTATTAGATGCTTATTAGGTTTGTATTGCCTCTCCCCTCCCACACACATTTTCCATTTACATATACTTCATCCAGTCTACAGTTAATGAGAAGAAATCAGTGTATTGCACTGTCTGGCATCTTGCTGAAGTGGCAGAAGTCTTTGGTTACCAAGTCATTTGCTGCTTAATTGAAATCTTTTCTCTGGACTCATTGCCATGCAGACACTCCATTGGAATGCAGTAGTCAAGCCCAATATTGATTGTCCTCCCACTTCCAGCTTTCTTCTGCATTTGCAAATCAATTGCACCCTGTTGCTTTCCTTCTAAAAACAAATTAAATTTAAAAAGTCACCCATTCCACAACCCCGTCTACCCCTAAAACACATTGGTTCTGCTTTGCATATTTTCTTGGGGCAGAAATGGGGACAAGACAAGAAAGGGGACATGGTTGTAGCAAGACCAAGATCCACACCTTGTCAGGTCACCACCGAGAAAGAAGTGCACCAGCCTGTTCAGACATGGTCCAGTGTAGGGGTGGATTGGGAGTGCACAAAGGAGTGAATAAAATCCTGGTTTGGGGCTCTCTCACTGGAAGTGATCTGGAATTAATCTCTCCTCTTCACTGCAAATTAAACTATTTTTAACAGTTAAAAATCCAGCAATCAGAGAACTCTGTTGCAACTTGCAAAAGGAGCCAGACTGCAGTTGTGAGTTTGCAGGATTGAAAACCAAGACTTGGCAAGCCATTGCTGCTGACACTAGAAAAGAAAGTCAATGCAATGCAGGTTACCAGACTCCTGATTTTGAAATTATCCACCCAAGCACTGTTGAAACTCATTTGATTTTTTAAAAAAGTTCTGAGGAATCAAATGGTGCAAAATGCTCTTATCAAGACTTTGTCAAGATAACATGTCTCTTTGGGGTTTCAGCTCAAACTTGCATTGGAAGAGCTCATCTTAAGGGGTGGAATCACGTTAATGCCCTGCATAGTTACAGTCCTAAATTCTTCCCAAAAGATCTTGTGTCAGTACATAGCACTACTCCTGCAGGTTTGACAGCTGCAGAACTTCCCGAGGTGAGGCCCTCACTGTTAGAGGGCTCTGGTGTCATTTGTGAGGACATGAGTAGCCAAATAGCTCGTGCCTGTTGTAAACACCCTTAGACTTCCCAGCTGCTCTGTCAGGGGCTCCTCACCGTTCCCACTCAGCCTTTGTACTTAAAAAAATTCAAGAGTTTTGCAGAGTGTGAAGGAATGGCCTCACTTCCTCCTGAGCCCCTTCCTTTGGCTCATTGTACATTTTGCATTGCAATGCTGCCTGCGGGCTTTACCCAGCACCAGGCACCTGAACCCACAGGCTCACCCTGAGCACACGGCATAGGTGATTTGGGGGATTTTCTGGATAATCTAGGCAATTTTACTCAACACCTGCAGCCTGGGAACAGACTAGTGTTCAAGTAGAAACCGTACAAGCAGAGGGATGGTACTGAATAGTGTCTGTTCCTGTCTAGGAAGTCAAACCTTCCTGTAAAGCTGAGAATGAGCACCTAATACCAAGGGTCACCTGCTCCTGTGTGATGACAGCAACAGACTTTCTAAGCCCAAATCATCACCCTGCAGATCTTGCAGATTCCCATCCATATTGCCAGCCACAGGTTTCTGACTTCTGCAGATAAATTTGTGATTTCACTCTCTCTGCTCCAGAGTCCATACAGGTCCCAGAAAGATTCCATTTCCTTTCATCTTCAACCCAACATGAGTAAAATTTCAGCATCACACTCCAAACACTCCAGTTCTGTGCTGAACTCAGACCCTGCATTGCAGGTACCAATAGCAAAGGCTGGGCTGATCAGCAAAACCTCCCCTCTCCCCTCCAGCCCCAAAGGCTCTGCACGAGCTGTGCCATCATGTGGTGCACATTTAAACCTCCAACTCCAGATTTCTCTGATCCTACCTGCCTTTTGGAAAATCACATCGTCAGAGTACTGAATATGCTCCTTGCTATTTGCCCTGTAATTAAGCAGTAATTGCTGCCCAAGGCTAATCTCAGAGTGTATTTTACCTGTGGAGCTCAGCGCCAGAGTTCACATTTGTAATTTAGTGGCACACCAAGAAGCTATACCTAAACTCACAAAAGGATTTTCACTGCTCATCATCTCTCTTCTACTCTGGTGGCAGCTGGGATTCTGTATTTGGAGATGTTTGGGCTGGGCAAACAAATTAGCTGAGACCAGCCTCATTAGGAATTCACATGGGTACCCATCCTGCCTCAGCAGGAATAAGATGCTGACTGCTCTGTTTCTGGACCCCAAGCCCTCCCCAGCATGGGAGACACACTGAAACCTCCTCTTTATTTCTCCTTGCACAGCCTGGCAGCCTCCAAGGAAGCTGAAGCAGCAGCTCGATCTGCCCCCAAACCCATGTCTCCTTCTGACTTCTTGGATAAGCTGATGGGGCGAACTTCAGGATACGATGCCAGGATCAGACCAAATTTTAAAGGTATGCAAAAAGACCAGCTTTTTTTTTTTTTTTTTTTTTTTTTTTTTTTTTTTTTTTTTTTTTTGGGACTGAAAACTTAATGGAATCCTCATTAATATCTTCCTAATGCTATAGGAAATGTGAGTATTTATGTTCTTACAAAGTATGTACTATAATGATACTCGGCACACGGATCCTTGTAGATGTCTGGGAAAAACATCAACAAATGTCTGCTCAGAGTGGAAACAACCTTGTAAGAATTTCACATGCCATAAATATAGGCCCCCCCAATCCCTGCTCCAATATAGGGATCAAGGACCCTCTGAAACCAAGCAGGGACTGGCAGGGAGCTGAACATATTTAGAGGTTATGATAAAATCCCCAACTTTCCTTTCCCCTGAAGTCGCTGCCCACAGCACCTATGGCAGGAAATGTCCCCCCCTTACAGCCACTGCAGCCAAAGCAGCCTCTCCCATCAGCTCCAAAGAAATTCCACGAGATGTCAGGGGCAGCCTGAACCCATCCCTGTCCCCCACAGTAAAGGGGCTCTTAAGCCCAACACTGCTCTATTTTTCCCCACCCAGTTTTCCAGCCTACCCCATATTCCATGGCAGCCAAGCAGCACTGAATCAAGCCCTGGCAGAGCAACAAAAAGGGATTTCCCTTTTCTCCTCAAAACACCTCTTCTAGCAAGTGAGCTGTGGGGTTTTGTGATGGGGATTTTGGATGGCTTTTCCAGCCTGGTCTGATGGAAAATGTCCTTGCACATGGCAGAGAAGATGGAACTAGAGGGTCTCTAAGACCCTTCCCATTCAAACCATTCTATGATTTTTTTGTTTTTCTCTCTTTTTAACTGAGCTCATTTTCCCAAATCCCGCCCAGAGATAAAGCAAGGCCTGCCCCTCTCAGCCATTTCCAAAGCTCTATTTTGTTCACTTCTTTTGTTTCCTGCAACCAGTTCTCTCTCCCCTGGAGCCACTGGCAGGGCTGACAGGACTCCCAGGGCCCATTAATCACTGGTGACAGCACCTGGCACCCAGCTTTGAACAATAAACTCTGTGCTGGGCTTTTAAACCCCAAGAAAGGTGGGAATCCTGTGTCCCAGTAACCAGCCAGTCAACAGAGGACACTGCTCTTCTTATCCAAATACCAAGGAGTTAAAATACCACCGTGTAAACCTGCATACCTTTAAATTATGCACATTCACAAATTAAACTTTAATATTTAATGAAATGTATACATCCACTTCCTGCTGAAGGCAGCTGTATTGCATTTTTATTTGAGATAATTTAATTTCAGTTTTATTTCAATGAACTACACCTTCCCCTCAGGGCAGTTTTGCTGGCTTAGCCTCCCACACATAAATCAGGCTCCAATTTATATGGGAAGCATAGGAGATGTTTCACAAAGCTTGGGGTTGTAGCTCTCAAAGCACATCATTTAAATTAACTGCAGTAACTCATAAGGACGTTTTAATTGCTTAGATCTAAATGCAAATAATACCGAAGATCCATATCAGATTGATTTTTGGGGAGGGGAAGATTAACAAAAAGAAGATTGCAGCTTTTCTGTAAATGCTGTAAAGTCTGGACTTAGCTGTAGATTCACATTCTGAGAACAAATAAGTAGGATTTGGGTTTTGATTTAATTTGGAGGATGAAGTCAGGAACTCGAGCGGGGACAGAGAGGAACCTGACAGGCTTTGGGCAGGGGACCTCTCACCCAGGCTGTGCCCTTATCCCTGCTGCTGGAAAACTCCATTCCTTCACAGCTGCATCCCAGCACAGAAGAGGAATATTTCAGTGGCAGGCAGGGAATTTTCTAGAGCCTCTCACAGGCTAAAAAATACCAAAAATCCCCACCAAACCCTGCAGAAAGCTCATGGCTCACCAGACACACTGAGAAGAGCTCAGTGCCTCAACAAGAGCTGGGCTGCCCCAAGGAGCCTTCACATGCACAGGGCCAAACCCGCCCCACACCCAGGTTGATGTCAGCACTGGATCAGGGGATCCAAAATATTCCATACCTGTCAGAGTCACAAGTGTGTGCAGTCATCCAGGAGATCAGCTCAGTGTGTCCCTTGGGGAGGGGAATCACATGTTCAAGGACCTTTTATGTGGTTCATGAATGGATCCAGAACAGGAAAACAATGCCCTTGAGCTCAACAGAAGGGATTAAACTAGTTCTAAAGCCTGATAACTGTGTGCTTTCAGCTTATGGATAAACTTCTGGATAAGAGGGGCTGGTGAAGGCTGGGCGAGGAAGAAAAGATATAATTTTTGTGTCTGATAGCTCAGCCCATGCCAATGTTTAACAGTCTGGAGAAAGCTGCACAGACTGAACAGTGTGAGATGCTGCTGAGCTGGCAGTGCCTGTCTGGGGGCTGGTTACACAGCAGCCTGTTCAGATTGCCTGGGACTCACACCAAGAAAACCCCAGCAGAGAACATCACTGCAGGGGACAGGCACAAACTTTCAGAGCAGGCCAAAGCAGGAGAGGAGGAAAGAGAAATGAAAAGGAGAAAACCAAGCTCCAAATGTTCCTCAGTAATCAGGAAAATCCATTAATTTCCACACAGGAGGAAGTTTGCACTGATTAGAGGCACAAGGCTCTCGTTAAAGCCATTCCTCTCCCCCCAGTATTTCGTGCTGCAGCAACTGCCTGACTGCAGATGTGACCTTAACAGGAACATCACTCCCCCAGCAGGCTGAGCCACCAGGCAGTGTTTGAAATGCAGACACCATCCCTTACTCCATAAAACATGGGGGAATAATCTGAAAATCCACAGTCTCCACTTTCACAGACCTTATCTTCCCAGAAGCTCCTGTCATGGGGATGATAAGAGATTAACTCTGGTGTAAAAGGGGACCTTGGTCCCCGGGGCAGTGTCTGCTCTCTGCCTGGGCTGCCTTTGCCCACCACATCCTGGGCAGTGCCCACAGCTGCTTTTGGCAGCCCCCAGAGCAGAGACCCCTTTTTCTTTAACCTACTACAAAAAAATTCTCTCATTATGTGTGGGCAAACATCAGGTTTACCAGGTATGTCCTGGTTCCAAAGTATTCCCCAGCTTTTTGCTTTGTGCTGAACTGCAGCTCTTGGCGTCTCCCTCTGTGTAAATGCAGTATTTCCACCTCAGATTTTCCAGGCAATGATGTGAAACTCTTCCAGTCACACCTTTGGGCACCAGTACCACACAAACAGACTGACCCCCATGCCCCCAAACCACAATCTTTTCATCCCTTAACCCTCACTCCTTTCCTTTGGTGACCCCTTAACTTCTCCAGTATTAGCAGGGTGAGCAAAGCTTTGTTCTGAAAGCAAATCAAGCCCAGGAGAGGCCCAGCCCAGACACCAGGATTACCTTCTGCCCAAACAGGACAGCCAGAGAATTCCTGCTGGCTCCTACCCACCTTTGAGCCCTAACAGACACAGACTGGGTCAGGATCATCACCTGGGCTTTGGGGTTTACAGGCAATTCTGCTTGGAAACACCAACAAAAGATACACAGCTACTGTAACATCTGAAAAGGAGATCTCAGGGCATTGGAAGGGTCTTTGGGATTTACTCTGCTGTGCAGCCAGGCCCTCCCTGCTGTTTGAGGATGCAGAGGGTCAGCAGGCAGTGTCAGCTCCCCAACACCACCATCATCATGTGGGGTATTTGCTGCTTGAGCCAGCCTGATCCCTACAGCTGTACTGCCTTTGATGGGAGCACATCACCCTAGCCCAGGAACAGTGAGTATTTCACAGGTATAGCTCTGAACAAAAGTCAGTTGTCTCTCAGCTCCTTTCTGGGGTACTTTGCTGTCACGTTCAAGGTGAGATTGCCACCCATATAGCCAGGTGAGGATACCTAGAGTCCATCCTGGCTGGCTCTGATCAATTCCTGTTCATCTGCACAGTTCTCAGCAGAGCTCTACAAACACTCTGCAAACAGGGGCACAGAGGCAGAGCACCAGCACAGTCTGGTGACACTCTGGTGTCAGAACCAAGACTAGATCTGTCTGAGTCACCCAGGCCTTGCTCTCCTCCTCACCCCTCAGTCCCTCCATCCTCACAGCAGGGTTTATTTAACTCCACAGAGTGGAAATCCTTTGTTCCACGAGCACACAGTGAACTGCTGTTCCAATCTGTGTTTGTCATGCAGGCCCACCAGTGAACGTCAGCTGCAACATTTTCATCAACAGCTTTGGTTCGATTGCAGAAACAACTATGGTAAGTAAAAATCACAGCACAGCTGCTCAGCTACTGGCTCAGCCTCACTGCACTCCCAGAAAATGCAGCATCACCCTTCCCCTCAGAGTGGCCAAGGAAAAACACTCAGTGCTCCCAAGCTCACTCAAAGTTTGAGTAAATTAATGGTCAATACACAAGACTCATTTCATGTAGCTGAAGATCTCACAGTCTCCATCTGCATCTCATAAAAACACTCCATGGGCAAAGGACAAGGGTCAGAAACGAAAACAAATAATCTTTTTTCTGAAGATTTGCCCAAGGCTCCAAGCTCAGCAACAGTTACAGATACTTTGTGTTTAAGTGGGCATAAATCCAAAATTAATCTGGATCCAAAGAGAAGGGAAATCAGCTGAACTCGAATTCAGCTTGCACCAGGACTTCAGATTCCCAGAGATTAAGAGAATTATTATATTAAAGATCAAGATGATTGTTTTCTTGGAGACATATTTCTGGTAGACAATGATTTTTAGTAGAAAATCAAAACCAATATTTCTGAGTTAAGGCTCACTTCATACAAAATTAGTGAGCATGGCTAAAGGCTGTATCTAATTGGCAAGGCACTAGGAGCAGAGGATCACTAGAACAGGAGATAATTGCTCCATCTGAAAACTATTAAAGATTGGTTGTGACATAACCAGTGAACAGCAAAGGAAAACTCTGGAGGTACTGTGCCTTACTGCTGTGCTAATTAAAGATAATCCAGAAATATGGTGTTTAATTACCCTCTGGTAATTCTTTTTCTAGAAAAATGCTGAATGAAGAATGCAAGGCTCCAGCTTCAGGCGTTTTGTGCATTCAGGCAGGAAGTTTTAGGCTTTGCATATAGATCACACCCCTTGACTTGAACAAATTACTTGGCGTGCACACCACTGTCAGAGGAGAGCCACAGCCATCCAGCTCAGGTTATAAGTCTCTTCTGACACTACATCATTCTGCTGGAAATATTTGAGTTGGGACAGTTCAGTTCTGCTAGTGGAGGAGAAAACAAAAGCTGTTATTCTGTCCAAGCACAAGGAAATATATTTCCTATCTGGTCTGCAGAATTTGTCAGAGCTCACAGGTGAGGAGTGTAGCGTGGATTCCTTGGTATATAAAGCAAAAGAGGAAGAACTGCCACCAAAATACACATCTATTCCTAATTTACTGATTATTGGTTACCTCCCTTGGCATTACAGGCAAGAAATGCTGTTCCCACACACCAATCCAGAGTGTGAGGGAGCAAGACAAGCCCACAAAGGATCTGTGCAATGTACCGAGCACATTCCATTGACATGTTTTTCAGTGCATCTGTCCCACACTGCAAGATGCACTGGAGCAGCCAAAGATGCCACATGATCCCTGTAAGCAGGATGCTCCATAAAATTAGCACAGACTAACACAAGAGAGATGCAGTTCACCTCCAAGCCACGCTGCAGGGACTTGCTATCATCTCCAGATGCCACTCACTTCATAGCCAGTCTTCCATGGCAAAAAAAAAAAAATTCCCCTGGGAGCCCAAGAACACCCTGTGGGCACATTGCTCTGTCTGGAAACACCCGAGGCAGCTCTGACAAGCCAGCCCAGATGTCAGGCTGACGCAGCACACAGCCTGAGCTAATGCTCCTGTGTGGGAGCTGCTTGTAAACACCAACAGCAACACAAGAAACACAGGTACTGGAGCAGCTGAAAGGGAGATCTCAGCCAGCTGGAGGGGTGCTGGGGATTTGTAACCTGGGATTTGCTCTGCAGAGCAGCCAGTCCCTCCCCACTCTGAGGATGCAGCAGGACAGACCGGCAGTGTCAGCTTCCCAGCATAGTTTCTGGGAAGAACAGACTGTCCTGTCTTGAAGGGCTCTTGAGACAAACCTGACCATTTTGAATCTAAACCTGTAGAACAAGTGGTCAAACATCAGAGGAAGGGGTGGCAGCTTGCAAAATTGAGAAGGGCAAATCAGTGTTTTACCATATAGAAAGCCATAGCCTATCACTGACCTCTGGGACTGATGGTGGCAAAACTCCCCCAGCTGCTTCACTGGCCAAAAAGAGAAAGAAAATTATGTTTTAAACCCCCATTTTAGGCACTCTAAGCCTGGTCAGGTTAAGGTCTGAGTACCACATCACCTTATATTTCATTACTATTACATCATTACCTGCAGGAGAAGTCACAGGGTTTTATGGGTACCCCACAAGCAGTTAGAGAAGGCTTTAAAATATCTCCTTAGTGGGCTGATATTTCCTACAGAAAATATCACTGCTCCCTTCTAAGTTTACACTGCCTGGATATCACAAAATCAGTGTAAACCATGAGCTCACCATGCAGAGGATTAGAGAAATTAGAGGGTGAGTGCTCACTTATGGCTTGAGGCCTCCTGGAAGGTAGAGAAAGAGGAGAAAATATAGAAAAACAGAAAAAACCCACAGGCATTTGATGCAGACAGCTGGGTCCACAAACCTCAGAAGGAAAGAAAATGTGTTGCAGCCCAGAGTGGGCAGAGAGTTGCTATCTGCCCCACAAAGGTTCAAAACGAACAAGGCAAGAAATGGAGACTTGAAAACTGCTGCAAGGTTAGGGGGAATTAAAAAAAAAATAAAAAAAAAAATAAAAAAAAAAAAGGTAAAGTCATCCACCAAATCGAATTCCTAAGGCAGAGCTGATTTAGAGCAAGGGAAGTAACTCCTTTAAGCATCCTGCAGAGCTGGAGACCCAACATAAAAGCCTCTAGAGGTGCACATAATTGATTGGACATTTATGTTGGATTGCATAGAGCTTTATTCAGCCTGGAGCTCTCAGGACAAGGGAGGCTGAGGCTGGGAACACATCCCTGTGAGCCCAGGGAGCTCCAAAGGGAAGGAGAGGACCAACCCCAACAGCAGATGAGTGCAGACACTCCTGTCCCAAAGCACCACTGCAGTAATGCATCCAGCAGCAAGGGATTCCCAAGGACAAGTGCAAAGTGCAGCCACTCTCTCCAATTATTTTTATGGCAAACACCAAACAAACTCCCAAACACAAGCTCTTAAATCCCTTTTTTGCTGTTCAAAAGTATAAACTACTCCCCAGCCGCACCAGATTGTGAAACCCATAGCAAATACAGAAATTCCTCATTCCAAAAAAACAGAAGTGAAGCACCTTGGGAACAGGTCTTGGGTTTTAAGTGAAAAAACTGCATCAACTTTGGCTTTTCTTTAGGGCATGAGGCAAGTGATAGGATTATCTGAGCATTCCATTAGCAAATTCCCTTCTATAACAGCAAACTTGAAATTAAGTGATGCTCTTGCTCACTCTTCCAGTGGCAGCTTTATGGCCTTCCACTGGCTTAGGCAGCTGGCAGCATTTTGTACACAGTGGAAGCATGAGGAGAAGAAGGAATATATTTTATATCAAATATATTTGATATTTTTATATCATCACCTAGCAATGCTAGCAGCTGGACTCAGGATGAGCTTTTCTAGACTCTTCTTTTAAAAAGGACCCACACACAGCAAAGAAGAGATTGAAAAAGAGAGAAAAATCACAGAAGAGCCAGGACAGCCTCCCTTAGACACAGTGTAAATATGCAAATTCATTTTTGCTGTTTTCATGCCATAGTTATCTCATCTGAAAAGAGCAAAGCAAATGTGACCTTCCAGCCAGCTGCAGCACAGCCACAACTGGGCTCCCAGCATCTCCTGAGGACAGGAGAAGCTGGAGGCTGCAACTGTCCAAATGTTAAGTGCTTGTTCAGAGACATCTCCACATGAGATTTCCAACGAGAGAACAAAGCATCCTGCAAAACAGACCAAGAAATTAAACCAAGACCCACAAACCCCAGTACAGCAGAGATTCTGATGGGGTCACACATTTAATACTGGTCCCACTCACTCCAAAATCAGCAAAAGATGAGAGTTTCAATGCACAAAGCCCATAGAAGAAGTTAAGTTTTAAACAAAATCTCCTGCAGTCAGTCATTCTTGAACCCAACCATCAGTCCCACAGAGATGATAAGCACCTAACAAGTCACGCAACACAAAATGAAAAGGTTTTCACAACAACCCACAATCTGCTGCCATCTCAGTGTTAGACATATAGAACTCCAGCTGTCTGTGATTGGAGTTTGTCTGTGCTCTAATGGATAAGGGAGGAAGAAAAGAAAAAAATATAAAGAAGCCATTAAATAGGACTGTGCAACTCAAATACAAGGACACAAAACCCCCTCAAGACCTCACTACTAAATACCTACATTTGCAATTCTAGATGCTGGACATAACTCACATCCCAGCAGCTCTACTGGCTCAGGAAGTTGTATATAACCCACTTTTTGTAGGAAGACACGGAAAAACTTTCTGCTTTGGGTTCCAGCATAAAAATCTCCACACTTATTAAGGGGTATTCCTCCCACCCCTCACCAGATGCCTGCCCTTCTCTGATACAGAATTCCCTCCCCTTGCTTGTGGTTTCACACAGACTTCAAATTGGCCACTTGGCTATTAACCCCTCCTAGGGCTGCTCCTGGTGTGCTTGGATTTTTTACAGGCTGTTGTAGTGCTCCTTGGCAAGGCAGGTTGCCTTCAAAATGTTTGTTCATTCCCATTCTAGAGAATTAACTCAATGCTAGTTAAGCCCCTCATGCTCTGCTGCCCAGGTCGGGTCCCAAAATCCCCTTCTGAAGGAGATCAGTCTCTACCCTGTTTTATCCATCAGTAAAATGTTCAAAGGGGAAATCTCTCTGAAAAACTGTTCAGTGCAGAGGCTGCTCTGACAGGACCCCTGAGTCAGGAGGGAAAACCTATTGAGTGTCCTGAGAGGTTCCTGCCTCCAGCCTCCTCTGCTTCCAGCAGAAGATGTCAAGGCTATGGGATCCTGGGAAGGGAAAGTCTCAAATGATCTTCTGTTTCCTTGTCTCCTTGCGAGGTCACTAAGCAGAATTTCATTTCAGCATTATCAAATTGAACTACTTTGATCACTCCAGTTATTCTCTTCCTGCCTTGTGTCATTTCCCTCTCGGGAGTGAAATGCCTTTGTGCCAAATTGCAAAGCTCCTGAATGCCTTCACTGCACAGAGCTGCTGCTCCCCTCTCCCAAGCCAGAGGAGCAGGCTGCACAAGATAATCAATGCCTGGATGTGATAGGCACACAAATGAGGAACATGAGGAATGTGAAGGATACAGAGAAAGACTTTTTTATTTTTTTGGCCAAGTTTGCAGCCCCAGTCAAACCTCCTTTTTCTTTGCTTTAAAGTTCACATCAGAAATTGGCCAGTGCTGTCCATCATTTAGGAATAACTTCTTGGGGATGCTAATTAAGATCTCCTATAGCAGCATCCAGGAGAAATGCTGCATATCTCCAGGTAGCCAAGGAATGAGTGTTGCTTGGCTCATCACCTCCAGCCTGACTGCAATGCTGAGGACAAAGCTTTCAGCACAGAGGATCTTCAGCCAGTACAGAGCACTGAAACCCTTCTCTTAGCCTGTGTCACAGCACAGACATACCCTGACTGCTCTCCATGCCTTCTGCTGGCTCCCCAGGCAGTGTCATGTCCAGTTTGCAGTCACAGTGCTTGGTTCTACATTTATATTCAATAAGACTGGACACAAGAAACCTAAAACACTGCTCAGAACCTTCAACATTGCAGTGCAATGACATAAGGGCAAAGGCATCTGGGAGAAAACCATGTTTTCAGTGAGGACCAGGCCAGGACTGTGGAGTAAACTCCCTGAGTACGAAGATCTGCATAAATGCACACACAGAGGTAAAATATTAATGCCCTGAAATGGCAAAGGCAGAGAATTGCATTCAGTGCATGTATCATATTTCTTTGTCCTTGCCTTTTTTGTATCATAACATAAATGCCTTGTTTTCTGTATTCCAAAACAAAAACTATCCAAAGCAAACACTTGTCTCCAAAGGAGGGACACAGATTAACATAAACCGGAGTCACTCCCCACCCTGCTGCACATCCCTGGGGTGGAGGTGGTGCAGTTTCTCACACCACACATTCACCATTTGCCCCTGGACTGTTCTCAGCAGCACATGAGGACAGGACACTGTGGCTCTAGAGGCCTTCTCACAGCCATCCACTGTGAGAAGTTAATTTTCATTTGGCCCACGAGCATTTAATTAAGATGCCTCTTCATGGTAACAAAGACTATGGCTATCGTTCTTCCTTTGGTCTCTCATGCCTACTATGGTGGCAACATAAACCATCCAACACCTCCTGTCTCACCCTTTCCTGTCCTTTTGGCAAGTTTTGGAGCTGAAACAGTGAATTTACTCCACCAACAAAGCTTACCCACAGTAACTCAGGCTGTTGTAGGGAATTTGGCTCCATTCCCTCGCCCCTTCTACTACTCCATCAGGCTGAGCACACTTCTGGGCAGCTACCACTGAAGTTTCTTCCAAACATGAGTTTAATTTGTGTTGTACATGACAGAAGTCCCAAACTGGAGCTGACCTGCCACCATCTAGCTTATTTGTCGCTGAATAAGCAAAACAACCTTTTGCTTTCTACCTATTAGGTCAGTGACATTGATTTCCCCTGACTGCAACACACAGAAAAGGGAGAATTGAAAATATACACGTAGTTCTGGGAGCTGCTGCCTGCTGTGGAAAGTGGGAATTCATGGTTCCTTTCCTGTTCCAGGCTTGTGTGATGGGCTGGGCCTGTGCTGAGACCCTGGTCCCCAGCTGTCCCCAGCAATTCACATTTCCTCCAGACACATTATCCAGGGTCGACAGAGATGAATAATTAAGTCAGAGGGATGCACTAGGACTTGTGAAGGTGACACTTGGAATATTAGCAGAAGGAAAGAGTGTTGCAACTCTTTTTTGTGTTCAGAGGTCTGCTCCTTTTAGCATCAAGTCTGTGGTTCATTTGCTGTTGTCACAATCATTAATGTCATTAGCAGCTCCTGTGCTCCAAGGATGCAGATGGCACCAAGTGGCCTTAAACAGACTCTAGACCATGTGCTTGGTTAGGAAATGCCTTGTCCAAAGCACAGGGCACCCAACACAATCCTCTCCCAATCCCTCAGTGCCACTGGACACCACAGGAGTTGTGTCCTCCTGGACAAGAGGCTGCAGGTTCACAGTCAGGTGAGCTCTTGGGGCAGCAGCATCAGAAAGTCTTTCCTGTACAGGCACCAACTCCAGAGCTCTGTGTCCCCAGATGGACAGAACAGACCTGATGGCAGAGTGGGGGGAGCTTCTCACCTGCCTGCAGCAGGTATCAGACACCAGCAAGCACGTCAGACATCCTCCATTAACTGCCTCCTAATAAAAGTCTTCAAAGTACATTTGTGTCAGAAAGGCAGCAAAGAAACCCTTAATCATGAGAACAACTATTCATGTGGGCCTGGGCAGTGGAATTGGTTTATTATGTGTTGCTCTTCAGACAGTCTGCCTCTATGCTTAGAAAATGTCAATTAATTTATGGTTGTGGAGATTTCATCCATCTCCTGAGAGCTGACACATCCTCTCCCCACTTCAATTTGTTGGCTCACTTTCTTATGTGAAAGTCAGAAGAAAAGGAGGATGAAGATGACCCTGGGAAGCTGTTGGTCAGACAGGGAGAAGAGAAACTGCTCCTAATTTTCCAACAGTGTCTGGACTCAGCCTCAGCAGCCAGCCTCGACCTGGGGAACTTAGGGGAGCTGTAAGACTCACGGTTATGAAGCAAGTATAACTTTGCATAGTGCTGAGGGACTACCTTCAATTAAGGAAAATGGTCATCCTATAAAATCTGTTGCCTTTATGGCCCTTTGACATTAAAGACGGGAACCCAGAACACTCAGGAATACAAGAGCAGATTTCAAGCATATCCTTCTCCTGTTCATAAACTCTAACCAAGGGCAGCTGCTCCCATCAGCTCACCTGAGTTATCCTTATATCAGCAGACACATAGGGAATTTCTCTTTCATGCACAGCCTACCTCACTGTACATTTTCCTTTCCCAGTGCTGGGGAAACCAGAGATAGTCACAATATGGGGCAGTTCAGCACTGAAAGGAAGCTGCTTTTGGTTTCTTTCCCCACTTTAATGTTCCTCTGGAACATCCTCCTGCTGACAGTGGCCATTCTGACCTGCACAACTGCTCATTGCCCCTGCAGCCCCAGGGTCCAGACAGAGAGGTCCTGACACAGAGATCCTGACACTTCCCACACAGCTGACAACTGCTGTGACAGAGGGATGCAGGGACAGGCAGCTGCTCATGCTAATGCATAGCTGTAAGCTATGAAGCTAAAAATTAATAACAGTTCCTTGAGGAATAAAATCAAAAACATTTGGCATAGCTTGGGAACCGTAGGCCTGTGCTGCTGTTCGTGACACAAAAGAACAACGTCACATCAGGTTCAGAAGGGTGAGCAGAGAAAGAGGAAGTTTATTATGTTTTGGGGTTTAAATAGGGTTTGGAATTTGATCAAGGATTGGGAGATGAGAGGAACACCCCTCTGACCCCAGTGGTCAAACCAGCAGTCCATCACAAAGAGGAATGAAAACAATCTACTTTTGTTTATGTTACATGAATGAGAAACTCCAGTAGAAAATATGTAAACAATGATCAGAGGGCTGAAAATCAGGGCAACACAGCCTGGACATGGTCTGGCTCATTTTAGGGCTATTTCAGTGTGTGCTCCCCAGCTGCCCTGAGCTCTGACTGTGTGTGTGTGCAGGATTACAGGGTGAACATCTTCCTGAGGCAGCAGTGGAACGACCCCCGGCTGGCCTACAACGAGTACCCCGACGACTCCCTGGACCTGGACCCCTCCATGCTGGACTCCATCTGGAAGCCAGATTTGTTCTTTGCCAACGAGAAAGGGGCTCATTTCCATGAGATTACCACGGACAACAAGCTGCTGAGGATCTCCCGGAACGGCAACGTCCTCTACAGCATTAGGTGAGGTGACCCCACCAAGGTGGGGTGGGGGGTTTTTTATCTCCCTTTCTTCTGTTAGAGCCAGAATTGATGCACAAGGGACACAGTTTTCTCGTGTATGAGTTGTTTATTAATTCTTATCCATAGCACAGTCCCACAAGTTGTGAGTTCCAGCCAACAAGGTAGAAAATGGCTCCATCTCTAACTCTTTCCATGGTCTTTTAAGCACTAATTATCCAATAATGAGATTACACCTATATTATTATACTTTTAACCCAGTAAGTATTTATACTTATTTAATAAATAATTAATATTTGCTAAAGTAATTACTTAAAAGTATTTATACTTTTAACCACCCAAGGTCTGCAATGTGGACCTTTTCACCCACTTAGAAAAAACCACCCAAAACCATGAAAAAGAAGGTAAAAGAAGAACTTAGCTAATGCCCTAAATCCTCCATATTGCCCCATATATACTGCTATATACTAAAACCTTAAATCCTAAGTTTTCCAGCCTGTAATATCACACAGTTCTATTCAAACTACACACATAATCCCAGTGCTATCATCCAACCTTGGAAGCCTGTTCCACAGCCTCTGGTCAAATGTGGTGCTTGCTAGAGGGTCAATGTCTTTTAGCACAGAAAGCCTGAAATTCTCAGTTTCCAGGGTTCCAGCAGTGGGGAAGGGCACAGCTGAACACCCTTGTTCAAGCCTAAACTCTGAGCATGCAGTTGGAAAAGAGAAATTCAGGCTTTTTTAAGATGGGAGATCATACAATTAGCAGTATTGAAGTAATGTGCCTGGAAGGGACCTCTGCTAAAACATATTGAGACAGAGGCTTGGTCTGAGATGGAATTTAACTCATTTTCATCTCTTTCAGTTCAAGGACTTCTCCTCCTTGCTAGTAGATTCCTTAATGTGTAAAATTACTTCAGGTATCTTGTGTTAGTACAAGCCTAAAACCAGCTGTGCTGTGTGAAAACCAGTAGAAGCTCAGGAATATTCTGTTTTTGAAGCTGCAGCATTTCGTGACCAAAAAACCAAAGTAAAAATCAAGGGAAGTGCTAAGCAGAGCCCCATGGCTTTGTCTCAGCCTAGTTTTTCCCAGTTATCCCTTTATTGCTGGAACCAAGACTCCATCAGCAAACAACTAATTGCACTGAATTTCCCACAGGAAATCAACCTTAGCCCCCAGCCTCACTTCCAACTCCATTCACATTTTATTTTAAACCAATGAAATTAAGATCCAACTTCACGGGCTTAGACAGGAAAAGTTTATATTGAAGAGTTTTTCACCTCATGTACAATGTAAATTTGGCTATGGAACACACACCCATCTCACACTGCAGCTCCCAGTGGCAGCTGTGGGAAGGAAAAGCAGTGTGGAGCTGTAAAATGGGAAATAAAAAGCTTAATGCTGCAAAGTAGATGGCCTCCATCAAACACCAAAGTGCTTCCAGCCCAAGGACCAGCTTCCTGATGGCCAAAACAATAAAAGAAGTGCCACATGTGTTGGCTGAATGGGGAAACCTCATGTTTCTTAATTTTAAAAACCAGGCAGGGAGCAAAACTGACAGCAGAAACTTGGTAGTGAGCACGTCACAGAGTCCTGTTCCAGGAGGGTCTGCAGGGCACAGAGGGGGAATGCAAACCCAGCCTGAGGTTGCTCTGTCAAACAGCAATGACTCAGCAGGGAACATGGAAAAACCACCATGTTCAAGGCAAAAACTTGAAAATATTTCAGTTTTTGCTTAAAAAGAAAACTTTCCTATCTCACTCATCTCCAAATGAAAATACAGGTTTCTCTGCAAGTACATTTTCCTGTGAAAATCAAAAAGAAAGAGGACATTCCTTTAGAAGACCACACTGTAAATGTAAAGAGTTTCCAGAAGGAGAAATAGTCTTTCCTATTAAAAAAAAAAATCTCAGTAAGGTGTTCTGCCATTTTCTAATCAGTTCTTTGCTGCTACTACTATTTGCAATAATCAAACTCTAGGCAAGGCATTTACAAGGTGGACTTTGTCACATCTCCTGTCCCAACATGCCTCTAAACTCAAGCTGAAAATTTCTAACAATATAAGATTTTAAATTAAAGTATCTTTCCCTCTTGATAAGTTTCTTGTAGGTTTGGTGATAGAAAAATTCAATTTCTGTCCCCTGGGTAATTCTGCTATTTCTACATCAAGGCAAAAAGCTGAAAACCCTAAACACTTCAGGGAACAGCATTTTCAACATTATCAAACCAAATAACTCAAGTCTAACTATCTGGAGCAAATAATTTAGTATCAGCTTGTTGAACCAGCCAAACATTTTAAGCATAGATCATGGTACAGAGCAACACAGCAATATAACACAGAAAATGCAGCCTGCACCTAGTGGAAAATTGAGACAGAAATAGAGGTCTCAAGGGCTCTGCAGGAATTCAGGAAGATACAGGAGTTCATACTGGCTTAGCACAAGGCAGAAAATCCCACTGAAGTCTTTCTTTCCCCATACACAAACATATGATCTTGATCAAACTTCTTTTTCTGCTAAAGTGTGGGGGTTTTTTATGACACAGAAATGTTCTGTTCAGAGATTTATGAGCAGTGCCAGCCTCTAGAATTGCAGCTGGGAGTTCCAGAGGGTGGGCTTGGGCTTTCTGCTAATCCAGCCTGCTGTGAACCTGAGGCAGACAGGAAATCCCAGGCAGCAGAACTGTTTGGTGAGGGAGCTCTTTGTTACACAGAGTCCCAAACAGCACTGCAATGAATTACCATCTGCAGCAGGCCCTGCTGGGAATGGTGTCACAGACCCAGATGTTCAATATTTCTGCTGCTCTCCAGCACCAGAGGGAGAGCACAGGCAGGGAGGTGATGGATGAGCAGCTCGCTATGTCTGAGGGGCTCAGCCCCCAGCAGTGCCCACTGTTTGGCATTCCCTGTGCTCTCCTCTCTCCTCAGGATCACGCTGACTCTGGCCTGCCCCATGGACCTGAAGAACTTCCCCATGGACGTACAGACCTGCATCATGCAGTTAGAAAGCTGTGAGTCCTGTGTGCATCCCCATTTTGGAGAGGAGACAACATCTTTTCCCTGCTGCTCTCCCCTGCCATCTCCTTTCCCAGCTGGAACTCATTCCCAGATCAGCCTTCACTGGAGGTTTTGCTGGAGAACCTCTTGCTTAGGATTTTCCATTCATTCAGAGCATGTGACATTTGCTAGAGAAGCCAAACCTCAATAGATCCCATGAGAGGAGCCCTGGCTTGCTTGTGTTTACATTGGCCTTTCACTTTGCAGGAGAGAAGTGAAAGTGCTTTCAGCTGCAAGTGGGATTTTTTCTCTCTGGATGAACATCTGCCACTTGTACATGTTGCTTATCCCAAAGGAGAGAAAGATGATGAGCTTCTTCCAGAGAAAGAGGTCAAGTTGGAAACAGTACAAAACAGTTCAGCCATCCAAATTCAAGGAAAAAAAAATATTATTTGTTGCAGAAAATCCATTTCAGCTCCAGTGGAGGTCGCTGCCCTGGCTCTTAACACATGAACAAGCAGTTTTGCCTCAACCCAAATCCCACTCATGACACAGTGTCAAGGAAGGCCAGGATGTGCCCCTGTCTCCAAGCTCTCTCCTGCAACACTATCCCTTTCCACATCGTCCCTTTCCACACCAGTATTTAATGTGATTCACATGACATTTGTCCCTTCCTCTCAACAGTTGGCTACACAATGAATGACCTCATATTTGAGTGGCAAGAAAAAGGAGCAGTGCAAGTTGCTGATGGGCTGACGTTGCCTCAGTTTATCCTCAAAGAAGAAAAAGACTTGAGATACTGCACGAAGCACTACAACACAGGTCAGTGCTGTTAACCCTTAACTGAGTGGGTCAGTAGAGGGGAATTCTGTGCATTTTCCAGAGTCTCTTGCTCTGTCTGATGGCACTCTGGCCTTGTCCCATACTTCCAGAGATAACAGACATGTAGAAACATATATAGCAAATGAAAAGCTAATGGACATAAATGTGCAAAACCCTCTTGTCCCCACTAACAACTGCATCAATTCAAGGGTGTTTGGTTAGGATCTCCTCTCCTAGAACCTTCTTTTGTCCTTGAAATTTAAGTGACAAAGGACATACTGCCTAAGGGCTTTCCTTTCTGTGTTAATGTTCATAGAATCCTAGAATGGTTTGGGTTGGAAGGGATTTAAAGACCATATTGCTCCAACCCCCTGCCATGGGCAGGGACACTTCACTGGACCAGGTTTCTCCAAGCCCTGTCCATGAACACTTCCAGGGGTGGGGCAGCCACAGCTTCTCTGGGCAACCTGTGCCAGGGCCTCCCCACCCTCACGAGGAAGAATTTCTTCCTAAACATCTAATCTAAACCTTATCTCTTTCAGTTTAAAGCCATTCCCCTTTGTCCTATCACTACATAGTCTGTTGTCCTGGCCCAGGACAACAGCTGTTCATTTCCTCCCCTAACAAGATCTGGTTTAGGCAATGCAAGGAAAATCCCCAGACACTGGCTGAAAACAGGAGGCTCATTGTGCCCTACCAATAACCTTTCATGTCTCTCCCATCCTCCCCAGGCAAGTTCACCTGCATAGAAGCTCGTTTCCACCTGGAGAGGCAGATGGGCTATTACTTGATCCAGATGTACATCCCCAGCCTTCTCATTGTCATCCTGTCCTGGATCTCCTTCTGGATCAACATGGATGCTGCACCTGCTCGAGTGGGCCTGGGGATCACCACCGTGCTCACCATGACCACGCAGAGCTCTGGCTCCCGAGCATCACTGCCCAAGGTAGGGAACACCCTTGTCTTCACCAGGGAAATCATGCTCCTTTTGAGGACAGCACCTAAGTGAATCCCTACACAGATCCTCCTGCTGCCTTTGCACAATTCCAGTTTAAGGGCAAACTGAACAAATTCCAATCCTGTCCTGAAAAAGAATTAAATTCTCTGTGACTAGCAGCAAAACTTCTCCTAGGATTCAGCACTCACAGCTCCCAGTAACCAAGAGCTCTGTACTTTACAAACCCCTGTGACAGCCGCACATGGATGTGCACTCTACATTTTAGCTTTTTAGTCACTTGACCGTCCTATTTTTATAGTAGTACTTAGTGTTATAAATGAAACAGCCAGATTTGAAAAATAAAATAAAAAACCAAAGTTTATTTTTGCGTAACAATAAATTTGGAAAGCCACAATAAAAAGACTACCCTGACTCTGGGATCGAAACCAGGTGAACATAGGGACAGGCCTCTGTCCTTCTCCATTCACAAATCTCATCACCAAGTGTCTAGTTTTTATACGTTTTATTTTCCCCGAGGCTAGATCTTTTGTCCACTATTCTGGGATGATGTATTCTTGAGTTTTTCTTTTGAGGCAGTCTCCCTCCTGAATAGGTTTCTGGGCAGAATCGGTGAGTTGATTATTTTTTCCCGGGAAGTCTGCATTGGGTGGGTCGAGTCCTTGAGTCTTATCTGGTTTTGCTCATCCTTGATTAATTGTTGTCAATGTCCCATCTCCAGGGCCCAGAACTTTTTTTTCAGGTGTTGATTTCCATTATTCTCTTGCTGGAGACACTCAACCTGGAATGCAAGCCTAGTATTCCCAAGACTGATGCTTTTTTATTATTTTATTAATATTTTATTTCAGCACAAATTATCAAATGCAGTACATTCATTCCCTATAACACTTAGTAAAATAGTATAAAGTATTATAATATAAAGAATTTCCCTTCATGAAGGGCTTCTGGTATGGTAGATTACCATTTTCCTTGCATCTAAACAATCACAGTCAAGGCCTGAATAAATTAAAAGCTGTGGAATTATTGCTACTTAAGAGCCCATGAGGAGTTTCAGTGACTTGATAACACATTCACGTTAAATGAGCGATATTCTGGTATCCAAGAACACATGTCAGCCATGTAAAACATCAAGCAAAAATGCATTTGAGTAAGGAAGCCACCCCATTTCTGTCTCTTTCTCTGGCTCCTAGGTGTCCTATGTGAAGGCCATAGACATCTGGATGGCTGTGTGCTTGCTGTTTGTGTTCTCTGCACTCCTGGAATACGCCGCCGTCAACTTCGTGTCGCGGCAGCACAAAGAGCTGCTCAGGTTCAGGAGGAAGAGGAGGCATCATAAGGTAACACAGAAAGCATGAAGCACACAGCTGAAATCTGTCCCAGCAGAACACCATGGTCAACTGAACCAGGCCACAAGCCCCCAGGGAAGTCCCCAGTATCTGGTCAGACGTTAAGGAGGCTCACACACCAAAACCAAGGGCTGCCTCAATGAACTGAGTCTGTTCTAACAGCCTGCTGACCCCAGGGGCCCAGCAAGCTGGGTTTTCTAGCTAGCCAAGCAGTCTCAGCCAAAAGGGTTGTTCTCAACAGGACATTTTTCACACAGCAGTGTTCTGGTGTGAGTTCTCCTCCCCAGAAGCTGCAGCCAGGGCTGGGGGGAGGCAGGCAGGGGGTGTGAGGGGTGTCTGTCTGAGAGCAGGACCCCCAGCATGACAGTCTGTGCAGCCCAGAGGTAAGTGACACCTCTTTTGTCTCTGCCATCTCTGTGTTCAAAAGCATCTGCTTCTCAGACTGACTGCAAATTCCTCCTGGAAGGAAAGAGCTTTATTCTTAGCCTTAGCCTGCTCCATGCTTACCTGCCATGGCTGATCCCAATCCCAATCTGAGCTTGCATGCAGCTCCAACAGTTCCCCAGCCTGGGCTCCAACAGCTTTTAGGCTGAGGTGCCACAGCAAAGATTTCACCTCACAGACCACATTAGAAAGAAACAAAAAAGTGTCTGTGATCACAAGGCCAAAGGCAGTTAAAAATTGTCCCTATTTAACTGGTAGAATCAGGAAAGGGGTTAGGAAATTTTCAGCACCAGAGACTGCCCTCGGGAGAGCATTAAAAACCATTACATTTGCTAATGAGAGGAAAAACAAAGATAATTTTGCTGACGAAAATCTCAAGCAAGCCCATAGGTGACCACCAAGGTCTGCCTTAAATATACCTCATAGGTATTTGTCTACTTTCCATGATCCATCCCATCCAGAAACCCACCCCCATTCCAATGTTTCACTGTCACAGCCATTAAAAGTCTTTCCCAAGGCCTAGCCTGTCCTGCAGTGATTCACGGTGATTCATGTTTGCAGAACTGCAACCATTCCAGGAGGAAGTGGGGGCTGAGGAGCAGGAATTCCTGTATTTTTCTAGTTTTGTCTCTCTCTGCTTTAGTCATCCTATCTGCAAAACAGGAGGTAATTGTTCATTTGTGCTCAACCCAGTCAGGACCAGGGATGAAAACTGTTGGACAAATGCAAGGGAAAAGAAGTAATAGATGAAACCCTCAGCACAAATTGATTTTGTCTGACCAAAGCATGGCTCTGCCATCCCAAAATCAACAAAGCTTTGATACAGAAGACGCTGAATAGAGCTAACCTCTGGGTGCCTCCATAGTGCATTTATCTCTTCATCTGCATTCAGGCATCCTGTTTATGAATCTGAGCTGTTGTATGCAGATCAGTCTGTTGATAAAACAATAAGAAGGGAAAAAAAGCCACTAATACACAGATGAGTTTAAGAGATATTTGCCAGAGCTGTTCCACTGAACACAAGGCTGTTAGCACAGTCTCTGCCCAATCTCACAGATTAACTGGAGCAAATCGTAAACAAAAACACTTGCAGAAGCTAAATGAACAAGGTTCGCAGGCTCATCAGAAAACTAAGCTGACTGCTAATATGCAAATGGGTTAATGCAACTGCCAAAAGCACTAATTGCTCTGTCCTGATGTCCTGACTTGTCTGGGTAGCTCTGACTGGTTTAGGCATGACACATCAGGCCAAAAAAATGTGAGATGTTGCAGCAGTATGGACCAGTCTGGTCAACAAGACACCATCATCAGTGTGATGTACACATGGAGTACACTTGGAAACACTTCCCAGTGTGGCTGGTGATGTCTTTGCCTTTCCCCTTTGACATGGCACCTTGAAAAAGGCACTATTGTCTTCTCTAACCCCAGTTCAGCACTCATCAAAACAAAGCCACGGTGGCCAAAGCAAAGTCACAGCCAGTGGCCCCTCAGCAATGAAAGGATAAAAAAATCCAATAAATTAAGGGCTGAGTGGTTTAGGTTAAGCCAGACATGTGCCAGTATTTATTTGTGCAGTGGGAAAAGAGCAGAGGCAGTTCTACCTGAACCCCTGCATTACAGACATGATGAGAAGGTCCATAAGCTCTGGGTATCACAGAAAGGCAGAACTTAATTTTATTTGAGTAGTTTTGTTTTGCTCAGATATGGCAGTGTCCTCTGTGCCCTGCTCCTCCATCCCACACAGCTGCCCATGGGATGCCGGGGCCATCCAGAAAAGACACTTTTCAAAGGACAGGGGAAGGGGCAGCAGGGCACAGTGGGCAGGCAGCTACAAGGAGGGGGCTGCAGGTCAGTGTTAGGGGACACAGCATGGGTCAGCCTCTGTTAATGATTAATTAGTGCCACTGGTCTACAATTAGCCTTGATGACCTGTAGTCAAGAGGCTTCAGATTCTGACTCTGCCTCTGCAACTCACTGTTTGAATTACTTGGGCCAAACTTAGTTTTCCCTGCCATTTACATCCCTGTGTTCAATTAAATAGGGCTAAATCATTCTGGGATTCCAGAAAAGTTTTCACCAAAAATAACCCAAAAACCAGCAACACCATTTGCCTTTAGATCAGAACACAAATTATATTTTTTTTCAAAAATTGGCATTACCACAAGCAGCCATGTCTTAGCATTGACCCACAGAAGGGCTCTTAGTTCCTCACCTAAAAGTTGGCTGGTGGGGACGGCTGTGGGGTGCCGTGGGCAGGCGAGTGAGGGCTGGTTGCACGTTGCCTGCAGAGCTCTTTTCCTGGACAGCTCCTGGCTCCTGCACATCCATGTAACTCTGTAGGAAGCAGCTGCTTTGGCTACGGGAGTTACATGGAGCCCACTCCTTCTGGGCAAGCTGAAACTGCACAGGCAAAGCAAAGAAGGTGCTGATAGGAGGTGGGGGGGATAGGGAGAGGCAGAAGCAAAACAGGGGATGCAATTGGAAAAATGAAAGCAGTGTCACAAACCCTCCAATATGTCAAAGACCTCAACGGGGTGGAAGTCATTCCTGTTCTCCACGGGGTGCCTGGATCCCCTGATTTGCATCTGTGCATCACACAGCTGGCACCCCTCTATAAGGCTGGTCTCCCAAGAGCAGGGGGTTTGCCCAAGGGTGCTGAGGCCGGGGCAGGGTGGGATGGGAGCACCTTTCCCATGCAGAGCAGGACGCCGCCAGCGGAGAGCCTTATAGTGAGGGTGCACTGTCTATATCTCATTTTAAGTAGAGTCCCATGCTCAATCTGTTCCAGGAGGACGAAGCTGGTGAAGGCAGGTTCAACTTCACTGCCTATGGGATGGGGCCAGCCTGCCTGCAAGCCAAGGACGGCATCTCTGTCAAGGGAGCCAACAACAACAACACGGCCAACCCGGTGCCGCCGCCGTCGCGCTCTCCCGAGGAGATGAGGAAACTCTTCATCCAGAGGGCCAAGAAGATCGACAAGATCTCCCGCATTGGCTTCCCCATGGCCTTCCTCATCTTCAACATTTTCTACTGGATCATCTACAAGATTGTCCGCAGAGAGGATGTGCACAACCAGTGAGGGGAGGGGAGCAGCCGGGAGGGGAGCGAGCAATCCTTTATATATGTGCAATAGCAATGCAGCAATGCATGAATTTAAGAATGCGGCAATATCTACTAAAAAAAAAGAAAAAAAAAAATGGGGAGGGGGGCTGGGAGGGACTTTTAATCATATGGACTGAGGGTGACTGGCACAGGGAGGAGAAAAGAAGCTCTTGATCTGGGGAGCACAGGGTGGGAGTTAGTTTTACAGCATAGGAAGGTGTGGATTGCTCCAGCAATCCAAGCAGTGTAATATAGTAATATATATTCATGCTTAATTATAATGCAAAAAGAAAACAAAACAAAACAAAAAAAAAGACCAACAAAAAAAATTCCTTTTTTTAGCCTATTAACAGCTTAGATTCTCAAGTCACTGGAATGATTCATGATTCCATGTGCAGAAACTACTGCAATTATGCTTTATCTGACTTTTGCTATAGAAAGGCCATTCCAGTCAAGCACGTGGGGGGGGAAAAGCCCTAACAAAAGGGGAAAAACACCTCAAGAAAATAATTTTGTGCTTCTCTAGGTTTTGCACTTTGAAAACTGGATAGATGGGGAAACTTAAGAAAGAGGCTGTGGATTGCTGCTTATTTTATATATTTACTTTTTTTAGTCACGAGTTTGCCGATCAAACACTTTGTGACTTTTGCATAGAGGAAAGTAAATACATTATCTCTGTCATCCCCACCAGAGAGCATCCAAAGGAAACCCGAGAAGGACATCAGGGCCTTCATCAGAAATCACAGGTACCTTCTGTCCTTTTAAATAACCTGGCAGGATTCAACTTCCAGGAGGCAGAAATATTATTCAGAACACTAGAAACGATGAAGGATTTTTAAAATAGTTTTTATTTGTTTGTTCTTTTTTTTTTTTCCAAACCCCTTTCTGCCATGTTTGTTTACAATGGGGGAATGGAAGCAATTGTATTTAAAATATAGAGAAAACAGGCATCTTGATGCCTTGTTTTGACAGGACCGGGCGTGTGGCAATACTGTCAGTGAGGGGGGTGGGGGGCAGGTGTGTATAGAGAGAGCAGCTTTTATTTTCTGACATTTCATAGCAGTTATATTAATATTGAAGCTGGGCCAATGGACCCAAAATTCTATTTTTGTATCTATTTTGGTGCTGCATTTACCTTTAACATGGATGGGAAGATGGAGCAGGCTTGTCCCTCTCTGCTGCCTGGCAGAGATATGGGGGAGGCTGGCACAGCTTGGTGGGGATGGGGAAAGGGGGGAGGGAGGTGGGAAGGGGTGAGCAAAGGGGTTTCTCTTTGCCCAATGGTAGCACAGGTTGGCATTGGTGTTTGGGGTGGGGACAAATGTGCCAAACGCCTCTAGGGTGTTACTTGAAAGCCTGGCTTGGGGCCTGTGGGCAAGCCAAGGGCTTGATGTCCCACTTGTCCCTCTGGGCCCCTGGGTGTGAGCTGGCTGCAGCACCCAGGGTGACTCTGTTGTGTTTGTTTGCACTTTAGGGAGAGAGGTGAAAGAGAGAGCACGAAGGAAGAGACAATCAGTCTGCACTGAAGCACTTGGGGTCAGGTCTGGGTTAGGCACCAAAAGAAGGCAGAGAGAAAAGTGGTACCCACAGGGTGCATCCACTCTCCTCCCTCTCCTGCTCAGGATGGGAGCAGAGCTGACCTGGGCTGTGGATTTGCTGTTTGCTGTGGGAGCAGACAGGCTCCCTCCTGCAGAGGCTGGAATAGCTCACAGCAAAGTGCCCTGGGGCACTGCCAGGTCCAGGCTGGCCCAGGTCAGCAGCATCCAAGCTTGGGATGGGAGGTCCCAGCCAGCACAGAAAGAAGCAGGGGAGAGGAGAGGAGAGCCTGGGACCTGCCAGCTGTTCTACACATGGATGATGTCAGGGGGAGAAACAGAGAAAACACCAGGCCCTGCTGGGGCTGGGTAGAGGGACATCCATATCCAAGGCTGCCAATTCAGCACCTTTCACCAGCACTAAACACACTTTAGTTTAAGAGGAAAAAAAAAATATATATATATATAGAAAGAAACAAAGGACAAGAATAGCGAGATGGGAAAATGCAGAAAAAAAGATTAAAACCACAGTGGTTACTGTGTGGACTAGGACAAATGTTTTGGCAAAGGCCACCCAGTTTTATGAGTCCTTTTGTACTGCTCAGACAGGGAGAGGTCACATGGTCATGCAGTGGGAGCATGAACCAGCACATCAGCCCCTTCCCTCCACTGGAGCAGCAGAAAACCTGTGGGCTGAGGGTTCCTCCTTCCCCTGGCAGATGGTGCTTTCCCAAGAAGGGAGATCTCAAGCAGAGGCGTTATTTGATGCTGGGACAATGTCCCAAGCCTTGGCTGGAGCCCAAGTCTGCTGCTGGCTCTGGGTTTTTTTGCTGAATTATTGAACTCTCCCTGTGTGTGCCAGGGCCGCCTGCGCCAGCTGCGGTTCACAATTGCTCCAAACGGTGTGTCCTTGTCTGAGATGAAAGGCAAATCCAGGGAATTTCCCTCCCTGCCCGGCAGCACAGCAGAGGCTTGGCAACCCACATACCACAGCTCCTTCCTCATGCAGGTGAATGACCTCAAATTGCTGTCATTTGGGTAAAAATATCCTGTCCCAGTGCCTGGACCTTGCACTTTGGAGTGGGGCAGTCTGGCCGTGGTTCACACACCTTCCACCCCCCAGGGCACAGCAGGGCTGCAGGTTTCCTTCCTAAAGGAGCTGTCTGTGGGTCAACAAACCTCATGCACCACTTTGCCACCTAGCTGAGTTTTGGTCCTACGTCAGACCCAAACACTGAGGGCAGGAGCAGGGCAAGGAGGGGGAAGACATTTCCACCTCACTTCATTCTGCTTGAGCTGTACATGGAACAATCCCATGTCCATCCTAAACCTCCTGGGTGCAGATGCAGTTATGTCACAGCTACTGCTTCACTAGAGCTCCAGTGCCACTTCTGGGCACAGAATAAGGCTGGGGGAAGGCATGTAGGGACTAAAAATCATCAGAAAGTTGATGACGGGCAGTTTCTTGCCCATAGGGAAGCACTTGAGCTGCAGTGGAGCCCATGGAAGTTTAGGGGCTGAAATAAGAATGACACCCTTACCAGCCTGTCTTGGCTTCCAGTTCAGCTTTGCCCAGCTCTGGGCACATTTGATGCCCACCATAAGCAGTGTTATTTTCTCTTCCTTAAGCAGTCAGTTTCCATTTGGGCCATTTTGAGCTCCAGGGCTGCCTGCAGTGAGCAGCACTCATATCCCAACAGGAAGCACACGGGAATCTCGGTGAAGGTGTGACTGCTGAGATAACTGTCCCAGGGGTGTCCTGCCAGAGAGTTTCACCACCTAGACAAGACTTTAGACTGTCCTAGAGCCCCTGGCAGGTCTGGGTAGTTTTCAAAATCAAAGTTTTTTCTCCATCTGTACCAGATTGTGTTTAGTCTCTGTATTGCAAAAGAACTCGTTTTGATAGCTTATCTCATCCTTAAAGTAGGCTGCTTTAATGGTGCCAGCAATTATATATTTATTAGTAAGAATGCACAGGGTTTTATATTGCAGGGTAACTTCCAGGCATACTGATGGAATTTAACTCCATAATTCTTATCTCTTCTTAAGAATGAGGCTCAGAAAAAAAAGTCTGAATAAAACAGCAGTTGTCTGGCAGTAAAGAGAGAAAACTGGGTCCTAATTCACTTGGCTTCTTTGGAAAAAGACAGCTTCATCCCAAATATTATTTCCAGAGGTTGCTTGAGATATAATGGTTTGTGAGCAGAAATTCTTTTTTCTTACACATAAATGTAATTGTCCAGAATAAAAAAAACCTACCATCTTACAATATTTTAATCATGTAGAAAAGTTTCTCCCACTTTAATACCTGCTCTGTCTGGGATCCTAGTGCCATGGAAATCAGAGAGGTGCTGAAGAGGGTCCAGGACAGAGCAGTGAGCACATGGGCTGCTGCAAACCGCAGAGCTCAGCCCTGGCCTTGGCCAGGCACCAGCTGCCTGAGAACACTCAGGTCATTCCCTCCATGGCTCTGGTGGTGCCCTAATTCTCCTGTCCTAGAAGCCTTTGCTGTCCAGCAGCCTGGGAGACTGCTCCTAAAATCATCAAACAATTTCAAACTCTGAATATTCTCACACCCTCCAATGTGAGAACTTTTCTTGGCTTTGTTTTTACCAGACTTTTCTGGAAGCTTTTTCTTATTCTTCTGAAGATCTTTCATTTTAAAGCAAAGCCAAGACAATTCAAATTACACTGTTGGCTGCCCTTTATCTTGACTGTGATTTAAAGACTTTGCTTCATTTCCCAGTGCTGGTAGAAAAAAGGTTAGAAAAATTTACAATGTATCTTTATTGCAAGAAAGGAACATACAAAAGGAGAAAAGGCTGTTTCCAGTGGTGCCATATTTTTCACAGATTGTATACAATCATATTTTTGTACTGTACTACCATTACTTAATAAAACATAGTTCTATCCCTGTGCCAAAGACAGACAATCTCTTTCAATATCCCATTTTTACTCCAAAACCCTGATACTGGCAGCAATGGACAGTGCAATGTGGACCCGGGTACCTCAAAGCCCAATCCTGCTGAGTTCATCTCAGCAAAGGAATTATCTGATCCATTCCCAGCTTGGAAGCACCCACACGTTCCTGTCTTCTTCTCAAAAGAGGTGGATGGAAGGGGCATCTTGTGCTGCTGCTGCATCAATAGATTTCCATGATTTGCATGGAGAGAGTGTACTAGTTAAGTAGAAAATTGAGATACTTGATTGTTCTTCAGGATGCTAGGATGAGCACCAAAGCAGAAGCTAGTAGTCATTAATTTCAGCATTTTAAATTACTTCAGGTTCTTTAAGTCTTCCCATTCCCTTCTCTCTTCCTCCTTAACAATTATTTCTTAAGGGCAGTTGCACATCTCTTGCTCAAATGAACCTACACGAGTCTCTCACTTCATTCGAGTCTAATGCACTTTTCTATGTTCATCTCCCTTTTCTTCATTCATGCGGGGCTCAGTTCCCCAGCACTGCAAACATTGAAGGACCTGGGATCTGTGTCTTGGGAAATCCAGGGCAAAATACGGCACTAAAACCATTCCCCAAGGCAGGCACAGTGACAGCTCCCAGGGAAGTGCTCTCACAGCCAACCAGGCATGGAGAGGACTCCTGGGGAATGCCAAGGTGGCCACTAAGGGCATTTTTGACTGAGCTCTGTGAAAGCAAAGCAGCATGAATTAGAGGGAATTCAGTGTCTGGCTGTTATTCCTACAGAGCTCCCTGTTTTACATTGATCCAGCTATAGAGCAGCTGCTTATAGGAAATCAGATCCTTGCACTCTCAGTCTCCTACTGTGGTAAGGAGCAGAGAAATCAGCTGCTGTGAGCCAGGCAGGATGGAAGGAGCTGTTGCACTTGGAGCAGAGCATCCACTCGTTTCTGCTCCAGCTCTGTCTGCAGGTGTTTGCAGGGGGTGAGACATTCTCCTCTGAGAGCTGCTGGGATCAGCAGCCCTGGGTGCTGCCCTCGGGTGATTCCAGGCTGCAGGAGCACTGAAGGGCACAGCCCAGCTTAGAGGCAGCAGAGTCAGCATGACAATCCCAGCCTGAGAGCCCCCAGGCCCAGGAACAATGACCTCCCTGTTTGCAGCTTTCCTGGTTCAGCTCTTCCCTCACCCAATGACACTGTCCCAGCATCACTCTGCCTGCTGCTGTAACATTGCAAAGGACACAAACCACAGGGCAGGAAACAAGAAGAGGGATTGTTTCAGCCCCCAGCAGAGGAAATTATTGGTTAAATTGTCAAATGAAGATCCTGGCAAAGAGTGGCAGAGAAGGAGAAGGAAAAGCATGAGGAGAGGTTCAGTTTGCATGCCACATCACTCCTGCCATCCAAGGCCAACAGGGCCAACAAGCACAGTGCAAGGCAGCAGGAATTATATTATTGTATTAAAATAAGACCATCAAGTCTGGCAAAGTTAAACTGCAGTCCTTGTGCACTTCACTGCCAGGTTTCTGAGCAGAAATGATAAGGGACTCTTGGGTTTGTGATATTCCTGCTCCAGGGTCTGTCAGCCAGTGCTGAAGCCCATCCTGGGTCAGGACTGGGTCCTGGAGCTGGGTCAGCTGTGGTTTGACCCAGACCATGCACAGGGAACAGACGGAACAGATCCAGCACAGGCTGATGTTGCCACTCTAGGGAAAGGCAGGGGGATTCCTGTGTGGGGGCTTAACAATCCCTGCAGCACTCAGAGCATTGCTGCCTCAAAAAGCACAAGGGAGAGGGAGCAGCAGCTCCCTGACAGGAGAGGGGACACAAACCCTGTCCCCAGACTGAGGGTCGAGTATGTCAGTGCTTCCAGTACAAAATCATCCATGTTTTCCTGGGCAGAGGATGATACCAGCATAAATAAGCCATCAGCACAGCTTGAATTTAGCTTTTATTTACAGATTTGCCACTCGAATTGCGTAAGTAGCTTAAGTCAAACAAGGACATCCTTCTCACCTATCCAGGAAACTGGGGCATGAGGTATCATCAGTAACCATGTGCCCAGGCTGTGAGCATGGCACTGCTGTGGCAGATGAGGCAAGTTTGGTATAAGCAGGGGCAGGTAGAGCTGCCAGGTCTGAGGCACACAGAGCTCACAGGTAGTTTTTGCTGCTAAGGCTTTTGGGAAGCTGGGCCCAGGACTGTTAGCACTGTAGCAAGCCAAAATCCCAACCCCCTTCCCCAGAGGGTCTGTGGGAGGACATCTGCCTTATCCAGGCACTTGGTGATACTGCAGCACTGCTGGGTTACCTGCCTGACAAAAACATGACTCAGGCTTTAGGCTGCAAACCAGCTGAGCCAGATGGCCTGGGTTAAACACACCACAGAATTTGGGCACTAAATTACAGGTCCAGGTTGAAGCCTGAACCACCTTTGCAGTGATGACACCATCACAGTCACAATTACAGTGGAGGCCTGGAAACTGCTTAAAGCAGCATTGCCCTGTCAGAACCCTGCAGATATCAGCAGGGCACGACCTGCAACAACAACAGAATTGGGGCCTGGGCTCCAATGTTTCTTGATTGACACCTAATCCCCAAACACTGACCTTTATTGAAGGAAAACTATGCAATATTGAGGATTGTGCCACGGGCGGTGCCTTAGCCACCTCTCCTGGGTATGCACTGACACATTTTCACAAGTATCCTTACCACAGCCACTTGTGCTGGGGTGAGGAACCAATGAGTTCCCGAGGAGCAGGGCCACAGCAGAGCTTGAGCTGTGCCACAACCCTGTTGTGGTTCTCAGCCAGGTCTGCTCTGCTGAGGCTGCACTGTTGGAATGTAGAAGAGTCCTAAGAGTTCATCTCCCCAGCCAAGAGCAGAGTGAAGGCAGGGATCTGAAAAGAGAAAGGAAGAGCAGATCAAGGATTATGTGAGGCAGAGGAACCTGTAGTACTCACTCCTGGCTGTTGTTAAGTGCAGTCACTGCAACCAATATGGTCTTCCTGGGAGTCAAGGGTTAAAATACTGCTGCTTATTCCTTGAGGGGATGGAAAAGGTTCAGGAGGCTGGACTTGTCCCATGGAAGAGACATGGGCATGTGTCACCTCTAAAAACAGGGCTTGAGAAACCAGCAAGGAAAGGAAGTGGAGAGGGGGCAACTTCTGTTATGTAAGAATAATGATGGGAATGCATCTTGCTGCATGCCAAGGTGTGGGGCACAAGTACATCCTTCACAGGCAGGAGTGTAACTACCCTGGCAAGTCCTTGGTCAGATGCATGCCTCCACTTGCCATCAATCCCACTTTTGATCAGGATAACTAGAATAATTTTAAAAAAATCATTAATGAGTTAGGCTGTTGTTACATCGTCTCTTTACCATTTCAAGTGACTGTGGCCAGTCCCTTTGGTCACAGCAGTAGAGCTCAGCTGTACAAGAGATGCTCAGCTAGAGGCTGACCCAACAAAATCTTAGCACAAAGGAGAAGTTCCTTTGCTTTGTGCTTATCTAGGCGAGGGAAACAACTAAACCAAGGCTTTGAAACACTCTGCTCTGCTTACACTGAATTTGTACTTTCCTTTCTATTTCAATCTTCCCATATCTCCCATGTTTTTGCCCAAAATTGTCATTCTTCCAGTTCCAGGGTTGGATCAGAAGAGAAAATAGGCTCTTCTCATCAAAGAGAAAATAAGCGTGGGCCAAGCTGACAAATCCCTAAGTTAACCTACTCAGAGTGGAAAACTGTAAAAACAGCACCTCCACACCCAGGCTGATGTCCCAGCCCATCCACAGCCCTCCAGCCCTGATCAATGCCACTTAACCTCACAGGGCATTTAAAATACACATTTCAGAACCGTAATTGGTACATCCATCCTTAAATCAGGTCACAAGAGCAGGTTAATCTGGGGATCTGTCAGCTTTGGCAGTGTTCAAATTGTAACTTTTGGGAAACAAACATGAAGATCCAAACAGTGATGTTATGTGAGAAATTGAGAGGCAGGTAAGCAATTAACCTTCCCCTCACTGGGAAGAGTGACCTGTTGTGCTTGAACTCTGCCTCTGAGCTCCTCCTCACTGTACAACCAGCCTGGTGCTCCCTGTGAGCCGGGCAGGGGGTCAGGGGACAGTGGCAGCTCCAGAGGTACACGAGGCACAAAGGCCAAGGGACTGACCTCACCACACGCATGTGGGATAAATGATCTGAAAAATGCACCACCTGGATGGAGCCTCTCAAGCCTACTGTGAAATGGAATTCCCACATAAAAAGAAAAGCTTGTGTGGTTCCCAAGTCTGGTCATGACATATTGACAGCACTAATCATGGCCAGAGCTCACCTCTTCTTTCATGGACTTAAGGAGCTGCAGCAAAGGCTTGACTGTTTCGAAAGAACTAAAATAGGAGGTAACTGTGCTAAAAGCCATTCACACATTTTTGTGTGTGTGTGTGTGAGATAAGGCAAAACTTCAGTGGATTGAGGCTGAGAGAGGTAAAGACAAAGCAACACACAGAGGACTTCACCCAAAAATGGCCTGACCTGCAAAGGTCACCGCATTTCATCGCAGTTTGCCATCCTGCAGCATTGGTGACACCACTCTGGAAGCAGCCTTGGAACCCTGAAGATGCACAAGCCTGTCCCAAGCAGTTGTTTGTCACCACCCACCCGAGATCAAACCACAGCCACGAGCAGGCTGAACATCGTGGACAGTGACATTTTATGGACTGTGTTGTCTCTCACCATCTACCACAGTGTACAGCATATCATGCTTGTTATATTACAACTAAGGAGTAATGAAAAGCTTACACTTAAGTGACATAAAAAGAAAAGGGGTGGGGAGGACCCAGGAATTTCTCCCATCCAACTATAAACGCACATCCATTTACATTGTTTTGTAAATGAATTTAGAAGAAAAATAAAAATACTAAGATATTTATCTTCAGGACAACTATTTGCACATTTGGTTTTGCTTTGGAGGGGAGATACAAACACACACACAGCAGGAATACCTTCCAATTGAAAATATGCAAAACAAATAGAAGTGGGAACAGTTCAGCATTTTCCTTGTGTCCTTGATAAACATTATCTCCTTTTCCCTCAGCGTTTACCTCACTAGTCAAACCCTCAAAATCTGGTATCTAGCAAGGATACCTCACAAAAACTTCTGGGAAAAAAAAGCCTATTAAGCAGTGACATTGTGCTGCCCCATTTTCTGTATCTCTCCCATCTGCGAGCCGTTTGTATGAAGAAAACCTTTGTTTCCAAAGCTTGGCTTACTAAAGCTCATTTGTTCCCAAACACAACAGCTCCTTGACGCTGTTTACAGCAGGGGCAGCCAAAGGCTGTGCTGGTTCAGGGAGATGTTACGGGGTGTCCCATCCCTGTGCCAGCACTCCCTGTGCCCGGGAGGGCAATGCCAGTCACCCCCTCTCAGGGTAGGAATGTGGGGTTTGCCAACACAGACCTGAACCTTGGCTGTAGGACAGACCCCCCTGGCACACAGGTCCACCACAGCCCCCTTATCAGCGCTCTTTTGTAAGTATTAAATACAGATTCGAGCTATTTATAGGGGGTTTCATGTGAAGGGAAAAAAAAAAGTTTCCCAAGCTTGTTCATTGGCAGGAAAGGGTGGCAACAAGGACAGAGTGTTTTCCTTCTTCAATTTTATCAAGATAGCAGAAGCAGTGACATTAAATTGGCCCAGTTTGATCAACTTTTCAGCACAGGAAAAAGGAGTGAGTGCTCTTGATAGGACAGAACTCATCCCCCTTTAACTTTACGTGAGCATCTTTAAAACAGACAATGGAAGAATTACATATGCAACTGTTTTTCATTTTCTTCTTTGCAAGGTGGGTGCTGAAATATCTGCATCTCACAGGAGATCATCAGAAAAATAGAGTAAGAATCCCTGGAGTTATGTAGGAAAGAGGAAAGAAGTGGGCAATGCAAGTGCTCTCTGAGTACCTCTACTGGTTCATTTACACAAGTTGAAAAAAAGAATGGAAAAGTCAGTGTTTTTTAATTTTCATGTTACTCTCCCTTCAAGAACAAAGGAGGCAAGTGAGAAATGCAAAATATAAAGTGCAGTCGTGTTTAAAATATAAGATGTAAAATTCTTCAATAAGGAATAAATCAGTTTAATCATTAATTACTTACATGTCTTCTCCCTACCCACCTTAAAAAAGGGATGTCCCTGTATTTTCTGTATGAATTTACTATATATACATATGTATAAATCTACACACACACAAAATTGGTATGGCCTTACACTCCATTTAAGGATATTTTGCTACATTGGTCAGAGTGCAAAGCAATTGCTTCCTTCAAATCAGTATTTTTACATCATGAAGACATAAAACTGTAACTTAAGACAATTTGCATGACCACACAGCCACAGTGGCAAATTATTTTTCTGGCTTGTAAAATAATTTTAAAACAAAGTTCTATTTCAGCAGTTTGAAGATGGAATGTAAAGTTTCTGCTGTTAAATGTATATAAAATATATTTATTGAATCATACATTCATGCTGATTCCAATAAAAAAAAATTAAAGATTTTTCTGAAATGTCTCTCCATGGATTTTTACTGCTGGAGGTTCCACGCAGCAGCTGGAAACACAAAGAAAAAGGTATTTCTTGTACTATTTTGCAACCTTGGACATTATTTATACATAGCTTTAAAATTCTTCAGTAGATGGAGTGACCTTGGTGCAAACACCCAAAATGACATTTCAGAATGCAGCAGGACTGCCTCTCACACTGCATCACAAAGATGGCCACAATAAAGTATTTTTCCTTCTCCTGTCAGGTGCTTTGTCAAGTTTGAAATATCACCAGTGGGACAGCAGATCCCTCTTGGCTTGGCAAATGGCATTTTGTGACAGAAAATAGAAGGGCAGCATCATGCCCTCCAAATCTATTCTGAGAACATGCCATTACTCTAAAAACTGCCTTTAAGTAATGATGGAGTTTGAAAGAATTTTACTCAGTTTCATGTCTCATAACCAAGAAAGTTATTAATGGCCCACCTTACTCCATCCTTCCATGTAACATGCAAATAAGGATAAAGAGCTTACTGTTGGGAAATTAAATCATCAAGATCTGCATTCCCAAACACACACAAGATCTCAGTTCAGCTTTACAAAACAGCCCCAGACAAGTCTGCTGATACATCCCAGCACTCCATGGGATGTTTCTCTGTGCACAAGGAGTAACTAAACCTTTTTAATTGTGCAATACTCTCGAAGGACGAAAAGGAATCAGAGAGAGCATGGCTTCCAGTTCAGGCTTGAGTGCTACAAAACCCCCCTACAAGTGAAATGCCCTTATTTCTATTTGTCTTATACTATTAAGACCAGCCAGATCACACACCAGTCACATACGGAAACACTTTGTACTTCTGTACTCTCAGGAGGGTAGATAAAGGTATCATGATCATGAAGGTTATTCCAAATCTGTCCATGTGGTTGCTATGGGTGCAAAAGTCTGACAGCTCTAGACAGCTTTTCTTCACTCCCTGCAGAGCAATGGGACACCAAGAGCACTTCAGTCCCACCACCTCCTTGTCTTGACTGGAGGCACTAGAAAGGAGACACAGACATAGTCTGATTCATTTCAGACTGCAGCATTTGGTTCCTAGAAAGAGCTGGGCTACACCTTGGTTATTAGAGGTCAGCCTTCCTGGAGCTTGTGTAGCCCACTGCAGCCAGCTGAGGCAAATCAAATCCTGGTTCCTTCACAGTCATCTTCAAGAATGTATGCAAAGCACTGGAGGCCTTAGACAAGAGATATTGAGGTTTTAACAGTACAGCAAGGCAGAAACCAGAAGGGCTGGAGGCTACAGAAAGCCTAAACACCAAAACCAATGTGCAACATTTTACAGCAGGTCTCTTCAGAGGTCTTTGTTATTAGTGAGTCACAGAGGCACCAAAATGCAAATACCAAGAGTCACTCTACAAACATAACTTGCTTTTGAAAAGTGTTTCTTTACAAGACATTCCAACAGAATTTTATGTAAATATTTTATTTTGCCTGTCATCTTGGGATAAGAACATGACTTTCTGGGTCAACATATTGAATATGATTCATATGAGAACAAGCACACACTTCACCCTTTTAAATTCTTTACTGACACTCTTCTTTCAAATCAGACAGCAATGAGCCACAACTGTCCAGCTGCCGCTACAGAAATGGGGGTTCAAGCTTACGGATGCTTTTGCAGATTTGGTTAAGAGCTATAAAAGCTTCTATTAAAAGCACTTTGATAAGTCTGAAGTGCAACCTGTTACTGCAGTCTTCGGATTTAATGTCAAGAACAGCAGAAACCCAAAAAAGGGGGAAAAAAATATATCACAAACAACAAGGACAGGGTTCAGTGAAAAATCTCCATTGCATACTTTCAGCTCACAGGCATTCCTGATAGGAAAAATGCAGACAGCTTTTGTTTTTTAAAAAAAATACCAGTTACCACCACAAGAGGAAGCAGCAGAATTTCCCCTAATGCTGGCTGTGAGAGCACACCACAGCTCACACTCTCTCCCAGTTCACTAAGGTATCAAATCTCCAGGTGCAGATGGTAAACAGGCCAATCCCAGACACAGTTGTAAGGAGGGAAGGGACAGTGTAACAAATGTGAAGAGAAAAATAAAACAGAAACCAACACACTAGAAACATAGTACAACCAGCTTCAACCAGTATGTCTGGCAAGGAAAAGGCAAAACATGACTGTTGGGGACAAGTAATACCGAGGGCAGCTCTGCTCCAGAGCTTACAGCAAGCACAGGTCAAGAGATGATACACTGCATACGCACAGTCATTATAGTCATGAACTAAGAAACATGGAAACAGTGACACCTCACATAGATTAGCAAACTTCCTACGTGCTGCCAAGAGACCTGGAGGTCTGGTGTAGACACAAATCCACCATTTTTATCCAGATGTTTTAACACCAGGCATTACAGAAACACTGTATTGTGCAGCACCATCTTACAGGATCTCCTGGATTGAAATAACCCGGTTTTGTATTTTATTTTCAGTTTCATCTTCTTTCAGAGGCAGTGGAGAATGTTCAACATCTTAACACCAGGACAGACAAGCACCTTCCATACTTCTCACAAAAATTCCTTCTTATCCATTTCAGGTCTGAAGCAAGGAATGAAGTACTGCAAAAATAACTATTACTTACAGCAGTTGGAACTGTAAAGCATATGACACAGGTATTTCTGCTTTGCTTATACTTTTGCAATAGTTACAACAGGACCAGCTTCAAGTTCAAGTTAATAACTTCTGCATCCAAAAAGTATTTGTTTTCAGTAATTTAAATGCAGCCAAAGTGGTGCACAGAAGGTATTAAAAGCTTTAGCTACTACCACCTCTACCGTGTAAACCTAGTGACTGAAGAGCCTCTTTCCCTTGGAAAAACTCCAACATACTCTTGGACTTGATAAAGCAAATCTAGACCTTTTTTATTATTTTTTTAAACAATTTGCCAAAACTGGAATGAGAGATAAATAGAAGGCACAACAATTTTGCTTTTTTTTATACAAATACAAACTAAACATGAAAAAAACTCCCTATTTCAATAAAAAATTTCACAAGTTCAGGAAAAGTGTTTGAAGAGTCAAGTTCTAGACATTTAAAACCTATCCCACAATCCAAAATTTCAAAGTGGTAAAACAGTAGTTCGAATTCTTTGCTGTGATCATGTATCAAAAGGAAAGAGATTCTACGGATACCCATTATTCCACTTTTACAGCGCCACAGAGAGAAAGGTGAAAGTCAATTTTTCATGTGGCAATGTCTCCAGACATTGGAGGATGTTCGTATGAGCTCAAAGAAACACCAAGAGTTTTGCTTTTCTGCCCTTGGAATACTTGCCAAGAACTATGTTTTCCTACAGGCTCTTGAACGCATGCACGTGAAATATTATTCCACTGACTGCACCCAAATTCAGTAGAAAGAGGGGAGGAAAAAAAAAATAAAAGAAAAAAGAAAGAGACATTCCTTTAGGAAAAACCACCGGTACCAAAAAAACAAAAATCAGTCCGTAAGTTTGAAGTGAACAAGAAAATTCAGTTCTTTTCTTTTTAAAATCCACTTTTCCTAAAACGTTGTTCCACAAAGCTGGAATCTGGGACAAGGACTAGAAAAAAATAAATCACAGAACCATAACACAAACAAAAAGGGGCAAAATAGTATCAAACGTAGCAGTCTATAACAGGCTAGGGCCACATTCCAAGATACCCAAGGCTGAAATTCACAAATCTGCAGGAAAAACGGTTTGCGCCACCACGTCAACATCCGCGATGAATTCACTGGCGTTGCCCGATCCCCCTTCCAGCTCCAAATCCGGGCTTCTGGGACATTCCTCCACGTGGAGGCCCTCGAATCCCACCTCCCAGCCCCCCACGAGTGCCTCCAGGTCCACGGGGTCTGTTATCTCTGCGGTCACCCTCCCTGGCAGCTCGTGTCTTCTTCTCCTCCACGTTCAGGCGCACCTCTCCCCTGAACATGATGGGCTGCAACACAAGCAGAGAAGGCCCTGTCATTAATGGGTCACCAGGAGTTCTTCATGGTCAAGCAAATTCCTGCAACTTTGTCTCATATCCTCCTCTCCATCAAAAACTGAAGGGTCTCAGGATTGATTACTCACTAAACAATGACAATAGCCAAACTATGCATCCAGTCTTGAGGCTTTACTGGAGAAAATAAAGAAGTGAAGGAGTGACCCTTGAAAAGCCATCTCAGTTTAACACTGAACATTCTGATGTGCTTTAGAAAAGAGCTGGGCTGTAAGCAAGCTCACTGCATGGCTGACATCCAGAGTCCCTGCCTACCACAGCAGGCAGGCATGGGCACACATTCTGCAGTAGCAATCACTGCTGACAGGCTGAGCAGGTACCTCCTGCCTTTGTTAGCAAAATTCTTTTCAGCATGCACACCAATACAGCTTCTTCCTTTCAGCTCTGACAAACAAGATTCTACTTGTCCATAGAATCTGATTCTCTCTACCTTGTCTTCCTGAAAGCTATTTATACACTTCCTGTGTTCAGCAACCTCCCACTAGAAAAAGGCTGTCTGTAATGAGCTGCTACAAGCTACTTCAATGACAAAAGACTGCACAAATCTTGGTAACAGGAGGGAAAAACACCTACTTTAATATGCTCAAAAAAGCCTAAAGGGACCAAGTACAAGCTCTTCCTGTTAAGCTGAAAAAACACTGTCTGCTGTCAACAGACCAAAACCCACTGATTTATTTACCCTGTTGCTAAGGATCTTCTGAACTGGTTCAGGATCATCAAACACCACAAACCCAAAATTAGGGAGCTTTCCACCACTGTTGATGCGGAGTTCAACAACATTGCCATAGCCTGCAAGAGAAAAGCCAAGTTCTTGGGTCATACATTAGAATGCTCTGTTGACCACGCCCATGGCTGCAACCCCCAACCCCTCAGAGGACAGCAAAGAAATCAACTTACTTTGGAAGAAGTCTTTAAGTTCAGATTTGTCCACATCATGAGGAAGGTTCCCAACAAACAGCTGATGACTGTCTGGGTATCTCACAATCCGCCGGGTTTCCACATCGCCTTGTTCACCCTCGCGAACTGGAACAGAAAAGCAGAACTCATTTTAGAAAAGTCAGTCCTCACAATAAACAAAAAAACAAGCCAGGGTCAGAATTATCACCATTAAAAGGAATCAATTCACACTGTCTATCCATTAATATATTAAAAAAGGAAAGCATTCTACAGTACCAAGTGTGGAACTATCTGCTTTTTATCACGTGGCCGAGGCTCAGCGTAAATTTTCACTTGTGTAAAAATCGTTTGCTTACTGACAAAAATAATGAGATTTTAAAACCTTTAATTATCACATTGCTTCTCCAAAACCTTTAAGCAACAGAAAACAGCTTCTTTGCAGCTCCTCTTACTTGGCCTGGGACCCCGCTGTGGTGGGATGCTCGTTCGCTGCTCCCTCACTCGCTGATCCCTCTGAGGTCTCTGAGGGGGGGTCTGAGACTCAGGCTTTGCCTCCGGGCGGGGCTGTATCAATTCAAAAAGGAATCAACAGTTGAGAGTCAGACAGAAATACCAGCAGGTTCAGCTTTTAAGAGCTCACTGTCAAGTTGGTAATAAAAAAAAATACAGGAAAAGGTAATAGTTTTTTCCACCTGTTACTATAATACATGTTAGCTCATGTTGGCTTATATGCTAAAAGCAAGCAGCATTCACATGAACATTCCCTGTTTTCCTCCATGAGAAACAATTAATTCTCAACCCAAAACCAAGGAGTAACATCTTCATAAAGTCTATCAAGAATCACAGAATGCTAAAGTCTCTGGGGCCTGGAACATCAAATCAGAACCAAGTAGATTTCACTCTCTTTTCCCCTGTCAGCCAGTTTAGCACTTAAACTTCTCCAGGTGCTGGATTCCTACCTGAGAGACTGGGACTTTCACAACATGAGGTGGTATTCCTGATACTGGGACAGCCCCACTGGGAGGAAGGTTCTTGCTGGTTACTGATGCCCAGGAAAATGTCTTAAAAAAAATAAGAGAATAATAACTTAACTACATCTCCTTCTGAAATATATTACTGATAGGACAGCTAACAGACACAGGATAACAGGAACAATTTTTAACTTGTACTTGAAAATCAGGAGCCAGCCAATAGCAGTTTCCCCACAATTTCCTTCAAATTATTTAAATTCAAAAGACTCAGTGTAATGACAATGAAGTCACATTTCTACTCTGTTTCTGAATTCCAGAGTTGAAACAAGACACAACAGTGACCCAACATCAAGTAATCACATCAAATTAACCAAAGTCTTGGATTCCTGAGTCTCTGTTCACTTTTACCCTCCTTAACACTGAGAAGTGGAAAAAAATCCCAGGTAAAAATAAAGCTCTGTAAATAGACAGGAGAGCCATAACTGATGAAACCCCATCAGAGAAAAGAGACCCACTGTCATTACCCTGGAATCCTCTTGCACTGCAGGAGCTGGATCAGCAGGAGCTGGAGAAGGACTCTTTTCCACAGCCTCTTCCGGAGCAGTTTCCTCTAATACTGGCTCAGACTTTTCTTCCTGCACCTCAGGTTCAGCCTCCTGTTCAGGTTCTGCCTCTGGCTCAGGCTCTGCCTCTGCAGCTGTCTCTTCCAGGTGTTCCTCAATGTCATTGCTATTATAAAGCAGCACAAAAAGCAGAAAAAAAGAGGTGGTATTGTATTTATTCTGTTACTGGTGATAAGCTGTGCTACTTATCCAATACAGAAATCAGGTGCATGACATTTAAGAGAAGAATAAGGCCAAGTAAGGCCACATTGCACAGAGATGCAAATTTTGCTTTGGTACACTATAAAGCAGCAAAAAATATTTCCAGAGTCTATATATTCAGCCTAATAAGATTTTGATTTCAGCTGATCAATAAACAGAAATTTTGACTGTCAGAAGGAAACTATTAATAGAAATAAATTCATGTGACCTGTTCTACAGCATCCTTGTCTCACACAACACCTGACTTCATCTATAAATATATTATTACCTGACAGCCTGCTCATAATAAGCACCACTATCATCAGGAACAGCCTCAGGTGTCTGCTGTCTTTCCTCAGGTTCTTCCCCTTCCTCCTCTGATTCTAAATAAGGTTAGAAAAGAAAAAAAAAATAACACATATTTTTAGTATGAGGCTCAAACACAAGGCACCTACCACAAAATACAGGTGAAACTTCTACCAAAGAGCACAAAGGGAGGATTTTTGAGATGTGATATGAAACAGAATTTTTTTATATTTCCACTATCACTTTGGTTACTCAGTTTTGACCAAGGTTAAAAAACATGTTCCAAATACTTTAGAGAACCACATTTATAAAGTACAGATCTGACTGCAACTGCCAAAGTAAGTTTACAGTTCTTGTAATAGAAAGAGATTATGCCAGAAAAATAATCATATGCATGTTCCAACTCCTTGCTGGACTGTAAAGAACTACAGGTAATGAAAAAACCTACAAGCATATGAAATTTAACACTGATCTGTCTTCTCCAGCAAGAAGATTTCCTTTGATCTGGGAACAGAATGTTGATACAGATCAAGAACTAAACACCAACAGAATCATCCAAAATTTCTGCTACTTACCCTCTGGAGGCTCAGTATCAGAGTCCCCAAAAACCTCATCCTGGTAGCGGAAGATATCATTGTGGACATAGAACTTGTTTGCAACAGAGCCCTAAAAGCAAATCAAAGGGAAGGACTGAATCAATTACAACCCAGTAATGTAAAAATTGAAATAATGTGAAAACAAGGAAGATTTGAGTAAATCATCCTTCCCACAAGATTAATCAAAATTTGCCTCTTTTAAGAAAATAATGTTATTTGGCGCAGGAAAACAAGAAATAAAAAAGGCATCACTCCTAACAAGTCAAGTATGGATGGAAAAAAAATGCTTGTTAAAGTGCTTTTAATTCCAATAGCTCACAATACTGAAGAAGCATGAGTGACACCTTCCTGGTGTCTAAAGTATTGATTCTTATCTCCAAGTCACACTGGAAAATAGAGTGATCTTGCAACACTACTTTTTCACTATAATTTTCATTTCTGTGAACTGCTTTGTAAAAAAATTCTATTTAAAAAATGCCACTTCAAATGCTAAGTCAGCCCTTTATGAACAAGAAAATCTAGAACCCACATTGTCAGGTGAAAGAAAGTATTCCCCTCTTTACTACTTCTTTTTCAGTAGGATTTGCTAGGATAGCAAATCAAAGAGAACATCATTTTAATATGTTTAAGACAAAAACATGTTGCACTAACCTAGTAGTCCAAAGTCAGGATATTTATAACTGATTTCAATACCCAAGGTTCACATCCAATCCTACAGAAGCAGCGTAATTCCCAAAGGAATTTCCAGAACATAACTGCTGGATTTTGTGGCAAGTTACCCTCCCAGCCTAACCCTTCAGCCTGCAGCCCTGAGGCAGACAGAGCTCCCTGATGCTGTCAGCACACCCACCTCAGGGGCCAGCACGAAGGTCTGCATGAACCTGCGCACGGGCTGCATGTTATTGGAGAGCTCCCCCATCACCTGCACCACCACGCCGTCGTTGAGGGTGGCGTGGGCGTCCACGTGGCGGATCTTCGTGTGGCAATCCTTGAAGTTTAGTGACAGCACCTTCTTGTGGATGTCCTAGGAAAGAATGGCACACACATGGGTGATGCTGCAGGAGCCGTTTTGGCCAAGTTAGCAGCTTTGAGAGAAAGTAAAAGCATAAAAAGTGGTTTGAGATATATTCCCTAACTCTGGAGAAAAAGCTTGGCAGGAGGCTTGTTAAGTTTGCTTTGCAAGCCATTTTATATTATGAGCTTTCTACAAAGGAAGCACATTTTGCCCAACTGTTGCTGTCTACAGTCAAGAGGGCTTTTTTCTCCCCATTTTTTCTTTTACAGAAAGCACTTTAACAGTGTGGGAGGGAATCACAGCTGGATACATCTCTCTTCTCAACCTCAATAAAGGTGACAAAATAGAAGGAAAGAAAGCTTTTTTAAAGTTCTTACAGATTGCCCATAGACTGCGTCAGCTGGTTTTCCATTGGAATCCAAGCCACCGTGGACATAGGAGGAGTTCTTTCCATAAAACCTGTTGGAAAGAAATATTTTAATGCCAAGCTCTGCTGTGTAAGAACAATGAGCCTCTACATTAGAGTGCAGTACAAATAATACACTTTCAAGTAAGTCTCCTGTTTGAATCACTAGAATAAAGCCACAAAATCTCATAATCCTGTTAGCAATCTGGGGGTGGGGGGAAAACAAAGTTTTGCCATGTAAGCTGCAGCATTCAGGTGTGTCAGGCACCAACAGCCAAAACCAAAATCTCATGGGAGCTCATGATCCAATCCCATTATCCCCTTTCTGCATGAGGTTCCTGAAGCAACACCCTGAACACCTGGGATGCTGAAGGCTCCCCCTCAAGTTCTGATTTCAAGCTTGAGCAAGGAGCAATGGGACTGTTTTGCTCTTTTACAATAAAAAAAGGTATTACAGGTAAATCTTCTCTAACTGAGAGGTCACCAGCTGAAATGCCCTAAGCACCACGGTACTGCACTGGCAGCAGATACTAGACTGGAATGGATTCCATGGCACAGAGTCAACTGTCCTCTGACCCAAAGGAATGAGGTCAGCTGGCCACCTAAATGGAGAAACACTCTGAGTAAATGTTCCTGAGAATGGAAGGAGAAGGCTTCAGAAACTATCAGGCTACTCAAAACACAGCAAAACAAAGTGTATCCTCATAAACAAGACTAGTTTTGGGAAGGATACCTGTCAAACCAAACAGGACCCACTTGTTTAGGTAATGGATTATAGTTTGCTGCATATCCATAATTTCCTGATTTCCCTTTAAGAAAGAGCTGGTGTGACTCAAGAGAGACGAGCACACAACTTTTTCAGTGTTTCCTCTTAGTCGGGGTGCATTTTATCAAGCCAAAAACTACAGAAACACTTAACTAAGTGGTATTTCTCCAACTTCAATTTATATTGATTACAAGCAGAAGTGGCAAGCAGCATTTCAGCTAGAACCAGAACTCAGACACTTAAAGAATTCCTGTAATCTTTATTATCCATCTTTTAACCCAGCTGATCAAAACCAAAAGTAAATGACACTCAGCATCTTGAATAAATCAGTTTCTTAAGCGACCAAATTCAGCAAGCTAAGACACAGCAATAAGATTATTCATCAATTTTAGCACACATGTTAAGAAACTCACAGAGAAAACCAGCTCCAAGAAAAGCAGAGCTTTACCTGTGCAAATAGTCAGGTGCTTGGTTCAGCAGGGTATAGTACTGCCTCACGAATTCCCGCCCGACCAGCAGGGGACTTGGCTTCTCCATCACCATTTCTTTGGTCAACTGAAAACTATGGAAAAAAACAAAAGCTCCATCAACCATGAGCATTTCAAACGGCTGTTCACATCCTGATTGCATAAGCCACCTAATCACAGCGGAAAGCACGCACCAGGACTGTTTTACCCCTGTAAGCAGTTTAAGCAATGTGTTTTCAGAGTCAGAGTTTTGGTGCCAGGGAGAGGATTCCTGGGTACCAAACCAGAGGTGGGAGAGGCCGCAAGGCCGAGGGAGGTCAACTTATAACCTGCCAGTAGTTAATCATCCCACATATCCTCAGTAAAAAGCAGGTGGCAAGTAAGTAAGGTTCTTCAAGAGGATTTGCTAAGTGGCTAAGACATTTACAGTCAATCCAAATTCTACTTACCTCACTTGACTTCACAATCAGAATTAAAAGTCAGATGTTCTCAGGCAAAGCCTGTGCTACTGTATTAGGGGCATTTTTAGAAGGTCAGAGTAAGTCCAATCTATTTTTATCAGCAGCACAGCACCACTTGCTGTGAGTGTCAAGCGCTCTGCAGGATTATTAGATTATATTAAAATTATTATGCTACAAACAAACACATACTGCTCTTCCCCTGCTTCCACCAATGTCAGCAAGTCACTTCTCACTTAAATTCAGACCACCAGTCAAGCAAAGAGCACCACTCATGCCCAGGGACAAATCCACCTGGGTACCTTCTACCTACCCTCCATGGATCTCTAAGTTACAAAAATAAAGTGTTTTCAGGTAGGTTACACAATACACATCTTCAGGACAGGCCAGCCCAACCCAAACCAAAATACATTTCTCCATTTCCTTGTTATTAAATACTCAAACACTGTTCAAACTCATCCAAAATAATTTTAAACTATAACTTAAATCAAACTTAAATGTTTGATTCTCGCTGTATTTAATGAATTTCAGAGAATTTGTTCTTTAGAGACCAAGAACTGACAATAGAGCAGAGCTTCAGAAGACAGAGGTGACAAGGTCGTTGGTACTGCAGTGACTGTTTCAAACAGACAACATACACAGGGCTGCAAAGGAAGTCACGACCACACTGCTGGATGGAGCAGGAATGAAAAACAGAAGCTTTAAGCTTCAAAGAGATGAATGTACTTAAAAAGATGCCATGGAAGTTGTTATTTTGGGTGAAGCCAAGTCCAAATGAACCTGGCAAAATTCATATATCTCAACCAAAGGTCAAACACCTGGCACACAGTAACTGAGGGACAAGGCAATGTTTAGGCACTGTCAGAACATCCAGGTAATAGATCTGAGGATGTGATCACACCCAAACTCCCAGCAGTGGCCAGAATGCTCTGCATCCAGCTTTGTTGGAGGAATGCAGCCACATTCGAGCCAGAAGACGTAACAGCACAGCTGTAATTTTGTATACATTGATGTGTTTTGCTCTGCTTTTAATACTATCACTTTATCATCTTTTTAAGTCTGGAATAAATGAGAAGTCTTCCCATTCTATTTTAAAACACACTTTTTTTTCTAGGCTTAAACACAGTGAAAAAGATCTGGTGGGCTCCAGAGGATGTGTCCATGAACTTCCTCTCTCCTTCAGCAGGACGTGGGTTTACCACCACCACACAAAGAAATGTTAGCTACATAATAATGTGCAGAAAAAATAAGACTAAATATGTTCTAGAATTTTAAGAGGCTTTTCAAAACATTCAGAAGCTTCCAGCTGTTTGAGGATATTCTCAAGAGCTAACCATGCAGAAAGGAAGAAACAGTCCACAGCTGGATATGGCCTGCAGGAAATGCTCAGATTCTGCAAACCACTTTCATTTCAGGAAAGTTCCACTACCTGTGGTTTTGCAGAAGCCTTTGAACTCTGAGTGTAATGTATTACAGATACACATGTCCAACACCCAGCACAATCTGAGGTGACAGAAACTTCCAAGATATGAACTCTTGCCTTCTACTGCAGGTTAAATGAGATCCCCATAAAATATTATGAGACAATAAGAAAATACAGCAAAGGTAAAGTACAGCTAAGCAAGTGGTGGCTACCACTGCTGATTTCCTTATCTCACTTTGTTTCCTCTTGAGTACTTGTGAAGCTCTAGAAGGAGCAGGCCAACCCTGAAACAGTGGGAGCAGAAATGGCAGACAGACATGACCTGCACTTTTAGCTCCAGCCAGCTTAATTGACAATGCAGGATTTATTTGCTCCACAAATTAAAAAATTTGCTTCTGTGCTGTCAGTTTACAGCCAGGAAGCCAGTACTACCATATACCAAGACCAGCATTTGGAGAATGACAGGAGGTACACTTAATTTCTTTGTGAAGATATAGTTTCCCTGGAATTCAAGCTTATTCCTACAGATATAAATAGTCAGGTTTTCTATTCAGTTCTGATAAATGATGAATTGGGCTCTTCTGAGAATTATTTTCAAGTGCTTCCTAGAACACCAATGTACAAAGCCTGACATTCTCACATTATGGCAAAATTTTCCTGTAGCACTCAAATCTCAACAGCTGATTCACCAACAGCTCTTTCAGACTGCTGCTCTCCAGTGAAAGCCCTCACCTGCAATAACCCACAGGCACATCATCTCCAATGATGATCTAAAGAAATATTGGAAGTGAAGTGGTTTGATTAGGTCTGTCATGGTTAAAAATAAAAACTTCCCTCCTGCTAAGGGTGAAAAATCTATCAGAACTCACTCCTAACATGAAAAGAGGAATTGTGGAGTGCCCAGTTGTTGTCAAGCAGATCTGAAAAGAAGTGGGAAAACCTTTACATAACCTAATCAGAGGACGACAATCTGTTTTTACTGCTGCTGCACCTGCTGCTACGTTGCCAGTTGCCATCTGCTCTTGTTCTCCAGCCAGCACAACCTGAATGGTGGAAGCCAAGCATCTCCTCAGAGAGCATTTGCTCCCTACCACTCATGGGCAATTTACTACTCCACCATTCCCTGATCCAAGAAAAACTGCAACTACTCTATACTACATTTTCATTGCACAGCACATAATAGCACCAAATGTTTGAACTGTCACTATGCTCCTCCTGATAAAAGCTTATCCACACATTTTCCTGTCAATTGACATAATGATGAAAGGGTGAAAATTGACAGGAAAAGCTGAAAATCTGATTATTTAAGATTCATTCATAATCACGCTTTCCTATTATCCCATATGTAAAACAAATTGGATAAGTGAAATTATAACAAGCACACCATAACAATTCTGCAGTGTAACTGAGCCCCTTCCTTAAGCCAAGGACTTAGAGGAAGACAAATACCTCCTTTACAGTGGTTATCACCTGGCTGGTGGAAAATTCCACCATCTGTTACAATGCTCCCACTTGGCAGAAAATCAATGTCAGGCACTGAATTTCTAAAATACTGTTATGTAAATTAGAGCCATTTATGTAAATTCCACATTAGCAAATTCAGATTTAGGTCCACAAAACCTATTAGTATATTAGTGTTCAGAAAAATGGACTCAGTATACTCACAGCTAACATTGGTTATTATTTTCTTACCAAATTGCAACGTGATGAAAGCAAACTAATCATTGCTGTCCCAACTCAATTTGTTTGGGGTTTTTGTTGATTTGGGGTTTTTTTTTAATCTTTGAATCAGACAAGTTTAGCCTGCATGTTGCTTCTACAGGACTTCCTACACAACAGAAGTGTGTTTTATGCACATCACAGGATATTTGGGCTCTCAGGACAACCAGTCCCAAGACTCAGGCAAAAATCTCTTGGACTGATGAAACACACCAAAGGACCAAAATCCAAATTTCACTTCCCAAAGAGTGGAAATTTTAAACATCTTCTGTCAAGAAAAAAGTTAGTTCTAACAAGAAGACAAGTAAAAATTGAATCATAATCTCAACAGGCTCTGTGTGTTTTTAACATTAGCCTCTTTTCTTTGTTCTCTGCCACCTTACATTTTTTTTTTTTACTTGTATTTCAATACAAGGAACTCTCTCAAGAAACCCAAAGTTCCTACAATGCATTCCAGTCCTGACTGGAATATTACACAGCAGTTCACCCCTTCTCCTTTGGCTATTCAAGTGCTATAAAGTGACCATCTGAACTCCACTCCTTCCATCTCTACAAACTGGTGGAGTTTATAGGGTGCCAAAACCCCCTTTCAGAATGCCAAACTCCTCACACAAATCCACTCCCTCATTCTGCTATCAGTGAATTCCTTAACTTAAAAAGGATTTTTGGGAAACTGAAGAAACAGCAGGAGAAGCTCACATGGAAAGGAGGTGTCTGTATCCAAGCATAACATCACAAATGTGGCAAACAGCAATTTTGCTGGAAATTAAAGGTCTGGTCAATAGTTAATAGGATTGCATAATTAAGTGTCATTTTAGATTTCTCCAAGTTGCTTAGCAACAGGTGAGCATGGTCAAAGCCACAAACCATTTATCTAGATGGAATAACCAGCTCTAAAGGCAGTTACTGCTGCTGTTATGGGGAAAAAAAAAAAGAAAATGCACAGTTGGCCTCTAAGAGGCATAATATAGATTGAAAGTTTAACAAAAAAAAATACAGTTAATTCCAACTCTTAGTGCATTTTACATGACTAGCATCTGCTCTGCTGCTAAGCAATCCAAGGGAAAAAAACTCCATGAGGCTGGTACCTGTGTGAACCATGATACAAAACAATAAAGTGAACAATGGAACACAAGCTAAACTTGCATCCCATGGCAAATTCCAGGGCCCATCTCAGCTGGGGATTTATATCATCACACCAGTTTGCCCTCAAGTAGGAAGAGTGAAGTAAATGTGTATTTAAAACACAAAGACTGCAGATACACTGAGATATCCTGATTTTAATACAGCCTCAACTATCCAAGGGGAACAAAGAAACCCAAAACAATCCAGTTGTTGACCTGAGCCTAAATTATAGAGAGCTGAAAATGCATCTCAAATAAGCAGGCAAATGATGTCCCAAAACACTAATCTGCTTTAAAAAAATAGGTCTCGTTACTTGCCTCCCACTGGATGCAGAGGCAGACAATGTCACTGGGACAGTGTCCCAGCACACAGTCTGTATTTCAGGCACAAGCCATTACAGCTGCCTGCCTGGAACCACTTCATCTTTTCTGCCTTTTGACACATTCAGAGGCAAAGTATTCAGCCTGGCAGAAGTTATCTTAAGTCAGCACTATTCCACAGGAGGCAATAGGCTTGGTAGCCACAGTCAATGGAAGTTCAGTGATGGGATAAGTTATGCAATAAATAAATATTTGAGGATCAAATTGAGACAAGTTGTGAAGTTACCACCACTCAATTCTTACTAGCATGTCAGGAAACATTGAGACAGTCTGTAAGATGAATGTATTCACCAGGAACTTCCAGAATCAGGGACTTCAGAGCAGTGTGAATGAAGACGTATCATGCAGATAGAGGAGCTTTTAATAATCTTCCAAACCAACACCTAATACAACACAGATCTAGACCTAGCACAGCTATTTCTCCTTTCACTTGTGACTCATCTCCACTGTATGACCCACACAACCTACAATGACAGGCAGTGCCTACATTCGTAAGATACTTGAGGTGTTACAGGAACTGGGTCCTAAAAAAATAATCACACAGCAACCAGAATCACCAGGCAAACAGCTCTCTCTCTGCTTAATTATCCAGATGCAACAGAAATGCAGAGCAGTACCTGAGCCCCTTCTCAAGTTGAGACACTGACAAGGGACACTCCAGAAAAGCCATATATTACCCCAACATATGGATAAGAAAAATTAAGTTAGAAGCTTAACTATTTTCTAATAAAATAATCCAAGCAATCAAACAAAATTTAAGCATCAAAAAAAAATCATCACAAGATTAAAAAATAATTCAAAATTACATTCAGCAGTGCCCATGCTAGCACCAAAAAACCCTCTGCCTGCCAGTGGCAGATGGGAAGCCTTACTCAGCAGCAATGCACAGCCCTTCAAACACTGGGAGAATACAAATAAACAAACCAGCAATTGCTGAAGAGCTGTCACTGCAGAAGTCTGCCTGTGTTTTTGCTAACAAACCTAAGTGTGATCCACAAGTTGATGGATATGATGGAGTCTGTCATTTGTTAGACAAAAATCAGCACTTCTTGTGTTTTTCAGCTCTACCAAGCAAAAAAGAGAAAAACTGGAGACTTCCAATGCTTTAAGTCAGAATCTAAAAGGAAAGAGATCATTTTGGAGAAGTGTTATTTCCAGGGCATTAAGGTCAAAAGCAGATTAAAAACACAAAGATCACCTGAAGTGTAAGTTGGGTATTTGAGATCAGCATCTGTACCCCTATGGTAAAGGATGAACATTCATCTGGGTAAGGAAAATGATACCAGACGCTACTCCTGTGGCTAAGAGCATAAAGCTCCAAAGACAAACAGCAAATTAGGTCCTGTTTACAACAGAAGAAATAAAATCTAATCCACAAGAATCTTGAAAACTTGCTATTAAAACTAAGTAATAGAGCAAGAAATTCTCAACAAGGTGTTTGGGGTTTTTATTCATCCCTCAAAACACTTTGCATTCCCTGGGTGCTCAGCTTAATATGGTGTGGATTTGGGGTTTTGTTCCTTCCTTTTTAAAGCTGTTTCACCTGGATTCCAAGTTTCTACTTGACACCACTCAATCATCACTTTTATTCAGCAGTTACCTGCTGTAACATTAAGCAAAGGTGACCTGTCCTGAGCCTAACCAGCAACAGCTCATATCCTCCCAAAAAAAGGAGAGCTCTTGTTGCATTTAGCATTACAGCAAAACACAGGGCCCTTGTGATTTGACACAAGTCCAAAAGGAACTCCTCTTCAAAATCTGAGTTCTCTGAAAACTCAAAGCCTTGAGAATTCCCAGAAATATTCCTACAGTTTTAATAATCCTAAAATCAGATTATCCTGAATGGAATCTCAAACTCAAATGTGAGGGAAGGACTTGCCTTTCTAACAGAACCTATTTCAACCTCACTTACCCCTCAATTAGAAGCAATGTTTTTCTGCAAAATTATGTATTAAACATGCAAATTTCATCCTAAAGAGCACTAGGATAGTGAACAGTTTGTTTACTCTTTCTTTAACAAAAAGTAAGTCAGCTTTTCTGCCTATTCTGCTCTCCTGACTGCCTCATGATAAAGCAGCTACTTAGACCCTGTGATTTTGCCATTAGAACAGGTTTTGTTTTGACATCCAAGAGCTGCTCCAACATCTCGAAGTTGGCAGCAGGTCCAGTCATCTTCTCTTAGGTCTGCAAATTTTCCATTTGGCTCCAGTGCAGCTTCTTAAAGTAAAAAAGCAAAAGTTACTCATCAGCAGTCAGAAGAAGCAGATCAGAGACCTGAGCTACAGCAACACTACAGTGAAATTCAAGCTTAATGCCACTCAGATTAGAATCACCAAGATTAAGATTCAAAATATTTTCTGCATGCCAAGCAACAGATAACTGTTAAAAGACTCAACTCTTTCACCTCTACTCGCTTAGGTCACAGAAGACGTTTAAACTCGATGTATCAGCTGTATCCTGGCACTCAGGACTGACCCATCACAGCACTGTTACTTCAAAAACAAAACAAAGTCAGCCCAGCAGCAGCCAGGAAACAGCACAGGGCAGAGCAGATGAAAATGGAAGATGAGCACGAGCATTTTGCCTCAGCAAGGAGTCGGGTTCAGCACAGATCACTCCTACATAAGTGACAGCACCGGGTCTGCTCTGGGAGCAGCTCTGCACCAGCCGTGTCTTCCTGGAGCAGCTCCAGACTTAATATAGCAAAACTGGGACCTCCAGCCAGTGCAGCACTCACTGCCTGCAAAGTTTAAGGAATCTTTTACAGTACCTGAGGATCAGACTTTGGTTCTTCTTTTTAGTTACTCAATAGCATAAGTTTATCAAGTCTACTGGCAGGTACCTCAGGAAGTCAAATAATCACTTCAACTCTGCAGATTTTATATAGACACCCATAAAAAAATAATCATCCAGTCTTCTAGAGCAAATTGTCACTTTTGGTTTTGGTTTGCTCCAAGCAGAGCAGACTACAGCCAGTACAGCAACCAGCACTACCCTGCTGAAGGCCTGCTCTGCTTGGATTTATTTCCTCTTTGGTTCTTCAGTCATCACCTTAGTTAGACAAAACGGCCCAGGTGCAAATATTAAAAACTAGAATAATGTTTTCTAAATCAAACCGTCCATTTATGCCAATCTTGTGAGTGTTCTCTCATCAGGTCCTACTGTTTTGAACACAAATACCAAGATGTACTTAAAGCAGCACCACCTTTGCTTTATTTCCCTTTCAGTAGAAAGTGTTGCTCTGTATGTTTGCCTTACAACTTGCAAGGTGAAAAATAAAGCCCTGAAACAACAAATTGGCTGTTTCATCAAGCATATAAAGATTCTGTTCAAAATTCAGATGTTCAGACTCCCTCGGTTGTGTTGAACTCCACTGAAGCTGTTGTGCCAGCAGCAAAGTGAGCAGCAGAGCAGTGGTCTTGTCACCACAGCACAAACAAATCCTCATGTGCTTTTGTTGTTTCTCAGACTGCAAATGCAAAGATTCCCAACAGAACATCCTAATGGGTTTGGTGCACATGGACTGAGTCCTGTCCACCAGGTTTCCTACTTTAACTTTAATTATGCCTCCCTGCCTTCAACTTAAGGAGCCCACACTTGGAAGAACACAACCTAGCCAAAAAAAGGGCAAATCCACACCACTCAGGAACTGGGGCCATTCTTCACCCCTGATGTATACAAGATTAAGGTTTTTGAAGACCTATATTTATAAAATTATGATATACATTTATAAAGATCCCAACATTGATTTTTTTTTTCCTAACAAACTTTGTACAATTACACTTTCTAGGAGGTTTTAGTAGTGCCTTTCAGGCAAACCAGTCCCTGCAACAACATGTGATGCTGTCAAAAAAGTCTTGAGATCTCCATCATAAAGATAAGGATACAAGGCTTTAAGCACATGAATGCTTCCAGCCAACCTTCAGATTAGCTACATATGCTATCCACTAAGCTTTTTTCTAAAAAAAAAAAAAAAAAAAAAATAAAAAATAAAAAAATAAAAAATAAAAATATATATATCTAGACTCACAACTTTATATCATTATATATGGTGACTGAACACTCCAGGAAAGGTGAGTTCAGTTCACAGGATGAGAAGATGCTACATGCTACATCAGCACCACGGAAGTAACACACAGCTATCTATGTTTGGCTTATTCTTTACAAATAGAGAATAAGAAAAGTGAAAATTTGGTCAAAGGGAAGAATATCAAGAAAGGTCTGAAACGCAGTTTTTGTCTATCAACTTCTGCACTTCCCTTTATGACATCAATCTAACAAGCCTTGTTGGCAAAAAAAAAAATTAAATCCAACACACCCCTCTCCACGTTTGATTTATGGCATCTGGAAGCATCAGCTTCCAAAGCTTGATAGCAGTGTCCAGATTTCCTAAAGCTGTCACTCCTGGCTGTGAGAGCAGGGGCTTGCCAAAAATAGCACACACTGGAAACATGGCGGCTTGCTGCAAATGCTGCTTTCTCCCGACGGTGGAACAAAAAAATCCCTCTTTTGGTAAAGAGAATTTATTATATGCACACAAGCCTTAACACAGAAGGTCACCAGGTAAGCCCGCTGAGAATTAGGAACGCGTTAGAACATCCTGACCAACACTAGGAGGGTATGGAAGATGTACCGAAACCTTTTCTCTGGGGTTTCTCCAGCACGTACATCTGGGGCCTTACAGGATGCTGGGAAGTCTCATTTACAAGCACCACTTCGCATTTAAATCTTAGCTTAATCTCGGATTCAGCCAAGGTCATGAGGTAAAGCAGGATAAGATCCATGCTCTCCTGGCTCGAATTATAACTTCCTTCGCCTATAAAGTTACACCAAGGGAGCCACCTCGAGCTGATGCCCAGGTCCGGACCGTGCGATCACCCAGCGCTGCCCCCCATCCCGCGGCTACAACTCATCATCGAGCGGGCACACCTCGGGCTTTGGGTGGGCTCCTCCGCAGCCCCACCTGCCCGAAACAAAACCCAAAAGCGGAGGGCGAAAACGCCCGAGAGCCTGGAAATGGGAGAACAAAGCTGGACCCACACACCTCGCCTCGCACAATGCGGGCCCGCCGGCAGCCGATCCCCCGCCGCCCCCCCTGCCCCGCACCGCTCCCGCCGGGAGCTCCGAGGCCGCCGCGCCACCAGGAGATCGGCCAAGGCTCCCGGACCCTCACGGGGGCTGCGCGGCCGCGGGTCGGGCGGGAAGGCGCCCGCCACAAAGCGCGGCGGGCACCGGGCGGGCCCCACGCCGGGCGGGATGGAGGGGGATGGGGGGCGCCGTCCCGCACAGCCCGCGGCCTACCGAGAGCCGGGGGCGCCGCGGGGCCGGGGCGGTGCGTGCGGCCCGCGGTCTCACCGGGAAAGGCGCAGCCGCGCCGGTGTCTCCCCGCGCCCCCCACCCCCCTCACCTGCGGGCAGAGCGGGACGGGAGCGGAGGCGCCGCTTCACCACAGGGCCCGGCGGACGAGAAGCGCCTCACGCAGCGGCGTGCTCTGCCGGCGGCTACATATATCCGGCGCGCAGCCTACCCCAGCGGGCGCGGCCCAGCCAGTCAGAGAGCGGCGCTCGCCCTCATTCGGATGCTGGTTGGCCCATGACCGTGGTGAGGAGGGGAGAGAGCTAAGAGGCAGCTCAGCCAGCCAACCATGCGGCAGTACTGTGCGGGGCGGTGAGCGTGACTGACAGACGAGCAAGCCAATGGGCGCTGGGCGACTGCTGATAGAGTTGCCCTTTGGCCAATGGGACGACGCTCCCCACGCCAGCAGGCGCGCAAGGCGGCGCGCGCCGGACGCCGCAGTGTGGTTGAGCCGCAGTGCAGCGCCCTTGAGAAGGTGCTGGTAAACCCCGTTATAGCCGGGGCGGGCCCCGCGGGGCGCGGCGGCCAATGGGAGGGTATGGAGGACGCTGACGGACAGGGCTCCGCCGCGGCTCTTAAAGGGGCAGGCGGCCGCCACGCGGGGCGGCGGCCCGCTCTTCCACACCGCCCCCTGCCGGAGGGAGGCGCTAACATGGCCGCGGGGCCATGTGCGGGGCTGAGGGGGCACCCAGGGCCTGGCCACTCACGGCTGAGCGCTGCGGGCCTCCAGCAGTGAACAGGCAGCGGCCACGCCGCTTTGGCTGTGTCTCCAGCGGCTGCTTGGTGCTCACCTGGCCCACGCACCTGAGAGAAACCCCCAGTGCTCACGCCAAGGCGCCTCCTCCACGCACAGCTCAGGTGAAGTGGAAGGTGGTGGTCACTGAACTCTGCCCAACCCATCCAGCTGCTGCTTTTCCCTCACAGCTTCTGAGCAAAGCAGACTCAGCATCATCTGCCCCAGAGGAAAAACAATCCAAGCAGGAGTGTTTTCTGACACACCTACAGAGGAGGAGAAAGGCTGGCAAGTTCTCAGATCGTTTTGCTCACCAGCAGGTGCTGGTCCAGGGACACTGGAGCGCAGGAGGGAATGGGAGCAGGCAGCGAGCCAGGGCTGAGCAGCTTCCAGGCAACCATGGCTTTCCATTTGTTTGTGTCCCGTCCTGTCCCACATGTATCTATGACATGAAGCACTCAGAGATAGATTTCACCCTATAAGAATGACTTCCTGCCCACCACCACATCCCTGGGCGCTGCCTGAGCCCCTCCCTGCCATGCCTTGCAGCAAGGGATACAGAAAGTGGATTGGCTCGGGGCCACACTCGGCATTAATATCCTCTCCCAAAACCTCCTGGCTATTTTTAGCCTAAGCCACGCTGCAATCTGCCAGTTCATAAATCAGCACTGCAGACTTTTACAAAGTTTAACATGAGCCCAGTGACCCAGCACAAACAGCTCGCCCTGAATAAACTCTTGCCAAGGGGATCCTGGACATCTCTCTGCAGAGCAATAGTAGGGCAGGGGATTCCTCTTTTATAAAACCATCGGTATAAGCAGCAGTATCCTGTGCACCTTAAAAGAAATGCCCTGATCCTCAGCTGGTGTGGCAGAAAACAAGAAACACGCTGCTCACATTCCCTGCTACAGCTTGGACCTCTCAACAGGAAGATGGTGAAACCCAGCGAGTGGTCAGAAGTGCCACACACACCACAGCTCTGCCAGCTCTTCTCAGCCCTGATGTGATGCTCTGTCCCCTCTCCATCCCAGCCCTGATGTGATGCTCTGTCCCCTCTCCATCCCAGCCCTGATGTGATGCTCTGTCCCCTCTCCAGCTTTCTCGTGAAAGCACCTGAGCTGCTCCCAGCGCCCTCCACAGCCTCCTCCACCTTGACTCAAGTTTTTCAGAAAGGGGCTCATTTTTTCCTTCAAACGACCATACAGCCAGGGAAGAGCAGACACATGTTCAGGGACCAGCACCCTTCTTCTCAACCTGCTCTGTATTAGAGACTCCCCCCAAACCTCCTGCCCTCAATATCCAGTCTACCAGAACTCTCCCAAGCCAATAAATCTCAAAACCTCAAAAGACGGGAGAGGACGGAGCTTTCTTTAGCAGCCCGACCCCATCTTCACGGCTCTCCCCACCTCCCTCCCGCAGCCCTTTCTCCGTGCTGACACTTAGCCTGGAAGCCAGCAGAGCACCCCGTTTCAGAGCTCCGCATAGCCCAGCCACCACCCCAAACCCCTGCACCGCTTTTCCCTTGGCCCTCCGTGGCATCCCCGCCTCCCGAGGCCGCGGCCGCACGGCGGGGCCGGGCCCGGCCCGCCCCTTCCTCCGCTCCGCTCCTCAGCCGCGACCGGGATCCGCCAGCGCTGCTCCGCCATGCCGGTGGGTGTGGGGACCCGGGGGCCGCTCTGGGGCCGCTGTGGGGCCGCTATAGGGCCGCTGTGGGGCCGGGGGACGCGGCGGGGCAGGGAGGGCACTGCCCGCTACCGGGAGCGGCCGCGGGGCTCCCCCGACCCTCGGGGCTCCCGCAGTCGCCGAGGTTCCCCCAAACTTCGCTGCTCATTCAGCCCCCGAGGCTCTCCCAGCCCCTCTAAGGCCTCCCCAGTCCCCCGAGGCTCCTCCAGGCCCCGACGCTCTCTCAGTCCCTCAGTCCCCCGAGGCTCCTCCGGCCTCTGGGGCTCCCCCAAAGCCCCCGACTCTCCCAGTCCTGGAAGCTCCCCAAGGTTCCCCCAGCCCTCGGTGCTCCCCTGGTTCTGCAGGGCTCCCCCAGCCCTCAAAGCTTCCTCAACCCTCCAAGGTTCCCTCAGATCCTGGAGCTCCCCCAAACCCCAAGGCTCCCCCAGTCTCCCAGAGCTCCCCCAATCCCAAATTCCCCCAGGCTCCCTCCAACTCCCAGGGCTTGGACACAGAAGGGCAGCATTGATGGGACTCTCCTTCCCCCCCTGCCCACACACCTTCCCAAAGCACCCAGGGACTTTGGGAAATAAAAACAAAGAAAATGGCAATTACACAGAAAAAAACCCTAATGGGAACCTCTACCCCAAGCTCCTTCCTGGGTGGATGATCCCAAGAGGGTTTTAGCCTCACAGTGGCAGGGGGCACAGGGTGGTTCTGAACAGAAGGAAGTATGGGTTGCAGGCAACAAATGAGCAATAGTTTTACTTTTCTTTTTTAAGGAAAGTAAAAAGCACGTTTACAAGAAGGAAATTAGGACCCATCTGATGCCAAAGGTTGAAGGCAGTGGTTAATTACAGGCAAACAGGCTTTTGTTGACCCAATGTTGCTCACAAGTAGTGAAGATATTGCTGGGGCCCCAGTGGAGTGGAGGGATGAAAAAATAGCACTAATGGTCCTTAAATTTCTGTTTTGCTTATATTTTTATTAAGTTGGGGAGCAGAACCCTTGTAGAATACACAAAAAGTTTAGGATGGGGAAGCACTAAAAACCTCTCCAGACTTAAGTCAGGAGAGGGAGTAGCTGGAGGGAGGAGGTTTGCTTCTCCTTGGCTCCCCTGGACAAGCTGAGTAAGTCCAGCAGAGGCCATGGAGATGGTGATTTGTGCTGACTCTAGAGGTAGCCACAATCTCCAAAGACCCCTCAGGATTATGCTGTGGGGAACAGCACAAGGACACCACAGGAAGGAACACCAGGAGTTCTCAGTTTTGCTGAGGAACCCTTAGTGGGGTGTATATAATCCTTTTGGCTCAGGAGGCTTTGAACCCACCTCCCCAAGGAAAAAAGCAAGTGTGGAGTTCTCATGGTGTATTTCCAGCTGTGCTCTCCCTGACGCCTCACCTGCCTCTTTCCAGAAACACGAGTTCTTCGTGGACATGACCTGTGAGGGCTGCTCCAATGCAGTCACCCGTGTCCTGCAGAAGCTGGGAGGTGAGTCAGTGCTGGGTGTGGGACAGCCAGCTCCAGGGCAGTGCCCTGGGGTCCTCCATCCTGGAGGATAACACTGTGAGTAAAAGTTCAAAGTTGGAGACTTTTTGCTCTGCTCTGATCCTGCTCCTTAGCTGGTAAGAAGTCCCTGGTTGTTTGCAGGTCTGTGACCCCTGGAGAAGGGTCAAGGGAGGGAGGAGCTGCCATGGCTGCAGGTGGCTCTGAGTCACCAGGGCCTCACCCTGAACCCTCTGGGAAGGGCACTGGTAGACCCCTGCTCAGGCTGCCACAAGGAAGGGAGGTGAATGTCCTGCCTGGCTTTGTTTCCAAGGAGGCCTGGGGTGGCTTTGGTGCTTCCTGAGATGTGTCATCAGCAGTTACAGTGAAGAGCTGCTGAGCAGAGTGTTCGGTGGTTGTCTGTGTAGCCTGTTTTTAATACCACCTGGAAAGTTATAACCCATGTCTCCTGTTTGCTGGCATTTCCAAAAGAGAAGGATCTGGCCTGCACTCATCAGTTGTGAGGACCTGCTCCCCTCCAAAGGAGAACAGTTTCCAATCACCAAGGCAAAGGCCTTGCAACCTCTTCCAGACCCCATTACCAGGCTGTGACAATCCCATTTTCTCTGTGGAGATGGAGGTTGTCAGCACCTCCATCACTCTTCAACAGGCTGGCCAGTATCAGCCTCATGTGATGATGAGGCATAGCTCTCAAAGCTGATACAAGCTTACAAGTTTTGTGAAAATACAGAACTGAATAGAGACTGTATGTCCAGTTCCTTTCCCTGGGATGAGAGTGGTTCATCTTTATTTGGCACCGGGAAATCCACATGGTAAAATATCTTTTCCCTCCTTTTACTTCCAGCTGTTAGATGGTACTACCAGTTTAGGCATCTTGTCCTGAGCCTTTCCTAACCCTACCCACACTAAACCAGAGCACAGACTGAGCTGGGTGGAAGTTTTAGTGGTTGGTTTGAACTCAGCTTACCCTGGTTTCTGCATGAGTGATTGTGTTGATCCAAGGTGGGGTGAGCAGATTAGAGCAGTCCAGAGACTGTGGTGCCTGATGTGGAGCTAGAGCAGATTTAACTTCCTTCATGCACTCCTGGCAAGACACCAGGTTGGATTTGCTGGCTGGTGGTGGTATCAGAGTGTGCTGGCAGCAGATAAATGTCCATTTGACTGATGCCCTGGGGAGCACAGATGTGTGAAGGTGAGTTTTCCCTGTGCTTACACCATTTGGCTGCTTCTAACTGTGAAAATTTCATTTCCTCCTAGGTGTCAACTTTGATATTGACCTGCCCAACAAGAAGGTGTGTATTGACTCGGAGCACACCGTTGACACCCTGTTGGAAACCCTCAAGAAGACTGGAAAGAATGCTTCCTACCTTGGGGAGAAGTCTGCATAGTAGCCTTGCCTCCTGTGAGGAGCTAGGTATATACCAGCTGTATCCAGTGTGGAAGAGAGACATCTGAGCTTTTTCCAGCTCTCCCAGTAAAACAGGCATTTTCCTGGAAAGCACAAATTTAAAAAGACCTGCAGGTCCAGCTTCAGCAAATCACTCATATCAAAGAAGCAGCTGGAGCACACACAGGGACCCCTTGGCTATTCTGCACAGCCTGTGTGATCCCAGCCTTGGCTGTAGTGGAGAGGTACAACACAGCCTCTGTGCCATTCCCAGGTGAACCTAGAGTTTGCCACACCATATTGTGCATGAAAACAAATCCCAAACGCACTTAACAGCTGGCCAGTGAGAGTGAGAGGGGCCAGCAACAGCAGAGAGGTTGATGGGACACAAAGACCCCTTTGGGTGTGTGATGCTGTGGGTTGGCTCAGCACAAGGAGCTCCAACAGCTGATTCTCTTGATAAGGCTGTTATTCCTCCACTACACTCAAGGATGGAAAAACAGCAGCTCCTTGGATGTAAAATGTTGGGTTTCACAATAGCTCCCAGTACACACATTCCCTGGCCAACTGTCAACTCCAGTGACAACCTGATCATTTCAGCCTGTCAATTTTCCCAGAATTCCAGCATTATGAAGACATGTACAAAGCTCTGCTGACTGTACAATATATTGGCAGACAAGGTTCAATTTCAGTGGAAAAGAGTAAAGTGGGAGAGGGCTGCCCACTCACTGCATTTTCTTTGTTCATATTCTTTAGTGTGCAAAATTATTACATGGCATCTCCTAAGAATTTGTTTCTGTCAGTGGAGCTTTCTGATCCAGTGATACTTTTTTATGGTCTAGTTGGATCATCACAAATACTCAGCACAGATGCACTGAAACCAATTCATGCTGATTTAATTTCCAGTCAGTAAATTAAATCAGGGATTTATACCAGCTGGAATTAAACTGATACAAGAAAGAGCTGAGCTGATAGTGATGTGTGTGCAATAGATCTGCATTGTTGAATAGGCTGACAACAGATTTAAAATCTGCAGTTCGTTTCATTTTGAGCAAGCTGTTGGTGCTTCTTAGAAATTGTTTAAAATCATAGCTGTAATCAAATAACCACTTCAACAGTGGGAGGCATGCTCTGATATGATCAGTGCCTCAAATAGTTTTCAGTGTCTTTCAGTTTCCTGGTAGTGATTAGAAGGCGTGTTACAGCTTGCAGGGGCTTGTGGCCTATGTGTCAAGTGCCTGCAGAATTCAACGATTACAGCAAAGTCAGTCTCAAATAATGGAGATGTGTCTCTTTTCCTGGCCCAGTTTTCCCATTTTTTTCCTTATATGACATCAAGGCAGCCAGTGAGTCAGTTCAGCTGGCCAGCGTGGCAGGACATTTCTCTGGATGCCTTTGTTTTCCTGTTGCATTTTAACTGAAGCTCTTTGACTTACTTGAGGATCTTAAGACCCAAAACAAAGGAGAGCGGGGGGCTGGACTGACTTTGCAAGATCACTTCAACAGTCAGGCTAAAAAATCCACTAAATTAAAATTTTGCAGACCACATAGGGACTGTTTTTAGGGGCCCATCTGTAAAAGGAGGGAGGGAAGTTGCAAATCCTTGGCTCTGATGGATAGATTTCCTTTAGCCCTCTTCCTGCTTCACCGGCAGAGGGCATCTCTGTATAACGTTACCTCCTCTAGGCCTTGCTGTTCTTTTCCATTCATTTATTCATTTGTGTATTTATTTATTTACTTTGCAGGAACTCAAACATGACTTCAGCAAAAAGATGTTTTAACTGTTTGCGTGTTTCCCAAGTTGCTGTGTCGTCTGACCTTTGCCAGATGTTGGAAAGCAGAGGGCTGGAGGGAGGAGACAGCTGGGCCTTGTCCTCCACAAGTGGAAAGGTCTGGAGGAGGAGGTTTTGTGCTGTTTCTAGTCCCACAGTAAATCGAGGCGCCGCTTTTGCCTTTCAGTGCATGTCTGTGTGTCCTGTGTGTCTTTGTTCTGCTTTGAGTACTGCTTTTGGGGTTTCTGTGAAAGAGGCGGCTTTAGGGATGGAAAAATCCCCCTTTCCATGCAAGACAGTTCTCCCAGGAAATTGCAGCTGTCCTTAGAAGCTGACTGCAGCCTCTGCCTGAGGGACATGTCTCAGAAGAATTGTGCTTGAATGTCACTTAGATTCAGGGAATCTGCATTTTGGAAGTTGTTTTTCCATCACAGAACAAACAAATGTTCCATTTGGGATGCAAGTGCTGAGAAGAAGGGACTTTTGCAGCCCCTGTAAGTCAAGGATAACAAAGTGTCCCTTTGACCACAATGTGGCCTTGAGGCACAAGTGTGCAAAAGGGGCTGAGCTGATGAGAAATACAGAGAAGATCGAGGAAGGAGAAGGGTGTGGGCATATCCAAGGTCTCTTATTTCCTGTCCAACTGACCAGTTTTCTGGCCTGTACTGTTGCTTTCACTTAATTCAGGTTTTCAGCCCAGTGGAGGGATTGCATGTGTGTGTCCCAGTCTGCTGTCTCTTGTTTCACACAGGGCATGTCTCCCACGCCTGCCAGTCACAAGGGGCAGCTAAAGCAGCTAAATTTTGGAGGAAAAGGTTATTCTATATTTTAGAGATTTTTTTTAGATTAGTTTTGACATAACTGCAATTTTTTCTTTCTTAGAGTAGTTTACTGCTTCAAAGTCCTTCTTTACTTTGATCCAAGCATGATTAATTGCTGTAGATGCATTTTCAGGGGGCTGGAGTGGCACTTCAAGGAATGTGTTGTAGACAATTTTTATTACTGTTTAAATTAAGGGAAGCTAAAGGCTGCAAGTGTAACATCATTGCTTTAATTTCTTGCCTTAAAGCCTCCTAGTTTGGCAGGAAGTTTCCAGAGCCAAGACGCAGAACCACAACCTATTTCTGTCCATGCACTCAGATGCTGGTGTGACCCCTCCAGGGTCCTGGGAAGTCAGTAAATCCCTTTCCCTACACTGCCCTTGCTGCCCTGAGCTGGTATTTGCCAATCTCAGTTATTATTTATTGCTTTCATCTTCCTCCCAGGCTTGGCCAGTGCCAGTGGCTCAGCTCTGGTGGCAGTGGCTGGGGGAGGACGTGTGCTGGCAGCCTGGTGAGGAGATGGATGGCACAGTGGCCTTGGAGCCAGCAGTCCTGGTGGCACTTGCTGTCTGCCAGGCTGGCAGGGGGCACTGGCAGTGTGGTGCCCACACACAACTCCCACTCTGTCTGCTGAAACCAGGCTGCTCGTCCTTTGTGCCTGGGGTGCAGCTTTATGCTGTCCATGCTCCCCTGGCTGCTCTGCTCCCTTTTCCTTGCTCTGCTTTGGGTACAGCCTGCTTATCTCTGAGGCAGACAAGGAAAGGTTTCTACCCACAGCCAGCCAGGAGGGTCATGCAGATCCCTGAAGCTCCAGCACCCATCTGCAGGGCTGCAGTCTCCCAGCTCTCCCCTCTGCTGTTTAGTGTCGGCAGAAAGGCCAGACACTGCTTTAAGCTCTTGCCTGTTGAGTAATGACACCCTGTGGCAGTCCTCAGTTTGGGCTGAATACAGCTGGGATAGGGAAGTTAGGGCAGGAAGGTTGAGTCTGAACAGAGCTACAGGCTGCAGAGTGGCTGCCTGAGAGGTTTGTGGAAAAGCTTTGGGAGAAAAAACAACTTCATAGACTGAAAGAATAAGAGAGTCACTACCTAAGCAAGGTTTCTTTGTTCCACCACTGCCCAACTGCAACATCTTCATTTATCAAGTTAGCCTGAATTTGATTGCATCTCATGGACAGGGACCATGACAAGCCCACATGGATAACGTGGCCACAGTATTTTCCACAGGAAACAATATGCCAGACACTGAGACTGTGAAGCTGTTTTCAGACAAGGAAATGCTCAGTTTGCAATGCAAACAGGAAAGGGTGGCACTTGGAAAAGGAGCTTTCCTACACCACAGACACCCAGGCTCTGCAGGACATCCCAGTGACCTGCTGGAAGAGTGATGTGTCAGCAGGATGAGCAGCTGGTGAGGTCCATGGTGCATTGCCATCCATAAATATGTCATCCCAGCCACAGGGAGACTTCACTGCTGGTTTCTTTTTTCTTGTTTAATTTCTTCACTTCTGGTTTCTTCAGCTCCAGCTGAACAGTGAGAATCCACAAATTGCCTCTAGCTGCAGCACCAGTGAGAACTGGGCAAACCCTGAGGGACAGGCTTTAAAAGTTCTTTTGTTTTCCCTGCCTCAAAATATCTTTTCCCCGACCCCCCTCCACGGTATTTCCAGCAGACAGCATTTGCTTTTCTCACCCATCTCTGTGTTTGCAGCATTGCTCCTGAGCTTCTGGGTGTCATTTTTCACCCAACGTTACCTTCCCCCGCTTTTTAAACAAAAATCTAATTTTGGTGGAAAAGTCTCCAGCCTCCAAAGCCCAGTCCTTTATCCACAAAAGAAAAGCCGTGGTTATCCCAGGGCTGCCTTAAGCACCACTGGCTTTTGGGCACTTTCTAATTACCTGATGACAGGCAGGGGATGATTTTAGCCAAAGGAGCAGTTGAACTCAGTCGAACCACCCAGTAAATGAGAGAATTTCCAAAATAGCACCGCAAGCTGCAGAAAGCAGGCAAGGGACAGGAGATCCCCCTCAGTGCCTGCAAATGGTGATTCCTGGTGGCTTGGAGAGGTAAATTGCTGTGAAATTTCAGGGCGGGAAAGAAGGGCTCAGTTTGCAACAATCTCAGGAATTTCACAGGCCTGGTGTGCCTGGGTGGTAAGACACGTGGTTACATGGGGGACTCATTACCAAAGGATGAGGACTTTTTAATCTTACTGTGCTTTTAAATGTTTGCTGTGAGAAACAACCCAGCCCAGGCTTCCACCTTTGATTACCTGCCTGTTCCCAGCCCAGGGACGGCAGTGGCAGAGCTGGGGGGTGATGAGCACCATGACTGATGGGATGGTGGGCAGGATCATACCCCCACGCTTTTGGGGTCAACATCAGCAACATTGTCCTGAGCAGCTGCTCTCTGAGCTAAAGCTGTGTAGGTAGACCTGGAGGTTGCCCTGGGCTGGGTGTTGAAGTCAAAAGCATCACCTGAAGTGGTCAAACATCTCTGCAAATGACATGGTCCCTTAGAAGGACTCCAAAGTGGCTGGAAAAAGCTTGGTGGTCTCTCTGAACTAAATGTGCTGGTCTTGAATCTTTTCAGTAAGGTCTTCAAAGACCAATCTACCTTCTCATGAGGCCACAGCTGGGCTGAGGCCCCTCTGTGCTGGGTGATTTGCAGAACTGTCCCAATGCAGCAATGACATCCAGAGCAACATCAAAGGCCTGGCTGGTTCCCAACTCCCCTGTTGATACATGCAGATTCCCTGAGTGATTATCACAGGCAGCTTTCCACATTGCAGCTTCCAAAGCAGTGAAACACACAGGGACCTGACAGACTCCCCCTCCAAAACAGGAAAACACACAGGGTTCTGACAGACTCCCCCTCCAAGACTGGCAGCATAAATAGAATAAAAACACCCAACAAATCAAACAAACAAAAACCAGGCTTAATTAAGGACTTCAAGAGCAGGAAATGTGCACACGTGTGCTTGCCAGAGCGCAAATATTTTCTTTTGGAGCTGCTTTCTCCAAGGGTTCAGTGAGGTGATGGAGGCTGGGTTACAGAGCAAGGGTAGCAAACAGTTCCCAGCCCCTCCGGAAGGCAGCGGCCACAGGGCACTGCTGTTCTGCATCCTTCCCCATGCTCCAGGCTTTGGCTTTAGGCTCCCACAGTATATACTGAAGCTATTCAACCATTTGGCTAAAAGCAGATGGGGAGGGAGAGAAAACAAAGTCAACCGAGAAGGAGAAAGGCAGCTTTTGTGCAGCCTCTGTTTGCAAAAGACAGCCCAAGCCCCTTTTGGACTAAGGTTTACTTTATTGGGCTCTGGAGAGCCGAGGCTCACAGCCCCACAGCTGCTGCAGGCAGTGGCACACTGGGGCAGTGGCAGGGAGTGGGTGGGAACCAGCTCTGATAAGTGAGCAGCTCCCTCAGAGGGGCTGTGGGATACACAGGACATGATGTGAGGACCCTGGCTGCTCTGGGGGGAGCAGATCTGCCCTCTGACTCTTCTGCTACAAGGGTCTGTCTCAGGTCCCCTGAAGGGATGAGGGAAACTGGTCTGCATAGATGGGAGCCTTCAGCCTGGCCCTTCCTGCTATTGTCCCTCTGCTCGTCATGTCTGTTCCTGAGCACCTCCCAAGGCACTGCTGAGTGCTGCAGAGCTGGGTTCACATTTCCTCTTCACCAGTCCAGACTATGGGTTGGTGTCATCTGGACAAGACACAGCCAGAAGAGTGATCCTGCAGCATTTCAGACTTTTCCACAATTCCCAGCTGGTACGAAATTCCCAGGGCAGGACCATTTCTTTCAGCCCCTCTGAGACCTGCTCACCTACTTGCAACAGATGGGTGAGAAAATGCTAAAACAACAAACACAACTCATCCCCTTGTAAATGAAAGGAGATGCCTGAATGTAGCAGGAATCTACTCTGTGCAAGTATCCTCCTGCTCCATTTCAGATGGACAATTTCCCCCTTCTGAAGTTCCTGCAGGCTGTGGGCAGAGCTTGGCCCGCAGAAGCCAATGTCAGCAGGGTGCACAATGCCCAGCAATGACAACAGGGGCCTCGAGCTTAATCTGTTGTGCACAGCTTCAAAAAACCCCAGCCCACACAGCTATTGTCAGGGTGATCCCACCGGTTGCATCATCGGTCTGCTTGGGACATGGGGCTGTCTCCAGGGCTCAGGGTGGGAGTGCCTGGGGAGCAGCCCTGCTGTCCCTGATTCTGTGGGCAAGCCACAGAGCAGGCTTGTGCTGTGCTGCTCTGCAAATAGAGCCTAAGGCCCTTTGGCTTTTCCCTTGCCTTTGTCAGCTGGTGGGAGCTGGTTATTATTATTATTGTATTATTGTTTTATTATCCCCACCCAGGCATGGGACAAAGGGTCTCCCTTTGATGGAGAAAACTCTGACACCAGCATTTGCATCTCTATTTCCCTGTGGTTTTTCCTTCCCCTGCATCTGTCCAGTGCTCCATGCTTGTGCCCTCCCAGGAGCAGCCAGCAAAGCAGGCAGCTCAGTGGGAATGATCCAATTTCCAGGGCAACAGGGACGGGACTGAGTCCAGAGTGTCCTCGACTCACAGAGCTGCTCTTATTTCTCTACAGTTTCCTCTCCGTTTGCTTTCTTAATTCAGCCTATCCTTTGCCAGGGAAGAGGCCAAAAAAGCAGAGATGTGGCACATCCAGAGTCCTCCCAGCTGGCTTTACAACTGTTGGGGGATTTTTAGCTTTCCAGTTTCAGGAGCAGCCCTCCAAGCTTGTCTTGCCCTGAGGTCAAAATATGTCAAAGAATGGTCAAAGCAAGAGCACAGGAAGGCAGGAGGCCAGTTCTGACTCTAAAGGCTTTGTGCTGAGTTTCTCATCAAGGGTCCAAGTGCTGAAGATACAGACGTGTATCCCCAGGTGTGAATCATCATCCTTTGCCACTAGTGCTGGTCACCTCTGCTATGAACAGCTGAAGATACAAGTCCTGGTATGTCCAGAGGAAAACCAGAGACACGAAGTCCAGAAATCATCTCAGCAAAGTGTCTTCAACCCCCTCCTGTCATACTCTAGCTTTCCTTCTCCCTGGCAGAGAACAGTTCACAGTTCCTCCAAACAGGGTCTCAGCATGCCAGTGGAATGGCACGGGCTCAGCTGCACCCCAGGCCTTGCAAGAATCCAATGAAACTTCCCTGTGGGCCACCCAGGGATCCAATGAACAGCTGGAGCTGCACTCAGGATCAATGCTGAAGAGCCACTTTGAGGCAAAGGGAGCTGGGCATGAACTGCTCTTTGCCATGGAAAACAATAGACCCAACCCAATGCCAGAGGGTTTTAAAATTTATCCCTAGAGCAGGATAATGCTGAAAACCTCCAGCTGTTATTTCCAGATTTGCAACCCCAACAGAGGAGCAGTCAATTCCTGCCAGAGCAGCAAACTTCTTTGTGTGTCTGTGTAAAACTGAAAGCCAGGCGTTGCTCCCCACACTGGCATTGTCCCTCTGTCCCCGGCTGTCTCAGCCTCACAGCATGTGGGGGAGTAGGAGGGAAAGTGTCCCTGTCCCAGCTGCAGTGGGCCCTCCCTGGTTTGCAGGGCAGACTTTGCTCCTGGGCTGGGGGCCAGGAGCTGGAGCCCCTCCCAGACACATCAGGCTCCAGATGTGGCCATTGGCAGGTGCAAAAAGAGGGGCCGGGAGAGGAGATCTCGCTCCTCCCTCCATTTCCTCCATAAAGTCAGGGAGAGGGATGGACTTTCAGATTCCCCGGGAAATGGTTGAACACAGAGAGATTTGAGGAGAAATCAGAGAAACATGTATCACTTTTCATCCAGCCTTTTCATCCACATTTTCCATCCAGAAGCAGCACACATTCCCTTGGTAGCACTCGCTATTTCTAATGCCTTGGAGAAAAAACAGCATGAATGGGCCAGCCTTGAGAGAGATGGCATCAATGTCAGGCCAGGCACACCTCAGGCAGTGAGGACCTCTGTTCTTGGGGGTTGCAGTGGATGATTTTTAAAGGTCTCTTCCAATCCAAATTCTTGTATGGTTCTGGGATTCTCCAGAGATGCCTGGGGGAGAGGAGAAGGCAGGAGCCAAGCTCTCTCAGCAGCTACCCAGATGTCCTCACTGCCCACAGCTTCATCAGCCTCTGTGTGCAATAGTGAAGGGAAGAGATGAACATCCCCACAGCAGGTTTGGTGCCTGGATCCAGCTGGGTGGATCAATAACCCAAAAGCACAGTGGTGTCCCTCCTGTTTTGCAGCTGAGTACCTGCAGAGGGGCCCAGACAGTCCCCTGCACCACCCCACTCATTGATAAAGCTGCTGTTCCCTAAATTTCCCAGTTCCCACCTTTTCCCCCTAAGTGAACAACAGAATATTTTGACTGTTCATGCCATAAAAAATCTACTCCATTAATTCTGGTAGTAAATCTTGGGCAATCTTGCTTTCCTGGAGTGACGTGGGCAGGCACAGGAGAGAGGATGCAGTGAGTACCTTTGGGCACGTCTGAAGTTAAGGGGCTGGGGAGTGACAGCACCAGTGCTTGTGCCTTATCTCTGAAATTTTCTGGTTAGTCTTTGCAGATGCCTGATACAATTAATGTTCATTAGCAGTCTCACAGCAGCATCACACACGAAAGAGTCCAGTGTTCTCTCTCTCCCACATTTCAGGAAGGATGTTTTCTCTCTGCTTTTCCCATAAAATAGAAGCTTAAAGGGGACCTCTCTGAAACAGATAGGTTTTTTTAAACTGTGATTCTGGTCCCTTCATCTCCTTAAACAGCTGCTGATAGCATATGCAGGGCATACAGCATGGGGAAGCACTGCTAATTTTAGCAGCAGGTCCTGAGGGAGGGACCCTGCTCTGGGCCAGGCACAGGATGGAAAGTCACAGCGTTTGCTCAGGGCCCCACACGACCTTGCTATTTTGGGGCTGCCCACATCCCACCTTGCCCCAAGCCCACAGACACGGTGTGACATCAGCCCCCAGCCTTCCACAGCCCAGCTATTCCTGCCCACAGCACCACTCCTGCCAAACCCTGGCCAAATGGGAATGGTGTTTTTTTGAAGGGAAGTAAACAGGCTTCAGGGCTAAATTGAGATTCCCCAGAACTCATCAAACCAAAGCAGTGATGGATGAAGTATTTTCTGCCCACATATGTCTGCTGTGTTTTCATCCAGCTGAGGGGGTTGTGTCCTCTTGGGTTTCCTTTGCTCCCTGATCAGTGAAATTCCATCAAGCTCCACACAGATGATGTGAATGATTCCTCCACTGACTGGCCCTTGCTAGGAACAGAATGTCTATACATAGCCTTAAAGATCTGAATTGCTCAAGGTAAGAAGATATTAAGGAACTTGAACTCCTCAGAGTAAAATCCAGACTGGACAGGGGAGCTTAGAGAGGTTCAAAAGTGCACAGGAGATGATTTGAAAGGAGCCAGCAAGCAGAGATGGTATGGAGGTCTGTGCTTGCACTTGGTGTTACCCTGGAGTGGCCATGTTTGTAAATCACAGTCACCAGATGTTAAAATCCCAGAGTGACTCCCAGCACTGCCCCTACCAGCCCTTCACACAGCTCCTGCACAACAAGGGTGGCTCAGGCTCACAAGACACCCTGCCCCAAAGTCTTGTCAAAAAATATTCCCTACTGTCTCCCCTAATATCTTCTTTGCCAGCTTCTAAGGCTGGCTGTGATGGGCCATGGTGATGTAACCCCAGTGGGCAGCCAAGCACCAACACAGCTGCTTGCCTTTCCCTCTGTACCCAATCCTTCCAAATGCACGTTGCCAAAACCAATCCCGTTCTGTCTCCTCTAAGGGACACCCTGTTCATGGAGCCTCCTGCATCCAGCAGCCTGGCTCAGTCGTCTGGTACATCTCAAGCCGGGGCTTGTTCTGAAATGAGCTCAGCCCGAGCAGAAAGTGTCAGAGCAATAGAGAGAAAAATGTGGATTCTCAGGGTGGATCGGGGCAGGCTCAGCCGGGGGTGGCCCAGGCACCTCGGGCACCTCAAGCACCGTGTCCTGTCTGGATGCAGCCACAGCTCCGAGAGAGCTCATCCAGGGGTGAGCAGCAGCTCATCCACAGCAGTGCCGGAGGGGATGTGGCCCCTTGGGATGGCTCTGTCCGGAGCCTTTCCTGGCTTGTGTCACAGCAGGACACGGGGCAGAGGGCAGGGGATGGGGAGGAGCTGGGAGCACAGACCGTGCACAGACCGAGTTTCTGTGAGCGGGGCAGGGCTGCCCAGGAGAGGGGATATTTTGATAGAGTTTGGCCAGCAATGAGGGTTAATAGGAAGACACTGAAGTCCTGTTCTTCAGCCTCTACGGGGAGCTGCTAAACTTTCCCTTTCCAGGCTTCAACTCATATCCCAGCCTGCCTGTCACCAGTGTGCCTTTCCCTGGCCAAGACAGACTTTTCTTCCTCTTTGCCTCCAGCAATGCACAACCCTGCAGGGAAAGCAGCCCTCCCTGACAGCCCAGGTTCTCAGCTGCTGCATCCTGGGGCATTGAGTTATGCTGAGGACACCAAACCCTGCTGCCTGCTTTGCCCCATCTGCAATCCCAATGCATGGCAGCTCTGCCCCATCACTGCTTGGCCCCACTGGACACTCACCAGCCTGACCACTGCATCAAGTTCCCAAAGGCGAGCCTTGTAAATGGGGTCTCAGCACAGACATGGCCCAGGAAAACCATTGCTTTCTTCCCTTTGATGTAAGTTGGTGTGGCTGATGAAATCAAAAAGGGTTGTGGGGTAAGTGGCCAATTCATCTGAGAATAAAGCTGCTCTTAGAGGACCTCACACTCATGACCCAAAACAACAAATGCAGCTGGCCCTAGAGAGCCTGTTGAACCCTGGAATTTGCCTTTCTGGTCTTTTCCTCACCCATGGTTATTGCCACTGCTTTCCAGATGGCATTTTATGTTCTGGGCCTGCCACAGCTTTGCCTGGGTACTCCCATCAAAGCTGCCTTTTAGACTGTGTTTCTCCATGGAAAAGAGCTGCCACTGCAGCCCAGGAGCTTCCCTCCCCACAGGTCCCAGGGGCTCAAGAGTGGATTCCTGTTTATTTCCTCAAGCAGTTCTATTCATATCCTTCAAAAGCTGCCAAACCGCATCTGTCAGGCTCAAGAGGACTCAAAATTGCATCGTAGGTAAATGCCATGAGCAAGATGGGACTACCTGGAGTTAGCAGCACATCCCTCCTGGAAGTTTTATTTCACCTTCTGCAAGTCACAGGCACAAATCCAGCACAATGTCTCAAGCAACAGCAGAGTTGGGCTGAGACACCCAACTGTAATTGAGGCACACAACATCCCTGTGCCCAGGAGGAACAGGGAACAGCCCCTTGCAGCAGGGGAAAGGCCTTTTGGGACAGACATTCAGGTCCCTTGGATACTGTAGGGGTTGGGCTGGGACCAAGCTCAGCCAGGCTGGATGTGCCTGGGAGTTTCAAATCAGCTGAGGACGTGTCCTGTCTGCTGGTGTGATGTCTCCAGGCAGGGCTGTGGGGACAGTGCCACAGGGACAGGGTGGGGGGTTTACAGCCAGAGGGGTTCTATCTACCACTTTTCTGGGTGTTCAAATGTGGTACCCAGGAGCAACACCCTGGGCAGTGCAGGGGCAGCTGCAGCACACAGAGATCCTGTCTTGCACCACAGGTGATGGATTTTATTCCCCTACTTCTTTGGCCTCAGTTTGGCTTCAGGCAGGACAGACAGGCTTTTCTCAGGCCTGCAGCCTCCACATTTCCATGTGAGTGAGATGATAATGCAGAGGGAGTGTGAAAGAGGCAGAGGAGAGACCTTCCCCATGGGGCTTGGAAGAGTCTTCCACCAGAGAACCCTGGGACAGTCGTGAGAGTCCACACACATCATGGAAAGAACAAGACACCCCACAGTAAGCCTGTCCTGCTTTCTAGCCCTGCAGCCCGCTCCCAGGCCATGATTCACTGCAGAGCCATGCACAGCTGCCTTTCCATCCCCTGCCCTGCTGGCCTCTGGATTACAGCTGAGAGTCTGCAATGACATCCACTTCTGCTTCTCCTTCTGTTTATGCTTCTGACCAGCACCCCAGTGCAGGCATTAGAAGAGACTGTGAGCATCCATCTGCTCCATCTGAACCAGGCACCAGCCCTACAGCTCAGCTGAGGGGCAGAGTCCACCCCACTGGGAAGAATTCCTTGCCCCACCTAGGACAAAGACAGCCACTCACAGGCATGTTCCAGGGGCAGTTTGGGTTCATCCTGCTCTGTGCAGATGGTGCTTTCAGTGGCCCTGCATCTGCTTAGTGCAAGCCCAGAGAGCACAGCCCTTCTGCCTCTGATCTGCTTCTGAAATGGAAAAAACCAGAAAGCCTCCAGCTGACACACTCCCAGAGATTCCTCTGTGCTCTGTATTTACTCTCAACTTTTCCTGAGCTGGGTGCTGGGCTCCCACCCCTGCAGCCACTGACTTCCCCCACACTGTCCTGCACCTGTGAGGAGCTTCAGCCACACACCCAGGGATGAAGACTTAGCAAATTACATTCCCACAGTGGTTCCAGGGTATCCTGTTTATTTATATGCACTTTGGGTTCATTGTTTTGCAGCAGCATCCATGAAAAATTAATGCAAACACATCCTCTAGAGAAAAACTCATTAGAGAATCTCTTCCAGAGCAGAGGAAAGGAAAGGCTCCTCACACTGACAGACTTGTGAGCAGGGGAAAGCAGGATTATTAATCCACACTTGTATCACTCCTACAAAGCTGCTCACTTGCCTTTTTTCTCCATCTCTTACAGCAGAATTTTTCCCCTCTTGGAAAGCATCAAGGTTTTCTCAACAGCACCAGCCCAGATCTGCCCAGCCTGGCTCAAAGCAGGATGAAGAAATCTGGATGTTGAACTGGGGTTAGCTGGAGTTCAAACCTCACCCCTCCAGACCTCTTGGCTTTGCTGTAAAATGTGCTCAAGCCTCAAAGGGTCTTGCCCTGTTTGCTCTTTCCATTGGAGTTTGTGCAGTCACTTGAGCTGGGATTGAGCACCATGAGCTCTGGGGGTCATCTGCTGTGCCCAAAGCACCCACTGGCACAGGGTCAGGAGCCTGAGCTGGGCCTTGGGTAATCTCCTGCCCATCCAGTGCCCCAGATGGCACAGTTTCTAAAATACGTGTGAGGTCGTTTTCCTCCTGGCAGCCTGACACCAAAATCTCCTCTTTGACGACTCCACTAAGCCTTACAAGAGTGGAAAGGACTTTCCAGGACTTCCTCTGCAAGCTCTCAGTCATTTCTGGAGCTCTTTAAAGCTGCTGAGTTTAAAGAGGCAGCCAGTTGCTCCAGGCTGTTTGTGATCCCCCTCCATTCCACAGCTGATTCCTGGCAATGTGTCCTTCCCAAGGTGCAGGACCTGGCTGCCTCACCATGTGCATGGATCACAGTGAGAACCCCTCACTCCCACCCCCCTGGGCTCACTGGATGAGCTTGGGGGCCATTTCCAGATGTGACTGCATCACTGCTTTTTGCTCTCGCTCAGGCCCAGGGTCTAAGCCACCACATCCATAAAGAAACCCCTGCTATAATTATCTCTGTGGCACTATCATTTGTTTAAGCCCTTAGCAGAGGGCTTAACTTCAGTGCAGAGCAATTGCCACGTTGTCAGTTAGAAAAGTCGTGGTTTCTTTTCTCTTCTTTTTTTTTTTTCCCTCCCTCTCTAAAATTTTTTCCAGATGTCTTTTTTTTTTTTTTTTTTTCCTTAGGAGAAGAACCAGCAATGGCACAACTTCAATTCGAGCCGTGACTAATCCACTGCAGAGAGCATTCAACAGCTGTGTTCAACTCCTTGGGTTATGACTCAAGCAAATGAAACTTTGGCTTAGGGGATGTGTGACCTCTGGAGCCAGACTGGACCTACAAGTGGCACTGGGCTGCACCTGGGAGCTACAGACACTTGTGGTGGGAGGACAAGGTGCTCCAGTTGGTTGCATTAGAAGGACCCATGGAGTCCTAGACACCATCATAAATTCAGCTTCCACAGGGACCTGGGAGAGTCATAGGGAATATTTATGGATGTCTCTGTGAGTGGTATCAACATCCACATATCAGCACCCAGGGATGGCTTTTGGGAAGTGTGCAGCCAAGTGAAGAAATGGGTGAAGAAGATTTTCTTCTCTTGCTCTTTGCCACCAGCCTCCTGAGCTGCCTGATCACAGAGACTGAATGACTGAATGTTCACTGGGAAGTGATGATGGGTTTTCATGAACCCTCCCCCATTCCTTCTCCTCTGCCTTCCCTTTCTGTTCTGTTTATATTTTGCTCCTTGTTGGCCATGGGATGTTTAGTCTTACATCTGATCTCTCACATGCAGCAGCAGTGCTGCGAGGCCGGGTGAGGAGTGAGCTGATACAGAGCCACAGACACATCCTACAGAGCAAGGAGCCAGCACAGCCTGGCAGGTCATCATGGGCCAGGCCCTGTGTTGATATCTAAATCCTCAGCACCATCAGTAGGAAGAGTTAAGCACCCAGGTCCTGCCTCAGCCCTCTCAAAGATAGCACATAATCAAGAATGAACCCAAACCCCAGGCAGCCAAGACAAAACACGATGTTGGATTTTGCTGTGATCTCAGTGTCCTTCACCCAGCATCCACAGTCACACTGCTGGTGCCCAGATGTCCCCAGTCCTGCTGGCTACACGAGACACCATCTTTCCAGCAACCCCTGGAGAGCAGCCCTGGGGTGAGGTCTAATGCCACAGGAGGATCACAAGCTGCAAAGAGGGATTATCCACAGGGCTCATGACAGCCCTGTATGGCAGGGAGACATTCTTTGGGGGTGCCAAAAACTGTAGCAATTTCTGGCTACTGGTTCTCCTTTGCAGTGCAGTGCCAAGGCCATGCTGGTGCTGGGGGAGCTGATGCACTTCAGATCCTCTCAGCCATGGAGAGAAGCAAGGAGAGAGGAGATGGGTTTTCACCCTGAGCATAGAGAGGAACAGATGGGAAAACTCAACTCCAAACAGCTTTGCTGCTTGGCTGCCTCTGGCTGGGCAGCTGCTCCAGCTGAGTTATGTCCTGTAAAAGTCAAAATAGTGGGTGATGTCTGAAGAGAACACTGAATTCAGCTGACTGGAAATTCTGACTGTGGGTTTTGTTCAATCAGTCCAGATCTGCTGGACAATAACCACAGCAGAGACACCAGTCTGCTGAGAGTCTCATCTACCAGCCCAGCATTTCTCTGCCTACTTACAGCATTTCAGATATGCCTTTATCCTCCACATTCTCTGGGTCATTCTTTCCTCTCCCTCTCCACAAGGCAGTCATAGATATCAGCAATGTTAGGAGACAGGATGACTTAGGAGACTCTCCTGCTTTACTCTGCATCCCCCTGAGGATGGGAAACACCAGCTCAGGGACTGAGCTACTCCGCTGAGAAATGACAGAATTTAACATTATAATTGCAGCAGGTCGAGGTGTTCAGAGGTGGAAAACCAGGCAGGAGATGGCGTTCCTCCATCCCCAGTGCTGTCAGCCCGGGACAGACAGAGAACACTCATGGCAGTGCAGGCAGCTGCTGTGGCAGTGACCCTGCTGGCAGGGCTGCCCCTGGCAGGGGCCCTTTGATCTCCAGCTTGATTTCTCTGGTCTATCCTTTGCAGCCGGGCTCAGGGACTGCCCACTGGGAAGCGGAGGAGAGGAAGAGACCGATTTGGAAAGCTAGAGAGGAGGAGGAGGGGGAGAGGCAGAGGGAAACCCAGCCCACCCTTTGGCTTCCTCCTGCCTCCTTCTAAAACTTGCAGATTCCTCCAGCCTGTCCAAGAGCCTGAAGTTCCCTCAGCCGTGCTGCCGGGACTGCGAGGTATGGCCCGAGCTTCGCGTTTGCCTTTGCTCTGCTTTTCCTCCCTGCACGGGGGTCCCCACAGCCCTGGGGATCCCCACAGCCCGGGGGTCTCTGGCCCCGCTGTCCCAGCCCGGGATGTGTCCAGTGCTGGCCACGCATCACTCGGTGCATTTAGAGACCCCACTGACTTCACCCCTTCCTCCTCTTTGCAGCATTTCCACTTCTAAACTGCCTCTTACTCAATTTCGCAGTCAGAGCTTTATTGCTTTGGTGGCATCTGACTGCAAAGGTTTAACCCGCCCTCATTCTTCTCTCCGCTCCCTTTTTCCCCTCTGGGTTTTCAGCTGGGGAGTAGTTCCTTAGCGAGATCCGTGGCACCAGGGTCTGGACACATCAAACCAGCCTGCAGAGAAAATCAGATCTAGTTACCAACAGTCCCCCCTTCTCCCAGCCTGAGGTGTGCTGGCAGGTGATGTTTTACTCACCAGAGTATCCAGGGGAAGAACAAAAGAGCTTCATCTCGGCGGTTTTATTTTTTTCAGTGCAGCCGGTCTTATTTCTCCTCTGAAAAAAAAAAAAAAAAAAAAAAAAAAAAGACACTCGGCTTTTTGTTCCCAGCAAACTTTGAAAGCCTTTCAAGTCTGCTGCCCTGGCTTGCCGAACTCTTGCTGATCGACTGTTAGAGAGACAGAGATTGCAGGAGGGGAGGAGCAAAGCTCTTTTGGGGTGTTTTTTTAAGAACTTGGGTTCTGTCAGGGACAATTTTAGCTGCACCCAGAAGAGACGAGGGCTCGTTTCCTTTAAAGGCAGCCGCTGTCCTTCCCGGCCCGGTGACGGGACAATCTAACTCTGCTCTTTGTGTCCCTTCTCTTAAGAAAGCTCCACTCTGTTGCATCCAGCCAAAAAAAAGGGGAAATTTAAGCGGTTGGGGACTGAATTCCCACCCAAACCGAAAGGCAAAAGTAGGAATGAAACCGGGAATATCACCAGCATTCTGAGTCCTCAGAGACAACCAACTTGAAACAGCCCAGAAACTCAGCATCCCTCCAAAAGGACAAAAGTTAATTGCAGCCGTTTGTTGGGGTGGATCAGGCGAGTTTTAGGTGGAAATGAAAGGCTGTTGGGTCCGGCGCAGCAGCCAAAGCCAAGCCATTGTCTGCCACATCGGCAGGAGCAGGGGTGCGGGCGGTGTTGGGAGGGGGAAGAGCAGAAATAAACTTTTCAAAGTTTTTTTTTTTTTCAAGCCCCTCCTTCCACAACACTCTGCTCTTCCATGACTCAGCCCCAGAGGAATGTCGGCTCCCATGGAAACCTTTTCTGGGTCCTCTGGTCCGAGGGATGTCGGGGCTGTTATCGCTGGAGCGGCTGTGGCAGGGCAGGTCCAGCCAATGCTTTGGAGATGGTTTGCATTTTTGCAGGATATTTATCGGACACTTTATTCTCTGCCTCCTTCGTGGAGCTGTGCGGGATTAGCTGGCTGCACCCCCGGGGCCGGAGGGACCTCCCGCACCTGGCACAGAAACATCCGGGCTGCTTTTGACACTGCCTCAGGTCCAGCCCCCACAAAAGAAAAAGTTCAGGCAGGACAGCAAAATTATGTCTCACCTGTCTGCACAGGGCTCATCCACAAGCAGCTGCCTGCAGCCCACGGCTCATCCAGGCACTTTTCTTGGTACTAATTTAAGTGTTTTCTATTATGGATTCAATCTGCAACCTGGAGAAACTGTGACAGGCTCAGCACAGAGCTGTGATGGGACTGGGCTCTTGCTGTTGTATCAACAAGCCCTGTAAGATCTGAGCGTTTCTGAGTTCACACAGAGCTGTCAGCTCCCAGCACAGGGAATGGGTTCACAGTGTTGTGCTGTGTCCGTGTCTTTAGTGACTCTGCATGGGCACAGGGGGTAGGGAGATGTTTTTCCTTGCTGTTTTACTTGGAGTGTGTAAGTGTGTGCATGTGCTAAAGGGAATTTCACTTCCACCTAAACCTTCTGTAGCTTTCTGAGTATGCACGGTGTGTGAGAGGGGTCTGTGCAGCTGGCAAGAGCCAGGCCCTGCCCTGCTCCCCAGGCACCCAGGGCAGCTGCAGCACATCTGGGTGAGGCAGCACTGAACATGCAGGGACCTGTTCAGGAGGGAGCTTTATGGGGACCCACACAAACAATTCTGGCTTCAAATGGAATTTTAGCCTGGGAGTGGCTGCTGAGTAAAGCTCAGAGGGTCTTGCTTGCACAGGGAGGTCAGGGCCAGGCAGTGGGGACCCAGCCCTGGCTTTTTGTCTCTGTGGGGGTCACACTGGGTCACCCAATCTGCACTTTGAAAACTGTGGCCCCAGTGGGGTTTGGCAGAATCTTTTTCCAGCCCTATTTTACCTTTACACTCACTGTGAGGTGGAGGAATGTCAGGCCCTCCAGAGGCTTGGAAAAGCCATGAGCAGAGGGAGGGTGGGTGCAGGAGACCCTGCTGCCAGGCTGGGGTGCAGGCAGGAACTGAGGCATGGGAGGGTTTTGCCCGGCCATTGCCCGTTCCTGCCTCCGTGGCTGCAGTGGGAGGAGGCAGCAGAGCCCCCCGCCCGGGTGAGCAGGGGTGGCAGCTGGGGTGAGGCCGGTGGCCTCGAGGAGGAGCTGTCAAAGTGGCCAGGGAGAGACTCCTCCCCACGCTAACGTGGCATCCCAAAGGGCTTACGCAACCCTGGACGGGGCCAGCGCCACATGGACCACATGGGCTCCTCCACCACGGAGCCTCTCCTGGAGGCTGCACCTGGAGGCTGGACACTGCACTCCTCAGTGTCCTCCCCCAACCCACCAAGGCCCCCAGGCTGGGGTCCCCGTCAGAGACCCACAGACCCAGTGACACAGACTCTGCTCTGTCCATCACTGCGGGGTATTTTCCCCATCAGCAGAAACTGATGATGGAGCCACAAGCTTGGGGGAGAGTGGTAAAGAGTTCCCCAGAGCAACTGGTTTAGAATCTGTGCAGGTGCTGAGGGTCAGCCTCAGCCCTCTCTATACCCTGTGGTTTTCTTCTGTGGGGAATGGCTGTGAAATGCAATGAGCAGCTGGTGCTGAGGGCTGTGCTGGAGAGGTGAACCACTGAGAGGGGTTTCTGGGGCCCCCAGACTGTGTTTATAGAGTGACTGGGAGATGAAGTCTCCATGTAGGATGCAAGTGGGATCAGGTATTAAAAAGTCTGTGCAGCTCATGGGTCCTGCAGCCCATGGGTGCTCTGTTGTCTACTCAATCCACAGCATTCAAGAGGGCAGGCCTGAGGAGAGGGTGGTGACCATGGAGCTTCTCTTATTCTATATTCAGCAGCCCTTTCTGTGCTGGTTTTCAGCATCCTACAAAGTGCTGGTCTCTGTTGATTCCTTTAGGATGCAGAAGAGCCTAAGTCTCTGCTTGCTAAAATCTTTCTTCCTGTTTCCTTCGGTCCCCCCTTGCTGCCCTCTGCCCTCCATGGGGCTCACAAAGCAGTGCCAGGCATTCCCAGTGCAGAGCCCCTCAGGGATCCTCCCAAGTCCCTCCAGCTGGGGGATGGATGCTGAGCTCATGGTGTGGCCCAGGTGCCAGCCCTAAAGAGCATCCTCTTGGCTGGCAGGACCAGGGTTGCTCCACAAGGAGGGAGACTTGCACCATGGACCATGTAATCCCAATGGAGCAACCCTGTGTGCAGGGCTCCTGTTATTTCAGGACTTTTGACCACCAGGCATTTAGGAATGACCATTTGCAACCCTGCCAGGGGCTCACAGACACTGTAATGTCCTCTCTGCACAGGCTTTGCCTCCAAAACGTTGTTTTATAATATATTTGTTTTACCATCTAAGGCACAAGAAAGCTCTGCAGACCTTGTTTGCTCAGACTTTTTCGTGCTCCTTCTTCCTCCAAATACAACACTGGCAGCTCCAACTGTCTGCTGGCTCCCAGCAAACATGTAATTCCCTGACCCCACTTAACTGCATGCCCAGACTTTGAAATTCAAGGCTTTTTTAAAGCTTGGGGAAATGATCTAAGACAGCTTTGCTGTGGGGTTGGGTTCTTCTTAGTGCCACCTTCCACATGTGCATGCACTGCCGTCTCCTCCAGGCTGGGCACTGCCCAGTGAGCATCACTGAATCTCAGAGCATCTTCCAAAGCAAACAGGCCCCTGGGAGAAGCCCAGGAGGAGCCTTTACCAGCCAGGGGATACCAGTAAGGGAGGAGATGGCCAGAATCACCTGTACTTTTCCACCTCCCTCCCCAAACAACCCTTCCAGGAGTAAAGAACCAGTGATCTCTGCTGGCAAATGCTGGCAGAGCTCACAGAAGCCTCCAGAACAAATCAAGACGAGGGGAAGGGACAGCTCACACCAAGCAGGAGAAGAGGGAGCTGCTCAGCTGCAGCCTCGACAGAGCAGAAGGGCAAAACATCAGCAAAACATCACCCCACAGCTCCTCTGCCACAGCCCCTTCACACCACCACAGCAGCCATCCCCAGCACCCCCTCCCAGCCCTCTGACACCCCAAGAAAGCTGCCCTCCATTCCCTGACTCCTATTTTGCACAGACACCCCACTAGAGGCTGGGTGAGGTCCTGAGATGGGAAAGAGGATTTTCTCTGAGTGGCCAAACCTCACTAAATCAGGAAGCAGAGCCCAGCCTGGCTGGTGTCCTGGTTTGGTGTGGGTTTATAGCCAGAGAGCTGCTGTGCATGAGGAGGAAAAGGACACAGTGACATCAGATATCCTGGGAGAGAAGAAGAAACTTTGTCCCAGCAAATCCCTCTCTCTGGCCCCAGGGCGGGCTGTGGTGCCCCGGCCACGCAGGTGGAGAGGAGGAGGAGGAGGAGGAGGAGGGCAGGGGGAAGGGAAGACTTGGCAGGGGGACAGGTGGCCTGGCTGGCAGGAGAGAGAACAGGGGTGTTTCAGTGTCCCCGCGGGCGGAAGGCAGCGGGCAGCCCTGGCTGTCAGCAGGGGAACACCACCCGCATATTAAGCGGCAGCTGAGCTGCTCTCGCCCGCACACAGAGCGGCTCAGCCCTGCCAAACAGGAACCGGGGGGGGGACAGGGACACCGGGATGTCACCATCTGCGCCCTCCTGGCTCACATCACAGCCGGTGTGAGCTGGGCTGCCTTGTCCTGCAGACGCTCTGCAATGGCCCAGGCTGGGAGGGTGCAAAGGGCTCATCCCATCTGGAGTTTGTCTCCCAGCAGGGACAACCCCAAAGTGTCTTGGATCTCTCAAACCCAGTCTGGGGACCCTCAGGTCTGAGCAGGAAAGGGAAAAACAACAGATACCCCAATATTTTGGGGTGCTGGGGATGAGGGACTGGTCCCTGATACCCCTAGGGATACCTGTGTCCATGGGGGAAGGATTCTGAAGGATTTAATTCTCAAGTGCTCTGTCTCATTGTCTCTCTGTTATCTCTTTCCTTCATCCACTTCCATATTTCTTCTGATTGACAACTAAGAGTGTCATTTCTTGTATCTGGCACTCATATCAGGGGATTTTTAACACAAAAAGTGTGTGGGGAGTGGTGAAAAAAAAAAGCCTCCAGAAGAGGAAAGAGCCATTTTGACTGTGATTTTCCTAAAGGCATCCAGGAGAGCAACAGACATCTAAACCCCACTGTCTCATTTTGCAAAATCAAACGAATTTATCTTGGAAACACGATTTGGCCCAAGGTTTTGGCTAGAAAAGCCAGCATGTGGGTCTGTAATGCTGAACAGACGAGGCAGGAAATGGAGAGAACGCCCTTCTTGAAGTGTCTGAGTGCTCAGCCTGGAGCCCAGCGGCACACAGTGGCCTCCTTCCTCATCCCTCCTTTTCCTCTGCTTTATTCAAGGTCTGCTGAAAGATGAGGGCCTGGATTTTCTTCCTTGTCTGCCTGGCAGGCAAAGCCCTGGCAGCACCGGTAAGTGCAGGAGACAGCGGAGCCTCAGCTCTCGGGACTGTCCACCTGGAGTAGCTGATGGGGATTTTCTTTTAATAATAAATAAAGCACTGAGGAATGAGGGACAACTTGAGGGTGGCCTTACTGCCTGTTCCAGTGGGTCACCCCCCTTGGGACTGTCCCATGGACCCCCCACTCATGTGCATTTTCCTTTGCAGCAGGAGGCTCTGCCCGATGAGACAGAGGTCATTGAAGATCCCACCACAGAGGTAGGTGGTTCTGTCCCTCCTCCTCACCCATCCCCTCAGCACCCACTGCTCTGGAAAGAGCATCTCCAAAGCTCTGGGGAGGCATGAGGGGGCTGCTCTGCCTCCCAGGAGCTGGGGCTGTGCACCCACAGCAGAAACACCAACCTCTTTTGCAGGAGCCCGTGGGGGCTAATCCCGTCCAGGTGGAGGTGGGAGAGTTCGAGGAACCCACAGAGGATGTAGAGGAGATTGTTGCAGAGAGTAAGTCACTCTTCCCCTGCCCTCCAGCCAGCAGGGACATGTCCCCTCCCTGTGTGGGGGAGCTTTAGCCACCCCAAACAGTGAGGGGCTCCTTTGGGAAGGGCTGTAGCACAAGGATGATGCCAGCCTGGATGCACACTTAAAGCAAAAGAGGCACATGGCCTCTTCCAGCCCTGGGCTCTTTTTGCAACAGAAAAGCCATTGGTGTAGCTACAGAAAGGAGTCCAGGACTAGCCCCAGGGCTAACATGGACTTCTGGAAATCCTCAAATCTTCCTAGTACAAGAATAGATGCTGGGGGCTGTCTTTGGCAAAATCAGTCTTCTCGCTGTGCTGAGCTGAGCATCTCGTGGGAGATGAGGATGTGTCTGGCTCTGACTTTGCTCCCCTCCTGCTGCAGACCCCTGCCAGAACCACCACTGCAAGCACGGCAAGGTGTGCGAGGTGGATGACAACAACTCGCCCATGTGTGTGTGCCAGGACCCCTCCAGCTGCCCCGCCACCGCTGGCGTCTTCGAGAAGGTGAGGGCAGGACCTGCTTGGTGGCCCAGGGCAGGGAGGGACCCACGTGGGCTTTGCCAGAGGGGGTGACATATGGAGACAGAGTCAGGGAGGCTGGTCCCCATCTGGTGGTGAAGGAGGAGCCATTGCCCACCCCAGGAAACAAGTTAAACATCTCGTTTGGAGACTCTCCCTGCCTCTCACGCAGAGTCTCCCCTTCCTGCAGGTCTGTGGCACTGACAACAAGACCTACGATTCCTCCTGCCATTTCTTTGCCACCAAGTGCACCTTGGAGGGAACCAAGAAGGGACACAAGCTGCACCTGGACTACATTGGGCCCTGCAAATGTAAGTGGAGACATTCCCTCAGACAAGGGGACCCCTAACTGTGCACAGCCCCCGTGTTCACAGCCTGATGGAGAGCAAAGGTCCAGACAAGCTCGGTGCTGAGATGGGAGGGCACTGGGGTGTGGAGCTGCATGTCCAGATGCTGTACTGACCCCTGTGTGTGACTTGCAGTCATCCCAGCCTGCCTGGACACAGAGCTGACTGAGTTCCCCCTGCGCATGCGGGACTGGCTCAAGAACGTGCTGATCACTCTGTACGAGCGCGACGAGGACAACAACCTGCTGACTGAGAAGCAGAAGCTCAAGGTGGGGGACAGGGGAAGGGGTCTGGCAGCTCACCCCCACAAAGGAGGCCATCCAGAATGACCTGTGGGATCCCTGTAAAGACCCTCCCAAGGTGCCCCCTTGCACCCCATTTCCCTGCTGACAAGGCCTCTCCCACAGGTGAAGAAGATCCATGAGAACGAGAAGCGCCTGGAGGCTGGTGACCACACCGTGGAGCTCCTGGCCCGGGACTTTGAGAAGAACTACAACATGTACATCTTCCCTGTGCACTGGCAGTTTGGGCAGCTGGACCAGCACCCCATGGATGGGTGAGTGCCAGCAGAGCAGGACAAGGACCCCACCATTCCCTGCCTGAGGACCAGGGTGATTTGGCAATAGAAGGTGTTAAGGCAGGCTGGAGATGTGACATAAGTGGGTGGCTGGTGGCAGAGGTTGTGGCAAAGCAGGCTGGGGTAGAGGCACTTTTGCCTCCTGCAAACTGCTCTTCTGCAGGAAGAAGGGCCTCTCCCAGCCCCAGCTGCACCCACCTCCCTTGGGTGGGGAGTTTCTTCTCAGATTTACTGTTCTATGATAGTGCCCTAAAATATCTTAGTCCAAAGGCCCTGGGGTAACTTCAGCAGCTGAGATAGCAGCTGCTGGCTTAGCTGTGGGCTGCAGATGGGCATGAGAGCGATCACACACACAGGCCTGTGGGGTGGGGGCAGCTGGCAGGGACCCCCGGCTGGTGGCTATTTTGTGACCAGCACAGTTGGCTGCAAAGGCAAATACCAGTCCTTGACACTCAGAGGCTGATACTGGGAGGGCACTGGGACAGCAGCCAAACCAGAGAGCTGGGGCCAGCCTCTTCCCTCCTGTGACGGTGTGGTGACCTTGGCAGGTACCTGTCCCACACCGAGCTGGCCCCCCTGCGTGCCCCCCTGATCCCCATGGAGCACTGCACCACTCGCTTCTTCGAGGCCTGTGACCTGGACAACGACAAGTACATCGCCCTGGAGGAGTGGGCCAGCTGCTTTGGCATCAAGGAGAGTAAGTGCTGAGGAGGGCAGGAATTGGGGGTGGAGGGGAGGCTGAAGAGCACCCCCAGAACCCCCACTGTGGATGAAGCAATGCATTATAGCCTTGGGGTAAATGCCATACCAGGGGTTATGTCGGGGCTTGAGGAATCAGCCCTGGGTGAGGGGAAGCAGAGGGCAGTGGGAAGGGTACCCTGGCAGCATCCACTTCCTAACTGTGTCTCTCTTTTCCTTCCACAGAGGACATAGACAAGGATCTTGTTATCTAAACGCTCACCTTCCTGCTCTGCTGCCAACTTTGTCATGTTTTAACCTTCCCACTTCCTTTGGGTTTTAAACTGCTTTTGTTTTGTTTTGTTTTTTTCCCTGGGAACAAGGTGCTAATATAGGTCTAAACATATGTAGTAACGGTGCTAAGAGAAATAACAGTCCTCGTTCATAGCCTTATCTATTACCACTAGATTACTCACCCAGCTGTTTCCACACACTCTTACCAGCCTTTTCTCTCTCTCCGACGTGTCTTTACCGCTGATTGTTCCTGTGCTAAATATCCGCTCTGCCTCCATCGACTTCTCTTAACTTCTCACTAACAGCACGTTCCTGGACACGTCAGACACAAAACCCTCTGAGCTGATTCACCACCCCAGTCACAGATGCCAGAGAGGGAAGGCAGAGCCAGAGGATGTAGGAGGATTGGGTTCTCAAGCAGAGCAGCTGCAGGTGATACTGTGGTCACCCAGCTCTTGGTAGGAAGTATAGAGAGGGGTAAGAAAGACAGAGAGTGGTAGGATTTTGTTTTCCTTTCCTTTTTTTTTTTTTTCTTTTTCCCTCTCATTGTCAGGGCTTGAATTTAGCAGTTATTGGGCACAAAAAAAAAAAGATAAATTGAACAAGAAAATAGGGAAGCACACAGAATTTAAAACAGATAAGATGAAATTATTCCCATCCTGTAAAACCCTCTTGAATAATAAAGGTTTGAAAGTGCTAAATGTTTTGCCATCACTCAATGACCACGCTGCTGTTGTGTTTTCTGTGTGAGATGGGGTGCCTGTTCCCCGGGGTGTGTGTGGCTCACCTTGATGTTGTGATTCAGCTGTAGGTGAGATAAAGCTCTTGGCTCTCCCCAAATCACAGTGTCCTTAAGCACTTCCCACTCCTCTGCCTTGCCTGTGCTTAAATTCCAGCCCTGCTCTCCCAGGGAAGCTGTGACAGACTTGGAAGGATATTTCTGCCCAGAAAGTGGCACGTTTGCCACATGCTCGAGGGAAAGGCTGTAATATTTTTTTCCTGTTGTGGCTTTAAGGGATGCAAAGGATGGAAGAGAGAAGGTACTTGGATTTTGCTTTATAAGAGAGGGTCCTGACAGGAGCAAAGTGATGGTTAAATCTCACAGGCTGAGAACTCTTTTTTTACCTCTGAATGTTCCCTGTGCCTTATATTATTAAATTCCTGCCACAGTGTGAGCAACCTGATGAGTCTCTGTAATAAAAAATACTGATTTGAAACACCAACAATAAACCAGCCTGCAATGTTCCTCTGTTTCATCCCATCCTGGTGGGAGGGACTGCCCCCTCAACACCAGCCTCACACATGGGTTCAGGTTGTTACCACAGTTCTCCCAGCCCCTAAAAAGGTTCTGGTCCAAGGTAAGCTGAGATGCTTCTGCCCATTCCAGCCCATCACTGTAAAGGGAGTGGGGAATATTTGATGGGTAATATGGGCAGAGATGGGGTCAGTGCAGCAGCCAGCATAGACATTCACATGGCTCTCAGGCCTTTCCTTTCATCAGTAATAAAATCCCTGGGAAAGGCAAAAAGGCACAACAGTAGGAAAAAATAAAATTACCCCCATTTGCACGGGCTAAAAATAGCCAAGTTTCAAGAGCTCTGGCTCAGCTGTGAGGTCGCTGCTGACAGCCCCTGTGGGATGTGCTGTGCTTCCAGCAGAGCTGTCGGGTTGGGTCCTGCACAGGGTCACTCCTGGCTGCAGAGCCCTGGGCAGATCCCACAGAACACTCACTTGGAATTGCCAAGGTGTTTGACCCCAGTGGGAGAGCTGTTGCCCAGAGGGGCCAGGTGAGGGTTTTCCACCCCTGCCTTGAAGCACAGCACCCATTCCACCTGGCCACACTGCTTCCCAGGGCTATTAGCCAAAGGGGGGTTCTCAGTGGAGACACAGTGAATGCCTCCCCACTGTGGGACAGCTGCTACAAACTGGGAGACCTGACACAGAGAGGGGCACAACTGCAAGAGCCAGGTGGATGTGATCCACCTCCAGGCCTGGAGAGCTGTGGAGAGAAGGTTTGGGCAGAGGAGAGGACAGGAAGACAGGCAGGGGCTGGAGGAGATCAGCCATCCTGTGCAAACCTGCTTCCCACTCACTCCTCTCATCCAGAAACCCTCGCTCTACTCCCCCGTGAGATGCAGCTCCATTCCTTCCAGCTCAGCCCCACTGCCAGTGCTGCAAGGGAAGGCTTTCCAGCCCTCCTCTCCCCTGCCTTCCCCTCTGGTGCAGAGTCAGCTCTAAGCCACAGCAAGCTCAGGAAAGCCAGCAGGCTGCACCAGGAGAGATGGTTATCACAGCTCTGGAAGGTTCAGTGATCCATCTCCAAGGCCGTGTCCCATCCCTTGGGACAACACCTGTGTCCCAGCAGTCTGGCAGAGCCCAAAGGAACCAGCCCAGTGCTATAACAAAGTGCAGCTGCCCTGGCTTTAGCTGAGCATCAGAATGTGCTCAGGAGGTTGAAGCTGGGGCTCCCTTAACCCTTCAAAGGTCACAGCCTGAAGTATCAAGTGGCTGGAATTTCACTGCCTTGGGGCAAATGCCATACAAGGGGTTATGTCAGGACTTGAGGAATAAGCTGGCCTCTTTGAGCTTTCAGACCCAGACAGTCAGCAAGGGTGGAACAGAACAGCCCTTTCCCTGTTAGAGCTGAAATCGAGCCTTCCCATGCCTGCACAGCAGTAAAGAAACTCTCCTGTACTTTCCTAGTGGAAATTCTCCCTGTGGTTTGTGCTGACTGAGGACACAGTTTGCAAACCTGAAAAAAAAAAAAAAAAAGAAAAAGAACAGACAGATCTGGATCCAAAACCAGCACCAGCCTGACCCGAGTGCCACAGTGCCCCTGCAGAGATGGTTCCTTTTGGTGCAGTTACTCACTGAACCATGTCCTGCATTCGAGAGAGGAAAGATGGGGCAGACAAAGATTTCTGTAGAGATTTGTGCTGTCCTGTCTGTTTTCCCAACCCTTACTTTTGTAAGAGAAACAAACTGAGCCATAAACACTGCATTAAGGTTTGTGGCTTAAATGTACAAAATGCAGGTGATGGAAAAGGTGACAAGCCAGGGATCACCATGACTACCCCAGTCACACATCTGGAAACAGCCTGGGCTCAGAGTCTCATTGTCTGCAAGGGGTACCTGCACCTGGAGCTGCTTCTACTCTAGCTAACAGTGACACTGGAAACCCATGGAATTAAATTCATCCTACAGCACAGAATCATGGAATCACAGAAAATTCTGAGTTGGGGATCCACAAGGATCTCTGAGTCCATCTCCTGTGACAGGACAACCCCAAGAATTACACCACATGTCTGAGAGTGTTGCCCAAACGCTTCTTGAAATCAGGCAGGCACTGTGGCCACTCTGCCCAACACTCTCTGGATATTTGATAATATCCAACCTAAGCCTCCCCTGACACAGCTTCACATCATTCCCTCAGGCTCCATGTGTGAAGGCTGGCATTTCACACAGCTCAAGTCTCATCAGCTAAAATCAGCCCAGCAAAGGAAGGTTGGCCCATGTAACTGAGGGCTTTGCCCCATGTTCAGATGCCCAGGGTGGTGGGGCTGATGGAGTTACCATTCCCAGTGGGAATCTCACCACAGGTCTCTCTCACAGCAGCTCAAGCACACCCAGAATCACTGCTAAGGGGGGATCTTATCATGGGTCTGGCACAGAGTGTCCCCAGTGCCAGGATCACCTCCACCCCTCTGCCCTGCTACGGCTTGAGAGGCAGCCTCCAAACCGCCCATATCCACTGCAGAGTATCCTTTTGTCTTAAAATCTCATATATTTCAAAGACGGACAAATTAAGTAAAATCTCGCCCAACCTCCAGCGAAGAGAAAACGCCGGGAAAACACTTCGAGGGGCTCATGTCCCTGCGGCCGGCCTGGGGGGCGGGCAGAGGGGAAGGAAGCAGCAAGCAGACACAATTTTGTCTGGCCCTGAAAGTGTGAGAAGCGCCTCCTCTCCTTCCTCCTCCTCTCTTTCCTCCTCCTCCTCCTCCTGCTCCTCCCCCGGCCAGTGCCATCGGCGGCAGAGCGCGGAGCGGCCGGCGGGGGGAGCGATGGGGCCGGGGATGGGGCCGGGGATGGGGCCGGGGATGGAGCAGGGGATGGAGCCGGGGATGGAGCCGGGGATGGGGCCGGGGATGGGGCAGGGGATGGAGCCGGGGATGGGGCCGGGGATGGAGCCGGGGATGGAGCCGGGGATGGAGCCGGGGATGGGGCCGGGGATGGGGCCGGGGATGGGGCCGGGGATGGGGCCGGGGATGGGGCCGGGGATGGAGCAGGGGATGGGGCCGGGGATGGGGCCGGGGATGGAGCAGGGGATGGGGCCGGGGATGGGGCCGGGGATGGAGCAGGGGATGGGGCCGGGGATGGAGCCGGGGATGGGGCCGGGGATGGGGCCGGGGATGGGGCAGGGGATGGGGTCGGGGATGGGGCCGGGGATGGGGCCGGGGATGGGGCCGGGGATGGGGTCGGGGATGGGGCCGGGGATGGGGCCGGGGATGGAGCCGGGGATGGGGCCGGGGATGGGGCCGGGGATGGGGCAGGGGATGGGGCCGGGGATGGGGCCGGGGATGGAGCCGGGGATGGACCCGGGGCCGCGAGGAGGCTCTGCCGGGGCGGGGCGGGACGGGCACCGGGGGCAGCACGGACCCGCTCCCGCATTCCGCAGGTGAGGGCTCTGCCCTTCGCAGCCGAGCGGATCAGAGCCCTGGCCCCTTTAGGGATATGTCCCCACCACGCTTGGCTGTCGCATCCCACCGCGTCCTGCCACATCCCATCCCATCCCATCCCATCCCATCCCGCCACGTCCCATCACATCCTGTCCCATCCCATCCCATTTGCTAAATCCTTTAGACACAAAGCTGTTGAAATTCTGGAAATTTGCATTTGGGGATTTTGGTATATAGTAATGTGTGGGGGGCGAGATGGAGGGTTTGGGGCATTGTCTAAATCCTTCTTCTTCACCTTCTTCTTCCTTCTTCCTCATGGGTTTGGGAGGTTTTCTTTAACTGGGCCCTGGTTGGTCATTATTGGGTCAAAAACATAAATAATATTGGTGTCATCTTGTTATTGGGTATTTGGTGCTTAAATAACCTTGGGAAGAGTTAGAAGCACTCCATTTTACGTCATTTCTGTAACTTGCTAGTTGGAGCTCACGCCTTGTGAGTCTGTAAGGACATAAGAAATAATAAATATTCAATGCTGAACTTGAGAACCTACATTTCCTGTGTATTATCCATCCTGACCTTGGCAGAGAAAAAGAAACCAGAACTGTAACACAAAGTAGTTGATCAAATCTGAGGCTAGTTTTGGCCAGGGGGTCCACACTGAACCTCATGACTCAAGGAGAGGGTCTTCCTTACCCTTTGCACTCTTATCCTTTTGTGCCTCTGGTCTCCAAGAAAATCCTTTTAAGATGATTTTGGTCAATTTTCCTCCCTATGCTTCACCCACGTAGGCAGTGATAGAGTAGATGTCGCCCATCAAACTCTTTTAAGTTGCAGTTTCACAAACTTACATTCAAACGAGCTTTTGCTGATACCTTTGTCAGTGACCCTTTCAGTGACCTAAGCCCCTCATTCATGACACCATCCCATCTCACCCAGAGGTGCCCAAGCCCCTCAGCCCTTCTGGAGCACAGAGCATTTTGCAGTCTAAAGGACTCATGGTTTATATGGGTTGTAAGCTTTGTGTTTTGCAGCTTGGTCTGTCTTTCCAGTACCATTCCCTCTAATTTTTGAATCCACTGGCTGGTCTTAACTTGATTTGATGGGGCATAAAACCACAGCCATGGTGTTTCTTCAGGTGGCCTGAGGACAGAGAGAGGATGCAGACAGACAGACAGACAGACAGACAGACAGACAGACAGACAGGTACCTGAGTGCACAGTGATGCTGAATTCTAACAGGAGCTGGGCTTGGCCTGATGCTCTGGTGCCAAGGTAATTGCACAGTAAGTAATTATTTTTGTCAGGGTTTATCCAGTTTCTGCACTGCCCATGGAGAACTTCCAGTTCTTTCTATTTTATGTCCTGCCACATAAACCAGGGCCAATTCCCAACTGAGCTTATTTTTTGTGAGACTCAGTATTATGCTCCTAATCCAAGAAACTCTGATTCTGTGATTCTTGGGAAACAACTCGCCCCAGGACACATTTTTATGTGCATTCCCTACATTTTTCTTAATTTCATATTCCTTTTGATTGCTACTCCATCTGGATTCAAGAGACTGTACAAGTCTCTTGTTATTTCTTGTCCAAACACCTCACTGATCACCTTGACTGCCTGGGTTTTGGAGACTCTGCTGCAGTCAGCTCTGGGGCCGAAATTCTCCGTGCACAAAGCCAAGCCTGACTACAGCCTGATGTGACTGTCTGCGGCTGCCCAGAGCAGTTGTGCCACCACAACCATGCCTGACAGGACAATTCCTGGTGGCTGGAGCTGTACCTGACACTCACAGGGCTTTTCACAGCCAGGAGCAGTGTAAAACCACCACAGGACTCCTACACTGAGCATCCAGTGCTGACCAGCCATGTAATGCATTTCCTTCCCATGAAATGAGGGATTTCCTGGAAACTGGAGGCTCTTCCTCCCCCAACACTAATGTCCCCAGAAGAGCTGCTTCAGCTCACAGGTGCCTGAACTGGCTGCAGTTTGGAAGCTGGGTTAATATCTGGGTCAAGTATCACCACTTGTTTGCTCTGCTCCTTCTCCCTGAAGCATCTGCTCCTGAGTGCAGAAATGAGTCAGGGCAGACCTTTGGTCTGACCCAGTCCTGCTGCTCTTCTGCACTAACCACACCTGCAATCATCCCTGTCTGCTTGGGCTTGAGGAGCACCATTCATCCTGCAGGATTCCTGTTGTTTCCTCCTGGTCACTGTGTCCTTAATGAAAACCTCACCTTATCTTCCATCAGATGGTTCCCCCATCACTTGTGAGCCAGCTCCAGCTTTTAGCTCTGGTGCGGATTTTCATGCCCTTCAAAGAGCAGTTCCCTATTCTGAGCACTGCCCACATGCTGTCTGTTTGGGGAGCCTTTATCCTGCTCCACAGGAATAATTTCCTTTTTCCTTTACAGCTTGCTCATCCAGGAGTATTTTACTTAACATGTCTTGTTTGCATCCTTCTCCTTTGCTTGGCAGCTGGCATGGGATGAACTACCTGTGGCAGGAAGAAACATGCTGTAATAATCAGAGGGGAAATCTGGAGGGCTCCAGAGGTTTGCTCCTCTTCAGAGGCAGATGCCCATATCCCTTGCACATTAACCATAACACAGGGCCTGTGCACACAGATGTTCTCAAGCCAGTGCTGGCAAACTTCAACCCCTGGCCATGGAAACTCATTTCCCCTGAAGATCTTGGCATGGTGGACAGACTGGAAGGGGAATGAATTTCCCTCTGCATATGCAAAGGGCAAAAGAGGATGGGAGGAGAAGACCATCCTCTTCTCCTTGGCTGCCTCTGCCTAAAAACGGGCAGGGATGAAAGTGCTGCACCTAGAGCTCACAGCTACAAACCCCTGTGCTGCCCACAGGGGCAGCCCTCCAGGAGAAGAGCCAAGGGTGGGAGTCCAGCAGCCTCCACAGCCCTCAGCACTGCAGGCTCAGCCCAGTGCTCCCACGCTGCTGTGTCCATCCCTTCTCCCATCACCCCCACACCCCATCACCACCATGCAGCAGCAGTGCCACAGCAGTGACCCCCTGACAGACCCAGTCATCCTACTCTGGATGGTTTCTCTCCACAAGGAGGCTCAATTCTGGCTTGAAAAGCCAAATGTTAAGTGAGGAGGAACTCCTTTGGAAAGGAGCTGGGCGGGAATGTCAGGGCACACCTTGCTGCTCCAGCAGCCAGCCCCCCTTCCACAGCCCCAAGCTCGGGGCTCTGCTGAGGGCTCCCCTTTTCCTCCACACTGGAGCTGTGGTTGGCTCCCCTGCTCCTTGCCTCCAGCCGTACCTCTAACATGTGTGGGCAAACCCAGGTTCCTGAACGCAGCTCGGTTCAAGGCAAAGGTGTCGGGGCACGTTCCCTTTGGGAGAGAAGGAATGATTGAATTGCTGGGGAAAGGCCAGCCTTGGACTGCCAAAGCTGGGAGAGGCCTGGCTTCCTCATCCAGCCCTGTCTGGATAGGCTTGTAAATGGACCCAGGGAGGAGGCAGTGAGGGATGGAGTCAGCTCTGCTTGGCAGCCACAGGAAACAAGATGGAAAACACGGGAAACAAGATGGAGTTGAGACATGCCCCTGCTGCAAAAGGTTCCCTCTGTGAGGGGGCCAAAGGATCTGTGAAGAGACTGAATGAACCTGCCTTGGCATCCTTGCTTCTTTGTAAATGTTTCCTCTTTCCACCCAGGTGGGAGAGCAAAAATCTTCCCCTTCCACGCAGACTGAACCAAGACCACATGGCAGAGCCATGCCTGACACACACGTGTGCACACCCACACACAGACAGGGATTCTTGGGTCATCTGACAAGTTTCTACTTCTTCCATGTTTTGTTCCCTCTCTTGCTTCTCTCTGGGCTCAGCTCATCCTTGCACAGCTCCTTCCATCCCAGTGAGTTAAGCTGAGAGTAAAGCTGAGTCCAGGTGGTTCTGACTCTTCCCAGCCCCACGGGCACCACACCAGCACCACAGAGACAACAGGAATGGGGCTTGTTAACCCAAGAGAGAACTCTTGATGGGTGGGTGACTCTGAATGGGAGTCATCCATTCAAACCCTGCTGCCAGCCAAACCCCATGTCCATCTCTGCACTCCCTCTCCCTGCCTCCATCCCATCCAGCCAAGCCAGCTCCTCGGGGACACAGCTGCCCCCAAACTGGTCCCCACACAGGGCTGGAGAGCTTTTCTGAGCTACTCTGAGTACCCCAGGATCCCTTTGTTCTGCCCACTTTCCATCCTGCCTTCTCCAGAACCCAGCAGACTTCCCAGGAAATGCTGGAAGGGATTTTCTGCCTCTCTGTGCTGGGATTTCCGGGACTCAGAGAAACCACCTACGTATTTCCAAATCTTAATCACCAGAGACGTGCCACAGCCAGCAGCCACCCCAGCACTACCCCCATCCCTCTGGAGTGAAGTCAACCTTCCCCCAGAGCTAAACAGGAGGCTCTGCTCCCCACCTTCTTGGCAAGTCCATTGCTCACCCACAGGGGAATATCAGCCTTCATCCTCCTGGCCCCATCAGTCTCTCCTTCCCCTCTCAGCCTCAGGTGTTGGGAAAGAGCAGGCACTGACCTCTCAGCACGTTTTCCTACCAGGACCCTGCCTGTGACCTTTGCCTAGAGACCTGCAGAGGAGAAAAGTTGAAAAACATGAGCACAAATTGAAGGGTCTCAGCTTTCCAGCTGAGTTGATTCAAGTGCAGGCACCGCAGGAATGGGATTAGCTGTGGGGTTCAGCTCTTATCTGAGTACTTTTACCTTGACCCTTTGTTGCTGAAGAAGAGATGGTTAGATTTCTTGTAAATTATTTAGGGTATTAGAAGTAGCCTGGCAACAACATTTTTCTTCCTTGCAGAACTCAGAATTAAGCCATGTGCTGCTTTGGGAGTGGTGAAACAATTATCACACAGGTGATCATTGAAAAAAACTTCCCAAAACCTCCACTGACCTCTACTCATTTCCAGTTTTTGCTCATTTCCAGTGCCTCCCATTTCTCCTGACTCCAATGATAACAAGCATGATTCCAGCACTGGGAGGCATTGATTGACCAAGTTCTTCATCCTTTTATTTATTTTCTCATCCACCCACACGTGGCCAGGCTTCGATTCCCTGAAGGATCAGCCCCTCGGCGTTCTTGGAGACTCATTTACAGCAAAAACCAGCACAGATGCCCTCAGCAGGGTTGAACTGTTTGTGGGAGGGAGTGCTGATATTTTGGTGGGAATCCAATGAATGATCTCATCCTAGAAAGGAAGCCAGAAATCACCATCTCCACCGGGCAAGTCATGGTGTTCACTGTCACTGTCAAGTGCACAGACCACCCCATGCTCTCTGCAGATGGTCTGTCATGCCTCTCCACCCCTCAGTCCCACCATCCCCTCCACCTCCACATTCTTCAGCTTTGATTTGTTGGCAGGAAATGTCAGGACTGCTGTCATGGCTGTGACTGCTATCAGAGCCACTCTGCCACCAAATACCAACTGGACATCAGGCAAGCTGGCCAAAAAGTAGAACAAACAAAGTTCATTGTCAGAGTAGCAGAACAAACCCCTGAAGAAGGGTGGCACAAGCAAGCAGTGTGTCTGATAAGGGCTGGGATGGCACATGTGGTGTGGTGGATGCTGCTGGGCCAGGGGCAGATTGTGTCTCCCTGCAACAGCCCCATCCCTGCACTGTCCCTTCCCCATTTCCCTGCTCTCATGGTGACAGGGCAGCCTGGCCATCATCTACAGAGCTGGGGGCTGTTCTGCACTCCAGGTGTTGTCCCAGTCACCTCTTCTTTCCCCCATTGTGGCAGTCCCTTAGCAGGCCCAGGCAGCAGCACATCCATGGCTGGGGCAGCACGGCTCTGGTGAAGCCTTCAGGATGTCCCTTCTCAGCCCTGGGAGGGAGGCCAGCAATGCAACCACTGCTCTGCACCATTCACTGCTTGCATTTCTCACCTGAGCCCCCTCCTGCCTCTAAGCACTTTCTTGTCTGCCTCTCAGTTGTGTTTTCCAAAAAGGGGCTACAGGTTCTGTTTTTGAGACTTAGGAGCCATCCAGTTCCTCTGATGGTCACTCAGCCTCCACCCATCACACTGCAGCCACAGCTCTACCTTAGACCAAGCCCTCAAGCTTTGGCTTGCTGACACAGCCTGCTCAGCTCCTGGAAGCAAGGAGAGGGAGCACCCTGCCAAGGTCACAGAGAGGGTAGGGAAGAGATGTGGTTTGTGCATGTCCACAGACACCCATTGCAATGTTCCCACTGCCAGCAGGTCAGAGGCTCAGACTGGATGGGAAGAGATCCCTCCTCAAGGTCACTCCCTGATCTGCAGCAGGGATGTTCTGTGGTGGAGTGGAGCCCTCCTGGCCCATCTGCCTCTCACACATGTCCATCCTCTTAGAGAGATCTCATCTTTGTTCTCTATCCCACTGTGACATCTTTTCCCCACTCCTCTGTGTGTCTCCATACAGTCCTCCAGATCTCTGGCTCTTCCTTCCAGACTCTACCATATTCACCATCTTAATTCTGCATTCCAGAGCCTCTTGCCACAGCCACCCATTTCACACATCTCATCTAAGTATTTTTGCTCTATTTCTGTCACTCACCAGCACATCCCTCACAGGCTCCATTTCCCTCCCCAGCTCCCCAAAATCCACCTCCACCCCCTTTCAGTCTGCTCTCAAGTGTATTCTCTGCCCACCTTCACCCACAGCTTCCGACAGCACTGCCTACCTCACACGTGGCTTTCCCTGCCCACCTTCAGCCCTCCCTTCTTCAGGCTCTCTAGGAGGGCATGAAGCCATCAGAAAAGGTTCTGCCCTTTCAGAGAGAAATCAGCCTGACCTAGATCCCCTTCCAAGAGTCAGTCAGAGGGAGAGGTGCTTTGGATGGGTGCCTCCCTTTGGTGGGAGGAATTGGGGTCCACAGGCAATGGGTTTTGGTTTCCTGGGCTGGGACCTCCTACCCTCCCTGCCTGTCAGCCACTCTTTCCAGATAGCCCAGGGTACCCTCTGCTGAATGTGGTGCAGCTCCTTCTCTTTGTTTCTTTTCCAAACTTTGCAGTACCTTTGTTCCCTGCAGATTTCAAATTGCTGAAAGATTTATAAGACCGCAGTAAATCACAAGATGCAACACCCAAACAGGGGCTTTAATTATCATCACAAAGGTATTAAACATACATCCAAAAAGAGAGGGGGACTGCTCATCTCTCTGTGGGTATAATTCCCTGTTGATGTGTTTGGGTACATCTCTTCCCCCTCACCCTGCATATTTGTATACCAGTGGATGAATTCACCTTTGAAGGCTTTACAAGAATGTGTAATCTCTGCCTTTTATGTGCTTCCATATCTTTTCTCATCTCGATTACCAGGCCTCCCCTTCAGTCATGTTCATGTTATGCCATGAAAGGCATCTGTGCACATACATGGAGAGGAGCATAAACTGCTGTTTACTACCTCCAGACATATTTCCACATAAATACATTCTGCATCAACAGCTGCTTTTGCACCTTACAAAGATGTTTTGACACATGTGTGTGTTCAGTGTTTATCCTATGTCCCTAAAACCACTCATTTCTGTACATGCACAACTTTGGCATGGTTTTCTCCACTGCTGGTGTCATATCCTTGGATCAGCACCATTCCCCACTAACCTGCCCCAGCCTCTGCATCCTGGCTGCCCAGAAGAACAGAAAGCAGAGATGTGAAGACCTGGTGTATTTTACAGGTCACTTGTTTTATTTACAACACCTACCTTAGGTTAGCCTAAGATGCCCAACCAGCTTTGAAGGCAAACCCTTGATCCTAAAAACACCCAAATGTCTGTGTTCTTCCCCTTGGAATTAACTCTGCCTTCAGAGCTGGCTCTCATCAAAGGCCCTGGCAGAGAACAGCTTCCCCCACCTTCAGTTTACTGTCTCCTGAGCCCCACACAGGTCCATATGTCTCTTTAAGAATAAAAGCACACTCAGGAAGGTTGACTCCTCTGTGGAACACCACAACCTGTGGTCACTTTGCCTTTACCCTCTGTTTTTGTAGTCCATACATGCAAAAATCCACCACAGAAAAGGACATTGGCCAGGTACATCCATGTGAGGAGTTCACAGGGATTTGTCCATCTGGCACTCACATGCCTGCTGGAAACCCTTGCTCCCACTGCCTTGCTGGTCCATTCCTGTATAAACAAGAGTAAGCTGTGGCCATCCTGTTGTTGTTTCCACATTCCCTACAGCCATTCTGCCCTCTGGTAATTTTGGACAGAAGCACTTGGGAAATTATAAACCACAAGGTAATATAGAGAGCCCTTTCAGTGCTGCTGGCAGTCAGGCTTTCTTTTCCTCATCCTTAGTGAGTTCAGGTATGAAGAGAAAGGAGATAAATCAGAGATACCAGAACTCGTGAGGATCCACATACTCTCCTGTTCTGCCAGAAAACAAAGAGCAGAAGAATGTCAAATCCTGCAGCCAGGAATCAAATATCCCTGCTGTGCACTGTGGGGCTCATGCCCATGCACACACTCTCTGCTGGACACACTGGGCCACATTTGGAGCCAGCCTGGCCAGCAGGCACACCAGCTGCCACAGGAAGCCTTCTGGCCTGCCCCACTCTCCAGGAGCATGGCAAGCTTTGGCTCAAGGCACATATTTTGTGAACCAGGACCTGCCACTCACTCCAGCCTTGGCACTTCTGCTGATGGATGTCCTTCCCAGGACTCACAGCCAGAGTCACAGTGCATGCCCAGCACAGTCACCCAGCACCTGCTTCACCCCTGAAACTGCATCTCCCCAGAGGAGAGCACAGCCCAGCAGGTCGTTTCTGTTCACCTTAAACCCCTTGGATTTAGTGGTTTGAAGTCACCCTGAACGAGCCCTCTCAGGGGTTCACTCAGAACAAGTGGGCAGCTGATGGCTCTTCCCCTCCCCTGAGGATTCAGTCACAACCACTGATACCTCACAGGCCCTTGGTGCAGGAGCTGCAAAGGCTGATCTGACCTGCCTGGGATGGGCTCCTGAGGGCCCTGAGAAAACTGTGCATAGCCAGGGGCATTGGCTCTCCCCCTTCCAGCTCTGCATGCCCCAGGCTTCCCTGTACCCAGCCCAGGGAGCTTCCACAGGTGCCCAGAGTCCAACTCCACTGCACTTCCCTGCACTGCTCTGCCCTTTCCCATCTGCTCCAGAGCTACATTCCCTCCTAATCCCTTTATAATTTCTCCCATTAACACAACACACTGCTTCTGCAGGAGGAAATCCTTTCCAAGCACCTAACAAAGCTATGCCCCATAATTTTCTATTCATCTGGGGAATCCTGCACGTTGCTGAAATACACCAAGCTGTGCTAAGGACTGGCAGGGAGCACACCGTGGTGTCTAAAGTAGAATTTCCTCTATAACCAGCTTAGGGAGCATTAAGAGCATATTAATAGTAATCTGGGCCTGGTTAAGGATCAGCCAGTGCAGATCCACATCAGAACATCTCACACTGCCACACTCCCCAGCAGCAGCAGCAGAGACATTGACATGTGTGTTCCCAGCTGCAGCCAGCCTGGCCTCTTCACACCCTGGGGCTGCAAACGTGAAGTTCTCCAGACTTAAAACTGGATGAAACACTTGGCCCCAAGCTTATCTGAGAGCAGACCTGTGTCTGGAGTGGCTCCTGTGCCTTTGCCCAGCTTTGAACAATGTTAAATGAAGGGACAAGCAGTGGCAGATGGATGCAGAGAGAAGCATCTCAGCCAGGCTGGGTGTATTTTGTGACAACAGAGCAAAAGAGAGGGAGCAGGATCTGTCTCCTGAGCACATAAAGCAGCAAATTGTGCCCCTCATTGTGCTTCTACAGTGCTGTTCAAGCTGATCTCAGGCAAGCAGAGCCCCAGCTCTGCTGAGGCACAGGGACACCTGAAGAATTACCCCTCCCTGCTTGTGCAACACTGGTGTGATTTGCTTTACAGCAAACTATTGCCCAACAATCATATTTAGGCTGCTCACAGTCATCCTTTGTACAGACACACCAAGCCATGTCAGTATTGGCCAATATTTGTTAGATCTCAAGCATCCATCTGCCTGCCTGCATCTCTGCAACGCTTGAGCTGCAGCAAACCAGGGACTTTACCCCTCTGATTTGACACTGAGGATGTTCAAGATGTTCACCTGCAGTTTACTTATTTGGCATTAAATAAAACCCTAACAGCAAGAAAATGCAACTGAAGTGAGATGTCCTCCAGATACCAGGGAGAGCCCCTCAGAAAGCAGAATGACCCCAGTGGTCAGTTCAGCCACCTGAAACACAGACATCCCCTCCAGAGCCTGGTGTGTGAACCCTTAGGTTAATTCCCTACAAATTCCCTAAGAGAAGCCACCTAATGCCTGATGACTTCTCCTAAAACTCAGTGTCAAATCACCACCCTCAGCCCCAAGGGCCAGTAATGCCACACAACATTCACTTTTTAGTGAAGCTTCATGGCACTAAAACCTCCCTACAGAACCAAGGAGAGAAGGGGTGCACCAGACTCTGGAGAGGTGGGGGATGCTGAATGGGAAGATGATTTATGCCAACATACCAGCCTAGGCTTTAAACCTCAGCCTGGGGTGCTCTGGTGCCCTGACAGCCCCTTTGTTGCCCAGTGCCCTCCACAGAGCCTATTTGCTGTTATTTATCCGAGCACAAGCCAGCCAGGCACAGCCCTCATTGTGAGAGGAGGGACACAGGTTTTACAGCAGAGCATTCTTCAGGCATCTCAATGATGGCCGGGAAATAAAACCCGGCGAGAGCTTCTCGCTCTGGGTGGCACCCACCGGAGATAATTGCTGCTGGATACTTGCCTGGGGCTAGGGAGAAGTTCCTACATCAGCACGGAGCTGCTCCCCAGGTACCCCTGCTCCTTCAGCTCCACATCTTCCCCTTCCAGCCTGCACCGGGGGAAAATTCAGCCACAGGGTGAGGTGGCTGTGAGGGTGTCCAGCAGCAGGGCGGGTTGGGATGGGTTAAACCGCAGTGCCACCAGAGGAGCCCACCTCCCACTCCCCTTCCCGGTGGCTCCTGCCTTTTCCCGCTCCCCCCAGACGAGTTCTGGTTTGTCCTGAGGTTTGCTTCTTGCTCGCCCTGTTTATATGAACGATAATTTTGGATGTGGTAATGGCAGAACTGTAGCAACATGCCTCCCTCCCACCCCCCTTCTCCATCGGCAGTGTGGGGCACCGAGTTGCACAGTGCTGTAGCCCAGATGTTTTGGGGCCATTGGGAAAGACCAAGCTCCTCACCACTCACCTCCCAGCCTCCTGCTGACTTCCTTTTCTAACCCCAGGTCCTGTTAACAGACCTCAGACCCATCCTGGGCAGTGCTGTGGTGTGTCCTTTAGAGCCTCCCCACAGGCTGCTGTGCTCCCACCACCCTCATTGCAGTAGCAGGGGTGGAACCAGCTCTGGGTTTCACCTGATTTATTCCATATGCCTTCTATGGGCCTGCCCCACACACGTCTAATAAATCATGAACCAGGTCCTCTCAGAATAATATTAATAGCCATGTTTATAGACAGCAGTGTGCAGGAAATTCCCTCCGCACGCCTATCACTGTCAGGCTTATCACTGAACTTTCAGGGGCTGCATTTTTATTCTTGATTCCTGTGCCAGGAATACATGAGCTGCAGGTCCCTCACCTTGCCCCAGAGATGTGTATCTGAGATCCACCCCCTGCAGTTATTGATGGTATGAATTATCACAGCACCTTGCAGCCCTTGTCCTGGGGTGCCTCAGCACCAGGCACGTGCACGTGTCTGCCAGCAGCAACAGCACCAAGGAGGTGCCTCAAGGATGTGACACCACCAGGGTGAGGTTCCCTTCTGCCCAAGACCACGAGGGAACAACTCCATTGCTTGGTATCAAATAAGGGGTGCATAGATGGGTGGGATAAGCCATGATACATCCTGAGAATGAAGGCAACAAGCAATCTGATGTGATGCAGGATGAATGCAGCCATGCTGTCCTTTAGGGACCTGTTTCCACATCAGACATAGCTTTGCTGCTGTGCAGATCACTCCTTGGGTACACTGAATGGAGTCAGCAGCAAGGCCCAACAATCCTGGCAAATATTCCCAGCAGAAAACTCAAGTCAGAGTCACAGCCAAGCACAGAGCAGCTCCACAGAGGAGAACTCCAAGCAGGATGTCTGTGGTCCCCAACACCTGGTCTTGCTCTTTCTGGGTGCAGCAGACATTCCAATGACTGGCCAGGACTGCTCTGACCTGTTAGGGACATATTTTTGCAAATCCCATCTAGACAGATGCTCACCAGGCTTACCCACCACATTAGCTTTTTGGAGAGCCCAAAGCAGCCTTACTCTCAGCTCCTAATTCTGTTCTCCCAGGACCAGGTAGTGCAAAGAGGATTTTGCTCTAAATGACTAATGCTCATCATGCTACAGAGTGCACCAAAAGCAGACAAGTCAAAGAGGAAGACTCACCAACTGTCTTTCTTTTAAAACTGGTGTCATTGCCACAAGTTGTTTTTATTGTAGTTCTTCAATTAGACGCTCTTAACTGCTCTGAGCCAGCGGACAGCAAACGCAGACCACAGCAAATGAAACAGAAAGAACACAAGGAGAGTTTGCTCCATCCACACAAAATGCCACCCACTGCCTGTGGGAGACGACAGCTGGGCAGGCAGGATGGCCCTGCACCAGCTCCCCCACTTGGCAAATCCCCAGCCTCCAGCTCCAGCAAGAGCCTGTGGGAACTGGCACAGAGATCAGCCCAGCATCAGCTCAGTGCATGACACAGCCACGTCCCCTCTGCAGTGGCCGTGTCCCAGCTTGCCCGGAGCACCAGCAGAGAATGAGCCACCAGGCTTGGGACAAGCTGCAGCCCCTGCAGCCAGCACAGGGCAGGCTGGGCTGCTCTCTGCTGTGGGGCTGGCAGCCACCAGAGAGCCTTGCAAGGCTCCACAGGAGCAGCCAAGCGCTCCATCCCCACTTGATTATCCTTCTTATTCTGCAAAACCTGTGTGTTGTACTGCACAGCCCCAGTCCCAAGTGCAGGAGGAAGGCTGCCCACACTCCTCCTCTCTTCCCATTCCCCTTCCTGCTCGCAGCAGGCAGGGCTGGGTAAGCCACTCCTGGGTGATTCACTCCCCAGCAGGCAGAAATGCTTTCATGGATACACACAGCTGGGCACAGGGAAAAGGCTCAAGTCCTCTGATCCCGGCTGAATCACTGTGCTCCTGCATGCAGGGACAGGGCTCCCGCTGAGGTCGTGGCCAGGTGAGTATTGCAACAGTACGACGTGACTCACCGGCAGAGAAAAATGCCATTTGGGGTAGGAGTGGGGAACGGGGGAGGAGAGGAGCCCGCCGGGGCACAAACCGGGGGTGGAAGGCACGGAAACACCCAGGTCTGTCTCCGGGCGAGGAGGAGAAGAAACCCCTGCAGAGCAGTGAGAGGGCTCAGGGAATGGTGTGGGGAGAACGAGCCCACCCAGAGAGCCACGGGCTCCTCAGCAGTGGCTTCTGCATCCCAGCCCTGCCTGAGCTCAAGTGGAAAAGATCCTCACTCAGCCACGGGAGTTTTCCTCTTTTTGTTTCAGGACAGGATCTATCCACACAAGCCCCCATAGGAACAGGATAGTCACAAGAGGTTTGGGCTGGATGATGCCAGGTGCACCTTGCTGAATTCTGCCGTGGAGTCAGACTCTCACACCAGACAGTGGCACTGCCAGGCCCTGGGAAAACCAACCCATGGGACACTGTTCCTCCCCTCCGCAGACCCTGGGGCAGCAAGACCTGCACCTGTGCCCCAGCAGTGAGTCAGTGCCCCCAGCACCCCGAGGCCTCCATGGGCACTGCTTTGGGTAACTCCAGTGGCATGCCCTGCACCTGCCCTACAGGGTAACAGGCTTTTTCCCACACCCATGTTTTCTTGCCTGTCCCTGAAGGCAAGGCAGCCTTGATCAGCATTTCCATGTTGTGTTGAAACAAGACACAAACTCTCTCCAGTCAACTGTCCTAACAGCCTTGCAGGAAAATGGGCAGAGATTCCCGGTAAGGTGACAAGACTTTCCTAATTCCTGCTAGGAAATGCACATCCCTAGTCCAGGGCACAGCCTCATCCCTACTTGCAAGGGAAGGGTATTGGCAGAGAGCAGCAATGCTGAGTTGACAAATCATGATGGAAAGCTGCACCTTCCTGCATCCCCCCAAGCCAGCTGGATTTCCCCCTGGGGACTGAAGAGGGAGGGAAACAGGGCACCAAGAGCCACCCACACCCAGAGCAGCAGAGGGGCTCCCCCATCTCCCTCTAGTGACTTGCAGTCCTTGGAGGATTTCAGGTTAATTAGGCTGGATCATTAGCTCAAGCTGCAGCCCCGCTGGTTCATGGAGCCCTGGGACCTATTGTCCTAGAGGGCAGAGCCCACAGCATCCCATGAGTAGTGTCCCCAGAGTGGTGGCAGTGTTTATGGATATGACAACAGCACGTCAGAGCAGGGGTACAGAGCCAGAGGCCTGTTGTGCAACATGCTGTTCAAATGAAGAACTACAAAAAAAAAGGTAATACCTATCTATATAAATAAACCAGGCACATCTCCATTGGGAATTTCTGAAAACAAAATAATAAAACAAAAAAATCATCAGCCTTTGGGATGCAAAGCAGCTAGGCCTGGAGAGCAGCTAAGAATTGTTATTAAATAAATTAATTAGCTCAGCAGAGCCCGCCAGGTACTGAACACTTTCCACTTCCAAGCAGGTAAATGAGTCCGTGGGAACAGAGGCTGCTCCACGCCTGCCAGGCAGCACAAGCTGCATTTTAATGTTCATGCAATTTCTACAGCTCTGCCCCTGGAAGTGGCACTCTGGGTGCTGTGTGTCCCCCAGGAGGGACCAAAGAACCCTCCAAATGTCAGAGACTGCAGCCACCTTCCTGTGTGCCCTGATGCAGAAGGAGATTGTGCAAAGGGCTGCCTGTGCCCAGCACAGCCCAGAGCCGTCCCTGCTGGGAAGCAGCAGGTCTGGAGCCAAGGCTGGGGGTGGCACTGAGCAGGGCTGGGGGGGTGAGGAGTGCTGAGCATCACCTCAGAGAGCACAGCCCTGTGCTTTGCATCACCAAGTGCTGCTGCAGGCAGGATGCCTTTGATCCCCTCCCCAGCCCAATCTCGCTGCCTTTAAACACCAACTTTGATCACCCTGGGGTCTGGCAGGAGCAGGCTGAGTAAACTCCTCTGCCATCGGCACGGGCCGGGCTGGCAGCAGGTGACAGGGCAGCACTGCCCTCCCTGCCAGGGCCACAGGTGGGAGCTTGGCTTTGATCCTGAGCAGGAGGTGACCCAGGGCCAGGCTGGGGTCAGAGCATGCTGAGAGGAGGCAAAGGAAGAGGAAAATGGGAGCTGAGAAGGAAAGGTGGAAGTGGTAGCCATGAGCTCTCCTTCCTTCCATTCTTCCTCCAGGGCAGGTCCAGTTGCAATGACCCTTCCTGCATCTCCCACTCCAAACGTTCTGCATCAGAAGGTGAACAAATCCCTGTCCTGCATCAGCTTTGCTAAAACTGAGAATTTCAAGGGGACTGTAGGCACCAGCAGTGCTCAAGCCTCCCTTCCAGGGAAGTGGGGAGTTAGATCTCTGTTTTAAGAGGAAGTTCACAATTACAGCACAAGTCGTTACTGGAAAACAAAATTCCCTGGCATGTTGCAAATAAAATCTGAATTCCCCAGTCTGGGGTTCAAGACAGCCCACAGTCTTCATTCCAGGACCCATTTGAAAGATAAAATGATATTTATGATGGCGGAGACAGATAAAAGTTGATCGGGGAAAAACTCTGGGAGGGCATTTCCAGCAATGACTGTTACATCCAAAACAGCACAAGATTTACTTGCAAAAATAAGCCCACAGTGCTGAAAGCTCCTGAAATTAAATCTCTGTGCACACCCTCCCCCGTAATCTGAGCAGCACTATTGCAAACAGCTCCAGAGAGCAGGACCATGCTGCCTCTTCCTCTCCTTGGGGAAAGAGGGTTGTTAAGTCACTGAGAATCTTTGAACAGCCCTCTTTTTCCACCATGGGTGACAGCAGCTGTGTCCAGGGCATTCCAGGGTATCCAGCTGCTGCAGCACACCAGGATTGGGGTCTCTGCTTTGATTCCAGCTCTGAGGTACCAGGACTGACCCACAAAGCAGCAGTCAGTGCTCTCCCCACCCAGCAATGGATGTCTTTCAGATTCCTTAATGGACCCTGATCCCCACCCTGGATCAGCCCTCAGCATTCCCCATGGGGCTGTCCTAAGAACAGAGCACAAACCCAACCTTCCAAGCACTCCAGCCTGCCCATACAGATGTGCCTGCCCATACAGATGTGTCTCCCCATATAAGCACACCACCTGCCCTTTCCTGCCAGCCTCCTCCAGAGCCACAAGCCCCAGAAGCTCCCCAGGGGGCTGCAGAAGCATCTCGTGTCACCCCACAGTTCAGCAATCTACAGAATTGCCACGACTTGGGCAGGATTAGGCAGAGCTGCTGCCAGGCTGAGCTGCCCAGGGAGGACAGATTATTCCTGCCAGGAGCCAAGACTCTGAAAAGGGACATTGTTTCAAGGATGATTTGCTGTTTCCCTCTCTCTCTCACACACACACAGATCTGTAGCTCCAATCTGGCTTTTTTGCGAGGCACCTGCTGCCACCTGTGGTCAGCGACGAGACCAGAGAGGGATAAGAAAATGAAGGAGGGAGCAAAAGCCAGGCTGGTCAAACCCAGGATGCTCTGCTGAGGAGCTGAGCTCTGTCTGGGTGCTCAGCCTTGCCCAAGCCCAGCTGCTCCAGGTGCTGCACAGTGATCTGAGGGCACCCCAGAGCAGAAGATGCTCTGCTCCCCTCTCAGGCCAAACCCTGGCTCCCATCCCCACAGCCCTGCCATGCCCAGGAGCCACATGTCCCTTGCTGCAGGGAACAGGTTGCAATACCTCAGTGCCCTCCCCAGCCCATCGTGGCTCGGGCTGTGCTGGCAGCTGGGGGCAGTGTTGGAAGGCTGACCTCAGGCCCTGCAGGAGCTGGGCTGGGAGGGCACTGCACCTTGTCCTGGCCTCCCCCTGCAGGCAAACCTGTGTGAGCCACAGGGACCAGGGCACGGGGCAACCTCCCCCTCAGCTGCTTGGAGATTTGGGTCTGATTTCAGGGGCCATAGAGCAGCAAACCCACATCCCAAACACAGTCTCTCTGTCAGGCCACCAGCCTTCCCCAGGAGAAGGCAGGAGCCCAGAGCTGGTCTCATATTCTCTGGTTGCAGAGCTCTGTTCCTATTTCTCTGTGCTCTGCGAGATCCCCTGCACCCCTGCCCATGGCAGCACTTCCCTCCACTCCTCAGCGCAGCTTACTCTTGTCCTTCTCCTGCTCCAAAGCCAGCACTCCAGCCTGGCTTTGGTCACACCAATCTGAGAAATGCAATCCCGTCTCCTGACCTCAACCTTATCCTTAGTCTTAACCTCCAGCCTGCCTCCCCTTTATCAGGCAGCAAACTCTCCACTTGCACATTCTCCCTGTACCCTTTTTCTGCCAGCACAGCCCCTGCCCAGATGTGATGCAGGCAGACCCACACCAACCTGACCTCTAAACTTTGGGAACTCCAATTAAAATGGGCCTGAGAAATAAACCAGCCTCCCAGGTTTACTTTTAAACTCAATGCAAATGAACGCAGAGGACATTTTGCAAAACTCAACATTGCCTCCTGCTGCAGCACTTTAAAACCAAAAACAAAAGAAACCCCTGGATTGTGGGATGGCTCAGTACCAGGTTTAGTCCAAGGGTCAAACATTCAGCCAAAGAGGATGGAGAATGCCTTTAGAGGTCTTTGCAAAGTTCCTGCAAAGGGCTTAGTGGGAGGATTTGCATCTGCTGAGCAAAGAACTGTGCCCCCAAGACCCAGTGGTCCCAGTGGTCGAGGTTACTCAAGCCCCAGGGTTCACCCACCCTGCTGGGAACGGGGCAGGAGCGCTGGGCAGGGGAGTCACCTTCACACCCCGGCTCCCTCCAAAACACTCACGGATGGTTTGGAGCAGGATGCCAGAACCACCCATCATCATACTTCACTTTTTTCCTTTAGTCTTTGCCTTAATCCTTTAATGAATTAAGTGGAGCAATTAAGCAGGATTTTTATTTCTTTTTAAAGTGAACGCACATGAAAATGGAGATGGGTATTTTTGCCATTTGAACACTCAATATGGTAATTAATGCAAAGCCCCTCAGCTTTGGGGATTCTCCACACCTCTCACCCAGGCCTTTTTCTGTTTATCTTTCTGGCAGGCTGCCTCTCATTCCAACAAATGTTGTCCCCTCCTCTTGCTCAGGCTATGCCTGAACTGCACAGATCTGGGGAGAAGGGAAGGGTGGATGCTCAGAGCTGCTTCAGGGCAAAAGCCCCAACCAAGAATCAGGGGTGGAGAATGCTGCCATAGCAGAAAATGGAGAAACCTCCTTTCTGGGGAAACTCAGAGGGGACCAACCTTGCTATCCAGCAATGTGTCCAGACCTCACCTCAGGCATAGCTGGTGCCCAGCTCACTGGGGAAGCTCGTGCTCAGCTCACTGGGGAAGCTCGTGCCCAGCTCACTGGGGAAGGGTTTGCTGGACAGGGTGATGAGGGAAGTGCCTTCCCCAACCCTGACAAAACAGAAGGTTTGGCTCTGCAAAGGAGGCTTGATGGGCTCATCTTCCAAGGCAGCATTTCCATACCCTTTATCTTCTGGCCCCACCAAACCTTCCAGTCCTCAGCTCACTGCTCCCTCCCTCTGCTTCCCCTCATCCATCTACTCCCTGTTTGGCTTAAAATATTTGCAAGTATGGCTGAACATCTCCATGCTTCAATGTTCCCCCCAGTGAAAAGGAGGTTAGCAGATGCCCCTGCTTCCCTGGAAGGATGCAGGCACTGGGAGATGACAGACAATTGAGGGATGCTGTGGGCCCAGGTCAACATAGCAGAGGCTCTTCCACTCTTGTTCTCAGCACACACTTTTTACCAAGAAGACTGTCGGCCCTACAGACATCATTACCCCTCATCCCAGGAATGAAGGGAAGGAGTCTGGGACTGATACAGATCAGAGCAGCACAACTCCAAAGGTAAATTTCTCTGATATTTCTACAAATGTTTGGACAAAGTGCTGCAAGGACAGGCAAAGTCTTACTGTAACTCCATGAGGTGTTACCAAACATGGCTCACTTGAAAGCAGGCAGTGAATCCCACAAAGATCATCCCAGCTGGGCTGGATGGTGTCCCCCATTTGCTGTTTGGGAATGCCTCTGCAACCTGCATTTCTTTCATTTTTCACTCCTTTTTTTCTTTCAGTTTATTTTAAACTTCTTCCTTTTTTCATCAAAATACATTTCCTGACACAAAATGCTCTTGGTAAATGTTCTCTGACTCACTGAACTGCCCAAACAGATTTTCTGCCTCCACAGGAACTGGACCATCCTGTTTGTGGGTACAACAGCCACCCCCAGCCGTGTGCCGAGGGCTGAGGAAAGCTGTTGCCATTGTGAAATACTCCCTGCCAGATGTGGGCAAGCCCTCCCTCACATCTGGAAAGCAGTCAGATATTTTGAATTTCTCTCTCAGTTGTTTGTTTCCTTGTCCCTGAGCAGGACAATCCTTGGAGATGAGGCTCTTTGCCTCTTTCAGCAAAGCAGTCCACCAGCTTTTTCTTTCCTGTAGGAGTGTGGTTTTGCAAACCCAGAAGGAAGACAATAATACCCCCTGAAAAGTAGCTTCAGTGTTGGGAGAGAAGTGTCTCCTCTCTTTTGCTAGCTTGTGAGAAATCAGTGGCATTTTGGACAGGGGATTTGTCCAGTAGTACAAATTCATGGAGGTTTAGGCTGTTGGTACTGTGTCCCTTGCTGGCCACTGCCCTTTGCAGCACACCTGAGACCCAACCTTTTTCTATCCCAAGGCACAGAGCTTTGCATAGGTTGCAAATCCTGTGGTGATCATGGCCAAACATAGCAGTCAATAAAGCTATTGACCTTTGCTTGGTTGTCCAGTCAGGCAAAGGAAACAATTTTCCCCTCAGGCTCCTGTACTAGATGCTTCAGAAATTAGGGAGATTGCTCCCATAACGTCCCTGGGAAATCTCAGGGGTTTCCATCCATCAATATTTTGCAGTCTGAGACAGTAGCAACATCTCCTGCTACACTGGTACAAGCCCAGACACTGTGCTCTGGCTTCCTGTAAACAAAAGCTGTTTAGCTCTAAATTCTCCTTTTGGCTCAGGCTCCCCTGGTTCAGTGAGGATGGTATGGAGATAATCATCACAGGAATTGTGTTCCTGGTACAAGGCTCCGTTGCACAATGGCGCCTCTTTATAATGCCCTTGGAGCAAGGAACTTCCAGGTTGGTTTCTCTGCCAGGCAAGACTGGGTGTCAGGCCTAAGCACCAAGGCAAAGGAGAAGTAGAGAGCAAAGATCTGAGAGGGGAACATGGAAGTCTGGGACTGAGGGTTAACAGATTAACAGATAAATATTTACGGGACTGCAATGCAAAGGAGAGAGTACAAAGGATTTGGGCTGGAGTAGAACAGAACTTTTTTCCCAAAGCAAGACAAAGCAGGAGAGGAGTGGTACTTCCTAGGGAAAAGAGTTAGTGGTCCAGGATTTTTCAGGCCAGACCAGAACACAAATTATTTCCCTACTTCAAAATTAACCTCCACTTTGAAGCAGTTTCTGCTGAAGCCAGGCAAATCAGAGATATCTGAGTGAAGCAAGAGTGTGGGCAGACCCTGCTCTGCCTGTGCCTGATCTCCCAGTGCCCATGCAATCCCCAGCACACGATCCAGTGCACTGGACTAAAAGTTAAACATCCAGTCCAAGCTGGTTGTGTGGCACCAGTGAGGGGAGAGACTCATCTTCTGGGAATGGCTCATTCTCCCTGGACAGACACCTGAATTGTGGAGTTGTAATGTAACTTCTCATCCTTGCTCTACCCTTCAGATAAATTAACTCACTGTCCTCTATCCCCACCCTCTAGTAAGACCCAAGCAATGCCCGCATTGTCCCCTCCTCTATTATTCACTGCCACCCCCACCAATCTCTTACACAAACACCAAGCTGAAGTTGGGTTTCTCAGCCAGGGTGGTGGAAAAGCACATCTGTGTTAATCCACCCATCACAGTCCCAGCTCCTTCCTGCAAAACTGGGCCAGGAGGAGGCACTTACTGGGTCCCTGCCTTGGCCAGAAGCCACCACGTCTTGCAGTGCATGGTAGGGAGAAGGGTGCCCAGTGCAGCAACTTCACAAAGATTTGTGGTGGCCTGGGACATTCCTGGTACACAAGAGCATGACCAAGCAAAGTCCTGTGAAGGGGACCAGCTCCTGAGCTAGTCACACCAGGAGGGTTAAGGAGTCTGTGATACACAAGGCATCTGAGAATGGCCAATTGAGAGAGATACCTCCTGCCAGACCTGGAAGTGAGAGGCTGTTCCCTAGGCATGCCAGCAAGGAATTCACCTCATCCCCCCCCCACCCACTGAAGTCTGGTGGGCAGGTTTGCTTGAGATCATTTCCCCAGGCCTCGCTGGGATGTGGTGGCTCCTCTTCCCACAGTGTCCTGTTGGGGACTGCGGTGACACGGCACTCCAGAGTCAGTCCTGGTGGCATGGCCAGTGATGAGCTCAGCCATCCCTGAGCTCAGCCATCCCTGAGCTCAGCCATCCATGAGCTCAGTACCCGGCACACGGTGCAGGAGCAGTGGCTCAGGATGAGTTCATTCCGGCTCTGCATGGACAGACAGACGGATGGAGGGGGAGGATGAGACACACTGACTCACCAGCTCATCCCATGACAAGGCCCTGGTACAGCCCACTGTCTTCCCAGGAAAACGTGCAACTCCAGCTCCTCAGTGGGGCTCTGCTCACATGGGTGATGGCAGTGCGGCCATGGCACACCCTGGTACTCTGCCAGAGGGTCTGCACTGCCTTCCCCATGACACCAAACCTTCTCCTGGGGTCTGGAGCAGCATCTCACCCCATCCCATCAGAGTCCCATCTGTCTGTAGAGCAATGACATCCCCTCTGTGGGCTGGCATCCCAGCCTTCTGTTGCACTGAGCTTCTGACTCTGTCCTGGTGCCAGATGGCTTCGGAGGCAGATGACTTCATCTCTTTTAAAGGGGCAAGGGATCTGTCAGCAGTGCCCTGTAGGAATCAATGTGCATCATGCTTGGTGGGAAGCCAACACGGGGAGCATGCCACAGCATCCTTATGATCCCACACAGGGCCACAAGAGGCTTGGATTCCAGTCCAACACTGCCAACAACCTCATGTCCTTCACTCAGCCATGCATCATGTTTGATCTGTCCCAGCAATAAACTTGTGGAGTGAGGGACTCAGCTCCAGCAGGAAAACTCCATGGTGATGCCCTCCTGAGTGTCTAAGGGCAGGGACTACCCAGTGTTCAGCCTCACCGGCCAAAGATGTCTTAATAGATCCTACACTGAGTGGAGGGGAGTGGTCTGCAATGCACCAGCCTCTGTTCCCAAAACTATGTATAATTGGTGGCCTGAGTCAAACTCATTCACCACTGGATTCCTCTTGGACTTCAGGCCAGGATAACCTGGAGCTCAAAGGAAATCCCAGCTCAGATTTGTATTGGGTAGAAAGGGTGAGCCTCAGAGTGAGAATTAGGCGTGCTCACAGAGATATAATTCAAGGGTTGTGATTACCACTCTGCTGCAAGGAGAGAGATGGATCCAGCCTCTGCCCCTTGGGAGATTCCAAGCAACCCAAATGTCCCTCTCAAGACAGCACCCCTTCATTCCCCCACAGATTCTGCCTGTCTGGGAGCCGCAGGGTGTTTTGCAGGTCTGTAGGAACAATCCTGAGTCATTGGAGCTGCTTCATCGGCGCTGGTCAAGGATGCTGCAGTCAGACCCAGCTCAGGGAGCCGATCCCTGATCCCTGCCCGGCGCTGGATCCTCCCCGCCCCCAGCACACGCTCCCGCTCTCTGGGGAAGCGCTGCCGCCGTTCCAGGCGGATAATCGCCCCTTCCCTGGCAAGTCCCTGCACGCTGCCGTGCAAACAGACCCACAGAGCACGGCTGCAGATGCGGGGCTGAAGGGCCAGACACACAGACGGGCTCTATTCTCTGCACAGGGGAAACAAAAGTTGTTTGTCCCCGAGGGAGTCACCTCACAGATCCCAGCATACCCCTGAGAGGACCTTTGGTGTAGGTTTGGAGGTGGGCTGATAGATACATCAGGTAAGGCACTGTGGGAGCTGGGATCGCTGAGGAAACGCCCACCAGGAGTCTGGCTGCCCACCCTCACCAACACAGCTGGAGCATTCCAGTCCCCAGCTCACCCAGACCTTCAGGAGGGATGATCAAGGCAGTCACACCATCATGGCTGTTTCTGAGGACAGAAGGGTTTGAGGAAAAAAAACCCCAGTGCCACATCTCAACAGCACTGCCCTGGCCTCCAGGACCATGGAGGCAACAGTCCAGTGGGGCCAGTTGCAAGTGTTGGCCGGGAAAGGCACACGTTTGGGAGGATGAGCTGGAAGACGAGCCTGCAGGCATGTCTTCAGGAGACAGGCAGGGCTGGTCCCCAGGGCAGGGAGTCCAGCCATTGACAGGGAGACCCCTGTAAGTGTTTCTCGCTGGTCCAGAGAGGCCCCTGCTGATTTCCCTACCCCAGCCAGAACACACTGCTTTGCTGCAAAACTCTGCATGCAGGTAACCCACAGCAGAACTTGGCTTTATCACATGGAGATCTTGGGTGGAACCAGGAAATGAAATCTCTCCCCATGATTAGGGAGAAAGAAGCACCCTTGCCAGTCAAGTGATGGAGCTCTGACATTCCCCACACCCTAGAAAAGGTCCCATTGCTTCTGACAGGGTGAGATCCCGACAGCAGGACATGGTGCCATGAAATGTTGACAGCAGCTTATGGTGGAGTGTTGTTGGCTTGTTTGACTGACTGCCTGAGTGGTGTGAAGAAGGACAAAGCCAAGCATCATGCACAGCTCCATTTTCTTTCTTTCCTCCTGGCAAAGTTCCCCCAGCCAAGCCAATCCTCTCTGCTTGCAACCACAGGTAATTCTGCAACCCACCCCTTTCTGCAGGAGCAGGAGCTGCTCCTTGGGATAAACACAACACTTTTCTTCCCAGCCCAGCCTGACTTCAAGTTGAGCAGGACAGCTGAGGAGGCAGAGCCAGAAAGTTTACACCAGTTCCAGGCTCTCACCCACCACTGATACAGAATGAACAGCTGGACCTCAGGAAAAGTTCTCCTCTGCTTCTTGTATTTCCTGGATCACTGGGATAGTAACCAATCCAAATGTGCTCTGAGAGACCACGTTTGTCTTTGTATGGAAGGCTGAAGTCCATCTTAGTATCCTAGCTAACTATAATATGAGGATTTGGGGGTTCCATAGCTGGATTGTTGCTCACCCCAAAGCCATGATTTAATTAGGAAAGGTAATGTTTGCTATTAAACTCTCTGGTACCTTTGGAAAAGCAGGTGGGAATTTGGATAACCAAGCCCTCCTTCAGTCATGTCCTTCATGTTCTGCTGCTCCACAGGCAAGAAGCAAAATTTTTTTCTGAGAGCTAAGTCCCCTGCAGCCAACAAGAACAGTTCCATGCTCTGCCACCTCTGTGGGAAGGAACACCCAGTGCCACCAGCCTTCTGCCAACAAGGTGGAGTTGTCAGTGGCTTTTGCGTTCTCTGAATATTGTACATTTTCTGTAAGGGGATCAGGTAGTAATCAGCTTACACCCAACTTTTCTGCAGGGCCTGACTGATACACAGCTCTTCCATGAGCACCAGCCTCGCCAGAGAGCATTTCATCAGCAGAGCAAAAAAAAGGGATGAAAGAGGAACCCTGTCACCACCTGAGAGAGCAAGAAGACAGTGCAGACAGGGAGAGCTGGCTCGTGGGTGGCACTGCTGAGATCAGCACTGCTGGCCTTGCTAGCTGAGGGTTCACACCTTGCTGCACAAGATGAGACCAAGTCCCCACTGCTCCAGACACAGAAGGAACAAGGCACCAGTGCAGTCATGAAAGGCTCTGAACACGGGGAAATGCTGGTTCTTGCAGCAATCAGCTGATGCCCTGAAGCCAGAGGTTTGCTCACTTGCACCTTGGTGTGTCTAAATATAATACAAGTATTGTTCTGAGCCCTGCGTCAGCCCTGCTGAAACCCAGCCACCAATACCTGATTTTCTTGCCTTCCTCAGCTGCAAGACATGAGACATGCAGCTGGTGTGGAAGAACTTTTCCTTTCCTTCCTCTCAAATTCACCTCCCATTGCCATCACTGGCTGATCACCTGGCCTCCTCTCATGAGATGTCCTTGAAGAGGAGCTAATTTGCAATTTCAAGGTACTATTACTTCTATTGTCACTTTCAAAATCCTCAAAACTTCACTACAAGTTCCCCTAGAAATCATTTGAACAAACCAGCTGGAGAAATGGACAAGCTGTACATATAAATCCAACTAAATTTTTTGCCTTCTTCCCATTCAGTTCAAACTGTTTCTGAAAGGCCATGATGAGGTTGAAATCAAAGTCACTTTCCAAGTGGAGTTAAGATGCTCTGAGCAGAGCACCCAACAAGAACATTTGAAGCACAAAAGCTACAGAGATTTCCTAACCCAGCAGTGTTCCACAGTGACCCCAGGGAGATTGTTCAGTCTCACCATGATGGGCACATTTCCTCTCTAATTCCTGGTACAAACTCCCGAGATTTAATCTAAATTCCTGACCAATTTTGATTCCATCAAAACTGCATTTTCTGGTGAATTTACCATATTGCTCTCACTCATCTCCATCAACAACTCCAAATAGTCCCAATACATCATGGGTCAACTCCTTCACATCTTTTTGGACTTGAAATCACATGGATTTTCCAACAGATTGGTGTCCTGTGATTTAAATTGACAGCATCTACTTTGAGACAGGTTCCAGTCGAGGCTGTATGTGTGGCCAGAGGATCAACAACCTCCTGCCTTGGGAGGTTTGCTGGTGAGAAGTTTGCACCAACCACTTCTCTTCCTATGGGAGGTTAATAGATCCTGTCTCTCTCCTCCACTCACTCCTGTGCCATTGTTGTACATAGAGCCTCATGAGGAGCAGCCAGGCACCTATTGGACAGTTTGAAGTTAAAATTGTCCAATTTCCATATTCTTTTTTTTTTTTTTTTTTTTTTTTTTTCCTAAAACCATGCAGAAAGCTTTCTGGTAATTTCATCTGCAAAAATGTGCCAGAAGGGGAAGAAACTTCACCTAAAGATGAACATTCATTTCCCATGTTGAGAACTACCCTGTTCAAAGCTCACTTCAGTCTAAAGGGGGAATGTTAATATTTACTGGGGTTTGGGGTGGAAAAGAAGAGGGGAGGCAGGAGGGGACAAAGGGGATTGAGGGACCCTCACAGAAATACCCACAGAAGGATCTGTGTCCTTTCACCTTGGTCCAGCCCTGAACAACTCCCCCACAGAGTCAGGATGCTCTGTTTGTACAAAGGAAAATCCCCTAAAGCTCCTGCACGTTGTCTGGTCTCTCCACGGTACCATCTCTCCTTGCTGCCTCCCTCTCTTCCCTCTGCCTGCTGCCTTTTCAGGACAGGACCACCTTTTCATCCTCTCCCTGCCTGTGCAGCCCCCCGGGGCTTACTGGCGGCAGCCGAGGTTTATGGGGGCTCCCCCAACACAAACAACAACAACCACCTTCAAAGTGCCTCCTCTCGCATGCAGCTGCTCCCAGGGCAGATTCAGGTTTCCCCCACCCCCTTCTACCCATCCCTCCTTACAACACCCACCTGGCAGATAGCTAAAAACAATCTTTGAGTTTTTCAGGTGTGTTGGAGGGATTTACCTGACATATTCCACCAGCCCACCACTCCTCCCATTCCTCCCCCCATCCCTCCCCTTGCAGTTGAAGCCCTGGATTTCATGGCAATGCTGGTTAATCTAACAGTAAAAAGCGCTGCAATTATTTGGCTCTAAGGCTTGGGTCCTTGCCCAGCTCTGACACACGCACACATACACACACACACACAATTTCACTTCGAAGAGAGGGAGCGGGCGATGCCTCTCCTCCTCCTCCTCCTCCTCCTGCAGCCCGTCACGGAAGGGCTGGCGCTCCTATGAGCCAGTTCCACCCCTCGCAACTTTCTCCCTCGCTGCTGCCGACCGGTGCCGCCGGAGTTCCAGCCGGCAAAACCCCTTCTTGCAGGAATTTCTCGGAGCCCTCTCCCCTGATTTGCAAGCGCCATGGACCCCCGGCGGCCAGCGAGGGGCTGCTGCGGGAGAGGATTTTCAGCGGAGGGAGAGGAGAGGCAGTGAACTTCAGGAGAGCTCTCTCTCCTGTTGCAACAGGTAAGGCACGCTGCTGGCCGGTGTGGGGAGATGAAGTGACTCAGGGAGCAGCCTGTACAGCGTGGATGGAGGAAGGCATGGAGGATGCAGAGATTTAGTCGTGAAACTGCTTTTGCACGTAACTTTTGCTGGGAGCAGACTTTGCCTACAGAGAGAGCTTTGGGATGCAGAGCTCTTAATCTCTTCTTCCCTCATCTCTTCCTCCCTTCTGGCACCCCTAGCACGGGGCTTGTGGAGGAAAGAGGCAGGAAAACTTCATTCGTGTTTGCATCTGGCCTGAGCTGGGGCACGTCAGCAGCCAGTGCAAGCAGGTGGGCTCCAGGTATCAAAGGCAAAAGTGACGCTGCAGAGCAAGGCAGGTGTGGAGGGAGTGAGCAGAGGAGCACTCCAGGTGTCTGAGCAGGGAGCAGGCTTGTGCTGGAGTAAATGGATGAGCTGTGGCAGGAGCAGTGATGGCGTCTGGCTGTAGGCTCAGCTCTTGGCCATGTACAGCCCCACTAACTAAAGTGAGGTGTCCAAACTCCAAATTCTGTCCCCATGTGCCTCACTAAGCCACTTCCACTGTCACCTGGAACTGGGCTATGCCGTGGGGATCCCTGAACGTGGTCACAGCGCTGGCCATGATAAGCTTGAAATCAAAGTTGCTTTCCAAGTGGAGTTAAGGTGCTGGTGTTCCCCAGCCCAGCTTCCCTGTACACTCAGGTAAGAGCTCCTCACCTGCCCTTGTGCCCCTCCACGACGGGCAGCAGGGCCAGGGAGCTGAAGGCAGAGCCACCGTTTGTATCTTCCCTCACTGTCAGGTGCTCTGTGACAGGATGAAACCCCAGAGCAAGCCCAGTCCCACTTCAGGGCGCGCAGGAATTATTTCCTATGTACATGTGCCGCCTTGATAAAAGAGGTGAACATACCGGGAGGGTGGCCTGGGCACTTGGAGCCAACGGCGCCCTTCCAAACTGCAGTTATCAGCTAATCAGCCTCCCGGGGAATTGAAGGCGGTCTGGTGGAGCAGCACTCCGGAGGGGCAAAGATCAGCCGTCACGCGACTGGGGTTGCTTCAGAGAAAACCCTCAAAGAAAGCTCCTGCTCCTCTGCGTGTGTGCCTGCGGAGGGCTGAGAGTTTGCAGGAGGGGTGGAAATTCGGGCTGTGCGGTGGTACGAGCTGGGCAGGCTCTGCTGGGCAGGCAGGGCTGTGGTCAACGGGATCCTGCTTCGCCCAGGGTGCCCTGGATCCCGGCAGGGGGACATGGAATTGCCCCTATCCCGGTGCTCAGAGGGGCAAAGAGCAGCCTGGGGATGGGTAGGGAGCTGCTCTCCGGGCTGTCAGATAGAGAGACCCGGGAGGTTATTGGAGCTTTGGGACAGAAAGCAAACAGTCTGTGCTGGGCTCCTGAGGAAGGCTGGGCTGTCTCGGGATTCGGGACAGCAAAGTCCCCGGGCTTGGGGTTGTGTACTTTTATAATCTCCTAATGTGCAGCACCCCTCACCTTATCGGGAACGGTTCAGGGACATCCCCTGTCTGCTAAGGCATTGGGGTTCCTGAGGGTCTGGGCAGGGGAGGGGTCTCTAACCCAGCCGGGAGGTCTCTGCTTCTCCCAGTCTGCCTGCTGTGCTCCAATGTGCTCTGTAACATTCCCCAAATGAGCCAACTGCCCTGCCTGTGGAGGGGAGAGCACAGCAGGATCCTGTCTCCAGAGCCTTTCCCTCGCACCGTGGATGCATTTCAAACCCTCGTGTTCCCAAACCAGTGCATCTCCCAGCCCTGCAAACAAACAAGCAGCATTCATGTACGAAGGGAGAGTTCAAAGGAGGCACGGCACCTGGAATCAAACATCTGTTAGGAACTAATGCATTTTGCATCCTGCTCTCCTGCCAACTGCTCCAAGGCAAGTCCTGCAGGATCGTTCCAGCTCCCTGCATGCTACAGCAATGGCATTCCCTGCTCCGTGCACCTCACTTTGCTTTTTGCCACGTGTGGAGCATGCAAGAGCAGCTGCACCTCGAGCAGTTAGCACTGGGCTTCCTCCTGTACCATGGACAAACATGAGAGGATTAAATACCCCTGAGCCCTTTTAAATTTTTTAAACTGGGTTGGCAACATGGGTGCTGCATTGTCTATTAACAACTTGATCTGCTGAGCAAGCAATTTTTCCTCTAACCACACTTTTTCCCTGGCAATGAGGCAGGTACTGCTTTATTAGCAAAGAAACTTTCTTCCCTAATTCTTGGAAGTAGGAGCTCCGGGGAGGGGCAGGCTGCAAGGGCTGCTAGAAAGGCTTGTAGCTCAGAAATGGACAAGGAACAGGGTTGAAACAAACCAAAGGAAACACTTTATTTTTCTGTACAGAGGGCATAATTAACTTTAGAACAAATTGCCACAGGATATTGCAGACACCAAAAGATGTATTTGGCTTCAAACAAGGTTTTGATCCATTTGGGATGGATGGCTCCAGTGAAGGTTTTTAAATGCAACAACCCAAGATCAGCCAAGCACTTGTACTGCTGCTGAAAAGTGGGATTAGGAGCAGATTAACCTTGCCTTCTTTTTTATGCTCCACCACTAAGTAACAAAAACTGGCCATTTTGGGATAGAGAACAGAGAGGTAGCCAAGCAGGGCTGTTTGGATGCTGTTCCATTGTGTGGCTATTTTTGAGTGGCTGGGTTGCACGTTGGGTGATGCTGTGACTCAGGCAGCCCGGTTATGCCATGAATAGATATTCCATATGGCCGAGGTTGACAGGGACACTCTGTGCCCAGCCTGCTTGTCACAGGTGCTCCAAGCAGTGTCCACGCACCGTTGGGGGCTCCACAGAGGTGCTGCAATGGCAGGAGATTTCAGAAATTCGCTTCCAGCAGAGAGTCTGGAGCAGGAAGGAGTGACCTGTGCTGGGAGCACGACGAGCTGACAAGGACACACACTGTGGCAATGAGAGCAGCCTGGGCAAACGCGTCTGTCCCGGGGGTTAATCTTTTCTCTGGGAAAACGCTGAGCTCCCCGGGGCTGGGGCTGGCCTTGCAGCACCTTGTGCAGCCCTTTGGACACGGCACAGGAGGTGGGCGGCTGCGGGCAGCTCTGGGAGCTGAAGGTTTTCTATCAGCTTGCAGGTAACCCTTGGCATTCAATAAATACCTGCTGCAGGGAATTTTTCTGGCACGGCTGCTGGCATCCTGGCCGGCCATCCTTTTACCTGGGAGGATCGTGGCCTGATTGTCTCATTCATTTTTTGTCCTCTGTGTCCTTAGGCTGCCTCCAAAGGCAGGAAAGGGACGGGAAGGGGCAGTGTGAGCAGACAGATGGCCGTGGAGTGAGAGGGGCTGCAGGCAGAGCAGAAAGCTGCTCTCCTGCTCACCTTCGGGCAGCAGAAGGGAAATACCAGCAGAGTGCTGGGCAGGGCAGGGAGAACATCGTCTGATCAGTGCAGGGACAGCTCTGCGGGTGAATGAGAATTGCCCCGGGTAGGAGGGAAGAGGTGAGGGAGGAGCACGGTGAGCAGGGCAGGCAGAAGCTGGGCAGTCCCTGTCCTGCCGGGTACTGGGGCTCCTCACCTGCATCCACCGGGGACAAGGTCTCTCATACAGCTCTTCATGCCAAGACACTCTTGGGCTCCTTCCCTAAGAATTTTAGAGATTTTAGGATAACATGTATATTCCCCACGCAGAATCACGGAAAGGGCACTCAGGTGAGGAGGGCAGTGGCCTCATTTCCAACACCCGGGTTGAGTTAAGGTGACAATGAGGACTTGCAGGGCCAGACAGCTCGGGGTCAGAGCCCCTTCAAACTGGGCAGAGCTGCTGCTCCCACCAGGCTGGAGGGAGCTGAGCCTTTTTTGGGTCCACAGCTCTGGTAGGTCAGGTGGGAGTTGTGTGTGGGGACCTCTGCTCTCCCAGCTTTGCAGCACCTCAGTAAACAGCTGTTTTGCGAGCAGCAGAATTCATGAAGCTTGGTTGCCTGGGGCACTCCCTCTTGTGTGGATTCTCTGATGTCTAATAATCGGGTTGGGCTCACATTAGAGCTTTTTCTTCCAGCTGGGAGTTCTAATTTGGATTTCTCTCCTCTGTCCTGCTGCTTTTCACAAGCTTGTGCAAAGTTAACTCCTTTCAAGTCCTTGCCTATCTGGGTAAATTTGGCTGAAGGTGGTCAGTGGATCTGAAGGGTAGCAGGATTGACAATGTGGTCCCACACACCCAATTCCCTCAGCAGTCTGCAGACAGGGGAGTGATTATCAGTGTAAGATAACTTATCCCAAGCATGAGGAAAATGTGAAAGGCTCAGTATGAGTTTTGGCAGGAGAAAGCAATCAGAGAAGAGCCCAGGATACCTTGTGGGCTCTCACAGATAGTTTGCAGTGACTGAGGTATGAGGTCCTTGATGCAAAAGCCTCCATGGCAGCTGAATCACAGGGTGAGTGCTGCACAGTCCCCGCAGCAGAGTTGGGGCACACTCATGTGAGATCCTGGCATGCTCCACCTGCCTCTTGTGCCAACATGCTTGGGCTGCTGCACTGTGGTGCCCAAGGCCCCTCACACCCTGCCTGGTGAGCAGCTCCCACCAAGACTCCTTCCTACCCACACTGACTGCCCCTTCTCCAGCCCCCAGGGCTGCTCCTTGTCCCAGCCAGCAGGTACCCCATTCCCTTGAGAGCCACCAGTGGGATATGTTGTCCCCTCCCTGTCTCCTGGCTGCCATAGCTGCTGTCCTTGTCCACCCCTCAACACCTCCACTGGTTATCTGTGCAGTGGCAGCTTTTTGGATCATAAACAGGATTTACCCCGTTGCTTCCATAATAGGGGAGAGCAGAGGAAAGAGATTAGGAATAGTGCATAAGGATGCTTCCCTCTTGGCACAAGGAAATTCACTTCCCTCATGTCACACTTTCCCTGGGACAGGAGCCAGCAGCAAGGCCATTGGCACTGCAAGGTTCCCTCAGGCCCCCAGACCCCACTGAGGGCTCCATAGCTCTGGAGCTGCTCAATTAACTTTTGCTCTAGAATGATGTTGCAATGCCAAGACAGAGATCACTGACCCTCAGAATACTACAGGGAGTTCAAGCATTTTCAAGTTGTCCTGTGCCTAATAAATGAGCTTAAAATGACACTTCAGCTAGTGGACATATCTGAGCCAGGCCTAGGTGTTGGCAGCAGTACCTGCTGCAGCACTCCCTGGGTTCTTCACAGAGCAGACAGAAATGCACATTGCAGGTGGAAAAGTGGCCAGAGAAAGCCTTTGGCTTCATGTGGTGCTCTTGGACAGAGGATGGCTTAGAGGCAAAGACACACAGCACCTGCTTGCTCCAGTGAAGGGTCAGACCAGGGCAGCAGGAACAGCATCAGGACACAGCCAGTGCCCCAAGGATGGGGGAATGGGTGAGATGTCCCAGGGGGAAGGGGGTGAGTGGTGGCTGGCTGCAGGAAGCCACAGTAAGATGTCATGGAGCAAGGTGCCTTTAGAGTCAGTCTGTGTCTGAGCATCCAACCTATGAAATCTGCCACGGCGACAAAGGTGACAAAAGCATCCAGCTGTAAGGGGAAAGGAGGAGTTGGACATCAGAGTAACTAAATGCTTCCCATTCCCAAGTTACCCTTCCCATGTGGAAGGGCATCCATCTCCTCTCTGGCTCAACTCATCCATGTCTTGCACCACTCAAGGGACAGCATCCCACTCTGTTCCCACTGTCAGCCCTGAATGGTGGTCCTGGCAGGACCCCTCACAGGTCCCCTGGCCATGGCAGACCCGGCCTGGGGAAGGCAGGGCTGCCTCAGAATGAACTGTTTTTACCAAGCCCTGCAGCAGTACAGAGAAAAAGGTTATCTCTGCCAGATCTCTCCAAGCTCCTTGGGGTACCCAAACCCCTTGGGTTAAAGCACCTGCCTGGTTCAGCTGCAAGATGATGGAAGAAACATCTTTAGTGCTTTAGGACTGTACCTGTTCTGCTCAGGGACATGTGTGTGACCTCCTGCCTTGCTCAGCAGGCCAAGGAGAGTCACTGCTCTGCCTGCCAGCAAGAGATTCATTAATCCCATGGCTTTCTATGGCTTTGCAGCTGAGAACCCCCAGTACAGCCCACCCCATCAGTGCACAGGCACTTTACCCCAAGAACAGAGCTCAGCCATGAAATGGTTATGGCACAGGTCTGGCACTGCCACTCACTGCTGTGACAGCATTCCATGGGACACTCTGAGCAAGGGCAGTCCTTGGTTGTAAAAGGCACGAGTACCAGGTTCTACATGACCAGCCACCTTGCTCCAGGCTGTCCAGCAACCTGGAAACAATTTCCAAAACTCTATCCAAGCCATTCAGAGATTGGAAAGTCGAGATGGGGAAGGAACAGCCCAAGAGTGCCTGCATGGAATCTGCAAGTCCAGCAAAAAGCTGCACCCACACTGACACAGCCCCCAAGCAGGCTGGTGCAGGCAGTTCTGCAAACATCAGCCCTAAGAAACCATCCACAGGCGCTGGAAAACCCCGAGATATATTGAAGAAGGAAACACTGTAACTTCAGGGGCTCTTTTCATTAGTTTTCTGGCTTTGTGTAGTACCTCCAGGATGTGTTTCTTCTGCTGCACAGCAAAACCAAGCAGAGACTGCACAATCAAGTGCAGGAGCAGGATCTCCAAGGATGGGATGGTTTTGTTTGGCTTTTTTTTCAAAGTGCAGGAAAACTGTTTGAAAGATACCCATCCACACAAAGAATGCAAACTCCATGGGGTGACTGTGAGCAGCCATCAGGGAGCTCCCCAAATGGAAAAGGATCTATCCCACCAAAATCACTGTGGCAGAGGAGAGGGCAAACATTAACCAAGCAGCACAACCCCCCTGCAGGGTGAACACAGGCTATTTCAGCATTGGGCAGCAAAACACTTCACAGACATGGCCAACACAGTGTCCATTTAACTCTGTGACTTTGCAACACTGAAAGCCCAGGGACTGCTATCTGGTTGATCCTATTTTGCAGGCAGCTCTAAGGACATTGCCCCATCTGTACCTGGACCCCTTCTGCTCCACCAAGCCAGGAGAACAGTGTCCCACCTCCTATTACCTTTCCCAAAACCTTTTACTCACCATCTTACAGGATTTACTCCCTTTGCTCTCTGTCTCTGTTTCACAATGACCATTGAAATACATTGTTAAACTAATTACTTGAACGGCCAAGCTCATCTCCTGTCTTTCCCTGTTCTTGCAGCTTCTGACTAAGTTGATGTTTTTGGGGGTGGTTTTGATTGGTCCTTATCCTGGGGAAGAGGCTGTTTCTTGTATTGAAGAAAAAAGGGACAGAAAATGGAGGGAGGTGAGGGAAGAAAGCAAGAGAGGAAGAAAGAGAACTTGGGATACATGCTGGCAAAAGAATAGTAAGGGAATAGTTGTCCTTATTTTCCAGTGAAAAATATTTTTCTTGAGCCTTCTGGTCTCAAAACGTTGGGCCAAGCCCCCACCACAGCTCATGAGGGGAATGCTGATCTGGGTGCACTCAGCGCTTTGTTTTGTGTTTTGGGTTTTATTGCTTTTAAATGCTCCTCTTGAAGGGAATCAAAAGGTGGGGCTGGGGCCACACCTGCTTCCTGGCAGGCTGCAGAACTTTCCTGCGATATGGCCAACAAACACAGCAGCCCACACGGTGCAGGAGACCCCTGGAGGGCCCCCAGAGAAGCCCCTGGCTATGCCCCAGCCACTCACCCCAGCTGGCCAGAATAGCCTTTTCCTGCACCAGCCCCCCCAAATCACCCCTCTCCATGGTCTCCCCACGCACACACTTTGAATCTCAGCGCTGTGTTTGTTCCCTCATTTCGAGCCGACAGATTTGGGCATGTCTTTGACAGAGGTTCACGATTTGGATGTTAAATTTAGACGCGCGCTCGGGCTCTGATTAGAGATACAGCGGCTGTTTACTCCCTTTGTGGGGAGTTTGCATCCACAGGGCTGAGGGCGAAGCCCCCCGAGGCTCTCTGATCCTCGCCTGGTGATTAGGAAAGGAGGCTGAATCACCACATAATGATGCCCTGGTATTTCCCTCAGTCGGGAGTGTGCCCTGCCTTCCACACTCCATCCCACCACGGGCTTCCTCCAGCACTGCTGCCTCCCCATGTGCAGCCAGCTCCAGCAGGCCACGGCAGAGAGGAGGGGAGCACTCTCAGGAGTGGAAATAAATGATCCCATGAGATGGAGAGACCAGGGTGTTCAAGTGTTAAATGCCTGTGGCTGGTCTGGCAGCCCTGAAGTGCATATGGCCCTTGCCACTGGTCCCATGGATCGTGCACTAATTCCTGTCAGCACAAGGACATGGGGCAGTGCAGGAGGAATGGTTCTCTTAGCCTGCATGAAAAATCTGTTTGATTTCACCCAGTTACTGTGTGGAGATCCTTGAATTCCATGGCAAGGACCCCTGAGCTTGGCAGTGCTGCCCCTCCTTGGTAGCCACCGACATTTGGGAATAAGGGCCAGTAAATTGATTTTTTTGCTGGTTTCATGCCAGGCACAGCTTTCAACTCACGGAACAAGTCATAGAAACCCACATTTCTCCTGCTGTCATCTTCCAGGGTCAGTCCCAACAGGATTTTCCCTGGAGCTGAGCCAATTCCCCAGATTTCCCCTCTCTTCAGAGCACTGTCCCCTGTTTTTCTGTTAAGCTTCATCTTGGAAACGTCCCAGTCCCAGTTCTGGATAGTTTTGCATTGTGACTGTGGCATAAATGATTCCAGAAGCAGAGGACAGATTAGGGACAGCACAGTCATCTCCTGGGAGATCTATTACACTTCAAATTGCACTAAAGCCATGCTGGTCTGAAAGAAGACCTGCAGAGCATGATTGCTTCCCAGTGCAGCTTACTAAAGGGGAAAATCCAGGCTGGAGGTAATAGGTGATGATTTCCAGGCCCAGGGTGGGAAGTTGGTGTCAGGGGACACAGATTCTTTGTGATATTGTTCAATTAAGCACAGTCTTGACACAAAGAGGAACTCTTGAAAAGTTGATGGTGATGCCTCCTATACAATTCTCTCTAAGTTTTGACTGTGTCTTTCAAAGTTTCAGGTCATTTCCAGAGGAAATGAGGCTTCTGCCTCGTGCCTCAGATCTGTAGTCACTCTCCATCCCTCATAATAACTGCTGAAGCCATTGATTGCTTTCAGTCCAGCTTGTAATTGAGAGCAAAGCTCTAAGAAATATTGAGGTCACAACAGGTTTTGCAAAATAATTACCTGGACAGAGCAGTAAAACCCTGCTAATGCAGAGGGGAAAAGCAGCAATGTTAAGTGAAGCCCTTCTTAGATGTGAGGAAGTGTACAGGGAAGAGGGAGGTTAAGTACATTCCAGGAGAGATTCAGACGACAGCTTGCATCTTGTTAAATGCCAGAAAACCCACTCCTTGCTCAAGGTTATCCTCCCATATTGAATTGCTGGTGCCCAGGAAGGCATGTGCTCTGGATCCAGCTTTTCTTGTGGTTGTGGAGTTCATAACGTCTCTGCTTTGTGGGTTCTCTGATGTCTTACGAGAGATGAGTTCACATTGCCGTTTCAGTACAATTCAATTAAAAAGTCAATTAGCCCAGATACAAAGCGATCGGCTTCATTAAGCCTGCTGTTGGTGGAGCAGCTCTGGTTTGGTTGCTGGTTTATTCTGCTGTCTTGCTCCTCTCTGGGCTGTGGGGATTACCCTGCTGCTCCCAGTGCTGGCAGAGACGCGTGCGCAGCCTGCGATCGTCTTCTCTCCGAGTTCAGCAGTTGAAAGTGTTGGAAGGGAGTAGCTCTAGGCAAGTCCCTACATGCTGCACAGCTCTGAAGCTCTGTTAAGTAACAAGCAGCAAGCAGAGCTTTTAAGAACATGGCTTTCAGCTTCTCAGATGGAGCCACATGCCTTTCTGGGTCACCCATCCCTGCCCTCCTGAGTTTTTTCTTTAATTTGCAGTATTTGGGACTGTGCTGTGTTTCCTACAAGTGAAATGATGGCATGAAAAAAATGAGTCTGAGTTTTGTCAAAACTGAATGGTGTTGATTTCTCTCCAACTTTTGGTAGTTTTACTTCAGCTTCAGACCATTTGTTTCAATAAGGAATGACCACAGAGAGATTTTTGGATGGTTCACATCTATTTATCAAGGAGAAGAGGATTTGAAGCAAATATGAAATTGATAGCTTTGTATTTATCAGTAATTAGACACATCAGTGAGAGAATATGACACATACTGTTAGTTGAGCTCTAACAATTTGTTCCTAGCATTCAACTTGAGTTACAAATTGAACTAGTTCTGGTTCTTAAAGAGATGAGTCTTGAAAAAGTGTCTGGAAAAACAAGTCTTCCCTGTTTAAATTAGGAATGTGCCAAATGACTGGCAGGTACTTGATATATAATTTAAATTTAAAACAGGAAGAAACAGTTCTAGATAAAGATCTCCTAGGATATCTAGGGGAAATATATGCACCTATATTTAGCTTATCCCTGGTTTCAACCCCTAACTGCACACACAGCAGCATGCACTTAGCTTTTGAAAAGAACAGGCCTTGATCCTTTAACAAGCTCTGCAAAGCTCCCTAATAAAGTTACATCCCTGTTAATCACATGTGTAGCTCCCCAGTTCCCTCTTTGGTACACCTTGCTCACAGAGATGAGCCGTGGAGCCGCAGCTGCTCGGAGGCTGTTGGAGAAGGAAGCTGATGGCGAGTGGTCATGGATGGCAGGAATTCCACAGGAATCCTGACCCTGGGGCTTTGCTGTGAGAAGGCAGGAACCAGAGAGATTACTCAAGGGCTGAGGGTGACATGGGCAAAGTGTCTGGCTGGAAATGTGCTCCTTCAGTCAACAGAGGAGGCAGCAGGGTCAGGCCTGTGAATTAGAAGAACTTTGAGGTAATTGAGATTGATCAGAAACTGAGTGAAAGCTGCTGGAAAGGCCACATTGTGGAGCTGGAGCTGCACATTCAGAAGGAATTGATACAAGATGGCATGTGTTCCCCATCATTGTTGGGGAAGGACAACACATCCTGTAGCACAGGGAGAGAAGACAAACAGCAGAGTGATGTAAATCAGTTTGCGTTTTGACTCTTGAAGATACTTTGCAGAAACTTCAGTGGAGAGATGAGTTAAGATGGAGAAAGGAGGCTGGATAAACAAAACAAGGGGAGTTTGGATTGGGGGTGGAGACTTCAAATTTGCTGTTTGACTTAGGAAAAAGCAGAATGAAGGGAGAGCACGACTGTTCACAGAATAGCAAGTCAGTCTGATCAGAGCATCTTGCATGACTTTGCATATTTTGCCCACTATAAAGGCAGAAACTGAAGCAGAGAAAGTAAAGAAATCTGAGCCAGCCTAGGGATGTGGGAGGACAGATCTCTCACTGGGACAGAGGGAAGAAGAGCTGAGCCAACAATTGTGTCAATAAAAGTCAGGACAGACAGAGCAGGGAGGTGAGGCTGAGCCCTTGCAGACCTTTTTCTGTAACACACTGACCTTGGTGAAAATAACCAATATTCTTCCTTTGACACCTGCAGGGCTCAAGGAGACACCACACCATGGAAGTCTCCATCAGGAGTCACTTCCTGAGTGTTGCTGTTTTCCTGATGCACTGTGTGCTCCACAAGGCGAGCTGTGAGAAGGGCAACACTTCCTCTCTGCACTTCACTCACTTCTTCTACAATGCCACCATCTACGAGAATTCAGCCCCCAAGACCTACGTGGAGAGCTACGTCAAAATGGGCATTTACAAGAGAGAATCTGAGTGGGACATCAGGTACAGAATAGCTTCTGGGGACAACACTGGTCTGTTTAAAACAGAGGAGCACGTGATCGGGGATTTTTGCTTCTTGAGAATAAGAACCAGGAGCAGCAATACAGCACTTTTAAACCGTGAGGTCAAAGACAGTTACATGTTAAAAATCGAGGCCACAGAGAGCACCTTTGGCTACAAAGCCTGGGCCAAAGTCTTGATCCATATTCTGGACAGAAATGACTTGAAACCTCTCTTTTCACCCCCTTCCTACAAAGTGTCCATTAGAGAAGACACTCCTCTGAAAACTGTGGTCAGCACACTCAGTGCCACTGATGCTGATGCTGGCCAGAACGCTGAGTTCTACTATGCCCTCAACACCAAGTCCAACCTATTCACTGTGCACCCCACCACGGGGGCAGTTATGGTCACAGGCAGGCTGAACAGCACCCATCGAGGCAGGCATAACCTGCAGGTTTTGGCTGTGGACAGAATGAGAATGATCATGGAAGGGAAAAGGAGAATGGTCATGGAAGGGGATAACTTTGGGAACTTGGCTAGTCTCACAATCCAGGTGGAGCCATCTGCCAGGAAACCCCCCTCTATCTCCTCGGTGAAGGTGACATCACCTGACTCAGATGAAGACTTTATCTATGCAACTCTTTCTGTAGAAAGTGGTGACTCAGAGGCGGGGATTGATTCGGTTCAGTTTGTGGATGGAGATCCGGGAAGACATTTCAGAGCCATCAGATCCTACTTTGGAAGCACTGAGTTCATGATTGTGTCAAACAAAGAGATAAACTGGTTACTGTACCCATTTGGTTTCAACCTCAGTGTGCAAGTCAAGGATAAGAGCAAGCCACCACTGTTCTCTCCTGTCAGAGTTGTCCACATACCTCCCTCCAAGTATGTTTCTGCCAAGTTTGAGAAAGAAGTGTACCGGGTCCAGCTCAGTGAATTTTCCCCAGCTGGAAGCCAAGTTGTTATGGTGAAGATCACCCCAGTTTTCCCAAATCTTAAATACATTTTGAGAACTACTCCTGACAGCTCAAGCTTTAAAATCAATCCTCACACTGGACTGATAACTACGGCCAGAGCAATGGATTTCCATGAGCAGTCTAGTTTTGAGCTTGAAGTTACAACCAGTAACAGTCACACATCCACGACTGTTATTGTTGACATCACTGACTGCAACAATCACGCTCCAAGTTTTACTCAGTCTTCGTACCATGGGGCCTTTGATGAGAATGTTCCTCCTGGTACCAGTGTCTTAACAGTAAAGGCTACAGATGAAGATAAAGGAGACAATGGCTTTGTCACCTACAGCATAGCCAACCAGAAATCAGTTCCCTTTGTCATTGACCCCTATTCTGGTGTCATTTCCACCTCCAAGTCGATGGACTATGAGCTGATGCAGAGGTGGTACCACCTACGAGTGTGGGCGTCAGACTGGGGCTCACCCTTCCGCCACGAGACAGAAGTGTATGTGTCCCTCACACTCAGCAATGTCAATGACAACGCTCCTGTGTTTGAGAAGGCAAGCTGCAGTGGCACCATCCCACGGGACTTTCCAGTTGGGAGCCCTGTGGCCACAGTCTCTGCAATCGACAGTGATGAGCTGCAGCATATCAAATACGAAATCAAGTCTGGCAATGAGTTACAGCATTTTGAACTGAATCCCATCTCTGGAGTAATATCCCTTAGAATATCTCTGCGAGATCTTCCTTCTGAACAGCCACTTTTCTACTCTTTGAAAATAACTGCAACAGATGGAGAGAACTATGCTTTGCCAACATCTGTAAACATCACTGTGGTCAGCCAAGGGCTCCCCGTCAAAATGCAGTGTGAGGAAACAGGAGTCTTGAAGCAACTGACAGAAACCATCATACACTCCATCGAGTCTCAGTCTCAAGGCCATGGGCAGGATGATGAAACATCTCTGAACTTGCACCTTATAAACCATAATGCTCCTAAGTTTGATGACAGCTTTCCACGGTCTGTTGATATCATAGAGACTGTTCCCATAAACTCAACCATTGCTGACCTTTCAGCCATTGATCCTGACACTGGTTTTAATGGAAAATTGGTCTATGTGATCTCAGATGGAAATGATGACAGCTGCTTTACAATTGACCTGGAACTGGGTCTTCTTCAAGTCCTTTCTCCTTTAGATCATGAAAAAACCAGCTTCTACATTCTTAACATTACTGTGTACGACCTTGGCACACCACAGAAATCATCTTGGAAATTGTTGGCTGTGAATGTGTTGGATACCAATGATAATACTCCTAAATTCTCTCAAGGTGCCTATTGGGTGGCAATACCAGAACATGTAGCAGCAGGGACAACAATAGCTCAACTGAAAGCAGAAGATGCTGATACAGATGACAATGGGAGAGTAAAATACTCCCTCCTAACCCCCACAGACAAGTTTGCCATTAACAGTGTCACTGGAGAAGTGACAGTTACAGGTGCTCTAGATAGAGAATTGTGGCCTTGCTATGTGCTGAAAATAGAAGCTAGGGACCAGCCCAAAACAGGCTTCCAGCTGTTCTCTGTTGCAGACCTCGTTGTGACTCTGGAGGATGTGAATGACAACACCCCACAGTGCCTCCCAGCCTTCAACAGCGTGAAGGTCCCTGAAGACCTGCCCGTGGGGACCATTGTCCTGTTTCTGGAGGCTTTTGACCCTGATGCTGGCTCTGGGGGGGAGGTGAGGTACAGCCTCGTTAACAATGAGGAAATGATGTTTCATGTGGATAAACTGAGCGGGGCGCTCCGTTTGGAGAAGGAGCTGGACTATGAGAAGAGGGACTCTTACAATCTCACCGTGCAGGTCAGTGACAGTGGGAAGCCCTTCTCTCACTCTTCCCTCTGCCACCTGGAAGTGAACGTCATGGATGTCAACGAGAACTTGAACCCACCACGCTTTGCCTCCTTTGTCTTCAAAGGCTGGGTGCAGGAGAACAGCCCTAAGGGCACGTCAGTGATGATGGTCACAGCAAAGGACATCGACAGGGGCAAAGATGGAGAGGTCCAGTATTTCCTCCGAGAGGGCACTGGCCTGTCCATCTTCCACATTGAAAAGGACACAGGTAAGGACATCTTTATTTAAAAGTGAACCTTGAAGGCTTAAACTGCCTTCTGTGTTTGGCCTGGCTGTTTACAATGTTCTGTGCATTCAGGCCTTTCTTGATTGTGCAAGGATTTACTAAGTCTGTCCCTGGATCTAGGTAGGAACAAGCAGGGGGTTTTCTCCTTAAAATAACAGCAGATCAATGTCTGTCCTCCCCCAAAATACTGAGGTCTTCTCTTTCACTAGTGTACCAAAAATTAACCTCAGCAGAAGCAAGCCCTTGCCTTCCACACAATCTCACAACCACGCAAGGTGGGTGCGAGAGTTTGTGTGTGCAGCAAAGAGCAGGAAGCAGACTTGACTGCTCTGTCTCAAGGACTGACCAGTCTGAGTTCCTTAAATCCCTCACAAACACTCTGTCCTTCTCCCAGGCATCATACGGACCATGGGATCGCTTGACCGAGAGGCAACGTCTCACTACTGGCTGACCGTGCTAGCCCTTGACCTGGGAACAGTTCCTCTGTCTTCTGTGACTGAAATTTATATTGAAGTCACTGATACCAATGACAACCCACCTCAGATGTCCAGACCTGTCTTCTATGCCTCTGTGATGGAGAATTCCCCACCAAACACATCTGTCCTTCAGCTTGATGCCTTCGATCCAGATTCTAGCTCAGAGGGAAAACTAACTTTTCACATCCTAACTGGAAATCCTCAAGGACTCTTCACCATTAACCTCATTACAGGTAAGACTGACCCAGCTCAGCATCTGTTTTTGAGGCTTCCAAGTGCCCAGAGGATGTTACATATTCAATATAAACAGCCCACACAGCTGCCTTTGTCACACCTTCCTCCTGCAGCAAAAGTCCCAGTCTCCAAATTCACTCTGTGGGGAGTCTGAGGATTGAAACCCTCAACCTGAGGGCTGCGATTTGCATCCAGATGGCTCTTAGAATGACACAAATATGCTGCTTTCAAAGCCCTGAACAGTTGCTTTTAATCTTCCCCCTTATAAACAACTGCCCTGTTGCACAGCCTGAGCCAGGGAACACCCTTCTGGAGGTGACTGTTCCTGACACAGACCCAGGCAGGATTAACAAAAATGAATTCCACTGCACTTAAAGGCTCCACCCATTCTCCAGCACTATTAATGTAGTAAGTGTAGTAAGCCTCTTCTGCCATCTTCCTAGACTATATCTTTCATCTGAGGATTATTTACCAGATCTTTCAGAGCCATCAAAAACCCGCTGATGTTTTGTGTAAACAGCTTCCTCAAACCATCCCAGCAGAGCTGACATTGGGCCAGTCTGGCAAGGAAAGCTGTGCCGAGCCCTTCATGCCATCAGCTCCTGGGAGAAGAGGGAAGGGAGGGCACAGAGCCTGAGTATGGGAGAGGATTAATTGCATGACTTTGATCTCCTGGAGATGATAAAAGCAGTTCAGCTGCTGCAGCGGGATGGAAGCTTGCTCTCAGATGAGGAGCTGGATGTATTGAAAAAGGCTAGAGGTGCTCTCAGCTACGTGGTGTAATGGCTTTCTGACAGTGCTCTACAGCTGGCTAGGAGGGGAATGGAAGAAAGACATTATTATGATGAAATACTAAAATCGTTTTGTCACAAGAACCTCACAGGGTATATTTAAATGGCACTGTATAAATGCACCTGGAGACGTCAGCTAACTGTGACCACTGCTGCCCACAGCTGTAGCTGTCTGTGCTGCCAGAAGCTTTTTAGCCTGGTCAGGGCATTGCTCTGCATCCAACTTTCCCACATAATCCAAGCAGCTATGCACAACCCAGCCCCAGGACAGCTTGCACAATGCAGGGTTCTGCAGAAATGTTCCTTCAGAAGCCACGTTGCATAAAACCACTGCCTTTTTGATGGGATGTGGAGCAGGATGGTTATCAGGACACTTAGCTGGCTCCCCTCTTCACCTGAGCAGCCATGCACCCTGCAGGAAATTCAGCCTTTATGCTGAAGGCAGAGCTTTCAGCCCCGGGAGTGCAGCCCTGCAAAGTCATGGTCTAAGGTTGTCATGTTCCATAGCAAAATGAGTGACTCTGGCAAAATCCAAATGTTTGCTAATGAGACACCTCACCTCTAAGCCAACCCATCCCATTTTAGACAGAAAAGTTCTCTCAGGCATGAGTCATCTCCTCCCCATCTCTCCCTGTACTCAGATGATTTGCATGAGAAGAGTGATAAGTTTGTCAATTCTGGAAGAAATCCATGGGCTGATCTTATCTCTTGGACAGTTGCTGGAAGTCTTGTCTTTAAACTCTGAGCTTGGAGGTTGTTTAAGGTCCTGTTTCCAAGCCTGATGAGGATTCAGTTATCCATTATTTTACTTGCATGTCACCCAAAAGAATCTGTAATTACCCGAGAACATTGGCATAAACTGAGCAGTTATACTCTCATGTTTACAGTATCTAAAGAGAAGTCATTTGCTGCTGCTGCCAGAAGGGATATCACAGCTTGTCTAACGTTCAGGGCCCTAGGCAACTTATTGGAAACACAGTGATATTTTCATTCTGCAGGCTAGTTGCTCCATTAAGTAGAATAAAATAATAATCTTTGGTCTCAACTTAGTAGTGCAGCATTGGAAGATGAACTGCTGGTCATGCCCATTATTGCAGGATTGTATTAAAAAAAAAAAAAAAAAAAAAAAAAAAAAAAAAAAAAAAAAAAAAAAAAAAAAAAAAAGGGTTATCCCACTGCAGGGCAGAAGATGGTGATCAAGACATCTCCTAACCCTAACCTTTCTGCCTATCCCACATGATCATTGTCTTCAAAGGACAGACAAATAAGTCACACTGGCACTGAAATAAGCCAGAGCATAAGAGGGCCAGGGGTCAGTCTGGGTCTTTCCTAAGTAGGACCTTCCTGGTAGTGGCCTCTTGGCAAAGGGAGAGGAGGAGGAGGAGGAGCAGGAATCATCCTGTGTCCTGATTGGAATTAAGGTCCTGATGTACTGCTAAAAAAGGTGTATCTACACCCATAATAACCCTGCAGATTAGCCCTGGATAATCATTTAGGGCAGAGTGACACACTATTGCAAGTTCCCTAATTGGGTTCCTGGCTGTGTGTTGGATCCAGTACCTTCACCTGGGTGTGGATTGTCCAGTGGAGACATAACCAGCAAGGCCCCTTGGCTTCTCCTGAGGCCTGGCAGGGGAACCAGGAACAGCCATGATAACGGTCCTGGACTCCTCCAGCACTCCCAAACTACCACAGAAAGGCTTTAAGATCTTCAAGCTCCCCGTTCTCTAAAGAGGGTGGAGAAAAAGGGGGAAAATACATGAAAGGCTGATGAGAAGAGGGAACAAAACTGTGTACAGAGATGAAAGCTCTGTGCCATCGGCGATGGAATCTCTCCAGCCCAGCCTGGCAGCTGGTGTGGAGCAGTGTTTGTGGGAGACAGGGATAGATAGCTACACAGAGAGATGGGCAGATAATTTGGGTTTGGGGTATTCTTCTGCTGGAAAAGTTTGCATCTTGTTTTGTTCAGGATTTGATGTGAAGGGGGTTCGAGTCCAGACAGGACCAGGAGGAACTGGGAGGCTGTGGCAGGAGGAGTCAGGATGAAGCCATTTATCCTGCTGAATGTTTGGAGAATCCTTTTAGTTTGGGTTATTTGTCTTCAGCTCTTATCTAGTGCTTGTTCTCCTGGTGTTTCTTCTGCTGTGTAAGTGTCCATTGGCTTCCTCAGGATGCCTGTGGTTCCCTGCATTTCTCTACAAGGAAGGACTTCCTGCTCTTTAGGCCCAAGGAATGGTGGCATGGCTGCTCCCCAAATCAACATAACACAGCTGAGCATGGAGTAGTGCACAGCAGGGTCAGAACAAGAGGTGGGGTGGTAGGAGGAGAAGGAAAAAACGGTTAAATGGAAGCAGGAGTGAGACAAGAGAAAGAGGATTTCAGGAGAACAACCTCTTCCTTTCTCGAGCTCTTGTGAAAGCCTAAATGCCTGCAAACCCGATTCTGGCTATTTTAACTATCTTAGATTTTCCCCCCTGCAGCAAGGGCAGGGGGCCAGCAACCTCCACCCCAGCCTTGTTCTTGCCAGCAGAAGTTATTATGATTTTTTTGTTCCCTGACAGCAATGCCCTGGTAATTTTGGTGCTCTTGTTCCAACATGACCAGCCTTCCTCTCTGCCCTTTGGAGGCAGCCAGCAGGAGAGAGGCAGACAATCCTTTCTCATTGCTGTGTGTGGACAGGCTGCTGGAGCACATTCTATGCTGCCTGCATGCAGGCAACAGAAGACATTATTTCTGGACCTTTGTTTGTATGCAGAACTTGGCTAATTGGCCAGGTGCAATTGGGACCTTTGACAGTTTTGTTCAGTCCCTGCAGGATTCAGCAGAAACCTTCAGGGCCTCATGCAAGAACACAAATAAAGGACACCCACTCAACTCCATCACACATCCCATGGGACAGGCTGGATGGGGTTTTCCAGCAGGGCAGGGTACTGATAACTCACACACATGCACATGCACACACAAAACACTCATTAAGACTAAAGATGCACTTCCCAGGCCTTGTAGGGGACAGCAGAAAGAACCAAGGAACTGTGTCTCCAGGCCACAAAAGCTGATGGCAGTTCCCCTTTAATAACAGCTTCCATTGTAGCCCTCTGGCCTCGCAGGGTGTATAACCGAGCAGCAACAGATGAAAATGTGCATTAATTCCTGCTGGCTTGTCTCAGGAATCGTGTGCAGTGTCCATCTCCCACCCGTGGGTGCTTGTGTGAACGCTGCTGTCAGTCTGTGCATCTTGGCATCGCCCAGGCTCCAAACGGGAATTAGGGTGATTAACCCTAATTAATTAACCACAAGGGCTTTCAAATCCCAGGGCAGAGCGGTAACTGGCTCCAGAGGGGGGAAGCAGGAGCCGCGGTTGGGCACGAAGGGACAGAGTTTGCCTGGGGTCAGGAGGAGAAGCCAACCCTTTGCCTTGTGGCTCAACAGATGTGAAGATAAACCCAAAAAAATCCATCTGGTGAGACTCCCAGCTGGGATACAGTGCAGGTTGTGTGATAGAGAGTAGAGTGAGCTCTTACTCCTCAGGAGATATGAGCATCTTGAGTGGAACAGACATTCAAGAGTGTCATTAAGTTCCAGTTCATCTGCCTTCACTACAGTCCTGTAGTGCTGGAGTTCTCCAGCACTAGAAAGCTGAGCTATGATCCTGCTTTCTTTCTTTTTTTCATTAAGTCATGGAAGAATTTCAGGGTGTGGTCAGGCAAATCCAGATAGTCACTTCAGAGCAGTTGAGTTCCCTTCCATCAGCTGGTGTGCAGTAATCCAGTGCAAACAAGGTGTTAGTCTGCTGCACAGAATTTTGCAATCTTAAAAACCAGAAACATCCCCAGTGTGCACATGGGCAGCTCTGTTGTCAATATCTGTGTGTCCTGTGGGCTTTTTAGGCCAAAATAATGAAGCATTTCCTATGGTGGCTGGAGTTCTGGGCTCAATAGCCAATCTTTTGGCAGTGAGGACAGGAGCATCAGAGATCTCAGTGAGCTGCTGCTGCAATTCCTTCTCCAGGCCCCCATTAGGAGAGCATTTCCATGAGTTTTCCTGCTAATGGAGCCCTGCAGCCTCTCATTACCTGGGAAAATTTTAAAAGCTCCTCAGCCAATGGGTTCTCTGCTGAGTCCTCTTCACCTGCTGAGATGTTAAAAGGATGATTAGGGAGAGAAAAAAACCAATATGACAGAAAAGCAAACAGAATTTTTCAAGCCATCTTGTCATAACACATTAAGGAATGTTGATTTATGATTGTAAAGGCATCAAATAAATGTTTAGCTCCATGGCTGGTGCCAAATGTGAATAATCCCAGAGAACAAGTGGGAGCGGTGAACAGTAGTCACGTTCCAAGCAGCTGCTCCTTGCTCCCTCCTTCACCTGCCTTGTGTTTCCTCATTTGAAATTTCCTCCTGCTTGTCATGCTCAGACAGACATAGACAAAAAAGTATGGTACAACTGAAGACAATACTTTTAATTAAAGCTTTCTGGCTTTGCATCAGAAATGAGAGTTGAGATGGGTTCATGCAGCTGGGATTTACATGACTTTCAGGACACACGTGCTCACACCACTGCACATGCACATGGCATCCCATGCACTGCATTTCCCAGGGTAGCATGAACCTGTGACACTGCTTGCTGTGCTCAGGAGAATTCACCCTGCCTTTCATTGGTGTGAAAAAGCAGAACTTCCTTTCATAGGGAAGAGAAAACCCTTGATAATTGGGAGTGGACAAAAACACTCACTTGTATCAGCCTTGATGACTTTCAGGTGGTCAAACATTACATATACAATTTCCATCGTTGGCAAAGCAGTTGTAAAATGATCTTGAGCTGCTTTTCCCCAAAAGTGCAGAGTCAAGGCACTCAGCAAGGGCTGTTATGAAACCAGACATGGAAACAGAAGCCTCAACTCCATCCTTTCCATGCTTGCATCTACTCAGCTTAGTCATGGACAGGCCAAAAAGAGGCAATTATAATGATTTTGTTTCAACTCTAGTTTATTATAGCCACAATTCTTCCCTCCTGCATCCAGCCCATTCCCTGTGGTTAAACTACTGTGTATTTTTCAGAAATTCCTCAAATCTTGGAATTGTTGGAGGACTCATCCTGTGTCTCAGCGAGGCTTAAATAATATACCAACGTTATTTTTGACTGCATACCTTATTTTTAGCCCGAATGCATTTGTTCTAGCAGTTGAGCAGAGGGTATTTCCCAAGACAAACTTTTGTCAAAACACTGTAAATTACAAACAGCAAGGCTCAGCACAGGGAAAATAGTAGAGACTTGTTAAGAGACTTTTTAAGAGGCCAGACTTGTGCCAGCACATGCAGAATGTTTCTTACTTAGAGGCATAAGAAAAGTTTTGTTTTCATGGTCCTGCAGCTTTTCTCACCTAATGCCTTGCCAACCCTCAACTTGCAGGCATCTGGTAGGTGTTCCCCCTCCTCCATGGTCTCTGTGATCAGAGAGCAGCAGCAACACCTCCACAAAGGGATTCACCCTGGGAGGGGATGGGTTACCCTCTGGGGGTATCTGTCTTTCTCCTCTGATCACAAAGGGAACCTGAAACAGGGCAGGTGGGCAGGCTGATCTTGGGCATTCAGGGATCTGATCAGCCCTGGCTTTTCTTGCATGCTGAGTCTTGGAGCTCAAAGGGTTTTTTTCTTGGCAGGTCTGATTTCCACAACTTCACGGCAGCTGGATCGAGAATACAAGGCTGAACATATCCTAGAGGTGGGTAATGATGATTGTAATTAGCTTTATTTACCTACAAGTGTATTATGTCCTCAAAGAGTTTTCCTTGCAAGTTGGAGCACAGAGAAAGAATCTCATCCCATCAGCTCCCAACTGCTGGGAAACTTAATTAAATGGTGTGTGTTAACCCAAGAGACAGCTGCAGCAGTACTGCGGGGTTTATTATTTTCTTGCTGAAGACTGGAGCAAAAGTTCTGTTCTGGAAGCTGTGGGAATGCAGGAAGAGGGTTGGAACTGTCCTCTAGCAGGATGGTTTATACATTATGAGGGAAAGAACAAGCCAGAGAAATCCACCCTCATTTATCTCATTGTTGTGTAGCTTTGGCCACCAGCCCCCATCCTCAGCTGCTCACAGCTATGAGTATTCCCATCAGAGGGATCTGGAGGTTTCTGAGTCTATCAGGGTCTATCATTTCTCTCTGCAATGCAACATGCTGGGAGCATGCACAGGCAGGGCAGGGTGAGGATGGCTGGTACCTTGCCAAGCCATTGCAATACAAATGTTTTCAGATGTCTGATCTCCAATGACCAGCCTGACCCACTGCCCAGGGCAGCTGGAGGCAGGAGCCCTGCAAACTCATCCCCCTGTGCATGGACAGGCCTTCACAGTGCCAGCTACAGCCACCAGGCTTTGCCTTGCAGAGAGGAGCAGTGCCTTTGAAAATGTTGCTATACAAATGCAGACCCACACAAAAACCCCTCCCTGAGCTGCTGCCCACCAGGATGGAGGCTGGCTGGTGACACTCTAGGTCACGCCTAGGAGCCCTGTCACCTACTCCCTTTGCTTGCTGACAGGTGGCTGTCTCTGACAATGGAGAGCCAGCCCTGAAGTCCACCAGCAGAGTCGTGATCCAAGTGCTGGATGCCAACGACAGCCCTCCCAGTTTCCCCCAGAAGCTGTTCATGGTGCAGCTCCCCGAGAGAGAGGCCTCGGAGACCCCTCTGCCCGTCTACAGGCTGATCGCCTCCGACCGTGACCAGGGCCAGAACAGCCAGATCACCTACACCATCGAGGAGGAGGAGGAGGGGATATTCACCATCAACCCCACAACTGGCACAGTCTTCTCCAGGAAGGCTTTTCCTGCTTCTGAATACAACATACTCACGGTGAGAGGAGAGGGAAATGCAAAGAGCTGGTGGGAAGAGGCAGGTGGAGAGGGGAAGAGAGAAAAGGGTTCATAAACATAAAAGATAAAAGGAAAGAGATGCAGAAATTGCAGCAGTGGAGAGAAGGAGAGCTTGAATAAGGCAAATGTGTTAAGAGTGTGAGAAAGTGGGAGGGAATGACAGGAAATGCAGAAGGTAGGAAGCTATTAAAAATGGACAATAAATTTGAAGTTAACTGTCCAACCTACCTTCAGAAAAGAATACAATGATCCATGATCCCATATGGATGTGGACCCAAACCTGAACAGTCTCTGGGTTCCATCATGCCTCTATATGGCATTCTGATCATGGAGCTTGGATGTAGGTTGAAAGCCTTCTCACAATCTATGGGTCCTTGCAACAAGGCTTGTGATGCAGGTCTCTGCTATAGATAGAGCTTGGCAGATTTACTTGACAGTAAAGAGGAATTTGGGTTTTGCATGGCTCTGCTTGGAAGCATCCAGAGCATGGACCACTGGCTCAAGATTTGTTTCATGGGATTTTGGGCATACTGGGAGCTGAAACTCCTGGTGGGTGGGAGAAGGAGCTTTCCATGGAGTTCCCATGAGCTAACTCAGCTTTCTCCCTGCCTGCATGTGCCTTTCTCTGCAGGTCAAGGCCACAGATGGTGGCAGCCCCCCACTCTCCTCCCACGTGAGGCTGCACATCAGCTGGGTCGCCCGGCCCAGCCCTTCCTCAGAGCCACTGGCTTTTGATGAGCCCCACTTCAACTTTGCTGTGATGGAGACGGACCCTGTGAACCACATGGTGGGAGTGATCAGCATTGAGATGGGCCCCAGCCAAGTGTGGTTTAATATCACAGGTGAGACACAGGAATCAGAGCAGGGCAGTGGTGCCTGGGAGGGTTTGCTCCGGCTCCCTTGGCTGTCAGTGCTTGCATGCCTGAGCTAATGGAGTTGTTTGCTTTAGGTGTAGGTGAGCTATGGGGAAAGCTTTCTCACAGGCACTGGAAGGTTTAAACAGCCATCAGACAAAGCTGCCCATCCAAGGCCTCCAGTGCCAAGTGCAATTACCCAACGAGCTTTCTTAATGACAATCTGGAACTTGCCTGTGTTTGAGGTGTTCTCCGATGTCGCACAAGAGGCAGGGCATGCCAGTGCCAGCTCCTCCTGGGAATCAAGTGACACTGTTGGCTTTGTTAGAACTGCCTGCCAGGATCCAGGTGTGTGGCTGAGTGTTACAGATACCCCCCGTTTCTCCCTCCATGTTGAGTCTTGAGCAGGGAACTGAGGAGGAAGCATTCCTCAAAGACCTGGTCTGCCCTAACTTGTGGGGCTCTCCCTTCCTCCTCACCACATCTCAGGGGTGATTAAGAATCACATCATCCACATCCATCACATGGAATGTGGAGCTCTAGGGCCTGCTCTAAGGTACACGGTTCAGGGGGACGTGGGCTGTCACCCCAGGGGACTCTCCAGGCAGCGTGTGCAGAACTGGTCCTACCAACGAGGGCCAATTGTGCTCATGTAATTTGATGTTTTGAAGTGGTGCCCCAATCCACCTTGCACAGCCTTTCCCTGGTACTGCCTGCAGGGCCTGCCCTTGTCAGACAAAGCCTAAATTGGGCAAGTGAATAGTTTTTCCTCTTACTGTGTTAGGGCAAGGATAATGGTGTATAAATACAATTAAGCAACAAGAGATACACCACTACAAGGAGCAAGACAATATCAGTGAAAGATTTATCCAGCATTAGTCATGTCTGCTCGGGTCTGCAGAATTAACGGTGTATTCCTCTGAATGTTATTCCATCATTTCCCTGCTGAGTGCTGGGGCATAGCTTGACCTCATCTTTCCCAGTTGCTAGAGCTCCAAGTGATGCTGAAGGCTCTCTTGGTTTCTATCCTGGTAGAAATGGACAGGATTTTATTTTCCCTGCATGGGAAGGAAAGCATCACTGGCAGCCAGGGGGATGATGCAGAGATCCAGGAGCCTTTGGCACCTCATTCAAAGTTTCACCTTTCCCACACCACAAACATTCTGTCGCTGGGATTGATGGAGTCTGCAAAAACTCTGAGAAAGCAACATCGCTCTTCATCTCTTTCTTTTTCTGGACTGCTTCTTTCCATTTGGCACTGTGCACAGGGAGCTCTTCTCTCTTTTCTCAGGGAAAGACATCCATGGGTCTCTCTGTCTCTACTTCTTTCTGTCTCCTTCCCAGCAGGAGAGCAGTGGTCCAGATGGCTGGTGAGCACTGCATTCCTCCAGCAAGGGAAGATATGTAATTTTACAACCAGCAAAGATTTTACCAGCTGATAATAGAATAAAGCAGAATCCAGAGCATCCAGTAGCCAGGAGGGAAGAAGTTGAGACCTGGGATAAATTACAGAAAACTGTTTCAGCTTCTCCATATCTCAGAGCAGCCTTGCAGAGTTAAATATGCAAGAGGGGCCCAACAGGCCCCAGCAAGTGAGGCATGAGAGAGGAGCTCTCATGCCAGGGCTGAGCAGCAGTAGGGTGAGGGACAGCCTTCTGCTGCTGAGCTGCTCAGGCCTGCTGTTCCTGGCACTTCTCAGCCATCTGGGTTGGAGGCAACAGGCTCTGCTCACCCTGGAAGCACCGTCTGCCTCCCCAACTGTTGGAGTGTTGGGAATTCAGGTAGCCCACAGGCCCCCATGGTGGTGATGAGGACCATTGCTGATATGCCCACAGTGTGACTTTGAATCAGAAGCCAGCAAGAGCCCTGTTCTACCCAGCAGGTTCCTGATCCATGCTAAGCCAGTGATGGTGCCTGGCTGGAAACCTTGTGCCAAATAAATCAATGCTCAAATGTGCCTGTTGCCAATCTAGCCAGGACATGGCATGCATAAATACATCCTTTCCCCTTCTCTCCTCCTCCTCATTTTCTCTAACTCCCCTCACCTTCCTTTTCACACTTCTTTGTCACTGTCTGTGACTATTTCTTTGTCCAGCTTTGCCTTGTCCTCCCTATATCCTATGTGCATCTATCACATGTTGTTTTGAGTTTCCAGATTTGGGAGAAGCCTTTCCTGTAGCACTATCCCCAATCCAGCTGACTGTAAGTGCCCTCCTGTTTCCCTTTTTTGTCTCCCCCTTGTCCCAGGTGGTGATGATGACATGGATTTTGACATTGAAAAGAGTACAGGCAGCATGGTCATTGCAAGGCCCCTGGATGCAAGGAAGAAGTCAAGCTACAACCTGACAGTAGAAGTCACTGATGGGTCCAGTACGATCAAAACCCAGGTAATTTTTTTTTTTTTTCTTTAGTGGAGACCCAGTTGAGAGGGAGCATATGCCAAAGGAACCTTTCCTCTGAGTCTGCTGAGCTCTGGATCAGGTGCCAGGCACAGGAGTCTCCTTACACTGTGATCCTCCATTACACAGTGACCCTTACACCAACTAAGATTGTTTTCATGTTGTTGGAAACACAGCTGAAGATCAAAGAGAGATGCAAAGGATGAAGAAAGGACTTGTTTGCTTTCCCATTCCCCATTTTCTCGTTTGCAGAGAACTCAAGTCATTAAACACTAGCAGTACTGAAAGCTGTGGCAAGATGTGACATTGCAGGGAGGATGAGGTGCCAACAAAGGCATACTGGCCTCAGCCCCAGCATGGCCTCTCCCAGCACTTCCGTCCCCATCTGTCACCTGTGCACAAATATGTCCCTGTTTTGGTCTTCCTGCTGCTGTGTAGGAAAGCCTGGGTCCTTCCTGTTGACCCCAGAGAGCACACAGGGACACATCTACACCACCAGCCAAGCTGGGGTGGCAGTTCACACACTCAGACTTCAGCTTGACCTCAGCTGCTCAGGCTGGATTACAGCATGTCTGGGACAACATCTTAAAGGAAATGTGTGCGCAGTTAGGTCAGGCTTGGGTCTGGGTTCCCATGTCAAGAGTTGTTCCTGGGGTATGCTAGCCCAGGTACAGCCAGCACAAATCCGTCTGCAAAAGGTGAGGTCAGGCCCAGGGAGTGAATGGGGCAACTACAGAGATGCTGTGTGCTCTGAGTTGACACATATAAAGTAAGTGCTGGTAAAAGGAGGCACTTCACTCTCAGGCATGTCCTTGAGCCACAGCTAAAATGAGATTTTGCCCATCTTTACCTACCCTGTGGAGGAGGGTTCAGGGCATGATCTTTCACTAGTCATTCTCTCCACACATAAGAAGCAGCCAAAAATCCAGCCCTCGATGCACAGGAAGGCCTAGGACGTGAGTCACCTGTCAGTAATGCTTATCATGGGGAATTCACTGTGGGGGATGATGAGTGAGGAACTCCACCATTCCTGTGAAACGTGATGCTAACGATGGCCATTTGTCTCAACTGCCTTCAAGTATTGTTCTAAATAAACAAACAAAGCCCCACCTTGCCTAGTGTGCATTACCTGCCACCTTGCATCTCATCCCTGCGTTTATTTTGGCACTCAAGGCTTCTAGCAGATGTCAAGAAACCTGCTGATGTAAAACCCCCATGGCACGCTCAGGTTTGCTAAAGGAAGCAAATTATAACACTTGGTTGGGACTTCCTAAGATGCAGCAATCACATGAGTGGAGGGTCAGGACAGCCAGGGTAGGAGACCACACAGGAGAAAGCAGTGACTTCCCTGGCAGGATTCAGGATTCCTGGCATGTGCTGTTAAATGCAGAGAGGAAAACTTGGCTAAAAAGGGTAGAACAGAAATTTTGCTTCTCCACACACTTGCTGCTCTTGAGATGGCCAGCCCCTCCCTTCTTTTACCAAACACCCCCTTCTGTCAGCTTTCTGTTGAGTAAATAATGGGGGTTGCTGTGTAGGCACCAGCCAGCAGCAAAGCTGGCACCACGGCTGAGCTGCTGCTGCTTTCCATGGCAGGCTGTGATTGTTTTCCCCAGTGCCAAGTGCAGGCACGTTCACTCTGAATGCCTTGCCAGACTGGAGAGACTTTAAAAAAGGAGAGGAAGCAAACTGAAAAACACAAAAGGGGAAGGCACAGCAGGAGTTCCTTGGGATGAAGGACAAAAGGGCTCCAGGTCATTGTGGATGGCAAAGCTCCAAGAGTTGGAAAACTCTGATAGTTACAGCACTCGGAGTATGTCAGTGCCCAAGGATTGGTAGCTGAGATTTTACATGGCTGCATGTCCAGTTGCTGCCCTCACTGTGCTGTCTCCCCACAGGCATTTATCCACGTGATTGACATCAACCAGCACCGTCCCCAGTTTCTCGAGAGCCATTACGAGAAGAGGATTCCTGAAGATACCCCCTCAGGGAGAGAAATCCTTCGAGTCAGTGCAACAGACAAGGACAAAGGAAAGGGGCTCATCTACACCATCCATGGCAGTGCGGACCCCAAAAGCACAAGACTTTTCCAGCTGGATCCAGGCAGTGGAGCCCTCACAACAGCAGAAGGCTTCAGTTCCCAGCCCATGCCTCAGCACACCCTCACGGTGATGGTGAGTCCTAACCAAGCCCTGCTGAGTCCACCAGCTTGGCTGGGATATATGGGTCACTGGAGAAATTAAAGTGGTTCTAGCCTTTGAGGGAGGATTTGTCTGGAACAATAGGGAAGAGGAAAGCAGAGTGTTAACCTTTACTGTATGGTTAAATGTAGTTAACACCCTGCATTCCTCTAGCCACCTTCTTTGGAGGGCCACTGGATTCTTATAAAAGGAAGCACAATGTGTAATAGTTAATGTTTGGTTTCAAATTCAAATTCAAGGCTGAGCTTTGGTGCTGAAACTTCCAGGCTCATTCCCAGCCAGGGGGTTGGAACTATTGCACAACACCCACCTCTGGTAAGAGTGCTGGTGAGTTACTTGGAAGATGGTGCAGGCAAGACTGGCTTGTCCCTGGGTGTGACTGTTCCTGCCCTCTCTCTGCCTTGCAGGTACGAGACCAGGAGGTCCCCATCAAGCGGAACTTTGTCCGAGTCATCATCCACGTGGACAGCTGCAACCTTCACCCTCCCCAGTTCAGCAGCATCCATTATGAAGCAGAAGTGCTGGACTCAGCAGTGGTGGGCACAGAGGTCATACAAGTCAGAGCCCTTGATCAGGACCAGGGAGCTAATGCTGAAATCCACTACTCCCTTCAGGCAGGTAAGAGCCATGCAACAAGACAATTTAGGTTATGATCATACCTGCATTACTGTGCTCTAACTGGTGCACCAGCTTTTTCTAGGGCTGTACGGTTCTAAAATGTGATTTTCTTCCTACCCAGAAAAAATCCAGAGTGAGTAGGTAATTTCCATATTAGGGAATATTAGCATCTTTTCTTAAGAAGACAGCTTAATGCTGAGTCACTGGTCTAAGAAAAATTGTGACTGGACGAGTTAGAACAACCTAAAATCTGCTCCTCTTTGTCCATGGGAACTATTCAGCTGTTAGGCAAAAGTACTCCCGATTCCCACAGGAGTCATCATCATTCCACTATTTATACCAAGAAACACATCCTCAAGGAATGGTGAGAACTCTCTCTGCATTGACTAGTGGTGGTTTTGAGTCATTCATGGTCAATGGGCAAATATTTTATCATTCACTATAAAGGTTAAAACTTGTGTATTTATGTCTGTGCCACACAGTCTGTTTAGCCTGTAAACTCTTTGCAGGAGACAAGCCATCCTTTGCTCCATCTTTCTCACTGCAATTTAGATCAAGGACTGAGGAGTTTAATTGCTCCTGAAGTATTGGTAATTACAAGCATGACAGGGCTTGAAGGAACTAGTACTGTCTGCACTACCATGTTCTGCACACGAGGCAAAAGCTTCAAGCACATGCTCTGCCACCGCTAAATATGTTTAAATTAGAAGGGTGTTTATCGCCAATTTACATTTTGATTGATTCAAATGTTAGCTCACAGATCTCAGTGGGTTCATTGTTCTTAAAATTATTTAGAAATTAATTATTTTCTCCCAGTAAAAGAAACAGATGTTAATCAGGTCTGCAAACAGGAGAATATATGAAAAAGAGTTTCAGAAAACAAAGACTAGTAAGATGTCTGCATTCTTCACTCTGTAATTTCTCTTCTTGCAGGTAATGGGGAAGGCTTCTTTAGCATCAACCCATATTCTGGAATTGTTACAGTTGCCCAGAAACTGGACCCATCCAGGCAAGAGCGATTTACTCTTATTGTAAAGGCAGAAGATCAGGGCTCTCTTCAGCTTAAAGATTCTGCTACAGTACATGTCCACATTAGACCCTCGGATCGAACCCCTCCAAAATTTCCAGAGACTGAATACATCACAGAGATCAGTGAATCCACTGCTGTTGGCTCTCCTCTGATCCAGGTTTCAGCCACAAGCTTGTCACCAGTCAGCTATGAAATAAAAGATGGAAATGGAGATGGAGTGTTCTCCATGAACTATCAGTCAGGCCTTATTTCCACTCAGAAGAGCTTAGATTTTGAGCAGATGTCTTTTTACCAGTTGAAGGTCCGTGGTACCAACATGGCTGGAGCATTTATGGACGCTGTGGTGCTCATCTATGTCATAGATGAGAATGACAATGTGCCTGTCTTTGTTAAACCTTCCTTTGTTGGCTGGATCATGGAGAATGCCCCATCACAAAGCATGGTTCTGGATGAAAGCAATGCTCCCCTCGTGACCTATGCAACAGATGCTGATCAAGACTCCAATGCTTTGCTGGTCTATGAGATTCTGGAACCAGAGGCACTGAAATATTTCACAGTGGATCCCAGCACAGGGACGCTGACCACTCGTGCTGATATAGACTATGAGCTCACTCCAGTTTTCCACTTCAGTGTGCATGTGCACGACAGTGGAAGTCCCAGCTTGTTTGCATCCAAGCCTGCCAAGGTCACAATCCACGTTAAAGATGTTAATGATTCACCTCCAATCTTTCTCAAAGACACTTATGACATTTCTGTCTTGCTACCTGCCCACCCAGGGATGGAGCTTTTGTCAGTGCAGGCAAAAGATGCAGATTCAGAGGTGACCTACAACATCGTGGAAGGGAACCTTGATAATGCTTTCCATATCCATCCACTAACTGGTCTCATCTCCATTCTTAACACTACTGGCCTGAGAAGCTACCGAGAGCTCACAGTCAGAGCTGGTGATGGCTTATATAAGAGTACTGCTCTGGTTAAGCTAAATTTAACCCGGGCACAAGGTACCAGCTTGAAATTTGATCAAGACGTATATACAGCAACTGTGATGGAGAACTCAACAGATGAGAAGACTCTAACCATTCTTGGGGTCAAAGGGTATCAGCTAAATGAACCCCTTTCCTATTCACTTTTGAATGAAAAGGAAAGGTTCAAAATGATCCAAGCCTCTGGGGTTCTTCAGACCAAAGGTGTGAAATTTGACCGTGAAATGCAAGACATGCACGAGGTAGCTGTGGAAGTGAAGGACAACAGGAAGCCACCAAGAGTGTCCCAGGCCACAGTCAGAGTTTATGTAGAGGATGTCAATGACAACCCCCCACAGTTTGAGAATGTGCCATACTATGCCTCAGTGCAGGATGGCACAGAGCCAGGAGATGTCCTTTTCCAGGTGTCAGCAACAGACAAAGACATAGGGGTTAATGGAGCTGTTACCTACTCATTTGCAGAGGAATACAAATACTTTTGGATTGACCCTTACCTAGGAGACATCTCCCTTAAGAGGCCTCTTGATTATCAAGCTCTAAATAAATACAACCTCCGGGTCATTGCTAAGGATAAAGGAGAGCCTCCCCTGCATGCTGAAGAGGAGGTTGTGATCAGTGTGAGGAACAGATCCAACCCTCTGTTCCAAAGTTTGTACTACCGAGTGAAGGTGCCAGAAAATGTCCCCCCATACACCTCTATCCTCCACATCCAGGCCCGCAGCCCTGAAGGCTTGCGCCTCATCTACAACATTGTGGAAGAAGATTCTCTGAAACTCTTCAACACTGACTTCAAAACTGGTGTCCTCACTGTCACAGGGCAGCTGGACTATGAGCTAGAGACAAAACACACATTCACTGTTAGAGCCACTGACACAGCACTTGGGTCTTTCTCAGAAGCCAGAGTAGAGGTGGAGGTAGAGGACATTAATGACAACCCTCCTGTATTTTCTCAGATCATTTACACAGCATCTGTCTCAGAGAGTTTGCCACCACAGACCCCTGTTGTCCAGCTCTTTGCCTCTGATAAAGATTCAGGCAGAAACAAAGTGGTCTCCTATCAGATCATAGATGATGGTTCAGATGCTGCCAAGTTCTTTAATATTGATGCCAGCACAGGGCAAATAACAACAGCTCAAGCACTTGATTATGAAACCAATCAGCAGTTCCGCATGAAAGTCCGAGCTGCAGATCATGGGGTGCCTCCACTCAGCAGTGATGCCCTGGTGATTGTAGATGTGACAGACATCAATGACAACCCCCCTGAGTTCAGCCAGCTTCAGTATGAAGCCAAGGTCAGTGAAATGGCTACGTGTGGGCACATCGTGATCAAAGTCCAGGCCCTGGACCCCGACAGTGGAGACACCACCCGGCTGGAATACGTGATCCTCTCGGGTAATGACAACAGGCATTTTGCCATCAACAGCACTTCTGGGATAATATCCATGTTCAACCGCTGCAAAAAGGACTTGGAGCCATCTTACAATCTCAGGGTTTCTGCTTCAGATGGAGTTTTCAAGAGCACTGTGCCTGTTTATATCAACACCACCAATGCCAACAAATACAGCCCCTCTTTTCAGCAGAATGTGTACGAGGCAGAGCTGGCAGAAAATGCTGAGATAGGAACCAAAGTGATTGAGCTGCTGGCTATTGACCCAGATGGTGGCCCATATGGCACCATAGACTACACCATCATAAATAAACTCGCCCATGAGAAGTTCTCCATAGACAATAAAGGCTGTATTGCCACACTGCAAAAACTGGACAGGGAAAATTCCACAGAGAGAGTCATTGCCATTAAAGTCATGGCCAAGGATGGGGGTGGGAAGGTGGCCTTCTGCACTGTCAAAATAATCCTTACAGATGAGAATGACAACCCACCTCTATTCAAAGCTTCTGAATACACTCTGTCCATCCAGTCCAATGTTAGCAAAGGCTCCCCTGTCATCCAGGTACTGGCTTATGATGCTGATGAAGGTGCAAATGCAGATGTCATTTACTCTGTGGACTCTGTGGAAGATGTGGCAGAAGACCTTGTGGAGATCAATGCTGCCACTGGGGTTGTTAAGGTCAAGGAGAGCCTTATTGGTTTAGAAAACAGAGCCTTTAACTTCAAGGTGAAAGCTGAAGATGGCAGACCCCCTCACTGGAACTCCCTTGTTCCAGTGAATCTCCAGATTGTCCCCAGGGAACTGACGTTGCCAAGATTTTCTGAGCCCCTTTATACGTTCTCTGCATCTGAGGATCTTCCAGAGGGGTCAGAAATAGGGTCAGTCAAAGCTTTTGCAGAGGATCCAATTATATACAGCCTGGTGAAGGGAACCACTACAGAAAGTAACAAGGATGAGGTGTTCACACTGGATGAACAAACAGGAGCTTTGAAAATCAAAAAACCTATGGATCACGAGACCACCAAGTGGTACCAGGTTGATGTCATGGCTCACTGCTCACATCTGGAGACTGAACTGGTCTCTCTGGTCTCTGTGAATATCCAAGTGCAGGACGTGAATGACAACAAACCTGTTTTTGAGGCAGATCCCTACAGAGCTTTTGTCATGGAGAACATGCCTTCAGGAACCACAGTCATTCAAGTGACAGCTAATGACCAGGACATGGGAAGTGATGGGCAGGTGACCTACAGTCTGGAATCAGAATCCGGCAGCCTCCGCGGGCTCTTCACCATCGACAGCGAGAGCGGGTGGATCACCACCCTCAAAGAGCTGGACTGCGAAGACCAGGAGATCTATCGCTTCTACGTGGTGGCCACTGACCACGGCAGGAAGGTCCAGCTCTCTTCCCAAACCCTGGTGGAGGTCACTGTCTCTGATGAAAACGACAACGCCCCACAGTTCACCTCGGATTTCTACAAGGGGTCGGTCATTGAGAACGCGGAGCCGGGGCAGGTCGTTGTCACCCTGAGCACCATCGATGCTGACATCTCCGAGCAGAACCGCCGGGTCACGTGCTACATCACCGGTGAGTTCCTCCCGATGGGGAGTCTCCAGTGGGCAGGAGGAGAGTATCGTCTCAAAGTGAGGATTTGGTACCCTTGTCTTGCAGAGTGTTAGTACAGAAATAGCGTGTCTTGGTTTAGAAAGAGAAGTGTCCACCAGGGAAAGCTAGAGCTTCCTTTGGAATGGAGAATGTAAACCCCCTCCTTCCAAATTATTATGATTTTGCAGATAGAGGCTTTCAGGCAAAGATATGGGAATAGGAATAACGGTTCTTTACTCAGTATATTAAAAATACAAATGCAGTAGTACAAAAAAAACCAACCAAACAAACAAAGTCCTAGAAACACTGACACAGTCAGACAGTCCTGTCAGAAGCAGGAGACGGAGGCCGAGCTCTGTCACGAGCTGGAGTCAAATGAATCTGGGGAATACAAAACCCTTTAGTAACTGCAGTGGGTGGAATGATCATTAAAATAACTATCTCACCACTGAATCGTCCTATTTCTCTGGGAATAAATAAATAAATAAGATACATATAAGTAATTACACTGTAGTGTAGAAATATTTATTTACACTTTCTTAACAGAGGAATAATTAAGACAGTGTAATTGTAATATCTATTGGAAGAACAAGGAGAGGCAGTACAGCAGGAGGAAAGACTTTTCTCACAGAGATACTTTGGTCTGTTTTTAGGTTCTTTGACCCAGCTTTTTCTCCTGCCAGCACTGCGGTCAGTTTACACATCACACATATACCTGTAGCCTGTCTGTGTTCTCTAATAACTATATATAACTTTTTGGTATTAAATGTGTTTCCTACAAAACCACTTAGAGGCTGGGTTAATAACAAGGCTGCAGTTAGTCACTCTGCACTGGGGATATTTAAGACTGTCATGTCAATCTTAGTAAAGGTTTTAGCTAACAAGAAATACTAAAAATTACTCTTGTATCCCTGAAACATCACATGTGCCAACTAAAATTAACCACTGCTGTAAAATAACAAAAAAGTTGCACTGGAATGTTTGTTGTGCATCTGTACAAGTAGAAGCTTGCTCTTATGGTATTTTTTGACCCTAAAGGGTCATTCTAAGACCTGGAGCAGATACTTCAAATTAAAATGTTTGTTCAGACTCAAACAAAGACCCTTCAGGGTCAAAACATTAGGCCAGATCATGCTGCAGCCTGTTATCTATTATTGTAACCATCCAAAACAGGGGAGGAATGCTGGTACTTTCATTTGGTTTATGGCATGCCTAGGTATTTGCAAGCCTTTGGGAGGAAAGATTAAATCCATTATGTATTCACATTTCTGCCATCTTAAAGGTAGTAGTAACTTCCAAGTACTTTAATCCTGAGAGGATGAACACTTATGTTAGGGGTGAACACTTTGTGCTCTCTGCTCTGCATGTACAAACACAGGTCAGACTGTACAAATAAACATACAAATGTAGCAAAAGAGGATTAGGTGAACACAGAGCCCAGCTTCCCCCTGTCCAAATTATTTTAAAACACACAGAAACTAAATCTGGGCATGGGCTGGTGTTTCCCAGCATCAGAAGAAGAGCTAGTACAGGTGTCATTGTGCCTCCACAACCTCATCACTGCCCCACAAATGAAAGCAGAAAGGGAGTGAATTTAATTTATCCCACTGTGCAGGACCCTTCAACACAAACAGATTCCACAGCCAGCTCTCTTTACTGACTCCCATTGCACAAACTGCTTCCTCCTGGTTCAGCAGAGAACACCAGCTCCCTCCCAGGAGAGAGGGATTCTCCAGTGGCAGCACCCAGCCCATTTAAAATACAACAGATTTAACAATAGTAGGAGCAGCATGAATTTGGTGGACCAGAGAGCCTGCCCAACCTGGATTTATCTGTTGCTCATCATTTGGCTCTTACAGAAACAAAAAGTAGCCCCAGAAAACAAAGCTAATGTTAAATCCCCCTATAGGTTAAGAAGAAGTACAGCTGTACATGGTACCATAACAGTAAGATCCAAACCATGTCTGCAGGGTATTTACAACTCTTGGATCCCTTTAGGAACATGCACCAAGAAAGACTGATAGGTTTTGGGAAGGTGAGACAATGTGGTTTTGAGGCAATGAATATGCACATCTGCAGAACATCACTGACTTTTCTGCAGTCAGTTGTTTTCTTCTCCCACTGTAATGTGCAGACAGGGAATAACTAAAATGTGTAGGGTATTTCCCAGCTGTACAGTGAGGTTGACCAAAAATTCCTCACCTGCTGGATGCACCACCAATGTGAGTCAGAGAGTCATAGAATCATTTAGGTTGGAAAAGACCTCTAAGAGCATCAGGTCCTTCAGGTCTCCTAAGGAACCATCGGTGGACACACCTATATTCCCTTTCCTTATCACTTCTGATTTTCAGCATTTACTAAATGCCTTTTTTTACTTGATTCCTGCCCCCTTCTAGAAGGAGACATACTGGGACAGTTCACAGTTGATCAGATTGAGGGTGAATGGACAATTTCTTCCAAGAAGCCTCTGGACAGAGAAGATACAGAGAAATATCTCCTCAAGGTTATGGCCTCTGATGGGAAATTTCAGGCTACCACCGAAGTGGAAATTTTTGTACTGGATATCAATGACAACAGCCCTGAGTGTGGCGAGGTACGACATCTGTTCTGGGACATCAGAGACATAAAGGGTGATCCTGGGAGGGAAAGAACACAATAGAAAAGAAGAAAGAACAGGCAGAGCATGTTAAAGGATTTGGCTTGTCATAATTCTTCTCACACGATCCTGTTGCTTTGATTATGCTTAACAATTTTAATTAAGCTGCATGTCAAGCAAGAATATTAAATCTAGCCTCCAAGCATGTTTGCCAGCAGCAAGTGAGAGCCGAAGCATTATGAAGAGTAATTTTTGCAGATAAACAATGCCAGGAAGCCTCCTGGGAAGGGGCATGTAAATTACTGAGTTTTATATCCTGCTAAGCTGGGAGATTCCCATCAGGAGGTTTGTTGCTGTAGAGAGCTGATCGCTGGTGTGGACGTCACCCGTGGTGAGAACGAACAGAGGTGGTTACTTCCCAAAGGAGATTCAAAGGCTTGTGTAAAATGAGCTCACTCATCCCAGTCCACACCCCAGCAGCCAAGAATGGGAGGCACATTGTGTTCCCCTATAAATCACAGGGTTTATCCTTCTCTGTGAAGCCTCTGTGGGTCTGTTCTCCCCCCAATACAGGATGGAGGTATTTTGGAGATGGCTCAGATGCTAATGGTGTCTTCTGTTCTGTCCAGATATTGTACACTGGGAGAGTCTCTGAAGATGCTGGGCCGGGTCTTTTCATTTTGAAAATATCAGCGACGGACCCGGATGTGGGCAGCAATGCCCAGATAACCTACAGCCTGCACGGCCCCGGTGCTGAGGAGTTCCGCCTGGGCCCACACACAGGTGAGGGCAGGGCACAGGATGCTTTTATCCTCTTCTTCACCCACCCCCGGGAAATGCAAGCTCCCAGCATGGCTCAACACAAGGAGCTGTTCATTCCAGCTGTCCCAAGCTAGGAGGGAATGGCCACAGTGTAGATGAGAGTGAGCTCCACATCATCCTGTTTGCTCTTGTTACAAATGTTGTTAAAATGAAGGGCAGACACTATTGCTAGCAGCAAGCATTTGCCTTGAGCCAAAGACACAAATTCTAAATCCCAAAACACCTCTTATTGAGTCTTGAGCAGTGTATTTACCCAAACAGACTTGATGATCATTCTAGAGATCACTTGGAGTTCATCACATTGCAGAAAGCTCAGTGCAGTGGGGTTTAGATGTACAATTTATTTATGAACAGTTCTAGCCCATGATGGCATCCCTTGGATGAAGTTCAGCTGAACTTGCAGGACGGCCCATGGGAAGCCTTGCCAGGGCCCTGGCTGGCAATGATCCGAGGATAGCCCTGAGCAATGTGGCGTGGACACACCACCACTATTAGCCCAATTACTGTCTCCCACGGTTCATACAGGAAAACAGCTGAACCTCTCTGAGGTCTTGCAGGCTGCAGCTGGAGACACAACCACCTCCTGCAGGAGCTCAGGACTTCTGAATGACAGAATCAGTATGATTTCAGCAGAAGCCATTTATTGTTTACGTTGAACTACAATTATAGATTCAAAATTGTTTGTTCACAAGTTCACGCATCATGTCATTGGCTGGCTTGCCTGTCCCTGATGCAGGCACACATCCTTCAGGACAGCTTGTCAGGATCCATCATCACGTTGTGCTTCCTTTGCCTAGGTTTAAAGTTCTTGGTAGACAGGTTCTCAGGCTCTTGGTTCTTATTTTAGTCTTGTTTTTCTCAGTAACCTTGACGAATTCCTGAGAGTTCTGCTAACAGAAGCCACAAGTGGTTTGATAAGTTTTCTCACAAACATTCTGGCTGGTAAACAGAGTGGCCTAAGTTCTGCAAATACATCACTACAACCTCCTGTCCTTCCCCACAGGGGAGCTGACCACATCTGCACCCTTGGACCGCGAGCAGAAGCCCACCTACCACCTGGTGGCCAAGGCCACTGACGGCGGGGGCCGCTCGTGCCAGGCTGATGTGACACTGGTCATCGAGGACACCAACGACAATGCACCCAGGTTCTTCCCCAGCCACTGCGCCGTGGCCATCTTCGATAACACCACCACAAAGACACCCATCGCTGTGGTTGCTGCCAGGGACCTTGATGAAGGTGAGTCAGAATGGGATTTATGTGTTGCTAGACTTCATCTTTCATTCTGAATAGAAGCCTTTGAAACCTAAGGAAGTGCTGCAGCAATGGGCTTAGATGATTGAATCTTGGCGAAGATGTGCCTGGATCTCATTGCTGACATGTTCCTGACTACTGAGCTGGCATCAGCATTTTTGTGGCTCTGTTGGGAGAGCTGTATCTGTAGAAACATGCAGACCTTCTTTGAGAATGTGCTCAGTAACTGTAGCTGTGATACATGGCACAAATTGTGACACAGGGATCCAAACTGGACAGAATTTTTTTCAAAGGTAGGGACTGAGAATGAGTATAATAAAGAAAAAAAGGAGTTTTAGATATGGGTGGGGTGGTAATATTAGTGGAGATGTCCTCCTGAAGACACAGAGATTCTGAAATATAGGTAAGGCTCCTAAGAAAGGAACTTTCAATAAACCTCTCCAGCAGAGACTGATTTTAGAGAAGCAAGATCACATTTATTTTCTTTGGAAGCAAATACAAAGATAAATTACATTTGAAAGCAAGGTAATTAAAAATACGGAGCACTAGTAAATCCAGACAGCTGACACTGGTGGATAATGGTGAGGGTGGCTAGATGACCGAACCTGCAGATGGGCAGGGGCACACTCAATGTTTGTATGATGTTCATACAGCCTGCATTTTCCCTGGGAATTGAAGGTCATTCAGTTCATATAGTCCTAATGCATTATAAATAATGCATTATAAATAAACCCAGCAGCATCCCTATCCATGAATTATTGCAGCCTGTCCATTACCCTTCCAGGTCTCAACGCTGAGGTGGTCTATTCTCTGCCTGACTCTGCCAATGGACACTTTTCAATTGAGGAGACCACAGGGGTGATCCGCCTGGAAAAGCCTCTGAAGGATTCCCAGCACTCAGCCTTTGAGCTGACAGTCTGTGCCACTGACCGGGGCACCCCGCAGCCCCTCTCCTCCTTGGGCACTGTCACTGTCTCTGTTGTGGATCTCAATGAATACCTGCCTGTTTTTCTGGCCCCTGAATATGTGGCCATGGTAAAAGAAGACGTGGCTGTGGGCACCGAGGTCCTCAACTTGTCAGCCCTGACAAGGGACAATGCAGAAAACACAGAGATCAAGTATGAAATTGTGAACGGCAACGACCACGGGAAATTTCAGCTCAACTCAAACACAGGTAAAAAGATCTTGTGCCCAAGCAGGTCCAGGCTGATCCAACATCAAAGACTGTCTTTGTGTGCATCTTCTCTGGTTCTTCTCCATTTGGCTCCCACTTCTGCTCACATCTGTCTTTACCCAGCACAAGGGTAGGGAATACAGTCTTCTTTTCTACTTCAAATTTTGCAATCCAAGTCACTTAAGGAGTGATCCAACTCTTACTGAAATTAATGGAAAGATTCCTTCTATGTATCTGAGACCTGAGACAGGTCCATGTGAATGAGGGATATGTGGAGAACAGGATGAGGAAATTTTCCCACTTCAAAATGTAGGAGAAAGCGGTTTCATTTAAAAAGTGTTTCCATCAAGAGCCCACGAGAAACCTGCAGCCCAGGGTAACAGGCAGCTTTACTGAGTAGCACTCAATGAACATGGATAATAGCACCCTAATCATGGGCAGGTGTTGAGCCATGATTACTAAATAAAGCCCTATTCTGTTTGCACAGTGATGTGATAAGAGCTGTTATCAGAAGGCCAGTGCTAACTCCCTGAAATGAGCCCTTGGCTGTGTCAGCAGTGGCCTTCTGCCCTCAGCTGTAACATCCTCATCCTCTCTGGTCACAAGGCTCTTGCTAATTCTTCCACATCAGAGTTAGGGCAACTACACTGTTTCAGATGGAAGTTTGGAAGTTGCCTTGGCATATCTGCAGCATTCCAAGAAATCTCATTCAAAGTATTTTCTGTCCTTTCCTCCCCATCTGCCAACATAGGTGCCTTGTACATCAATGGGAGCCTGGACTTTGAGGCCAGTCACGAGTATTACCTGTCCATCGAGGGCACGAGGAAGGGCTCAGCCTCTCTGAGCGATGTGACCATGGTGGTGATCAACATTACTGACATTAATGACCATGCTCCAGAGTTCATCCAAGATCCCTACTCCACTGACATCCGTGAGGATGCTGCCATTGGAGAAATCATCCTCACGGTATGACTGAACCAGGCCATTTTTTTATTCGTGCTGTGCAATATTCACTCCTCCTGTGCACTTTACTTTTCCTTGGACACAGCAGCCTCAGTGGGCTTGTGACGTTCAGCACCTAAGATTAAAGCATGACTTGAAAAAAAGGATGATTGGCAGAATTCCTGAGACTCCACAGACATAGAGAACATTTTGCCCTATAAGATACCTTTAAGTGTAAGTTAAGAGTGGGCTCAGGAGCTTTGAGAACATCCCAAGAAAACAAAAATGCCTGAAAAAGGACAATCCCCATGTGACCTGGGGAAGGCAGAGGCTCCTCTGGGCAGAATAGCAGAGCCCAAGGTGATGTGGAGTTCCCTGTCCAGCCTGTTACCATCACAGGGATGGTAAAGTCAGGAAAGGAACTAGGAGAAAGCTGAGGAAACTATGTTGTCTTGAAAAAACTGTGGGATGACACTTACTGAACCACCTTCCTTTCCCCTCCTCATTTGAGACAAGCTCAAACCAATACCCTTAAATGACAAAGTGGTCCCATTTCTCCATGGCATGTTCTTTTTGGCCCAAGGGTCCTAGCAGAATTGGGTTTTTACTCCAAACAGGTGTCAGCTGATGACTTGGATGGGTCAATGAACAATCAGATCACATATTCCATCGTGGAAGGGAACCCGCTGGGACACTTTGCCATTCAACCCAAAAATGGGCAGATCAGCATTGCCAAACATCTGGACAGGGAGGAGGTGAGTTCAGGAAAATGAGAATGGTAAGGCTGAAACAGATGTGTCCCAAAAGACTGAGGGAGAACAGCTTACTCAGCTACTTCCTGTTTCCTGAATTATTTACTCATAATATTATAGGTAGAAGACAAGGCAGTAGTTTGTTTTCTAGACCCACAGATACTGCAGTAGGAAGGCTGGGCTTTAGGAAAGGCAGTATAGAATCATAGAATGGTTTGGATTGGAAGGGACTTTGAGGATCATCTATTTCCAACCCCTTCCGTAGGCAGGGACACCTTCCACAGCTGAGTTTTGGTTTGCCCCACTGGTGCTTCAGGCTGGCTGGGTGAGAGTCATCCCCAACCAATATTGGGAACATTGGTTGTGGAAACAAACATAATTGGATTCTGCTTCTCTGCATTAGAGCATCAGAGGAAACAGGAGTGGGGAGGTGAAAGGTCACCTGGACCATCTCTCATTCATAAAACAGCAGCAGCTTGTCTCAGCCTGCCAGAGTTCAGAGGCCTTTGGACAACACTTTGAGGCATATGGTGGAATTCTTAGGATGCCCTGCACAAGGACAGGAGCTGATGCTGATTGATCCCTTCCAGCTCAGCTTATTCTGTGATTCTATGATTCTTAAACCACTATAGACAGGTGTTTGCCCAGCTTAGTTTCATCCATCTTTGCCAAGTTGTTTCTCTTCTCTGCAACTGTTGTGAGGCTGATTTGATTTAGCAATGAGCTTTGAGTGAGATTTATGGATAGAGAGCCTTAGGCAAGGGCAAAGCTGTTGAGGCAGTGGTGCATGGCCTCGGGCATTTCAACAAGCTGCAGCAGAATGAAACTTCAAAGTGAAAAAGCCACCATTCTGCCATTTCTCCAAGTAATCCTGCACTGCAAATCTTCCAGATCCCCAGTTACTCGCTGACAGTTCGAGCCATGGACAACGGCCACCCTGCTCAGTTCAGTGATGTCCCTGTGCACATCCACGTGTCTGATGTCAATGACAATCCTCCTCGCTTCTTCCAGCTCAACTACAGTGTGGTGGTGCAGGTAAGCCAGGAGACAGACTGTTCTCACAATCCCTCATGGCACTAAGGAGCTCATTCCTAGGCTGCTGTTGGAGCAAAGTGGAAGACAGTGATGAATCACGTTGCTGTTTTGTGCTCTGTGTGTTCTAGGGCAGGGGTGGCATTTGTTTTCCTGTTCTTGACCCAGCAGCTCCTGGGGCACTGTAGGTTCCCCTGGGCCATTTCTCCTTGTTTACCCTCCTCCAATAGCATTTTTCCCCATTTCAGGAGAATGCTCCCGTGGGAACGAGTGTCCTGGAGCTGATTATGAGCGACAGAGACTCTCCAGAAAATGGACCACCATACTCGTTCCAGATCACCCAGGGCAATGATGGGAAAGCCTTTGAAGTCACCCAGAATGGTCTGCTGGTGACATCGTCTGTCCTGAACAGAAGGATGAAAGAACAGTACCTATTGCAAGTCCAGGTAGAGCATATGTTTCTGTCCTGGTGTCTGAATTCCCCAGCCAGCTTAAGTAGCAATAAAATGTGATTAGCATGGCACAGCTGAATGAAAACATCTCTGGCTTTGAAGAAATCCAATCCAGGCACAAACTGCGCAGCTTGGAGCCAACTCCAGAGCTCATTTCTCCACACAGTCTGCCCACAAGAAGCAGGGGGCCAGCTTCTGTGTTGATAAAATCAGATAATATGATCATGAAAAATACTCTGTCAGCAGTTTCCTTAGACAGATGCTTTCTCCATAATCATTCTAGTGAATTCCAATTTAAAGTGAGACCTGGATCTGGTCCTACAAGCTTTCTCTAATTATCCCTGTCATTTAAGAAGTGGTTTCAGTTCCTCTTCAAAAAGGATTTCTATTGTTGCAGAATGAATTCATTGTTTTTCAATGTTATCAGTAGGGGTAGTCCATTACAAACAAAAGGATAATAACATGTAAAGTACATACTTCTTCAGTAATGGCAGTCGTTGTAAAAGCTGAGTGCTATTATATTACAAACCTCAACCTCTAACTGCGTAGCATTAAGGAGAAATTTATCCCATAATCTGATTATTTGCATTTTTCTGTTTGGGGTTCCTTGACTCAATGCTAGACAGACATTGTCAGAGGTGGGACAGGGGCTTAAACAGCTTGGAAGGTGAGTGAATGTGTTGATGTGTGTAACTGCTTTACATCTCCGTGCACTCAGTTACACATGGAACCACAAAGGTTGGCAACATCACAAAAAATTATTAGCCCTCAGGAATTCAGAGCCACTCAGGGGTGCCTCAGCTGCTGCTGAATGCACAGGGAAGTGAGTGTGACCCCACTGCAAGCAGAAGGCCTCAGTCAGTCTCCATGATGGAAGGGGTGTTGCCCTCTCCCTAGGGCCTTCTCCAGACAGAGCTCCAACACTGCTGCCAATTTTTCCCATTCCTTCTTCATTCCCAGCCTGAGAGCTTCCACTCACTGCTCCTTGAAGGGCACTCTCCTTTGCAAGACCTCAGCAGTCAGGTGAGGTGACAGTAAGTCAGCGTGTGGCTATAACAGATCCTTGTTTTCCTTGCCAGGTCTCCGACAGCGGCATCCCACCCCTCTCTTCATCTGCATTTATAAATATCCAAGTGACTGAGCAGAGCCAGTACGCCCCCTCAGCCCTTCCCCTGGAAATATTCATCACCACCAATGAGGAAGCCTTTCGGGGCGGTGTTCTGGGCAAGATCCACGCCACGGACCGGGACCCCCACGACACCCTGGTGTACACCCTGGTGGCACAAGTGCCCAAGGAGGGGCTCTTCTCTGTGGGGGCTGCAGATGGGAAGATCATTGCTGGGGACAAGCTCCCCCACGGCCACTACCTTCTGAACGTGACAGTGAGTGACGGGACGTTCACAGCCACCACGAGTGTCAGCGTCCATGTGTGGTGCTTCACGCAGGAGGCCTTGGACAAGGCAGTGGTGCTGCACTTCCGACACCTCTCCCCCGAGGAGTTTGTGGGGGACCACTGGCGCAACCTGCAGAGATTTCTGGGGAACATCCTGGTCACCAGGCGCCAGAACATCCACATGGCCAGCCTGCAGCCTGCAGCTGCCTCTGACGGGGTGGATCTGCTCCTGGCTGTCGGAGAGCCACACGGCTCCTTGTACGAGCCACGGGTGCTGGCCAGCAAGCTCACTGGGTCAGCTGGGGAGATGGACCAGCTCGTCGGGCTGAGGATGAAGAAAGCCATCCATGTGCCCTGCCACGGGTCAGACTGTGCCCACCGTGTCTGCAAGGAGACCATCCAGCTGGATCCAGGCATGATGTCTACATACAGCACTGCCCGGCTCAGCGTCCTCACCCCACGGCACAGCTTGGAGCAGATCTGCTCCTGCAATGGTGAGCAATCCTTCCTGGCAGTGTTTGACCCTATAAACATGTTGTGTTTTCCTTCAGTACATTATAGATTTTCCATGGAATTAGGTTGCCCAGTGACCAACAGCTCTGCCCACAATTTCAAAGACTCTTGGAGTCTGAAATTTTCATACAGTCTATTTTTTTTTAAATTAATCTCCTGTATAACAGCAAGATCTGTCTCTCTCATTGAGAAAAGTCACTCATACTTAGCAGGAAATGAAGGTTAGTGATCAGAATTTTTTTATCTGTGATCTCATGTGTTGATCCTGGACCTGGCAAAGCACAGAGTAACTGATAAGTTTGAGGAAAGCCAAATAAAGTATATTTTTTATACTGGCTGTAGGATACTTCAATAAATAATTGGAGGGAACAGAGATCTGTAACATTAGGGCAGGAAAGTAAGGGAATACCACAGAATAATATAAAAACTTATAAAGGATGGAGAAATTCAAGGGTGTTGTAGACCACGCTGAGGGCACCTTGAAGAATAGAAATAGCCATGCTGATATTTCAGGGTTGCTTCACAGTTGAGTACATAGAAGAAATACTGGGAGCTCCCAGTGGGACTGTGGGAGATGCAGTGCAGAAATCCATGGGTTGCTGTGGATGGGACTGCTCCTGGACAGCTGTGGCATCAGACTAGGAAAAGAGGCAAGGCTTGATACAGTCCATAGCCTCAAAGTGCCAAAAGGATGAGACCTTTCTTTCATTCTCCTTTCAGGAACAGCTGTGAGGTTTGGGGGCCACAGCTACATTTGGTACCAGCACTCCCAGGCTGGCTCCTGGCACATGCACTTTCGCCTCAAGACCCACCAGCACCACGCGGTCGTGTTCCACGCCAACGGGACTGACCACGCCACTCTGGAGGTGTGTATGGCAGTGCAGGGGGGATTCTCTCCGCAGTTCCAAAAGCCTTACTCTCTCAAGGAAGGGGATCATGGAAAGAATATGCAAAATTATGTACCCTTAGTAATTTGTGTAGCTGAAAGACTTGGGAAAACGAAATGACAGCTAAGCACAGTTTGGCAATTGCTGCAATCACAGCTGGGAATTGTCCTCTGTACATGTAAATGCATGTGTTGGTCTCTGGTGTGACTTCTGGTGAAATCATCAGACACCCATAGCAGTCTACATAACCTTCCTTCCTCCAGCTTGTTTTTCCATTCCTCTCTTGCATCTCACATCTCAGGACAAAGAACTTAGCAGGGGGAATTGTCCACAGACCAGTCTGCTTCTACTTTAGCCAAGGGCAAACTTTCTCCCATACATCAAATTAAAGGCCCTTTACAATAATGGAGAGAAAAGACAGAACAGATTCCTAAATTATATTTTTCACACACAGAGCTCTCTTTTCAACCTCTTTCTTCAGATGGTTTCACTATTTTAGACTCCTGCAGAGACAGGAACATTTCATTCTCTCCTCCCTTCAACTGAACAATGAACTTACCAAAGCATTCAAAGATCATCTCCCTCTTCCACTTTGGCAACAGAAAGAAAGCAGCAGATGACTAAAGAATAGCAGTTTTGTATATTCCTCATCAACTGAATTCAGACTAATTGGAGACTAAGATCACAGGACATGCTTACCAGCTTACAGAGGTTTGTCCTTGAGACTGATCACATTGAGATCTACACACTGTAACCTACCTGGAAGTGTTCATCCTGTCCTTGGATTCCCCCATCCCTTCTCATGATTTCACAACCTCATCTTCCTGTTGTGAAACATTTTTCTTTCTACTGTTACAAAAGACCCACACAGACAGGGAGCTGCACAGCAGCTAACCCCCACACACTTGCCTTTTGCACATATTTCAAGCTCCTGCTGCCACAGCCATCACTCCTGAAGAGCAGGAGCAGAGAAATATCATCCATATGTCCTGTACCCATGTCTGAAAGTGACTTTGGGCTGAATTGTAAAGGGCCAGTGAGAAAAACTTCTCAAAAAGCATCTCAAGCTTTCTACCTCATCTCTGGGAAGAAGAATCACCAAAGAGTTCATCAGAAGGAATCCAGCACTTTAGGTGGTGGTCAGGAAGTACAAGATGGCAAGAAACTCCACTGATTCAGGTCAGCACAGGGAGTCAAGGGAGAAAAGCCTCATTATTGATGGAGTTCAGTGAGCCCATTATCTCCTGTGCCCAAGCTTGTCTCCACAGGCTTTTCAATAGGAAACATTCATAAAGCCTCCTCCATAAAAGTGCCTGAGAATCATATCTTTCCTGACTCACTTTATTAGCAGTATCTTAGGAATAAAAAGGCTTCTAAACCACCTGGTCTGATAAAAATGAAGGAATCCCTCAAGATTTTAAACTTTGTAGACTGAAGTACTCCAGATATGAGCCAAAGCCTTGAAAGGACAGTAGGTGATGGTTTGTAGATTTGATGAAGAAGATGAGCTCTCCCAACAGCATGCATATCATCACTTTTCCGGTCTCTAAGCTTTCCTGATGTTCAGAAATAGGTTGCAGCAAGAGGATGGCAGACCAGGCAAACTGGGAAAGGCTTGGCAGCCTGTCAGTTCTTGCTTCAGGGAATCGAGTTCTCAGCTGTCTCCCAGCCCCAGAAATTGATAGGCCAAATCCACAGACTCATCTGAAGTGAAATCATGTTCCTGCAGATGAAGTGAAGTGACAAAGTTCTCTGGTGTGCCTGCCAATTGTGCAAAGGGATTTACACACGTGTTGCCCTGAGGCCCTTCCATGGCATGTGCCAGCTGCTTCTTGTTCTTCCTTCCTTCAGCAGTTGCTCTCTTCTCCCAGTGGTATTTATTTATACCATGGGCTTCTCTAAGAGTTACCTGTTGTCCTGCTCTGCTCCAGAGCAGCCCCTTCTCATTGTATGTGGATTTCTCTAGAGTCAGTGTAGCCCATAATTATTTCTGCTCTTCTATAACCCCTTCCAAGAAATCTCCTCATTGTCTCTAATGTCCCCCATGGACATCTCTCCTGCCTGGGATGAATTGCTTGATGTTACATAGCAGGCTCTGCAGGTTTCCTACCAACACTTGATTCCATCTCTTTTCTCCTTTTGCATAAGCTCTTGGCTTCTGTAAGAGAGAGGTTTTATCAACAAAGCACTGGGGTGGTAACGGTGAAAACGAGGTTTAACCCTTTACGCTGAAACAACACAGCTAACTTTTCCTTTCTCTGTCCTGTATGATTTTTAAAGATGAAACTTGGGCCAGAAATAGGAATTTCTGGTGTCCCAGTTTAATGCAAAAGATGTTGGTGTGGTTAACTTTTAGCAGCTCCATACCTTGTCTCTCTCCAGTCTGGTGGAGATCAAAGATTGGATTGCAGCACGTATCAGTAACTTTGGCCTGGTTTTCCAGCATGGGTACAACAGTAATTCTTTTCTCTGCCTCCCAAGTCCTCCTTTTTCCTCCAGAGAAAGCTGCCAGTGCTTCTCCTCAATAAGATTCTTTCACCACCCTCACCCCTGCCAAAGGGGCAAATGCTCCAGCACCTTCCCACCACTAATGAGACAGTGAGAACAGAACAAAAGCCACGTGGCCCAGAACAAGAGTCCATCTGTGACTGGTGATGCACTTATGGACAGTCTGAATGCCAGGGCTCTGATCAGGCTCAGGAAGGTGGGAGAAAGGGCAAGCAGCTGCAGCAGTAGCTGTATGATCCCTCTTACGTGGAAAGATGAGATTCCCTCCTTGCATGCTGGTCAAAGGCTGACAGGAAGGACCACAGGTGAAATTGTGCCAGAGAGATCAAGGTGTTCTGCAAAATAAAGGAGGTGCAGTCACTTAATTGATCCAGGCATAGATTAAAAAAGGAGGAAAGGGCTGCATTTGGTACTTCTTGGTATCAGACAGTTGGGAGTCAGTGTGGAGGCTGGGAAAGAGGGGAACAAGCAGCAGGAGAAATGTTGAAACCCTTCATAAACAGCAGCCGAGTGTGTCACAGCTACCTGTGACTTCTGTGTTTTACAGATGGTTAATGGAGTGCCCCAGCTTGCCTACAGCTGCCGGGGGAGCCCCTCTGGGAACGTCTCCTCCTCACGGTTTGTGAGTGACGGCGAGTGGCACTCCGTGTTCCTGGAGGTGAAGAACACTTCTGTCCGCCTGCTCATCGATGGCCTGGGAAACGCCTCCCTCCAGCTGCCAGGCACCTGCAGTGTCTCCGGGGGCAGACGAGACCTGATTTTTGGGGGCCTCCGGCAGTCGCTGCAGTCCCAGAGGGTCACACGGGGGTTCAGGGGCTGCCTGGACGTGGTTGCAATCAACGGCAGAGAAGTGGTTCTCCTCCCTGGGAAAGGGCAATCGAAGGAAATCTTGGAGGAGGTGGGGATAAAGCAGTGTTGCTCCCCCACCGGAGCCTGCAGCAGCAACCCTTGCCTCAACAATGGGATGTGCTCCGAAACTCATGGAGGAGGTATGTGAACATCCCACACAGAGCTATAGGAAAGCAGTAAGCAGTGAGGAGGGGAAAGATGCAACAACTTTATTCACCTCCGTGAAGGGGCTATTCCAGAGGGGAAGCAGAAGTCCTCTATCCCAGGGGACCTCAAGTGACTCAGTGCAGCAGCAGCTACAGGGTGTGAGATCATCATCCTGGCTCTCACCAGTGGAGCATGGGCCCAGAGGGCAGGAAGGTGTTTCTAAGGAGTGTGCATGACATAGGAGAGCAGAGTCTTGCCAAAAAATCAAATGCATATAGAAATTCCACCCACCCCTCTGCATCCTTTTTGCTTAAGGAGCTGTTAACAAGGCTGGAATCAGGCAAGATGGGATCATGCAGTGATGGTATCTGGGCAGAAACAAGCCAAGATCTTGGTCTCTTCCCACTGCAGTGAGCGACTCCCCAGGGCTATGCAAAGGGATATAGGAAAACCATAAGCTCAAATCCAAGAGTCCCAGGCTAACATGGGGTGCACACACCCAAAAGAGGTTTGATACAGGCTCTGCCCTAGGCAGTGTCCCTGCTGCCCTGTTCCTGCCATCAGAGGGGCTCCTTGCAGTGAGCTGTGTCACAGGGACAGGGGCTGTGAGGAGGGGAGCTGCTCCCACTGATGTCCACCCATGTGTCACTGCCCTACAACTCACTGTAGCTGCCACCACAGCAGGGCTGCACCCCGTAACACCCCAGCTGTGAGATGGGTACTGCCTGTGCCTTGGCCCCTCCGAGGGGCAGTGGGGTGCTTCCCACGCTGCTGCATGGGGCAGAAGCTGCTCCTGCAGCTCTGTGCTCTTTGGGACCCTTGCCAAAGCACACCCTGCCCAGCGAGCAAGTGAGGACAGAGGAGGCACCACCTTCTCCTGCCCTGCCTGCTGCCTCTGGGAACAAGATTCCCAGCCCTGTCGACTCAGCAGCTGCCTGGTTCAGGTGAACTTGTTTGACACCAGGTGTAAATGTATAGAACAGTTAGTCTGGCTGGCACTCACACCTCAGCCTTCAGACCCTCTGCACAGAAAACCTCTCTGGCTGGGCTGGAAGGGGCTCAAAGCCTATGAGGGGAAAAGACATCTCTGCTCTAAGTTAAGGTATCCCCTGTTTTCATTGCAGAGAGAATACAGTGGGAGGTGAAAAATCACTCCCTTACTTCCTTCCCATCGTTTCCTTCCAGGATGAACAATTTCTCCTGCAAATGGCCCAACTGACCATAAAAGAGCTTGTGGGACACAGCCCCAGGCAGGACACTGCTGTAGGGAAAGGACTGCCCAAGGGATGTTTATGTGTGAGGTTGTCCTGGTTGCTTGGCTTTCCTGAGTGCCATTGGCTCAGTCCTGGGGACCCCGGGCAGGCAGCATGAGTTCATGCAAAGCTGTGCCCAGGGATCTCAGGCGTGGGATTAGAGCACAGGCAGGGACTCGCCTGTGGGAGCCAGCCCGGGGAACCACGTGGCCGTGTGAGAACACATCTGTGGGGAGAGAGCCCAGCACCACCCCAACCACAGCGCTCAGGACCACAAACACTAGTGGGCCCCACATCCAGGACATGTGTTTGGGCACACACAGCCCTGTGGGCAATGTCCAGCACCTGCTGCACCAGTGTCAGCATGTCCTTCTGGTACAGCCGCTGACACACATGTGGGAACAGGCCCAGGTTGTTTGCCCCATGCTCTAAAGCAGGGTTGTTGAGCTTGTGGATGAATAGCAAAGACTTTTCAAGTGTGCTGCAAGGTGGAAACTCTGAATTTCCCACACAGCAGCACCATCCAGGTGACGAGCAGGAACTCAGCACAGCCAGGGACATTCCCATGCTTAGGGCTAGGCTAAAGAGCAGCCAAAAGCACAAAAAGCAGGAGCCCCCTCCGAGTCCCTGCCTGTGCTGGGGTTCTCTGAGTCTGTGAGCAGGAGGAGAAACTCGGCATGTTGAGACAGGCACTTCATACCACGAGAACTCGCAGGACCAAAGACTCCTGAGAACAACAAATTACAGGGGATTGCACTTAACAGAGTCAGAGACTGTGAATCAGCCATCCAAGTTCCCCTTCCTTTATCCCAGATTTGTCCCTCAGCTTTTCCATGCAATAAGGCTGTGCCCTGACTGCATCTCTGATCTGTGACAGGAGAGGACAGGCTTGATTTGTTGCTCAAAGAGCTCCCTAGTGCCACTGTGTTGCCCCACAGTGGCCACCCAGCTTCCAGCAACCACACCAGGTCCTGTAATGAACCCACCAAGCCTCCAGGGATGGTCTGGGTGTCCCACAGCACCTGCTGCAGCAGCAAATACCTGTGCTTGGGTAGCTGTGCAAGCCCTGTGTGGGGGCCATCAGCACCAGGCACTGCTCCTCCCTGTTTTTGCCCATTTTTCCACATGGATATGTTCACTCTCACCCTCTCCAGGTTACACCTGCATCTGCCCCGGGCTGTTCTCTGGGGAGCACTGTGAGCTTGGGGACAGTCCCTGCGAGTCCAAGCCCTGCCTGCATGGGGGAACCTGCACCCTCTCAGCCACTGGCTACTCCTGCCACTGCCCTGACTGGTACCTGGGTGAAAGGTAAGGCCTGAAAGGGGGGCTTTGGGACAGGTGACATCCCATGATGGGCTGAAAATATGAGCACTGCACATTTCTGGAGCTCACCAGATCCACATACACTCTGGGATTAATTGCAAACTGCAGGCACCTGAGTGTTGCAGCTGGGAGGTGTTGGAGGGCAGGGCTGAGCAGAACAGGACACAAATAACTCTGCCATCGTGTGGCCGTTGCCCCTCTGTGCCCATCTCCTCTGAGCAGGAGGGAAAAGAGAAACATCTCCTCTGCTTACAGATGCTTTGGTGCCTGCAGGTGCTGTGGGGCACTGCAAAGCCTCTCCTTGCTGGGGAAAAGCCTCTCCCCACACACTGCTGCTCCCTGTGACAGGAGCTGAGTTCAGCAGTCATAGGACCACCTTGGCTGTGGTGAGGGGAGCTCAGCTGTGATGGGGGGCCTGGCAGCAGGGTACAGGCAGACACTGCCCTGGGTGGCAGGAGAGTGCCTTGAGGCTGGGGGAACCTGCCTGGCAGAGTTGTGAGGTGCCCTCTGCTTCAGTATCCTGAACAACCATCCTGCAGGGTGCTAAAGGGACTGTTTCTATCTGGTACCAGCTCTATAGTATTCATGCAAAAGAAAACTCTGTCCCAGCTCACAGCTGTGATTCATCCAATTCAATTCCCAGCTCGAGACAGTGGGGAATACCACCTTGCCTCCAGCCCAGCCTGGTCAGAGATTCCCAGTGCAGGCTCAAACAGCATCACACCCAGTTCATCCTTCTGCTTTGCCCATTTAGCCAGGATGGACACTGGTCCTATGGATCAAGCCAAAGGCAGAAATTGTCTGTTCAGCTCTTGGAACAAAAGCCTGTAGCTGAGCATTAGGTGGCAGTGTAATACCTGACATCGGCCAGAGCCTGTGGGTGCACACTGCACACACCAGCTCACACGTCCCAAATCTCTGACTACAACAAGAGCAGTGCAAACCTCACAGAGGTTTTGTCATTTGTTCAGTAATGAAAACAAAACAAAACAAAACCAAAAAAAAAAAAAAAAAAAAAAAAAAGCCACTAAAGCACTGTATATTTCCCCCAGCGTGGGGAGGTCATTGCTGTTGGAAGGAAAGGTCCCCTGTACTGTTGACAAACATTGACGTTGTGTGTGGGGTGGAGCAGGACAGACAATCATCTCATCTCAGTTCTGCAGATGCTCCATAAAATGTCAAAAAGCCTCTCCAGCAAGGGTGTCCATTCATCACCTCACAGGATAGTCTTTTCCAAATCCTGCAGACATCCACAGACCATCCAGAGGCTCCACAGAGCTTGGAGGACATGGGAGACTTCATAAGAGGTTAACACACCTCACAGTGACCCTGGGCTCCCTAATTTAACAGGATGGGAGTATCTCTCTATGCAGTGTTAGTCCTAGAATTCCAAACACTCCTCTGAGGCAGAAAGCCCCCTATTTTAATTTGGGCATACAACTGAAAAAAACAGTACCACCCTGTAAAACATAGTCTTTTGAAAAGCATCATTTTATATTCAAGGATCCTCTGGCAGGATAAGCAGGTAGTAAGAATCCAGCGAGGGAGGGAGAGCAAACCAGGACAGAGCATCCTTGGGTAGTGTAAGGCAGAGCCTGAACAGGACGAGGCAATTCTGATGCACCCCAGACTGACAGGAGTCATCTCCATCCCTTTCTCCCCACAGGTGTGAGAAGCTGGCGGAGGAGTGCCAGGACAACCCGTGCCGCAACGCTGGGCGCTGCGTCAGCCGCCAGGGCTCCGCACACTGCATCTGCCCGTCGGATTACCAGGGGGAATACTGCACCCAGCCCATCATCACCCCGGCCATTGTGCCCACGCAGTGGGCGCTGGGGCCCGAGGAGATCGCTGAGATCGCGGCCGGCGTGCTGGGGGCCGCCATCCTGGTCGCAGCCTTCGTGCTCGCCCGCAAGCGCTGCCGCCACCGCGCCAAGGCGCACAAGCCGGTGGCCCGCGAGGACCCCGACCTGCTCTCCAAGAGCGAGTTCTCCAAGAGCGTGGGCGTGGGCACCCAGCCCGTGCCCCCCATCGAGCTCAACATCCTCAGCGACGTGGCGCACAACAACCTGGACCGGGCCACGCCGGAGCAGCGCAAAGCCGCCGGCACCCCGGAGTTCGTCACCTTCAACTCGGCCAACGCCCCGAAGCACCGGGGCACCATCGTGTGCAGCGTGGCCCCCAACCTGCCCCCTGTGGCACCCCCGTCCAACTCCGACAACGAGTCCTTCATCAAGTGCACCTGGGCCAGGGAGGAGATGGGTCAGTAGCCACAGCTTTTTCTTGCTCTTACATATCCTTCTTTACCTTGGGAAGTGGATCTGAGGTTTGCAAACGTGAGGGACAAATGGTGTTGGCTAAAGCAAATTAAAATGGGGTAAATACTGCCCTAACCCTGCTATAGGGCCTTCATTGGCTCTTTCCTCCTGGTTCACCTGTACATCCCAGTTTTCTGCTTTAACCTGTTTAATCTTGTGCACAATCAGCAGTGAAACCATGAATCCACAGCAGGCTGTGATCCTGGGTCAAAAAACCTTGTAAAAGCAAAAAATTGGTAAAAAAAGTTAAGATCTTAAAAGTGAGTAGGAGTTTTAGTGAAGACATTTGCATCAGTGCTTCTGAGCAAAGGGATCTCATTCTTAGGGAAACACCTTGAATGGCTCTGGACAGCAAGGGTACTCCATGCAGGATTTCCTCACAAGACTAACTGCAGGGAAAGAGGGAGATCCAAGGGATCACTGGATAACTGCCCCAATCCCTTTATAACATGAGCTTCTTGCATCCAAACATAATGATAAAATGTGTCTTGTGGGTGCTAGAGTAGTGGACATTTGTAGGCTGCTGGGGCCACTCCCTCAGCACAGCCAGGGGTGATCTCAGGTCCCCACAATTCCCACATTGCAACTACACCTCCCCTCTTCCTACGTCTCCTCTCCTCCCCAGTCTGCCACATCTCCTGCAGGCTCAGAGCCTACAGAAAGAATTGGCAGGAGGGCGAGAGAGAGAGGCAACAACCACTAGAGCTGCAGCTAACATGACTTTCTTTTGTTCCAGTCTACCCAACAGAAACGACCTACTGGCCCCCCCGGTACGTGTCATCGGACGTCCAGGAATATTCCCACTATGAGATCATTCAAGGCCCCCCTGCCTCTTCCTCTCACCCTCCTCTCCCTCCACCACCCCCTCCCCCGGCAGACACGGAGCCAGTCGCTCTCTATGGGGGCTTCCCCTTCCCTCTGGACCAGAGCAACAAGCGAGCCCCCATCCCACCCCGCTACAGCAACCAGAACCTGGAGGACTTCCTGCCGTTGGGCCCCGTGGACATGGGAGCATCCCAGTGCCAGAACGAGTACACGGCCATCAGCTATTACCCAGCGCAGCTGGTGCAGGGCGAGGGGGTCCCGTACCAGCCCGAGCCGGGCTACAAGAGGGTCAGCATGCGCCTGAGCGTGGCCCAGCCCTCCTATGCCGACTGCGAGCTGGGCCACCAGCCCAGCATCCGAGCCCAGCCTCTCCCACCACCCAACTACGAGGGCTCCGACATGGTGGAGAGTGACTACGGGAGCTGCGAGGAGGTGATGTTCTAGCGGGGCTTGCTCGTGGGATCAGGAGACAAGAGCATCTCCACACAGAACAGAGTGCAGGGGGTGGGCACACGCTGCTGAAGGGAGACTTGTCTGTGTGTCCCCCCCTGCACGGCTGGGTTGTAATTTTGGCTGGATCTTTCCCCTCGCTGCCCTCCACGGTGCTCCTGCTGCAAATGGAGGGGAAATGTTCCAGCCACTGCTGGGACATGGAGGATGCTCTGGGATGCCAGTGACTAACCTGCCTCCTCACCAAGGGAACTGCCTCCAACACCATGTAGGACCACAGCAGGCCACCTCCTCACACACCCCAGGCTTCCTTGCCACAGGGAGGATGAGGAGGAGGAGGGCAAGCACTGCAGGTATGGCAGCAGTCATGGTGGAGGAAGGTGTGAAAGTATTAGCAGTGCACAGCCTGGCAGTGCCCCATGTGGGGAACAGAGGCTCCCTCTTCCCAGCTCTGGCTCCAAGGGCTTGCATCAAGCCAACAGTTTGTTCGTGGAATGGATCAGCTGGTGCAAACCCTCTTCATGTCTGCTCCCTGGCACTGGGAGAGAGAAGAGGGAATGAAGCTGGTCCCACCAGCACATCCCTCACTGGCTAACAGAAGTCCAAGGGGAAAAAAGAAAAAAAAAAAAAAGAAAAAAAAAAAAAAAGAAAAAAAAAAAAAAAAAAAAAAAAGGAAGAAAAGAAAAAAAAAAGTAAATTTATGTAGAAAAACCAAGCAACAAGGTTTGTTACAGCAGGAACCGCCCACAGACTCAAAGCACGCTGCCCAGCTGGGCTGTGTGCACACAAGCAAGGGGGACCCTGCCCTGAGGATTGTGTGCACAACCTTGTCCCCATGGCTGTCACAGTCCCACAGTGAATAAAGCTGTACATGGTCCTCCCAACAGGAGGGACCCTGGAATCTGACCAGAGAGGGGCACCGAGGCTACTGAGCATGGGTTTGCTTGTTTGTCCTTGTGCTTGGAAATGTTATAGTTTCTTTGTGAAAAGGTTTTCTTTGGTTGGTTGTTTGATGTAACTTTTTTTGTTGTCGAATTTTTGGAAAGTATTAAAAGAGTTTGGATTTTTTTACTATTATGATTTTATTCAGTATTTCAGGGATTCTCTTGTAAATAAATAGGACATCCTTGCCTAGCTCCAGCCAAGGGAAAAACAGCTTATTTTGGGCACCAAAAGCTTTCAGAGAAGTACCAAGACAGCAAGTTAAACACTTTTTAGAGGATCCTGTAAATGCCAGAGGGATGAGGCAGACAGACCCACAGTACCCTGTCTTGTTTTGGGAAACCATGAGCCTCCTATATCTCTTAGCTCAGGAGTAAAGGGGTTGAAATGATCCAAATTAAAGCCTTTGATGTGCATCCCCAACACCACCTGTTTTACCTCTCAAAGCTCATTCACTTCCACAAAACTTTTTCACCAGCTCTGCTCAGCAGAAAGCAGTCCCTGCCTAGATTAGAACTATTTTATCTAGTTGGTTTTATTCTGCTTGGTAAATCCCTCTGAACATCATCCTAAAATAGCGCATTTCTGTACTTTGTTTTGAGGACATTTAATTTTGAGGTGTCTCAGCAACAGGCACCACTTTTGCCCAGAAGGAAAACACAAATTGTTCTTCCCAGCAGCAGAAGCAGCAGAAATAAGTGATATTTTCCTTCAGACTTTTGAATTCCCCTGGGTTGCTTTGGCCAGTGGTCACAACACAGAGAAGGCAACTTGAGATGAAGCTGCACTAAGTGACACCTGGGAAGGAGCAGCTTCAGTAAAGCCATTTCATGGGATGGGGACAGCCCTGCAGTGCTCAACCCTAATAAAGGATAGCTGTGGATCCCACCATGGAGACTCTCCAGAGTCAGAAATACCCTAAAGCATCAGGAGTGACTGTGCTCACCCGTCCCTCTGCCCTGTTGTTCAGGTGACTCCACAGCTCTCATCAGCCTGCAAAAGCCTCCTAGTTTAAGAAAAAAATTCTGCCGGAGTTTCTAAAGATGAACTTTTTATAGCAGATTTCCCCAACAGCCCTGTAATGACACACTGCAATGGTATGAATTATTCAGCAGTGAGGATAAGCCGAGCTGCAGCAGTGCTGGCAGAGTCTGCCAGTGTGGGCTGACTTTTGCTTCTTTGATCTCTAGGGCGGATCAGCAGCAGCTCAGCATCCCCCATCTTTTTTTCACATGCCAGGTTCTTTTTTCCAGCTCTAGCCCTACTTTTGGCATAAACAGGGAGATGAGAAACCAAGGCCCAGCTTTGGTGGGGCAGAGAAAAACTCAGCCCTACAAGCCCATAAGTTCTGCCCACAACCTACTTGCACAAATGAGGTCAAAAGAAAAATTAAATTTTCCGAGCAGCAAAGCTGGAACACTTTTATTTGAAACCTTCACTAGGAGGGGAAATCATGTGTGCTGTGTGGGGGTGGGAGCAGCACAGGATGGGATCCTGGCTGCCTGCAGGGCTCCACATCTCCTGCTCTCACTTCTTTTGGAAGAAAAACCCACACTTCACACCTGAAAGCCTTTACACATAAAAAATAGATCATATTTATTGATTAAAGTAAGATACATGATTCAGGTGTGGCACCAGCTCTGCTGCTGGGCAGCCACCTGTGCTGTACACTGACAATATCCATAGGCACGAGACATGGACGTGACCATTGCAATATTTACACAGACAAGTTTCTTGGTTACTGAGCAGCCTACAATACACAAGTGTCAAGTTTTCGTGTCCATCAGGTCCTGTGCCAGCTCCCCCTGGCTCAGCAGAGCCCCTCACACCACATGTGCCACCAACATGTCTTGCCCCATCTTTAAACACCTCTGCTCACCCCAATAAAAGGGAGGAGCTGTAAAACCCATTTAATGCTTCTGTGGTATCCCAGTCCCCTTGGAAATGAGGTCTTCACTGCTGCTTTCAAAGTGAGTTTGGATGCCAGGAGCCTCATCAGCAATCCCACCAATGCCCAGTGCCAGGCCAGGGACATTCCTTGGCACACAGCTGTCCCTAAAATGGCCAGCCTTCTTAGAGTGCACTACTAGCAGGGCAAGGGGAAGCATCAGATATCCCCTGCTCCTCACAGCACTCCCTCCTCTGCTTGACAATTCTGACTCAAACCCAACCCCAAGGGCCACGCTGGGGTCAGTACACAGAGATGGACATGAATATTGCACTTGTCCCGCCTGTGTCATGCCCTGGAGCTCCTTCCCAGCCCTAGGTGCTTCCTCTCTATCCCTATGGTGCCCTCCAGAGAGAGGATTTGAGTTAAAGCTTTGCTCTGCTCCTGACCAAGCAACACTGATCATGCCAAAAGCTTCCCCAGCACAGCCTTGGAGGAGATGAGATTGAGCCCCAAGAGATGCAGGGAGTAGAAGAGGGGCTGGAAAGGGGCAGTGACATGACACAGACCCATCCCACACCTGGCCATGGGTCCACGTACCAGCATGTGGCACCCAGAACAGCAAAGGGACACAGTGCAGACACAAGCACCACCCAGGGAGAGGCAGGCTGCAGGGACACTGCTCCACACAACCTTCTTCTCACAGGACCTGGCCAAACACCAAAAATAACCACAAAGCTCACCCTCCACCAAAGATGGGAACACATCTGGTGTGTGTACTCACCCTCCTTTCCCACCACCAGCAGCCTTTGCCCATCCCCAGGGAGACATGGCTGCAGTGGTTTGAGGGATGAAGGCTCTCCAGAGAGCCAGCATTTGGGAGATGCTGTGTTAGCAGGCATGAGTTCAGCCTGTCCTGTGGAGGATGCATTTGCTCCCTTGTCTTAAAAAAGTAGAAATCTAGCAGAAAGGCAAGGAAAGTCTCTAGGGAGGAAGCTTGGCTCTCAGAGAAAGGAAAGCAGCAGCGCCACAGGACCATCCCCGTCAGGCATGCACCAGCCACGACAAAAGAAGCAACAGGAGCACAGGGAGAAGTGCCAGGGAGCTGCATCCTAGAGGAGGAGAGGAGCTGGGCAGAAGCAGAGGATGCAGAGGGAGTGGAACCAGGAGAGGAAGAGTTAAAAACTGAAATATTAATGGAGATTTTGTGTGTGATTTGACATTCAGTATCAGCCTGCAGAAGCAGGCGGAGCGTGCCAGGGCCAGCTCAGGCACTGTAAACAAGGTGATGTATCCTTGTGGTGTGTGGGCAGCATGTGGTGACCCCTGGGAACACCCCATCCCTCCCAAAAGGGATCAGCTCAGCCCCTTGTTATGGCAGAGCCTGTTTGCTCCCCACACACCTCAGTTCTGAAAGCCAAGCATTGGGTTGTGCGCTGGATGGGGATAAAGAAGTGTCATTACTGAAAGTGTGAGCCAGGGGTCAGCAAACCCTCCCAGACCAGGGAGGTGCCATGCCCAGTGCCCAGCTCCAGGGCCTGCTCAGAAGGAAACAGAGCTGAAGCACTGCAGGAGCCAGTGCCCACAACTGGGGATCCCACTGAGAGAGACCTGTGGGCCTGGCATGCTCCACACCTCAGGCTCTGCCCACCCTCCCCACAAGGTTGAGGTGAGGAGGGAGCTCCATGCTCTCCAACCTGAGCTGAGGTTTGTCTGTTGCTGTAAAAAATAAAGTGCTCAGGAGAAAAAAAAAAAATAAAATCAAACTGGCACAAAAAAAGAGTAGTCCCTGTTCCCCGCCCTGACTGAAGGGACAGGGGAAAATATGGAAAGGTTGGGATTTAAAATAATAAAATAAAATAAAATCTACATCCCTAGGATTCCTCACCTCTCCAAGTGCCTATTTACAGGGGAACTGTTTTGCTCTGCCCTAAGAGCCCCCAAGGAAGGCACTGTCCCAGCCTGGATCCCACCTTCCAGATGGAGCCCAGGGCACGATCCTGCTGCAGCGGGGCGGCCGTGGTGCCGGGCAGCCCCGTCCCCTCACAGACCAAAGCCCCACACTCCCCAAGAGGAGAGGGGAGGCCATTCCCAGGAGAGCAGTGCCTGGTGTCTATGCACCCACAGCTCAGCATCTGGAGGGGCCAGCAGGGCGAGGGGACGGTCACTGCACCAGGACAGTGGTGGCGTTCACCACGGTGGCCGCGGGTGACACCAGCTCCAGCAGCGCCTCGTACGTGCCCACCACGAAGCCCACAAAGCCAAAGAGGCTGATGGCAATGTCCTTGACAATGACAAGGGGGTGCATGCCCTCGGAGTAGTAGGTGGCAATCTCCAGCAGCGGGGGGAAGATGAGAGCCAGGGCGCTGCTGCTGATGGAGCCCACCAGGGAGATGACGAGGTCCAGGCGCGGGATGAGGATGGCCAGCACACCTGGAGAAGGAACGGACACGGCATCAGTGCTGCCACCTCCCTGTGTCAAAGCTAGCAAAACCCCACCCAGAGATGCCACTGGCTGAGTCACACCTCTGCCCTCCTCCCTGACAGAAGACAAGGCTGCATATTTTTCTGGCAACTCCTCCCCAAGAAGCAATTAAGCTGTTAAATTAACAACCCTTTTTGTCGCCCTGGGCGCCACCAGAGCGGGCTCCAAGGCTGAGCAGGATGGGTGCCGCTGGCTGCCAGCATTCCCGACCCCCCTGTGTGAGCCAGCACTCTTGCTCCCCACACCTGGGGAGCCAGAAAGCCTCAGAAACCCCATAAAAGCAGGAGAAGGGAAGAAAAAGGCATCTCCCCCCACCCCAAATCAATCCCTGTGGTTTGCTGTGTTTAGAGCTGCTCCAGCAGCACGCCCACGGCACAGCCCGGGGGAGAACATTTGTTAGGACTCATTTGTCAGGTGAGATCTGCAGCCAAGGAAAATCCCCCTGGGAGACTCCTGACAGCTTGAGCTTAGCAGTTTGAGCTCCAGGATATTCCTGCTCCTCTTCCTCCTCCTCCTGCACAGCACCAGGAGAGGACAGAGGGATGTCACCAGAGCTCTGCACAGCAAAAGAGAACCCTCTGCAAACAAAGCAGACTTCAGTGCTTAAGCAGTGACCAAAAGAAATAAATTGGTTTTTTTCTTTGAAAGCCTTTCTGCTTAGAAACAGGAGACACCTAGAACCATGGTGTGTGCAGCCCCTGTGGAGAAGGGACATCTCAGGGCTCCTTATTGGAGGGATTTATTCTCTCCCTGGCCATGAGCTAAAGGCAAGAGAGGCTGTTGGAGCCTCCCTGAGCCAAAGATTACCCATGGAACTGCAGAAGAAGGAAGGCTTCACTGCGCCACCACTGGAACACTGCTGTCACCTGGGTAAGCCTAGAGATAAACCATACCTTCACCAAGGGAAACAGCAACAAAAGTCCTGAGCCAGTTTATCCTGGTGCTCAGCCCTGAAGAGAGCCAAAGGAGTGCTCTGCCAGGTGACTGCTGCAAACAGCATCTCTGCTCCAGCAGCCTCTGAGGAGAGCAGAGCAGTTCCCCTCCAACAGCATCCTCAGCACACCCCACACTGCTCTTTGGACTCAAAAGTAAACAAAATTATTAACTCTCCTCTAAAACAAGCAGATTTGAAGCACCAGCTGCAGTCCTCAGCCTCCGGGGAAACTGTCTGATTTCTGCAGGTATTAATTCAAAGGGGTTTTAAGCATACTGGTTTTGAAGTTTAAGCTTGAAAGACACCCATACACCAGATTGCATCCTCTCTTTGGGAGCCAAAGCCCTGGTGGGGGCTCACAATCATCCAATGAATATTCATTCAACCCCCCTAATCGCTTTTATCCTCAGCAGGAGCCACAGAGATCCCCTACATGGAAGGGTGAGGGGAGGAGGTACAAAGGAATCTGCATCCTTCCACCAACACCTCTGCTGCCTCCCTACCCCCAAACAGGAGCGTACAGCCACTGCCAATGGCCTAAAACCATCCCATCTCTCCAAACCTTCACTTCCATTGCTTGGCACAGCCCAACACCCTCCAGGAGAGGCTCCAGCCCACAAGCAGTTCCAAGTTCATCCAGCGCATGAGGGTGGCCAGAGCATTTCACCCAGCATGGCAGGATTTCATCCCTGCACCCTCTGAGGACATCAAGGCTTCAGGAACTCAGCACAGAGGAGATGGGCCTTGCCCACCTCTGTAAATGCAGCACTTCTGACCTTTCATTAGTGAGAGCCAGAAACAGCAGCACCCTGCTCTTAGCCAGCTCCAGCAGCCCTGAGTTAGCATCATGCTCCTCTGAAACCCAAACCAAAGGCAGCTGGCCCAGCTCCCTGATGTTCAACTCTCGTGCATCAGCAGCATCAAGCCACGGAGCAAAGTTTCATTTCAGCAGGGGACGCCAGGGAGCTCAGTCAAGCATCTCAGCTGTGCTGACAATAGCAAGCATTTAGTCTTCAGGAATCAAAGCCAGCCAAAATCAGATACCACCTGATTTCACTCCACACCTTTCCCCAAAGGTCCACCAGGCTCCAGCCAGGAGCCTGTTCTATCAAAATCTCCCTACAGACACCACACACCATGAAGGGAAGGGAGCCTGTGGGGCTGCTCCAGGCACACCTCCCCACTCTACACTGCAGCACTCCAGGGCTCTGGTTATGGGCCACCTACCCCTGCCAGTTGTCTCCTGCTGTGATCCACACAGCAATGAGTGTGTGGGCATAAGAACACCCCATCCCTCACAGTCAGTGACTCCTTTGCAGTCATGCCCCCATCACACAGGCACGAGGAGCCTGGCTGCACACTGCCTACAGAAAACAGCCTCTAGGCTAGGCTGCCCTGGCACTGAACCCTGCTGGGTGTTTTCATCCAAACCCTGGTGGGACTCCACTTCCTGCAAAATTGCCATCCCCAGGCCTGAGGCTCCATGGAGATCTGCCACTTGTAAACAATGCAGTTTACTGCTTCTCCACTGAGAAGACTGGTCCCATACAGAGGGGGCAAAGGACCACTGCTGCTGCTCTTTGGAGGCCACTTGACCCACTGGTATGTATTAGCCAGGCCCAGGGACTGTCAGCTGTGAGGGCTTGAGCAGCAGGGCCAGAGGTGCTGGGTGAGGGGTGAAGGTTCAGTGGGAAGGAGGTGTCACAGCCTCATAGGGGAAGTCAGACAAGGTGGTTTGTACTCACAGGTGACACAGACCAGGGCCACCCTGAGGAGCAGGTTGATCAGCCAGCCCCAGCGCTCCGACACCCGGGCCACCAGGGGAGGGATGATGATCTCGGCAGGCACGTAGAACTGCACGGCGTAGGTGAAGAAAATCCCAATGGAGAAGAGCAGCTTGACAGCTTGGTACAGCCTGGAAAGGACAAGGACACAGTGAGACAGGCTCTTGCTCCAGCCCCTGCAACATCAACAGCAGAAAGCAGAAGGAGAATGCTCTGCAAGGACACTTGTGAGCCAGGGGTCTCAACTCCTGAACAATCTTAGAAAATTAGGGGTGATGCATTTAATTTACAAGGACCTTTATTGAGCAAGAGACAGCAAAGACATGTATCAGCTGCAGCCATGATTACACATTCCAGCTACTGCTTGGCTTCTGAGGAGGGGGAAGAGGATGGCACTGCTGGGATAAGTCTGGGCTTCCATGCAGAGTGAACATCACCGTGTTCCAAAAGCAAAGCAATGTGAACAGGCAACTCAGCCTCCTCCATCAAACAAAAAAGAGCAGCTATTTTTGGAATGCTACATGATACATGTTTGGGAGGGGAAGAGAGTTAAAAGAGCAGTCTGGGCTGAGCAGAAGGAAGGCATAGTGCACACGGGCTGTACACAGCACCTTGGGCTCACCCCAAATCAGATCTCACCGTGTCCCAGACCCTGCAGTGATACAGTGTGGCTGCAGGAGAGAGCCCATCTCAGGTGACCAAAAGGCACCTCCCAGCCCCATCTCTGCCCTCAGCTTCCCAGCAGCAGAAAAAGCCTCTCCAAAAGAGAAGTAACATCTGATTAGCTCACATATAGTCCTAACCCTTCCCCAACTAAAGACATACTAACCAAGCAGGAAACATGGGTCCTGGCCATACCACTTGGGTAAATATGGGGTGGATCCAAGCTGAGGAATGTATCTGGCTTCTGCCTTCCCTCTACCTTCTTTGGGCCTGTGCCCTTCTGTATGCTGGGTCTCTGCATCCACCTTCTACAACAGCCTTAACTCAGAGAAATCCAAGTCTTCCCATGCAAAACAGCTTTGAACACTAGTGGCAGAGTTTGGCAGAGTCAAACATTTCCCACGTGGAGTTAGGGATCACCTAAGTGAATGGAATGTTACACAAGTCTATGGGACCAGACCAGATGTATTCAAGGTTGCAGTCAACACGAGCCTGAAGCCACCTCATCATCTTCAAAAGAGCAGGGTGCCAGGGAGAGCTCCTGCTGCCCTGGGGGAAGGATAATATCCACCTTCAAGAAGGATAAGGAAAGGTACAGGCTAATTAGCCTCACCTCAATCCCCAGAAGAGTATGGGTTAACTTCTCCTGGCATCCATTTCCAGGAACATACTGGACAGTGAGCAGCCAGCAGGGAATTGCCAAAGGGCAATCATGGAAATATCCTCATCAGTGACCTGGATGAGCTTTCAGTGACCCAGAGCACATTCTCAGCAAATTCCAAGCAAGATCAAATTAGAGGAAATGGCTGACACAGCTTGGAGCAACAACATGATGTCACAGGCATAGCTCAAGTGCAAACACAAATTCTCACACATGGGAAGGGCTGGGGCCAGGAGAACAGGACCTGGGGGGTCTTGGTGAGCAGCAGACTGAACATGAGCCAGTAGCAGGACCCTGCAGTGATGAAGGTCAATCACAAAGCAGGCTGTGTTAGCAAAAGCACAGCCAGAAGGTTAAGGACAGGGATCAAGGGATTATTTTCTTGTTTAGGGCTTGTGCATCTTGAGTATTGTGTCCAGCCCTGACACTCCCAGGACAGGACACTGACTTACTCTGCAGAGCAAGTTGAGTGCAGGCTACTCTGAGATGCTTGGGGCTGGAACATGATGTACAAAAAAGAGGCTGCAAGCCCTGGGCTCATTCAGCATGGTGAGAAGGTTAAAAGTACTAATGTCTTCAGCTGCCTAAAAGGAGGGCATGGAGGAGAGAGTAACAGGCTCTTCTTGGAGTTGCACAGCAGAAGAACCAGGTGCAATGGAACAGAGTTGCATCTCTAAAGGATGGTCAAGGGCCAGAAGAAGGACCTGGATTGGTAGGGAATCACTGTCCTTACTGATAGTCAACATTTAAGCTGGTTATTCTATGAGCAGGTGAGAGGACCCAGTGATTCCATGATGTCCTCTCCTACCTGAATTACCCTGAGATTCCAGAGGTAAAGTGAACACAAAATTATGTCCAGAGTCCAGAGTGCGCCCACGCAGCCACACGTGCACAGGAGCCTTGAGCCACCAACACAGGGCTGGCATATCTTATCACTTTATTCCCAAGGAAGTGATTCTATAAAAGCCATAAAATGCTTCAGGGCAATCCAAGATTAATAGTTGTTACTAAAAAAAAAGTACAGAAGAAGGCTGTTTACCAGTCCTGCATGGGCCAAGAACCAGGACAATAAGATCAAAGGGCATTTAAAATGCCAATAAGAAGAATTCAAGCATTACCCTTGTTCCACAGAAAATACATGCCCATGCAGGGCCTTGGAGAGGCACTCTGCCACCCACAGCAACGCCTGCTTCAGCCAGATTGCCATGCTAGGCCATCCCAAAAGGCTGCAAGATGTGAAATATCCTCCTGAGACCGTAAGCTCTGTCAATACCTACCTTCAACTGGCCGCATGCAACCCAACAGCTTCCCCCTCACCACAGCATTTCTTCACCCTTCAGATGGTGCAGTGAGGCAACCCTTCCTAGGAGGCAAGGAGGGATTTCTGCACAGCAGCACCATATTTTGGACACTGTGGTTAGACCTGGGCACTGGGAACTGACAACACTCCTCGTTTGAGGAAGTTGTGGTTTCAGAGAAATGGGACTGAATAAGTCAAAAAGTCCTAAGTCACTCTGTAACTCAACGATTCCTGAAACATTCACCAAAGCTGCTCCAGAGACCTCCAGACAATGGCTACGGCTGAGGAAGGCTGCAGCACCTCCACCACAATCCTTGCCTTGTCTCCCAAGCTGCAGGCAAACCCCACAGATGACTTCTCACCCACAGCCTTTATGACCAGCTCCTGCAGCCCAGCCTTTTACTGCCAGAAGAAAACCCACAGGCAAGGCAGAATGGGCAAGACATTCATTTCAAGAGCAAGTCTTCACCCAACACCTGTGGCTTATTCCACAGAGTGGTAGTGAAAACTTTATCTCAACTATCACAGCCCTTACTTGAGATAACCCACTTCCAAGTCCAACATCCACTGCCAAGAGGCAAGATGCACAAACATCAAGGTGTCCTGCATGCCAAGTGACAAGGAACACACCTTCCCCTGCAGCTGCCCTGCCATGTGCCCAGGCCTCCCCAAACACAGCTTCCAAAGGGCTATTCTCTTCTCACTATCCAAAAACCCCTATGGTTACTTTTAGAAAAGTAACTTTAGAATACTTTATCTTCAGAAAAGTAGTTAACTTTAAGAAAAGACAGAAGGTGTGGATACTCCTAAAAACATAGATTTGCACTATTCTCTCTGTAGCCTAGCAGGTAATAGTAATCCCATTCTGGGATTAGATAAGGACCTGTTCTAAGGAAATGTCATTCTTCAGGGCAAACAGAGCTGAGATTCCCTGCAGAAGCCCATCTGCAGCATTTCAGGTCAGCAGATGTCATTGCAGGCTGTGGCATGCAGAGCCCAAACCTGGAAATAACCTACTTTCCACCTTCAGGAGAAATAGCAGCATCTCATCCCCTCCACACTGTACTTCAGCAGTCAGCAGAAGGGATTCACATCTCCTGTGTTTGGCATGGTGGGATTCAGACCTCCCTACAACACAGGCACATTCTTCCACCAGCCCCATCCCTCCTCACTGAGAGCAGGGACCTGGCAGAGCTCCCAACTCCTGCAGGGGACAAGACAAGGCTCTTGGCAGGAGCAGGAGCTTCTACCACACCAACACCAACATCCAGCAGTGCAGTCACTACACAGACCCAGCATGAATGAACATCCATGCACTCAAACTGAAAAGAAACCCACACAGCAATAATTAAAGTAAAACCAGGCTCTATTTTTTGTCAAATCTTTGCTGTCTCCAGAGCTCCAGCTGCGCAGCTCCATGAGGACGGTGTGTGGAAGCCTCAGTGACTCAAAACTTGAGTCCTGCCCAAATTTACTCCAACAGTGAGACAGTGAGTCACACTGCAAGGTGCTGGGTGCTACTAGGAGCAGAGAGGATGGGCTGAAGTGGAGGACAGGCACCCCCAGCTCCAGGTCTCACTCTGGTCTCTTGCAGGATTTCAAGCCAGCAGAGAACATCAAAGAGAACTGCTTGCATTTCTCCTGTGGATGACGATGGAACCATGACACTGAGCAGCCACCAGCCCTGGCAAGAGGAGAAACAACCCCTCCAGGCAGGCAGGCAGGCATGGGGTCAGGCCACAGGGCTCCAGAGAGAAACTGGAGCATCTCAAGAGACTTCACCAGATCCCAAAAGACAGACAGGTTTGAGAGGCTGCTGCAGAGCTCACCCCCCACGGGAGGAAGGGGTATCCTCATGGCACCAGTGCTCATAGGCAAAGCACTGGCTTAAGATGAGCCACATCCAGGCACAACGTGGAGCCCAGAAATGAGAGTTTGAGCTCCAGGGCTGCAAACAAGGAATACAGCCCACACATGAAGGTGTCACATCTACTCCCTCTGTGAGCTCCCAGCTTTGGGCTGGTTTTTCACTTGCTACATTTGAAGAAGAGAAGTGGGTTTTGCCCAATTCAGTGATGTTCTGGTATGGCTGCATGGGGGTTGTCTTCAACATCTGCTAGCCAGAGCACTGCTGAGCCCCAAAAAGATGCCACAAGGCTCCAAGAAAAAGACAAGAGCTGCACCTACCCAGTCAGGGACCACCAGGGACCCTGATGAAGCAGCCTGAGCTCCAAGACCATGCTCAGACACTACAGCAACAAGTCTCTTCCAGCCCATGCATCCAACAATCCTTGTCAAACTCCCTAAAGTTTGCCTATGGCACAGTTCCTCAAGCTTATCCAGATTAGTTCCCATAAGGGGTGAGGTCCCTCTCTCCCACCTGCTTGTCTGGGCCCCTCATTCCTCACCCCTGAGTCCCTCCAGTGCCCCCAGGGACTCACCAGCAGTTGGGCAGGTTGAGTGTAATGCTGGCCTGGATGTCTGCCCCAAAGCGCAGGTAGCCCAGGACACCCAGGCTGATGTACAGGATGGTGACAATGCTCATCCCCACGTAGAGGATGACTGGGAACTGCCGGGGCTTCTTCATCTTGTTTTCCAGAGGCAGCACCTGGGAGAAGAGGAGGAAGAAGATGACAGAGCAGCAAGTTGCCTGTTCCTCTATATCCCTCAGCCCCAAAAAGCAGGAGGGGCAGCCCCGTGGCCAGGCAGAGCTTGCCATGCCAAGGGATGGGATAATCCCACATGCCACATGGAGCCTGGAGAATCCAGCTGAAAAAAAAAAAAAAAACTATACTGGACATCTGAGTTCTGTGCTCCCAGTGGAGTCTCCAACAGATCACCCACGCCCTTGTCTTAAAGATGGGACCTGCTCCCTGGCCTTGGCAGGAGCTGTGCCCAGTGCTGGGTCTTGGAGCAATGCCAACCACCCCATACCTTGGATGCATTACACTCTGCACCCCAAAACAGCACAGCCATGCTCACTATTTTACACAGTTCTATTTCCCCCAGCAAATCTGGAAAGACCAAAACACACTCTCTTCTGCTATCAAGTTTGTCTTGACAGATCTCAATCAGGTAGGATAATAAAAAGACGAAGGACAGAGGTAATTCTCTCACCTCTATACTACTAACACTAACTATTGGCCTTCAGCAAACGATTTTATAGCTGTCCTTGGGTGGTGTTGATTTCAAGAAGAGACACAGTGGATGATCTGATGAGAAGGCAGGACAGGAATAACTTTTATTTGCTTCTTCACCTCCAAGTCACGCAAGGAAGAGAGCATTTGGGCCTCAGCGCTGGCAAGAACCCTATGCCCAGGGCATAGCATTCAGTAAACACACCTCCTGTAATGGATTTGGCCCTCTCCAGTCCTGTGTTTACACAGCCAGCTTACATTAAGAGATGAAAACATTTTTTCTTCCTTTGAAGGGAGCTCCCGGAAACAACCCACAACATCTTAGGGAGTCATTAAGCCCTCCACCCACCCACCCACCCACCCACCCAGCTTTTTTCACAGACACAGTTGGTCTATTTACAGCATCTTGCATGAGAGGCCCATTTGCATGGGCAGGCTGGGGCCACACGGCTGCCGAAGGGAGATCTTGGTGCCTCCACAGCAGGGTGGGAAGGAATGGATCACATCTTTTCATGCCACACTTTTTGGCCTCCCATTTAGGCAACTTCAGCTGGGACTCAGGACAATTCCTCATCTGCAGGTCAGCCAGCAGAGCCCAAGGCAAAGGCTGGTGTGATTCCCAATCTACTGCCAGATAAAGCCACCTCTAAAGCAGCAACCAACCTCCTGAGGTTTGGAGCACATGCTCCTCCAGCCTCAGATGGAAGCACCAGAGTTTGACCCAGGAGATAGCCTGGAGCTAAAGCTAACAGCATCATCCAGAATTTGGGTTATTGTCAGAGAAGTTCAGCTGCAACTGCAGCTGCAAAGCAGAGCAGGTGCTGCAGCAAGTCCAAGCAGGGCTGAGCCTCTTGTGCAGCAGCCCCACTGCCGCACGCCCAGACTTACCACGCCGATGCCTTCAAAAGCAAAGATTGCAGTGCCAAAGAACAGAGGGTAGGTCTTCCAGGCTGCTGCCAGAGGCAGGTTTCTGGGATCAGGAATGTCCTGGAAAAAAGCCCATGCAGAGTTCAGACACAAGGAGGATGGGGAAGACCTGGCCTGTTCCCATCACTCCCTGTCACAGCCCCATGCTGCAGGGAAAGGCCTGCAGAGCAGAGGGAACCATCGTACCCACAGGAACAAGCAGTACCCCACACCATCCCAATACCCCATTGTCGAGCTCCCTCCACCTGCTAAAACATGGGACAGCACAGAAATGAGACAGGGGAGCCACAGACACGTACCCTGACGATGTACTGGTAGATCACAACAAGGCTGACAAGCATGGCCACGTTGGCCAGCATGGAGAAGATGGACAGGACCTTGAGGTTCTGGATAAACGAGAGCAGCACCACGAAAGGCAGGATGGAAAGCATGTACAGGCGGGAGTCCATGGTGGGGGTCATCACCACTGTCCTGTTTGAGCTGCAGTCATTGGTGGTCCCATTTGCAGCAGACACAACCTGAGGAAGCAGAGGAAGCCCTGGTGAACCCCATCACACAGGTCTAAAAACCACAGGTCTCAGCAGCCCATCCCAGGTGGGTCAGAGTACTCCAAGAGCTCACTTCAAACACAGCTAGCTGATTAAAATCAAATCAATACGTGTTTTCAGACAGTTCTGAAGTAAATCCCTATTATCTTGCAGGGGGCAGAGGTGGGACTGGCTATGGCACCTGAGCCAGGAGAGCAAATCCTGCCTGAGCCCAGGTTCACCAAGCAGGAGGACTCAGCAGCCAGGCACAGAGAGCAGAGAGCACAGGGTGCATGTTTGCACTGCCCACGAGGTCAGTTGAGATGAAAGGAAAGAGGCACTAACTGCTATTTCCAAAGGTCCTTTTCCTCTTGTTGCACCAAGTTGTTATCTAAGTCACACATCCCTCAGTTACCCAGTGCCCCATTCACATGCAAGGACATCTGGAAACGACTGCTGGCCCTGAAATTCACTGTCTTCATAACAAATCATCCTTTCATCGGGGTCTTCCATTCCAAAAGTACTCCAGGCCATCCATGTGCTCACTTCTAGAGGCAGTTCAGGCCCAGGAACCGAGTGGCTGAGCCATCCCTCCCAAGAGGATGGGCTCACTCAATCACCAATACTACCATGACCAAGCTGCTTCAGATACCAGGTTCTGTCCAGTCACTGCAGTAAAGAGTGGCCTGAAAAATGTTTTAACCTGCTCCAGAGCAAGTCGTGCCCCAGAGGAGAGGCTGAAGAACTCTGTGTAAACCAGCATCCTCTGTGGGAGAGGGCAGTGCAGGGCCATGCACCCATGGGGCAGTGCTGCTCAAGCCCCAGCCTGCCCTGCCTCTTCATGGCTTGCTCCATTTTCCAAACCAAAGCCCTGCCCAACACAGTGGCACCTTGCCCAAGATACCACCTGCACCATGACTCCCCACCTAACTTGCTAATCCTCACCACAAAAAGAAACAAGCAACACTCCCCTCTCCCCACCCCCCAAAAAAATTCCAAAGCCAAGGGGTTTCCCACCTGTGGCCAAAAAAAAAAATGATGTGGATTTGCAGGTTTTTGCAAATTTCCCTTGAAGCTTGAGACACCCTAGAGTCTTTGCTGTGAGGGGCTGAGGAGAAAGAAGCCCACCTTAAAGTGGAGCAGGGGGCTGTTCCCAGGAGTGGGGGCCAGCAGCAGCCTGGTCCCTCCTGCTCTTGGGGCTGGTGGTGTCAGATCACCAGTGCTGACCCGTTTACTCCTCCTGCCACCCCACAATGGGAATTTCCTCAGCTGCTGCTCCAGGAGCAGAGGAGGAGTCTCACACTGGAGGGACTCCTTGCTTCTTCCCCAGGAGCCCCCTCTGAAGCTGATGGCCATCACTAAAGAGCAGATGAAGGGCACAGCCATGGTGACAGTGACCAGACCATTGCTGCAAGAGCAGAGCAGGAGCACATGGGGAAAAAAGCTGAGCAGTGCCTGCAAGGCATTGAGCTGGCAGAGGCTGGGAATGGGGACTCATTATTCCCAGTTTCTTACAGAACAGGAGCCAGCCAAGCGGTTCAGGGTTTCTGTTTATTTCCTCCTGAGGCCTGGCAGGAAGAAACTCTTTCTCTAAAGATGTAATTAAGCTTCAGAGCCACAGGATGAGGAAAGAAACTGGAATGCAAACAGATCCAAGGAAGAGAGAAGTTCACAGCAGGTCCTGTGACCCACACATTACGATTGACACCAATAAACCAATTAACTGAGGGGGACAGGACAGAAAAGGCACAGTCCCTCTGCTTTCATCCCTTTCCTGTTGTTCCCTCACTAAGTATGACCCCACTTTTCCTGGGCAACACAGACACCTCCAGCACCTCTGCAAAATCACAGAGATTCTCAGGAAAACCTGCTCTGCTTGAACAGGAATACCAATCCTCCAAAGTAACTGGGCAGAGAGTGGACTTTTCTGAGCAGCATATCCTACAGAAACCAGACCTTTGGTGGGAAACAGGGCACAGGACACAGGAACTAAGAACAACCCAAGCACCTTCACACCCTCTCACCTCCCCCCAGCTCATGAAGGAGGTGTAAGTCCAACCTGTTTCAGATTGTCCGCCAGAAAGACAAAGTACACACAGCAGAAACCCAGCTGAGTGATGATCAGGAAAAGTCCCACTATACGCCTGCAAAGCAAAAGAACACCATTTGTCAGCCAGATCATACAGAAATAAGAGCCCACTTGGGTTGCTTTGGGTTGCAGTTGCACAGTGCAAGGATGCTGCTCTCCTCAAGGCTGGGGTGTACAGGCCAGAGCAGAATCAGCTCACTTCTCTGTGATTAAGAGAGAGGACCTTCTCTCCACCCAACCTCACAGATCTCAGGCTCTCCAGTCTCTCCCTTCCATCCCTTCCACAGGGTCAAGACCGGCCTCAGGAGAAAAGTCTCTTTTTTGGGTTTAGAATCTCCAGAGAGTCTCCTGCTGAATTGTCAGAGTTGGAGACAACACTCCCTGGACACAGGGAAGAGGTGAATGCTCCCATCCCCTGATGATGATCAGTGCAATGATCTGTGTGATGCAATGTGAGACACCCACAGGGCAGGGAGCAGCCACTGGACATGTTCTATGTTTAGCAAGATGGGCCAGCACTGCAAGACCCTATTCACCCCTTTGTTATGTTGTGGACACTTAGTTATCCCACGCATTTAGTATAAGTCACATCTGGCTGGGGACAGTACTGGATCAAAGGCCTCAGCATTACCCTCTGGGGGACACTGAGCATTCAGGGCAGGTGAGCCAAACAGCATTTTATGTCACTTGTGCTTATCTGCTGACACAGCTCAGTGACCAGAGGCTCTTCTGTCCCAGTTGCAGCACATGCTAGGCACAAAGACAAGCTCCTGCCTGGGGCAGCAGAGCAGTACCTTCCCCAGATGGCATGTGTCCTCAGGCAGGCACTGGGAGTTGCCTCCAGACCATACATCACAGCACCTCCATAGTCCACAAACTGCTTCTGGAACCTGTCCAGAGAAGGGAGAAGGATCATCACACCAGCCCTGACTGTTAGTTACCAAAGCAAATAGTGACATTAAAAGGAAAACAGTTCCTGTGAAAAAGAAGAGCAGTTCCCAGCTGAGGCTTTGGCATGGGCAACTTGCTGCTGAGGGGCTTCAGAAAAACCCCACGGCTTTTTGGGCAAAAGGGGAGAAGTGTAGGAGCTGCAGGGCTGGGAAGGGGAGTTGCTCCTTACCTGTTGCAGAAGTGATGGGCACATTTCACCAGGATGCCCATGCAGTGCACAGCCACGATTCCCATCACCAGCAGGCTCAGAGGACCCAGCTGCAGGGAAGAGAGGGGGAAGGCTGCACTCTGATGGCCAAAGGCAGAGCTGCACAGAACCTTCTACTTCCAGACAGAACTCCGTGGCTGGGTGAGTGCAAACACCACTGGAGGCTGAACCAGAGCTCTGGTGCAGCTCCCAGGAACCAGCCCCCCAGGACCAAATAACCTGACAGAGCCACGAGCTCAGCAGAAACGATGTAAAAGCAGCAAGTTGGGGCAGTTTGGGTGTAGCAAAGCGCTTCCAGGATTGTTTTCCAAGCTATCTTGACTCTTCTACTATGCAGGTGATGAAGAGGTCATGGCCTGGACACAGCGTCCTGCCTCACCCCAAGCAGAGGAAACCACAGGCCCAGCTCACACATTGAACTACCCCACACCAGGCAGCAACAATGCAGGAGCAGCAGGAACAGTCTCAGCAGTGAAACAAAGCCACAGAGCTTGGGGTGCAAACAGGTGCAAGTCACCAAACACTGAGAGGTGACTGGGCAGGGACTCAAGCCCCAACACCACCAACACTGGCTGTGTGAGCTGCCCCGATGGGGTCACTCTGCCCCACAAGCTCCAGCACAGCAGGGCTCAGCTGCCTTACCAGGATGCCAGCATTCTTCACAGCCAGAGGCAGCCCCAGCAGCCCTGTCCCAATATTCCCCTTCAGCAGATGGATCAGGGTCTGGTACCACCTGTGGGAGAGCAGATGCAGAGGTCACTGTCATCAGGTGCCCACAGTCACACACAGCTTATCCTGTTAAGGGTCCACAGCAGCTCTGAACTGCTGCAGAGAATGCACGTGGAGGTCACAATCCTGTCCCCTGAACCCAGCTCAGCCAGCTGGGACTCAGCTAGGTGTGAAAACAAAGACTGAACAAACAGATATTGGGTGGGCATTTACAAAACCAAGCAAAAGCACAGCTCAGAACCAAGGAGCTGCACAAGGAATGTCTCTGACTTGAAGGGATCAGTCTCTGCCAGGCAAAGACAGCATCCCTTACACACCTGGGCACAAGGAAGCCCCCAAAATATGGCTGCAACGTGCCCATATATCCTCTGAATCTGGGAATGCTGTTTGCTTGTCAGATTTCCCCACTGAATGAAGATGGAGTGGGAAAATATTGGGAAAAACATCAATCACTGCCCACTGCCAGCAAGCCCAGCTTCCCCAGGGAGCAAAGAGCAACACTGGGGCAGCTGCTCGCTTGGTGCCAGCACCCCACATATGCAGCACCACAGCTCTGCCCTCATCCTCCTCATGAGAACTCCCCATAAAACCACAGCTTCACCATCCTCTAGCAAAGTCAGCAGGGAGCCACCACGACCTCCTCTGCCCTCCCCAGTGCCAGGCCAGCCCAGGAAAGAGGGGAGCATCACTCACGTTGTGCCGTTGGTCTCCCCGAAGCGCTGGTAGGACTCGGGGTGCGCAAAGCCGTTCATGCCGTCGGGAGGGCTCCCCTCGGGGGTGACATCCGTGGAGCTGTAGTCATTGTAGTCCTCGCTGCGGAGGCGCCGGGTGGACATGGTCCCTGTGGGGACAGTGGCGTTAGAGGTGCCCAGCTCAACAGCCCCACTCTCAGGCTCCTTGGGGTCAGCCATGGTGCAGAGAGACCGGCTCGCACTGCCAGAGCAAGGTCTCCTGCAGGGCTCTTATACAGCCACATGCTCACGCCCAAGCAATTGCAGAGCTGGCATGTCCTAAGGTCAAAGGCACATGTCACATGCCCACTGGCTCTCCCTTCAGGCCCGTGCCCATGTTTTGGACACACCCAGACAGAATGGGGTCAGGATCCCAGAGGCAGAGCCTGGATGTGACCCACTCAGTGTCAGGCAAGGGAGCTGTGTGCTTCTGCTCTATGGGTGGGTGTGACACCACAGGCAGCGAGGTAGGAGGGGACATGCTGGCACTGTGTCCCCTCCTCAGGCACTCAGGACTAGGACTGTCAAATGGATGGGCCAGGAAAGTGTAACTGCTTTTAACTTGCACACAGTGTGCTGCAAGGGAGCAGCTTGCTCTTGCCAGGGAAGGGAAAGTTTCCTAACTTCTCTTTTTTTTTTTTTCCTTTTTTTCCCCTTTTTTTTTTCCCCTTCTTGAAGACTTTTTTTAAAAGAGAATTTTACAAAAAAATTATTATACTCCTATCAGAGAGGAGCACAGACCATGTGCTGACAGCAAAACACCTGCCCTAAAGGTTTCACAGTCAAGGAGGTGCCTATGGGAAAACGGGGCTTCCCAGGATGTGGCACTTGCACAGCCTGGAGCTCTTGCTCCATCAGAAACTCCAAGAGTGTCCAGCAAGCCAGGAGCACCAGCACAAACCTCACCAAGGACACACACCTCATGACTTTATCTGGAAAACAGTCAACTGTTTCAATTCCCACACATGCCACACCCAACACTCCGAACACCCACTGGAAAGGAGCACCAGAGGCAGGGAAATTATGTGTAAGGCTCTTGCGCCACAGACTGGTGACCCTGCCCCACAGCTCCTCTGGGCTGTCATGCCCCAGGCACCACACCTGTCCCAGCAATCCCGGTGTTCCCCATTCCACTCCCCAGCACTACTAAAGAACTGGGAGCAAGAGGAAGCAGCAGAGAAATGCTGCTACTGCAAAAAACTGTCTCGTTTCCTCCCAGAGTTCTTCATGCACCCAACGAGTCACAGAAGCGCCTGCCAGACGCAGCCTCAGCACAGACCAACACATCTGGCTGTGCAGGGAATGCTCACCCCAGGCCACCTGGGTGCTGCTTCACCCCCAGAGCACACAGACATTCCCCAGAGCACCTGGCTGCTACACAGATAACAAGCCAGGAGCTGCAACCACTGGGAGGGTCCAGCCTGGAGATCAGGCTAGCAGGGAGCAAGGATTTTCCCTCAGGTCTGGATGCTCCAGATCCCCGCTATTCTGGAGCAGTTATCCAGGCTACAACAGCAGTGCTGCTTTTCCTGCGGCACCAGGCAACACCAGCAGCAGGAAGCAGCAGTGTGTCCCATGGAACATCAGGCTCTGGAGCAGCAGTGAGGTTGGCTGGCTGGCACTCCAGAGCCAAAGGCAACACATGCATCACTCCTGCCCAGCCTCCTCCCTCCCAGCTGGGACATGCAATCGTATCCTGAACCGGCTCAGCCGCAGGCAGGGCGATCCGGTGAGGCAGGACCAGGAAGAGCGGCACCAGGAGTTTACACAAGGAAAGCGTTAGAAGCTCTTTGTCATCGCTGACAGGCCCAAGGGGCAGGGGAGAAACCTGGGAGGCTCTGCCAAGCACCACGGGCTGGTAGAGGACAAGGAGAGTGGGCAAAGGGGAGTGGAGGAGTGGGTCAGGCATGGGTACCTTTCCAAAAGATGGCCCACACAATATCAGAAGCACCCAAGAGCAACGACTCCAAGATGAACACAAAGCGGTGACATCACTCTGCCTGATCGCTCCCTGTGGATTTTTTTTTCCCCTTTCAAGCAGGCCCGTCTGCTTTCTGCTTTGAAGAGCCAGGGAAATGCATTCATCGTGACTTGCCTGCCTTGTGTCTGGATTAAAGGTTGCGTAGCAGCAAGGAGAGAGCACTCTGCTCTCCCACAACCAACAAAAAAAAAGCTGCAAAACTTGTCTCATCCACATGACAAACACTTAAAACCAAAGCAAAACCCCACTATGCCATTTCCTCTTCATTGGAAACAGCGAAGATGGGAACATCTACATTTGGTTTCCACTTCAAATCCAACTCCTCAGCCACTCTTATGTGCTTTTTTGCCACCCCCACACAGAAGCAATTTCATCCTATTAGGAAAACACAGCAATTTGTCCCTTACAGTGACAGCTCCATGCCAGAAGTCAAAAGCAAGATGCGAATTGCTGCTGACCCTGACAGCTCTCCCCAGCTGAGTTGGGGCTGTGTGTAAATCAGGAAATCTTCTGGAAAAGTGAGCTTCACAGCAAAACTCACTGCCGCTTCCCACCATGCGTGTCAAATCCTTCATTTCCAAAGCACTGCTTGTAATAACCCACCTCAGCATGACACAAGGGAGAGCCAGGGCTGCCAGATCACCCTGCTCTGCCTGCAGGGAGGCCACAGACAAGCCCCTTCCCCAGGCCACCATGTCCATGTCAGCCTGACACCTCCCAGCCACAGCATCAATCCTCTTGTCCATGTGCTCCCACAGCTCCAGAGAACCCCCAGATTTACCTTTCCAATGTTTCACAGCACGGCCTGGTTCCCACAGCCTGGTTTCTCCCCACAGGGAGGCTCCTGGGCACAGACACCACAGCTCCCACCCCAGCCAGGCTGTGCTGCCCAGAGTGGGGCTCCCTGCACCCTCCCAGTGTTACGTAGCATCCCACATCCTCCCCAGCACCTCACACCGGGGGCTGTGCTCCCCACACCGCACGGCAGGCCCGGGCACTCCGAGAGGAGCCCCGCGGGGTGCCAGCACACCCCGGCACACACATGTGAGCCTCCCCAGGGACCCCCGGCACCCGTGTCAGCTGCCAGGACCCCCAGGCCCTGAGCACCCGCCCGTGCACAGGGGCTGCCAACGAGGCCCTGGAGCCCCGAGTGCTGTCAACGCGCCCGAACTGCCCCGAGCACCCACGCGGGACGGCGGCACTGCCGGCACCCCGCGCATCCACCGCGCCCCCCGGCTCTCTGGGCACGCCGCGGGCTGACAGGCGGCTGACAGTCCCCGCTGACAGCCCATATCCCCATCCCCTCGCTCCCTGTCCCCCTCGGGCCCTGTCCCGGGGCTGGCCCCGCACCTCTCCGCCGCCCCGCACCGCCCGGCCCCGCCGGGCCCGCTCGCTCGGCCGCACCGTCACGTGACCGCGCCTCAGCTGAGCGTGGCGCGTGCGCGCGGGGAGCGCGAGGGCGAGGGGCGGGGCCGGGCGGGGATGTGGGCGGGGCCGGGCTGGGCTGTGGGCGGGGCCTGGGGGAGGCGCGGCGCTGTGGCGCCCCCTGGCGGCGGGAGGGCGGCCCCACAGCCGCGTGTGGGGAAGGGCGGGAGGGCCGGGCCTCGGACTCTTCCCCGGGTGGGGGGCGGCGGCCGGGCCGGGAACCGGGCTGGGACACGGTCTGAACACCGGTACTGGGAGGGAGATGAGGTTGTTCCGCCTGCAGGAGGCTCGGCGGTGGCTGTATCGCTGTCTACAGCTCCCTGAATGGAGGATGAAGCCAGGTGGCGTCGGGCTCTGCTCTCCAGCAACCGGAGACTTGACAAGAGGATATGGTGTTAAGCTGGGCCAGGGAATGTTTAGGTTGGACATTAGGAAGACTTTTTTCACAGAGAGAGTGATTAGACATTATAATAGGCTGCCCAGGGAGATGGTGGAGTGACCATCCCTGGGGGTGTTTAAGGAAAGACTGGACATAGCACTCGGCACCACGGTGTAGTGACATGGTGGTGTTCAGCCACAGAGTGAGGTCATGATCTTCTTCAAGGGAAGAGATCTTCTTCAAGCTAATTGATTCTGTGCTTCTGTGATCCCTGCAGCAGGGCTGTTCCTTGGGGCAAGGCCTGCAGGGCCATGCAGGTGTCAGGGTTAGAGAAGGTCATCAGGATGACCCTCAAAGCCCCCAGCATGGGCTGTGTCCCTCTATCCTCTCATCAGAAATCAGCATTTGCAGATCCCTGCCCTGCCCCTCACACGGGAACTGGCCTTGGGGCTGCTCAGCTCCACTGGCCACAGCATCCTCCACCACTGCCCCCACCCCACCACCTCCACTTCCCCCAGCTCACACCCACATCCACACTATTCACAGCAAAAAAAAAATGTCACCCCCAGGTCACCCTCAGCAACAAGAGGCACCAGCTCCATGTTCTGGTAAAAAGATTTATTAAGAACCTGCAGAACCTGCCCAAAAGGAGGTTGCTGCCCTGGCACTGAAGGGGAGCAGGGGCAGAGGGTTAGTGCTTCTCCAGGCAAAAGCCAGAGGGTCAAACAAAGTGAGTGGAGGGCACAGAAAGGCAGTGGGAGCACATCTGCGTGGTGGAGGAACACCTGCAGCAGTTAAGGCATATAAAGTGCTTGTAGAAGACCAGCCCTATCAAGGGGCTAAATAACACAAGCAGGACAGCAAGGAATGTGGGTGGCTGGTGGCACCTGGCACAGAGGAGTGATGACAGGCTCACACCCTACCCAAAGCTGCAGCAAGAAGGATGCTGCCTGCCCACATGACAGTCCCCAGTTATAGCCAGGACACCCCCAAAATAGGATCTAGGCTGCTGGTCTTCATGGTCATCTTCCAGTTATCCCATGTTCAGGATGCTGCTGTGTTTGGGTGCCTCTGCCAGCACAGGGGAAGGATACTCCCAGTGCAGCATCCTGCCTCAGCTCACTCCCAGAAGGAAAATGAGATGAGTGAGACTGGTCCTCAGCCAGGGTGTGCCCCAGCAGCTCATCACAGCTTTGTGTCCCACTCTGGAGCGAGCACAGCCATCAACCAGCAACCTCTTCTGCTGCTAGGAGTGTCACCAGCCTCTTGGTCCCCCCTAAGTGGGAATGTCCATGTGGGACTTGGGTGGCTTCCATCCTCTTGTGTTCCTGATGTTTGCCACAGGAGGGGAATGGGAAGGTGCCTTCACAGGTGCCTCATGCCACCGGGCTGGTTGCCCATGCAGGACAGGGATGCAGCAACAGCAGATTCAAAGCTACTGTGTGGGGACAGGTCTCCTGCAGCCCCTTTGAGGACACTTCTGCAGAACAGTCCCCGTGCTCAAGCCAGAGATGGTGGGAAGCAAGGACACCTTCTCCAACTAGTGCTGCATCCCTCCAGCCTGCCCCAGCACTCCCAAACACTCTCTCATCCCCACAGACTGCCCCAAGAAATACTGCTTTTCCCTGGAATGTTTTTGTCTAAAATTGCCCTGATAGGATTAAGAAAAAAAAAATGGATTAAAAAATAACAACCCCAGGTCATGCTGGGCTTAGGCTCCAAGGCCATCCTGTCCAGGCAGGAGACACCCTGGTGATGGGTTTGGGGACAGCAGAACAGCCAAAGGGGCCTCTCTGGGTGTAGCAGAGGAGGAGGCACTGGGGAAGGGGGACAGGGGCTGCCTCCTCCTGATAGCAGGAGGGATGGACCCACAGGGATGGGTTGGGACAGGATGGGGTGCAAGTGGATGGGATGGGACAGGGGACCAAGCTGGTGGGGACAGGACAGTGTCCCAGCCCTCAGCGGGAGTGCAGGGAGAAGGCCAGTTTGACACAGCTGAGCTCCTCCCCACCATTGCTGACCACCACTCGCACACGGTAGTTGCCATTGGTCATCCAGGAAGGGAGTTCCACATCAGGCACATCAAAATCACTGGCTGGCAGGGAGTAGGAGCCCTATGGAGAGAGGGGACAGATAGGCAAGAGGTCAGCCAAGAGCCCAGCCCAGCACCAAAGGGCACCGTGTACCCACTGGCCGTGCGGGGACTCGGCCGTACCGCTTTGAAGGGGCAGTGGCAGGGGATGCCGTAGGTCAGCAGGGGCTCCGGGCAGGGCGTGCCGGGCGGGATGAGCTCATCGAGAATGCTGCAGACATCGTCGTAGGTGCAGCTGCCCAGCTGGTCGATGCAGGGCAGCTGGATCCAGAGGTCACCCAGTGCCTTCTCTACCACCAGCGCTGCCTGGAGAGAAGGTGTTCAGTACCGGCACAACCAGCAGGGGCACCCACAGCTCCTCACCAGCCAACTCCCTCAGCTCCTGATCATGCAATCCTTGGGATGTCCATGTAGTCACTGAACACCCTCCTGCCTCCCCCTCCTGCTTTCAGTTCCTCTCAACCTGCAGCTTCTCTTCCTCCAACCTCAGTCTGACCCCTCAAGTTAACACCACCAACATCTCACATGCTCATCTTCCCCTCTCCTCTGCCTGTCCCAAAACAGGGTGCTCCCATCCTGCAGCTCTGGCTCCACACTCCCCCAGCACTCGCCCCATAGTCACAGGCCCAAACAGACACCACAGCATTGCTCAGGACAGCCCATGCACACTGGACAAGAGACATGTTCTGTCTCATTCCAAAAAACTTCCTAAGTGTTTCAGGGCAGCTGGCATGGCCCAAGGCTCCCAGAGCAGTGCTGTGGCATGTCCTTGGAGGGAGCAGCCAGGTTGGCTCCTAGAAAACAAGTGCTGCAGTGACCTCCAGAAGGACCCACAGCACTTGCGTTTCACTTCCATCCCGGAGCCATTACATCACCAGGACATGAGACAACTCAGGTGGTTTCTGTCCTAGGGACAAAGTTGGGAGGCTCTCACTGCTCCCACCAAAGGTCTTCCCATGCCCACTGCCCTGTTCTGGCTTACAGAGCCCAGTGTGCTCACCCCTGCACCTCTCTGCACCTCACTCCTCAAGGGCTGCTCATTCCTGTACCCAGTGACAGGCATTTCCCATCTGCCAGTGGTTTGGGGAAGCTCTGCCCTCCCTCACCACACAGAGGCACATCTGGCACTTACCTTCAGAGGGGAAGCCATGGTCTTGCCACTCTTGACAGCTGCGCTGACACGCAGGTTCCCCGGGATGCTGATGGGGTCAGGAGCCACAGAGAGGCTCTGCAGCACCACGGGGTCCCTCTTGTCACCACAGTTCTCCCAGGCAAAGGCACCAACCTGCAGCACCGAGGGACAGGAGGAGTTAGAGGCAGGTCAAGCCCTGCCTTGTGTTTGCAGGAGGTTTATCCAGAGCTGCACCTCTGACCCCTGCTAAACATCTGCTCACAAAGAGCCAGAAAATGACCTTGAGCCACTTCAAATGCCAGTTCTTGAACTCCCAGCTCTCCAAGGCTGAGGACATTGTAGCAACCCTCTGTCCGTGTGCCTCTGCATGTACTTTACACCCAAAGAGGATTACCAGGCTGCAATTTCCGAACTTGCCTCAGCTCTGCCTCCAAACACTTCACATGTGACCAAGACAAGATGCATCCTTCATGCCAAGGGCACCAAGCAAGGTGTGTGGGGACAGGCCAGAGCAAGTTGGGACCAGGTGGTGGCTGTGCTGTCCAGGTGGATGCTGGGCAGGGGTCTGGGGATCCCCTTGGAGGGGCTGTGGGGTCGGCACAGCCTCTCTCCTCATCCAGGACCAGCCCTGCTGTTGTGAGCCCTCATCCACCAGCTCCAGCCATCTGGTTCCACATAGGAGCAGGAATCACACTTGGGGATCAGGTGAGCCGGGCTCATCTTCTGCCTGGTACACCCCAGGGGCCTGATCCTGAGCTATAAATGAGTACAAATCCTGAGCACAAATGAGCCAGGGAAGCAACACTGGGACAATGAAAATCCACGTTAGGAGATGTCACCCGAATGAGGGACATCACTTATGAGTCTTGTCTGAGTTAAGAGTCATGCTGGGACATCTCCCCTGTTTCCTACAAGTCCCACCAACCCCTCCAGCCACCACCAGTAAAGACTCTCCGATTCAAAGGAGGAGGGATAGCAGCACTTGTCTGCAACAGCCACCTCTGAGCCTGCCAGAGGCAAGTGGTGAAGAGACCAGCTCCAGCTCCCTCCCCGAGCAGGTTTGGCTGGAGCATCCCGTGTGCCCGTGGCATGACGTGGGGCTGTCCCTGCCTGCTCGCAGCCGCAGAACCGGTGGAGGCTGTATTGCCTGGTGCCACACGGCAGCCCCAGCGGGCACAGCGCAGCCCACGCAGCTCAGCAGCCCATCCCACCGTCCTGCTCGCCCGCCGGGAGCAGCCCAGGGCAGGACACAGGGCTCAGGACAAGCCGGGACAAAGGTAGGCTGCACCCCAACACTGAGCAAGAGCTGGGAGCCCCCAGCCCGAGGGTCTGCAGGCAAAGAGTCCCCAGCGGGCTGAGCATCAGTATGGGGCTGCAGACTGCTGCCCGCCGGGCCCCCTCCAGCCTTCCCAACAGGTTCTCCTTCCCTCGGACAAGCGCAGCTTTCCTGGAAAAATAAATTGTGGTATTTCCCTCCACACCGCGTGAGAGTTGCACGTGGTAATCGCCTGTGTCTTAATCAGCGCGTATTAATGAGCCCGGCCCAGCACTCCGTGGGAATCGGGAAGAACCCGGGCTGGAAAAGACTCATGGAGCAGTAAAATGAGAGCCGGGAGACGCTCAGCCGAAGGACGAGGCCGCTGGGTTTGTGCGCTGAGAAGTAAACACTGGATCCCTCTGGCTCCGAACTGCCCCCAGCCTCCAGCCCTGCTCCCCAGCGCGGGGGGCTGCGGGGCCCCCACTCCCCTGCACAGCCACAAACACCAGCGACCTTCCACCCTGACGGGACTGGAAATGCTTCTGGTCTCCTGCAATCCCAGCGGGATGACGGAGTCCTCCCCCTCTCCGCCCCGCCGAGTCCCCCCAGCAGCCCCCTCCGTGCCCGAGAGATGCGGGGTGCGGGGTGCAGGATGCGGGGTACGGGGTGCGGGATGCGGGGTACAGGGTGCAGGGTGCAGGGTCCCCTCTCACCTTGCTGAGCCGGCGGGCCCCGCTGCGCTCCACCAGCAGCTGCGGCCCGGCGAGCGCGGCCGGGACGAGCTGCAGCGCGCACAGCGCCAGCGCCAGCCCCGAGCACAGCATCCTCCGGGAATCCTCCGGGAATGCGCCGGGAACGGTCCGGGATGGCTCCGGGGAGCTGCTGCGAGCGGCGGAGAGGCGAGCGGAGCGCAGGGACCTCGGCGGGACCGGGCCGGTCTATGAAGCCCTGGGCAGAGGGGATGAACCCTCTCTCCGAGCCCGGCCCACCTCCCGATTCCCCTCCCTCCCCCGAGGACGCTCACATTTTCCCTTCCCCTTTTGCTTTTTTTTTTTTTTCCCTCCCTTCCCCGGTTTCGCTGCCAAGCGCAGGACTGGACTCGCAGGGATGCTGGGACGGGAAGCGCCGCTTTCCCAAGCTCCCAGAGCGGGGGGCGGGGGCCGCATCCACCAGCCTGGGGCGCACACACATCACCCGCTCCGGGGGGGGAAGCACGACCGTGTCCCCACCACCACCCGCCCCTCCACCCAGGGCTGCGGCTGTGCGAGGGTCGACTCCCTCTGGTCAGTACCCGGGACCCCCAGGCTCCCCCCGCGCTCGGCACAGGGCAGGTGGCAGCTGAAGAGCAGAGATATTTGAGATATTTCAGATATTCCAGACCCTCGAAGCCAATGGGTATGAGCAGGGGGGAGGAGGGGACGCTTGGCATCGGGTAGCCCCTGGTTGGGCGGTTTGCCACAGTACCCCCCCCCACCCGTCTGTCTAAAATTCTGGATTTAACATCCCCTCTTCCATCCCTACCCCCTGTTTTGGGGATCATTTTCCAGACAGAGCTGCCCCGGGCACCCCCATCATGCTGGAATGGTCACACGGGTACCCCCCCACCCCATCAGGATGGCACAGTAACATGGATTTTCCCATATATTTCGGTGGACAGATACTTTTATCCTGCAGAGGGGACTGAGCCAACTGAGCACACGGGACACAAGTGTGGCAGGTCCCAGACCTCCCCCCCTGCCACAAGCACGGTCAGGAGACCCTTCCCCGGAGTCAGCTCTGCTCTCACTTGCACACAGACACTGCTTGGCCTCCCCATATTGCTCCCAGCCCTGGGAAGGGTTGCCTGGCTTGTCCAAACCCCCCGTCTCAGCTCTATTTTTAGCCTTTCGTCCTTATTTAGCAGCGAGGCCGGGCGGGAGCGTGCAGGCAGGGCGTGGGAGCAGGCAGGGGACGCGGGGGATGCTGCTGCCCACCCCGAGCCCGCAGCGACAACTGCGCCGCTGATCCACTGCCGAGGCTTAAGGGTGAGGAATAAATAGCCCGTTCCTCCCACCCGGGAACGGAGCGGAAAGTTATCCCCTGGGATTAGTTTTCACTTTGAGGCTCTGGAGCAGCCGGAGGACAGGGATAAGGATAGGGATACACGGGGAGAGGCACGGGCACAGAAGGAGCATTGTATTTGGAGTTAGGAGGGGAGCGGAGCCCCTCACCTCGAGGCCCTGGTACCACATGCTTTTCTGCTTCTCACAGCCACGGCGAGTGAAGGTTTCACTTCCCTGTTCCCATCCTTTCCCACTTCATTTTGCCATGGGGAGAAAAAAGAGAATAAAAAACTGCAAGAACAGGTTAACCCACATCATTTTGCTTGGAAAAGCACAGGCAGGGACAGGAATGACCTGAAATCGTTGCACTACCTCAAGGCAGAAGTATGTGTGACCTAAATTCCCACTAAAAGAGCCTGCGACTTTTTTGGGGCTCCAACACGTGTGAGAACTCCTCCAATTCAAAGGGTTTTTCAGCTATTTCACACATGCAAAATCGAGTCACGAGGTCTCAGCAGACCTGGCTAAACACCTTGGATTTGCATTGAATAAAAGCAGCCAGCACTTCATTACCTCTCATTTAGAAAAGCAAACAGATTGCAAATGATGAGCAGGGCCGAAGGGTGTAACCACGACCACTCTCTGTCCATCGCTTGGGCTGCAGCTCTACCAGGCATCACCACAGGCCAGCTCATCACCCAAAAACCTTCCGGCAAAATATCCTCCACCTCTCTTTTTGGGTTTTTTTTTTCCAGACTGGGTTTCTGAAAATAAGATATACAAACAAGAAAAAAAAAAAAAAAATTACCCCATCTGCACTCACAGAACCGCTCTGCAAACAGAGCATGCAGAGCTGGCCCTGGCACTTGGCACTGGCACTGCCTTGTACCCATCCTGTTGCGCCCAGTCCTTACCAGCTGGAACCAGAGAGAGAGAGCCACAAGAGACACTCAAACAGTTTGCACAAATGCTTTTCTTATCCATAAGCTTTGGCAAACACTTTAAATGACCATTGGTACAAATTAACTCGACTTTCCAGCTGTTATCCCATTTACGGCAATTCAGCCAAGCATGTGATAAAGCCTCCTCGTCTCACTTTTCTAGACAAAACCCTGGAGATGTCTCCAGCTGCTGTCATTCCTGGGAAGAGATCAAGATAACACCAAAAAAAGACATTAGGGCAAACTTCAAAACAAGCTGAAGCTGCCTCAGGTGGGGCCACCACACCACCTCTGCTTTCCTGTCTTTGCCTGGGCAGAAATCCCCTCATGTCCACAGCCCCACTTTTCTCCAGGCTGCTACATGCAGCCTCCAGGCCCTTGTGCTCCCCAGATCCCCGGGGTGCTCTGGTTACCCCTAGGATGCCATGGAAAGCCCCTGCTGTGCTCAAAAGCACCTGAACAGAGCAGTTTCTGGCTGTTTAAGTGCTGTTCTGAAAAAGGAACAAGTTTTCAGTGTATTGGGGCAGAGGAGGATAAAGCAGGGCTGAGATGACAGACCTGTCTGGCAGGCACGTATCCCATGCAGTTTCCACAGGAAAGGTTGGAGAAACTGAGGAATTGCTAAAATCAAGCTAGAATAAGAGAGCTTTGGGGTAGCACAGGCAAAAAGGTGGGCAGCCTCAGAGATGCACCCACGGGCTGAAGGGAAGATGAAACATGGTCTGGGCAGTTGTGTCTCCAAAAGTCAGTGATCTCTGGAAGCAGAGGGTTGTCACCCCAGAGCCTGCAGCAGAGCCTGGGGATCGGGGTGCTGGGGCTGGCCTTGCTGCACAGGCCCCTCCCCAAGCCCCAGTTCTGCCCTGCTGGCTCGATGCCTTAGCCTAATGTGCCCAAACTGTTTTTTCTCCCCCATTGTCAAGAGAAATCCTGCCTGGAGCCCAAATTTGTGGCACGGGGACATCCCCAAGCACTCCCTCAGCACCCCACAGTTAAAAGCAGAAGTTTCCATAAGCACATGTGCAAACTACTGGACCTTTGTGCACCAGCAGGACGTGATGGCAGCTGGACAGACTCCTCATCAGCTGCCCACACAGTTGCTTCTCTTTGCAGCCACGGCCCCAGCGATTCAAATTCAGCCTGGAAATGTGCTTTGTGCTTGCCTCTGTAGGCCTTCAGTCTCTGAAGTCTGGACCGGGATTTTTAATTAACCCTGGAAAGGTGGAGACCAGCACCTTGCACTTTTATCCCACAAACGATCTACTCAGCTAAATAAGTACTCTCGTGTAGGGAAGGAGACTTGCCCCACTCTGAAGTGCTGGGAGAGATAAGAACTGAGACGCTCTCGGTGGTTTCTGAGCAGTTAAAGCTGATGCCAGAAGCTGCCGTGACTCACAAAACTTCACTCAGGTTAAGCAGCACCCACCCAAGAGCACGCAGGCAACTGGTCCCACCAGTCCCCAGGAGACTTGGGGCAGTGTGGGCCTGCCCCTCGCCTTCCCCACCCTCCCATCCAAGTGCTGTTTCACAATTTCCCCCGTCCCAGGGTTACCAGGGCAGAGAAAAACACCTCCGAGTCAAACGTGACAGGACGACCAGACACCTCCACTCCCTCGCTGCCCAGGCGAAGTGCCAAGGTGTTGGCATCCCCAGAGCCGCAGGCTGCTTGGACTTCTCCCAGGGGATATTTGGAAAATGTCAGAATAGAAACTTGTTGACAAAAACTTGCAATGTTTCCATACAGGCATGGCCTCGTGACCAGGTTCAAACACTCCTATTTCAGCAGTTCTGGGGAGCACTTAATTGGTTTTCAGGTCAAAATGTGTGGTCATTCGGAAATGCATAAAAAGATAATTTTAAAAAGAGCGTTTAAAAAAAAATCATCAAAATCAAAACATTTGGAAGAACCTGCCTTTTCTCACATTATTTTTTTAGATGGGACACTTTCAAATCTGTGTGTTTACCTGCGTGTTCAGGACCCATTTCCAAAGTGTAGGATTTCCTCCTGGAAAAGGGCACCCTGGCTCCAGGCCCAGCCTTTGGGGTGTTTGTGATGCTCAAGAGAAGGGTTGCCAGGGTGCAGTCCCTCAGGCAATATGGATCACACGGAAAGCCCTCTCCAGCCAGCACAACCACCCCCAGAGCAGAGCTCCTGCCAGGAGAAACACCCCGAACCCACCACTTCTCCACAAGTACCCCCACATAAGCTGGTACTTGAGGGGGTGATGGCAAAAGCCAGATGGATTCTGCTTTCTCACCCTTATCCCTGCTCCTCAGGGGGCTGGGGTGGGTTCAGCAGTGGAAGCCCCTGAGCAGCTGGTCCTGCTCCCACCCCAGCCCTGGTGCAGGGGTCCTGTTCCCCTTTCTCCTCGCCCAGGAGAGGACACCTCCAGCGCTGGGGTCCTGCTTCCCTTACCACACACCCATCGGAGCATCCTCATTGCAGGGACACGTGGGACAGAGCATTCCCCAAGCACCCCGGCCCAGGGCGGGGACACCCCGGGGTGGAGGGGGCCCAGGGCCAGCCCCGGGGGCGGGCAGGCTGCGGACGGGGGCCCTGCCCGCGGCTCGGGGGTGCAGAGCACCCTCTCCCGGCGCTGCCTGTCAGCAGCTGCCGGACTTTTTATTACTTTTTTTTTTTTAATTATTTTTTTTTTCTGCCTGCCAGCTGGGGCGGCTCATCCCGTCCCGTCCCGTCCCTGCCCGGTGCCGCTCGCCGGGGGATGCCGCGCCCCGCGCCCCGCGGCTGAGCGAGCGGGTCCCGCCGGGGCTCCATGGGCTGCACCGGCAGCGCCCTGCGCTGCTGCCCCGTCGGAGCCGAGGTAGCGGCTGCGGGGGATTTGGGGCTGGGATGGGCTGGGCTTCTCTCGGGGTCGGGGTTCGCGTGGGGTCGGGGCTCCGTTGGGGTCGGGCTTGTCGTGGGACCGAGCGTGCACGTTGTCGGAGTCTGATGGAGTTGGGGTTCGCGTGGGGCTGATGTTTGCTGGGAGTTCCGCTTGCACGAGCGGTGTTGGGGACAGCCGGCGTGGGTTCCTCCCTGCCCCGGGAGCGGCGGGGCCGGGCGGTGTGGCTGTCCCCGGCTGAGCGGGACCCCACCGGCATCGTGGTGGGGGAGGTGGCGGCGGGGACAATGAAAGCTGGCAGCCACCCGCCCGCCTGCATCCCCCTGTGCTCTCCTGCTTCTCCCCAGGCTCACCCCGACATTCTATAATTAAGGGGGTGCAGCATCTGGGATGATGATACCTGTTGGAAATGCTGGTCCCAGAGAAGACAGGGATGGGTTACCCCAGGTAGACTTCTGCCAGTCTCCCACAGCATCCTCCATCGTCCCAGAGGTTGTGTCCCCTTGTGCTGAAGGCATCACTCCTGTAGGGGAACACTCCTGGAGGGGAACACTCCGAGTCCCCTCAGATCTCAGCACATTGCTCTGTACTGAAGATCTCCTTGGCTAGGTCTGAAATTATCTGCTGATTGTTATTGTCATTATTATTGTAATTATTTGATGTGCTCATGCTGCCCCAGTGCCACACCATTGACCTCGGGAGGTGTTTCTGCTGTCGGATGTGCTGTGTTTACTGATATTGGGTGTTGTGATCACTGGAGGGTGGCAGGGGAAGGAGGGGAGGCAGAAAGGCCCCGTGGTGCTGCCGTGCCCCCAGCATGGGTGGCCCTTTGCAGATCCAGCTGTGAGAGTCCAGCCACCTGGGACCACAGAGGCCACTGCTGGATGTGTGGGGGGAGCAGGCACGGAGCTCACACAGCCCTGCAACCAACAAGTGCCTTTATTTACAGCACTTGCAGGCTTGGTCTCTTCTCCACATCATGGAAAAAATCCCACTCTTGCTATGTCATAAGATCAGATATTTCTGAGCTGTTTTGTGACTCTGAGAGCTCTCAAGAATGGGCATAGGACAGGAAGAAACAACAGCCCCAAGGCTCCAGGTGTTGAGAGCCCCACATTTAGCGAAACACGGAAATTTGTCATTTGCCTGCAGATGCCTCCCTTCCTGCACTTGCCTGCTCTTGAGCTCCTCTGCACAGCCCTGTGTCACTGCTCCCCAACAGTCATTATTCATAAAACAGCCCTGCTGCCGTGACTGAAAGTCATTCTGAAAGTAGCGCTTCAAATCCCCGTTATGGCTAAAAGGCATAAGGGCAGGCGTGGGGCCACTCCTGCCCATGTTGTCATCTCCAGAGTGCCAAAAGGCAGGATGGGAGACCTTCACCTCCCCCTGCTGATGGGTGGACTTGCAGATTTGGTCCCTTGAGGCTGCTTGTGGTTAGGGGAGACTTCAAACCTCAGGGGAAAGCCCAGCCAGAGGCCACGTGCAGATCAAGGGTTTGGGGACTCTAATGGGGCTGGGGGCTGCAGAGGCTTTTGAGGCCAGTCCCAGGTTTGAGGTGACCTTGAGGAGCTGTTGCTGGGCTGGGTGGATGACATACCAGGAGCCACTGTGTGCCCTGGGGGAGGTGCCTTGGCAGCCTCATCCCTCCCTGGCACCAGTCTGCGGGCAGCAGGGTGATAAGGGAGGCACAGAGAGAACCCAGCCCTGAGCTACGGGCGCTGTCCCTGGGGTTTCCTTCCCCTTCGGCTCCATCCACCCGTGCCTGGCCACTCACGGTCACCGCTCCTGTGACCTGGCGTGAGAGAGGCCAAGCTGCCTTCCCAAAAGGTCAGAGCTGAGATTTGGCCGCCTTCCAGGGCTGGGGAGAATTTATTTTGAAGTGCTAGGAACTGAGGTAGCACTAGGAGTCAGGGAGGGGTCAGAATGCAAAACTCGGGGCTGTCAACAGTGTGAAGTGTTTTCCTACGGTCTTCGGCACAGATCTGACTGTAGGAGAGGTGATAATCACCTCCTAACACAACCATCACCATCACTGGAGGAAAGACAGCAGCAGGGTTAAAGACAGGTCCTACAGACCTGTGCCAGCATTGCTGTGGCAGCACTGAGCATCTGCTGCAGGGCCTGGGAGGTGTCACAGTCATGGACCAAATCCTGGCCCCCTTCTCCACAGCCACAAAGCAAAGCCTCCTCCCCAGAAGCAGAATCAGGATTTAAATACTCATTTCCTGACTCTTTGTGATTTCCTTTGCTAGGTTACATGGTTGAATTGCTTAATGTACTTGTAAAACAGGAAAAGAGGAAGAAAAATAGAGCCCAAAACCACACCTCACGCTAAGAGCTGAAGCAGAGGCTGCAGCCACCTCGGCTGCCCACACTGTGCCAGCTGCTCTGCCCTGGTGCTCCCTGCCCCAGCACCCTTGGAGATGACTCAGGTCCTGCTGGAAATCCCTGTTAATCCATCCATAAACATTTCTGCTCCAGACTATTAGAAATATTTAGTTCTAGGAATGTAGATACTTTTGGTTTTTTCATAGCTGGAAGGTATTTTTGGCAGAGGTTTCCCAGACCTTACAGGATAAGCTACACTGTGGATGGCCCCCACCTGCAGGATGTATCAGGCTGCTTCTTCCCCTGGCCAAAGCTGTTCCAGCTGGAGCAATTCCCAACCTGCTCCTTCCACACAGAGGATTCCAGGATGATTTTCCAGCTCTCCAAAATGCACCAGGCGATACCAGAGGTTCGAGTGCCACAAAGTTTCTCTGGAAGTGACAGCGGAAAGTCCCTCCATATTTCAGAGCTTTCAGCCAAACTTTGCTGTTCACCCCAGAGGTGGAGCTTTTATCCTAAAGGACAATTGAGTGCTTATGACTAAAATAAGTTCTAAACGCTATTTTTAATTGCTCCTAGAGATAGGAAAGTGCCTCACTCATAGCCTCAGGGCAAGTATTTAGATTTGTCTGTTGATGCTGGTGAGCCTGTTGCTTCCTTCAGCTATTTCTGAGTTCAGTGCAGGTGTCTCAAATCATCTTCCTTTAGAGACTGAGGGGCTCTGAGGTCCCATCCTGCTGGATTTGGTGTGTGGGAGAGAGGTGAAGATTCCCTGTGTCTGTGCTGGGGACATGGCCTGTGCCATGGGGGTGACCAGCCCTGGGCTCTCTGTCCTTAGGCATCACTTTTGCCAGTGAGCAGGACAAATGCAGCAGAGGTGGCTTGGTTTGGGGGTTTGGGGTCCCTCCTGGAGGTGGTGACAGAATCCTGCTCTCAGCTCTGCTGAGATCATCCAAAACCCTTGAGGTCTGTGTCACCCCCCTGTGTCAGGAGGGTCCCCCTACCCACCCTTTGCTTTGTTGCAGTGAAAAAAAAAGGGGGGGATATGGGATGTGGGTCCAGGGGATGAGGCCTTTTGGGACTCCTGTGATGCCCTCAGGACTGCAGAGCCTCGACTGTCTCATTCACCTCTCCCCTTGCCCCCCATCCCCCGACAGGACATGGGCATGTTAAATCCCAGGGAGATGCACACTGGCAATGAGGTGTGTCAGGGGACAGGCGGGGATTCCTGGGGACACTTTGCAGTCAGGTGTGCCAGGATTCAGCAGCCTCCCAGGGCACCCCACGCTTTCAGGGTGAGCTGTATGGACAAGGAGAACAAGCCCCGTGAACTCTGACTGCCGGGCGCCTCCTCGCCCCCTCGCCTGGGCCACGTTCAGCGCCGCGGCTGCTCATGCCATAGAAGGGAAGATAAAGCCGTGGCTTCCCAGAGGCTTGGAGCTCTCCTGCTCTCTGGAACTGCGCCTCCCTCCAGCTCCAGAAGGGGGGCTGCAGGGGAGGCGGGGACAAGGACGTCTGTTTGCTTTCCCTTGCTTTTTTCCCAAGCCAGGCTCCCTAATCCGGGCTGTGTTTGGCCACCGTGCGCGGGGCCGAGCCGGGGAGCGGCGGCACAGCGGGTCCCGGCTCCCCGCAGGCAGCAGGGCTGCTTTCCTCAGGGATCGCTGGTTTTAGGGGCAGCAGAGCAGGCAGCAGGGCTGCTTTCCTCAGGGATCGCTGTTTTTAGGGACATCTCTGCAGGGGGGCTAGAGAGCAGCAGCGTGTCTTCAGGTGTATTTTCCCACCCCTCTCACACATCCATCATGCCCTAAGCAGAAGCTCAGCTCAGTGATGGACATCAGGGACCAGATTTGCCCTGCACCAGCGAGGCCGAGCCCTGAGAGCCTGCGAGCTTTCCTTCCATCTTTCAGCAACTGATAAAAATATATCCACTCTTTTGGTTTTATTTTTTTTCCCCCCCTCCAAATGACTAAATTAAACCCATGCAGGGCTGGAAGGCATCCCACGGAGCTGTATTGCTGGAGGCAGCTCCCGGCTCTGTGTTATCTCAGCGCCGTGGCAGCAGTGGGAGCGTGCGGGAGCGCGGGGCCGTGCAGCGCATTCCTGCGCTCCTGAGGTCATTGCTTGGCCGCCGCCTGCTCCCGCCTGCTGCCAGCCCTGCACAGGGGCTCCATCGCCTCTGATTTATGGTTATTTTTCATTTCTCACTCCAGCCCCAGCTGTGCCAAAGCCCATCTGTGTAAGGCCCTGGCGGAGCTGTGTGTTTGGGGCACTGCAAGGTGCCAGGGACCAGAGTGAGCTGAGCATCCCGGGACAGGAGGAGGGTGGCAAGGGAGTGCCAAAGCTGGAGGCCTGCCAAGTGCTGCCTGCTCTCCCCCACCAAATGTTTTGCTGCTGGAGCCCATTTTGCACCAGCACCATGTCAGTGGGATGCTGTGAGCACACCCCAGGTTTTCCAGCTGAGTGCTACATGGTGAACTGTCTGGGATGCAGGGAAATGGCACCAGCTCAAGGCTGCCTGATGGGCAGTACAATCACACCCATGGGTGCTCAGGGCTGGGAGAGGGCACGGGGCTGGGGAGGGACCACTGATCCCCAAGGATCTGTGTCATAGCAGAGCTGATGCAGGCTCAGTGCAGGGTGTTCTCTGCCTGCAGCCACCTGCCCCTCTCTGTTCCCCCCTGCTCCAGCCCCCTCTCTCTCTGCCAGAGACAGCTAAAAGCCCAGCAGCAGAGGGGACCAGCTTCCCAGGAGCTCTCGGCCTTGAAGACAGAGAATGGTGAGCAAAAAATGCATTTTCTCCCTGCTTTGCTTTCTCAGAGTGATAGTAAGGAAGAAGTGGACAGGCCCCAGCATGGCACCAGGGAGGTGGGGATGATGTGGGTGCATGCTTGTGCAGGAGGGCAAACTGAGCATCCCAGAGGCAACAACATCCCCTCCTCTCAGTCAGACAAGTCATCCCTAGAACAGGAATCCTGACAAACTCTGTGTCCTCTCTGAGCCTGCCAGCACCATCCCAATTAGTTAGACCACTGAGATGGAGGGAGGTACCTCTCCAGTGGGAAGAGGACAGTGCTGAACCTGGCCCATGGCACTGGCAGGTTCAGCTACCCAGGATGTGCAGGCAGCCCGGACAGCAGGAGGCAGGCAGTGCTGTTCCAGCTGTGTTTGTCTTGCAGCCAATGCCTCCCTGCTTCCTGAGGATGGGGAGAAGGCAGCACGGCCAGAGGAGTGGACAGACAGTGCGAGATTCCTCCAAGGCCAGGAGGAGGAGAAGGAGCAGCTGCAGGATGCTGGCCAGGCAGGCACTGCGAGCATCTCCCAGGACACTGAGATCCAGGTCAGCTGGAAGGACTGGTGCAGCTGGAGGCAGCAGCTGGGTGTGGAGCATGTCACCAGCCAGGTCTTCCCTGGCACATGCTGGGTGGGGCTCTCCAATTTCTGGGAGAAGAATGGGTTTAAGACAGGGTGAGGAAGCCCAGAGCAGTGAAGCTCTGCATCCCTTACACTGGGATTTCTTATCCGACTGCTTCCCAGGTGGAAAAGAGAAAAGAGCTGGAGCTGAAGGAACAGCTTGATGCCCTGAGGAGAGAGCACACGGAAACCCTGCAAGGTGAGTGCCAGGGCTCCCTGCACTCCCCTCCCCTCTCCCTGCTACTGCCAGTGTCCCTCTGGCTGCCTGTGGGGTCACTGGGATGCTGTTCCCTGCTCTCCAGCACTGTGGGGCTCAGGTGGGGCCTGTCCCAATGTCCCCACACTGGTGGCACTCAGCTCATGTTCCTCCACAGAGCTCCAAGGAGCACATGAGCAGGAGAAGCTGCTGCTGACAGAGTCCCACCACAGGTCTGAGGCAGCCTTACAGGTACCAGCAGAGAAATCCCTGGGGAGGGGGGGCTTGTGGAGGGCTTTAGGACCATCTGCTGGTTCTGCCATGGTGCCCCACATTCTTCAGTGGCCACCTCAGTCCCTGGTGTGCTCATGGACCACACCAGCTCCTCCAGCCCTGGTGTTATTTGGGTACCATAGCCCCGCAGTACCCAGACTCAGAAAGAAATCCCAGATACCTCTCATTCTGCTTCTTCCCTGGTTCTCCTAGGAGACAATTCAGGCACTGAATTCCCAGCTGAAATCCTTCCAGGAGAGGATGAAGCGGGTGGAGGAGTCCCTCCTGAGAACAGACTACAAGAAGCACATCCAGGTGCAGGGAGGGGTGTCAGGGAGGGGACCTGCTGTGGGGTGCTGACCCAAAGCCAAGGGTGGGACTCTGATGGACCCTGGCAGGGTGGGGCTGGAACCAGGGGGGAGCACAGGACATCTGAAGGGGGCAGAAAAGCCTGTCCTGGGGAGGTAAACACGAGTGATGGCCCTGCAGGAGCACGGGAGCCCCAGCCCCTTCTGGGAGCAGGAGCTGGAGAGCCTGCACTTCGTCATCGAGATGAAGAATGAGCACATCCATGGCCTGGATAAGAAGCTGCTGCACCTGGAGACAGTGGTGGGTTGAAAGGGGGGGTCACAGTTGGGCTTTTCTCTTTTCAGCTGCTCTACCCACCTAAATTCTGCCCAGAAACTGCAGCTGGAGCAAGGGTGGATGGAGCCCATTTCCTCTCTTGGCGTGGGGAGGGGATGTGGGAGCAATGCCCCCAGGCCAGAATTTCACCCAAAAATGGGGTGGCAGGGGGCTCAGAAGTCCTTCCCAGCTCTCTCCTCACCCTCATACCTCCTTCCAGGAGGAAAGGAACCTTCTGCTGGAGGAGAGGGTGAAAACTCTCCAGCAGGAGAACGAGGACCTGCAAGTTCGCACCCAGAACCACCTGGTCATGGCAAGGTGAGCGCTGGTCCCGCCCTCGGTACACGGGTGGCATCTCCGATGCGGGGACAGGTGGCACTGCAGGAACACCTGACAGCCTGCGGTGCCACCGGGGGCTTTGCAGGGAGCAGAGGGGCTGGAGGGCACTTTGCCCGGCGGTTTCTGCAGCCTGTGCCCTCTCTGCCCGCAGGCAGCTCTCCGAGGAGCTCCAGGCCGCCCGCGGGGCGCTGGAGAAGGAGGCACAGCTGCTGGATCAGACTCGCCGGGAGAAGGAGGAGCTGCTGTACCGTGTGCTCAACACTGGGGACAGCACCCCCTTCCCCGTGGCTGCTGGCGAGGTGCCCCTCATCGCCACGTAGCACCGGCGGCACCGTGCGCTGCCGGGGGACTGCCGGGGCTTCCCTGCAGCCCTGTGAGCCCAGGGCTGCTCTCATAGTGCCCCCCAGTCGGGGCAGGGCTCCGGGCTGGCCGAGCCCTCGGGGCGCCTCATGGACCGGAGTGACGGAGCATTTCACGGGACACTTATGCCGGCATTGCCCAGCCCGAGTGGGGCTGCAGAGGGACTCTGCCTCCCACCCGTGCAGTACCTGCACCCCTTCCTCTGGTGAGGGGCTGTCTGGTGGTGAAAGGGGTCAGCCAGAACATGCAGACTTGCATTGGGCCGGATCTGACCCAGCGCTTGGCTCTGAGTATAAACAGCACCAGTGCTGCGCCAGGGCATGAGGACAACGAGGAGGCCACTAGGACAGGATGGGGACAAGCACTGGGAGGATGAGGAGGGCACTGGGGACATGGTGTTAACCTCAGCAGGCAGGGCTCCCACCCATGCCCTCCTATTCCCATCACCTCCTGCACCTTCAGCAAATGTCTGCCAGGTACTGCTCCTGCAGCTCAGGCATGTCCCAGCTCACTGCCACGAAGACCCCAAGCCCTACTTGCTGCCCATCAGCAGCACCACCAGTCCCATCTTCTCCCCCAAAAGCTGGACAGAGGCTGGAGCTGCACAGTCAGGGAGCAGAGCATCTTCCCAGGGTGTATCAGGCTTTGGCAGGTCACGTCCTTCTGCTCCAGCCAAGGCATCCTCATCAGGAAAGATGCTGCCAGCACGGCTGGGGGTCAGGGCCAGATGCACACGAGCACTTTTCCCTGGGTGCACGAGTGTGGTGGGAGTCACTGCTCTTCTGGGGCTGTCACAGGCCTGTCCCCTCCCCAGGGCTGTTTAGCCAGGGCTGTATGTGTGTCTGTGTGTGTGTGTGTGCTGCTGGCTGTAAGGATTACAAATCTGTAAGCAGCAGCAGCCTCAGGAATCCCATGTCAGTGGTTTGGGGGACTGGTGCAGGAGTGTCTGAGAGTGGGGCTGTGTGCTCCACACCCCACACAGAAGGGGAAGGGTGGGAGCTGGCACCACAAACACTCAACAAGGAAGCTCCAGATGAGGCCCTTAAGGCCAATCCCCATTCTCCTGCTCCTTCCCTCTTTTCCTTCATTTCAATGGGCTCCCAGCTCAGGGCAGACCCTCCCCAGCATCAGGGCCACTCAAAGAGCCACTTCCGTCCTTTGTGCTCACCCTTATCAGGAAGAGAGCAGCTGAACAGGCAGCCAGGAAGGCAACGTGGATGTGGGGTCCAGCTCTTACCCACACACCTCCATGGGTGGCCAGAGGGGGAAGTGGGGGAGCCTGTTGTGTCAGAACCTGTCCTGCCACACACATCATCTGTGCCTCCCCCAGGTGCTGTAACACCAAAACAGGGGATGCCCCAGCAAATCCTGCCTGGTCATGGCTCAGGCTGGTGGGGTCTGGGATCCTGCTCTGGACACCTGATACCGTGTCCCAGAGCCCCAAAGGCAGATCCAGTGTGGGACTTGGAAGAATGTGCCCGACTCTGGGAAAGGGGACACTGGGAACTGAGGAGGAGGAATAAATGAGTGCAGAAAAGGACTTGCACACCTATGAAGAGGGAAAAGCCTGGACCAGGCAGTACCTTGGCAGTCATGGGGGGAGTGATAGGTCAGCTCAGGCTGGGTGCCCAGGCAGAATGGAGGGTATGGGCAGCATGAGAAGCCTCTGTCCCATTGTAAGCAGCTGAAGGAGCAGGGTGGGCAAGGGGGCCTGTGGGGGGCTGCAGGGAAAGGTTTCAAAGGAAAAAAAAAAAGTTTCAAAGGAAGAAACAAAGCCACAGCCCAGTAACAGCAGCAAAAACACTTGTGTGCTTTATCCTCTCCAAACAGAACTCCTTCTGCAGGGGCTCACTCTGAGGATTTGCGTTGCTCAGGATGGTTCGCCAGACTTGGGGAAGCAGCTCCTGCAGCTCTGGCAGGGGCTGGGCCCCTCTGTGGGACAGGACCCACAGCCCAAGGGGCTTCCTTGCCCCCTGGGCACAGGATAGAGGGAGCCAGGCACTCAGTAACTGGCCACCCCCTTTTATTGCCCTGGAGCCGATGGGCACAGGGCAGCCCCAGGGGGCTCCTGGGCCACCTCCCTGGCTCTGCTTCCCAGCAGCTCCCGGGGACCTGTCCCTTCGGGCCAGTGGCTCTCAGTGCTGTGCCAGATCCCATAACCAAAGTAAATGAGGAAACCTGTGAAAGGGCAGAATAGGGTGTGTATGGACTGTTCCTCTTCCTTCCCCTCCCAGCCACCAAGTGCTCACCCCTTCCTTTGGGCCACATATCAGAGGGCACAGTGCTCCCACCACCGCTGGACAGCAAAGGTCAGCATCTCCTCCCTCCCCACCGCCGTTCAGAGCAGCATTACTGCCAGGGCTCTCAGACCTCCAGAGCTCCACCCAGATGGTGCCAGCTCTGGGAGCTCGTGAGTGGCTGTGCTTACCCACGGCCATCCAGAGCAGGTACCGCAGCCAGGCGGCCCCGCTGAGCCGGGCCACCAGCACGGTGTTGATGGAGATGCTGAGGAGAGGCAGGAAGGGCAGGCAGGGAACCTGCAGGGAGCAGTAAATTCCACAGCCAAATTCAGCTCTTTGCTGCTTTGGCTAGGCAAGGGGAAGCCCAGCCTGGCTGTGAGGCACAGAGATCCAAGCTGGGACTACAGCCTGTGCTGGAGAGGGATGCTTGTGGAGGGTGCTTTGATTGGCAGCTCCTGGCACTGCTGCAGGAGGTACTGCTGGATTTGAGGTGAGAGGCAGCAAAGCACTCATAAAACTAAGCCAAGGTGTTAAGGCCAGGTATCTTTTTACTGAAGAGTAGCTCTGATTCCCCAGCACTCCCAAGGCTGGGCTAGGAGATGCCCCCTCCTCAGGTCATGGGAGGAATAACCCCCATGGTCCCTCTGGAAAACCCCAGGAGCTACATGCTGCCTCCAGCGGTACCTTATTAATGTGGGTGCAGCAAAGACGTGCCTGACCTAAAGCTGAGGAAACACCCCCAAATGGCACCCTTTCCCCACAGGGCTGCAGCATTTGCCTCCTCTCTGTGCCCCGGGTCCTTCTTCCTGGATACATGCCAAGGGTTGGGCTGGGTGCTCACCATGAAGGATGCTTTATCCTGGCTCTGAGGCTGCCTCCAGATGAGAAGAGCTGCTGCCAAGATTCCCAGGAGAGGCAGGGCCAGAGCTGTGATGCACCAGGCACCCCCAGCCTGCAGGCAGGGCAGCCCAGCAGTGCTCACCCAGCTCAGGGCACAGGCCAGGGCAGCTGCAGAGGGACCATGGTGTCAGGGCAGCTTCCCTGGGCTGGGCCCACCCCTCTCCCAGACTGCCACAGTGGGACAAATGACAACCAGGGGACATGGCAGGGTGGCTTCTCATGGTGGGTTTAGCTTTTCTCTCCAGCCTGGGAAGCAGAGGGAGCAGGTTTCCTGAGGTCCTGTTGCGGCAGCCAGCTGTGTGGCAGTGGGGTGAGGGCAGGAAGGAGCCGGCACCTGCTGCTGGGTGGTTTTCACTGGGCAGGAACCTGCCAGGCCTTGCCACAGCGAGGATGTCCCCATGGGTTCCCCCACATCTGCTCCCTGTAGAGCCCATCCATCATTCCCAGACATACCTACAGCTGTCAGAGCCCAGACCACCACAGCAGAGGAGAGAGGAGTGGGCTGGGGGAGTGGCTGGACCAGGTGGTGCCACCAGAGCTGCACAGCTGGGACCTTCCCTGCAGGAGTGTCCCAAGGGCCGGGCTCAGGCCGATACCTGAGGAGCAAACATCAGATGTCAACACACATAAACCTGCACCTGCAGTGCACCCAGGCCAGAGCCCTGTCCCAGGCATGGCCCACATCAGAAGCTGGGTGAGCCCCGTCCCCTGTCCCCAGCAGTCTCACCTGAGCAGCAGCACACAGCCAGCCACCAGTGAGTAGGCCAGCAGTGTGCCAATGGACATGGTGTCAACCAGGGCTTTCAGGTCAAAGAGAAGGGCCAGGAGGGCTGTGGGGAAGAGAAGCCCTTTCAGCCTCTGAGCAGAGCTGGCAGTGCTGCTGTGCCCACCTCAGTCATACTCTCCTGGCCTCTCCATGTCCCCCTGACACCCACTGCAACAGAACCTCAATGAACTGGTGACAATTTGGTCACTAGCACAAAGCATCCTGTCACCTCCTGCCCTGCAGTGCACCAGTGTCTGAGACACCATCGAGGCCCAATGGTCCTCACCCACTGTGAGATCTGTCTCTGGGTGAACAGACATTGCTCAAACAGCTGCAGTCAAGCTAGAGGGAAAGAGGACACCCACCAAGCCCTGCTCACAGTTAAGGGTAACCCAACACTCACCCACCTGCCACTCCCCCAGACACCAGAGTTGCCACCACCGGGCACTGACGGTGACTGACTTTGGCCAGAGGTTTGAAGAGGAGCCCATCTCGAGCCATTGCATACAGGATCCGTGGCATGGGGAACATGGAGCCCAGGAGGCTGCATGAGAGAGGGGAGGAGATGGGGGAGAAGAGGGGAGGAATCCAGGAGGTGCCATCCTGCCTTTTGCCTCTCCAAGGGAGCTCCAATTCATCTGTATGGCCCATAATCTTCTCAAGACCATCTAACAAGACCATCACCTTCCTCACCATCAGATGAGGGACAGCATCAAAGAACAGATGTCTGCAGTTACCTGTGCATGCCAGAACACCCCAGCCCACTCTTGTGGACATGCTGCCACCTGACCACTTCCTTCAGTGGCATGCCAACAGGTTTGGCTGCTCTACAGGAAGGGCCAGGGTAGGAACACCAGGGTTTGTGTGGAAGGGATTTTGGCCAAGCAGGAAAGGCAAGGAGGAATTCAGGAGGAAGGGGTTGGGGATATCTCCTGGATGTGTTACAGCTCCAGTACCTTGCTCTGAATCCCAGAACTGCCATCAGAGGACACCCCTCACCTGGTGGTCAGGGCACACAGGGACCCCACAGCCACGGCGTACTTTGCACTGCTCCAGCCAATGTACTCAAAAGCCACTGGCAGTGGGCTCATGGTGTCTAGGAGGTAGTAGGGCATCATCAGGGTGAGGGCAGCAGACACTCCAAAGTAGGCCAGGAAGCAGATGAGGAGGGAGAGAATGATGCCCATGGGGATGGATCTCTGTGGGTCCCTCACTTCTTCCCCTGGGGAGGACAAGCTCAGCTGTAGGAACAGATGCTCATTTAATGTGTGTGGTATGTTAAGAGCCCAGCTCAGGCTGGAGAGCACATCCTATATTCCCCCAAGAGAGGACAGAGACCTTCTAGCAAGAACCATTAGACATTCTGGGCCCCAGGGATATTGGGATAGAGAATGTCTCCACTTCAGGATTAGCCCAGACATTCTGTGTGGACTCTTAGAAAGGGCAGGAGAGAGTGGCTGCAGCACAGAGCTGGGAATGTGCCCATTTCCCAGCTTTACACTAATTCCCAGAGCTGTGGGGCCAGTCACTGCCACAGCCCCCCAGCCTGCAGGGAGGGTCCCACCAGCAGCATCCCCACCTCACTTACCTGTGGTAGCAATGCAGTCAAATCCAACAAAGGCATAGAAACAGGTAGAGGCTCCAGCCAAGGTCCCAGTGAAACCATAGGGCATGAAGCCTCCCACCCCAAAGGCACTGGTCATGTTGTCAGCCATGGACTGGTTCCTGGGAGGAGGAAGAAGAGTCAGGCAGTGCAGGGGGTTCAGTGCAAAGGGATCCCAGGATGGGGTCAAGCTAAACAGTCCATCCAACCCACTCAACCCACAGCTTCAACCCAGCAGGGCTTAGGACTTTGACAGGTAGAAATGGAGAAATGGTATCTCCTGGGATACAACACTGGGAGGTTGACTCCCCACCCCAATCTGAAGGCAGCACAGGGAGAGTGAAGCCCCTCATACCCAGACTCATGGGCAGCTGCCTGTGGCAGGTCGTCCTCCCTGAGCTTCCAGTTGGTCATGTCACCTTTGATGAAGCCACTCACAGTGACAAAGAGCAGGACAAGAACATTGAGAGCTGTGAAGGCTTTGTTGACCATGGTGGACTCCCTCACTCCAAAGGAAAGAAGCCCTGGAGAATAAAAAATCAAAACTGGATGACCTCCCTTGGATGACACCAGGGTAGACATTAATGGCGAGGGTGGAAAATGGGGTCAGTGGTAAATTCAGGACACCTTGCAGATTTCCCCAGATTCCCTTTCCATTCCCCATTCTTTGCTCAGGGAAATAGCAAAGCCTCTGAGGGGTCAGCCCCATCCTGAAGAGCCCACAGTGGAGGGTGATAGAGAGTGGAACAGGGAGAGGCATCCTACCTGCCAGCAGGACCACCAGGCCAGCAGCAAAGGCATCTGGGTGCTCTGCCAGCCCCACAGAGCTCATGGCTGCATGAGCACCCAAAAACCTCCCCATCTTCTTGCCAAGGAGCTGGTCAAAGGTAGCACTCCAGGCCCGGGCAACGCTGGCTGTACCTGGGGAGAGGTGATGGCTGTGTCCTGGTGGTCCTGGGACGTCTCAAAGCACAACCAGCAAAGCCACCAACAGAGTGGTGAGAGGGATCAAGAGGGCCTCATACCAATGATGTAGGACAGCAGTAGGTTCCAGCCAGCGAGGAAGGCCCAGAGCTCGCCCACTGTCACATAGCTGTAGAGATAGGCAGAGCCAGCCAGGGGCACACGGGCCCCGAGCTCGGCATAGCACAGCCCTGCCAGGGCAGACACCACAGCTGCAATCAGGAAAGAAAGGACGATGCTTGGGCCAGAGCTGGTCTTGGCCACCTCCCCTGCCAGGACATAGACACCAGCCCCCAGCGTGCTGCCCACTCCCAAGGCAACCAGATCCACGGTGGAGAGGCAGCGGCGGAGGCTGGAGCCCTCTGAGCTGCCTGGGACTCGTTTTCTGCGGGAGAGCAGCTTTGGAACAGAGCGTAGGTGGCCCCAGCATGGCATCTGTGGGGGAGGAAAGCAGCAGGAGTGAGGGCACTGACCACCCTGGGGATGTGACACAAACCCAGCCCCAGTGGTTTGCCTGCAGCTCCCACCATCCACACAGTGCTCCTGGACTTGCTGGGTGCTGCCTGTTCTCTGTCTCTGCCAGAAAAACAGCCCATTTTGGAGCAAGATGAGGCTCAAGCAGCTGTGCTGCTCTCTCATCCCCAGTGACAAGTGGAGCTATGCATGACTGGGGTTTGTTTGGCTCTGCCCAATTTGTGAGAGGGGACAAGGACACGTGTTTGCCCCCTACTAGCTCAGAAAGTCCTCTTGCTCCAGCAGCCTCCCCAGCAGGGACACACAGCCAGGATTATCCCGGCTTTGACATTGAAACTATTTAAAATGCAGAACCCATGCCAGAGAAGGAAGGATGGGAGATGCCCTGCTCCTGGAAATTGCCTTGAAGTGCACCAGGAAGGACCCACCCACTCAGCTGGAGATGCTGTAACTGTGGGTCAATGGCACAGCTCAGGTGGAGACTGGATCCCCTGGGCCATCAGCCTGTGCAGCAATGCTTTGGCTTGCTGGGGGCACCAATAGGGATGTCAGCCTGGCAGAAACCCCAAATTGTGTGACGTCTGTGCTTGGGGGAAGGTGTGCTTGGTATGGCATGCCTGGGATTTGTGTTTTCCCCCATCCTGCACATCCTCCATGACTGGAGAACCTGCCTTCACATCCCATGGTGCTGTGAAGACCTCCAGGTTGCCCCACGGCAAAGCAAAAGCCGTGCCACACATTCCAAATGCCATAATCTGCTACTTACATGTGCAGGAGCTGGCTGGAAACCCTGTCCAGTGGCACACCCCTGTGGCACAGGGGACATGTGATCCCTGCTGTGGCATGGAACTGGAGGGGACAGGGACAACCCTGCCTGGCACCCTGACTCGCAGGATGAGGTGCTCCTGGCGGAACAGGGAGCTCCAATCTCCAGGACAAATGCTGTGCCCTGGGGGTGAGGAGCCACCGCCCTCCCGGCCCCCCAGCAGCGCCCACCCCCTGCACAACCCCAGCCCCGCCCAGGGCACCTCGCCCCGGTGATTTTCCCTTCTCCTGCAAACAAAACACTCACCCCAGCCATCCTTTGCTCCAGCGGCGAGCTGGTGGGGACGACGAACACCAGGCAAGCCCCCGTCACGCTCTCCCCTTAAATCCCTTTTGGGAGCACCCCGGCCCTCCCCCCGCTGACCACCGCTCCGGGCTGCACAATGGGAAATCTATGCAGAAATATTTTTCCCACAACGCCTTCCAACCATACACACAGCCTGCAATGCTAATAGGCTCAGAGGCATTATTGAGGGAGTTTAAGTCACTTTTCCGAGCTCGCACGGCAGGTGGAAGGAGAAACCCTTGCCCTCTGTCCCTGCTCCTCGCACCAGGACCCACATCTCAGTGTGTGGAGCTGGTTTTGGAGGAAATTCAGGCAGAGGGAAGCAGTAGCAAGGCTGGGTTGGGGTTTAGCAGTGTGTGCACCTACAGCTATGACTGACCCCAGCTGCCCCTGGGGAACACAGAGGGAGGTGAACAGGTCCCTAAATGGAGTGCAGCAGCAAGGCAGAGGAGCACAGACCCAGCTCCATGGGATGTTTGCAGCAGCACATCCAGCTGTAACTCCTTGAGGCTGTTTGCACTTCCCTGGTATTGGACATTCTTGGGGTGCAGCTCACAGGGGCTGACCAGAGTGCAAGCAGGGGCAGGGCTAAGTCCAGGGCTGGGCTTAAATGAGGGCACAGGGCTGTGTGGATGGGAGTCCCAGGTGAGGCTCCTCGGGGCCAGTAAAGGCACATGAGTGTCCTTGGGCACCAGCACGGCTGTTCTGCACGGCTGCTCCTGGCAAGGAGAGGCCATGGAGGAGGTGATGGGGTGACCTGGTTGGTCATCAGCATCCTGGGAGAAGAGGACCAAGTCTGGGCTCTGAGGAGAGGTTGGGAAAGGTGCTTTGGCATGAAGAGCTAGCTTTGATTTTATTTAGTAGGTAGCACTCAGGTTGAATCTGCTTACAGTATTTTGTGACTCTCAGGCTGTAGCTCAGCCCATCCTCTGGCTTTCATCTTGCAAGGAGCAGAGGGAGGGAGCAGGAGCCATGCAGGAGGAAAGCAAGGAAGGATCCAGAGCATCTAAAGCATAGATGTACACTCTAACCCACAAGGCTGCCTTGTCCCGGCTCTATGGGGCAGCCCCATATCTAGAGACCCTGTGAGCTGCTAGGCACTGTGAGCACCTCTGGGGCAGGGGGGCTCAGCACACCACAGCACAGCCAGGGGCACCAGGAGGAGAGCAGAGCTGTTGTCCCTCACTGCAGCACAGGGTGAACAAAGCCGTGCTTGTCACCCACGCCTTCTCACATGAGCAAGATCTCCAGATACCAATGCCAGCCCAAGGGAACATTGCTCTGAGGGAAAAAACGGCCAGGAAGGAGCAGCCTGTGCTAGAAGGCCATGAGGGTCTCACTCTGCCAGGCTCCTCCAGGGGAGCACAGCCCTGTGGCTGCATGCCAGCCATCCAGGATGTCACACCCAGCCTGGGGCCCGTGCTGCCCAGGACAGGCAGGGCTGAGCCAGCCCCAGAGAGATGCTCAAGCCAGTGGGTACCACCAGGCCTGGGATGCCTGAAAGGTTCCACAGCAGCCTTCAGCATCTCCAGGGGTCTGTGGGTCTATCTGCTCTGGCTGGTGTCAGACACCACGGCCCGTGGCTCCTGGGAAGCCCCAGCAGCCCCTCCAGCCCTGCTGCGGCCTCTGTGCTGCCTGGGCAAAGACAGAGCTGGGTTACAGCAGGGAAGGAAACGGCCTCGAGGCACTGCAGGAAACGGTACAGCCTGCCAGGGGCATCCTGGAGAGACTCTACCTGCATCTCATCAGTGTCTGCAACATGCAAAGAGAAGATTGGGGGAAAATCTCATCATGGCAGCTCGGGTCCTGCCCCATGGGTTGTCATTGCAGAGCCTTGGTCAGAACCTCCCTCTTTACACAGGTCCTGGGGGACCAAGATCCAGACATTCTTCCCTCCTTCGACTTTTGCAGAGAGCCGGGGATGGAGATTTCCCAGCCACGGGCAGGGAAGGGGTGATTTGGTGCAGGAGGAGGTGGCTGGCGGCAGGAGCGGGAGGCAGTGGGGTACTCTGTGCCTGGCCTTTACCAGGAAACCACAGCTGGGGGGACAGGAGAAGTGACATTTCCGTAGCTGAAATGCAATCGCCGGTGTTGCCTGGCAGTGTGCATGTCACCGCTGCTGGCACAGTGCCCCTGCAAACACCAGCGGGGCTCCTGTGCCAGGCGACCCCTTTCCCCACAGCCGGGCCGGGTGGGGGGACATTGCGGGTGACACCGGGCGCCGCCGCCCCGCGGGCACCCTGCGGAGGTCTGGCACGGCTGCGGGGGTGGGATGTGGCCCTGGCCGTGGCAGGCGGGGACTCGGGAGCGGTGACGTTTCGCCGTGAGGAAACAGCTGCTCGCCAAGGACGAGCGCTCGGCCACAAGAACACCCCGGGCGCGGCGGCGGCGGCTCCGTGAGCGCACCCGGGAGACTCGGCGCTGCCGGTCAGTGCCCGCCGCGGGCCGGGGACCGCGGGGCTGCGGGAAAGGGGCTGCACAAAGGGCCAGGGGGGCGCACGGGGCCGGGCACTTCTTCCCGCAATGGCCTGGGGGGAGGAAAGTCGTGGAAAGCCCTGGTTGGGCTGAGCGGTGAGTTGTGCAAGCGGAGGCTCCATCCAAGGGGTGGCTGCAGGGGGAATCCCTGGGTGTTTTTTTCTTTTTATGAAAAATCTTTCCTTCTTGACAAGCCCCCCGGGGGGCTGCGCTGCCGGTGGGTGCTTTTGGAGGTGGGCAGTGGCGGGGCTGCGGGCCCTGCTGGGTGTGTCCCGGCCGGGATGCGCCCTAGTCCATGCTTTGGTGCTGCGGCGGCTGCGGGAACACCCATCCTTCCCTCCAGCTGGGATCCAAACTGAGAATCCCCCTGGTTCGGTACCCGGCAAGTTTTGCACGGGTGAACACACCCCACGGCAGCCCAGAGGCTCAGCACTGCTGAAGGCCCGGGAGGCTTTTTTGGCACTAGGGTGGGGCAGGGCATTTTGGGGACGTCCCCAGCCCCACCAGGAGGATGGATGCCGGTGCTTTTTTAACCCGGGGAAGCTCCCTTAGCTTCAGGACAGCGGGTGGCGGGCTCTGGGTGGGGGAGCCCCGCATGGCAGTGGGGCTCTTGGGGTGCAGCCCCTGAGCTCAGACCTGTGGGGGACTTTGGAGAGGCTGGAGGGGGGCACTGATAGCCAAACAGGGGCTTCCACAAAGGCTGTGCACATCATCTAGGATTCCTCACGGGATCCCCATAACCCGCATTTCTCCGTTGTTGGGTGGGGGGCAGGTTTACCCCCAAGCTGGGCCACTGCTGCCCAATGGATGGGGTGTGTTTGTCCGGGGATTTTCCCAGGGCTGCTCCCCCGGCCTCTGCAGAGGTGTCAGCAGCAGTGGGGGACAAGGACGGGGCACCACGAGGACAGGTCGGGGACTGGGTGTGGTCGGCGATTCTCCACCACTGCAGAGATGAGTTGGGTGGTCTCAGCCCCGCTGCCACATGCATGGAGTGAGGAAGGAGGCCTGTGCCATGCTCGGATTTCCCCACTCCCAGGAGGGTACACAGCTCCATGTAGAGGCTCCGAAGTGGCATTAAGAGGCTGCATGTGCCGGGGGTGGGATCCCTTGGCACCCGCCCAGGATGTGGCCGCAGTGCAGCCCCACTGCGTGTGGGGCGTGTGGGGGCTGTCCCCCAGCCAGGAGCCACATGAAGGGGGTGAGGCTCACACCCTCCCCAAATGGAAAGGGGAAGGAGGAAGGTGAGAGCAGCTCTGGGTTTCTGCAAAACTGTCTCCCCTCAACCAGGCTGCCTGTGGGCGCTAAAAGATTCTTGTACCCAAGCAGGGGGACCCAACTGCACAGATGGTTGCAGGTCTGGGCCTCTCCTTGCATGGGTGATCCTGCAGGGATGTGCAGCTAAGCCAGAGAAGTTCATGTGATTTCTCCTGCTCTCTCCATGGCATGAAACCGAACCCCTCTGGGGCCAGAAATCCCCCAGGGTGGCCCTGCTCTGCTTTGAATTTTTCTGCAACGTGTCTCAGAGGGAGGGTGAAGGGGCCAGGCGGGGCTGTGCCTCATGGCTGGCCTCAGCTGACGCTCCGCGGTTCATTCATGGCTGGGCTCCATTTTCCAGCTGTTTTTCTCCCTCTACCAGCTTCCTCGGAGCAAATGGCGCTGTTGGGGGACTTTCTTTCTCTGGGAGGGTGGGGAGAGCCCACACCACCGTGGGTTGCAGTTATAAATGGTGCTGCTGTTAGAAAACAACTTGAAAGTTACCTTGGAAACCCAGCTGTGTTTCCTGCTCTGCAGGGATGTGTGGGGCTGATGGTGGCCTTGATCGCTGCACAGAAACTCAGATAAGAGCTCTGGGGATATTGTGGGGGCTGCCCAGCACCATGTGACAAGAAAATGTCCCCAGCAGCTGCTAAAGCTGGGATGGCCCCAGGGCTTGGGGCTGCAGGGGAGCAGAAGGGACATTGTGGGGTGTAGTGAGAAGGCCCAGCCCTGCGGAGGATGCTCGGCCCGTTTTCCACATATTCAGCACATTTTTCCCCTCTGGTTTCTCTTGGTGTTGGCAGGAAGCTGTGCAGGCTCTGCTCTGCCCCTGGCCTGTGGGGTCCCCTCAGTGCCAGGCTCAGCAAAGCCCCTCTCCTCTCCCTGATCCATCCTGCAGCACCTGGCATTGCTCTCCCATAGGCACCACATCCCAGGAGGGAGCAAACCCTCCCTTAACTAGCACAACCTGCAGAGAGGGGCCTGGGCTCACACTGACCTTTCTGTTCTCTTCCACAGCTCCTCCTTGCCCTCTCTCCAGTGATTTCCAGCTTGGGAAGCCATGGCACCCCAAGGAAAGGTAAGGGTGACCTCCACACAGCAGGGATGGGTTGTGGGCTGCAGTAGGGCAGACCCCAGAGCTGGGGCAGTATCTCCAGCAGCAGCAAGGATGTGGTGACGTGCATGGACACTGTGCTGCCCAGAGCCTGTTTACATTCCTGCCTCTCCAGCCAGTGCTGTCTGGATGTGATGCAGATGGGGGAAGTGCTGGGCTGGGGAGCAGGGACAGCAAGGAGCAAAAATCCTTCTGGGACCACAGTGGGATGGGGAAGAGAAGCAGGGCCGTGGGAAGGGGAGGAGAAGAGATGCACTAGGGATTTGGGCATTTGATGGAGAAAACTCCCGCCTGAGCATTCTGCAAGGCTTGCAACCCTGTTTGGGCCTTTCCCCTCTCCTTAGCCTGGATTACTTCCCACTCCAGACTGGGGCTGGTGCAGTGTGGCAGCTGGGTGAGCAGGTGCTCCCCTGCAGGCAGGAAAACATCTCAGTGTGGGTGGAAAACCCTGGCTCAGTGCAGCCTGCCTGCTGGCAGGGGAGGAGTCCCAGCCCAGAGCCTCCCTTCTCCACTGCTGGGGCCAGGCTCTGCTTTCCATTCCCTGGAGAAATCAAGCAATTATTTCCTCCAGCCTTACTACCCAAAGCTTCCTGCCCAGCTAAGGCACTGGTTGCTCTAGGTGGGGAAACTGAGGCACAGCGGAGGTGAGCATTTTCCTGCAATAGTCCAGGACCCCAAGCAGCCATGGGGTGGAGGAGAGCAAAGCCATGCTGGGAATTTTGCTTCCACCCTCCTGGCCCCAGTGTGGCTTATTTTTAGCTGGGAGGTCCCGGACAGGCCAGGATGACTCAGAGGCTGGAGGAGGGGAGGCGGGAGGCCCCCGGCAGCTGAAACAGGATGGAAAGTGGGATGGGGGTATGAACAGTATGTGATGAGCAGGATGCTGTTTCCATCCTAAATGATGTTCCTGCGCTTGCCTGGGGCTCATTCCCACCGAGAATGCAGGGAGTGTGGGGTGATGCAGAATACTGAGCTCCTGCCTCAGTTTCCCTTGCCCCAGCAAGGCAGGCAGCTCACGCTTCAATGGCTCAGCAGGCAGGAACACAGCCCTGCTCTTCCTCTCCATTTAACCACAGCCAACGTCTTGACTTCCCAATACCCTCCAGCCACCCTTGTTCACTCCTGCTGCCTCCAGGCACCTCCTTTGCCTTGCAATTTATTTCCATCTCTGCAAAGCATGTGGGTGGGAGCAGCTTGTGCCAAGCCAGGAGGGTCTGGGAGCTGCCGGGAAGTGGGGCTAAATCCAGCACTCCAGATGAATCACCTGCAATACGATCTGTCCTGTGCCTGCCTGGTTCCCTGGAAGGGCAGCATCTCCTCTTGGTCCCTGCCACATGGGACACCAGTGCCAGCAGCTCCTCCCAAGAGGGCCTGTAGGATGTGCCAAATTAATCTCTGGAAAACAGGAGGAGAGAGGCTGGTTTGTTTCTGAAGGTGCTGGGTGGGATGTGCAGCAGAGCTGTTGTACTGTGGCATTGAGATGGACCCAGGAGAGTGGTGGGTGTGGAGCTGTCCTGAGTCCATCTCTTTGGGCTCATTCCTGGAGGCATTTCCTAAGACAGGGACATTGATGCCCATCTTCTCCGAGGATATGCTGGCTTTAGATGTCCATACTGGCAGCAGGCCTGGGCCTTTGTACAGCTCCTGAGGATCTTAAAGAAGCCGTGCAGCAGATCCTGAGCAGATGAGCCCAGGGAGGTGCACATAACCGGCTGGCACGTGGTACAAGCAGAGCCAAGGGAGGATGCTCATTTTCCCAGGGTGCTGACATAGCTGACAGCCCCAGCTCAGCTCCCAGCCTCCTGTTTCTCGGCAACACTGCTACAGAAATGCTGCTGCTCAGTTCTTCACTCTGTGCCTCTTGTGGGGCGGTATCCCAGTTCCTTATGTGGAGCCAGGATGGTTTCACATCTGCTTCCACCCAGGGTGGTGCTGATCTCATTCAGAGTCCAGCTCCAGGCTCCTGGGAGATAAATTCCCCTGGACAAAGCTGACCTGGGAAGGGAGATTTTGGTCTCCCCCTTTTTCCTGAGGTCTCTGGAGGTGTCATTCCTGGGCTCTCTTTTGTGCAGTCTGGAAGTGGCAGAGAAGCAGATGGACATGGATTAGATCAACCTCCAGGATTTTTCAGGCTCTCAGGAAAGTCTTTCCCAATACTCAGGGTCTCTGCTCTAACCCCTTGGATCAGCCTGGGCCCCATGGGAGTGCATGCTGGAGCAGGACAAACTGTTGGCAGCTCTGGTGCTTCTCAGTGTTTTCCACTTAGCAGTCCATTTGTGCCTGTAAATTTGTTTCCTGGATTGAAGGCCATGCAGAGCCTGGGCATCCTCAGCATCCAGAGTGGCTCCTTGCATGCAACAGGCAGTGGAAAATTAATTACCCCTGTAGAGAGAGCAAACAGGAAAGGAAACAACTGCAGAGGAAACAACTATTTATGTCTGAGGTTGAGCTTTGCCTTGGACAACCTGAACCACAGCAGATCTCACCTCAATCCTGCTCAGCTTCAAGTTCTCCTTCCCCCATCCCACTGGAGCTGCTTCTTCCTTATGTACCTTCTCCCATCCTTTCCCACAGGTCTACAGGGGCTCAGTGAAGGATTTCCAGGGCTTTGATGCCAACCAGGATGCAGAGGCCTTGTACAATGCCATGAAGGGATTTGGTATGGATGCTCCTCCAGACTACCCTTGGTGTCCCCTATTCCTTTGGTTGACCCTTGCATGGCTGGGTGTCCTGCAGCACTTCCCCTCTCAGCTGACTGACTGCTTTAGCCATGTGCTAAAGCTCTCCTGGCTTCCCTTCCTCCCTGGAGCCAGCTTGGCTCTGCTTGTCCTCCCAGCCCCAACTCCAGAGCAGTTTTGGGCACAGCGGGGTGGCTGTGGTGACTCCTGGCTCTCCCCACAGGCAGTGACAAGGAGGCCATCCTCGACCTCATCACATCCAGAAGCAACAAGCAGCGGGTGGAGATCTGCCAAGCCTACAAATCCCTCTATGGGAAGGTAAAGCCAGGAACACTCCCTGGCCCATGTCCCCACTGCAAATACAAGTGGCTGTGGCTGCCTCCACCCAGCCCACACAGGGACCCACCACTCCCTGGACCCACTCAGAGATGCTGTGGAGCAAAGGATCTCCCAGCCCTTTTCTCCCCCTCCACCAGGACCTCATTGCAGACCTGAAGTACGAGCTGACGGGGAAGTTTGAGCGGCTGATCGTGAGCCTGATGCGGCCCCCAGCTTATGGAGATGCCAAAGAGATCAAAGATGCCATCTCGGTAAGGGGTGGGCACACCCCAGGGCCCCTCTGAGGGCACCCCAGCCAGCCCCACAGCTCATGGGGCTGTGTTTCTGCCTGCAGGGTGTCGGCACAGATGAGAAATGCCTCATTGAGATCCTCGCCTCCCGCACCAACCAGGAGATCCATGACCTGGTGGCTGCCTACAAAGATGGTGAGGGCTGAGAAAGGGCAGGGGCTGCCCTGTGTCCCCTTGGGCCACAAAAAGGGCAGAAGTGAAGAGACCCAGCTCTCCAGGCCTGACCTCCTCCCTTTCTCTTCCACCAGCCTATGGGAAAGACCTAGAAGCTGACATTGTTGGAGACACATCGGGCCACTTCAAGAAGATGCTCGTTGTTCTGCTTCAGGTATGTCCATCTGTCCAGCATCTGTAGGTGGTGGGTGCCTGTGCCCTGCAGGGCTGAGCCCATCTCTCTCTCACAGGGTGCCAGGGAAGAGGACGATGTGGTGAGTGAGGACTTGGTGGAGCAGGATGCCAAGGTGAGGCTTGATGGGTCACTGTTATAGGTGGTATCTGGGCAGGGATGGGGCTGGTGGCACTGGGACATCTGAATTTAGGCTGCAAAAGGTGGGGTGGTGCCAAGGGCAGCACCCTGAGTCAGGCTGTTCCACCTTCCCCATCCCACAAGGACCTGCTGGAAGCTGGCGAGCTGAAATGGGGCACAGATGAGGCGCAGTTCATCTACATCCTTGGCCGGAGGAGCAGGCAGCATCTCCGCCTGGGTGAGCATCACCTGTGAGCTCAGGGTGGGCCTGGACATACCTTGGTAGCTACTCCAGGCATCTCTGTGTTCCCTTCCCACAGTCTTTGATGAATATCTGAAGATTGCTGGGAAGCCTATTGAGAGGAGCATCCGGGGAGAGCTCTCTGGTGACTTTGAGAAGCTGATGTTGGCCGTGGGTAAGCCAGCCCCACATGGGGATCCTGCAAAAACACCCCACTGCCTTTCCTAGACTGGGAGGGCTGAGCACCAGGGCCAGCAGGGTCTCTGGCTGTATCTGGTATCAGGGAGCTCAGGGAGGCTCCTTCAGGATGGGTGAGGATGCTGGATGTGGTTCCCATGGGGTGTGGGTGCTCAGAGGTTGGGGGCACTGGGGGGCACAGGTGAAGCTGAGTGCTGGCTTCACTCACCACACCTCAATTTCCCTGCAGTGAAATGCATCAGAAGCAAAGCAGAGTATTTTGCTGAAAGGCTCTACAAGGCCATGAAGGTGAGTAGATTTCCCCTTCTCTACAGGGTCCCTCCAGCATTGCAGGGATCTGGCCAGAGGAGGGGTCCCCTTGCCATGGGATGCTGCTGGAGAGCAGGGTGGCACAGGTCCATGAAGGCAGGACTTGTGTGACCTGGGGTCTCTGCCCTTCCCTCCAAGGGAGTTATTCCTTCAGACCCAGGGCTGGGTAGAAATCAAACAGAGGGTCCCACATGTGATGGGCTGAGCAGAGTTGCTTGGCCATCCCAGGCTTGACTGAGGGTTGCTCCATTGCAGGGTCTGGGCACGAGAGACAACACGCTGATCCGCATCATGGTGTCCCGCAGCGAGATTGACATGCTGGACATCCGGGAGGTGTTCAGGACTAAGTATGAGAAATCTCTCTACAACATGATAAAGGTGAGTGCTGGGGGTCTCCACTCACCCTCTGAGCAGCTGCTGGTGCTGCCTCCCTCATGATGCCAGCGCTCCTGGGAGGGCTGTGCTGGGTGTCCATCTCTGAGGACACAGTTCAGGGAAACCCCTCTCCATGAGCCCATCCCATGGCACTACCTTGACTCTACCAACTGCATAGTTCTCTGTCTCCATCTGCCTTTCCAGGAGGATACATCTGGAGAGTACAAGAAGGCTCTGCTGAAGCTGTGTGGAGGGGACGATGAGTAAGACCACTGTCACCCCCCTTTTGCCCTCTTCATCCCCTTGGTGCTGGGTACAACATCTGGGTCAGAGCCTGGTGGAGCACCTGGACCAGCAGCACCCAGAGTGACTGTGGTTTGGTACAGGGGGACCTGTGGCCCCTCTGCATGGCCAGCCACAATGTCATGGTCCCTTCTTGGCACATGGGAGCCCTGCAGGGCAGGGCCAAACCCCTGGAAGGAGGATGCTCTGGTGGGGGCAGTTGGGATTCACCACACATTTCCTCCCATTCCCACCCATCCAGCCCCACAGCAAGCACCTGGTTCCTGCCCCTGTGCCCAGTGGATACAAAATGCCCCTCGTGGAGGAGCAAGACAGGGTGAGGAGGGGCTGCTGGCAGGTGCAGGGCCCCCATGGCTCACTGTCCCCTGTCCTTGCCCTCCCATTGCAGTGCTGCAGGTGAGTTCTTCCCTGAGGCGGCGCAGGTGGCCTATCGGATGTGGGAGCTTAGTGCGGTCAAAGTAGAGGTCAGCACCCCCAGCCCTGCTGCACCCCTCTGTGCTGCCTGCCAGCTTGGGACCCCTGGCTGCTCCTCTCTTCCCTGGGGCACAGCCAGCCCCACACTCTGCTCTGACTCTCGCTCCCCACCTTCTCTCGATGCCACTCTCTGGTTTGGGGGTCACAGGATGTAACCGTGGCAGGCTGGCCGCCCCCCGTGGGCTCCACTAACCCCCTCCTCTCTCTGAGGCCTTCCTCCCTTGGGGCAGTGGGTCCTGCATGTCTCTGCAATGCATCACATGCAGCCCTGGCTCCAGTGCCCACCAAAGAACTCTTGTCCCCTGGGGTAGCCCAGAGCTGGCCAGGGCATGGCTGCAGTATGGGGAGTGGCAACCTGCATGCAGCTGAAGCTCCCACAAAAGGGTGCTTTGGGATGTGCAGAAAATACACCCTGAGCCCTGCATGAACATTGTGAGGATGGAGAGGTGATTAGAGTTGTAAGGACATGGGAGAATTGAACTGGAGGGCAGGAGTAGTCACATTTTCAGTGACTCCTCTTCTGTCTCTCAGTGATATGGCCAGCCCAGGCTGAGATGTTCCAGGCTAGGGCACGCAGGTGTAACACTGGGCAGGACACCAAGACTCCAGGGACTGTCTCTTGCTGTCTTCTTCCTTCTCTCTGCTGGTCTGGCTATGGTTTGCCCCTTAAAGGAAGGGGTGACAGTGGGGGGAGATCCTCACTGATCCCCAGGTGCTTGCACTAACACAGAACCTGCTTTGGCCTCAGCTTGCTGGGTGGCACCTTCCCTCCTCTTCATCTCTCCTTCTCTCCATCTCTTCTCTCCATCCCGCCCTTTCTCCATCCCTTCATCCCTTCCTTCCTCCCTCTAATCTTGAGGGTGAACATAAACCCCTCTCTGCACCCACAGCTGCGAGGAACCGTGCAGCCTGCAGGAGACTTCAACGATGATGGGGATGCACAGGTGCTGAGGAAGGCAATGAAGGGCCTGGGTAAGTGGGGACAATGAGTTTAGGCCTTCCTGCTGCTCCTCAACAACTCCTGGGGCAGAAAATCCACCCTGACACACACAGGGCTGCATGGAAACCCCATGGGGAATAGAGACGGAGCTGTGGGAGTTGTCCCTTCCCAACCTACCCAGTTTGTGGGGGTGGTGATGTGCCCATGCTCAGGGGTGACACAATGTGGCTCTGCTGTCATTGCAGGCACAGACGAAGGGGCCATCATAGAGGTGGTGACCAAGAGGAGCAACGCCCAGAGGCAACAGATCCTAAAGGCTTACAAGGCTCATTATGGCAGGGTACTGCAGCCTCCATCCCACCCTGCTTCCTCCTGCCCCCTCCCACATGGAGATCAGCCCCTCACTGAAAGGAATCCTGCCCAGGGAGCAGTGGGCAGCTGGGGCATACCCACATGCCCTGGCATGACTCCCCCAAGGGAAACAGAGTTGTCACAAAGCAGCTCTTTTGCTCCTTTTCTCCAGCAGCCTCCCACTCTGGGTGCCCACCAGCCCAAGTCCCTTCCCCTTCGCTTGCCCCATCCTCAGCTCCACACAGAGGACTCCAGAGCCAGAATCTCCCCAGAGCCACCCGAATATGTGACTTTAAACTGCCCCAAGAGTTTTCACAGATGTCTCCAATCCCTACACTCTCCTCCCCTTTTTTTTCTTTCATGTTGCCTCAACTAGTTCATCCCTGCAGATGCAGCTGGGGCCTGAACCCTCAAAATGCTTTTGCAGGACCTGATGGCAGACCTGAAATCTGAACTGTCTGGCAGCTTGGCCAAGCTGATCCTCGGGCTGATGCTGACACCAGCACAGTACGATGCCAAGCAGCTGAGGAAGGCCGTGGAGGTAATTGTCATACTGCTGGTGCCCTGTCAATGCCCACAGCTTCACATGCCCCAGGGTCTCATCTCCTATGGAGAAGAAAAGATCAGAAAGCACCAGGACAAGGACCTGGTTTGCCCTTAAGAATTGCATGCCTCTTTTCAGCCCAGCATGTTCAGCCAGCTGGTAGCCACAGGAGAGCCAGGGTAGGGGCAAACCAGCAACATGCACTGCTATCCACCAGTCACACCAGTTGGGACCCCACTAGCTGGATACTTGGACACTTCCATGTTGATTCCTACCAGCCCCTGGGCCATGGACAGAGACTTTTTGCCACATGATTGACTTGGACCCCTTGACTGCCCTGCAGTGCCATCACGTCCCCATCTGGTGTTGGCACCTGCAGCACCCACCATGCCGCTCTCTTCCAGGGGGCTGGCACAGATGAGAGTGTCCTCATCGAAATCATGGCCACGCGGAACAACCAGGAGATCCGGGCCATCAACGAGGCGTATCAGGAAGGTAGGGCACAGTAGGGATGAGGGGAGCACCCAGGTTCTGGGCACAGATCACACTGTACAAGGCCCTTCCAGAGCCCAGGCAAAGTTTTGTCTCTGGGTTGGGTCCATGGCTTGATGCTGTGAAGGTCTGTTAGTCCCTCCAGCAGAGTGCTGGTCCTTGCCTCTCTCCATCTCACATGGTGACATGCCCCAGCTCTGCCATCAGTGTCTCCTTCCCTGAGAGCTCTTTCACAATGATCCTATTTCCTGGAGCAAGAGGCTGTGCTCATGCTCAGGGCATTAGAGCTGCTGGCGTGATGAGGCATCTGCTTCGGCCATGCTTCCCATGGTGACCACAGGCACAACAGGCACTGGTGGGTGGGGAGCTGAGCTGTAGAGCTCAGCCATCCCTTCTCCACAGCCTACCACAAGAGCCTGGAAGATGACCTGAGCTCTGACACATCGGGACATTTCAAGAGGATTCTCGTCTCCCTGGCTCTGGTAAGGGCAGCTCTCACTGGGTCTTTTCCTCTCCCTGCCACAGACAGTGCTGGGGGTTTGGAAGAACAGTGGCTGGAGAAGGCAGCATCACTACCTGGCTGGGCAGTGTTGCTGGGCTCTGTGTGGCACTCCCTCACCTGGGGCTCTCCCAGGAGATGTCCCCTCTCCATCTCCATTACATTTTTTATCCAACCACAGGGCAACCGTGACGAAGGACCAGAGAACCTCACACAGGCACACGAAGATGCCAAGGTAAGACCCATATTGTCAGTGCTCTTATGGGTTTTGCATTAAAAAAAGAAGAGGGTGTTGCATGCCCTGGTCTGGAATTGACATTCTCGGGGAAGCAAATGCTGCTGGGCCAGGGTCTCTGTAAACTGCAGGGGGAGATGCCAGGTGAAATGACACCCTTGGAAGTAAAGCCCCCATGCCTGATTCCTGAAGCCCTTGGCTCTGCTGTTCTGTGCACAGGGAGAGCAGCCCAGAGAGTTCCCAACCAGTAGGCTGCAGCCTTTCTTGTGCAGAGATGCTATTGTGGGGTTCAGTAACACACACTGATGCTAAAATTTGGCTTTTGAACTTCAAACACAGCTTTAGGCTGGTCTGCAGGACCCACCCACCACTGTGTGTTGTGCAGGTGGCAGCCCTGACATACTGGGGTGCTCCAAACCTCTCCTGGGCTGTGGTGAGACACGGCTGGAGGGGGAAGGCTGAGCAGCAAGAAGCAGTGCAGTGGGGCTTGGGGGCCCATTCCCTTGCTCAGCTCCTGCTCCCAGGAGACCTGTGACCCACGGGCTGTGTTCCCTGGCCTCCTGCTCCTCAGGGCTGTGTCTTTTCAGTCAGGGGCTGGGAAGATCTGTGCAGGGTCAAACCCGAGCTCTTGCTTGGCTGTCCTGTCCTTGCTTGGCATCCTGGAACACCGGATGTTCTAACGGGAGAGCACCGCGGCATTCCCAGCAGGGCTGCCGCCAGCAGAGGGAGTGGATGCTGTGTTGCCTGTGTCCCTGTTCCTGCACTGCTTGCACCCTGCCACACTCTCTGCCTGTACTTCTGCTCAGGCACTGCCTGCACCCTGCCACTCTCTGCCTGTACTTCTGCCTTTTCGGGATTACCTAAAAACAGAAGCTGGACAAAATTAAGAGAATAAAAAGCGAGTTTATTTATTGAAGGGCCTTCAGCTACATTTAGGGCACATGTAGCCCCCCAGGGGCTACACTCAAAAATGGACAATGGGTCACAGGTTTTCATACTTTTATAAGTTTGTTCCATTTGCATATTGGGGTTAATCTTCCAATTACAGTTTCAGGTAATGAAGTCATTTACCCGAAGTTTGCTCCCCCCCAACTCACTTTTGTTTACATCTTTTAGGGCCTGAGACAGTGAGGTGTCCTTGATTCCCAGGCCTAGAGAGGAATTGTTTTGTCTGACTAAAATAGGAAAGCAGTAGCTAACACTTTATATAGAATTTAGAGTTATACACTAAAGAATTGCTGGATTACAAATATATGAAAAATATAAAAGCTAAAGTCCTAAGCCATCACTGCCCATTCACTGCCTGCACCCCTGCTGCACATGCTGCTGCTCACCTCACCCTGCTGCATAGAGAGAGCCAGGCATGACATGGACAGGGATGAGCCAGCCAGGTGGCACCTGACCTGGCACCACACTGTGTTCTGTCAGCAAAGCTGCCCTTCCCCTCGTCCCACTGGCAAAGGTGGGCAGGCTGGTGGGAGCCAGCCTAGAGCCAGGAAAGGATGGTCCAAGAAGAGCAACAGGCTGGCACCCAGGGCTAGCTCCAGGGCTAGGGGGACCACTTTGTTTGGTGAAAGACCACCCTCCCAAGGTAGTGGTGTAGAGGCTAAACTGGAGCAGGAAATAGGTCCTGTTCATGGGGAATCTGAGGACAGGTAGTTTTAAGGGATTTTGCTAGACTTCCCTTGCTTTGTCAGGGAAAGATAAAGGTTGAGCAGCACCTTCTGACCCTGTTGTCTTCCTGTCTCTCTCTCTCCACCAGGTTGTTGCTGAGACCCTGGTGAGTGCCTGCCCTTTCATTCCTTACCCTCTGCTTGTTTGAAGGGATGCTGCAGTCCTGGGGTGCAGGGCTGGGGCTGGGAATTGCAGCCCCACAAGCCAGGCCTTTCTGACCACATGCACTGTGCTCACTGGCTTGGGACTCTTGATGTCCTTGCATCAGGATAGGGGACAAGGGGACAGATGGAACCTGCAGTGAGGGCACTTCCCTGCGGCATGGGGCAGGAGAGGGAGAAAGCCACCCGTCCTGCCCTTGGGGACCAAGCCTGCCCACTGCCTGTATGCAGAGCCCGTGTTCCAGGCAGTGTGGGCTTCAGGGCTGGCTTCCCTGGCTCCCCAAAAGTGGGAATTGGGGAAGGGGTCACTTTCTCCTGCCTAATGGAGGAGATGAGCAGAGCCTCCTACTGATGCCCACAGAGGAGTGGCAGCCGTTTCATTCATGGGAAGCACTGCTGTGGCCCAGGGTGGCTTCTGCGTCTGGCAGCCCTGAATTTCCTCTTCAGGTGGTGTTGGTCACCCCTGAAACATCCTCCACAAAGGACAAAAAAAAAAAATCTTAACCATGAGCATTGCAGAGCTTTTTCCATAAAAACTGGAAACCATCTTTTCTTAGAGATAATCTGTGAGTGTGCAGCTTCACATCTGTGCAGAGGAAATGGCTTTTTTAGATAGAAAAGATTCCCAGCTATTTTCCTGCTCATAAAAGACAACACTCTTTACAAAAGGGTTCCCAGTCAGGACTGGCTGTCCCAGGAAGAGCTGTGTGACACCGGTGTCCCTCTCTGCTATGTCCATCTCTCTGCCTCCTCCTTCACTCCTTGTTCTTCCCCAGAAACTTGCTGATGTCTCCAGCAATGACTCCAGCGACTCCCTGGAGACCCGATTCCTCAGCATCCTCTGCACCCGCAGCTACCCCCACCTCCGCAGAGGTAGGTTCACATTTCTCCATCAGCTGCAACACAAGTGCTTGGATTTGGGCTGGATGGGAGATGGGGGACCCCTCAAGGCTGAGGTTGAGCCCTGTGTCCCCAGCTGTGGTGGGGATGAGGCAGTGGGAAGAGAAGGTATAGCCTGGCATTTGAGGTGGCTTGTTGAAGTCACCCAAGCCTGCTCTGGTCCCACCTGGTCCAGAGGTTTCCACAGCTGAGGCTCGAGTCTCCAGGGTGCCCAGTGCTGGGATGGGACAGCTCAGCAGTGACCCTTTCCTCTCCCCCATCCACAGTGTTCCAGGAGTTCATCAAAATGACCAACCACGACGTGGAGCACGCCATCAAGAAGCGGATGTCAGGAGATGTCAGGGACGCCTTCGTGGCCATCGGTGAGTGCTCCCTCTGCAGCGCTCCCCGCAGAGCAGGCAGCCCCTTTAGCTGTCACTGCCAAGGCAGTGTGGCAGCAATTCCTGCTGCCTTTGGTCTGTGGAGACTCCCAGTGAGGCATGGGGGCACTTACAGAGTCCCTAAAGAGGGCCTTGTACGGAGGAGGGCTCATGACTGAGACAGTGGTGCCACAGCTCCTTGCTGTGATGTGTCCCCTGGGTGCCATGAACCCACTTTCTGTCCCCTCTGTGTGTTGCAGTCCGGAGTGTGAAGAACAAGCCAGCTTTCTTCGCTGACAAGCTCTACAAGTCCATGAAGGTGAGGACAGACCCTCTTGGGGCTGGGCTATGGGAGAAGGCTGTGCTGGGATACTTTGGAACTGCTTTAATTCCCTGAAAGGGGTGGGCTTTGTGCTCTGGCTGTCCCCTACGGAGTAGGGAGGGCTGAGCTCAAACCAAGACCTGGGGTTATCAGGAGATGTGTCAGGCTGATGTCTTGCTGGCAGCAAGTCCAGCATATGTCCAAGGAGAGATCATACAACAGTTAGGGTTGGAAGGGACCTTTAAAAGTCATGTAGCCCAGTTCCCTGCAGTAAGTAGGAATATCTTCAAGACTGCTTAAAGCCCCATCCAACCTGGCTGTGAATGTTTCCACAGAGGGGAGATCCACCACCTTTCTGGGCAACTTGTACTAGTTTCACCATCCTCATCATAAAAAAATTCTTCCTTGTAACTAGTCTGAACTTTCTCTTTTAACTTAAAACTATCACCCCTTGTCCTATCAGTACAGACCCTGCTAAGGAGTTTGCCCCCATCTTTCTAAAGCCGCTTTTAAGTATTAAAAGAATGCAATAAGGTCTCTCCAGAGCATTCTTTTCTTCAGGCTGAACAACCCAAGTTCCCTCAGCCTTTCCTCACAGGAGAGGTGTTCCAGCCTCATTTTTGTGGCCCTCCTGTGGGCCTGGTGCCCAGCTTGGACTGTGCTGGAGATGCCAGGAGCATCTGTGAGCCCCAGTCCCTGCAGGGCTTTTTGTTCAAACTCCCCCTTGCAGGGTGCTGGCACAGATGAGAGGACCCTGACCCGGATCATGATTTCTCGGAGCGAGATTGACCTATTCAACATCCGGGGCGAGTTCATAGACCTGTTTGACAAATCGCTGCACCACATGATTGAGGTGAGGGGACAGGGACATCCCTTCCTGGCTCATCACCTTGTCTGGCTGAGCCCTGAGGGGACCTGCGCCATGAGCAGCACAAGGGCTGAGCGTCACCTGGGGAGGGGGAACCTGCCCCCAGCAGCCCCAGTGTTGGCTGCTCTGGCTGTAGAGAGGATGTGCTGGCATCTTCCACTGCTGCAGGGATACCTGCAGGGTGTCCAGGACATGGAGCTTGCTTTCCCTGTGCCCAGCACTTTGAACCAGGCTTCACCAGGGCTGATTCTCTGACATGACTCTCCCTCTTGCAGAAGGACACCTCTGGCGACTACCGCAAGGCTCTGCTGGCCCTGTGTGGCGGGGAGGACTAGGTGGCAGCTGGGGCCCTTTGTGTCTGAGCCAGCACGCAGCCACTGCCTTGATGTCACCGCAGCTTCGGGGGCTTCAGGGGACACTCAGTCCCCTCCAGAGAAAACTCACTTTGCGCTGGAAAGCAGCACCACATTGCAAGCAGGGGAGTCTCGGGGAGGGGAGCAGAGGGGTCTGGGTAGGGAGACTGTCTGTCTTGAAGCAAAATAATTCATACCTGAACATGCCACTAAACCAAGGAATTTACCCAGATGGAAAAGACAATTTTAAATCTGATAAATAAAACCTCACTGTTGCTGACCCTGGGGCAAGAGCAGTTGACTTACTGGGGCAGGTTTGGATGGGACTGAGAAGCCTCGGTGTCTCTTTGCTCCCTTAGGCAAACTCGGGTAAGAGCCCAGCCCCAGCTCCAGGGAGGGCCTTGAAGACACCACAAAACCTCTCTGAACAACATTTCTGCTGAGAAAGGGGTTGAAAATGCATGTAGGGCTGGCAGCAGTGCAGGGACTTCACCAAGGGCTTCACTTCATGCCTCTGAAAATCCCCAGCAGGGTTCATGCCGTTGTGCGGATGATGCTTTCATAAACCAGAGATACAAATCAGACTTGATGGCATCCACCCGTCCTCGCACGCGGTTTCCTGTGCTTTCAAGCTGCTGAAGAAGCAGTCGAAAGGCACATGCCATAGAGGCTACACCCCCAAACAGTTTGTTTGCACTTCCCCCAGCACTCAGGAGAAAAGAACTGGAATTTCCAAAAGCGGGAAATTCCAGCACTTTCAATTGTTTCCAAGCCAGAACAAAAAGTTGTGAATACCCTAGTCTTCCTCAGAACAGCTGGGTGAGGAAAGCTTCACCTTCAAAATATCAAAGCAGTGTAAGGCATAATAACACAATATTATTACAACACTTCAAAACCAGCTGAGGTCAAGAAGCAGCAACATGTAGAGACAAACCAGGGAAGCTGAAACAACTCAGCTGGGTATTATCCCACTAAAAATTCCCTTGATACCTTCCTGTAAAACATCCCCTTGTAACAAAATAACCTTTCTTGGGGGCAAACAGTCTGGTTAAAGCTTTTTCACCCTCTCCACGCTCCCCATAGAGATTTGGGTTCCTCTGTCTAGCCCTTGTATGTAAGTAGGATTGGGCATCCCTGTCCAGACAACATCTGGGGGGCTCAACATACCCCATGCCTGCAGCAGCCTAGGGGTCACCTGCTTGGCCAGGAATCTGCTGGAAAGACTCTGAGCAGCTGCATAAGTTGTTTTGAAGGGAGGATGTAACCCCAATCTTCATCTGCCAGTCTCTTCCTGCACCTCCACACTGCAGCTCTGAGCTTTGCAGCAGAGGCTTCTGGAGACGAGGGTGGCACAGAGACTGCAGGGAGCAGAGCTGGCCACCTCCCTGCAGCTGGGAACAGGGCTCAGGAGTGAGAAAGGCCCAAGGAAGTTCTGAGGCTTGGGAGACAGCCTATCACCCCTGGGAGAGCCAGGTTTGGGGCAGCAGAGCCCTGTTACTACTCCAGAGCAGGGAGAAACCCTGCTTGGCATTAGCACAGGGCCACGACACGTGCCATAATCTCTTTCATTCTAGTTGCCAAAACAGATGCTCAAGGGGTTTGTACAGGGGAGGTGTTCCCTAGGCACAGGTGTAAAACATTCCAGTGAATTTTCTGGCTGTACTGTGATTGCTATACAGCAGTGGCCAGGGATTTCACCACCTACAGCCTGGATGTCTTGGAGTGGCACAGGACCACAAGTCAGCCCCTCAGGGTCAGTCCCCAGCCCAGCTCAGGGTGATGCCACCACCAGGAAGAGTGGCTGACCAGAGCACACTGGTCCCAAGGCCAGCAATTTCCCTGGCACCTGCTGCAAACACTCAGCACAGTCAGTACCACATTTGGGCACAGGTTATTTCAACACCTGCCCCATGCTGGGGTTGGGTCTGCCCTACAAATAACCACAAACTGGCCTGAGCTCAGCAGAGCCACCTATCCTAAGGGGCTATGCCAGGAGGGTGACGGGATCTTGGGAAGCACTAGCATGGCCTCTGGGACTCACTCAAAAAACAGCTTCATCCCTATCCCTGGCCTCCAGAGAAAATACACTTCAAAACACCAGTGGCTAGGAACACCTCTGCTCCCTCCACTGGCTCCAACCCACCCAATATGAGAGCAGTCAGTGACAAATCTCATGCCTAACCTCTGTGATCAACTAGGAGGTGAGCATTTCAAGGAAGGCTAGGAAAGGAAGGGGGAAAAATTAGCAAGGCTATGAGCAGGGTAAGGGCTGGAGGCAGGTCCATGCTGGCCATCCATGCTTTAGCTTTCAGGGCTACTGCAGGGAAGAGTCTGGGATTTACACTTTACACGTTGACCAGCAATGTCAGGGGCAAGGGCTCACTTCCAGGCAAAGCCAAGGCCAGATTTCATAGGTTGCAACATCCAGAAAACCCCAGGAGCCCGTGTTTGCTGTTCACAGAAGGCCAGACCTCTGCTCTGAGTCAGCCACTGCAGATCCTCTTTGCTGCCAGCCCCTGGAGAGGAGGAGCCACAGAGGCAGATGGGATGTTGGCCTTAATCCCTAACATAAGGTGAGCCACTTCCATCCCACCTGCCGTCCTCCCCTTCCTCTGAGAAGAGAAACCCAGCCTTCAGTCTTGGGAGGTGGCAAGCTGGGGCTGGGGAAACAGCTGAGCTCTCCAGGACTGCTCCTATCTCTGGAGCAGCTCTACAGGACATGATGACTGCTGCTGAGCCCTGTTCTCAGGCATTGCAACTGGATGAGACATGGCCTGGGAAGAGAGGAAGAGGGAAAAATCCCCTCTGTGCCTATTACTGATTTTGTGCCTTAAGACTCCAAATGAATCAAAGCTTAAGGCATGCAAGGAAATCCTCTGAGCAATCGCAGACCTGGTTCCCACAGGTTTTGGCCCCACTATGAGACTGCACCAAGTCCCACCACAACCCATCCCCTGCTGACTGTGGAGGAGGGAGAGGATGGCAGGAGATGGTGATCTCCTGTGAAATGGATGACACTGAGTCCAGCCTCACATGCCAGACCATAGAGGAAGAGGGGAGCCCTCATTCAGTGAGAGCGTAAACCCAGCAAAGGGAGCGCAGCCCAGCATCCCTGGAAAGCCAGGGTGTGATCCAACTCCCTGTGAAGGCAGGGTACTGCAGAGGAGCAGGAATATTCCCCAATACTTTCCTTCTTTCCTATCTTGATCCCTTCTCACTCCCTTCTGCCCTCTCAACAGCCGATATCCCAGGCTCCCTCCCCTGCCTCTCCCATGCCCTCCATCCCAGAGCCCTCCCATCCTGCCAGGTTAATTTGAGTTTCTGATTTGCATAAGCAGTAGATCACAATGTTCTGGAAATCCCCTCCTGCAGCCAGAGCTTCCTCCCCACTCTCACAGCGTCACTGTTGGCCTTCTGCTTCCTTTTGCTGCCGGAGCACCGGGATGCATCCGACCGGCACAGCACAAACAGCAGGTCCCAGCTGCTGATGCCAAGAGGGATCCATCAGCAGCCCCTGCAGACCTGATCCCAGAGTGGCCCTGGAATGCTGTGCCAAACCAGCTGCATCCACGGCCTGCTCTGTTCCCACCTTGCTTCAGGGCCAGCTCCAGGCACAGCCATCCATGACAGCCAGGTCCTGGCTGGCCCTATCACCCCATCAGGGTTCAAGTGAGCTCCATTTTCCCAGCAGCACAGAGGGCAGGGGGATTTTTTGGGCAACAAGAGCTGTTGAGGCAATGCCACTTTGAATTCATATCACTGGAGCCACCCTGCTCACTCCAGAGTGGGATCAGCTTGAAGGAAGCCAGACCTGACCGGAGGTAAGCAGGACCTGAGGACATGGGAGTTCCACCGACCCCCATCCACAGCCTGTGCTCCTTCTCAGCCCGTTTTCCACAGCACAGCAGCAATCAAGGCATGTTCATGTAAGTAACCTGCAACTGAAGGTGCTGAACCCAACTCTCTGTGCCAAAAAAAAACCCCAAAACCCCTAGTGTGTCAACGTGTCACCTGTGAACACACCCTCAGAGCCACACAGGCTTGCTGATAAACCATAGCTGCCATCAGGGCAGTTTTCTCCCCTGGGAGCATGGTGGGACCAAAGGAATGAGGAAGGACCAGCAGGACCAAAAGCCTTTCATTTTCATAGTGAAATTCATGCTGGCGTTTGGGCCAGCCTGAGCTGGCAACCTCAGGTAAAAATGCAAAGAGCAGCTGGCTAAAGAGGTGGAGAGGCTCTGAATGAGGGTGTGCCATCCAGTGGTTCCCAGGTGCAGACAGACCCCACACCCACAGCTTCTCACCCTCACACTCCTGCCATCCAAACCAGATGGACTAAAGCTGGGCCCTCTTCAGGCCCTGCAGTTCACACCTGGCAAGTGTAGACCAAACACCTTGCCAGGTACCACTGCACCTCCTGGCAAGGAGCTGGGGAGCTGGAATCAGCTTCTATAAAATAGAAACATTTAAAGCCTTGATGTTTCTTCTGGCACTAGCTGGCTTCCAGCACAAGCTTGGTTCTGACCGCCAGTTCTCCCGGTGGATGGTTTCCAGGGATTCTCTGCAACCCCGGAAAAACCATCACCTGCGCAACTCCATCAACAGACCCAGCTCTTCCCTGCTCCACCAAGATGCATCCTTTTCTAATTCCAGATAAGGACAAGGAACAACAATGCCTCTTGCCAGATGCAGCAGTTTCTATGAGGAAAAGCACGTCTGCAATCCCAATGAAGTTGCCCAGAAACCAGGCAAAGAAAATGATGTAACGAGGCTCTCCAGTTGTCCAAAAGTGAATCACAGCTTCCACGACAGTTCCCCCCCTCCCCTTTTTGCTGACTAATACCTGACACAATGGGCCCCTGGGAGGAACGGCACAGGAGAGCCCTTTAAGTGGTGCCTGGCTCCCTATCAAAACCACACAGAGGCTGTCTGGGACCTCCATCATGGGGAATTCCCCTTCTCCATGCCTAAAAGTAAGCTCAGCTGGGCCAGCCTTCCTGCAATTGGGGGATTGCAGGCACAGAGCTCCTGCTCTGAAGGGCTCCCACTCCTCCCCAGCCCCTCCAGGACCCAGCCTGGTGAGTAATGCAATGATTTTTTCGGTTTCAGAGTGCCTGGGATAGAGAGAGGGGAAGGCAGGCAACTTTTGGGGTGCTGCAAAACCAAACACCTCATTTGTTTCTCACAGAAATAAGCAGGGTTTCATTATTTCATGCAGACTGAGGCATTAATTTATCAACAAGGTGTTTTCTCGTTCTGGGTGACTGCATTTAGCATTGAAGACAGGTCTTCTGAGGGTTTACAGAACAGCACTGGGCCTCTCATTGGGGTAAAACAAGACTTTCAGGAAACAAAAAAGAAGATACTGGGTATGTGTGGGGTCCTGCTGTCTCATCTCCAGCTGAGACTTCAGATGTGAACACAAACAACACATCAGAGCCCCACCAGTCCTGAGCTCTCATAACCCAGCCTGGCTGCCAGGGTGACGTCCTGTTGCCAGTGAAAGACAGTCGGGAAAAGAAATTTCTGGGGTTTTAATTTTTACGACCCAAAATATCAAATTCCCAAGAAGTGGTGGAGCTGTGTGAATACAGCTGAATAAGAAGCCAGGACTGGGGCAGCTGGAAAAGGTTTGATCTCCAGTGAAGGACCTTGATGAACCCAGCACCAGATCACCTAAGGAGGACGTTTCTGGAGTACAGGAAAAGAGCAGCACAACGGCTTACAGTGGGATTTCTTCGCTCCTGGTTAGTTGTTTTTATTTATACATGTATTTAATAAAAACCCACCACCTTCTCTTTGTGGCAAAACCAACAGAAGAAAGAAAATCAAGCAGCTGTTGAGTGAGTCCTAAATAGCAGAGTGAACCCAAGTGTTCCCTGTGCTTGGTGCTCCTCTGGCTGATTTTGGTGCGTCACCACAATTCCAGCAGCAGCAGCACAGAGGAGAAGGATCCGTGGAATACACGCCCCGGTTAGAGGGTGGAATTTCCTCATTTACCGGTGGGGAATTCTCCTGCCTCAGAGGAGCGTCAGTCCCGGCCGGCCGGCAGCACCACCCTCCTCCTTGGCGAGGCCGAAGCTGACAGAGAGTTTCAGCACAGCCTCCCCTCAGCCATTGCTCCCCCACAGCGGGGGACACGAGGAGCCCCCTCAGCCCCGCCATTTTGTGTCTGCACAAGCCGCGGGAGCCGCTGCACGGCTCGGCCTCGCCGCTCCCCTACGAGCGCAACCTCCCGCAAGGAGAAGGCGCAGGCGGGCTGATGCCGCCTCTCAAAGCCGGGAGAGGCCTCCGTGCAGCCCCAGGGAACCCCCAGGACACAGACCCAGCCACGGCGGCTCCGCCATGACGGGCACCTTCCCCACCACCTCCCCGCCCTCCCCTTTATACCCCTCACTGCACGCCGATTGGCCGCTCCGCCTGTCCATCAGGCTGGGAATTTCCCGGGGGCGGAACCAGCCCCGGTGCTGGTGGCGGAGCGGAGGGACCGGACCGAGACCCCGATCCCGGCCCCGATCCCGGCCCTGATCCCGATCCCGGCGGCGGCCCCGCCGTGGGGCGCACGGCAGGTGAGCTCGGAGCGCTGCGGGGCCCTGCCGCCCTCGCGGACAGGAGCCCTGCCCGGGGCACCGGGGTCTTACCGGGCAGCGGGGTCGCGCCGCCTCAGGGAAGGGACCCGGGCCGGAGGGATCTGCCGGGATCGGGGCTGCGCCTTGCCCGTGTCTGGCCGGTTCTCGGGCTCTCGGGCCGCTCGGGTGGTCGGGGTGAGAGCCCGGAGGGGGCCAGGGCCGCGCCGTCCCCCGGGAGTTTGTCCCGGAGCCGCCCCGTGTCGCGGCGATCGTGCCGTGCCTCAGTTTCCCCTCTCCCGGCCAGGGCGGGGGTGCCGCCGCCCCCCCGGGGGACAGGCTGACAGTGTGTCCGTGTGTCCCGGCGGTGCCCGGGCCGGGAGGAGGAGGGTGCGGGTGGGGGTCCCGCAGCCCCCCGGGCGGTGCTGAGGCCCCGGGGCGGCCCCGCTCCTCCCTCGCCCCGCCTTGCACAACCCGGCCTTTCCCGGGGCCGCGCATCGGCCTCCCGGCTGTCCCTGTGTGCGATCCCCCCGGGCAGGGCCGGTTCCTGGGTCTCCTCCAGGGGGGCTGCGGCGGCCGTGGCCTCAGGGACCCTCCTGTCCGTGCTGGTTTCCTTTCCCTTTGACTCTTTACCGCTGGTCCAACCGCGTGTGTCCGCATCGGATGCTGATCCAGAGGCTGGAATATCTGGAGCAGGGATGGATGACAGCATCCTCCTCTTTTGGGAGGGAGGCACAGCTTGTCTCCCCCTTTTCCCTCCCTCAATCCCATGCTAAAACCCTCACGGAGGGCAGAGAGGAAAAAAAAAATAGAAAAGATGCTGCCTGTCACTGCTGCTTTTGGGTGAGAATAGCTCCAGGTGGGACTCATGAGGATCTGCATCCTCTCGGAGATCTGGCTGTCCTGTGTCTGTGTCCCTGCCACACAGGTTGCCCCCTGTATCAAGAAGTCAAATGCAGCCTTTTCCCTTGAGCTGGTTATTCCCATCACTTAGATGGGTTATTCCCATCACTTGGGTAGGATAGTCCCACCACCTGGGGGAATGGGAGCTGTTCTGCTGGCACAAGCTCTTTTGGCGTGCACATTTCATGGAGAGTGCTGTCAGCTGAAGCATTCTGGAGACTGGACTCTGGGCACTGGGATGAGTTCTGGAGACAGGAAGGCTCCAACCAGGCACGTCCTTGAGAGCTGTCCCTGTGCTGAGGTGAAGTAAGCAAGAAGAAAACAGGAGAGCCTTTTTGCTGCCTTTGGCATCGTTCCTGGTTCTGCAAGAAATCCCACGACGCCCTTTCGGCCCGACCTACGCCAGGCAGACCTATTTAGCACAGGGCTGTGGGTTGTTGCTTGCCAGCAGCTGGTAAAAAACTCTCTTGGGTGGAGGAAACCGAACCATCTACTCTTGTGGCATTGCAGATTTTGTTTTAAAGCAGCAGTTGTTACACTTTGGGTGGTATTTCGTTGGTGTAGCTTTGTGGTACCACTGTCTGCTGCCGGCTTGGTTGTTGCCTGCTGAAGCACACTAAGTTGGGCAGGAGTAGCTTGGAAGGAAGAAAAAGGCTACAAGGAAAGGGGTGGCTGTGCCTTGTTCTGCTTTGGAGTGCTGTGACAAGCAGCCATGATGCTGCTGAGCTCTGCAGGGAGAAGTGGAGCAGGCAGGAAGAGCCAGATGTCTTTGCAGCAGAAGACAGGGTCTTGCCTAAATCCCCCCACTGTGCTGCCACTAGAGCATCACCACCGTGCCTGGCTGCTTGTCCTGCCTGCATTGGAGCTTGGGCCCATCCCAAGAAACTCTGCAACTGTGTGTGGTTACCTGTGTTTGTAAACCTGGCAGACCCAGGGAAATGCTTTATTTTCTTTGTGAGCAGCCTCATCAGAAGCAGGTTGTTTTGTGAAGCCTCCTGGGAGGTGGGTTTTTCAGGCAAGAGTGGGCTTTCTTGCTAGGGGACATCTTTAATACCTGCTGTGTTTTGGATAGGGTTCTTGCCTCTCCCACCCTCTCTTTGTGGCTAAACTGGCTGGAAAGGAACACACTGCAAGTGGAGGTTCAGATCTTTCCCTTTGAGACTTGAGCCTTGCAATGCCTGCTTCCCTCTTCTTTTATTACTCACAGCTCAGTGGACTGCAGTGCCCAAAAAGTCTCATTATTTCTGCCTCCTAAGGCCATCTCTGCTTTTGCTTTCCTGCAAATGAGACCAGTCCAGCAGTCCAGGAATTGTTGTCCCTTGTATGGGAAGCTGCTGGAGCCCTGTAGAAGAAAATCAGTCTGGGGGCTACAGTGTTTTCCTGTAAAATGATCAAACAAACAAAAAGAATCATTTCATAGTGTCTGTCGAGTGGCTTTTGCTTTCCATCTGAGGAGGCATGCTGGGGACCCAGCAGTCCCAGTCATGGGAAAATCATGCTGGCAGCCTGCAGGGATTTGCTTTCACCTCCTGTGATCCTGGTGCGGAGGAGGCTTCCTGTGAATATTGTGCACTGGAGTAAGGAAAACCCCCTTCTCCTTAGGGCTGGGCCATCACAGGATGGGAATTGAAGGGCTGCCAAGCCTGCAGCTCTGGGAGGCTGCTTCCCACCCTGGGGTCATTGACCAGGGCAAGCAGTGCCAGCCCCTCCTGCACAGGCTTCACAGCCTGGGTATATTCAGTGTTCAGTAATTTTAAAGTAGGAATCACATCCTTCTGCCACTTTTGCATGGCTGGTACAGTGATGGCTGTGGCAGTGGTGCATGTTGTTCTGGGTGACAGCAGTGACAGCTCCAGCTCACTCCCAAGCCACAGCTATTTAAACAGCACTCTGCTTTCATCTTTGCCCGTGAGCCTCCCCTGCCCACCCACACTCTCATTCTCTGCTTTTGCTGAGTTGCCATAAAAATTTGCTACCTAAAGGTCTTGGTGTCCTGCATGGAACCAGCGACGCCCACGGGTGCCCGTCTGGCAATCTCTGACAGCGGCTGGGCATGGAGCCAGGGAGCTGCAGCCAGGGAGCCATGGTCTGAGCCTGCTCCTCAGGGCTGTGAAATACTGTCAGATCATCTTAGGAACTGTTGACTGGCAAAGAGGGAAGTGTTTTCTGGTGGTTTGGTGGTTTCTGCTGGCGTTTGTGGTAGTCCATGTTTTCTTTGTGTATCTAACCACTGTTAGGTGCTGGTGTATGGTCCCCTCTCTCCTCCCTTTGTCTTTTTATTGAAATGAGATTTTTCACTGTAAATCTCACCTGTCAGAACTCTTAAGGAAAAGAAACACAACAAACCAAGACTGGAATCAGTGACTTGGTCTCTAGTCTCCAGAGTGACCTCTCTGTTCCAGTGGTGCCTTGCAGAAACTGGACTGTGCCTCCACTCCAGGAAAACCCACCCTGTCCCCAGTGATGGCCTGGAATGCTGTGGAAACCCCTCCCTCTTGCTGGCTATTGTTTACTGGTGAATTTGCGGTTGGTCTGTGCTTCCGTCAGCTGGAGATAGTTCAGTTCCTCTCCCCAGCTGTTGTTTGAAAACAGCTCCTATGGTCCCTTTGCTACAATCTCCTGGTTGGGTACAGACCTTGAGTAGAAAAGTTCTTGACAGAATCTTGAGATTAGGGAATATCAGAGGCTTGCAGTGGCTCTATCCGTCTGGGAGAATATGGGATCACTGTGAGTGAGCTCTGCTGTTTGGCAGAGTGGTCAGTGCAGCAGGATGTCGAGCGATTCCTGCAGGGGTGCACAGGGGATGGGTACCTCTTATGTGCTGTGGGACAAGGCAGAAAACCTCTAGGTTTGGGGGCTGGCAATAAAAGAATGAGAGCTGGTATTTCACGCTGCTTCCAAGCCACATGGGGAGATGGTACCACAGGAGAGGGCAGCTCTTCCCTCTTCTTCCTCCTCTCTCTACCTTCCCTGACACATACCTGGGCTCATCTCAGTGCAGGATGCAGATGCCCCACAAGATGGTCACTGCAGGGTGGGTTTGGTACCCAGCTCCTCCCAGAGCCCCAGGTCTGGAGCAGTATATGGTGACTGGACAGCAATGAGAAGCAGGTTTGAGTCCCCAGCCAGCCTGTGACACCATCCCCATCCTCTGCCAGGCTGGCCAGGCAGGCAGAGTGGCCACAGGTGATGGCATTTCTCAGGTACAAGGGTCCCACTGGGCTATGTGCTGGCCTCATCCACCTGGCCTTGGTCACTTGCAGGGATGGGGCATCCACAGCTGCTCTGGGCACCCTGTTCTGGTGCCTCACACCCTCGGAGTAAAGAATCTCTCCCCAATACCTAATCCAAACCTGCCCTCTGTTCAAGACTGGCTGTGACAGCGCTGCCATCACTGGGACCCCCAGCTCAGAAATGGCTCTGGTTCTTCCACAGCTTCTTGTCAGCTGCTCTGGGCTCCAGGAATAGCCTCTCCTCAGCTCACCCCAAACCACCACAGTTGGTCAGTTCCAGCTGTTTGGGACCATGTCACTTGCTCCCCATGGGGGGCTTGGCAGCACCCATGGAGCAGGAGGATGATGAGACACACCAATGTGTCTCCCAGAAGCAGAGTGCTGCTGAGGCCAGGCCTAATTCCTTGTCGCTGAGGCAGGTGTTAATTGCTGCTCCAGTTGTGGGTGCTGCCAGGTGGCAGTTGTCATCTGGAAAGTCCCTGCCGCTCCCTGGCAGGCAGGTCATCCAAACTGGAGATCAGCCTGCATCGCTCATGGCATGAGCATTAGTCTGAGGTTGGGACAGTTTCGGGTACAGGCTACCCCCTTCCCCTTTCTAAATGCCTCCTCTCAGCCTCCTCCTGCTCACCAGCTGTCCTGGCTGGGAGAAGAACACTTTGGGGTGCTCCTATTGTGCCCCCAGGGAGCATCCCAGCTTCAGCTGGCACCAGGACCTTCTCAGCTGCTGCTCTGCTCCGTGTAACAAGCTGGCATCGGGGGGGATGGTTCTGATAAGTTGTGCTGTGATTCACAGCTGCTGCTTTATCCCCCCAGGAGATGGGTGAGACCTGGAGCCAGGATCCTGCCAGCTGTCCCCAGGCCAGACATCAGCATGGAGGAGGCCTTAGGCCACCTGCCAGTGCAAGGAATTGGAAAAGCAATTATCATACTGCTTGTGGGTATTTTGTCTCCTTGGGCTTTGCTCCTAGCCCTGCACATGCCCGGATGTTTCCTGTGCCCAGTTCAGGAAGCTGTCCTTCTGGAAGCCAGTTCTTCTGGCTGAGCAGGAGGACAGAGTGGGTCCCTGCCTGGCTCCTGGGGCTCATCCCCCAATACAGCCCAAACTTCCCCCCAGCTGCTGGTTAAGGCTTTTGGAGTTGCAGCCACTGCTCCTCCCCAAACAGCCCTTCACAAGCCTTTATGCACCCCAGAAATACTGTATGTTGACAGGATGCCCTGGTGACAGTGCTCAGGTTTGCTCTGGTGTGGGCGAATGCTCCTGGGCTGCATCTCCATCTCTCCAGGGATGCAGCAACCGGGGATTGCAGCTTTCTCTGTGACTCCAGTGCCCTTCATGGGTGAGAGGCAGCCCCAAGTGGGGCTGCTGGTGATGCCTCCTCGTGTGACAGTTCTCATGGCCATGAGTCACCCCGACACATTCGCCCCAAGCAGAGCTGGAGGGGGAAGTGCCTTCACCTGGGTCATTTGTTGGCTGGTGAGCAGTGAGGCACCAGCACAGCACCCTAGACCCCCACACGGTTGGGAGCAGGGGACTGTGGCACCATCTGGAGCCACAGGAAGGTGACACTGTGCTCCATTGCCTTGCAGGGATGCCTGGCTGGGAAGTAGGTGACTGAACAGCAGTCATGGAAGGGAGAGGACCCTATCATATCTATGACCCCGGTGGGGGCTCAGAGGAGAATGGATCCACGGCCTTGGAGCGGCTGGTGGAGGAGAACGCCCGGCTGAAGGAGAAGATGCAAGGGATCAAGTCTATCGGTAACTGCTGCGTGCCAGGGGATGAGATTTGCCTTTGGGGCAGCCTAATCTGTGCCACAAAGCCAGAGGTCTCTGCTTGGTTGAGTAAGGGTGCTGGTAGAAGCTGGGGGTCTTGGCACTGGGGCAGCAGGAAAGCTCTCCCTGTCCTGGAGGGCTGAGCAGGATGTCTGAGCTTTTCACACGGTGATGCAGAGGGAGCAAGAATTTTGCTGAACTTAAGGGGTGTTTTATGGTGGAATAAATGGTTGTAAAGAGAAAACAAGGGCTGGAGCAAGGACAGATCCTTGGAGTTCATAGGTGCTGGGGTCTGTTCTGCTTTTGATAAAAATCCCCGCCTCCTGCAAGCCCTGTTGGGGCAAGGGCTTTTCCCAGGTGTTTCTCAAGGAAGCTGATGTTGAGTGCTCCCTGCGGCAGCAGGAACATGCCAATGTTGAAATGTTCCAGCTGAGTTGTGCCACCCTCTTTCTTCTCCTTGTCAGCCTTCCCCCGCTCCCACCCCCAGTTTTGCTTTCTGTCTCATGAGCCAGCTTCCTCCTTTGAGTCCTGCTTCTGCAGCCGAATTTCCACCTGCCTCGTGATTCCTGTTGTGTCACCATGCCCTTACCTGGGACAGGGACTCACTGGTGTGACAGAAACCCCCCCCTCATTGGGGAAGGATTGCATTGTTCATGCCAGACCTCAAAGTGGGGAGGTTGGACCTGTAAGTCCACCACCCAGGCTTAAATTTGTCTCCTCTGGGAAAGCAGAGGAGACCTCTGAGAGCCACAGTGGTGCCTTCTGCCTCCTGTAGCCAGTGCTCTATATGTCAGCATGAGGATTTCTGAAACCAGTGAGCCACTGATCCAGCTTTGCTGTTGGATTTATCCCAGAATAGTTGTTTCCAAATGAAGAAGGACTATTCTGGGCACTGCTCCAGCCAGACAGGGTTTTTGTTGCTGGTGGATGGGGCTACAGCAGGACAGGCCCTTGGGGAAGGAGACTGAGCATCCTTCTGTTGCCCACAACAGGAGAGCTTCTGGAGGAGTCCCAGGTGGAGGCATCCAAGCTGCGGCAGAAGGCAGAGGACCTCGTGAAGGACAACAAAATGCTGATTGGATCACCTTCCTTGGAGGAGTTGGTGGAAACTGGAGGTAAGAAATGTGAGGCTCATGGGAGAGGAATAACCTGATGGCTCAGAATCCTGAGCTTGGGGGAAGGGAAAGGCTGTGCAAGAAACTTTAATGAACATCCCTTGCAGCCATGTCATCTCTGGAATGTATCAAACCACTGCCATCCTCCCTTCTAAAAGGTTTCTGTCCCATCCCCATAGGTGGGGTAGAAATCATCTATCAGTGCCTGACCTTGCAGGGGTGTGCTGTCTGCATCTCTGTGCCAGGTGGAGAGAGGCCGTGCTCTCCAAAAGGCTCATGGCTGCATCCTCTCCCCTCTCCGCAGCCGTCGGCCCCGACCCCAGCTTTGCACGGGCAGCCCCAGGCAGTGCCCAGCCAGACGTGGAAGCACGGAAATCACCTCCAAGTGTGAGTCTGCTCAATGTGGCAACTGCTGCTGGCATGGCTGAAGAGGGAGGCACTGTCCATTTAATTAAAGCAAAAAGAGGCAGGCTTTAGCTGTTAGAAACAGAGATGAACCTGAAAGGAAGGGTCAGCTTCCCCACTGTACTCCTGGTGGTCCCTCTCTTTGTGTGGTGGGCATCTTGGGCTGGCATTCCCTGGGGAGCTCTGACCTGGCTGCCTCCCCTTGCAGGGATCCTCCTCAGAGTTTGAGATCGTTGCCATCGAAGCGCAGGGGTTTCCCCAGGAGAGCAGGAGAGTGGTGAGTGGCCCTGGTGCCTGCAGGATTTGGTGTTGGTGGGTGGGCAGTCAAGCCAGTGTCAGGGGTTTTGAGGGTGTGCAGGGCTGCAGTTCTATGCAGGCAGGCAGTGGCAGGGCTGGCTGACCCATGTCAAGGCAACCCTTGGGCAAACCATAGAGGAGGGATAAACTGAGCAAGGGTCCTCCTGTGAACATATCTGGCCTGGCTGGGCCTGGACAAGGGGCCAGTGAAGCAGCCCCAGCCAGATGGGGATGTCAGTGTCTGCAGATGCCACATGACAGGAAGAGCTGTGACAACCCAAGTAGCTGTCAGTGATGCTCTGATATTCAGCTGGTGCCCACACTGGATGGGAGGACCAGGCCTCCAAAGCCTTTAATTGCTGACAGGGTCTGCCCTAGCCAAAACACTTCTGTGTGCTCCATTTGCTGCCACCTGAATTGTCATTGCCCTATCCTGTCCTGTTCTGATTTTTTGTGAGCTGGAATGGAGGGGTGAAAGGAATGGGGAGCCCAAGGGGAATGACCATCAGCTGGCACCACATGGTACCAGTAAGAGGATATGCTCTCATTGCACATCCCTCTTCACACTGGCCAGAGAGGCTCTTGGAGGGGTTGAGTCTTACTGGATGCTCCTGGGGTGCAGCTATGAGGTGATAGAGAACAGAATGGGGTCTGCTTGGCCACCAGCTGCTGGTTCCTGAACCGAGTCCAAGTTCTGTGCTCACACCTGGATTCTCCCAGCTTGGGTCCTCACTGCCTCCCTTGCCAGCAGACATGGGTGGGAAGAGCTGGCTGTTTTGTGCCCATCACACACACCTTCCCACAGCAGGTTTGGGGCTGTAAAGTCCAGGGTCAGGGTGCTGGGGACAGACTAGGCTGCCCTGTGGTGCAATCTGGGACATTCTCACAGGCAGCAGGTGAGTCAGTGGGGCTGGGAGCAGAGCAGGTGTGGGTGTGCCAGCACTTCCCCAGCTCCTCCCAGCAGTCCCATATGTGCCAGCTGTTGTGCCAGCAGCACCTCCTAGGCTATGGAGGAGTTAACCAACCTCATCATAAACCTCCTGGGGACACTCCCCATGGGCAGGGTACACCCTGACACTGGTGGGTGTGCCCTGACCTGGGCTTTCCCAGCCACTGTTTAAATCCCATGCGTCACCCACTGGGCTGTCACCTGCCAAAGGGCTCGGGTTCCTGGTGCCTGGCATGCCACAGCAGCAGGGAGCACAGAAGTAGGACAGGTGGAAGGAGAACATGGGAGCTGGGGTAAGACCACCACCCTTCCAGCACAGACCAGGGTGTATGTAGAGAGGACAGTTTCAGGAGCTGGGATTTTTAGTCTCAGTGCAGATGGCAAGAGCTCAGGTGGAGAAGTGACCAAGGGTGGGGATGCCTCCATTGCTGTCAGCGATTTGAGAGTGTGTTCTGCTCAGACTACTAAGGGGCACAGAGAATCCATGAGCTGCTGCCATGTCCCACTCCACACGGGGACTCGATGTGCCATATCTAGCAGCAGGGAATCAGACCTTTACAAAGCTGACACAGTTTTTCAGCATACTGAGAGGTGCTGCAGAGTGTCTTGGTGCTGGCCCAGCTCCCAGCCACAGCCATGGATGGGATGTGAAGCTGATCTGCCCCAAGAGGACTTCACAGTGCTCCTTTAACTGGTCTGACCACACTTGATCTGTTCCCCATTCCCAGGATTTGGAGCAGCCACCAAACGAGGATGCCAACCTGCTGCCACAGCTGCAGCAGCTGGAGAACACGCTGAGTGGCTGTGCCAAGGAGGCCAGCAAGGACCAGGTCTTTGTGCGCATGGGCTACATGGCCTCTGAGCTCAAGCGTTTGGCCTCCAAGGTGCACAAGAATGAGCAGAGAACATCGTTCCTGCAGGTGAGCGAGGCCTGGCCTGGCACTTGATGGAGATTTCCCCCTTCTGTTTTTTTTCTCACCAAACCCCTCCTGCCCATCCTGAGGTGGATACCCAGCTCCTTAGCGTGGCTTGGTGGGAGGTGTGGGTGGCCAAGGGTTGGCCATGGTGCTCACACTGCCCGTGTTCACCCTCCAGACACTGTGTGAGACACTGCACAGTGAGAACAAGGAGCTGCGCACCAAGCTGGAGCATGACCTGGAGCAGAGAAACCAGGCTCTGGAGAAGCTCAGGTGAGGGTGGGCTATGTGGATGGGGAGAGGGCTGCCCTGCAAGCTTCTTCTTGCTGACCCATCTCTTTCTGCCCACAGGTGTGAGAACCAGGAGCTCCGGAGGATGGTGACGCTGAGCAGCCAAGACAGTGGGAAGAGGGAAGCTGCTGAACAGGTGAGGAGGCAGCATATCCTTGGAGAGGGCTGGGAAGGAGGCAGGGAGCCTGCTGACCCTTCAACAAAGATGGTCTCATTTTAATCGAGCCCCCAGTTTGTCCCAGTATGACCAGCAGGACTACTCAGGGTTTCAAGGGGATGGGGGAGGCAGTGGGAGGGGAACTGGCTCGAGTTTAGCCGGCCTTGGGCACAGCCTCCACAAAAGCCCTGAGGGTCCCCCCCGTGCGCGTCCAGCAGAGCGGGGCCATGGTGGAGAAGGCGCCGGGCAGAGAAGAGCTGGAGGCCAAGGAAAAGAAGGTGAAGATCCTGGAGCACCAGCGCAGGGAGGTGAGGACCAGGCTGGGAGGGAGGCACCACTAAGGAGGCGGGGAGTGGGCAGAGGGGGCACAGGGCTGGGATGGCACCAAGATACTGTGGCAGGGCTTCAGAGCTGCAGGGAAGCACTGCTGGAGCTGGGATCTTCATCCAGCTGGTCCCCAAAGTGCTTTCATGACAGGAGTCTGCTGGGGACCACCACAGCTGGTTCATAGCAGGGTTTGGGCTCCTGTTCAGCTATCTCTCTCTCCCTGCAGCTGCTGGAGGTGAATAAACAATGGGATCAGCATTTCCGCTCCATGAAGCAGAAGTACGAGCAGAAGGTAGGGCTGGGTGCTCAGGGCTGGGTGCTTGGGGGGCACATTCCTGCTGGATGCTGGCTGTGGGAACTCAGAGGAGATGGTGTAGGGTGGTTTGGGGGCTGCCTGTGCCTCCTTTCCCCCAGTGTGGGTCCTTCCAGGCCAACACCCTCACTCCCTTCTGGCAGGTCACGGACTTACACCAAGAGCTGGCCGAGGCCCGCAGGGCAGTGACCGAGCTGGAGTCAGAGCGGGAACAAAAACAACGGGATTTTGACCGCAAGCTGGTCCTGGCCAAGTCCCGGATTGAAACAGAGGAGGCAAGTCCCTTGGGAAGGGTGACAGGGAGCTGCCAGCCCTGTTGCCCTGCCCTGGCTGATCTCCCCCTCACCCTGGGTCCTGCAGGCAGAGAAAGAGAGGCTGGCCATGGAGGTGAGGGACCTGCAGCAGAGGATGCGGTTCCTGCAGGAGCAGCTGGCTCCGGTCACCAGGCAGCGGGAATACCAGGAAAAGGAGATCCAGAGGCTGAACAAGGTGGGGGCCAGGGCACAACCCCTCACTGCAAAATGTCTTTGATGTTCTCCAGTCCCTTCACCTCTCTCAAATCCAAAACTGACCCTGATAACCCACTCTTGCCCGGGCAGAGACTTGTATGAGGCCCACCACATCCCTCTGGGCTCCAAGGAAGTGGGGTTCAAGGAGGGTCTGTTGTCCCTCTTGCCCCTGCCCAGTTATACCCATTTCCCACACTGGGCACTTGCCTGGGGTCCTCCAATGACATCATGGGCACTGAACTTGCTCTGACCCTGCTCCCTCCTCTTCCTCTGTAGGCACTAGAAGAGGCCCTGAATGTCCAAGCCTCTCCACCGCCCATCTTTGCCATGGAGCCAGCAGGGAAGCTGCCACAGCAGGAGCTGCTGACCCAGAATGAGCTGCTCAAGCAGCAGGTAGGGCAGGACATGGAGCCACTGGGGACGGGCAAGGAAATACATGTCCTGAATCTCCACAGCAAAGAGTGTGTCAAAAAGTGTGTCAGCAGCAGCCCAGCAGCTGGGCAGGTGTCAGTGCTGGGGTGGTGAGGGTTGGGGACCCAACTCAGCATCCTCCAGGCATTCATCTGGAAGAACCACAGCCACCACAGCCATGGGCCACTGAGCCAGCCCATATGCCTGGGGCTTGGAATGGCTGATGAACTCAAGGATGGCAGCACAGTGATGGGGTTGCATAGGGAAGGTGTCTGCCCTCAGCCAGGTCCACCCACATTCTTCCTTCTTGCCAGGTGAAAATTTTCGAGGAAGACTTTCAGCGGGAACGGAGTGACAGGGAGAGGATGAATGAGGAGAAGGAAGAGCTGAAGCAGCAGCTAGAAAAGCTGCAGAAGCAGTTGGTCCTTTCCAACAACCAGGTGAGCAGCACTGGGTGCTACTGGCAGCACTCCGGGAGCCCTGTGTCAACCACATGTGTCTCGGAAGTGCTCACCCTGTGTCACAGTCCCTGTACATACCTAAGAGTAGGGGCTGAAGGAGAACAGGAAGGCCAAAGGGGTGTTTTTTCTGCTGGTTGCCACTGCCAGAGCATCTCCTTTAATTAATCTCCTGTTTCTGCACCTCTCCTGGGGATCTGATGGGGGCAGACTGGTGCAGACGTTCCCTCAGCAACCCTAACCAATTAAGATGAGGGGTGGCAGGGTGGGCTCTGCACTAACCTCTCTTCCTCTCAGCTGCGAGCCTCCAAGGACGACTGCCAGAGGGAAAAGGAGGAGAAAGAGAAGCTGAAGAAGCTGCTGAAACAGCATAAACAGGTAGGGATGGGAGGAAGCCCTCCTTGGGCAGAGGGGCTGGGCTGGAGGCTGCAGGCAATGGATGGTGGTGGGGGTGGTGGTGTGCTGCCATTGGGATCTCCCCAGCATCTGTCCTGGCTCCTTGCAGGCTTCTGGAGAGAGGCTGCATGCTGAGCCAGGGCCAGGGCCACTAGCCCCAGCCTGCCCCATGTACCAGTACCAGTACAGCCCCCCCATGGCTCACCCCGTGTACCATGGCTACGACGAGTGGCAGCAGATCCGATACCCGCCAGCCATGCCGGGCGAGCACACTCAAGGACAGAACTTCCACCATTTTCCCCCGGTGAGATTCTACCTGTGCCAGCAGGAGGGGGAGCAGAGGGTGACATGTGGATGGGTCTGGGACTCACTGCCCTCCAAGGCCACCGAGTCCCAGAGCAGGGAGCTGAGCACTTATGTCCTATTGGCATGTGACTTCTCAGTCCCTTTCCTCCCCTTCCTTCTCCTCATATTGTAAATCAGTCACAGAGTGCAGCTTCATGATTCACATCCCAGGTAATTCCTTCTCTCTGTTCCACCTCCTCCTGCAGCCCGAGTACCCCTGGCGCCCGCCCTGTGCCATGGCTCACAGCCAGAACACCCAACAAGTGGCTGGGGTGAAACCAGTCCCCAAGGACTTGGGTAAGGCTCAGACCCTCCCTGACAGGGGTGCCCATCCTTCACCCTGAGACTTGGGGCACTTGGCGAAACACACAGGGGAGGGATGGGGGCACAACCTTCCAGGCAGTGACCATTTTCCCTTAGCCCCCACCTCTCATCAGCTGAGGGGATGATTTTGCCATGGAGCTGGTCCCTGCTGCATCCCTACCAGCATCCCCACAGTACTTAAAGTGAGGTTGAGCCCAAACAGCTCATGTAGTCATGGCAGTTGGTGCTCAGGGATACCAACCATGCTATGGCTGGCATCCCTTCTGTGGGCCTTGTGTGAGAATGAAGAACTGTGCTTACCCTGTACCATCCCTCTCTTGTGTTTCAGAACAGGCAGGTCCCGGATTGCCCTAATGCCAAGGACCGGCCACACTCCGACACCAGTGGAAGAGGAGTAGGGTGTGTGTGTGCCCGTGTGTGTGTGTCCAGGAGCTTCCTCTGGCTGCCAATGCCTCTGCAAGGTCATGTGCTGCACGTGGGGGGCTCAGCAGCGCCTTCCCCCAAGGAAATCATGAAGGAGGGACTAAAGGTGCCATCGTGGTGGCAGCCAGCATGAGGGCAAGTCCCCTATGGCCATCCCCTTCCCCACGAGGAGCCAGGCCTGGCATTGCTGTAGACCTGAGCCAGATCTTCAGGGAAGAGGAGCCAGTGTTTCCCAGGAGCTGTCCCAATCCAGAGCCCCTGGAGGAGCAAGTAACAGCGGGGACTCTCCCGATGGTGGGAGACCCCACACTCGCAAGCAGGTGCTGGCCGCAGCTGTGGCCCAGCCTGAGGGTGGTTGGTGTCTTTGTATTTATTTAAGGACTGAAGTGTGGCTGAGTCTCTCTGGCTTTGTCCTGAAAGCTGCTTCCTGTGGGGCAGCCTCTGCGTGGGGACGGGGAGAGGGAGGGATTACAGGGCTGTTGGTCCCCATCTGCTTGGGTATAGCCATAGAGACAGACTGAGTGCAAGGGGACCCCAACCCTTGCTTGGGCACCTCAGGATCTGTTGCCCCAAGTGCATGCCCCCCACCTCCCTCTGAGCTCAACCCCTCACCCTCCCTTCTTCTGCCCCCACTTCTGCCAGGGCAGGGAAGCTCCTGCTGCCCCCTCTGCTTTTCCATGCAGCAGTGGCCTTGGGGACAGTCTTTGACATTGCACACAGCAAGTCTTGCTCCACAAAATAGGCTTGGAGGGGAAAAAACAAATAGAACCCAGTTTCTGTTAAGCATGGCTGTCACAGGTGTGACAGCAGGAGACACAGGATTCCAGTATGCTCCTCACTGGGGATTGTCCCTGGTCGCAGCCCCTTTTTGCCCACCTTTCCTCTGCACTCACTCCCCATCCTGTCCCCAGATGTGGGGCTGTGATGTCCATGTTTGCAGTTGCTGTGGAAAAAATTGAGTTTCTCCAGTCAGGCACTGCTATCCCCAACCTGGCCACTCTACCCACTGTGGCCCCCACTCTACCCCTCCTACTTCTGTCCAACAAGTGGGGCTGCACATTTGCAGAGCCTTTATTTGGAGTTTCTATGGTGGGTGGTGAGGGGCTAGCCACCCCCATCCAGGAGAGCAGCACGTCTCCGTGCCCGGACCACGGGCAGCCTGAATGCACTGAAGAGCTGCTCCGTGCTCAGCACGGTCAGGCCAGGCCCGCCCCAGCCAGGGGCTTTCAGGCCAAGCCTTCATGGAGATGTGGTCTCCTGCTCCAGGGACAGCCAACCCCTGCAGCCTCCCACTGCCCAGAATGGTGGAGAGGAGGGGGCAAGCTGGAGGCCAGGAAATGTCACCACCAGGGGTGGAGGTGGGACAGGGATATTGGAAGTGTCATACTGCCATCGCTGAGGTCTCTGCCACAAGGTTGCCCAGCCCAGCACAACTGGGCTGAGTAGGGGGGTGCCAGAGATGACAGCAATGGAGGGGACAGTGCGTGATTCCTGCTGCTGAGGAACATCTGGGGAGGGAGTGGAATGGGAAACAGCTGGGGAGATGCTGGCCCTCAAGCCAGTGGCCCGAGGCTCTAGTGGTCCTACTCTTCATGTTTCTCCTGCTGCCGCCGCCTCAGGTAGGTCGTGATGTGATTCTTCACGGCAGCGATGTTGGTGCGATGGTACCAGCGCATGATGGGCACGCCCTCAGGGCTCACCAGGAACTTCTCAAAGTTCCACTTGATGTCGTGGTTCCGCAGAGGCTCCCAGAAGAGCTTGTTGGGGTTCCCGAACTCCTCTGCCACGGGGGGACAGGCGTTCTGCAACAGGGAGCCAGTGCATCACTGCCTTGCCCCTCCAAAAAGCAAGCTGAGTGTGTCCCACTCATCTCCCCTTGCCGTAGCACTCACCTTCAGGAAGGTGAAGATCTTCTGCTCCTTGGCCCCATTCACATCCCCTTTCTGGAACAGCTGGAAGTTGGGAACAAAGCCACCTCCTGGCCGGACATATCTACAAGGCGGGGGAACAGGATGTTGTGCAATGGACAGCTCTGGGTGCTTGTATAGGAGTGGTGACAGGACCCCAAGCCCCTTGTTAGTGGGCCACAGCCAGCAGCAGCTGCAGCCTATGTTCCCACTGCCTGGCTGGGACCCCAAGAGAGGAGGGAGGTGTCCCACAGCCCTCAGCACAGTACTCACTTAAGCGCAGGGAGGATCTCTGAGTTCTGGCCAGGTTCCTGCTTCCCAAATTGGTTGGAGGGGAAGCCAAGGACAACGAACCCCTCATCTCTCAGTTCATCTTGTAGTGCATTCAGTTCTGCATGCAAGGAGAGCCAGAAGTGGGTTAGCAGAGGACTGGGCACACCTCCACACCTGCACTCTACCCCTGGGACCATTCCAGTCAGGCCAGGCCCTGGGGAGCAGGCCTTAACCCTTTCCCCAGCTCCCTGAAGCAGAATGGGCCATGGGGACATGCCAAGGCTGCACTCCTGGGCCCTGCCCTGATCCCGAGGTGCCCACACCCCTAAACCCTTACCAACATACTGCAGGGTCAGGCCTCAGTATGTGGCTACGTTGACGAAGAGCACTGTCTTCCCCTTGTACCTCTCAAAGGGGATGTACTCGTCCCCATCGAGGGTGAGAGCCCCGTAGCTGTAGATGGTGTCATTCACCGTGGGGTAGCAGTCCACCTGTGGGGCGAGGAGCATCCCGTGAGAGCAGGCTGGGGGCTGCCGGCCACCCTGCTCCCCATCCCTACGGCCAGCCAGCCATGGGGCCAGCCCTGCTGCTGCCTGCGGGGACGGCTGCCAGCGTTGTGTCCCCTGCCCTGAACGCCGCTGGCAGCAGCCAGGCTCCGGCATGCCAAGATCGCGCTGGTGGGACAGGCGGACTGGGGCTTGCACATGGGTCTGGCTGCAGCTGGGGGAATGTTTACCGAACAGGGAGTAGCAGGAAGGCGAGGGGCTGCAAAACAGCCGGAGTGTAAGGGGAGGCCAGCACCAGAATCCCGAGGCTGTGGGCAGTGAGCAGGACCCACCACCCCTGAACCCCCGGGGGACAGGGGGGCAGTGCAGGGGGCTCCGGGTGGGATGGGGAACGGGCCGGGAAGGGTCGGGCTGCAGCAGACTCTGCATCCGGGGCCACAAGGGTTAACCCAGAGGAGCACATCTCCTGTCCCCACCGGGGCACCCAGGCTCGGCTAAGTGCCACCGAGGGGCTATTTTGGGAGCTGGCAAGAGGTGAAATGACAGGGGCTGCGCTCTAGGAATGAAGGCTCCGTGGGACTGTGGGGTCCCGGTGGCAAAGAGGGGAGCCTGGCTGAGGGGTGACCGTGCCCCTGCCCGCCGGGCTGTGGGGACACCCTGGGTTCCACACCTTCCAAACGTGGGGGAACCCTCCCGGCCATTGCATGGGAAAAGGTCCCCGTGCTCTGCCCCTGGGGAGGACACTTGGGGAGCACATGGCTCTGTCCTCCTCTGTCCCCAACCCCAGGACAGCAATTCTTGGCCCTTGGCAAGAACTAACTCAGAAAATCCCCGCGTGGTCGGGATTGTAAGGGGAAGGAAGGAGGGGGGTCACGGGGCCACCGTGTCCCACTCCTGCCCCGGGGAGTCCTGCAGAGAGCCTTGGGGACAGGCGCGTCCCCAGGGTGTCACACATCCCCTAGACCCCCCTGAAAGCCCTGTGGGGGTGTCCCCCTCCTCTTACCTTCTCCCTCTCCGCACTTCGCCCCAGCTGGACGAGCCCAGCCAAGAAAAGGGGCAAAATCCAGCTGCTGGGGGAGCAGCCCCCCATGGCTGGGCGCGGGGTGCGGGGTGCCGGCACCCCCTGACAGCCCGGGCGAGCGGCGGGGACAAGCGCCGCTGTCGCCTGCTGTCACCTCCGAGCCCGGCGGCCGAGAAATAGCGGCGGGGCTGGAGGGGGGAGCCAATGGCCGGGGGGGGCCGGGCCAGGGCCGCGTTAACCGTGTGGGCTCTGGGACGGACACACGGACACCGCCCGGGGGTGGCACCAGGGCCTGGCGGGGACCCGGGGCGCCCACGGGGACACGGGGCAGGGGCATGTGCCAAGGGTTTATGCAACGTGTTACCCGAGCCGGGATTAAACCCGCAGGGTGGGGGGAGAGATATCGGGGGAGGGAGAGAGGGGGATGGAGAGGGGCCAGGGTGGGAGAGGGGACAGGGGGCAGAGGTGTCGCGGGGAGAGGTGCCCCATCCTGTGCGGGCCACCCAGCCAGGGTGACATTTCCCCCCCAGTGGGGTGTTGGCAGGGAGGAGCAGGGACCAAAGCCCTCAGCTGCAGCCTCGGGGAGGCCGGGCTGGGGTTCCCTGGGTGTCCCCCCAGTGGCTGTTCGGGCTGGGCTGGGGAAGGTTGATCCCGCTCCTCTCCTTTGTGCCCGGTAAATGAAAGTGCTGCTAGAGGCAGCTCTGGAGGAGGATCCTTCCTGCCAGAGGCTGTTCTGCAGCTCGTGGGCTGTGGCTCCATGGTGACCCCGCTGTGGTCAAGGGCAGGGCACTGCTGTCCCTTAGCCCTTAGTGTCCCCAGGGGCAGGAGTTTCCAGGGTCCTGTTTGCTTAGCCAAGGAATGTGAACATTTACCCTGGGCTATCTCCAAGGAAAATATCCGTGGTGGGGTGTAAATTCTCTGAAATCCCCCAACAAAATTATACAATGTGAGAATTAACTGGCTAGAGAGGAACTGGGGGAGTTGTGGTTTTGGGGGGAGGCTGGCCTGGGGTGGAGGACAGTGTGGGGTGGCAGTGGGTGAGTCCCAGGGGAACCATAAGTGCCAGCATGAGGTTTGGCTTTACTAGAAAGCAGGGTCAGCCCTGCCACGATGCTGTCAGTGAGGCAGCTGCTGGAGATGCCATCAGGGGAGGGAAGTGTGGCCATAGGTTAAGAGAAAGCTGAGAGCAATCTCCCAGTCCGCGTTCTTTACCAGAAGGAACACCATGTCCCGGGAAAGGCTGATGTGAGGCTCCAACTACAGCCTCAGCTGACATGGGAGGGCTGGGGGTTGGGTACATCTCCCAGGCACACAGAGAAGCCACGGGGCAGGGGGGCTTTGGGTCACTCTGACACTGGCAGCATTTCCCAGAGCTTTAAACATGCACTGCTACTGGGGGAATGACTTACCCCTGCCCTGCCTGGACTTCAAGCAGTGTGAAGTGTTTGCCCAGGTGCAGGAAAAACCCTCAGGGTGCTCAGCCATTGCTTGGGGACTGCACAGAGACCATCACAACATGCCAAGAGCCAGGCCAGCGACAGGGGTGTTCTGGTCAACTCTCACAGATACGGCTGTGAGTGGAGCAAGGTGGCTCCTTGCCAAAACCTGTAGGAGCCAATATCTGGGTTTGACCCTCCCCACCTACTTCCCAGGCTCTAGGGAGATTTGAGGCTATGGGGCTGCAGATCCTGGCCTGCATGCTGCCTGCACATCTCTGCATCCTGCAGCCAACAAGGACCAGTGCTGTGCTCCACAGCACAGCTCACACTTCTGACCCTGACCAGGGCTTGAGCTACCTCCTGCAAGAGAGCTGGGACTGACCTGGGGAGCTGCTCAGGACTGTGCCCCCTGCCCCACTATTTCCCACCACAGGAACAGCCACCCACATCTAGCTATAGTGGTTTGTGGCACAGTGTGGTTGTGTCTCTTCCACAAGTCCTTGATCCCTGCCACAAGCAGTGAAAGTCTGAGTCACTCCTGAACTCAGTTTTCCTAAAACCAAAATAAAAATAAGAGACCCATTTATCCGAGTCCCGTATCCTTGGGTCCCAGTGCCAAATCAGCCTTGGTGGAGGTTGGGAATGGGGAAGGAGTTAATGAGACACAACCAATGGACTCCCTCTCTGCCACTGAGCTTCCATGGGCATGCCATCCAGTGTGCCCAGTGTGCTGTGCCATGCCACGCTGGAGGCTGCATGGGAGAGCCAAGGGGGTCAGGGGCTCCAGCAAGACTGTGCTGCTCCACCCTGCAGGCTTGGGGTCCCCCACTTCACAAAGCAGCCGTGCAGGATGGGCTGACCCTCCCACGAACCTTCCTGCAGGGTTGTTTTTCCAGCAGAGCCGGGCGGGAGCCAGCTCCCGCCTGCTGCAGATGTTTGGCAGGAGCCTGGGGCGGGAGGCCAGGCGCTTGCAGTTCCCCCAACGCCATGCTGCTGCTGCCACCAGCCTCCCTGGCTGTCCCTGAGCCACGTGCCGGGGCTGCAGAGACCTTGTGCCAGGCTGCAGGGCCCCAGCTGAGCACAGGAAATGTGAAAGCAGCAATGGGGACCATCTAGTGCTGCCTGCTGGGCTTGTCCCAGAGCTGACCGAGGAGTATTTCCATGCAGAGGGCCAGGGATGGTCCCACAGCAGTGTGGCAGGACAGTGGCAGGGAGCTTGGGCAGCAGCAGGTAGCATTGCCCTGGATAGCAGCAGTGCAGCTTCCCTCTGGCAGCCTGGCCTGGCATCAATCCCAGGGCAACCTCTGAACCTTTGTTCTAAGTGTGCGACGGGAAGCAAAAGCAAAGCAAGCTCTGCCAGGCAAGAGGCCCCAGCTCTTTGAGCACCAGGCTTCCCCAGGCTGCCAGCACCTCGCTGCTCTGCCCCAGCCCGTGTGCTCCCACACACTGCCCTGGTTCAGCAGCAGCCTCCTTGCTGGGCATGGTGCCCAGCACCCTTTGGAGTGGGGGGGTCCCCCTTCCTGAGTGCCCCCACAGCCCCCAGGCTAAGTGCTCTACCCCCTCCAGCATACTTTCCTTTTGCAGGGGAAGATTTTCTCCCTGTAGAAATGCCCCATGCCCATTATTCCCCCTTCCCCCTGCAAAGGGAGGCTGCCCAGAGGCAAGGTGAGAGCCAGCATCCTGCATCCCCTTCTCCCTTCTGGGACTGCCCCATCTGCCTCCCCCAGCAGCAGCCCCATGGGCCAACAGCCAGTTCCTGCCACATGCCAGCACCTCCAGGGAAGCATCCCAGGGGGTGCTGAATCACTTCAGTGCCCTCATCACCCTGCCTGCTACAGCATCACCGGAGCAGGACATGCTTCTCAACAGAAAGGCATTTTTCCTTGGCAAAACTCCATGCAAACACTGCCTCCAAGTTCCAGCACTGTGCAGGCGCTGAAGCCAGGGCCACAGGGGGATTTGGTTATCTCGTTCCATCCTGGAGGAGGAATTTCCAGCTTGACAGTGTTGGAAATCCAGTTTAAATCTATTCTCCGCCATCTTAATGATTTTAAAAAATGTTGTGGCTTCTCCCTGCTTCACCTCTGCTACCATTTAGCTCCATGTTTGTTGTTGTTACGAGCAAACCCATCTTTCCAAAGCCTTTCCTGGAAATGTTTGCCACGGGTTTGAAACTTCCCAGAAAATTTATACCAAGAAAGGAAATCTCTCATTTCCCTCTTCTTCTCTTGACAAGAGGAATGCAGAGGTGGAACCATCATGTATAGTTGCCTGGAGGGGGGGGAGGTGTTCCATGCTTTTTTCCCTCATGTTTTGCTCCAAACCAGGCTTCCTTCCCAAACCACTCCAATGTTCGTGTCTTCCCCTATTCCTCTCACAGCAAAGCTGGTCAGCTTTTATTCCTGGTGCCGCTGGCCATCCCCACAGTGCCCCCAGGGAAGCAATGCTGGGGTGGAGCATGGGGGAGAGCAGAGCCAGGGCTGCTCCCACCCTGCACATCTGTAATGTCCTCCAGCTGCCACTGCACCGTGCCAGCAAGGGAGGGAGAGAGGAAGAAAAACAGGAAAATAACTCTGGTTATTTGCCTCAAACTCTGCAACTCGAGAGGGGAAGAGAGAGTTGACAGCTCAAAACAGAAATATGTTTTGTGGCTGGGCAAGGAATAAATGTCTGTTCCTTCCTAGCACAATCACAGCCAGTGGCTCCAGTGCAGGCACTTCTGCTCCCCAGGGTCTGCATCCCTGTACTAAGCTCCCTCCCCCAAGGCAGGAGGTGTTTGCCCAAGGTCCTGCTTCTCTGGGAACCTCCCGCCCCTCTGGCCCCACCACCTAATGCAAACCCCAATCTGGCTGTTGTGGATCAGGCCACACAGGGATGGCACGCAGGGTTTCCAACACTGCAGGGCTTCTTGCTCTTTTCAGCACAGAAAATAGGATTTAAATAATTCCCACCAGTATCACCGTGTTTCCCCACATCCTTGCCTGATTCATCCTGTCAGTTTTGTGACCTTTCTTGCTGTGAGTCACCAAGATGTGGTTTCAGCCCCAGGGCTCCTGCCACACTGACCCAACACGAGGCTGGTGTGAGGAAAGTGGTGCCGGTCACCCGAGTGGGAAAAAAACAGCCACAACCACTGTCAGAAAGTCCTGAGGGATCCTTCCCACCCACTGTGTCCAGACTGAGGTTTGCCCTCTGGAGCATGGGGCTGGGCTGGCAGTGAGCTTCCTGTTGGGATCCAAGGCTGGACAGAACCCCAGGGACTTTGAGGCAAGGCAGAGAAGGAGGTCAGAGCAGGGTGGGTTTCTGGAGAGGCTGCAAAGTATCCCAGATCTTGCAGAGCCAAATACCACCCATAGTGTGGACAGAGCTGCACGACACACTCACATGAAGGATAAAGTCCATTTATTTCATAACAAAGGGCAATACAGGAGCTTACATGATCCCTTGCCAGTGGCTGGGCACAAACCTGCTCCTCTTGCTTTACCTGCCCAGGTGAGGCATGCACAGACTCCCCAGCAGGGCTGGTGTGCTGGGCAAACAGTGGGAGCTCTCACTGTCAGGACTGGGGTGTGCAGACAGGAGGGATGGCAGGAACTGCACACACTCCTCTGCCCCACAAGATCCAGAGGAACCAAGAGCCCTGCAGGATTTTCCTGTACCTTTTCAGCAGATAATGGATAGAGGAGAAGCCAGTGCCAGCTGCACGTCTGCTGTGCAGCCCGCACAAGCTCTGTCATTGATGCTTTTAGCCAAGTGCTAAATGCACAACCAGAAGCCACATCCATTTTTTTTGACTCTTTTTTCCCCAACAACCTTGACAGCTGGGACTCCAAAGAAGAAATAATTTTGTCAGGCATTTCCACTCCTTGCTGCTTGCCTGGGAGGAGACAGTGTCACCACTGAAGGAAAGACCAACCTGCCTCCCTCACAGGAGTGAGATATTTCCAGCTGGACACGTCTGCAAAGTCACATCTCTCCCCACTGCTGCCCATGCTGTCATTTCCCCCACAGTCCCTGTCAGCTCAGTGGGCAAAATGAGCAGTGGGTACCCAGCGAGAGCCAGGTACAGGAGCAGGTCTGTGTGCTGGCCCACCCCAGCTCCTGCCCAGGCTCCAGCTGTCAGGGAGCCCCGTCAAGGTCCCTGGCACAGGGTGCCATGGCTGCAGCCCCCAGCCCAGTGAAGTGGCCGTGGCCCCGTGCCCGTGCCTCACACGATGCCGTTGCGCGTGGGGTGTGTTCGTATTCGGTAGATGATGACGGCGGTGGCCGGGCACAGCACCAGCGCTGTCATGATGAGGATGGTGGCCAGGATGATCAAGACGATGACCCAGATATCCAGGATGTGCTTGGGGAGGTCGGTAGAACTTGTGAGGTGAGGGAGGTCCATCCTGCAAGGAAAAGGCAGAGGGGTGGTGGGGCAGCCCTCTCCATCCCTCCCATAGCCAGAGTCCCCCCCAGTCCCCTGCTGCTCTCTCCAGGGTCACCCCTGTGGCCAGGTCCAGCTTTCACCTTGGGCTCCTTCGAGAGCCTTTGATAAATGCTCCTTCAATTACTGCCAGAATTTATAGCATGCTTTGAAGGCACTCGATAAAAGCTCAGGGAAAAACTTCCCTATTAATTGCTACTGTTTGTTACAGGAGCTGATAAAGGAAAGCCACAACCGGGTGTCCCGCTGGTCACTCACCGGTGTATCATCACAGGGGAAACGGTGGGGTCAGGTCAGCCAGGAGCCCCCTCATTTCTGGGGAGGGTCCCCCCCACCCGCACCTCGTGCTGAGTCACGGAGTTATCGATCAGCTGAAGGGGGCGGAGGGGATGGGGAGCGAGGACCCCCCTCCACGGGGACCGGGCTGTGTCCCCGTCCTGCCCCGGCACCTCGGGGGTGGGGACACGATGCCGTGGGGGAGAGGCGGCAGCCGCCTGTGCCCTGCCCGTGCCCTCTTTGTGCCCTCTTTGTGCCCTGCCTGCCCTGCCCGTCCTGCCCGTGCCCTCTTTGTGCCCTGCCTGCCCTGCCCGTCCTGCCCGTGCCCTCTTTGTGCCCTGCCCGTCCTGCCCGTGCCCTCCCCATGCTCTGTCTGTGCCCTCCCCATGCCCTGCCTGTGCCCTTCCCGTCCTACCTGCCCCCATCGCCTTACCTGCGGCGCTGCCAGGCTCCGGCACCCACTCCTGCTCCGGCTCCTGCTCCGGCTCCTGCGAGAAGCGACGGCAGCGGCAGCTCCCGCCGGGAAGGAAAGACTCCCGCCGGGCGATAAAGACTCCGCCTGGCCCCGCCCGGCCCGGCCCGGCCCGCGGGGGACGGCAGGGGAGGAGGAGAAGGGGAAGGGGATAGGAGGAAGGGGAAGGAAAGAAAGGCAAGGCACGAAAGACTTTTTTTTCTACATCAGGATAAAATAACACACCTCATCTCATCCCACCCAGAGTGGGGTTCCGCTGGGGGAGACCGTCTGGAGCTGAACCCGAAGGGAGGGACCATGGGGACTTTTCACTTCATAGTTAACAAAGGGTCCTCCCCACCCTGTCCCCCTCCTGCCTCAGCAGGGTTCACAGGCACCCACTTGCCCCCAAGAACCAGGGCAAGACCACCCAGAGCCGCCCGCAGCGAGGAGCCCGCGCTCCCCAGGGATTCCCCAGGGTGATTTACAGGGACACGGGCAGAGAGCATCGCCAGGGAGGGGATAGACCTCAGCCCGCCGGCTGGGAACGCTGTTTCTGCTGCCCAGTGGAATATTCCACTCCACTGGTGATGCTGAACGGCAAAAGCGAGATGGCATGATCCGACTTTCCTTCTAGGACACAAGCTCAGGGTCAGTCATAGTCGGAGCCACCGAGTGCACTTTTCACTCCTGCCTTTTCCCAGGGAAACCTGTTGGATTTCTGGTGGTGGAAAGCCCTATGGCATGCTCTCAAAACACCCCTGGTCTCCAGGCAGCCCCTGGAGCAGCTCGGCCGGAGCAGTGCACAGGCAGCCTCCTCCTGCCTGCCCAGCAGCGCTCTCCTCCAGCTGCTGCAGGCAGATAAAAAGTGGGGGTTTTAACGCAAGCAGCAGCAGATCCTCATGGACAGGGCTTTCCTGTGGAGCTGCAAGCAGCGGGCAGAGGGCAGGGACTGACTCCATGCACTGTGTGGGGATTCACGCCACAGGCCAGGCTGGCACTGCTGCTTGTTTGGGGTATCCAGCAGCAAACTGCGTGTGACTTGCTGATGCGAGCTCTGCTCTCCCTGCACACAGCACAGCATCCACAAACCTCGTGCTTTCCTGCCGATCCCACCACACGGGCATGTTCATTCTTGTCAGGATCCTGTCTTAGTGCACATGAGACTGAAGAGAAACCACCTTTGGGGTGTGAAAAGATCACCTTCTCTGCTCTGCTGTGTCCAGCTCTGGGCCCCCAGCACAAGGACACGGAGCTGTTGGGGTGACTCCAGAGGAGGCCATGGAAATGTTGTGAGGGCTGAGCCCCTCTGCCCTGGAGCCAGGCTGGGAAAACTGGGCATGTTCACCTGGACAAGGCAAGGCCCCAGGAGAACTCAGAGCCCCTCCCAGTGCCCAAAGGGGCTCTAAGAGAGCTGGAGAGCGACTTAGGACAGGGGCTTGGAGCGACAGGATAAGATGGAACTGCATCCCACCGCCAACGGGCAGGGATAGATGAGATATTGGGAAGAAATCCTTCTCTGTGAGGGTGGTGAGGCCGTGGCACAGAGCAGGTGTGGCTGCCCCACCCGGTCAGTGTCCGAGGCCAGGTTTTACGGGCCCGGAAGCTGCGGGATGTGAGGAAAGTGTCCGGGTCCGTGCCCGTGTCAAGGCAGGCACCGGCTGTAACTGAGGGCGCCTCAGCGCCCTCACCGCCCCGCGGGGTCACGTGGCCAGGCCGGCGTGCTGACGTCACAGAACGGCGCGGTGGCGTCAGGCGGTGGCGGCGCGGCGGGGCCCGCCCGCTCCCAAGATGGCGTCGCTGCTGCAATCGGAGCGGGTGCTGTACCTGGTGCGCGGCGAGAAGGAGCTGCGGGCGCCGCTGCCGCAGCTATACTTCTGCCGCTACTGCAGCGAGCTGCGCTCGCTCGAGTGCGTCTCGCACGAGGTAACGAAGGACCGGGCGCGCCGCATCCGCGTACCGGGCGGGACCGGGCGGGACCGGGCGGGACGGTGCTCTCTCTGCGCGAGACGATTGGGTCATTCTCCCGCCAATCACTCTTTTTCTGCTTTGCTATTGGTTGGTGGCGCGGCTGGTGGGTGGGCGCAGCGCTGCACGGAGCGCGAGGATTGGTCGCGAGTGACGGGTGGGGCGGTGCTGCGCGTTGGATTGGCTGCACTCTCCTGTCCGTCGGCGGGTCTCGGGCTGTGATTGGCTGGGGCGAGCGTACAGGGGAGGCTTCCCTTCATGGGGGACGTTCCCCCCTGAACGGGCCCGGCCGGGGGAGCGGGGACCCCCCAAACCTCGGTGGGACCCGACTGGGGCTGCGAGGACCCCTCACCCCTCAGCGGGACCCGAGCGTTGAGTCAAGACACTCCCCCCCCCACACACCCATCCCCATCGGGCCCGGCCGGGGAGGGGCAAGGACCCCCCCTAGACACACAGTCCTCTTTATACACTGCGATTTTTGCTGTGTGGGGAGAGGGGGCGGGTTTGGCTTCATAAATTGTCATATTAAAATCGCTGAGACTGGTTTTATGGAAGCCTGGTTGAGTTAAGACATTGTGATAGATTTGGGAAGCCTTGGAAGAATGACTGTGCAGCCCAGATCTCAGAAGAGGCGTCTTTAAGGAGATGTTAAGGCCTCTGAGGAGTGGATTTGTCATCTGGCTGCATCCGTCATGAATTCACTGTGCTGTGAGCAGCAAAGTCATTGTGCGTGGCCATGCTTAATAATCAGTTTGAATTGCTCTTCAAGAAGGGGGCCCCCAGTCTCTGCTGTTGTTTTAATTGGCAAAATACACTGCGACAGCAGAGAGATGCAAAGCATCTTCTTAAATATGTATTTATCCGGCCTGTGTAACTGTGAGGACAGAATAAATCTAGGTCTAAATATAAAACAAAATGTTAAAGCTGTTGTTCAAGCTGAAAAATGAGATTCTGGTAACTGCCAAAGGTCAACACCCGGCTGATCTTTTCCCATTTACAAGGCGGAGTCGTTTAATCCATTCTAACTTAAGAAACCGTATCATTTATGTTATTAAAGATCAAAATCTGGCTGAGATGGGCTAAAGTTTTGCATACCAAAAAATATCTCAAGCCTTCCCTGTCTTCACCCTGCTGTTGCAAGACATGAATCCTTGTTGGATCATGTGGCAGTTTGGGGCTTTTTGGACAAAGGTGTGCCAGGTAAGTGTGTGATGTGACTGTGTCTTCTTCAGGTGGACTCTCACTACTGCCCCAGCTGCCTGGAAAACATGCCTTCAGCTGAAGCCAAGCTGAAAAAGAACAGGTGAACTTGCTTTGTTTTGTTGTTTTTTTTCAAAAATCAAGGCTCTCTATTTAAAACAGACCCTTCCCATGTCTATCTGAAACTCTTCAAAAATTACATGACTGCTTGTTATATTTGAGTCTGTTTTGGGAAATAAGTGTCTTTCCATGATGTATCATGTGCTGCTCATGACTTTTGGGGTTTTTTTTTTTAATGACCTGGGCTGCTAATATAGAGTTTTTTTAGTATCACACTATGTTTCTCACTGTTGCTGCTCTTATGCTGACTCTGAATCCCCCAAGTTCCTGTGACGGCTCCACTATCCTAATGCTGTTGCCTAGGAATTAATGATCTGTTGGTTTAATCCTGATCTGGTTGCTGGGAGCTTTTCCCTCAGCCTGGGACCCTTCTCAGAGCCCTGCCTGGTTGTTTGCAGGTGTGCCAACTGCTTTGACTGCCCCTGCTGCATGCACACTCTCTCCACACGGGCCACGAGCATCCCTGCGCCGCTGCCCGATGACCCGGCCAAGACCACCATGAAGAAAGCCTATTACCTGGCCTGTGGCTTCTGCCGCTGGACTTCCCGGGATGTTGGCATGGCAGACAAGTCTGTGGGTAAGGGACAGTTAAAAGACAGAAAACCGAGTTATAGCACAAACCCAGTTTGTGTTTTGAAGGTAACAGATAGTCCAGTTAGTTTCAGGAGTGTATTGTAGATTTGATGTCTGTCTAGGATTGGAGTTGTAATTGGAAATTCACAGGAAAGCTCTTTGTTGCTGAAGACTCCTCTGAAGAGCTGAGCTGAGTTAGTGGAATATGTGACCCACTTCCATGCCTGTGTTACCTGACTAGTGAGAAAACTGTCAAGCTGTTTTAGTCAGTGCACTCTCCCCACAGCTGAGATCTTGTTTGTGTGCTTTCACAGCCTTTGAAGCCACTCAGTCTGACAGCATAAACATCTAATTTATTTTCCATCACTTTTGTTCACGTAGACTTATTCCAGAGTTGCTAGTCAGTGTTTGAACTTGGCTTTTCTCTTCACAAGATCACTAGAACAAAGCTTTCATCTATTTTTTTGGTACGTGAGATGTACAGAAAATATCTGTCAGGCTCCAGAAATGGGGTTGAGTAGGCCAAGCAGATCCTCTGACTTCCATTGTTAATATGATTGAAAATGGAGCTGAAGGTGCAGAGACAGCAGCGGCCAGTAATAAGAGACACACATATAAACACATGTACCTGCTGCTAAGTGACCCCTGGGTGCTGTCTTGAGTAACTCTCCAACAACATTTGTTTAGAAACTCAATATAAAAGCTGTCAAAGCTCCTTCATTCCAAACCTGCCTGTGCAGTACTTTCAAAGGTGTATATTTGTACTGACACCAACTTAAACAATTGCAATGGTAGGTTTAGCAAAAATGGAGAATGTCATATTTTATAAATAACACCAAGATAGTTGAGTGTTGGGTGTGATTTCTATGTGGTATCTGGAAACCTCCTGTGGACTTTGTTTTTTCTCTTGTGCAGCGAGTGGTGGCTGGCAGGAGCCGGAGAATCCTCACACACAGCGGGTGAGTGAGCAGCAAAGCTGTGCTTGGGCTGAAATGCATCAGCCAGAAAGAACTGTTAGAGTGTCAGGCCCTCTCAATCACTTTTTCTGCATCTATATAATCCTTCAGATACCAGCTCCAGTTCCTAATCTGCACTTTGACTGAATTCAATGGAGGGAAGGCCTCTTAGAGGCTCCCCTGAGGATATCGCAGTATAAAATCTCCTTTTGAGAAGAAGCTCATTTGAAACCAGCCTATCTAATGGTGCTGTTGAGGTGAATGTGCTGCGTATGTATGTGAGAAAAAAGCTGTTTTCCAATCAAAAGTGTGTCTAGGATCTGGAAAACACAACTGCACCTTTAACACCCTTCCCTGTTACCCGTTAGGGCTCCACTCTAAATGTGACCAGCCACGAGGAGGGGGGAAAAGATGCTAAAGATGCTGTTTGCTCTGCCAATCCAAATTGCTCAGAGTTGGCCACATGAAATTGCTCTCTGGAGTCATGGCAAATGTGTGAACAAAGTCTCAGTTGCTGAATTGCAAAGTGAGAATTGGACACTGCTCTCCAACACACATCATTCCCAAGGGAGGGTCAGTTTGTCACCCACAGCCTGGGTTAAGACATGTTACAGTACAGGCTTCTTGAAGTATATCCTGCCCCATTCAGCTGGTACTAGGAACTGAGCGAAACAATAGCAAGAACCCCAGCTAGTTCACAAGCAAATGCTGCAGCTGAGGTGACAGTGCTCCCTGTTCCTTTTCCTTTTTCCAGATTAACAAACTGGTTGAGTACTACCAGCAGCTGGCTCAGAAGGAGAAGATCGAGCGGGACAGGAAGAAGCTGGTGCGACGCCGCAACTACGTTCCACTGGCCTTCTCGGTGAGCTGCCTGTGCCATCCTCTCAGAGCAGGAAAAGTGATCCACAGCAGCCTCAGCCTGGAGAATTAGATAGCTGGTAGCACAATAGGGCTGCCCAGTTTTACCTAATTGAGGACAACATGAAGAAAATGAGGCTTTCTTTAGGGATGAATACTTTGGCACTCATTACTGTGTATTACATTAGTCCTCCCCAGCAGTACCAGAAGGGTTTATACTTGCTGTATCCAGGAATATGTTCTCCAGCAGTGAAGTGCAGTGCAACTGCAGCCACAGTGCCTGTGGCAGCTGTTTCTCAGGACAGTCCATCCCACAGCTCAGTGACAGATAGATCATCATTGTCTGACACTTCTCTGCATGAAATCTCTACTGAAATTAACCTTAAGACTAGGTTGTGGCTTGAATGACTTGTTTATTGTACCTGGCAGGTAAATGCTCACTTTGTTTAGCTGGGTGACTGCATATGCTTGCAACTTCAATGAATTGTGCTTGCTCTGTGCCCTTGCTTGTGTCTTATGGCTGCATTTTTTGTCTCCGTTGCTACCTGCTGCTATTTTGGGGGCTCTCCACAGCAACACACTATACACGTAGTGGTAAGTCTTTTCACAGTTTCTGCTGGTGTTAAAGCTCTCATGGTACCGACTGAAGGGGAGTAACAGATCCTACACCTTGCCTCAGGGCCTCTGGCTTAGGTGTGCCTAGAACAAACACAGGTAAAGCCTGACTCTTCAGAGGGTGACATTTGTTTAAAAAAATACTTTGTGTTAGTTTAGAAACAGGGCAGTGTCTTTGGTAAGTAATGTACACCTGAAAAGCAGTCCTTCACCAACCTAGGCAGAGACACAGCTGCCTGATTGGCCAAAGCAAGGGCCGCTAACATTAATCATCTCATCCTTGAAAAATCACCAGAGTAGGCTGATGCTCATTTGGTGAGAATTCAGGTTTTCAGCCCTACCCAGAAGGAAGATGTCTGCCTCCAAGCATCCTGGGTACAGCTCAGCTGTAGAAAGTTAAGGAGTAGCTCAGCTATTTCTGGTGAGAGAGACTTGTAGGTAACGAGGCTTGTAGGAGTTTGATCCTTTCAGCTGCATCAAGTAGTGCTACAGAGCCTTTCAGATGGATGCATAACCACATCAACCCACTTTTTTTGGCAGCTGAGCTCTCATTTTACACTACTTGACGTGGAGTTGCTCTGAAAGAGAATATCCAGGGAAAATGTGTCAGTAGTGCAGGCTGGTGATTTGAGGAAGGAACAGAAAGTATTATAAGCAGTAGCCACACACATCTCTCTTTCCCCATCTGTGGTGCAGTGAGAATTGTTTTCTCCTTGCTAACAGTTCAAGCAGAAAAATGTATCTTAGGAAGCATTGAATACCTTTTCCTTTTTGCTTTCCTTTGCTTGTACCCTCATGCTTGTCATGCAGCTCAAAGGATGAGTTTGCAGCAGGTCTTTTTGTCCCATCAGGAAGCAGAGCTGAGGGTGACAGTTCCTTTTTTCCTCGTAGGACAAATACGGCCTTGGAACGAGGCTCCAGCGCCAGAGGCCCGGAGCTCCCATCAGTGCCCTCGCTGGACTTTCGTGAGTCTCAGGGTTGGGGTTACCTTTGGGGGGAGGATTGGAGCTGTTAGGCAAGAGAGGAGTAAAGCAACTCTAGAAAGATGATAGATAATTAGCAGATAGCAGTGAGAGGAGATTTCTCCTTTCCAGCACTGCAGAGGTGTCAGATCCTTGGCCATCTCTCTGCAGCAGCTCCAGATGTTCTGCTTTCTCCCAAGAGGAACAAGTGACTGCTCACACCCTTGTTGCAATTATGGTTGTGCAATCTCAGCTCTCACTACCTTCTGTGCTATAATGCAATTACTGTTGTTGTTGTCAGAGCACACATGCCCTATTTCATGACTGAGTTGCCCCTTATTTTGCTTTAGGCTGAAAGAAGGAGAAGACCAGAAGGAGATCAAGATCGAGCCAGCTGATGCAGTGGAAGAAGTGGAGCCTCTTCCTGAGGATTACTATACAAGACCAATCAATCTGACAGAAGGTAAAACCTTAGTATTCTGTCACTTTTTGGCCTTACATTTTGTAACATGGGCATTGCGTAAAGGCTTGTGACGTTCCTCAGGACCCAAGTTTCTGGTCATTTTTATGCTGGGATTGAAATACTGGGAAATACATTACTTTTTCAATGGTAACTTTGCATGCAGCCTCAGCTTCATGTTGTACATGGAAAGCTCAGAGCCAGAAGGCCTGAAGTATTATTTCATTTTCCTGCTGGCCTTTATTTCTATGTGTGTGAAGCATCAACTTTTGGATGGATAAAAAAGGTAATGTCCTTTTTAAAATAATAGCAGGAAATAAGGAAATAGCAGCTGCTGGGGAGCCGGAACCAAAAGGGGGCTGTTGAGTAACAATTGCGCATTGCTTTGACATCAGCTTGGAACAGCCTGTGTACACTTGCCTGTTCTTCAGCTGACTCATAAATTTAATCCACAAATACTGTAAATTAATCAGTAAGACTTAGTGTGAACAGGATAAACCAGCAGGCAGCAGGTACAGGAGTGATGTGGGCTTCCAGCTGACGTGGGTCCAAGTGGAATGGATGTTGTTGGTAGTTCTGCAGGCCTACAAAGTCTGCCAGTGTCAATTAATTCATGGAAGGGGGTAGATCTTCTTGGTCTCCTTTTCTCATGAGGCTGTTGGCATTGTGAGTTTGATGCTGGTGAAGAAGACAACTTTCCTGGTTCCCCACAGTGAGGGAAAGGCTGCCAGGTGGCTCACTTGCCTCTTAGGCATTTGGAACAGTGAGGAGGAGCCTGCATTTTGAGAAAAACTCATGGGAGGTTTTGGCTGCTGGGAGTTTCTTGCTTTGAGAACTATGTTTTCTCTAATTCTGTGTGTGAGTCTGAGTTATGCAAACTCCTTGCTAAGAAGCCATGTATTGTACTCATGGAGCACCCAGCTGTGAGGGTAACAAAGCTGTGAAACTCATTTGCTGTGGCGAGGGAAAGTTCTAGATGATTGCAAAACTCTTTGTTTGCAGCTCAGCTTTGAAGGAAGATGTAGGTCTCTTGTTTCTCCTGGCCTAGCACTGATGTTGCTCTCATGTTATTGTGCCCAGTCAGGGCAGCCCTTTATTCAGCTTTTGCCTTTCTATTTATTTCTAGAAATGTGATAGTTGCCAGTGGCTTCTGAATTATGGGGGTGCAGTTGAAATGAGGTGTCTTAGAGATGGTGGCAGGTCACCACACAGTGTGAGGTGCATGTGTAGAATCCAGCTGGAGTTTCAGTTCCTGAGACATTTCTTTGTGTTGCTTTCTGCTGTGCTCCCAGTGACGACTCTGCGCCAGCGCCTGCTGCAGCCTGACTTCCAGCCCATCTGTGCTTCCCAGCTCTACCCACGTCACAAGCACCTCCTGATCAAACGCTCGCTGCGCTGCCGGGTAGGGAATTCAAGCCAGAGAAATGCCTTTTCCAGGCTCTCAGGATTTGGGTGCTGGGAGATGAGCTGTGTGTTTTTCTTTTAAAAGAAATGGCTCAAATGCTTCTGATTGTTGAAAGTTCTCAGCCAAGTTAGTGGTAATGGCACTAAGGGGGTAAGGGAGGCTGACACATCTCTGGTGTGATGACAGTTGTGAAAGACAACACTGTCAAAGATGCATAAAGATATAAAGGTGGTTTGTGCTAGTGCCCTGCCTAGCCAAGGAGTCAAAGAAGACTGGCAGTACAGTTGAAATAAAAAAAAAAAAAAATTGCTGTTACTAAAGACAAAAGTCAACAAACAATACTAGGGAGAGGCAGTGCAGAATACTGAAGATGTCACTAGAGTGAAGGCAGGAAGAGGGTGTTTCAGAGAAGCAAAGCAGAGATCTGGGAAGTGAAGACAAGCAAGAATTAAATCCAAGTTTTGCTGTTGGCTTTCCACATGGCCTTTACTTTATGATTTGTTTTTTCAGTCATACAAGGATATTTATTTCTCTAGTTCCTAAAGTAATAGAGCAACATTCCTGTAAGCATTTAAGATGCCGAATGCTTTGCAAATGCAGGATATTTTCTCAGAAAGAAGTAATGTCAGGCTGATCCTTTATTTGAAGAGTAGCTTATGAGGAGATCAGGACTTCTAACTGCTTCATTTTTAATGGATTCTGGAGCATTGGTCAGAGGGCTTGCAGTGATTTTTGCTGCAGTCAGTGTGCAGGTGTTTTCAAGACTGGTTCCAAGTCTTGTGTTTCTGAGGTTGCACTGGTAGTGCTGGATATGACACTTTGGAGTATCAATAGCTGAACACATTGATGGCTACATGCACCCCAAATAGTTTTTATGTGCAGTGCTGGAGACTGTAATGTCATGGCTGGTGACACAGTACTTGTGGCTCTGATTCTTCAGTGTGTGACTGCATGCTGTGTTTTGGTGCTGACTTAAATACCGTTCTCTCTAGAAATGTGAACATAACCTGAGCAAACCAGAATTCAATCCAACGTCTATCAAATTCAAGATCCAGCTGGTTGCTGTGTAAGTAAGAAATGGAGACTGGGGATAACAACTCCCTGTTCATGCTTAGTTAATGCCTTCTATTTTAATTTCCTTTGACCTCTTGTGGGATTGTGTCATCCTTAGGATGATGTAATCACCTTTTAAAATATATTTATTTAGTTTTCTGTAATAGCTTTGCTTGCTGATCTACTAAAGATTTCAGCAGTTTGACAAAAACACTGCATGCTGTGCCAGCCCCAAACTGTAGCAGGGGTTTGTTGGATTAGGGTTATGCAGCAAAAGGACACTTAATTTTTCCTTTTAGGAAAGCTCTAATAGCTTTACAGGTGGCAACACAGTCCCTCACAGTCATTTGCTCTGTTATTTTGTAGCAACTACATCCCTGAAGTGAGAATCATGTCTATTCCCAACCTGCGCTACATGAAGGTCAGTAGCTTTTCCAGAAATGTCTTAGGCTGAGACATAGCCAGGAGCTGTGAATGTGGGATCTTTTTGGAAGATGACATGGTGTGATGATTGTTCCCTGAGGGCTCCACTCACTCCATTTAGAGGATGCAGGGTTTTAAGGGAGTGGCCAGAGTAACACTGCATATACTTGTCACTGCAGCAGTAGATTGCTGTGCGAATTGGCATCACAAGCACTTGGCGATGTCTGAAGAATAAGAGGTGTGGAATTAAGATCTCAGCTACACTCCCAAAATACGTATTTCTTATATTAAGAGTTTTGCATGGCATTGGTGCCTTTCTTATGGATGAGGGGTGGTCATTAATCATCCATTGAGAGGATGTGATGGAATTTTTGAATGTGTCGATCAGTTGGAGAAGATGGAGGTGCTTACAGTAACAATTAATTATAGCACAATTACTTCTTGAACTGTGGTTCCTGAATCTCTCCAGGAGAGCCAAGTCCTTCTGACTCTGACTAATCCTGTGGAGAACGTCACACATGTCACATTGCTGGAGTGTGAGGAGGGAGACCCTGATAACATCAACAGCACTGCCAAGGTATTGATTGTACCCTCCTGCTGCGTAAGCTCAAGCCTCTTCCAGGGTTTGGGTGCTGGGAAATGGGAAATGTCACCAATGTAAACAGCAGCTCATGAAGTATTTTGAAACCATGATAATCCAAAATGTATTGAAACGTTGATGTCCAAAACCCAAAGGAGAAACTTTTTATTTCAGTGGCAGGGTGGTAATCAGGTGGTCTTGGAGCAGAGAAAAGCTGAGGATCAATAACTTTTCCGTTAAACCACAGTGAAGCAGTGAACCTCAGAAGAGGAGAGCCCTCTCCTGCTTGCAGTGTAGCTGGTGATCGGCACTGAGAGGCTTCTTTCTCTCCATGCTCTGTTTCAGGTGGCAGTTCCTCCTAAGGAGCTTATTCTGGCTGGCAAAGATGCTGCAGCAGAATATGATGAGCTGGCAGAGCCTCAAGACTTCCAGGATGACCCTGAGTGAGTGTCCTGTGGGGATCCTCTCCCTTAAAAACTTGGCTCTTTGAGTAACTCACTCTCGTCTCTGTCTTCAGTGCGGTTTGAGTTCCTTTGAGAGCATTGTTCCACTTGGAACAATGCTTTGAGAACTTGGCTGACCCAATGTTCCTCTGTGTTCTGCCTTGCAGCGTTATTGCCTTTAGAAAAGCCAATAAGGTGGGAGTTTTCATCAAAGTCACCCCACAGAAAGAAGAGGGCGAAGTGACCGTGAGTTTCAAGATGAAGCATGAGTTCAAAAACCTGACTGCTCCCATCCGGCCCAGCGAGGAGGGCGACCACACCTCGGAGGTGATCTGGCTCACCCATCACGTGGAGCTCAGCCTCGGCCCCGTGCTCCCGTAGCGGCTCCCAGCGCTCACTCCCGCCGGCTGGATGGACTGGCACCCTGAGAAAGCACCTGCTGAAAGGTTCTGCCAGAGCTCCTTTGTGATGTGTGGGTGTGCCACGGGCCAGGCCGGCCGCCAGGAGGGGGCTGAGGCTGCCGTGGTTTGGGCTGGTTTGTTCTCTCTCCCCTTGTCGTAGTGCCCACTAACCACCAGTCCACTTCCCCTCACTGCCACAGGCTAGACTAACTTGCAGCACGTGTTAGAAAAAGATCTTCCTCCAGGTTTGCACTGAATTTGGCTTTATCAACAGATAATTAGAGCTGAATTGGGATTTATCAGCAGAAAAGAACCCATACTGTTTTTTTCTCCATGCCAGCCCACAAACCTGATGTTCCATACCTAATAATAAACAACTTCTCTTTCACACAGAGCAATGCCCTTCCCAGACAAGCATTTTAAGGAGCGTCCCTGCCTTCTGCATTCTGGCAAATTACTGCCGGCATCACAATCTTTTCTTTTGGTTTTCTGCTTCCTCATAGGATACCTCAACTGTGGGGGCTGGGCCATAGAGCTCTACCCCTCTGGCATATGTAGCTTGCTTAGCCGAGGTGGCAGATGTGTTTTCACAAAGGAGTTGATCAGTTTGCCTTTAAAATTTAAACATAGTGTACTGTAGTGTTCATGGATCTGACTGGCAACCAAGCCCGCCATCAGCCCGCTGCATCTCAGCTGGATGTGGCAGCAGGATGTGCTGCAAGCAGGGAATTCAGGTTCTGCTGCAGCTCTTGACTGAGGCAGGAATGCTCTGGAGAGGCAGGGATGCTCCAGAGAGGCTCCCTGGTAGACCAGCTCAGTAAATGTTGTGTTGCTAGGGATTGTAGCAATGAGGGTATGAAACCTGGAGCGTTAAGATTAGTTCTGGTAATGATAAAGCTACAGTGGTGATTTGGGTTCGTAATCTTTGTTTTTCCAGTTAGTGGGGGTGGGAGGGAGGTGTAAACGTGAAAACTCATTATATGTTAACTACACAACAGTACCAGAAGGTCATTTACCGGGGTGTAATTTGGCTGCAGTCCAAGCTAAAATGGGTGATTAAGAGCTGTGTATCCAGGAGACTAAATTACCAGTAAGTGCATGGCTAGTGCAGGCAGGTGAGATGGCTCTTCCTGCAGAGCATTCCCACTTCAGACGTTGACCTTTGTTAAACATTTCTGAGGGGCTTTCACATGCTGGGAAAGGCTTGAATACCAGCCAGCCATGGCTGTCATGATGCTAGTGCCATGGCTCTGCCCACCTGGATCTGTGAATCCTCTGCATGGAGGGGCAGGATGAGGCTGCCTGCTCTCTGGGGGGGTGGTGCAGCACCCTAAATCATCTCCCTTAGCACAAGGAACCTGCCCTGGTGTGCTGGAGGGGCTCACACCTCACAGCCCCCCACTGGCAGCGGGTCTCTAAGTGGCGAGGCATCACGTTTACAACTCTGTGTAGGTGACACACAGATGTACAGCATGAGTTTGAGACTTTTAGTTAGTAGTTAATGTGTAGTGCTAGTGCCTGCTGCAGCTTTCCCTGTCCAGATAACAAAGCACTTCACCTCTGGCCACAACTTCTGTTCGGTAGCCAGAACAGCTGCTGCACTTGCAACTTGACCACAGAAAGATTTCCCAGGACTCAGGCTTTGAGCAGTGCCTGGGGCTGGGATTTGCTGCAGGCAACGTGGCCTGCGCCCTTCTCGCTACAAACAAAAGGTGCACAGGGCTGTGGCGTTCTGAGCGCTCTGATGAGCTCAGCGAGCTGTTTTCTCCCCTCCCTGTAGGTGCTGTAGGCGGTAGGAAAGGTATTGGCGTGTCCCCGCCTCTGTCCCCACTCCCAGACAGGCGCCTGTTGCCTTATGCTTGACGTCGTGTAGTGACCTTCAATAAAACACACGTGGTTCTCGGATTCTTTGCGCTGGCTCTTATTCCAAAACAATCATTATTTAAACAAAACAAAAAGCGGAGCTCCCCCGTCATTTCCCGATGGTCCGGTTCCTGTGCTCCCCCCCTTTGGTTGTCCGTGGTCTCGCCCGTTGAGCTCTGCCCGGAGCGCCCTCTGCTGCCGCGGCGCTGTGACGTCACCGTTCCCGCAGCCCGCCTTTTCCGTCACGGCGCGGGTGGAAGTGGCGTCACTTCCGGCCGCCGCCTGCCGGCAGCGGAGCCGCCATGTCCACATCGCTGGGCTCCAACACTTACAACCGGCAGAACTGGGAGGATGCGGTGAGCGGGGACGGCCGCGCGGGGCCGGGAGAGCCGGGAAGCGCGGGCGTGGGCCGGCAGGGCCCTGCTCCGCCGCGGGAGCGTGGGAGGCGGCAAGGCCGCGAGGCGAGGGGAGTGCGGGGAGGCGGCCCCGGGGCCGGGACGTGCCCTGGGGACCCGCCACCTCCCTGGGGACCCGCCACCTGCCCTGGGGACCCGCCACCTCCCTGGAGACCCGCCACCTGCCCTGGGGACCCGCCACCTCCCTGGGGACCCGCCACCCCGCCTGGGAGGGCTCTGCCGCGGTTCCCGGCGCTCCTTAGGGCGCAGAGAGAACGCGCTGCCCCGCCGCTCCTTCCGCAGCGCCGCGGTTCAGGGGCTGTAGCTGCTGGGAGCCCCTCCCGGCGCTGCGGGAGCGGAGCTGGTCCCTCGTGTGCCCCTGGCCGCGTCCCTTCGAGCCGAAGCCTCTCCCGAGTGGGCCCAGTGCAGACAATCGCTGCTGGGGGATAACGGGGATTATTAACCTGCTGCAGTCCAGGCACTGACAGGTTCAGATCTCAAGAACACGCTTTCTGTTTGGTTATTCTAAGTTTTACTCCAGGCTACAATAGCCAGCAGATTATCGTTCTGTAGTAGTTTGGGCCTGGGTCGTGGCTTGCAGCTCTCCCGGTGTCTCTGAATCCATTTTTATCTTTTAATCTGATGAGTCAAACTAGATTATTGTTCAGAGTGTGACTTGAAAGCTGTTGTGATGGCAGAGATTGTTACAAATTCCCAATTTTCTTCTTGCTCAATCCAGGACTTCCCTATCCTGTGCCAGACATGTCTTGGAGAAAATCCCTATATTCGGATGGTATGTGCCTGTTGGACCCTGCACTCCTTCCCTCTCTCTGTGGGGGCCCTAAAACTGTGGGTTTTGGGACTGAAATAGGGCTGGGTGCAGGAGGAGATGCTGAAGTCAACACTCACTCCTGAAGAGCTGGTTCTGCACCACAGGATCTGGTCCCAGCCATTGGGGGTGTGTAATGTCATGGTTAGGGGTGTGATTTAAGAACAAATCAATCAAAAAGGAGGGAAGGATGACACAGTCCAGTGTCTGGAGTGCAGGAAGTTGTAGAAAATGAAGTTTTAGTACTGGAAACTCCAGCATGGAGAGCTGTGAGCTGCTTAAATTCTAACTGGTGCAATTTCTAAAATGTGACAAACATGCACCTCTGAAATTAAGTTGAAGGTGGCTTATGGAGGTGGTTTAAGTTGCTGCTTGTTTTCCTTGGTTTGCTCTGTGCAATGGGAGTCAGTCTATGTTATGTTGCTTTTTCTCTGCCTGACCTGGTTGCCCGTGACCTACATTAACATTATTTCCTTCACATTCATGTTCCACAAAGTTTGCTGAGAGAGATTGGGTCGTTCTTGTGAAACATAACCCTAGTGCTACTACAGAGCTTATTTCAAAACCCGTTTGTTTTCATGGGCTTATTTCATGTAACGTCATCTTTCCTTAAAAAGAGCTGTTAATGCTCCTTTTCATTCTCACCTTTCATCAGTACAGGAGGTGGGACTTAAAATACTCTGGTTTTAATTAAAGTTTCTAAACCAAAAGTGTATTGAGAGTATTTAGGATTTATATTTTTTGTCCTGTTGACTTCCCAAGGTGTAAGCCAAATACACAGGGGCAAGTGAGTCTAAATGCAGCATAATTATGAAAAAAACCCTACTGTGTTATAACATCAAGAATATGTTTTATGTTGAATTGATGATATTTCATGTTTTCTTTCATTTTTTTAATTATATTTCAGACCAAAGAAAAATATGGAAAAGAATGCAAGGTACGTTTGTGTGTTTTGAAGAAAGAATGTCAAAATGAGTGCAGATCTAGGAATAATGCATTTTAATGATTAAAAACCTGTCAGCTTCAGAAGAGTACTTATCTGGGTTAACTTAAAATGTTTATGTAACTACATAAATTTTTAGGTCAGTCTGCTGTAGTTGTTAGACAAAGTCAGTTGGTCCTAAAATAGTAAAATTACTGAGAAAATCCTAAGTCTGACTAAAAAAGTCTTCATGTTTTGCAAATACTGTTGTACTGTATTTGAAGTTTTTGCAACATTTTAAATGATCCACATTTTCTTGTGTGAGTTTGTTGTTTTCACTGAGAAGTGCAAAACACCTGGAGTTTGGGTTTTACTGTGTATATTATTCATGGCTATCTGGTGATTTGTGTTGGCTGTCCAAGAAATAAGCCACGATCATTTCCAAGAGCAAGAAATACTCGGTGTTGCCCGGACTGAGGGAAATTAAAGGAGGTCTTTGCCCCTTTATCAGTTTTCATCTGAGGTAGAGAAAAGGTACAATTTGGAATTTGTACAAATTGAGATTGTATTATGTACTTAAGCTGTACATGCAGAGGAAGCAAATCCATCGTTCCATGAGATAAGAGAGAGCATCATTTTTCTGCACCAGAGCTCTCATAACCTCTCCCAGGTTGCTGCTGTGCTGATGTACCCATCATTGTAATTCATCTCTAGAAGCTCCACACTGACATCACCTGGAATCAAAGAGAATTTCCATGTCTTTGAGTAGATCTGCACTCTGGTTATTGTCATAAATAAAAAGAAAAACAAGAAGGAAAAATAACACCCCTTCCCTCAAACATCCTCCTGTCAAAGTAAAACCCCAAATAGAAACAAATATTTTTTGATCTCTGAGCCTTATCTTTAGGACAAAGAAGTTATATTTATGGTTTGAAGAAGCCAGATGGGTTTGGGGTTTGTTTCCATGCAAGGAGCAGAATGGTAGCCCTGTGCAGGATGACCCAAGTGCCACCTTTCTGTCCCAGATTTGTGCCCGGCCCTTCACGGTGTTCCGCTGGTGCCCCGGGGTGCGGATGCGCTTCAAGAAGACAGAAGTGTGCCAGACCTGCAGCAAGCTGAAGAATGTCTGCCAGACCTGCCTGCTCGACCTGGAATATGGTGTGTATCCAAAAACCTCATCCAAGACAAGGAGCTGCCCTCTGGAATGGGAGTTGGTGAAATCACTTTAAATGTGTGCGTGTAATTGGGACTGGACAGTCTTTGAGAAGAACAGGTCTTGGTGGTCGTGTCTCTTCAGAGGTTCAAGGGCATAGTGGTTTCCCTGAGCAGCAGATGAGTTACCTCTGGTCGTTGCAGGCTGCAGAAATCACTATTTCTGCTCTTTCAGCTTGTTCTTCATATGGATTGGTTGTGGGTTTTTTTGTTTTAGGTTTGCCTATCCAAGTCCGGGATGCAGGACTCTCCCTTAAGGATGAAATGCCTAAATCTGACGTCAACAAAGAATACTACACCCAGAACATGGAGCGAGAGGTAAGTGTAACCAGCCCATGATCATGCTTTTTGGGTGGCTGTGTGTGGGGAGAAAAGGGCAGCTATGACCTGGCTTCTCTTGAAACCACTTGCTTGCTCTGATTCTGAGCAACTGGAACTGGGAGGATGTGGTACACTGAGCTCAGTGTGGAACACTGAGCTTTAGTGTTCAGTGCTGACATAATTGTTTGTATTCTACCTGCTTTTAGATAGCCAATTCTGATGGCACTAGACCAGTTGGTGCACTAGGAAAAGCTACTTCTACCAGTGACATGCTGCTGAAGCTGGCCCGAACCACTCCGTACTACAAACGCAACCGTCCTCACATCTGTTCCTTCTGGGTAAAAGGAGAGTGCAAGAGAGGAGAGGAGTGTCCCTACAGGTACAGACACAGCTTGAGCAGTCAGTCTGTTCACCACAGTCAGATGCAGCTTCCCTTGGAGATGCTGCAGTGGGCAGGAGACACTACAGTGATTTGGGTCAGGGCAAAACTTGCATCCAGTGCCAGCAAATGAGTCTCTGTGGTAGCAAGTTGGTTTGTGAGAAGTTGTCTGTGTTCTCTGCCAAGGCAGTGACTGCAGCTCTCTTGTGTAGTCAGTTCTTCCCCTTAGTGGCATCAGTCCCCTCAAGCACAGATCTTTGTGTTTGAACAAGAGGCTGTTTCAAACCCAGCTCTTGTGTTTTGTAGTGCTGAGTGTTGAACTGTCAGAAGCGCCATTCATTCAGAAGTTGACTCAGTCCTGGCTGCAGTTGAAGTTTTCGGGGCTTTGTTCCATTTTGGCATGTTTATGTGGACAGGGTTAAGGATATAATTGACCTGAAGGCTTGAGAAGGGAAACTGGCAGCTGCAGTGATTTTAATCCATTTAGTCATCCTTGATGTTATAAAATGCTTTGTTTGCTGAACCCTAGACATGAGAAACCTACAGATCCAGATGATCCTCTGGCTGACCAGAACATCAAAGATCGTTACTATGGAATTAATGATCCTGTGGCTGACAAACTTCTGAAACGAGCATCAACCATGCCTCGTCTAGATCCTCCTGAAGACAAGACTATTACTACACTGTATGTTGGAGGGCTTGGAGATACCATCACTGAATCAGATCTCAGGTGTGTTGATGAATTTGTATTGCCCTTGCCTTTTTGTTTGACATTTTGATAACAGCTCTTCAAGTGAGGAACAGAAATAAATCTGGCTTTTAATGGGGAACTGGTTGGTGGGCAAGTGCAGAGGAGTATCAGCTTGTTGGAGAACAAACAGGCACATTTCAAATGCTTTGATTAAAATTTATCTCTTTAAAGATGAGTCATCCCTTTGAGCTGTTGGGGATGCTGTGTAACCCTTTTTACAAGGAAATCCTGTAACCTATAGCTAGCTACTGAAAGAAGCTGCTGCAGACCTTTTTTTCTCCATAATTGCACAGAGGGCTAATTGTGATTAACTTATTGATTATTGATTTCTAATGATTAGTTTGAACAGGAGATGGAGAAGAGAAAGTTTCTGAGCACACCTATTTCACCTGCCTTATACCCTGTGACTAGGAGGAGGAGTGGGGTATCACAGTGATTTTTTTTGTCCCGGACAGAAATCATTTCTACCAGTTTGGGGAGATCCGGACGATAACGGTGGTGCAGAGGCAGCAATGTGCTTTCATCCAGTTTGCCACCAGACAGGCTGCAGAGGTGGCTGCTGAGAAATCTTTCAACAAACTCATTGTCAACGGCCGCAGGCTCAACGTCAAATGGGGAAGGTAAGTGTGGGGGGAGGAAGCCTGAAGGGTCTGCAAGGTTCTTCTCTCTGTTTACAGTCTTGATCTGCAGGATTGGGTGTTATGCAGAAGTAGATACTTGTTTGGTAAATAGTTGGGGTCCTCTTGCATTTTGGTTTTCTTTTTACAGTGGAGTCTGGCTTGGAGATTACACAAGTAGGATAAGGGATTTCTTGGTTGAGGATTATGGATGAGTTTTGGTAGCTTTGCTCCTAGTCCATACACTGTTTGCAAACTTGGTGCCATCTGTCTGATGTTCTGAAGAAACATCTCTGGCCTGAATAAATGGATCTGGAATAGATAATGTGAAGCCACTGTGTTGTAAATATCTCCTTATCCTGCTTTTTTCATCTTGTTCTCAAATTTTTGTCTGTTTTTCAGGTCACAGGCAGCAAGAGGAAAAGAAAAGGACAAGGAAGGCACTACAGAATCAGGAATAAAGCTGGAGCCAGTTCCAGGACTTCCTGGAGGTAAGGAAGTTGTATTCATCTATGAAACACTTAATGCTGACCCACTTCCATGAGTGAGGTTGCTGTTAAGTTCCTGGAAGCAGTGACAGTTCAGGATGGTAGAGGCAGTGGTGAGCCCAGAGCAGTTGTAGTAGGTTTGCAGCAGATCCAGCTGGATGGGAGATGAGCTTTGTCTATGAGCAAATCCATGGTGAAAAGAGAGTTCTTTATGTGATGAGTGAAAAGTTAAAGCTGAATTCAAGCTACTTAGGTCAGAGATACTGACAACCCACTCTTTTAATGTTTTCTTAGTTCACTGAGTGCAAAGCAAATCTGGTTTCGGATGAAGGAAAGTGGTGACTGAGGTTTCAGGGCAGTTCTGCTTCTCAGTCCAGTTCATACATACAATAGTAGCAACAGTTTGCCCTTGTGAAAGCGTGGGTTGTGCTCTGTCTCTGAAGGCAGACACCTCTGCTAGTCTTGCCTGAGAGATTTTCCATAACCATATGTACTTTTTCTGCAGCCCTCCCCCCTCCTCCAGCTGCAGAAGAGGAGGCTTCTGCAAATTACTTCAATCTACCTCCCAGTGGCCCTTCAGCCGTGGTGAACATTGCCCTGCCACCTCCTCCTGGCATTGCTCCACCACCACCTCCAGGTACTGTGCTTCCCCCTCGAGTGGGGGTGTGAAATACGCTGTTAGACAGTCTCTTCTTCCTTGCCAGGCCATGCTGCAGCACTGATGCATGCCCTGAGCTGATTTTCCTCATCCCTGGTCACAGTGTAAACGGATGATCTAAACTGAGCTGTCAGCACAGTTTAATTAAACTGAGCTGCCTGTTGTGGTTGGTATTTGCTTGCAAATTCCCAGGCATGTTGGAGATCCCTGTTACTGGTACTGAGACCTACTCAGTGCTTTTGCTGGCTGTGTAAATGCCACATTAACCTGAACTTCAAAGGGTAATTTTGCAGCTGGTTGAATGCCAGCATGTCCTTGGCTCTCTATATATCTATCCAGAGATGCTGGGTTTTTTTAATGGAATTTTGGACTCTTGTAGATGTATTTGCTCTGCTCTGTGGTTGAGTAGAAGACATTTAGATGGGTATTACAGACATGTGCCTGGTCCCCCCACCAGCTTTTATTTGTAAGGATGTGTGTTGGGTACAGATTGGCCCTGGTTGTACTGAAAAGAGAGGCAGGAATTTGGGGAGATGGAAGATGTGCACATTCGTGAGGCACAGCTGTCAGCCAGCTGTGATGTCAGCACTTTGAAGCAGCAGCACACACACATCAGGTTTTCTGTTGCTTTGCCTGAAGCTGCCAACTTTTGTTTCTGCAGGTTTTGGACCACACATGTTCCACGCCATGGGGCCCCCACCTCCCTTCATGAGAGCCCCAGGCCCCATCCACTACCCGTCCCAGGATCCCCAGAGGATGGGTGCCCACGCAGGAAAGCACAGCAGCCCCTAGCACGTCCTGCCACCCTCATCCTTGAAGTAAATGTTATTTTCTAGTTACCATGGTAGCACCATATGTTGAGCTGTGGATGAGCTAGAGACGCCTTATTTCCCTGCTTGCAGCCACAGGGCAAGCTGAGCTCCATGTCTCCACTTATAATCGGGTTCTTGATACATCCCAGGTCTTTGTATTAGTGTGGGGGGTGGGTGGGGGACAGACAGAAGGTCTGTTGGGGGTCTGTGGGTCTGGGGTACCAGAATTACAGTGCTATCTGTGTATCCCATTGCCACACTTTTGAAATAAACTTCTGGAAAAACAAAACCAAACCCTTTTCAAGCCCTTTTGATATCTTCAGTTGGAACATTAATGGACTGTTAAAATGTAACCAGGGACTCTTCTCTGTCAGGTAACTAATGATGTATTATTCTAATGAGGTAATAAAGCAGGACTGATTTAGAGTTGAAAAACAAGTTCGTCAGACCTACCAAACCCATGGCTTGGCCTTACCACTACACAGAATTTTCCTCCCTCCTTTTTCCTGGCTTCTTGATTAAAAAAAGACAAGAAAACAAAGCCTTTTTAAGCGCATCACTTCTAATCCTGAGCAAGACAAGTTTTGGGTGAAGCGAGCAGCCCCCAGGCAGTGTGGGGATGATATGGAGTGTCATGACAGGTCAGCAGTTGCTGATTTAGCCAGGTGACAGCCCCTTCAGCCCCCAGAGCCTGGGCTTGTGCTGCCGGCAGGGCAGGGCAGGGCAGGATGCAACTGCTCTTGGGGAGATTTGGGGCTCTCAAGGCCTGTGAAACAGCATCCCCTTAAGCTGTGACATGGGTGCCACTTCATCTTGCTTTGAAAAGATGTGAAACTTTTCTTTCTGTGCTCCAAGTGTAGTGGTTGCCTCGGAGCAGCTGCATCCTGCCTGGAGCCTGCAGCTGAGCAAGGTCTGTGTACATGTGGCTGGAGGATTTTGGGTTATCTCCATATTAACTGCTTTCATCCAATGGATCTGTGGATGTCTTCATAACAGGATGGGGCCTGTTCTGAAGCTTCATTTGCTTGTTTTTTAAAAAATACATTAAAATATTTGAATTTTTCAACACTCTGCTTTGACCCACTTCCTGGAGCACAGTGTCTGAGGACTTGGTCTCGTTTTTGTGTGACTGCTGCCACAGCCAAGATCCTACATGGGCAAGGACAGGCACGTCCACTTTTAGTTTCATGTGCTGTCCTGTACAGTGCCCCTGGGTCCCATCATAGTCCCATCAGCCCTGCCAGGCTGTCAGAGGAGGTGTAGCATTTGTGGCTCCATGGGCTGGCTTTCCCTGGGGAAAGAGCTGGGCTTTGGGTGTGGGTGCCCGGGTAATTATTTCAGCTTTTGTCAGGGGAGAGCTGTCCCAGGATGGTGTTGGACAGCAGAGGCTGCTGGTGGATGGGAGAGGGCTGTGGTATTTGCCGCTGCTCTGGCCCAGAGTGTCGATAGCCAGGACCTGTGAGTGCTGTGACAGATTTGGAATGCAGGAGGCTTCACATCTTCCCAATTTATTTATTATTTCCAGCCAGTTGCCCAGGGTGCCTAGGTTCTGCAGCACAGAAGAGGAGGGAAATGGAATTGGAACAGGGAAGCAGTTAACCATCACAGATTTATTGTTTCTAAGGAACAAACCGTTTTTCTTTCCTTTTGCTTGCCCCCTCCTGCTTCTGTGGGAAACAGAGTAATGCAAGCTTCCCACCTGAATGATATGTTGTGGCAGCAGAATCCTTGCGTGGGGTTTGCTCTACACAGCATTACAAACTTCACAAATGAGGCAGCTGCTAACTGCATTTTTACACACAACATTTACTTCCCATTTAACCACAGTGGTGGAAAAAGGAACTTTTATCCTGGTGCTTTTGAGAGTATAAAAAAGGGTAACATTAAGAACCTGACAAAAGCAATTGAAGGATGCCTGCGTTGAGTCAGAGATTTTTGTGGGTGGGGTTCCCCAGATGTTCCGGTGACTGTAGGCTGTTGTTAGATGCATGTCCCACTGTGTGTCACTGCTGAAAATGTTGGTGTATTGGATCCTCACTGCTGATTTTCACAATCCCAGGGAAGCCTGTGCTTGCTCTGGAGGCATGGCCATGCTGCTTTTCCTTCCCACTGGTGTTGAAGTTACCAGAACACCCCAGCAAACATCGTCACACTGGTGTGGTTCTGCAGGGCAGCAGGTCCAGGCAGGGCCTGATCCTTGACCAGCTACATGAAGCAAATCTGGCATAAGTCACTCAAAAAGCCTACATTAGATGTTCAAGCGAGACATGCAAAGAGCAGTAGGAAGGGGAAAATAGCTGCCAAGTGCTAGCCAGTAGCTTATGGAAACAGGGCACAAGTTTCCAACTCCCAGCGTTCCTCTCCCCCCTATCGTGGCTGTGCTGTGTTGGTAAACATGTAGATTCCCACTCCTTCATTTGTTTTTGTTGTCCAGCCAAACTCAGAGTGGCTGCTTTAAACATGCCAATGCCTCAAGTAACTTGTTTTGCTTCTGCTCTTCCGTTATCACCTCTTTGTGTCCTGACTTGGAACAACAGATGCAGGGCTGTCCTGAGGATGGAATTTCTCTGCAAAAGCGCCAGCTGTCCGAGCAGGTCTCGCGTGTCAGTGAGGATGCAGTGAGGCAGCTTGGTGTGTTGCAGCTGGTGGTGCTGCTGATTTCCATGAGGCAGGGAAGAGGACAGGCTGTACAGGATGTTTTGTATGGGAGCTTGCAGGGATCTGCTGGATTAACAGCAAGGACTTGGCTGGTTGGCTTGGCACTGACTGCAAGGGGAGTTCAGAACGGCCCCACACTCGAGCTCATTCAAACCCCATTGGAAGATGACAACCCGAGCCCACCAGCTGAGCTCTCACAAAGGATTCCTGCCCCCCCTCCCCTCCCCTGTGAGTGTGTCTGAGTCCAGTGAGGGAACCATCCGTGGCCATGGGGAAGGGAGCGCTCGTCCTACAGCTCTTCACTCTCCGGCAGGATCCGCACCCAGCCTTGGGCCACCCTGTTGAAGTTGGGCCTGTGGGAAATCACCTCCAGCACACTCAGATTATCCAGATCTACGGTGGGCAAAGAGAACACCTCACCAACCAATGACCTGTCAAACGGAGCCGGAGTCCTGCAGCACAAGAAGCACATTTAGACACAAGGAGAGACTGGGTATGTTGTGAAAGTGTTAGAAAAAATAAGTCTGTATTAACTGAGTCCAGCACAATGTAGCAATGCCTGTTAGAAATGACAACTCTCCTCTTCCTACCCAGGACACTGTTAAGAGCCCTGCCAGCCCAGTGAGGAGGTTCTCTGGTACAGAGCCCACCTCAATTCAAGCTTTGGCGAGCCTGGAGAGTGGGGGTTGGTGCCTGGATGTTGGTGGAAGTGTTCTGTTCTTAGGTTCAAAGACCAGTGACATCACCAGAGGCACCAGAGTGCCTCATCTGCAGCTCCTGTGTCCTGCAGAGGGCTGAGGCTGACAGCACTGCTCCGGATCACTCTGGCACATGCAGCTCTACTGGCCCTGGCTCCATCCCGCCTTTTGGGACGGCTCCTCATGAACAATGACTAACAGGAGGAGCAGTGTGGGGGCAAGAGCTGTCATCTCTTTCTGGAGAAATGTGGAAAGGGACTGGGGAAGAGTGTGCCAACCCCCAAAAAGCCAAGAATGTTGGTTTTGGAGCAGCAGATGGGGGCTGAGCTATCAGTGAGGCAAAACTGGAAATGTTTGCTTTGGGAAGCACTGCTAGAACATGAATAACGTGGCACTGTTTTGCAACAGAGGAGAAATAAGAGGGGGAAAGGCAAATGAAAGAAGTTCGTTCTAGAAACTTTCTTTTGGGGAAAGAGAGTCTTTGTCAAAGCTTGGTTTTCACTCTCTCTTAAGGCAGCACACCTTAGCAAGGTGCCCCAGGTTTTTGCATCACAATCTGAATGTTTAAAATTGGGGATAAATCAGCCTGCTTTAATGCAGTTGCTGTGGAGGTGGTGGACTTGCCCGTGCTCTGTGACCCATGAGAGCTGTGCTGGGATTCAGCTAGCCTAAGGCAAGACCACTGGCTTTTTGATAGCCAGTTTGTTCCAAAAAGTTTGTTTTTCTGTGGTTTGGTATTTGAACTAAGAAGTGATTTAAAAGCCAACAACTTGGAAGATCATAAAAAGCCCAGTTAAAAGCAGATTGGCTTTCTGAATCTTCCTGCCTCACTGAAGAATTAGAGGAGGTGGCAAGAGGCTTGGAGTTAAATTAGCATCCATCTGTATTAAATTACAGTTGAAGACTTTAAATAGAAAGGCATCGTGTGAGAGGGGAGAAATGGTACAGGGTAGAGTATTATTCAGAAACATGCCCTTGCTTCAGTCCCTGTCCATAAATAAATCCTGAGGCAGGAACATGGCTAAATGTTGAAAGAAAAGAGCCAAGTGTCTCCAGCAGCTCCTTGTTCTCCCCCTGCAGCACCTCCTTGGCTCTGACACCCCAAGGAGAGCCACATGGCAAAGCCCCAGGGCTGAGGGGGAGAAGAGCAGCAAAGGGACGGTGGTGGCCAGGCTCTCTCTGCCCTTTAGGATGGCTTTTTCCACAAGGAGGGGTTGTGGTCCCCCACAGCCCCTTCTGCCAAGTGCTGAAAGCACAGCAGTCATGTCTCCCATGCCTCAAATCCAGCCCTGGGGTGGGTGCAAGGGAGCTGCAGTTGGCACATGGCCTGCTGGGGAGCAGTGCTGTGTCCCAGGGGGAAACTCCAGTGGGAACTTGCCTACTGGATGGTGACTTTGGCCAGGCCACCAAAGCAAATTTAATTCCATTCTCTTGACGGAGGCTTTCAGGAAGGAGGACAGGCAGGACTCATTTTACTAATTCCCTGTTCAGGTTAAAATTTCAGTTCTCATTATTCTGCTTTGCTACCACCAGATCTCCATCTCCTGGATCCCCACCAAGCACCTTTCCATAAAGGAGATCTGTCTTGGCAGTCTTTGCTCCAGGGTCCCACCCTTGACCCCAATGTAATTTGGAGGTGTGAGGAGGCGCCAGCCGTGCTCCATCAGAAGCAGCCACAGGGCTTGCCAGGCTGAGCCACCAGAAACCCCCTGGCCTGGAGGCTTTGGGCTCAAGCAGGTGTTTGGAAGGAATCTGATGACCTCTTAGCACTCTGTGGGAAGATTAACCTTTTACCCCCACTGCTTCCAACAGCTGCTTGAATACCTTAATGTAATTAGGAAAGAGACTTGGCACTGTGTCATTCCTCCACCCAGCCCAGAGCTGAGCCCAGCTGGGAACAGGAGTGATTCCTCCTCCAGGATCATCTGTGTAAGTATTGATCCACCCAAATTTCATCCCTGAGGTTACCAGTGAGATCAAACTGCTTAAGGCTATGTGAGCCCAGTAGTGGAGCTGAGAGGAGATCTAGGTGAGAGCTGCTGGAGCGAGGAGTCTTTGCAGGGAAAACAGAGGAGCTCCTGAGTAGGAAAAGAGCATCCTGAGCCCTTGCTGTGTCCCTGTGAGGTATAAAGGGCATGAATGGTGGTGTTTCCCTGGCAGAATACTGGGTGCTCCTTGAGGCTGAAGGGCTTGGCCAAGGGCTGGCATGGCTGGTGGGTCTGCCCCTGTTACCTGTTGAAGCTCCTGAAGTCCCACGCAGGGGGTCTCATGGGCGGCGGGTTCTTGCTATACAGGGCATTGTCCCTGTCACCAAAGAGCTCCTGCCATGGGGACCGGTAGCCCTTGGGGATGGCGGTGACATTGAACTTCTCATGGGGGATTTCCTTGAGGGGGCTCGAGTACCCTGTGCAGGGGAGACACAGTGTGGGCTGCTGGGGCCACAGCCAGGCTGAGGCAGGGGGCTGGGAACAGCCTGGCCTCTGCATGGCTGTGGAAGACTTGTGACTGGGGCAGGAATGTGTATCTATAGCATATATATATTTGTACATATAAAATCTCTGGGGGAGGGTTGGGCAGACCCCTCAGCAAGCAACATCTCACTGCCTCCAGCCCCATTTTGCTGAGATCACAGCAGTGTTGGGTTCAGGTGAAGGAAGCATTGACTTACCTGGGGCCAGGGCACTGGGATTCAGGACTTTGCTCATGTGCAAGACTTTCTCTGACTTCTTGGGTACTTCTGGGGGGCCACCTTGGGGTGATGCTGCTACGTGGAGCTCAGAGTGATAATTCTCCTGACCCTCAGCCTGTGGAGGGGAGAGTTAACAGGCAGAGGGGGAGCTCCCCCTGCCCCATTTTGGACTCAGGGGGTGGTTGAAAGCACCTCAGAGCTTCCTCCATCTACTCACCACCTGATCATTCACTGCTCCTTCTGAATCACCTTTCCCAGTGTGATGTGAGCCACCTGCTCCTTGCCCTGGGAGCTGCACGAGACAATGAATGGGTGCAGAGGGGGATCAGCACCATCCCCCTCCTCTTTAGTGGATATTGAAACCCATGTTTGCCCATCTCCATGCCCAGCCCACCAGGACATCTCTCCCTTCACCTTTGCATAGCAGTCAGCCAACCATGACTGCCCTGTGGAGAGACCCCTGGTCCCATCAGGATTTCCTTCCCTGAAAAGGCTGCAGGAGCCAGGGAAGGGCTGTGCTCAGACCCACCTGCCTGGAGGCACTGGGGTACTCAAAGACAAAACGCTGCACTCGCTTCTGGCGCTGCTGGAAGAGCCGGGAGCCGCGGTTGTTTGGCAGGGAGAGCTCCTCGATCATCAGGTCGTGTGTTGTGCTCATCTTCTTCCCCAGGTCCAGCTGGGGCTCTGTGGAGGCTGGGAGAGCACAGCTACAGCTGAGGATGCTGCAGTTTTGGGGACCCCCAAGGCAGCACAGACCGTGTGTCCCCTCGTTGGGGTCTCTGTTTTGTGGCTGGGCCATTTGCCCACACCAGGGACTGGCATTTCCTCAGGGTGAGGAATTGTCGGGGAGCTAGAGAGGTTCAAACAGCCTCTCTCACCCTGTGAAAAGCAGGGCAAGTCAGACCCAGCAAGAGCTAGGTCTGGCCCCTAGGCAGGGAGGGTAGCACTGTCCTGGGGCTGGTGACACACCTGCACCCCCTTACCATCTTCAGGGCCTGGTCTCATGATGGCCATCACTTGCTGCCGTGCTCCTGGGGCAGCTCTGTGGGAGGCAGATGGATCCTCTCTGGCTGGAAGAGAGGGGCACTCAGGAATGACACCAAACATGGGAACATATCAGCCCCAGGCACGCCCCAGAGAGATGCTAGGATGCAGCTGAGCATCTCCTTGTTCATCACCATCCCTGAGCATCCCCTTGCACTGCTCTCTGTCCACTTTGACAGACATAGGGAATATTCAAATCAGGCTGCCCCTCAGCCCCTGCCTGTCATTCTTCCTCTCCACCTTTCTTTGGGGCAGAAACTATCCTCACCTTTGTCTTTGCCCACAGTGAGCCCTGTCCTTGTGCCCCAAGTGCCCTCAGAGCAGCAGCTGCTGGCTGAGCAGGTGTCCTGGCTACTCCCCCCCCAGCACCTCTGCTTTAGCAGAGCTATTTTCAGCTGCTGGCTCTGAGGGTGCAGGAGCTGCTGCCCTGAACCTGCAGGGAGCTGGTGAGCCCAACCAGTGGCAAGAAGGGTCATGGGACCACTCAACTGGATTGCTCCATTGTGGAGAGGCAGCTGGAAACCAACCCCAGCCTGAGCCCCCTGAGCTGCCCACCTGCAGCAGAGCCCTCCTGTGCTGCCAGGACGCTCAGCTCCGTAAGTGCTGTTCAACCCTGCTTGTCCATTTGGCATCCCTCAGCTGGGGCTGATGCTGGGCAGCTTCCCCTAAGGGCCCTGCAGTGCTGGGGTTCCCATGGGGTGCCTGGCACACAACTCCCTGCCAGCTCTGAGTTCAGCATTACCCACCCACACAACAAGCCAGGGACCTGCATCTCATCCTTCCCCCTGTCCCCCTCCACAGAGACTGCACCCTGATCCCCATAGTGGTGGTGTCCCCTTTTCCAAGGACATCCCCAAGCCCTGTGCACCCACCCACCTGCTGACCCCCACATGGGACCTCGCCTTCCCTACCTGGCCAGGGGATACCCCAGATGCTGGGAACTGAAGATGCTTCTCCTGCTATGCTGGGGATGAGACCAAAGGCAAGCTGCAGCCACCAGCACTCGGTGGCCTCTGCTGGCCCTTCACGGCACCCTTGGGCTCCTGCTGCTCGCCCCAACCCGTCCCGGGCTCCAGCCCAGATGCCAAGGTCCGGCCACGGGACACCAGTTATTTCTGGCTGAGAAAGGGGGCGGAGCAAGGCTGTGACCCTTGGGGACTGGGATGCCGTCACCCCAGCATGGAGCAGGTCTGACTCACAGGGATGAGGAGGCCACAATCCTGGCATGGAGCAGGGCTCTGACCAGTGGGGACCAGGACAACATCAACCCAGCATGAAGCAGGGCTCACCCACACGGATGCAGACACTGTCACTTGGCATGGAGCAGGGCTGACCCCTGGGGACATGTAGCAGCAGCAGGAGGTGGCCATGTGCCATGCGTGCCCAGGCTACCTCGAGGACAGATCAGAGCCAGGCTGGGTGGAATAACGGTGGTTTATTTCTGAACTGGGTATACAGCGGTGTGGTGAAGGCCGGTAGTGGTGGCTGCTGGAGCCAGGGCGAGAGATGTGTCCTGGGAATGGGGGCTGTGTTCCAGGAGGGGCAGCCTGCAGTGTGGAGGGACTCCAGGGAGCAGGGATGGGCTGGCTTCAACAGTGTGTCCTGGGGAAAGGGAAGGGGTGACGGGCTCCATGAATGGGAACATGCTGGAGCCCTGGCAGCCAAACACAACCTCTTTTCCAGTGCTGGTCTCACTGGCCCCAAGGTGTGGGGACACTGACATTCTCAGAATTGCCTTCTGTGCCAACACCTCCTTCAAACCCTCTGCAACTTCTACCATTTCCTTCAGCCTCTACAGTTCCCCACCTGCCCTGGCTGTGACAGCACCCGTTGGTTCCTGTGTGTGCCTCCATCCCAACGGAATGGGGATGGGGATGTGGTGAACTTGGGTATGGGGACAGTGACAGGTACAAGATGGGGCTGTCCCTCTTGGTCTGGGCAGGGCAGGAGGGCACCAGTAAACAGTCCCCTTAACATGGCAATAAATAACTTTGGCTCTTTTTGGTCTCCAGGGAAAGAAGGATTTGGGAGAATTTCCGTGAGAAGGGGTCAAAAGTATCAAATAAAAAGAAAAGGCAGTGAAGAACTGGGGGCTGGAATTAAAAATCAAATTTTCCTCTCCAAAATCTGGTTTCAGATGACACCAGCGAAATCTAGAGGCTGGGAGAGGCTGGGAGAGGGAGCCTGGTCATGGCATCCAATAGATACAGCCCACCCACCGCAGATGTGCCAGCCCGGGGAAGCAGAGCTGCAGTGACACCCCGGGATAACACCTGGGAGCTGGGGACAAGGGCTCACGGGGGACCACCAAGCCCATCCCATGCTGGCTGTGCGGGATGGGGCTGGCTGGCAGCAGGGACTGCCGAGGGAGGGGCAGTCTGCCCTCTCCTGCCTGCTGACCGTGCAGTCCTGCCCCGAAAGGTTAGGGTGGTAAAAATAGAGCGGGGCCATGGGATGGCGGGAGGCACCTGACCCCTCTGGCACAGAGGGGCCGTGGCAGCTCCGAAGGGACACTGGTTTTTGGGGAGCTCAGCCCCGGGGGTTGGTGTGTTCCCGGTGGGGGGCGAGCGGGTGGCATCACCCGGGCTGACGGGTCGAGGGAGAGGATTTTTTGGCGGGGGCTGGCTTGTCTAGGAGGTGCAGGGAGCCCCTGAGGGCAGACCCGCCGTCTTCAGCCGCAGGCTGCTGGTCCAGCCCCGGGGGCAGAGGTTGAAGCTGTGGATTCCCGGGCTCTTGGTCCCCGAGTCTTCGGAGTCGAGGGAGACGTCCGAGTCCGTCGGGGACCGGGAGGTGCAGCGCTTGGCTGGGGACCGCCCGCCCACCACGGGGGAGGGCAGGGGGCTCTTGGGGACGGGGGACAGCCCGGGCAAGGGGCAGGAGGACGCGCTGGAGGGCAGCAGGAGCCGGCGACCCTCTGCCCAGGCGGCTCGGGGCATCCCGGGGGAGGCACAGAACTGGGGGCTGCCCGCCCGGGGCGAGCGCAGGGGACTTTTGTGGGTGGGCGAGGGGCTGCCCAGGCTCCCCAGCACTCCGCCGGCAGCCTGCAGCGCTCTTGGCCCCAGCCGGGGCGACTGCGGCAGGCTGGGGGGACCGGCAGAGATGGGGGTGAAGGGCCGGGAGCTCTCCAGCCCCACGGCTTTGGGAGAGGAGCTCTTCCTGCGGGCGGCGTTGATGATGTTCCTGGCGAGCCGCGCTTGCATCTGCCGGCTGGCCCGGGGGTCCGCGTCCTGCCGCAGCGGGGACAGGGACCTCTCACTCCACGGAGGGGACGTGGGGGGCCCCTCATCCAGCTCGGGCACCGAGGCCGGGCTGGCCCAGCCGTCCAGGCTGCCCGGGCGCCGCGCCAGCCGGGGCGTCCAGGTGGGCGATGCAGGGAGGGACGACCGCCTGTCCTGGGGAGGGACAGAGAGCGGGTTAGTGACCCCACTCGGGGGACGGAGGGACAGAGCAGGGGTACAGCGGCAGGAGGGTGCCAAGGTAAGGTTCGTGCTGGCACGGCCCCACAGGAGCTGGGGATGTCTCCTCGTGCATTGAACCCCTGCAAGGGGTCCCCAAAACCCCTGCATCCCCTCACCCACCAAGATCGGGGCAGGCTGAGCCTGCTGTTAATCACCCTTGCACAGAGTTTGTCCCAGGACCTCTCACTACCTGCAGCTTGGTAAAGTCTCCCTCTGGGAGATGCTTGGAGCCCCCTTTCACTGCCCCAGGACCCATCCCCCAGCACTGCCCCCCAGACGGCAGGAAAGAGAAGAGCCATGTGTGACAGCGCAGAGAGTGTATTCAGAAAGAGGGGAAAAAAGAAAAATGCAGAAGAAATAAAGCACAGTCAAAAGGCAACTTGGCACCATGGGGAAGGTGGCGAGAGGGCACGGGCAGAGGCAGAGCTGGATGACAAGCCTTGGGCTGGGCATCACCAGCAGCCCTGCCCTCGGCACGCTCCTCATCCCAGCACATCCTTGCTTCCAGCTGTGCCACACAGCACTGCCCACCCCAGCCCAGCACTGAGCCCAGGCAGGGACAGCGACCCCACAGTGTCCCTAGGCCCAGCACCACTGGACTCTGCCTTTCCCCAAGAGATGCAGCTCTTCCTCCACAGTGAGGAAACAAACGAGGACAGATCCTGAAGGAGCAACAGAAGAGCCAGGAGCAGGCACAGTGAGGCAGAAAGGCAGCGTGTCCCCTCCAGGTTTGCTTTGGTAGGAGGCTGAGAAGAGCCACAGGACAGAGGGGATGCAGAAGAGGAGGCAGAGCTCTGAGAGCTGGAAAAGCCAGAGGTGAGGAAAGGAGGGAGCCAGAGGTGCGATGCTCCATAGAGTTTCCAGGTGAGAGAAGAGCAAGAGCAGCCCTGTGGGACAGCCAGGCTCCTGCTGAGCCTTTGGGAATCCTGCAGGCTCTGTGCCCAGTTCCTGCTGCCTCCCCAGGACTCCTCAGCTCCTGTTGCACCGGGGGCTCAGCAGTGCCTGTCACCCACTGTCCCAGCATTGCAGCCCCACAACCACTTTTTCTATTTTCTTTTCTTTCCCCTCTCCTTTTTTTCTTGCGGTTGGTTTGGCTTTTAGCACTCTCATGAGCAGTTAGGGAGGCCTCAGCCTAGCACCCCTGTGTTTTTCTCTCTGTCACCGCTACTTGTAGTAAAAAGAAGGTTTCCACACCTGCGGCTCGATGCCGGCATTCCTGGTGGAGTAGGAGGGCCGGGGGGCCTGGAAGGCTGCCTTTCCCCGGGGCGGCAGCAGGCGGCACGGGGAGGCCAGCAGCACCTCAGCCGGGGCTCCGGGACTGGCACGGCTGTCGTGAGGCAGGGGCAGAGCCCCGGCAGCACTGGGGAAGGGGCTGGCAGTGGTCTGGCCGGCACTGGGCACTGCAGGGGGATGCCAAACCGGGGAAGGAGGCAACGGAGAGGTCGGGCAGGAGGCTTGCTGGGAATAGGGGTAGGAGTCAGGGAGAGAGGGTCTGGGTGGGGGCACCTCCTGGGGCATGGACCTTGCTGGCCCCTTGGATGGGGAGAGGATGAAGAGAGAAGACTGGAGCTGGTAAGGCTGGTGCTTGGAGATCTCCAGCTCCTTCTGGGACACCTCGTTCTCCATCAGGTTGCTGCCATACAGCGATGCAGGAGGGGTTTTGGAGGGCCTGCAGGGACTCTTGGAGGGGCGCCTGGAGACCATGGGTGACAGATAAGCATTGTTGTCATACTTCCAGGAGGGAGGCAGGGACATGGTGGGCGATGGGGACCGCAGCAGCTCAGGCTGGGAGGGGGCCTCAATGATGAACTTCTCCATCCTGGATTGTCGGCGGGCAAAGAGCTCAGCCCCTTTCCCTCTCGCTTCAGTGAGGATGTGGCTGGGCTGCGGCTTCTTCTTGGGCTGGATGGTGGGAGACTTGAGGCAGGAGGACCATGCTGGAGCATCCTCAGCCGGTGGGAGGTGCTGCACACCCCTGGCTGCGCTGTTGGGAACAAAGTTCGCAGCTTCAGCCCCCAGGGCGAAGGGCTCATCCTCGGCACTGGGCTCCCCCTGCTCCTTCTGCTTCTTCCTGCTGTCTGCACTCTGGACCAGATCCAGCAGGTCGGGGTTGGGGCCCAGCTTTGGCTTCTCCACGAAGGTGAACATGGACTTTCTGCTGGCTCTGCGGGCAGCCGACTCCTCCAGGATCCCTGTTTTGGGCAAGGGGTTTGGTCCGCTCACCCCGCAGCCCAGGAGGGGATCCGGCAGCATCTTCTGCTCCTGGGTGGGGTACAGGGCTGAGTAGGCAGGGGGGGAGCGGACCCGGGTGAGGGGTGGGGGGCTGCTGAGGGTCTCTGCATAGGTGGGTGGTGGGGGCAGCTCGGGGGCAGGGGGCTCCTCGGCGGGCGGGGCACTGGGGGGCGATGTCTGGGTGCCGAAGGGTCTGGCTGTCCGGTTCTTCACAGGCTTGGGCTTGGCCAGGGTGAGATGGACCTCGTAGTACTGCCGGCCCTGTGTCCCGTTCTGCTGCTGCCCGCCTGGGGATGCCATCCCTGTGGCTGTCCCCGCTGGAGCGCTGGGCACCTCGCCAGGCACCTCACCGGGCACCTCAGTGGGCACTTTGACGTTCTTCCCCTCCTCGGGGCTCTGTGGCAGGACGAGAGCTGCAGCGTTCTGCCCCGCGGGGGCTCCTGCATTTCCCAGCCCCTCCACGCCTCTCTCCATCCCGCTGTCTGCCCGCTCCTGCACGCCGTTGGTGGCCGATGCCATGTTCTCCTTCAGGTAAACGCTGAGCGGGACCTGCTGGGCTTCAGCAGGAAGCTCCTGGCACGGGGAGGCGTTTGCCAGCATCCCTTCTCCTGGATTACCGGGCTGGCCAGGCTCCGGCTTCATCCCCCGGCCCTGGCTCTCCTCCATGGCCCCCTGGCGTGGCTGGGGCGCGGGGCTCAGGGCCGGCCCCCCATGCCCGGCCCCCGTGAGCCCCTCAACGCGCTGCCGGCGCCGGTGGAACAGCAGCACGCCCTTGGAGCTGGGGCCGGGCGCCGTGGTGAGCTGGGCCGCGATCCTCTGGCTCCGCGCCTTCGCCTCCTTCAGCTCCTTCTCTGAGAGGCTGGCGCTGCGGGAGAGACCTGGCCAGAGGGGAGAGGGGGATTAGAGCTCTCACTGGGAATGTGGGGTGTCAGTCCTACCCGCCCGGGACTGGCAGCCCTTCCTCCAGCTATCCCCCGGCACCCCAGCTCTTTTCCTGGCCGGTGGAAAAGGAAGGAGAGATGCACCAGGACTGGGGTGCACAGTCTGGGGGCAACAGGAGTCCAACACACCCGTCACAAAGATGATGGGAAAGCCCAGGGGACACCAAGTGACACTCGGGACGTTTCCACCACCCCACCCCGTATTTGGGGTGGGTTCTGCTCACCCACCACGCTGACCATATGGATCCAAGCAGGTCTCTGTTTGCAGCTCACATGGCTTGGGCTCAAAGAGGCAGCGGCAGGGAAGGGGCCAGCCTGTGTCCCCCAGCCCCTCGCCCCAAATTCTGGCACGCTCAGCCCCGAGCGGGCAGGACATAAACCCGGGCACAGCGGAAAGGTGCCAACCCAGCCCGACCTCACAGCCAGGACGGTGGGCAGCCCTGGTGGGCGACTCATGTGTGGAGCAACACGAGATGGCAGCAGCCGACAGAAGCTGTGCAGCTCCCGCCCAGCTGGACACAGACAAGGACACAGCGAGGAGCCACCCTCACGCCCCGGGACTCAACACAAGCGCTAAAAGCGAAGTGCTAAAAGCCTGGCGCGGGCCCCGCGGCGAGCAGCCCGGAGCCGCTGGGCCGGACAAAGGTCGGGGCACCAGCCCTTCCCTAAGACCGAAAGGATGTGGAGCTGCCGGGAACTCATTTTCTCAGGGTGAGCAATTTCCTATGAGCTTGGCCCCCCCCGCGAAAGCGCCCGTGGGAAGGGCAGTGTCCCCCACCTGCCCCTGAGATCACTGCTGGGCACAGACACCAGCGCCGACCATCAGCATCACCCCGCACCTGGCGAGGCTGCAGCCCCTCTCCAAAGGCACTGCCAGGACGGCTCTGATGGGTGTCTGTGCTCTGGCCCCAGCAGGAAGGTGGGTGGCCAAGACTGCCTTCTCCCAGCCCTGCTCCTCTTTCCTTCCCATCCCATCCCTTCCCGTCTTCCCTTCCTTCATGTGTTCCTCATTTTCTTGCCTTCTGTGCTGCTTGGGAGTCTTCCAGGATATTTTCAGCGGTGGCTCAGCCTACCAGCGAGGGGAAGGGATGGATGACTAAGCCAAGTCCTTCCAGCAAGCCCACGGTAAGCAGGAGGGCTGCTGGAAGCTGGGCAACTCCTCTTCCTCACCCTTCATCCCTCCTGCCTCCCTCAGCACCCAGCAAGCCCTTGCACACAGCCGAGGCGTGCAGGATGCTCTGGGTGAACTCTTCAGGCTGCCCGACAGGAGGGTTTTGCCTGGGCAGGGGGCAGAGAGGCAGAGATGCCAGTGGAAACTCTCCTGGAGAGGAGGAGCCCGTCGGCAGCGGCGACGCCGGCGGCCAGTCCCCCCCGGTTCGCGCCCAGCATTGTTTAACGGCCCGTTTCTGTTTGCCTTGGCGGCGGCACAGAGCGGGGCCGCGGCTTCCTCCGGCCGGGCTGGCTGGAGGGCGGCCAGCACCGCGGCTCCCGCCCCGCGGGGTCACCCTCGCCGCCTTTATCTCCGAAACGGAGGAGAAACACGGCCAAGGAGCCGTTGAGAAACAAGCCACAGGCTCCAGATGTCTGCGGGTTTGGTGCTCCGAGCGGAGCATCCCCTCTTCCTCGGGGGCCGGGGCTGCCTAAGAAGCCGAGCTCTCGGCGGAGCCATTTCGCAGCCTCTTGCTCTTGCTACTGCCTTTTAACAGCAAACGAGGGGCCCTGGGGGATCTCCTCCGTGCTGGAGGGATGACTCAGCTCTTGGCCAGCCGGTTCCCGCTTGGACTAGCCGCCAGATATGCTCCCACGTAGCCGGGACCAATTCTGGGATTTGCCCGCCGGGATTTTGCCCCGGGGTGTCTCCATTCCCTACCTGGAATCCATCTCCATCCATACCCAACCCCTGCAGCCTTCCAGAAGCCCCTCTGCCCCTGCCCACCCAGCACCAGCCATTCCTGGGCTGGTCCACCCGGGCCCACTGCAAATGAATCCCTCAGGGCACTACTTGGGATGCTGAGGGTAAGAACTGCTCTTCACATCCGATTTTTATGATACAGATGAAGAGCACTGAAGCCTCTGGCAGTCCAGAGGAAATTGCTGCAGCCTGAGCCATGGGATGAGGTTATTCACCCAGTGCAAGAGCCTTTATCCATCTGCCATGGTGTCTGGAGGGATTCTGCCACCTGGGGCAGTTTTTCTGCACAACACACTCCCCTCCCAGCCACAGGGAACATTCCATCATCCTTCCCTGCCATCTCCTGCCAGCCGGCAGCCCTGGGTGGGTTCTGGTTGGTCCTTTTCCCCAGCCCCAGGCAGGCAGAAGGGAGCTGAATGCACTGAGAATGTCCAGGTGCTGGAGAGGAGAAGGAAAAGGGATGTGGGGCTGGAGGCAGCCAAAGCAGTGCAGGGAGGAGGCAAAAATAAAATTACTTGTGTCCAAAGGCACTGGGAGCTAGTTTCCACCCATTACCCTGAGCCCAGTCCAAAATCCAATGGGTGACAGCTTCTCTTTCCTTTCTTCCTTCCTTCCTGCCCTGCTTACACCATACTCTGGCTTGCCATGACACTGTCCCTCATATCTCTCCAAATGACCCATCTTCTTCCAAGACAACACGCCCCACCACCCCTCTCCACTGCCATGTGCCCTCACTGGGCCCACCTTGGGTCCCCTGTGCTCCAGGGGGGCTGGAGAAGGAGATGCTCCCTGTGCATCCTGTGCCCCATGGAACTGCACACACAAGCAGCTCCAAGTGCTGTTCTGGTTTAACACACTTCAGCTCTGGCCACAGAAGCCTATAGATCTCTATCTATATATTTATATAGGCACTTGCTCTGTAGGTTTTCCGTTGCTCCAGGGGTGACTTCCTGAACATCCCCCAAGTGCAGGGCTGAACAGCTTCTTGCCAAGCTGTCAGTCATCCTTCCCACGGCATGTACAGTGCTCTCTCCTCCAGAGCGAGGATGACGAAGGTGATGAAAGGCATTTTTGTTGCTCTCACTTCCTGGACAGATGGGGGAAAAAAATTCCTTCCATCTCAGCTTTCCATGCAAAGGATGGATGCCCCTGAAGGGTGTTAAAGCAGGATGTCTGAAATCCAGCCAGGAAAGGCTGGAATCACCATCTGACCCGAAATGAAGGTGAAGGATGTATCAGACATGGCTTGTGACCCATTCTGCCCTAAGACAGACTCCAAGAGCTGAAACGGGATGAAGAGTTGGCCCTTAATTGCAGTTTTGCTGAACTGAAAAATTCAGTGAAAGTTGATGGTCCTGACATGGCTGGGATGTCAAAGGAAAGAAAACAATGAGTTGGAAGCTGTAACTGGTGAGAAGTCCTTGTGTGCAGAAGACAAGTGGTACCCAAGTCTTAATGGGACCTGCAGGGTGCAACAGGTCATGTGAAATCTCAGAGTCAGAGCTGGCAGGTGACTCCAAAGTCTTCAGTTTGGGTTCTGTCCCTGGCCTGCTCCAAGTTTGCATGCTCAGCCATCCTGGTGCTGCAGCCCAGCTTGGCCATGCTCAGGGTGTCCTACCAGACCAGCCTCAGACAGAGCACCCACCATCCGTAACCAGCAGGCACTTTTCCCCATTTCCAAACACTTCTTGGACTTCTGTGGTCAACCCAAATGGTGCCTCTTGCTGGCAAAATCCCACCAGCAAAACCAAGAGTGAAACCAAGACAAGCTCCATTTCCAGAGGGACATGCTCTCTGCCACCTGACACGAACCCCAGAGCACATCCACAGCCAGGCAATGCTGGGGAGAAGAGATCCAGTGTTTTCACCCAAATATTGAGGACTTTGGACACTGAAGAAATGTAAGCAGGTTTTTTGGCAGAGCACTAAGCTGGCCCCTTGCCCCAGCTACAGCTGTGCAGGATTTTTTTGCAACGCGTACCAACTCACACACATTTAAGCCTGTGCACACATTTCCCTCCAGCTCCCAGTTATCCCAAATAATCTGCAGCTAGGAAAACACGGAGGGTAGCACAGACAGGCAGCTGAGCTAGCTAGAAACGGATATGATTCAAACATATGGATAGAGGGATGACAATTTTCTGCCTCATTCCCAGCTTCCAACTCTCCTATGCCCCAGATAAGAAACCTCCATGAAGTTCTTATCCATGCTGGCCCTGCAGCCCCAAAAAGATCTGGCTCAAGTGGCGGGTGCTGTGGTGGGATCAACCTCCCCTGCCTGGCAGACTCTCTGTGCTGGGCCTCTCCACATGGGTGCCTTTGCCAGTGACAAAATGTGGCACAGCAGGAGAATTCGTTGCGCTTGCAAGTTTTCCCCGTGCTCTATTCGCAGGGGCTTTGCTGGATTTGGAGCTGTTTGCCTCCCCACACTCCTCCCGGCACTCAGCACCCAAATCCTGCTGAAACGGCCCCACAGTCTCCAAGCAACAAGTCCTGGGGCACCCAATTCCCACACAGGGGGAGGAGAAGGGGGTGGTGGGGATTAAGTTCGGGCGGGGGCTGTTTGCCCATCCCCAGCTCCCGGGGGAATGCAGTGAGCAGCCCCAGCCCCACAGGTGTCCACACTGGGCAAGAGGAAGCTGTTGCCACCATACAGGTGGAGGCAGCACCTTCCCCAGCTGGCTAAAATCAAGCTTTTATCTTTGGAAAAGGCGGCTGGAGCCGGGCAGAGCTCCCCCAGACAGCCCTGCCATCCATCCACCCCGAAGGCAGCAGAACCAGCCCGTCCCACGGTCGGGCACCATGGGAGCTCCATCCTGCCTGGAAAGTGAGTCCCAGCCCCATTGTGCCCAAAGCTGCTGGAACTCGCTGCGGCCCATCCCGGGCTGCAGGGTCCCGGAGACAGCCCGCCGGGCTGGTGCCCCGAGCCAGCGGCGCTGGGCTGGCCAGAGAAGGTCAAACGGCTCGGAGTGTCCCTGCGGGGTGGGCAGAGCGGGGAGGGCAGCGGAACGAGACCGGGCCTTTGCCTGTCCCTTGCACAATCCGTAAAGGATCCATCCTGCTGGCTGCCAAGCCGAGGGACAGACCGCGTGTCCCCAGCATGGGTGGCATGGCCAGGGGAGGTCACGTCCCTGACGCCGGGGACAGGGGACATGGCCTGGAAAGCCGCTCTGCAGAGCTGGGAGGTGCGACCCTGCGAGCCCCGAGCAGGACCCCCACGCCCCTCCACGTCCCCGCCGTGTGTCCTCGCTGCGCCTCCCACGCCCCACATCGGACACCCGGGCTGCCGGCAGAGGGAACCGACACCTGCCCCGCTCATTCCTGGAGACAAACCCCGCTCAGCCCCGGCCGTGTGCGCCCCCTCGCCCACCCTTCGCCCACCAGGGCACCCACGGGGCTTCTGGCCATGCACTCCCGGCCCCCCTGGACCCCTCTGCAGCCCCTGCGCGCTGCCATCCCCCGGGACCCGGACACCCCAGATCTCAACACCCCCTCTGTGTGCCCGCACAGCCTCCTTCCCCCGTCACTTGTGCACTGGCAGCCCCCGCCCGGAGCCCCCCGGCCCCTGTCCCCCCCACCCCTCCAGCCCGACCGTACCCGCGGTGCCGGTGCCGCCTCCCCGCGCAGCCCGACTGCACCGGGGAGGAGGCGGCGGGCAGGAAAGTTGCGGCAGCTCCGCCCTCGGAGCGGGCCCGGGGGGGCGGGGGCCGGGCCCGGGGAGTGGCGGGTCCCGCCGGCGCTGCCCCTGCCCCTGCCCGCCCCGACAGACCGACCCCCCGGACGGGACGGGTCCCCCCCGCCCGGCGGCTCCGGCAGCCGCCCCGCCGCCCCCGATGCTCCTTCTCCGCAGCTTCTTGTCCCGGCTGGGTCCGCCCTGAGCCCGCTGCGGGGGGGAGAAGCCTGGACATCCCCTTCCCCAGCCCGGGCATCCCCTTCCCCAGCCCGGGCATCCCCTTACCCAGCTCCCCGCATCCGAGGCATCACCTTATCCCGTTCTGGGGCATCCTTCTCTCCCAGCCCTGCACGTTTCCCTGAACAGTCCTGAGCATCCTCTTACCTATCCCAGGGCACCCCTTTACCCAGCCCTTCAGCCTTTTTCCCTCCTCCTCCTCCCGCAGCACCTTACGATTCAGGCGCTGCTGGGGCCGTGGGGCCTCCCCTTTCCGCAGGTTTCCCCAGCGCCTGAAGTTTTGAAGCACTTGGAGAGAGGCAAAAATCCAGAGACAAAAATCCAGCACCTGTGTCACTGCTCTGGAGACCTCCTGGAAACAGCGCTGAATCCCCTCTGCCAGGGGTGGTCTGCTCCCAGCCACAAGGGAACCACAGTCCCGGGCAAAACGATCCCTGGGGAACCAGCACTGGGCAAGATGATCCCTGGGAGCCAGGATCAGCTCCCAGCTCCACCACCCTCCGGGGCTGCAGAGCTCCCTGACTGCGGGTGAGACCAGCCTCACGCCTTCCCATGCCTGTCCACACCTCAGGATGAGCTCTTGGCTCGATTTTTTGCCTTTCTAATTTCCTTTCTTCCTGCCCCTCTGTGCTTTTTTGTGCTTTCCTGGTTTTTGAGGGAGCCTGGCGCTGGCTCTGCAGCCCCCAGGGAGCGAAACCTTCCATTTATTTGCACACCAGACAGAGAAACCAGTCCTGCCTCCTGCATCTCCCAGCCTCTGCCCCTACCCGGGGCTCCTGCTCTCCCCAGCCTGCCCTGAGAGGTGCCAACCAGCCCGGGCCGCCGTGCAGGATATTTGAGAGCAGCCAGCCTGGCCTTGGGCTGCTGGATAGGGACCAAAGGGGCACCTGGGACCCGCCCGGGTGGGTCCACACAGCTCAAGGTGGGGCACCTGTTTGGCTCCTGGCTCCCAGGGCCAGCCCTGCACCACTCTGGGTGTGGATGGATGCACTCTCTTCTCCTGAAGAAGCTGGAAGAGGTGGGGGTTCCTGTAGCCCATGGCAGATAAAGAGAAGAGGAGCAAACCCCTGACATGACCCAGGGATGCTCCTGCAAACAGCCTGCTGCAGGAACAGCCCTAGTGCCACTAGTGAGGGCACCTGCCCTTTCCTCTCACCTGCACTGAACCCAAACCTTTCCTTCCCAAACCTGCTCCCAGCTCTCAGGACCCTCAGTGACATCCTGCCTGGAGGCTCTGGAAAGTCTGACGGGTCCTGCAGGCAGTGGCTGGTGGTGATCTCACTTGGAGGGGGAGGAAACGGGACAGACAAACTCTTTCCAACGAACCTGTTGAGTTACTTTAAAATTCCAGGCTGGCAACAAAAGTGCTGGATGGCGGCACGGATTAGGAAAATGCTGAGCCTGGACAGAGTCAGGCCTGACCTTTCCCCACCGCAGATCTGCCATCCCCGAGCAGTGAGAAATGGGAAGACTATTTGGGTCCATCTGGTTTGTGTGCTGAGCCCTGAAACACGATGCTGCTGGGGCAGCTGTGAGCCAAAGGGCTTGGCTGAGCTTCCCAGCCTGTGTCCCATCCAGGAGCCGCTGGTTTTGAGGATGTCTGACACTGCAAAAAGGCAGGGAATGGATTCTGGACACTGGGTTCATGCCAAGCATCCCCAGTGGGTCCCACCCCATCCCACGCAGTCCTGAGGGATGCCTTGGGAAAAGCAGGCTCTGAGCTGAGCAGCAGCATCCCATAATGCCATCCCATGGGGACAGGGACACACCTGCCTCGGTGCTGTGTGGCAGCTGAGATAACAGCCGGGTAGGAGCAAAATAGAAAGGGTTTAAAAATGGGTCCAATGCCTGTAAGAGGATGGGCTCCACAGGAGCATCTCCCACGGGGAGGTGGGGCAGTCCAGGCATGGCAGCAGCCCCAGTAACCCTGGATATGAACCTGTATTTGTGTCACTGTGGCTGAAGGGACAGTCATGGGTGGAGGAATAGCTGTGGCACAGGGCCGTGAAGTGAGGCAATGGCAGAGAGCATTGTAGGAACCAACCAGCCTGAAATAAAGTGCTTAGTTTTTAAACCAGGAGCTGACAAAAGTGACCCAAAGCCATGTGAAGGATGTTTGGCCATCTCCAGTCAATTGAGGAGAGGTGTCCCTGTCCCAGACAATGCCACAGGATCCAGTCCTGATCACGCTTGGGCAGGATCCCACCAAGCCCCATGGCCAGGCTGAGGGCTGGGAAATCCATCCTGTTCATGCCCAGCTTAGGGATGGGCTGAGTTCCTGGAGACAGTGGGAACGCGCCTGCTGCCTTCCCACCCCCCTCCCGGGAGAAGCCACAGATTCCTCCTTATTTTTAAGGCCAGAGAGATCATCTCAAGCTAAATTAGTCCCAGCAGCTCTGCTGGAAGCCTGGGACCTCTAACCCAGGGAAAGTCCTGCCCTGGGAAGAGCTGGGTGTTCTCACCAGGAGCACAGTAGTGCCTTTCTGAGGAGGACAGTGGCCAAAGGGGGTTTCTCTTACCTGTTTTCCTTGGCTCAAAGTCAGGGTTGATAAGGACCCGTTGGATCTTCACCACTTTCCACTCCTGGCTGGGGTTGTCCGTGGGGCTGTCTGCTGTGGGGGGCAGATCTGGGGCAGAGCCAGGGCCCTTGGGGGGTGCTGCAGGCTCCTCTGCCAAGGCCAGACTGCTGCCATTCAATGGGGGTTGTGGTGCATCCCCATTGAGCCCCCGGGGGTCTCTCTGGTAGGTCCCACTTGATTTCCCTCCCAGCAGTCCCATCCGTGCCTCCTGCTTGCCTGGCTCAGAGGCTGGAGCATCCCAGAGCTGGTGGCAGCTCTGTCCCTCTCTGCTCCCCCTCTTCTGCCAACAGCCACTGTCCCCCTCAGTGTCCCCTTTGGCTGTCCCACAGACATGGGGGGGCTGCTCAGCCTTGCCAGGCATGGGGCAGCTGGGCTGGGGGTGGAGGCAGAACTGCTGGAGCCTTGTCCTCAGCATCTTTCTTCACTGATTTCCTTCACTGGCACTCCACAGCCTTTCCAAACATCTCTGCATGGCCAGGGGGATGGATCCTCCCTCAGAGCATGGGCAGCCTGAGAGGGAGGGCAGCCACGTGCCAGGCACGAGCTCAGCTTTACTCAGCTCTTGCAGGTGGGAAGACCAGGCAGGATGCCACTGGAGGAGGCAGGTTTTGGAGACCCAGATGGAGAGATGTGTCCAGAGGAGTCAAGCCAGCAAGGAGGATTTTGCAGGAATTTCTCTTTTCCAGGCAGAGGACCAGCATCCAAAGACCTGTGTAAAGGGAAGGAGGAGCATTGAGGATGCTTGTGCTTGCACTGACTTCCTATGGCCACAGACACCAGAGCAGCTCCGGGAAACCCCAGCCTGAATTCCAGTTCCAGCACTGTTTCCCATGAGGGAGGACCCGTTGAGATGCAAAACCCATCTGGAAATGCCCCAACCCCAAAACGGTGCTCCCCACCCCGGCACCCTCATCCATCCATCCATCCATCCATCCATCCATCCATCCATCCATCCATCCATCCCTCCATCCATCCATCCATCCTCACCCTGGGGACAGCCCCCGTGGCTGGAGCCCTGTGCCCTCGCTTTGTCAGCCCAGGTGAGGCTGTGGGTACCCTTCTAATGGTGAGGCTGGGACATCGCTGGTCTGGAGCTGGGAGTGTTCAGTGAAGAAGCAAATCCCTGAGGATGTTGCTCAGGGTTATCAGGAACAAAAAAGGAAAATTTCCAGCTTCCAGCTAAACCGTGTTTAACCATTGAGTGACTCATGTGGCATCAGGACAAGCGCAGACAGACCCATTTCCCTCCCGCCAGCATAAATCCTGTTGGGATGACAAATCCATGCACCAACACAGACCAGTCATCAGCTGGGAGAGGGGGATGTCATCACTCCCAGGACAGGATATGGGTTATAGTGTACGGAAATTCCTGTGAGTCCTTTGCCTGTACAGCATCACCCAGCCCTGCTCACAGCAAGGCTGGTCCTGGGGAAGAGCCTCCTGGGAGACCCACAGCACCCACGGCACATGGACCATGATGGATTTCCCAACCTAACAGGTAGTTGAGGAGGAAAAGTGGTTTGTGCTCATCCCAACCCCCTTCCTGAGTTATTGTGAGGTTTTTCAGTGAAACAAGAAAAAGCACCAGGTCAGCATCACAGGTTCAGCTCTGGCAGGAATCCTGCAGCTTCCTCAAGGCTCACAGCTTCTCTGCAAATCTTTTCCTGTCCTTAGCACGGTTATTTTGGAAAAGAAGGCAGATTAGAAAGCAGGCGCTCGGGCATTTCCCAAACACAAGGCTGCATTTTTTGGAAAACGCCCAACGGAAATCTTCTGCCCCTTCTGAAATCCTTCCTCCTGCGTCTCTCTGCTGCAATTATTCAGCACAGATTTGCAAAGAGAACCTGAGGAGAAAATGTCAATGTTTCTCTCTGAAAAAGAAATTTCACTCTCCTCATTACGTAATTTGAGGGTTCAATAGTTGCAGGAAGCCACCCACATCTTTCCTTAGAAATATGGCAAGTTCTTGGAGCTCGCTTATCTCAAATGAGGACAAAAAGAAAGTAGCCCCAGCCCAGCCTGAGTCAGCAGAGAACCTCTCAGGGTGGATCTGCATCTTCCCACTCCCATTCCCTGGCCCTATCCCTAGGGAGCAGGTTTCTGGGGCTGCACAACTCATGTCCATCCTATACCAGAACTGCCTTGACAACTTGCTGGAGGAGCTGGTACCTCCCTGAGAACCATCTCCTAGAACCGCCCCCTTCCATTCGGGAGCGCTTTCCACACATGAGCACCTCCTCGGAGTGACACCCACGGTGTTCCCCAGGCAAACCCTTCCTTGGTGAGACCCGAGCAGTGGTGTTCCCTGAGGACACACTGCTGGCACGGGGCCGCCCACAGCACCGAGATACCGAGTCAGGCATCTGCTGCCTGGCCGGGGGCAGTCTGGGCCCTCCTTCCCCCGGGTCACAGCTCCTGGGCTCTACCAGCAGCACGGGAGGGGAATATTTATAAGTGCCACGGATCTCCAGCAAAAGCTGCTGGGCTGATCCCATCTGCTGGAATACCGGTCAGGTAGGATGTGTGTGTGTGCCTCGGGTGCATCACTGCACTGGCAATAACAAGCAGCAACATCAGCCACAGCCACAAAAGCAGGCTGAGATAGCCCCCACCTGCAAATAAAGGCTGTAAAAAGAGATTTATTTCTCTCTATTTATTAATGAAGGGTCATTTCAGGCACCATTTCAGGGGTGCAGCTCTAGAGGATGCCCAAACTGGGCACCAATGCCCAACTCACAGTCCCAAGAAGCAGCTGCTCACCGTGCCCATCTGAGAGGCTCCTCACCCTTCCTGATGGCAACAAGTCCCTACGAGAAGCTGCAAAATGGTGCTGGGGAGGGAATAATATCAACCACAAACAACAACAACAACAACAAAAAAAATCCCTTCAATTCACAAAGTGCTGAAATCTGGCAGCAGAGAGACCTTTTGCTCAACTTCCCTTCCTGCCCACTCGCTGGCGAGTGATGCACAGCCCCCCCACCTGCCTTTCTCACACCCTGTCACCCTCCCCCCCCCCCTCCCGCTATTGAAAAAAGGAAAACTAAAGTTAACTTTCCACGTCCCACACAAATATTTTTGGCAGGCGTTGCTGGCATTCAGGCTGCTGAGCCCGGGGGAGACGGGGTCTGCAGAAAGTCTTCGTCTCCATCTGCTCCCGGCAGCCGGCTGGGGGTCTGCGGTGCCTGGGCTGGTCTGTCCAGACACAGCGCAGGGGAGGGAGGTGACACAGCTGTAAACAAACGGGGGACACCTCCAGGACAGCCCTGGGGACCGCGAGCGGCCCAGCCACGGGAGTGCCATGAAGTGCAGGGAGCAGATTCCCGACCAAGCTTTGGCTCTGTCCCCGCTTTCCCGTGTTGTTGTCAGCCCATCCCTGCCCCACGCTGGGTTTTCATCACCACAAAACAAGCCGGGAAGGGGTGCGAAAGCCGTCCCCAGCACAGCGGGGCTCTCGGGTTTCCCGGGTCAGGCAGCGAGTCGCTGTCACTCAGGCAGGACCCCGCTGCCCAGACTTGCAGTCCCCAGCTCCAGTCACAAGATCAGCGCGGTCCCTTTCCAAAATAGCCCGGCCGCAATGTATACATCTGGGGAGCTTTACACCTCCCCTGGGCCAGCAGCTGAATGTCCCCCAGGGGAGCTGGGCACTTTCCTTCCCCACGTGGTGCCTTCCTCCCGTGGCCCTTTCCCTCAGGAGACTGGATGGCTGCATCCCCCAAGGGCAGCCCCACATCCCTGTGGTTCTGTAAGGGAGCGCTGCCCTCACGGCTGATACCGGAGACACCTCGGCTGTCACCCGGCAGCATTTGGCTGCCCTGTGCACAGACACTCTGCTGCAATCCAATATCCCTCCCAGCTCCCTGGATACCCGGCCAGGACGGCTGAGCTGTGTGCTGGGGGAAGGCACGGCCCAGCTGCCTGTGGGGTGATTTCCCTTGCACAAGGACCCCACTGCTGAACCCCAAAGCCGTGCACGGCTGGGGCCGGTGTGGTGTCACCTGTGCCACCCCGATGTCCTCCCACGGGAGAGCTTCTGCTTGCAGCCAGAAGGGGATGGCAACAGGAGAGGCACAGCTGGGCTGTGCAGGATGCAGGGAGGGAAGTCCTCTCTGACAGGGTACAATGCTCAGGGAAGGGGCACAAGGACAGTGGGATGGATGTGATTGCTTCCCTTGGCATGAGGAGGGATGGCTGCTCCCTGAGGAGCAAGACCTGTGAGTGTGAGCAGGGATGGCTACGGGCTGGCTCCTGCGGGCGAGGCCAGGGCTGGCAGGCACAGCAGCCCGCAGCGTGCGGGGGAAAACAAAAGCCTTTTGCAGCGCTGATTTACTACCTTGACGGAAACCGGCATGGAAAAAACAACATTCCTGAATGGCTGTCCCCGTGCAACCCCTGCGGTCACCAGCGCCCCAGGCTGTCTGTGGGGACACGGGCTGCTGGTCCCGGCAGGTGGGTGCCCTGTCCCCTCGTTCCCTGCCCGCAGCTGGTGGGGAGAGGCAGCAGAAGGAACGCTGGGGATGGGCACGGGGGCTGCGGGGCGCCAGGGGAGCCGCCGTGATTAAGCAATGAGCAAAGCGAGGGAGGAGGAGGATGACAGTGGCATCCCGGCCAGCTGGACCATGTCCCCTCCCTCTCCACCCCACGCTGGAAGGAAGGGCTGGATGTGGGCTGATCGTATCCCTCTGAACTGCTGCACGGCTCCTCACGCCAGCCCTGGGCTTGGAGTGCAGCTCTCCCTGGGGAGCTCCCTGGGCGCAGAGACTCCCAGGCACTGAAGGGGGCTGGGGAGCAGGATGGGGAGCTGAGGAAAAGGATGCTGGCCCCTTGGAGGGCAGCAGGGTGCAGGCTGAGCTGGACTCAGGGTGAAATGTATTTTGTACCCCAGCACAGCCATCCCAGCCCCAGAGGGTGTTTGCCCCACTCTGCCACCCCCTGTTCCCATGGGGGTTTTAGTGCTCAGGACACCCACCCCACTCCTGCCACTGCTCAGCCCACATTCCAGCCCCAGTCTCCAAGAAACCCCGATGTTCCATGGGGATTTGCATCCATCAAACATCAGTGTGTGCACTCCAGCCAAGCAACACTGATCCTGCTCTGCCCTCCTGGCTGGGTTCAGAAGTGAATCTGCCCCTTCCTGTCATCCCTAAGGGGCCCATCTGACCTGGGGGTCCCAACCAGACAATCCTGGGAGCTGCCCATGCCCTGGCTGCATGACAGCCCCACGCAGGGCAGGTCCCAGCCTGTCCTGCCTTTTGCTCAGCTTGAACCCTGACCCCAGCTCCAGCTGCTGCATTCCAGGGAATGAGGACAACCCCAGTCTGGCTCTTACAGCTGCCTCAAGCCCTTCTCAGTGCAGTTTTGGGGAGTGAAGTACCAGGTTTGCCATGTCCCAAGGTGTCACCAGGGGGGCTGGCCATCCTCAGGAATCTCTGGCCCCTACTGCTGTGGGACAGAGCAGTCAGCTGGAGCCTCAGCAGATCACTACAGGAAGCCAGGGATGAAACTGCAGCTCAGCCTTTTCAAATCTCAAATGAAATGTAAAATCAGAGAGGTCCAAAAGAGAAGATGAACTGAAAAATCATGCTCTGGTCGGTGTGGCACAGCTGTCCCCAGGACTGGCACCACCATGGCTGCAAAGTGAGCTGGATTGGCAAGCCAGGTTCTGGCAGCTTTTGGCTCCACACATCCCTGTCTGCCCGGGGCAGCTCACCTTCATCACCCATCCTGCAGGAAGATCCCGGCTGTGCAGCCACTGGCTCTCTGGCACAGCAGGTCCCACGCCCAAATTTCCCCTCAGAGCTCCAGCAGCAGCTGCCAGAAGGAGAGAAGGGAGGGCGGGCTGGCACAGTGGCGCCTTCACGCATTTCCCAAGCAATACCAATGCACATTTCCTGGGAGAGGAATGAAGGAACTGTCACTAAACAAAATCCTGCTCCTGGGAGTGAGCACTATGGGGATGGGGTCACCCCTGGATATCGGATGCCTGTTGGGGATTGTGCCAAAACCCGCATTGGGTAGGGAGGACAGGGCAGCCTCTGCAGTGGCGTTGGGGTTCATCCTGCAGTGGGGTTGGAACTCATCCCACAGCCATGAGATGAGTGGGATGAACTATTAAGCAGTGGAATTACAGCTCATCCTGCAGCCTCGTTGGCCCCAGGGAGCTCAGCCTCAGCAGATATAAAGCACAAGACAGCAACTAAGCAGAAAACCCCACAGGGGCTCGAAAATCCAGTTTAAACAACCTCTGAGCATTCAGGGCTGCCCAAGCTGGGACAACTGACAGTCTGAGCATCTCAACTCCCCAAGGTCCAAACCAGGCTGCAAAACTTCCCAGGTAATCCTGGGGGCTGGCACAGCCACTGCTGGATTTCACAGCCGTGTTTGACATTGTCACAACCCTGTCCAGGTCGTTCTGAACAGACAAACGAGGGGCTGTGACCTGGGGCTGTCAGGATCAGAGCACACAACCTGCCAGTGCAGAAATCCAAGGTCAATAGCAGACCTGACAGCTCAGCCAAGGTTTGCTGAGCCCAGCAGCTCTGTCCTCCCCACTGTGACAGCCCCACCATTACCTCCAGGCATCCCTGAAGCCCTAAAGCTCCCTGAAGAACAGAAATGTGCTGCTAAGAAACAGGGAGCAGCTCCCTGCTGCCTCCCAAACTTGCAGCCCTGGCCAGTGTTTGGCCCCCAGCTCTGATCCCAGGGAGGCAGGATGGGAACTGAGAGTAGAGATGGGTGCACACAGCCTGGGAACTGCCAGGACCAGGATAAAGGACATTTTAACAGCACAGTAACAGAGTGCACACAAGTACAGGGTTTGGCCCCTCAGAGCCCCACGGGCAGCGCTCGGGTCTGTCCATGGGAAACAAAGAGCATCCCGGGGAAAGGAGTGTTTTCTTTCCAGACCAGGAAAGCAGCCAAACCCCAGCACATGCCCATTCCCAGGCCTTGGCCCCAGCAGCACAGCAGGCTGGTGGCCTTGGGACATGAGGTCCTTTCCCATCTAGCTCGCCCAAGGCTGAGAGCCCAGCCAGCCCAGGGAGGCAGGAGAGCAGCCCCACCTCTTGCCAGGGCTCCAGGGGTCCCTGAGGCCAGGGCACGACCACCACCTCACTACTCAGAGGGGTCCCCAAGCGTTTTGGGATGGGGCTCTGTGTGTGTGCTCAGCAGCCTGGCTCTCCTTCTGGCAGAACCGCTTGTGCAGTAGGAATAAACACGCCGAGGACACATCCAAGCCAGTGCAAACAGCCCCTGACCGAGCTGCTCTCTCCAACACTCTGTTTTTCTTTCTCTGCTTTTCCTCTCCTCTCTTAACCCCTTCAGGAGCCCGGGGGACCTGTGCCGGCAGCCCTAGGAGCTGCTGGAGCCAAATCCCATGAAACCCCGGGAGTCTGACCACAAGGAAGGGCTGGGACACCAATGAGGCTCCAGGGTCCCCCCAGGGCACAAAGCTGGTTTTGCTGCCCTCAAGTCCCCTGGCTGTGGTTCCCTTCCCTCTTCTTCCACCCCTCCTTTCTCCTGTCCACAGCTCATCCTTTCCCCAACATCTCTGGAGGGTCCTGGGGAAAAGGGCTGCTCCCCTTTCCAGTGCCCAGTTCGCCCAGCCGAGCCCAGGCTGGATGCTGGCAGAGGGGCGCCTCGTTCTGGGCAGGACAGAGGAGCCAGGAGACATCCATGGTGAGAAAAGTACTCCAGGGCAGCCCCCCTCCACCCTCCGCTCTGCCGGGAGCGCCCTCCATCGCGGAGGTTTCCCTGCTCGCCCCCTGTGACGCCGCTCTGTCCCCACGGTCACCGGGAGCCGTGCCCAGCAGCATCCCGCTGGGACGGCCGCGGAGCCCAGGGCGCCTCTGCTGAGCCCAGGGATGCTCGCACTCGCCGCGCTCACCTCTTTCGCTTCCCCTTTTCTCCCGTGGGGAAGCAAAGCTGGCTGCTTTCCATCCGCCCCAGCTGAGCCCGGAGCAGGTCACGTCCTGGCCGTGCCCGGAGCCCCGGGGTCCCGGCCGGGAGCTGGGGCCGGCAGCGCCCGGGTCTCCTCGCCTGCTCCGCTCCAGCCGCGCGCGCAGGGCAGGGTGAACGGGGGGAGAGGGGAGGGAGGAGGGGAGGGGGGAAATGAAACTTTAATAGCACAGAGCCCCTTTTGTTTCCCAGCATATGGGATATTTCATACATGCTGAAGGCATTAACCACCTATATTCTTCAAGCGCTGGCGGCGGCTGGGAGCGCAGCCCTGCGCTCAGCCCGGGGCACAGTGTCTGTCCTGGGGGGCTGCAGGCTGCAGCAACCAGCCCCTCTGCCCCGGAACCCCTCCCTGGAAGAGGGGAGACCCTAAATTACAGTCTGGAAAACTGCTCTGCTTCACCCAGGATCACCCCCTGCATAGTTTTGTGCCCCCAAAAGAGCAACCAAACCCCCAAACTCGAGGCCAAGAAAGGAGTGTCCCTTTCCCTGTTTTTTGGACAGGCTGTGAAGTGGGGGGAAACTGACCCCACCATTCTTGGGAGTCTGAGACCCCAAACATCCCTCCTGTCCCTGGGACATGGCAGAGCCCAAATCTCCCATAGAACTGTGACTAACAGTGGCAGAGAGGGGCTGAGGAGGGCTGGTGACGTGTCCCCTCCCTGCCTGAATCCTAAGGACACAAGAGCATCCCTGGAGCAGCAAGCAGGCAAGGTGCTGACAGGGAAGGGCTGGGAAATATCCACATGGGATCTCCTCATGCTGTTTACCCATCTTCTCCCATCTGTCTCCCTTTGTGGTGCCCTGGGACAGATCATGGTGCCTGTAAAATGGGTGACACCATCTTCACAAGTAGGGAAGGGACATCTCCACATCCTGAGCACAGACAGTGGCTGCCACTGTCCCCTGCAGCCCCCACCAGCCACATCAGTGTCGGATCTAGGGTCTTTGGCACTGCATCCCTCCACTATTCCCATAGAAGAGATGCTGGCTTTGACCTTCTGAGCAGGAGAAGACACCCACTGATGGCAAAACCCCAAGCATGGTCTGAGATGGAGGGGGCCACATGTGTGCTCTGCATTCACCAGATTGGGTGGATTCCTCAGCACTGGGGCTCGTCATTGCTGCCCACCCTCTGACTGGCACCATGAGGGCTCCCAAAGTGGGTTCCCCTTCACCAGCCCTTGTGTTTTTGGCCAGCTGGGGGAAGGAAGGCATGAGCCCACTCACCAGGGTGAAGGGACATGTTGTCCATCCCATGGAGCCACAGTTCCACTTGTCCCTGAGCCCCTAGCCCTGCACTACACAGGATGCCCAGTAAATCCTTACTTTGTCCAGTGTTTATCCAGTCACACTCTAATTTGAAATAAAAAACGCAGCCAGTAAAAGGCCTTTATAGCTCTTCAGAGCTCATAAACCGGCAGCGCTGGCGGACGGGGGCCAGATGATTGGGGGCTGCTAGGAAAATTTATTGCAGATTTTGGTAACTTAAACATTACAGCTCTGTGAGCCCCGGGACTGGTTTGCTGAGCAGCTCCCAGCGGCAGGGATGGAACAAGGGATGCTTTATTGGGGAAGGGAAGGGGGGGCTGACAGGTCTCACCCAGACCCACAGTTAACATCCACCCAGATTTAGACTGGCTCGTTTTTAAGGCAAGGCTTTGCACAGACTGAATTCATCCTCGTGCCAGGAGGGAGAGTATGTCCAGGATCCTATCCTCATGTCCAGGGCTGCTGGACACAAGGCTGCATCACCCTGGGATGAAGACAGCCCTCAGCAGCATCCCAGGGAGATGATGAATGGGACTGTGCCAGCACCTCCTTGTGCCAAATCCCCTGGCTCGGTGGGTGACCTTGCACCAAGCCCTGCCGTGGGGCAGGAAGAGCTGGGATGGGCTGGCCAAGCCTGCCGTGGGAGTCTGTAGAATTTGGAGAGAATGAGAGGAAGCGGCCAGGGTGGGGAGCGTGTGAGGGAAGGCGGGTAGCAGGAGGGAAGGCATTTTTTCCTTGCCAGTGTCTTGGCTGATTCGGTGTGAACTGCTATAAATTTGTTCCTTATCTCTCAGGCCATTTAATGTTTTCATGAAAAGAAAATAGTCTGCAGGAAAAAAAACCCGCTGATAAAAGATTCCTTTGGCATTGGGAGGAATGTTAAATGTCTCTAATCAGCAGGGTCTGGGGCTTGGAGTGCTCCTGGAGCTGGCAGGGAGCTGAGAATTTCTGGAGACTGGGCAGTGCTTAGAGCAGACTCTCCCAGCACCCTCCAAGGTCTTGGGGGGGAGTTGGATCTGCACCCCTGGGTGCCCCTTGCACTAGGAGAGGGTCCAGAGTGACCTACACAGTGGCCAGTGCAGGATAGCAGTGGCTGTGGCTGGGATGGCTCCAGCCACTTCACCCTGCAGGCTTCAACATAAATTAAACCAAACACTGCCAGAGAGAATAAAAAGTGGGAAAATGAGGTGCAAATTCTGTGGGAGAAAAGATATGGATCCAAATCCTTCTTGACTGCTTCCCAGGGCCAGGCAGGAGCATGGGCTATGCCAGGGACCCCCACATGTCTTTGCACCTCCAGGAACTGCCTGTGCCTGCAGCCACGGGGTGGGGGCAGGGGGAAGCCCCAGAGTCCCTTGTGGCTGGAAGCATTCTTCCCCAAAAAATCTGGCCCACAGACCAGCTGCTGTTTGGATTTACAGTTGCAAAAGAAAATCCCGCATGAGTCCTCCTTGGAACAAACCTCCTGGCCTCTACTGACCGTGTCCTTGCTCCTGCTGAGGACTGGGATTCAGGGCTGGAGGCACAGGGGTCACGAGCACCCCTCTCTGCAGGATCAGGTACTGCCTGGTTGCATTTCCCATGGCTTGTGGGCACTGAGCTGTATCCCTGAGGCTTCTTCCTTCCTCCAAACACTGGGTGATGCAACTGCTGGCAAACCACATGCTGGTGCATCCCTGACTGGGAGAATCCCCACCGTGTGGCTCTCTGAAGGCCATCCCACCCAAAAGCCTGAGGCCGGCAGAGCCAGGGGACACATGAGCCTCTGAGCTGCAGCTTCATGTCCAGGCTGGAAAACAAACAAGGAAGCAAAAACGTGACAGCAAAGGGGATTTTTCAGGGTGGGAAGGAATGGTTGGTTAGTGATGACTTTACCCCCCCCCCTTTTTTCCTGTTTTGGTAATGTTTCATTTTATACTCCGAGAGAGCAGAGATGCCATTTCAAATGAAAAAATCAAACCCTTCTGTTTCAACACACTCACCAGCTCAAAGTCCTCATGCACTAACACACCTACATACCAGCTTTTCTCCCAAACACAGCCCTGGCCCAGCAGAGCCCATTTCCAGGCAGCACTCCCCCTTGGCCAGGCCAGCCTGCCTCCCCTGCCAGCCCCACTCCCAGCCCCATCCCGCCATCCACATCCCCTCTCCACAGGCACACACATTTTCCTCCACATCCATCACGTGGAAGTAGGATGTGCATTCTGGTGCCAGAACACGCACGGCCGGCTGCGCCAGCAGCGCCTGCACGGCTGCACAGAGCTGCTGCTGTGCTGGTGGATCACAGTTGGCTTTTGTGGGACAGTTTTGGCTGTGCCTGGAATGGTGGGGAGGAGCCAGGAGCTGGCACTTGCCATCAGCACTGACCTGCTGAAATTGGTGTGGTGCCAGGTGTCTCACTCTTTGCTTGGACATCTGTCTGTGTGCCCACTCTCGCCTTGCTGTGGGGCATTTTTGTGCCATTCTGAAGCAAAACCATATGTATTTTGTGAAGATGGGGGTTGCTTGGCAGAGTGGCAGCACCACTGGCATCACAATGGCATCGTGGGATGAAGACAGTGACCGTGCATCAGCCCCGGCACCCGGCATCCTCCTGCCAGTGTATGTGGGCATGAGGGTCCCTTGTCTCTGAAGCATCCAGTGGCAGCTCCCCTTGGACTCCCATGCAGCCTCATTGCCTCTGCTTTTCCTGCCCTCTGGAAGAACCCCCATCCCGCCGCCGTCTGCCTCTGACGCAGGCGGCTTCACTTCCAGACGGGCCGTGCTCGCCCCGAGCCCCAGCCAAAAGAAAGCCCCTTTGTTCAGCTCAGCAAGCAGGGCCCGTGCACTGGCTGACCCCATTGACCTGCACCACCCAAAAACACAGCCCCTGCTGTCCCATGGGTCAGGGCAGGCATGAGGACAGGGACAGAGACAGCCCCGACACTCCTCCTCGGGTCAGGGTCAGTGCCCAGGGACATGGGCATGGGTCACAGAGGGTGCAAGGGTATGGAGCTGCTCTGTCCTGCCTGGAGGGGTGGATGGACGGATGGATGGATGGATGGATGGATGGATGGATGGATGGATGGATGGATGGATGGATGGATGGAGGGATGCTCTACAGCCAAACCTCTCATCTCATGGCTTTTTGAGATGGGCAGAAATCACTGGGAAATAGTGGAGCTGCCAAGCTCACCAGGGTGGGATGGGGAGCGAGGCTGGCGCTGAACAAGCTGCTGCTAATGAAAAGCAGGTGGAGAGCCCAGCTTCTCCCCCCCACCCCAGTCCTCTCTCAGCCCTCGGGGTCAGACTGTATTTTCTTAACTCCTGATTGCAGAGAAATTGGAGGCTTGTGTGCCAGTGGGTTCTGGTGTGCTCCAAAGCAAAGGGAACTTGTCAGGACCTGGGTTTAGCTTTGGGAGTGATTGGAGACTGTTTTGGCACTTTGCACCCTGGCTGAGCAGGGCACAGGATCCATGGGATGATGCCTGCCTTGATCCTACTCCAGCAGGAGCATCCCAGTTGGGAATGGCAGCAGCCCATCCAACAGCACTCAGCTCATCCCCAATTTGCATGCGGGAGAAGAGGAACCCTGATCTGCTGAGCCAGAGAGGAAACGAGAGCAGAAAAATGTGATAAACAGCTGTAAAGCCCAGCCCTGGCTCTGTGCTGCTCCCGCCGTCGCGGGTCGGCCCCTCAGACTGTTTATGGAAAGCCCAGTTTGCCGAGAAATCCATCTCCCGTTTCCTGTTGATCGCTGGGAGCCAAGGTCCCGCAGCCAAGGGCCGCCGCCGCCCGCGCACGTCTCGCTGTGAGACAGAGGAAGGGGCTGAGCACAGGGCAGCTCATGAGCTCTCGGGAGCGAGGTAATGGTCCTGCGGGGCTGGAGTGTCCCCTGGGAGCTGATCAAAGCTCTCTGGCGAGACAGAGCAACCCCAGACCTTCTGGGACCCTTGGGCATGGAAGAATTGGGGGTTATTCTTCATCAGGCTACTCAGCACTGAGGGGGTGCGGGTGGGATGCTCACACCCACCTGCGGAGATCCAGGGCTGGGAATGCCCACCCATTTCCATCAACAGCCCCTTCAGCCCGCAGTGCCCAGCAGTCACATGGGAGCCCCCGGTGTGGGGATGGGTGCTGGGTCCCCACCTTCACTCCCCTCCCGCTCCTGTGACCCCGCTGGCGGCTGTGGAGGAGCCGCCGCTCCGTGCCCGCCCGCTCAAGGCCAGCCCCATTGTTGGTGGAGCCGCGCCGGGGGAGCGGAGCCCGGCTGGGACGGAGCCGGAGCTGCAGATCCTGCCCCTCGTGCCTGAGTCATCAGCCCGCAGGAGCTGAGCAAGGCAGAGCCGGGTGCTGACCTGAAATCCAGCCGATTCTTTTCTCTGAATCAGGGCAGGGAGGAAGGGAAAAATGTTGGGGGAAGAGGGGAGCAATGGGTGGGTTTTGGCTGCTCAAATCTCCCCTTTTTCCGACTGCTCCAGAGAGAGATGGGGCCAAGGCAGTGCCAGAGGGACGGAGGGAGCCTGCAGAGAGTCATGGTGGGACAGACACAGGAGAGGACAGTCTGCAAGGACAAGGAAAGGGCTGGGAAATGCCAGGCATATGTGTGCCCATGTTTTCACTGGGCTCATCCCAACTAATCCTTGCAGGAAAAGGAAGGAGGGAAAGAAACAGAAAGAGCTTTCCACCCCCTCTGCCAGGTCCCCTCCCTGAGCTGCAGTTCCCGCTGGGCGGGGATGGGGATGGGGATGCTCGCCCGGCATGTGCCTGGTCCAGCTCCGAGCCCGCGGCCAAATCTGAGACAGCCCCCAGGGACAGTCCCATTCCAGCAGAGCTGGGGGCCAAGGGCAGATCTGGATCCCGCTGGCTGGGGAGGATGGCTGCACACCAAAAATCATCTCTGAGTGGTCAAATGGGTAAAGCAAGCCCATCCCATGGCAGCTGAATCTCCCCTCCCCACTCTGTCGCCTCCTCAAACCCCAGCAGCAATCGCTGTTGCAGGAAATCCTGCCTCCAGCCTTTCCATGAGGCTTCACAGACCCCCCAGCAACCCAGCACCGGGGCCAGGGAGAACACCCACCCCAGACCCACCCCATCCCTACCCTGGGCTGCTCCCCACGAGCGGGAGGGTCCATCAGCCCGGCTGGGACTGTCACCCATGTGGTCACCAGCTGCTTGGAAACATTTCCCTGGCTCCGGGTTATATGAACAGATTTTTATAATTATTAGCCTTGGTAATTTACCGTAAAATATTTATTCTGGCTCATTCCAAAGCGTTTGATTCGTGTTGGGTCCGTAGGCTTTTTTTGGGGAGGGGAGGGGGCGGTGCACGGGGAGCCACGCGGCCGCGCAGGGCTGGATGCTCGCTCCCATCCTGTATAAATATCCATATGGATGTGTGTGGCCCAGGAAAGAGACCTTGGTGGCAGCCAGGATTGGGGGTCCAGCTCGCCGTGAGGCTCCTCACCCCCTCCTACTGCAATCGCAGCACCCCCAGCCCTGCGGACACGGGCAGGGGAGGGTGGAGGGAATGCTCTGCAGGGAGGAATGTGGGGGGAAAGCGCCCTGGCAAACCGCGGTGAGGGCAGGTGGATGGAGGTGGCAGGGAGGGACGAGGAGAAGGAGGAGGGTCCCTGGGGTGGCGGTGGCGATCCCTGCTCGCCTGGGTGGTCGGCAGGGCTGGGCTGCTCCTCCTGGCTGCGGAGGACGGGCTGGGAAATGGGAGCTGCGATGGGCTCTGTGCCGCGCTGAGCCCCCAGTGCGAGGGGACAGGACACCCCCGGGCACCCTTCCCCTGCCTGGCCCGGCGCTGGGATCCACCCCACGGCTCTCCAAGCCCCGCGGGCTCCGGCGGCGGCGACCCCCACGATGCGCGGGGAGGCTCCAGCGATGAAACTCAAGCCAGATGTGCAGAGCAGCGGGAACCCTTTAACATTTCCCTGCTCTGCGCCTGGAGCTGTAAAAGCCCCTCCAACAGCCCTGGCTCCCGAGTTTCTCCTCCCTCACTCCCCAAGTGTGCCCTGAAAAGGAGCTGCAGATGTTGTCCGAGGGAGGAACAAGGGCAGGGACCCACGGGGGATGCTCCAGCAGCTTTGGGCAGTGCCAGGATCATTGGGGAAGGCAGCAACCTGAAAGCGCCAGCAAATAAACAGCACTGAGTCCCCACGGGGACTTAAAATAACAAGGAGAAGTATAAAAACAGTTAAAAACTATGGATTGTGTGGGCTGAGTTCCACCCCCACAGCAGTGCCAGCCCCTTGGCAGTGGGAATGTGCTGGTACCAGCATGGGATTTGCCTCTCCGTGAGCTCAGACAAGTTTCATCTGCCTCGACATGGCCAGAAGCTGGATTCTCTCAAGGAAAAGTTGCCAGGACAGCCAGAATCACACACATCTTGTCACCCTTTGCCCCCCTCAGAGTCTGGAGCCTTGTTTAGTGTCTGCCTTCACTTTTCTCTAGGGCTCAACATCCCCTCACAGCCTTTCCTCATCCTCAGCCTCCTGACGTGAGAGGACACTCCAGCCTGCCTCCCAGCCTACCTCCCAGCTGGCCCCTGCATTATTAAACCAGATCCTCCTTATCAGCCTTTATCTTTTTCCACTCATGCAAACCCTGCCTGGTTCTGGCTTTGCCAGCCATCGGTGCTTCCATCAGGAGCCAGAGGACACTGGGACACCCCTTCAGTGCTGCCCCTCTGTTCATCCCCTTGTGCCCCTGCAACCCCTCTAGGGGGGAACCCTCTGCTTCCCTGCCTGCAGAGCCCTGGGAAGCAGCCCCTGCTCCCCCAGGCTCAGAGCTGCTCCCACACCTGGTTTCAATAATAAACGGTGCAGGAAGGGACAAAGGCGCCTTGCAGGGGGGCAGAGGGATGCGGGATGAGGGGCTGGCAGGTGGGGAAGGAGGGGGGGCTGCAGGGCTGGGATGAGGGGCAAGCTGAGGCACCAGCCCACGAGCTCTGTTGGGCTGGAGGGGCCCAGCTGCCCATCGGCACATCTCTGAAAAAACAGCACTCACAGAATGGGGTTAACTGCAGGCACCGGAAAGCTGGGATTAATGGAAATTGGTTATAAGAATTTTCCCAGATGGAAGAAACATCTTTTCGTCATCTGTCCTTTGACATTTCAAGTCTATTTTGCATCCCCAGCATTTTCTGATTTGGGCTGTGACATTTAAATGGGCAATTTGTGTTTACAGTCTTAGGCGTTGTAAATATCTTATATATAAATGTCTTTGCATGTATAGGAGACATTCTATACATTTGTATCTTTGAAACAAGATATATAAATCTCTACAGGAAAATGTAGATCTACAAAAACATTTATATCATCTTTGTACTCACAGGGTAGATGAACATGTAATAGAAATACATTGACTTTTTCAGACACTGGTATTTAGCATTATTTTATCACAAAATGTAAATATGTCACTTCAAAATCATGAGAGGCACTAAAAGAAATATTTTGCATGGCATTTATTAAAGTACTTGCTGACTTGCATTGTCCCCCACTCCTAGGCATCATCCCCCTCCAGTCACAGGTCCCATGACAAGGATGCAGCAGTGTCAGGGCTGCAGAGCCAAGGTCACATCCCAGCAGCTGTGGGAGGGATGCAAAGGGACACAGCTCTCCAGTGTGGCCTGGCATGGCCACAGTCCCCTCCCAGCACACAGCACTGTGTGACAGCACGTGGGGCCTCAGGAGGCTTTCAACTACCCCAAGTTCGACCTTCCATGAGGGTCCCATGATCCCAGAGCCTCACCAGCAGTACCTCTGTCCCCTCCCTGTCCATGACAAGATCCCCTGGGAGGTCCCCAGCTTGGAGAAAAGGGCTGTGGAAGAAGGCAAAGCCATTGCCGTGTTCACAGCCATGCCACAGTATGAAATATTTGCAATATCTGCTTCTACCCTCACCTGGGCTGGGGACACCTTTCTCAGGGGAGCAGGAGGCTCCTCCATGGTCAGGGATCTCTGTTATTTATAGGGTGCAAACAAAGGCTGCTTCTCTCTGTGGGAAAGCAGTTTCCATAGTGTGTCCTGACTCCTCCATGGATTTCAGAGCCAAGGTCTTGGACAGGCCAGTGCTTGCTGGGCTCTGCCCCTTCCATGTGCCTCTTTGGAGGAGCAGAGATGGGAGGTGGTTACAGAGATGGGGGAGGGGGGGGTGACAGTGACATTCCTTCAACCTAAATCCATGGCACAGACATTCTTTGATCAAAATAATTCTCATTTCGACTAAGTCTCATTGTAAAACTCAATTTAAATGTCGAGGCTCAGCTGGCTGTGAAGGCTGGGGACAGCACAGAGTGCTTGGAGGAGGAACCCATCCCACCCATAAACTGCTGAGCACCCCCACCTCCATCTGCTTTGGGGAGCAAACACAGGAGATGGCTTCCAAGTCATCCAAGAGTTTTTTTCTCTTGTCCCCCCGCCCACTCTGCTCACCAGATGATAGAAAGCACAATATCCCTCTGTAGGGGTTTGCATCCCAACAATTGCATGGAGCCAGGGCACTGCTGGCAGCAGGACAGGAGGAGCTGGCTGGGGTGTACATGCATCCCAACTGCTGGCACTGCCACCTCATTCCCTGGCAAAACCCCTCTCCAACCCCTCCTTCCCAGGGCTGGGGGGTCTTAAATCAAGTGAGGCACCTAGGGGTAGGATCCAGGCTCTAGGATCATTGATTCATCCTGCAGCGTACCCTGACATGTCCTGTATCCCTGTCCTGACACATCCCACCTCCATGCCCCAACGTGTCCTGTATCCTCTTGGCTGTTGGGGATGGGAAGGGGAAGCTCTGCTGGGGACAAGGGAATGGTTAGGGGACCAGAGGTCCCTGCATTCAGCGGACATCCCCATGAGTTACTCCACTGCCTCTGGCCAGCAGCCTCCAGCCCTGTGCCCAGCCAGGCAAGCCCTGCACCCTGCTGCCAGCATCTCTCCTGCCCTGCATCCCTCCTGGCAGCTGGGTGGGCTGCAGCACAACCAGCATTGCCTGGACCCCATACGAAGAGCAGCCCAGGCACAGCTGGACTTCATATCCCTCCTGCAGACATTCCCAGCAGGGATTCACTGGCACATCCCAACAGCCAAGAGGATACAGGACACGCTGGGGCATGGAGGTGGGATGTGTCAGGACAAGGATACAGGACGTGTCAGGGCATGCTGCAGGATGAATCAAGGTGCAGAAAGCAGCCATCAGAGATGGACCCAATCTCACAGCAGTTTGTGGGCTGGAAAACCAGCCCCCACCATGGCCACTGTGGTCCTGCCTGCGAGCTGAGGCTGCCAAGGGCTTGGAGCATCCTCATCTGCCCCTCTGGGAACCTCAGGAAGCTGCTGACTCCCACCCACCGCCCCATACAGCCCATGGAAACTCAGAGCTGGGCAGGGGCTGCCTTGGGGTCTCTGGTAGGAGGCTGCAGGACAAGGCTGCAGCAGGGACAGCCCCAACAACCCCTGGGCACAGCAGCAGAGCAGTCCAGGTGCAGCAAGGGTTTGAGCCCCAAGCAGGGATGCTTTGGGGTCCTGCTGCTCCTGGGGCCCTGCTGGCTGCAGCTGCCCAGCCTCTGGCCCTTGCCCAGGACAGAAAGGATTTTGCCAACTTTGCACATTTTTGGCAGAAGCTAGAAAACATCACTGGCGCCAAGGCGGGTGACGGGCAAGGGGAACAGATCCTCCCTCACACAGGGCTCTCCTGTGGCTGTGGGAGGGCAGAGACCTTCTCATCCTCCCAGGCACCCCATGGCCATGGCATGGGGCTGAGCTGTGCTTATGACCCTTTTAATTAACAAGCAATTAATTCAGGACTAAGCAGAGCACCAGCTGGGCCCACCTGGGGCAGCCCAGGGCCAAGATGGAGGTTTCCTTGCACAGCCCCAGACACTGCTTCTTCCTGGGCTTGGGGGCACAAGGAAGGGAACCATGGTGGGTGCACAGCCTGGACATGCTCCAGCACGGCTGGGAATTAGCAGCCTCCTCTTCTGGGCAAGCAGCTCCATCGTTCCCCCCAGCTCTCCCCCTGCAGCCCCCTCTCCATCCGGCGGCTCCTTCGGCACCACACATCGTTTGTCACTCGGACAGGTTCAAACAAACCCGTCTGGGATTAATTAGGCTCCGTCTTCGTTTCCTGCAGCGCTTCGCAGGGGCCGGGCGGCGGAAGGCGGTGGGGAGGCAGCAGACGGGCGGGCAGGCTGGGGCAGGCAGGGACTGGATAATGGGGCAGGGGGGGAAGGTAAGCAGGGACCCCCCAGCCCCCTAAATCCCTCCCCAGCGCTAAGGCAGTCGGTGCTGGATGCTGTCCAGGGAAGAAGAGGCTGTGGGCGCTGTGCAGTGTGGATGCATCCAGGACTAGAGAGCTGCTGCCACCTCGTGCATGGAGAGCTGCTCCCACACACCCCCTTTCCTAAACCCCGCCAAAGACCGGCCCAAAGGCAGCCAGGACCCCCAGGGGCAGGGCTGGATCATGCCAGCGAGGAGAGACACAGGCAACAAGCAGCAAGTAAAACCAGAGCCCCCCATTTATTAGCAGTTGGTTCAACAGGAGCTTACACCAGTGCTTGGGTAAGCACAGCTTCCATGGCCCCACGTGCTGCTACAGGGGCTCCTGTGAAACATCCAGGTGGGAACGCTGCTGCCAGCGGGGCCCCTCACATGGGGAGTGAAACACATTCACCCCACTGCCCTGGCCCCCACTCCAGCAGCACCCTGGGCACTGCAGCCCCTCCCACGGACCCCCTGCCATCCCACATCCTGCGGGGCAGCTCCATCCAAGGGGAAATGTGGGCTCTTATCCTGGTAAACCCGTGATGGCTCAGTCTCCTCTGCCAACAAATCCCAGAGCGTGGGAGAGGCTGCAGCTCTGGTACAAAGACGTGTCTCCCACTGGGAAACCGTCCAGTTTCCCCCCAACCTTTGTCCATGTCACGTCTAACAACCAAAGAGAGCACGTAAAACCCTCGGGGTTTAGGTACAAATTCTGGCACTGAAGAAAAACACCTCCCTGCAAAAAGGCGAACCAAATGAACACACCCCCCCACCCCCACCCCCGTAAAACCCAACATTATTAAAATACTTTCATTTTTAATATTCAAGAGGTTTGAAGTTCTCAGCATTCTTCTGATTGCCGTTATCCCAATGTCTGTTCTGCCCCCGAGCTCTCCTCCATGCCAGGGTGTGCTGGGCACCACTTGGCTTTACCACAGGAAATACCACATGTGTACAAGACTGCAGGATGGGCTTGAGCATACTGGGACCAGTATGAGCATACTGGGACCAGTATGCCCAGAGCAGCATGCTAGCCCCTTCTCCTGCTGGGCCACATTCCCACCACACTGCCCCTGGAGGGGGAGCCAGAGGTTGAGGAGCTTGAAAATTATGACAGAGATGACAAAGAAATTTTGCCCCAGTCTTTGAAAGAAAAATCCACCTTGTTCTCAGCTTTTCCAAGTAGGTGCTGGGGGAATCCAGCAAACTCTCCTGTTTCCTGCCATGGGGCTGATGGCAGGAGTGGGCCTGGGTTCCTCTGTGCTCTGGGTCTCCACCAGCTCCATCCCTCTGTTTCAGCTCAGCAAAGTCACCACCAGTGCACCCAGAACAGCTCCTCCAACCTTGGACCATGAAGTGAGGGCCAGCTCTGGTGCTGCCCTCGGGCCCAAGGCAGCTGGAACCCACTTTGAGCAGAGAAAAGGACAATTCATGCCACTTCCCTATGCCAGGGCAGGGTGGGAAGGGACAAGGAATTAAAAAGGAAAAATAAAATGAAAGAGATACAGGTGTGGGGCAGGCAGAGAGGTGAGAGCACAGGGACTGCAGAGTCAGATTACTGCTCAGACAGCCTCCAGTGGAGCCCTGTGCTCCAGGGGGTCCTCTCCAAGCCTCTGGTGCAGCCATATGCTCCTGGGGGTCCCCTCCAAGCTTCCAGTGATGCTGTGGACTCCTGGGGTCCCCTCCAAGGCCAGGTATTGCTGAGAAGGTCCTGCTGGCACAGGGTCAGCCCTGCTCAGGTTTGCTGGGGAGTGGCAGCAGCAGCTACCTGGTGCTCTGCAGCTCCTCCCGCAGCCAGGTGGGCAACGTCTGCCCCATTTTGTACAGGAGCTTGGAGAGCTCTATGTTATGGTCCCTGTAATAGTCCCGCAGGAAGGAGCGTGACTGCAACAGGAAAGCAAAGAGGAACATCAGGGGATCAGCCTGGAGCCCATCACCCCAGCACAGCCCTGCTCAGGACCAGCCCAGCAGGCTTTCTGTGTACTTACATCTGAATCCATCTCAGGGTACTTCCTCCCTTTGCTCTTTCCCAAGCATTTTGTTTTCCCTCCATCCAGAAGCTGACACCAGAATCCTTTCTTTGGATCAAACCTGTGAAGGAAGAGCTCTGTCTCAGCCCTCTTATCCCCTCACACCTTCCACAGACATCCCGTCCAGCAGGTCCCACTGCTGTCCAGCCCTGCACAGGGCACATCTCCACCTCTGGAATCCACAGCCCAGCTAATGTCTTGTCATGAACCCTCTGACACAACCCCTTGCAGCTGTGCAATAAGCAGTCAACCATTCATTGCCCTGTTGAGGGAGCACAGAGTATACCTGGTTTAATTACCATTTTCTGTGGCAGTTTTGTCTCTGGATGCCCTCAAGTGCCTCACAGCACTTGGGTGGACACATACAGGCAAGCCCTGGCAGAGGCAAACTATTATTTCTCTAGGAGCCCTGGAGGCCTCCCACAGTGGGGTTTAATGGAAGGCTCAAAGCAAGGTGACACCTGCAGAGGTGCCACACAGCCAGCAGCTGCTCTCAGGAATGTATGAGGAGATGGAGTGCCAGGGCTCAATACCATCATCTGTGTCACAAATGAACTGCTGAATTCTGCTCCAGGAGCCCAGGGCTGCTCTTGGGCTGCTTGGAGTGACCACACTGTAATGTCTGGATAAGTCTCACACAAAAGCTCAGCCTCATCAAAATCAACAGCAGCTCTGTGGAGAGGCCCAAGGCTGGGGGCTGCTCTGGGACAATGCTGGATATCCCGAGGGCAACCCACTGCATGGCAGCAATGGCAGGGTGTAGGGAGAAGCTGGGGGAAGGACTCACGCCAGGGTCTTGTGATAATCGATGAAGTTGGTCACGCCGAGGAATTTCTGGACCGTCTCCATCACTTTGGCGGGTTCGGTTCGGAGCAGCTTTCCATCCAGCACCAGGATCTGCAGGGAGCAAGGCAGATTGGTGAGGTGTCACTGGCTCCCAGCCCTGCTCTCCTGAGGCAAGAGAACACCTTTACTACTCCTCTGGTCATCTCGGAGCCAAATCTGTCACCAGCCTGCACAAGGACACCTGCTAAATACCAATGTGCCCTGGTGCTCCCTTACACTGGATGTTGGAAAATGAAATGCAACTAAAGCCAGGGCCAGGACCCACCCAGGACAGCATCAGAGCTTCTGCTCAGGGCTACCCAACCCACATGCAGCTGGGATGGCAACACAGCAATTACACTAGCAGCAGGCCGCTAATAAGACTTTATAAGGTTAATCAACAGTGGAAAAATCATTCAGAGATTGATCCGATACTCTCCAGCAGTGCTGCACTGTGTGGGTCACAGCAGGGCTGGCATCCAGCTCCCATTTTCCCTGCAGACAGCTTGAACTACAGGCAGCTTCACCTGCTATTTTTGTCCTGTTCAATGCTGTGGTGACACCAGACAGGGCAGCCCCAGGGGTCTGTGGCCAAGAGTGAGGGTGAGTGTTGGGTCACCCCACAGAGCCACCCACAACCCTCTGCCCCCACTCCCTTTCAATGCTGCTGTGACAACCACACAAGGACATCTTCATGTGCTATCCATCACTAGCTTCCCTTCTTGCACAACACCTCCCCTCTGCCCCTTCTCCAAATACTTTTACTCCTCTCCCCGTGGTTTATAGGGTATAAGAAAAACAGCTCCCACAGGAACAACCCCACAGTGGACCTTGCATCCAAAATCTCTTTCCCTCACACCCTTGCTTGGGTGAGGGCTCTCTCTGGATGCTGCCACTGTAGGATTGGGGTGCTGCCCTCCCTACCTGGTTGGCGTGGTAGCTGTTGAGCCAGCGTTCGATGTGTGTGGCGTACCAGCCGGGCACCAGGCAGCGGCTCTGCAGCGCCCGCAGCTTCGGGGCGGCCTCGGGCCCCGCGGTGATCACCTCGTGGAAGGTGTACTTCAGGGCAACCGGGTCATCGTGAGCTCGCTGGTGCTGTCAGGCAGGAGCAAGGCAGGTTTGTCCCCAGGGGAACCCAAATCCTGGGCTGCCCACGAGGTGCAGCAGCTCCCAGGCCACCACGTCATCGTGCATCGTGCTCAGCCAACTGGCATGGCATCTGTAGTCAGCCCATATCCCAAACCAAACATCTTGCCCACTGTCCCACAGGACTGCCCAATCTAGGGGAGAGGGAGAGGCTCACCTGATACCAGGAGTAGGCTCTGTCTGCAGGGTTGATGAGGATGGTGATGATTTTGGCCTTGGACAGCAGGGCTGCAGCTCGCCGGGGAGCCACTTCAGAGTCAAAGTAGTTGGCACTTTTCTCAAAGTAGAAGTCAGAGGTGGTGTTGGAGGGGATGGGGAAGAATTCCATATACCTGGGGGAGGCACAGTGTGAGGCTGGCAGACAGACACCACAAGATGGCCCCAGTACCACCCTCAGAGTTGACATCTCACACACTCAGAGGGGAAGCCTCACAGCACCACCGCTCCCCTTCCCAAAATTACGGGCACTCCTAGCACAGTCCCCACAATACAGAGACCCACCAGTCGATGCCCTTGTGATAGTTGTGTCCATTGAAGAACTGTATCTCCTCAAAGGTCTCTGAGCTGGGGTAGTTGCTGCTCAGGTCCGGGTGCATCCCCAGGAAGAGATAAAGGGCAGTTGTTCCTTTGGACAGACAGAAAGAGGGAGTTGACACAGGCCAAACCTCCCTCCAAGCTCTTCTTCAAGGCAGGAGGGCTGACAGAGGCTCTTTGAGAGTATAGGAGTCCTGTCAAGCCCCCCAGCATGTTGACAGCACTGAGGGTGAAGGGAAGCACCTGTTTTCTGAGGCCCGATGATGAGAAGCTTCGGAAATCGGTCACAGGTCTTTTCTTTGGACCAAATGTCTTTGTGCCGTTTGTCTTCACAGGGATCCTGAAACACAGTGTGGAGGGTCAGAGACAGGGCAGCCTGGATGGGATCCCACACCACTGCTCAGCCCCTCCAGCCTGAGCAGGCACACAAAGAGGCCACCCTGCTCAGCAGACAGAACAAAGACAGGGCTTATCTCCAGGTCTACAGGACAAACTCTGTTTTGGTACAGCCTGCAGAACCACCCAGAGGTGAAAAAACACTGCTTACCCAGGGAATCAGAAGGAAATCCATGTTGGAAGCTATTTGAGGCTCAGACCAAGGCCATCTATACCCCAATTCCCTCTCCCACCACAATAAACAGGGTCACTCCCCCTATTATAGGCACAGGAGTACCTGCCACAGTGGGTCCTTCTCCTCAGAAAAGATCTGGAAGTATTTCTGTGCCAGCTGCACAGGGGGCAATGTCTGCAGCTTCAGGTTGGTCCAGGAGTTGAGGAAGCGGACCAGGTGCTTGAAGGTGTACAAGCCCAGGCGGTCGTTGCCGTAGTTGGACAGATGGGTCATGAAGATGCTGATCTGAAGTCAAGAGGACAAAGAAGAGGTTAGTGGAGCCTCACCCAGCAGCCATCCCACAAATGGCCCCACCCTGGCTGAGGACATTGGGGACATCTCCCACAGTAGTGCCAGGACAGTTCTGCAAGACACCTGTCTGTCTCTACCTGGGCAGTACTTACAGGGTTCAGGAGGACAGTCAGGAACAGTTCACCCCCGTTGATGATTTTGTCCAGCTCACTGGAGCCACCAGGGTATTCATTGTAGAAAATGGTGTGTGTGAACAGGCCACAGGTTTGCCGGGGGAGTACCTGAGGCAGGAAAAAAGATATGGATGGAAAAGCTGGAAGAGCCAGGGCAACGAAATGGCCACATGGCCTCCCCCAGGCTTTGAGAGCTGGGTCTCTTCCCTTCCCAACAAAAAGGGGGAACCTGACCTCAACCCCTCAGAGGCCAGGACCAGTTCCACTCCCCCTCACCACCCTTGACTTGAATCCATACACAGAAGAGAAGGACGTGGACAGATGGAAAAGCCAAAAACTGTCCTCACACAAGCTTCACCCATGCAGGATGAGCAAGGGGGGACAACTCCCTCAAACTGGAGCTGCACAGAAACCACCTCCTGAGGCTCTGGTTTTGGTGGGGGAGGCAGGAGAAAAGAAGCACCAGGGACAAACCCCTGCACCCACCATGATGCCGTTGTGGATGAAGCCGCGGCGGTAGCGAGCGGGTTTCAGGTGTGGATATTCCTCCGTGCTCGTCACCCTGATGGACCAAACCTGCTTCCAAGCCTCGTACAGCTGCACGTGCACAGGGTACACCCCAGAGTGGTGGGGAGCCACAGCGTACCCCATGTCAGTGGGGATGCCATGCTCCTGCAGAGAAGAGTGTGTGGAATGGGTGACTGTGGAGACCCCAAAATCACAAACCAACCCCTCTCCATTCCCAGTCACAAACTGTCTAGTTGTGCCTCTGGAGAGCAACCAGGGCAAGGCTGTGCCTCTGCATCCTCTCCTAAGCCTGGCTGTCCCCACAAAAGGGAGCCCAGGAGCAGCCATGCTGGGTGGACACCCACTCCTCTGCTTCATTCAGACAATCTTCATCCCTGTCTTCTGCTGTCACCCACAGAACAGCCAAGCTGTTGTGTGAAGAGTGAGAAGATACAGCTATATAGGACTGTAGATTGGTTTGTATCAGTAGATACAAAACAGCCTGGAAATTCTGAGCTGGAACATTGCCCATCCTAAGCAGGAAAGGTCTGGTCTCTCTCTAATTAAGCACTTGTAATTATCAGATAATAAATTCAAGTTAGGTTGAAAATCCCTCTCTTAGGCCATAGGATCTAATTATTAATAGGTCTGGCTTTACCACTTTGGATTCGAGAGAGACATCAGTCAACTACAGCATGAACTGGTGTCAGTGCTACACAAAGAAGAGCCCAAGAGGACAGAGAACCCCTGACCAAGCTGAAGGTCAGAGCCTGCCTTTACAACCAAACATGTCCTTGACAGTTCAGCCTGTAGAGGGAGTTTCCATCAGCCGGAGCCTCCCAGCACGGCCACAGCTCCAGGATCCCAAATCATCACCCCACACAGATTCACACAGTGCCAGGCTGAGCATCCCCCTGGGCTGCACCTCTGCATCCCCACAGTGCCAGGCCAGGCGGGCATGGCTGCAGGGCACAGATAGGGTCTCCTCTTGAACAGCCACTGGGGCAGCTCACTGCCACAGTAACAAGCTGGCTACTGCAGATAAATCCTTTAGCTCTAGGTACTAGAGTATTAAATGGATTTTCCCACACAGCTGCAGTATGGGGAACAAAACTTAACGTCACCGGGTCCCTCTGCATCAGCAAGCAGGGGCCATTCCCTGCTGGGAATCTTCTTTGCTCCTCTTCTATCATCCTCCCCTCACCACAAGCAACCCCACTGGCAGCATCTTACTCACGACAGCGAATTTCTTGTTTAAGGTCATCTGCTCAGCCAGAACCGATTGGTTATGGAAGAGGTGAGGCTGCATGTGGCTCCACATGTGGGGGAACCACCAGAACTCCTTCACGTAGGACAGCAGCAGGTCATCACCTTCGTCCTCAGCATCAGTACCTGTGGCATGATACTTGCTGTCACCACTGAGCACAGAGAGCTGTGTGTACAGCTGGGGCAGAGAGAGGGGCAACCCCTCTTGGTGGCCAGGTGATGGAAAATAGGGGGGGATGCCTGAGGACTCTCCTACAGCCCCAATAGCACCCTCTTGGAGCACCAATTGGTGCCCCAGCATCAGCTGTACAGAACCCACAGGAGAAGCAGGACCCTTGCCCTCCTCACCTGTGTGGAAGAATTTCCCTGAGTATCCCAGGTTGAAGGTGAAGTTTGGGATGTGGGTGCGCAGCTCGTTCTGTGTGTCAAACAGTGCCTGGGGAAAAGGGAGAGAAAGCAAGGTGTCCTCAGGACGTGGCCTTAGGGATAGCTGCCACATCAGGGCAAGCACCAGCGTCCCTGAGCACTTCACAGAGGGGCTCTCAGAGGGACAGGGGAGGCTCTGAGGGCAGGAAAGTTAATCTCTGGAGCATCCCTGAGCAAGCGCAAGCATCCAGCCCTGCCCACCCAGCCAGGAGAGCACAGACACACCTTGACATCTTCCACCTTCATACGTGTGCCCTCCTTGCCCACAAAGATGTCATCAATGTCCACCAGGATGTAGCGGTCAAGGGGCAGAGACAACCTCTTGCCCGTCAGGAAGGAGACAGAGTCCACAAAGACCAACTTGTGTAGCCAGAAGTTGAGGTTGTTGCCAAAAAGCACCCTCTGAATGCCATCGTGGAGGCCCAGGTCCTGCATCACAGTGGTGTGCAGGGCAGCGTCCACACTCATGTGCGGGATGGACTCAGCTGACTTGGTCTTGGCCAGGAGGACGGGCTCGTAGGTGGAGTGGTTGGACTGGAAGACAGTCCAGTCCTCCCCGGGGAGCACACCCTTCTCCACTTCACTGGGGCGTGTGATGTAGAGCAGGGGTGACTTGGGGTTGATGCTGCAGTCCTTCAGAGCCAGGTTGGAGTGGAGGAAGAGTGGGAAGCCCTTCAGCTGGGCACTCAGAAGGCTGTTCTCGTTGGCCTGCATGGGGAAAATGGGAGCTACAGGAGATGGTACACTAGAGACAAGGCAGGGGCTCACAAGGAACACCAACAACCACAGCAACAGAGGCAGCAGCTCACCACCCCTAGAGATCCAGGTTCTGGGTTCTCCCCTTCCTCTCTGGAGCATGGGGTGCCCTCATCCCCCTCACACACTCAATCCTGCTCACATTCTAAGTGCAAAGTGGCCCAAGGCTAGGAGCCTTGGGCAGAAGGGCTACTGAGCAAAATACCTGTTCATTCTTTTGGCAAACCCCATCAAGGGTCACTGCTGGAAAACAAGTGCTAAAAGCAACTGGACTGATCCCAGAAATATGTTTTTTCCCTCAAAATCTCCAAAGGCCACACAGCCCTTCCAAAAGGAGAGAGCTAAGGTGGTGCCCTCTGCTAGAAGCCTGTGCTCCACACCAACTCACACTACTTGCAGAAAGCATGGGGAGGGCAAAGTCCCTGTGGAGCAGCAGGACACCAGGTCTCACATCTGGCCTGGCCATGGGATCTTGGTTTGCCCCATGTACCCCCTTACCTTGAAGAAGCCGATGATGCCCACGCCATACTCCACACAGTACTTGTCCAGCAGCTCCCTGTTCCAGGCGTCCAGGTTGACATACTTGAGGATGTTCTCGTAGATGATGAGTGCAAAGCGTCCCCGGTCCTTGTCGGTCAGCGTGGGCATGTCCCCCTTCCCCGGGGCAATCTCTGTCCTGTATTTGAAGCGACTTGACTCCAAAATGGCCACAATCTCCTGGCCCAGCTGGGAGTAGAGGCTCTCCACGAAGACCAGCACCAAGGGGTCCGTGCGGGAGGAGTCGGCCACCTTGAGGGTCTTCAGTGGCAGCAAACGGGAAGGGGCGACCTTGGGCTCATCGCAGTCCGGCCCCGCCACGTCCCCAGAGGGCTCCAAGCCCCTTTTCCACCCATATAAATAATAAGCAGAGACGAAAACACTGAGCAGGCAGAAGGCAAAGAGCAGGAGCAACACCACCTGCGGAGAGAGCTGCCAGATACCCCGCCTGGCCCTGGCCAGCACAGTCATCCTTGCATCCGCTGGGTGAGGTGGGGTCCCTCTCCCCTGCCCGCCCCCTCCCCTCACGAGCCCCGGGGAGGGGAAGAAGCAACCAACCAACCAACCAAAAATTAAAATCAAATTGAATACTACTAATAAATTAAAATACTAGCAGGCTGCCAGTGCAGACTCTCTCCCCTCCAGCAGTCGGGTGTCCCTCGCCGTCTGCTTCATGTCACCATGGCAGAGGCACCAAGAGTCCCCTTGCCAAGCCAAAATTCCTGTGGTGATGGCAGCAGCAGCAGCAGCTCCATAGCCTCAGTGGGGCGAGGGGGCGGCGGGCAGCCTCGGTGTGGTTGGTGGTGGCAATGTGGGCATGGCGGATCCCTGCTTCCCCGGCTCCACACGGCACCCTGAGAGAGAGAGAGAGGTGGGATGAGAGGGGAGGGACAGTACCAATGCTGCTGTTGTTATTTCTGCCAGCATGACAGCCCCGGCAGAGTCCTCACGAGCTCGCCGGCGTGCCAGGGCTTGCCACAAGAATGCCGTGAGCTCCCGATGGCACCAGGGATGCAGCGGGAGCACGGCACGCAGCCATGCCACGGGATCCCAGCTGTGGGTGCACCTGGAGTGCAGGTGCATCACCAGGGGCTATGGAGGGGAGCCCTCAGCCCCCTGTGAGCCTCTGGTACCTCAAGCAACTGGAGAAGCAGCCCCATTCCTCCCTGTGCCCAGCAGGAGCTGCACTCTGCTGAGGAGAACAGGGGGTGGTCTGAGCCCCCCATGGCCCAGCTCGGCTGGCAGGGAGGGACACGGGAGGGACATGGGGAGCCTGCCAGCTGGGCAGCTCAAGGCCAAGCCAGGAGCTGCCAGCCAAGGTCACTGAGATGGGCACGTGGGAGTGTCCACATGGAGCCAAAGGGACCTTGGGAATATTTTTGTCTTCCCTGTGAAAGGCTCATTTGAAAAAAGAAAAGGAAAACAATGAGCACTGCTTTTGCCAGAAGGTGAAGCCACCTGGGGGACAGACCAATGAGGTCAATGTGTTTAAAGAAAAAAAGTGACTCATAGCACTGTCCTCAAACTCACTACCAGGGCTGGAGACAAGGGCAGAAGTCCCTGTTCCTCCCAAGGAGAGCTCCCTGTGCCCTGCCAGCACCGTGGCTGAGCACCCTCCCTGCTGACACCAGCTAGGCTCCTAACAGGATTAAACGTGGCCGGCTGAGCGGCACTGTGGATTACAGGCTGGGGCTTGGCAGGGTAATCCTGTCATCCCTGCCCTTCCCAGCAGCAGCTCCTGCTCCAGGCAGCGCTTCCCAACCCTGCCAACATGGCACTGCTTCAGCCAGGCCCCATAGGTGCTGCTGGCAGCCAGTGTCCTTCCAGCCTCCATCACTGTCTCCTCCTTCACCATCTCAGTGACACACCAGGAACCACCCTGTGCTGGCTGTGCTGGGCATGGTGGAACAGCTGGGTTTACTGATTTGTAATTTATCTTCGTGCACATGAATGATCTCCAAGCACAACCAAGAGAGAAGCACCTTCTCTCCTTAGCCCCCCTGAGGTGTGTCCTGCCTGTTCCACCTCACTCTTTCTGCCCCTCCAGCATCCCTGAGACAACAGCCCGCCTGGGGTTTTGTAACAAGGCACTTCTACAGGTCAGTTGATTTTAAGGATCTGCTTGTGCAGAGGGAGTTTCCCCACCTAGGGATGCAGAGAGCTTGGAATGCATTATCCAGCCTGGCTGTGCCATCCCACTCTCCCCATTTCTTTCATCTGCCAGGAGCAGTGGTTGCTGGCAGCTGCATTCCCACAGTGACAGGTGGGCAAATGGCAGCAGTGGGTTTGATGCCAAGCACCAGAGCCAGCAGCTGATGGACAGGACCATGTGTCCATCCCTGCACCACCCTCCATGAAACAGGGAAGAGGGCTCTGCACCTACATCACCTGCCATTTCCAAGGGCGCTTCATTAGTCCATTTTCTCCTAAGAGCTTTTCATTACTGGTACTTAATGACCAGGCTTTGGAGACAGCATCTCTAGCCAGACACTGGCTGAGTCTCCCTAGGCTGCCACATCAAAGCCTGTCCAGGCAGGGGGTGCAGCCAGCATCGGACCCCTGGAGCAGCCAGGTGTGAGCTGGGACCAGGATGGGCAGCATCTCGCCCCAAGCACCTGCCAGTGTGGCAGGAAGCAGGCAGGAATCCTGCTCTGCCAGTTCACTGCCAGAGCAAACCCTCCATGGGGAGGATGCCAAGGGCTTTGGGCCGATGCTGCAGGGTGGGGATGCTCCTGCCCAGGGCTCTCCTGGTGGAAGTGGGTACTGGCTGCATCCTGCCCAGCAAACCCCTGCACAGTCCTGGCAGTGGTGGGAGAGCTGACAGCTCTCCAAGAAAGCAGGTTCATGCCCAAAAGCACAAAACAAGTCCTTGAGACCAACAGCTTTTCTAAAACAAAAACGGAAACAAGATGGTAAAATTTTAAAAACCACAAGACCTGGCAAGGTAACAGCCAGGGTCAAACTTCCTTTTAACCTGATTTTTAGATGCTGCTCAGGTGCCTTTTAAAACCACAGTGGTTATTTAAAAGGCACCAGCTGGAAATGTCAGCCTGAGTCCCACACACAGACCTCAGGCCCCCAAAATCGGTGCTGGCAGGCTCCCATCACCGGGCTGGTGCTCAGTCACAGCTGCACATCAATGACCCCAGGAGAAAGAACCCTGGAAAATGCTCTTTTCTTGTGGGTTTCTGAGCAATGCCCTGGCAAAGACTCCACTAGAGAGGAGGCTCAGTGAGGAGGCTTAGCCACTGTGCTCTTAATCCGGCTGCCCTGACAAACACAATCAGCATCCAAGCAGCTTCCCGGCGTGGCTGGGAGCCCGGAGCACCCTGCGGAGCCGGATCCAACCCCAGAACAGGCAGGGAGTGCAACCAGGGGACAGGGATGCCCTCTACTATCAGCGCTTCAAATCTAAGAGAGCTGCAGGAGGAAGGGAAACACCATCTGAAAAGCTTTTCAAAACCCACCCCCTGGTGCAGTTTGAGGATGGTGGTTTCCCCCTGCTCAGAGTTATTTTCCATAAATACTGCCTGGGGAACCACTGCACCCCAGAAAGTCAGGGAGGCACTGAATGGGATGAGAGGGAATGAAACAATCTCCATTAGTGGCTTACAGCACTCTTCCTTTAAATACCAGTGAAATTTTGCAGAGATGCAATGGAAGGATTAAATATAAGCAAGGAAGTGCAAACAGATCCGGAGGAGAGGGAAGGGTCAGTGATCCCAGAAGACAACCACAGCAGGGTTTGATTTATTGAGGGGTGGAAAAGGTCTGGCTGCAGGTGCAAGCAGTGAAGATCAGGCAGTTCACAAGTCCCATCTGTTGGATAAATCAACTGTCCCAAGCCCATGGCCCAGAGACGAGAGGTGAGCTCAAAACCACGGGTATGACAGAGCAAGAAATTCCTCACACATTTCCCTTGCACCACTTTGGAAAGGGTGGAAGGGGAGGAGCAGGCATCCACTGTTATGCAGAAAACACTCCAAGATTTTATGCAAGACCCTCAGTCCCCAATTCTAGTAGCTCCCAAACCTCCAACTTTCAACTCACAGAGATGAAGCCACATCCTAAACATCACAGCCAGATGGGTCACCCTGCTCCTCTCCTGCCCTTCGGGTGGGCATCGCTGCTTCTCACTCCTCATTGTTGCAGGGACAGACCCACCATTGCTGGGTAATCACCTCCTCACCACCATGCCAGCTCCACTTCTCCATGTAAGCCAGCCCTGGGGGTTAAGCATGGATGGAGGAGGATTTAGAGGCAGGATGCTAAATTGCATTGCACAGCTCAGTGATTTGCAATCGCTCCTGCTCGCTCCAACACTTCCCTTCCCCTAACCGACCACTGCAGGGAATGTGGATGGATCAGCCCCACCTACACATCTGCTGCATCTCCCACTTGAAAGCAAAAGGCTACTGGAAGGTCTAAATTTGGCCAGGCTGGGAGTCAGGCCCCCAGCAGGCAGATAGTGCTCATCCAACCCCACCTTCTGTCTCCCCCACACCTCAGGCACCCTCACCAGCATCCCCAGTGGTGCCCTGCAGCCCTGGGAATCAGCACTACCTGTAAAAGATGCACGAAAGGCAGCCAAATTATTATTAATAGGTTTAAGTTCCCTCTAGAGGGAATCCCCTTCACTCACTGGTAATATTTAGAGGGCTACAGATCTAAAACCACTGAGCTAAGCACGTCCTTGGAGAGGAGATTAATGCCATCACATTATTCAAGAGACAACTGCAAGCTCAAGACAGGGGAGGTTGCTTTGAAAATGCAAAAGTAACTGGCATGAAAAAATGGCCTTTAAACACCCACCTCTGCACCGCTGCCTTTATCAGCTCTAAATGACAGTGATCCCAGCTACAACTGCAAGCATCTGCAGACAGCTGGAAGCTGAAAAAGAAAAGAGCTATCTCAGGGTGTGAAGGACCACTGTCTGTCCCTGTCTCCATCTCCTCCCTCCCCAGCCACGGCTGGACCTACTGACCAAGAGAAGGCACAACCAGGAGATGATCTCCTTTACTGTGGTGTGTGGTGGTGTGATGATCCCATCAGGACACTCCTGGAGCTGAGGCACAAGCCTTGTGCCACAGGAGACAAAACCATACAGCCCAGGAAGAGAAACCCAGCCTAAAAACATCAGCCACTGCAAAACCAAGAGCTTCTCCTGGTGATCCCCATGTCCTGACAGCCTGAGTGAGCCTTTAGGATGGGCCCAAGAGACTTGGACAGAGGGTAGAGCTCTAGGGACATCGATTTGCCTCCTGTCAAGCTGCAAAGCCTGGGTGCAGGGGCAGAGGAGAGGGATGTGGAACAGACAGAGAAGGGAAAACACAGAGAAGGACACAGAGGAGCGGAAAGGAGCTTGTCCCAGTCAACCACTTGCCAGAGGTTTAGTAATGCCAGATAAGGAGCATCTTAGTGGTAGATTACATAGGCTGCTTAAGTGCTTTGCAAACAGTAGTTACAATCTACCACGGAGAAAAACACCCTGCTCTGGGAGGGGGACAATCCTTTCCTGAGGACACCAGCCTTCCAACGGTGCCCAAGAGCTGCCAAGTTTAAAATGGACAACAGCCCCAGCAGCTGACCTTGAGCCAGGCATTGACAGGCATCCACTGGTGCTGCTCCCACTGCAAACCCACCTGGCCTGGCTTCTCCCCTTCATATCAGGCTGGATATGACCAAACACAAGGGAGTATCAGGAAAACTCATCCATGATTTATAAGGTCTGGAGAATTTCCACCCCAGGAGGCCTCCAGCAGGAAAATCCTCCCTTTTTCTCAGCTCTTTATTGTTAAGATGTGATTTATTAGAGCCTGGACAGAAATGACCAGTTGGAGCATTCATCTGGATTGCTGAACCAAGCTTCCCCTTGCCACCTCACTCCCCTCTGGCTCTGCCTGACCACCACCTTCCTGTTCTTGGGGGAAATAAACCAATATGAGCAATGAGCCAGTGAAAGTGGTTAAGAATTTTCACTTTAAAAGAGTTATTTTTAGTCAAAGTGTCCAGCTCTGGAAGAGGCATTTTTTTTCACCCAGAAAGCCTTGTTAGCACTTTAGTTTTACTGCAAAAGATAAAAGTAATGTTTTTCTCAAGTTTTCTTCAAAAAAACAAACATGAGAACAGCTCATTGCCTGCAGAGGGATGAAAAAGCAAAGTTCAGTGTGTGGCATGTATATGCTGAATTTTTAGGGGAGAAAAAAACTGAATAAATCTTTAAAAAAATCTAAATCCCTAAAAACTGGGTGAGGTTTCTGGAAGCCCACAATTAAAACTTTTCATGGCAGAGCAGCTGGCAAGCCCACCTGGTGGGTTTCTAAGACAAGTTCTGGCAAACCCATCTCAAATCCACATCCCAAGATCCTGTCCCTGCTAATCCACATCTCTCACCCCACTCCCCAAGCCCAAGGTGCCCCAGCCCTGTCAGTGAGGTTGTACAGAGGAACCCTCTGCAGAGATCACCCCATTTCTGATCCTGGGGCACCAGTGGCTCCCACTCTCCTTGTCCTCAGCATCCTGATCTGGAAGAGCCTCTCGCCATCTCCCAACATCCACATGAAATCAGTCTCCTCCACAAACTAGGCCAGCAATTAGCAGCAGTCATTAGTGTTCCCATGCCCCAGGGACACTGGGGTTGGGCAGCTGATCCCTCAGCACCGATGATCCCCAACACCATCCCAACAAAACACCCCACAGCCAGGTTATGGTCTGGGTTGTGCCACTGCAGCCCCCCCCCACGCCAAAAAAAGCTGAAGCCCTTCACAGGTGACTCCTCCTCAGGGGTATTTTTTGTCCTTGAATCCTTGGGAACAGCCTCGGAGCAGAGCTTGGGGAATTCTCCCAAACCTTAATTGAAAGAGGCGCTTAACGAGGAGAGTTTCTTTTGTCTGTTAATTGAAACAGGTTCTTACCGACAAAACTCTCCATGAATTTTAAGTGGGTTCACAGGGGGAAAAAATCCACTCAATGAATTGGGTTTTCCTGCTTCGAAATGTGCCGTGTCGGTTCCTGTGGCTTTCCAAGCACCCAAGAGCCTTTCTGGATAATCAGGGTCTGAATCCCGAGTATTTTAAAAAGAAAAAGGATGAGGAGAAAATAATCTCACACGCATTTTTATATTTTACTGGAGTGGCAGCCTGCCCTCTCACAAGCAGGTCACACAGGGACTCCTATCCAAAAAAAAACATGGACTAAAAGCCTCTCGATGCCACCTTTTTCTGCCTCTGACACTTGGTTTAGCCAGAGTTTCCCTGCAGAGATGCTGGTCCTGCCACGAGTGTGAGGGTGGCACTGGATCTCAGAGAGCCTTGAGGCAGCAGTGATTCCCTGTGCTCAGCCATGGCAGCACTACGAGCCCCAGAGCCCCACGGGATGGGCCACCTGCTTCCTTTGCTTGACAGCTTCCCAAGCTGGTAGGAGAGCAGAGCCATCCTGCCACAGCACTGCCAGCTGTTCTGGGCAGCACAGGCTGCCCTGCAAGTGCTAACCCAGCCCCAAACCAGCACTTTTGTAAAGCAGAATCCATGAAACCACATCATGAACCAGCTCACACAGAGCAACTAACCCCCTGCCAGTGCCCACATTCCAGAGAAAACCCTGCAAGGATGGAGCTGCTCCCTCCTCCCAGCAGCTCCCCGGGATGCTCCTGTCAGACCACATCCATCCTGCCCGATGCCCCAGTGCTTTTCTGAGCTGCCTCTGACCTCCACTTCCCTGCAGTCTGCCAGGACAGACGCTGCCAGGAGCCCCAAGCACCCACAGGGCCAGGCGCTGGCAGCCAGTGTTGAATTAGGAGTCAGAGCAGCCCCTGCCGTGACGTGGGTGTGTCCCTGTGATGGCTCCGGGGTGGCAGGTCCTTTGGGAAGGGCTGGGCAGCACACACTGACGCACAGGCAGGACGTTTCCAAGGCCAGCATGCTCCAAGGTCATGGCCGGGACAGGCTGGAGGTCAGATCTTTTATTAGACCAATGGACACAGTTGGAACAAGCGACACATTTTGGCCGCACAGGCATTTCTCAGGCTCAAGAGCACATCTGTTTTTTCCTAAAGGTATTAGTTAGGCTAATAAAAGACATTACCTCTGCATGTAAACTTTGTCACCCTTAAAATGTACCAGAGGATGCAAGGCTCAGCAGCCCAGGGAAAACACAGGGAGCAGGAACAGGCACAGAGCACAGGGGACACTTGCAAGATTTGTTTGAGAATTTGTTTTCACCCCATAGAACAGCACTGGCAAAGGCCACACTTGTCCCCAACAAGCACAGCTGCTGGCATCTGAGCTGCCTCTTGCCTCCCCTATTTCCAGATCCAGGTCTGAGGCTGCAGGAACATAATGGTATGTCCAGGGGAAGTATGTTACTTTGGTTTACCTGCTCCAGCATCAACCTTGTCCTCTCCTTCTCCTTTGCAGAGGCTCCAAGGCAAGCAAATGCTTGAGGTACCAACCTGTCATGCCCCATCTGCACCAACTCCTTTCCCCTGGCCTCAATCCCACTCTCTGACATAAATCCATGATACCAACAGTGTACCAGCACAGCAAGGGATGGATTAAGGGCAATGGAGGAGACTGAAAATGGCCTGAGCCAAGCGTCCAGACACTGACAGCACTCGCAGTCATACTTTAGGACTGTGCAGTTAACACTTTTTAATGCACCCCCTTTTTTTAAGAGCTCCAAGCCCTGGGGCTGCAGGGCTGAACAAGGCCATGATGTTGCAGACAGTGTTGGGAAGGAAGGGGAACACTTGGCGGGGTGCTGACAAGTAGCTAGAAGGTATCCAGGTTTTGCCAAGAGATGGGAAGCAGAGCCAGGAGAGCAGCAGGTTCCCCCGAGGCACAGCAACATCCTAGGGGCTGTCATCCTTCCTAAGCATACCCAGAGCTCTGGTGTGAGACACACATCTCCCTTTGTGGCAGAGGGAGCTGAGCTGGACATCCCTCATTGTACATCCAACCCTCAACACGCCCAAGCTCAGAGACAGAAAACACTTCTTCCCTGCTTTACATCAGTGAATGTAAATTCCAAGATATTTTTGGTTCCCTGGCAAAAGCAGGACAACAGGGCAGAGGTCCCAGAAAAGAGTCTTGATCTCTCCAAGACAATCTCCATTTCCACAGCTTTCACCAGATCAGTAGCAGGTCTGAACTCAGGACATGCCCACCATAAATATCAGGGCAGTACCTATTGGGATACCACCCATTCAGGGATCTCTTGACCTTCCTAAACCCCTTTAGGAAGGCTTGTACCACCTGAATGTAGTGCAGAGGATCCTGTCCCCTTCCAGGGGCAAAAGGTGCAGCAAGATCCTGCTGGTTTTAGGGAGGATTAAGAAACTGAGGTGCTCCCAATCCCAGCCCCCTGGCTGCAGTCACATACGGGATTTATAGCTCGATATTGATTAGTCTTCCGCAAGCTCTGACATTACAGTCGGTGGCTTTTGCAGGAAAACAACAGGAATCATAAGCTACAGGCCACCAGCTCTCCATTTCCTGAGGGTGTGACTCCAGCCTTTCCAGGGGTCTGGCATGAGGACTGTCCTGCTCCTCCACACCTGGGGATGGGCACGGAGTGGGTGCAGGGGGCATCATCTCCCACTGGCACCTGCAGACTGATCACAGCTCCCAAGGTCACAGCCCCCAAGGTTTGTAGGATGGTCTCCAAGAAAGCAGCACCCCATTTTCCCTCCATCCAGGTCCTCCTGCCCCTGTGTCAAGTTCCAGTACCACCAACGTACACGTGACAATGGCACAAAGCAATGCCACCACCTCAGCCAAAATCACACAGGGAAGTCAAGGGCTGTCACGAGGTCCTGAAGCTGGAAGGATTGGAAACATCAGTGAGACAGACTGGAAGCCCCTGTCTTCTGAGGCCATGAAGCAAACACAAGACATAGGAACTTAGTATCTTGCTTCTCTTGAGTCCTAACTTTATTCTGACAAGCTCTACCTCAATAGCCAAAAACAAAACCACAACTCATTAAGGTACATCTAGAAGGAGGAATTACACAAAAAACCCCCAACCCTTTTAAGCAAAATCCTCCATAACTCTGCCCCAGAATACAGAGAGCCAAGAGAGCAGCTCCATCTCTAGCATGCAGTCAGAAGCTGGCCAAGATGGTGGGACCACAGCCCTCCATCCTCAGCCCAGCACCCAAGATACCCCAAAATCAAACCTGCTTATAAAAGCCTGTGGAAGAAGACACACAGGTGCTGATGGTGACACTCTGCAGCAGGGACACACTTGGCTGTGCCATACTTCACCATGACACGCTACTGAAGAAAATATTAATCATTCCCTCTTCATTCCAGCCTGGCTTTTGACTTATGAGGTGTCTTCTTCCTTCAGTTTAAATTGCCACCAACAGCATATTTAATATGTCCTGTTCTACAATTCTGACAGAGAAAGGAGGGAGGGAAAACCCAAAACAACCTGTCAGGAAAAGTCTGTTTGCCTGTATGTTGGTGGGATGGATTTTCCAATCCCATCCAAACAAAATCATACCAGACCCACCTGTTTCCCAAAGGCACAGGAAACGGGAAGGGCTCTGTGTGTGTGAGCTCCCCAACCAGCATCTGTGTCCCACACCAGCAACTCCAGGTTGGAAGGGGCAAATTTGGAGGCTGCAGCTGGTGGGGTGTCATGGCATGTACCAGGGCTGGGTGAGGTGACTCTGGTGGGTGCATGGGGAGGTCCTGGCTTCACCATACCCACACATGGATGCCCCAGCCATGGAGGGGCACTGGAAAACATGAGCTTTGCCTTCACTGTCCTTGCCCAAAATGAACACTGATACAGGCAAAGGGAAGATGCTTGGCCATTCTGCCAGAAGCCAACAACACTGGGGTTTATTTTCCTGCCATATCAAGCTCTGCACGTTTTTTCTATTGTTTAATTTCCTTCTTCTCCACCCACGGCAAGTTCACTCAGAAGAGAGGAACTTATTTCCTATTGAATTTGTCCTGGTTGTTTTATTTGGAAAAGGACAGCTTCCTCAGCTGTGGTCCCTATGTGCAGCCAAGGGGAGCAGGCACAGGGTTGCTCACCTCCCCATCTTCACCAGCCCAGCCCCAGTAAAAACCACTCTCGAGATGTGAGTAACAAAGATGCTGCTTTGCTGCAGGAAGAGCTGCTGTTCCAAGGCTGCCGGTGACAAAGGGGCACTGCAAGGCGCCGGTTTTTCACCCCTGCAAGCACCGTTAGTGGGAAGACAATCATCCCCACGGTGTGCTGTGGCAGCAGCTGGCTGGGATCACGAGATGGGAGAGTCCCGGTGCTGGGAGATGACTGCAGTACTGGGAGGGAGCACCAGCCTCCATGGGAAGCAAAGTCTTCCAGGTGATGCCAAAGGTGGCCCAAGCTGGTGTGGCTCCTGTGCCGCCGGGCACCAGGGGCTGCCCCATCTGCAGGGGACAGCCTGCCTGAGCGGTGGTGTGGGCGAACCCAAAAGTCTTGGGGAGATAATACACACAGCTATGCACGAGAGGCCCAGGAGCTCGCCAGTGGCAGAGAAAATGCCAGGACCCCTTCCAGAGGGGGTGGTAAGGGGCTCCACAGGAGCCAGGCTGGGCAAGCCGTGCCACGCTCAAGGTGTGCACCTCCACTCCAGGTGCCCTGGCCGCGCTGCCCTGGCTGCTCTGGTCCCGCACGGTTTTAGTTACCACCGTTCGCACTCCTGGAGAGCGGGGCCGCCCCAGGCCTCGCACCCCGCGCCCGGCGCTGCACCTTGGCCTCGACTGCTGCTCGGCGGGACCCGGGAGCGGCGGGGCCGGGGCAGCCCCGGGCACGGCGCGGCCTCGCCGCCTCCTCCGAGCCCCGCGCGGCGAGACCCCTGGGCCTGGCGGGGCCGCGGGGCTGCTCAGGGCGGGGGGCTCCCCGCCGGACCCCGCTCCGCCCAGCCCCGCTCCTCCCGAGGGCAGCGGGCCGTTCCGCCGCGGGGACGGGCGGGGGGTGCCGCCGTTGTGGGGGCCGGGAGGAGCCGCCGGGCCCGGTTCCCGGCGCAGCCCGGCCGGGGCGGTGCGAGCCCGGCGGCCCCGGCCCCTCTGCCGCCCGCCCGCCCTTTGTCTGCGCCGCCGCCCCGTTCGGGCCGTACCTGCCGCTGCCGGGCCCGCTCCGCTGCTCTCCGCTCCGCTCCGCTCTGCCAGGCCGCCGCCGCCCGCCCCGCCGGCCCGGCCCCGCTCGGCGCGTCCCGCCCGCCGCCCGGGCAGGCACCGCCCCCGCCGCCCCCCGCCAGCACCGCCCCGGGGGCCGCGCGGGGCTCCGCCGCTCGGCCGGGGCCGGGGCCGGGCCGGGGCAGCGCTGACCGCAACGCCGGGGGCAGCGCGGGGCTGGGGATGCCCCCGCCACACGGGCCCTGCCCGGCGCTGCCCCCGCTCCGCGCCCCCCGGCGATAATCCCCCGGCGGGAGGGCTCAGATCCCCGTTCCCGGGGTGCCTGTGATGATCCCCGTGCTCGGCGATGCTCCCACCAGGCCCCCACGTTCCCAGTGTTTCCCGGGATGAGCGCGATGGGGTGTCCAGAGGGTACGGCCCAGGCTGTGTGTTTGGTGTTACGGGGTGTCACCTACACGGAGCCTTGTCATCCTTCCCCCAGTGTGTGCACACCCTTTGTGTCAGATTTTTAAAGCTAGTCAAACCTGAGGTCGTGCCCAGCCTCCTCCCTATCTGCAGAGCCCAGGTGTCATTTCAGGGTGCTGCTATCTCATCGTTTCAGCTTTTCTTCCCTGATTTCAAGATGAGCTCAAGGGCCACATCCAAGTAACTGGCTGGCTGCCCCCAACCTGCGTGCACACACACAAAATTCCCTTCATTCCTCAGAGAGGGAGAAAATGAGCTGCTCCACTCCTGCCCTGCCCTCGGAGCTGCTGGGGACTGTGCCGGCGTGTGGAGACACGCTCCGGTCCAGAGTTAATCACCCACACCAGCCGCCCAGCTCTGTCTCACTGTCCACGTTAGAAGGGATGTATAGCATTAACCCTGTCAGGTTTCGTGTCCAGCCCATGGGGACAAGTTTCATGTCCAGCCCGCGGGGATGAGATGTGGCAGAAGGTCTGCTGGGTTTGGTTTAGGCAGCATACCCGGGAGAGCTTCCGACTGAACAAGAGTGGAGGAAGCAATTTCCATCAAATGGAACAAGCAGATAAACAAAGGAAAACAAGAAAGGAAATTGTAGGGAAAGAGACACAAAGAATGGCAGACTATTGTGGCTGCAAATTTTCTAAGTGTTTACTGAACTCAAAGACTCCTTATCCTTAAATATTTCACTTCTCTCACAAGCATTTTCTCTGAAGATCTCTGAATATTTTGCAAATGCCAAAGTTACTTGAAAGCTCAGAAAACAAAAGAGGACAAACAGCAAATTTTTCAACTGTGAGCTGCTGTAAAGGGTATTAAAGGGATTATTTTTTTTCAGCCTTAAATGATTTGCAAACTCAGCCTGAAAAAAGTATCTCCCCTGGGAACAGCATTCTGAGGCCATACTAACCTCCGCCAGAGGAGATTCATGCACAAATCATTGAGCAAAAAGCCAGCAATGAGTAATCAAAGGCACACACCAAACTCCAAGAACAATCTGCAAAATCCACAATCTCGAGCGGTAAAGTTTTCCACTGAATAATTTCTTCTGAGAAAAAGGAATTTGTTGAATTCTAGCTCTGGCATTTGTGAATACTTTTTTTTTTTTTTTTTTTTTTTTTTTTTTTTTTTTTTTAAGAAAAAACAACTCACTGGAAACAGCTGCTCTGAAAGGCACTGGGTTTATTAATACCAGCTCTGCCATTTTACATGAGTATCAGGTAGCTTTTTTCCTTGCCTGTCTTCTGTTTGCAAACACAAAGGAAACCAATTCCTTTTCTGCGTGCTTTAAGCTACAGGCTCTTCTTCAGCACATCTGTCAGAAAGCAGTTCAGTGGCTTTCCTCTGCATTGTTTTCAATTTATTAATCAACACTTCCAGCTCCCTACTGAGTTACAGCCATATTATGGTCCCCTTGAAGTCCATGGCAGCACTTCCACCAACTTCATTAGGACCAGAAACTCGCTCTTGAAGTCTCTGCCAATTCCTTAAGTGCTTTAACTTCAGCATTGGAGATTTCTGTTTTAATCTTCTTACGCCTGTTTCTGACACATCGTTTTACATGTGTGCATGCACCAACTGCCCTTCTGGAATCTAAAAATGGCCTTAAAAGCAAATGGAAAAGTTTGGTTGGTTTTATTTTTACCTGTGAACGATGCATTTGGGACCCTGAATGTCTCTTTGCTGTGGCTGTTAGAGGAGAGATGCCATCTTGTGGGGTCTGTTGGAGACCCCCAATTGCAGGTCCTGCTCTGTATCAGGCAGACAGCTGGGACTCAGCCTGCTGCAGGGGGAATTTTGGTCTCTTCCAGTTCCAGTCTCCATTTCAAGGCCACCAGTAAGGCCACTGGTCCATGGCTCGTGGGAGCAAGTCACAGCCATGAAAAGAGTGATATTTGAGCACCAAAAATTCCTTCTTATGGAAAGCCTAGAGCTGGGGCCTTTGCAGGTCAGGCCAGTCACTTCCCACTGACCCTTCTCAGCCTGAACTAGTTTACTGCGAGGCCAAAGCCCGGCAGGAGATGTTGGGAGCAGCATTCCCATTTGCCTGGCCTTTTTGTTTAGTCACCGGCTGAGTTATGAAATCCGCCTGCAGCGTCACCGTGTCTGTGGGTTTCCCATGGGCTGGAGAGGCTATTACCAAAGAGCAGCTGGAATGTTAATTACCCATTAAGGAACTAAATCTGGGGGATTTCTCAAAGCAAATACACATCATCTCTGGCACTGACCCCACAGTGGCCTGAGCATCCTTCCCAGCCAGGCTGGAGGATGCAATCCTTGCAGCCCCTGCCGGGTGCCTCCCTTCTCATCCCAGCCAGCAAAAGCTCTCAGTGCTGTCCTCACCAGTGGGACAGCTTAGCTGGAGCTGGCATTCAAGCCCCAGGAATATTTTGCAGGGCAGGCAGCTCCCTTGCAGACACACCAGAACTAGTCGAAAGCAAAGTGAAAGGGAAGAATGTGTCCCAGAGAGTGGAGAAAGCTCCATCCTGCTCAGAGGCTGGAGGGACTGGGAGCAGCCTGTCTCCCAGCAACTTTGGGGCTGAGGGCAGCAGAGGATTTTGAACCACAGGGTTAATTCTTTTAGCAGCTCCTATGGTTATTTCAGCCTGTTGCCTGTAAGTGGAGGTCTGTCCATTTCCTTGCCTCTGGCTTGCATCTGTTCCAGGGGAATATCCAGACACTTGTACAATCCTTTTGGAGGGTTGTCACAGGCAGTGCTGCACGCCTGGCTCCGTGGGGACAAACCCACCCTGCCTGGCTGCCTGTGCACCCCTCACCATCCCCAGGCTTGTCCTCAAGCAGGGCACCCACGGCACACACGTCCTGACACAGGCTGAGCTCTGCAGCACTCCCTGCTGCTGACTCCTTCCTTCCCCTTTCCTCCAAATCAGGCCACAGCCGCTGCCACTGGAGCTCCCGGCTGGAATTACAGCAGCTCTGCCAATATGTATTTTAAAAGCCTCCCCTTCAATATTCAAACAGGAAGATCCCTGATACAGTGGCAAAAGTGTATCAAACACGGGAGCAACTGAAGGTGTTCACAAGGTCAAGACGGGGGTTACAGTAGCATCCCTGAGCAGAGAGCTTTCCCAGGGAAAAATGCCAGCACGGGTGGGGGCGGTGCAGGGGGACAGAGAGCCTTAAAGACCAGACTTCTTTTCCCTGGTGGCAGCACAGAGGTTTGCATCCTGGAATGCTTGGCCAGAGAAAGGAAAAGGTATGGGAAATCTGGATGGGCAATATGGGCAAGTGGATTCTACCCTAAAAACATGTAGCACTCCACAGCTGCAGAGGTGATGGACTTGAGAAGGGAGGCAGAGGTTTCTGATGGGCCAGCACTAAATACAAATACTCTCAGTCCAGCAGAGGTGCTGGACCCTCCCTGCAGATGTTTTCAGGCCTTTGGACTGTGCAGCCTCACGAGCAGCGCTGTTATAGGGAGCCTCCCTTGTCCAGCTGCCTCTCCTGTCTCAGCACAGCTCTGAGCACAGTTCTGGGCGCAGATCTGAGGGTCTGTCAGGCGTTCCCATGTGGGAACCAAAGGTGCTCCTGCTCTGACACCCCAGCCCCACATGGCTCAGAGCTCTGTTTCCTAGAGGCAGCTCAGCACAGGTGAAGCAGCTGGAAGCAGGGCAGGATCATGGCCAGGAAGCATCTCATCAGCAATATAAACTCAATTTCATTGTGCCTCTGTTATGAAGGTTTTTAGTGTTCCCCCATCCTTGCTCTCCTGAGCACTTTTTAAACCACTTAGAAACAGAAAATACTGCTTTGGTGGACCACCTTTATGTAAAAATATACAAATTGACATTCTCTTTGTTGAGGTGGAACAAACCACCTGATCAGGGAGGTGTTCCTGCACCATCGCTCACATTCACAGCTGCAGCCTCTGCTTCTCCCATCGGCTGCAAAGAGCTCCTGAGAGAATCCCTGGGACTGAAACCTCCTCCCAGCAGCTCCTTAATGAAAACACGCTGCTCACACATACTAAACCGATGTCGCCCCTGCATTTCTTGCTTTCAAGTGTTTGAACCTTTGCAGCAGCTTTCTCATGCTGCTTAATGTAAATAATATTGTATTCTTAGAACTTATCTGTATGTTTTGCATACTTGTTCTCTGAAAGGAGAATTTCACTGATGGTCATAGTGACCAATGGAGTCAGAAGGTTGTAACCTCCTTGGGCCAATCTTGGCCCTCTGTACAAAATGCATATAAGTAGAATTGAAGTCAGATAATAGAAAACCTTCCATGTTTGACCCTGCTGGTGCCTGCTGTCCTCTGTGAGGGTCCACTCACGTCGCAACGTGTTGCCCCTCTAAGGGGAGGAGTAACAAACCACCACATACATTCTCTCGTGGATGAATTCCCAAACACCTCCTCGCAGTCAGGGCTCTGGCCCGAGCTCGGGGCAGGGACAAGCAGCTGCCTGGAGACTCCAGGGCCCCTCACCGCGCTCAGCCCCGACAGCGACTGAGGGGAAGCGAGGGGGAAAGGCCCGCGCCCCAACCTGGCTCCAGCTGAGCCAGGGCAGAGCCGACTGCAGCGGCCTAGCCGGGGGGAAGCGGGATGCTTGCTGGAATTACACCCATTTCCCTCCAGCTGTTTTTTAAACCCGGTTCCTTTCCAAAGCTTTCGCAGGCCGGCTCTGCCTGGAGCGCAAACACCCACCGCGCCCGCCGCCATCTTGGGGAGGAAGCCGGGGGTGGCCGCCGCCATCTTGGGCAGGTCGAGCCGAACTGTGTGAGGGGAGAGGAGCCGCGCCGCCCTGGGGAGACCGGCCCGCTTTGGCCTCGGGAGAGACGGTCACGGTTCGGCTCACCCCGGAGGGATCGGGATTGGGATCGGCACACAGCCCCGCGCCGGCGGCACCGGACACGCCGCCTCCCGCCATCCCTTCCGGGTGAGGCGGTGACCCCCGCCCCCTGACCCCGCCGCTTCCTTTCCGCGGCGGCTGCCGGAGCAGACGGGCAGGTGAGTCCGGGCCGCGCCGCCATCCGCCGCCATCCGCCCGCCCGCGCCTCGCCGCCGCCTCCGCGCCCGCCGCCCGCCCTCGGGGCACCGGGGCTGCGCGGGGCAGCGCGCTCGGGGCGCGGGAGGCGCGCTGGGCCGAGCGGGGCCGCGGGCCGCGGGAGAGCCGCGGGCTGGAGTAGCCGAGCGCCCGGCCGGGGGTGCTGGGCCCCGGGCCGGCCCTTCCCCGGACCCCGAGCGGTCGGGGCCGCGGTGAAACGCGGCGCGTTTGTCGCTCGGAGCTCGATGGCGGCGGTACAGCGTGTGCTGCGTCTGCCGTGTCGGCCTCGCTGGGCTGGGGACGGCGCTCTCCGTGGAGCGCCGTGGATGTGCCGGGAAGGGATGTGGTGCTGTCGGAGTGGCCGCGCAGACACCGATGTAAATTGATGTTACAGTGCTCAGGGTTGTTGGTGGAGGGCGCACCGCCGAGGGTGAACGTGGGTTGTGTTGGGGTTGGTTACCTCGGTGCAGTGGCCGGATATCTCCCTTGTGCGGGGCGCCGGCTGTAGCAGGAGTTTGGCAGGAGAGGGCAATAGGGAACCGTTCTTCTGTGTTTGAGAGCGGATGCACAGGATCCGCGGCCATCAAACCGAGCATAACCGAGTGCTGCCCCTGCTGTCTCCCATCGCTGGGTGCGGGTTTCAGGGGCAGGAAACTTAGCTGTGCTAATCCCAAGAATGTGGGTGGGAGACCAATATCATGGAAAAACTCAAGCTGGTACTCGAAAGGTCTGCAGACTCGGGGATTACTGACAATACTGGGCCTGTAGTAATTGTTTGGTTTGGTGTTTTCTTTCCATAAACGCACATAAACAAGGGGAAATGCTCAGCGTTGCTGGTTATCAAGAAAAGGAGCTCCCTTGTGCACTGCTGTGGTGGAGCCTGGGGACATCAGCTGCCATGAGATGCAGCAGAAGAGACTCCACTAAACAGCTGTAGATGATGACCTATGTGCCAGGATATAGCAAAGCTGGGAATCCTGGGGCTCATAAGAAATGTGATAACTCATTTTTCCTGCTTGGCAAAAGGTTGAAATAGGAGGAATTTCATAAAATCCTTTAACAATGCTGAGAAACTACCAACACTCATACGTCTCTTTTGTTGTTGTTGTTCAGAAATGGCACCTCGTAAGGGCAAGGAGAAGAAGGAAGAGCAGGTCATCAGCTTGGGACCACAGGTTGCTGAAGGAGAGAATGTGTTTGGTGTCTGCCACATCTTTGCCTCCTTCAATGACACTTTTGTCCACGTGACTGATCTGTCTGGCAAGTGAGTATAGGACAGGCATCACCTCACTGCAGTACCCAGCTCCTTCAGTGTGAAAGTTTAAACTGGGTTTGGCAAGAGGTTCCACCAAAACCCTTGAGTTTCTGCCAAGCTTCATGCATATACATGAACTGGGTGGTTTGGTGAGCCCTTCTGACCAATGTGGTGTTCAGGGTACTGTGTGGCTTTTGGTCTGGTAACATTGGAAATAACAGGTTCTGACTGTACCTAGAGTGTGGTTTGGGGGAAGAACAAGGAATGGCTTTCTTTTGACCATCACCTTTTCCATCTGTAGGGAAACCATCTGCCGTGTGACTGGTGGGATGAAGGTGAAGGCAGACAGAGATGAGTCCTCTCCCTATGCAGCCATGCTGGCAGCCCAGGACGTTGCCCAGAGGTGCAAGGAGCTGGGCATCACCGCCCTGCACATCAAGCTGCGTGCAACTGGGGGCAACAGGTACAGCAGGAGGGCTGGGACACGGATGGGGACGTGGAGGGCTGGCACACGGATGGGGATGTGGCTGTGGAGGCTGATGATGGATGGGTGTGGAACACGAGGAGAGTGGTTTGGCATGGGGAAAGTGTGATTTACATATTGCTATTGCATTTGTAAACTGTGTTCAGCTTCTGGGTCATTAAAGGTGTTGTTGGTTCTGACTCTCCTCCAGGACCAAGACTCCAGGACCCGGTGCCCAGTCAGCCCTGAGAGCTCTGGCCCGCTCTGGGATGAAGATCGGCCGCATTGGTGAGTGAGCAAAAAATTATTGTTTAGGGAAATGAGCTTTGTAGCTATCTGTGCTGCTTGATCCTAACTTTGGGATGTTCTTCATGGTCGCTTAGATGGCACCAATGAAAGGATTCTGTGTAAACAGACCTTGAATTGACAGTTCAGCAGAAGGTGATGAGAGCACTACTTGGAACCCAGGTCCCTGCGTGCAGGGCAAACCCCAGCTTGGAGCAGGAGGCTGCTGCTCCTCTGATGTCACATAAAATACCTTGTTGGTCTCAGTGATTCAGTAGTAATGGCGTTCTCCAACTGTTGTAAGGAAAGTCCTGAACTTCACAGGGAAGTCACAAGATGCAGTGGTGGTGGTTGTGCTGAAAATTCTTCAAGCAGCCTGCGTTTCCTTTGAAATGTTTTGGCTGCTTGGTTTAAATGGGATGGGAGATGGGAATTTTTGCTTGCTAAGTGTTAAAGCCCTGGGTACTCAGCCTGTGGCAAGTTCCTGAATACCTTAACTCCACAGAGAGTTCTTCTGCACATGTGCAGGTCTTGTGGTGTCCAGGTGCTGAGGTGTGGGGTGAGGGCTGTTCCTGGGGGTACCTTTGAAGGTAACTGTTCTGGATTTTCTCCCTGCAGAGGATGTCACCCCCATCCCCTCCGACAGCACTCGCAGGAAGGGTGGTCGCCGTGGACGTCGTCTGTAACAGCGCAGCACCTTCTGTTATTAAAGCTCTCTTTAACCTCTATTTAGCTCTTGTGTTTTCTTCCTGGGGTGAGCTCAGAAGCCAAGGGGCTTCAGTTTAATTCCATCCACTGCTGGTTTGTGCTCTGAAGCTGGGCCTCTGGCTTGGAGGGGAACCAGGCTGGCTGATCCAAAGCCACAGGGTCTTGGGCTTTATTTAGCAAATGCTGCTTTCAAAATGAGTCATGACCTTTGCCTCTCCTGGAAAAGAAAGCTGGACTAGGAGTGAGCAACTACTTTTTTTTTACTGGGTTTTCTGCAAAATGTTGCTTAATGCATCACTTCCACTTTCTGTGAAAGAAGTCCTCTTTCTGCCTGGATGTCGGTTCCTAAGCCAGAATTTCCCTTGGCACAGCCAGAGTGTTTTGTTGTTTTATATGTGGCCATGGAAAACGTTAGAATAAACTTCCCTTACTGTCTTAAACATGCACCATTTGCCGTTCAGATCACTGTTTTCCTGTACTTAAAGTGTTGTTGAACTCTCTGTGGGGTTCATCTTTCTACAAGCAGAATGTTTCAGGACCACCAGCCCTTGTTCTTGTAGGTGACTTTAACCTACCAGACATCTGCTGGGAACTTAATACACAGATAAGAGACAGTCCAGAAAGGTTTTAGACTGTGTGGAGGACAACTATTTGTTGCAGCTGGTGAGTGGACCCACCGGAGGAGGGACTATGTTACACCTGTTGTTTACAAACAGAGGTGGCCTAGTGGGACATGTGGTTGGAGGCTGCTTGGGGCACAGTGATAATGAAATTACAGAATTCTTGATGTTTGGTGAAATCAGGAGGCACATCAATAGGACTTTTCCATTGGACTTCAGAGGGCAGACTTTGGCCTATTTAGGAGGCTTATTCAGAGAATTCCTTGGGAAGCAGCTCTTAAAAACAAAGGAATCCAGGAAAGGCGGGTATGCTTCAAAACAGATCTTGAGGGCACAGGAGCAGACTGTCTCTGTGGTGAAAGATGAGTCGAGGCAAACGTCCAGCCTGATGGGCGAGGAGGTTTCAAAGGAACTTAGGAATAAAAAGAGAATATATCATCTTTGGAAGGGGTGTCAGGCTCTCAAGAAGTATTTAAGAGGATTGCTAAGGCATGTAGGAAAAAAAATTAGGGAGGCCAAAGCTCAGTTCAAAATTAATTTGGCAACTTTTGTAAAGGGTAATAATTTATTGTTTTAACAAATATACTAATGGCAAAAGGAAGGGTAAGACCAACCTTTGTTCTCTACTGGATGTGGGAGGGAACTTAGTAACTTCAGATGAGGAGAAGTACTTAACTCCTTCTTTGCCTCAGTCTTTAGTGGGAAGATGGCTTGTCCTCAGGACAGCTGCCCTCCTGGGCTGGTAGGTGGTGTCTGGGAGCAGAGAGTTATCCAGGAGAAGGCAGTCAGAGAACTGAGATGCTTGGACTTGTATAAATCTATGGGCCCAGATGGGATGCACCCCAGGGTGATGAGATTGCAAAGCCACTCTCCATTATTTACCAACAGTCCTGGCTCACTGGTGAGGTTCCAGATGACTGGAAGCTGGCCAGTGTGACACCCATTCACAAAAAGGGTGGGAAGGCTCCCTGAAAGGTGGCTGTGCTCAGGTGGGGGGTGGTCTCTTTCTCCAGACAGCAACTGACAGAATGAGAGGACAAGGTCTTAAGCTGCATCAAGGGAAATAAAAGTTGGATATTAGGAAAAAGTGTTTTACAGAAAGAGTGATAAAGTACTGGAATAATCTGCCTGGGGAGGTAGTGGAATCACCATCCCTGCATATGTTCAAAGAAAGACTGGATGTGGCACTCAGTGCCATGGTTTAGTTGAGGTGTTGGGGCATGAGTTGGACTCGATGATCTTAAAGGTCTCTTCCAACCTGGTGATTCTGTGATTTGTGTGTTCTGTGTGAGTTACTCTGTCCCAGGGGACATCACTGTGACTGATTCGTGGCACACATCTGAGGAGAGCTGTACAGCAAAAATCCAACACAGGACCTTTGCTGTGGCAAAAATTTGGCAGACTCTGCTCATCTCTTGGTGCAGGGGAAGATGTTTCTACTCACTCCCTCTGCTGCCCACCCTGGTCCAGGCTGGTTCAGCCCTGCTGGTTTATAGAGCAGATGTAGAAAGATGAAAGTGTCTGTTCTTTGGGAAGGTGGATTTACTCTATTAACCTTTAATCCTTGGAAGCTGGAGCCATGCAGGTGCACACAGGGCTGGCTGAGTTGAGTCACTGCACACCCAGCCTGTGCCACATGCTGCCCTGGCAGTGCTGTGCCATGGGCAGGCTGCTGCCTGGGCTTGCTGCACAATTAAAAGCAAAAATTGCTTTGATTTCTCAGCCAGCCTGACGTCTTTGAAGCAGCTTCCTGTGTTGATGCATAACCCCAAAGAGGAAATGATGAATGAGGAAGAGAAACCAAAGCCCCAGCACAGGGCAGCCTCCTGGCTCATGTCCTGGGGCTTTCTGGAGGGAAAGGCCCTCCTCTCAGAGTGGCATGGATGGGTCTCCTGGCTCTTGACAGTCCCTGGCCTGACGCAACTGGCTTGTCTTGGTTGATTCAGTGAGGAACTGAATCACCTGCAGTCCCCTGCAGCTGTAGCTGGGTGATGGCTTCTGAGCTGTGTGGGTGGGAGACACTGTGCCTGCCCACCCTTGCTTGCCCACCCTGTGTCACCCTGACAGGGATGCTCATCCTGTGGAGGGCATGAGGCTCTCTGGGGGCTGTGCTCCATCCCCAGACACAGTCAGTGGTCACTGGTGAGCCCTATGGCTCAGCCTTTCCCTCAGGTTTGCCCAGGGCTGATCCTGTGCTGTTGAGGGTGTCACCTCAGGATGAGTGGGAAATGTGGGTCTTCCTCAAACCTTTGTGCAGGGGCTGGGGACTGAGAGGTGTGAGACAAGGCCCAGCCGGTGGTGAATGGGTGCCTGTGAATGCCTGCTGGGTTATTCCACCTCACTGCCTGAAATAATTGCTCTGCTGGCCTGGTCCTCATTAGAGTCATGAAATCACTCCTCGCTCCAAATGGCTTTTTTCCCCCAAAAAAGACTTGTGAATTTTTTGATGGGCAGCACCAAATAGAAAGCCATAGGGTAACGGCGTGGCGACAATTCATTGCCAGCCTCAGGCGATGGGAGAGTGAGGAGGATGGAAGACAGGATGGAAGCTGCTCTCTGAAAGAGTCTTGTCTTCCCTGGAAAATCAATTCACAGACTGAGAACACACTGGGTGTCACAGCCCTGGGCTGAAAGTTGTGTGTGAAGCACTGAAGAGCTGACTGTCTGTGTGTGGAGCAGGGGCTGACAGTCCTCCTCCAGGCTGGGGCTCGAGGGGCTCAGCCTGCCTGGGAAGGGGGCTGTTCCCCACCCCCAGGCTATCACCCACGTTTGTGGTTTGCAGAGCCAGCCCAGCTCCATGGAATCGCTGAGGTTTTGTTTGTGAAGTTCCTCATCAGACTTTCTCTGGTTCCCCTTATGGCTGAGGCTAGTCACAGAATGTACCAGGAGCATGGCCTCGAGGCAGGGATTGTGCCCCCAAAATGAGGAGCTGAGTGGGGGCTGGGTCTGTGAGGAAAACTTGTGGGTCCCCCAAAAGTCCCACTGCCCATAAAGGGAGAGACAAAAAATGTATGGAACACTTTTGTGTTCTTTCCTTTCCCCCCACCTTTTTTCTTCCTTTTTTTTTTTTTTTTTTTTTTTTTTTTTTTTTTTTTTTACTTCTCTTTCTTCTCTTTTCTCTCAATTTCCTCTCCTTTTTATTTTCTTTTCAAATCCCTCTGAGGGTTTATTTTCTTTGCAAACCCTTCTGATGGTTTGATGGTTTCTAAATACGGCTTTGTTACAGGCCTGGGGTCAGTGTTGTGTGAACCCCTGGGTGCCCAGGCCTTTCTCTGATGGGTTGTGGGGTTGGGACCAGGCTCGGGGCACCAAAACCATTCCCCTGTGTGGGGCTGCAGTTTCCTACCTGGAAACTGCACATTTCCAACTTCCACGTTTCCTCCAAAAACAGCACCTGCCAGGAGACCCTGCCCGACTTCCTGTAGGTGCTCTGAAATGATCCCTTTGTCTGCTCTCCCAGGGCTGTCCTGCCAGCTGGGAGGCTCAGGACTGAATCAGGAAAAAAAATGGAGTCGCTGAAACAACATGTCTCTGCTCGCCCCAGTGAGTTTGCCAGGTAACCAGTGGTGCCTCTTGGGTGGGGTTAGGTAATACTTTTAATTCCACATTCAGTTTCACTTTTGGCTGAACTCTGGCCATGGTCAAGGTGAGTCCTGACGCTGGAGCCATCTTGGTGTGGGCTCAGTGTGACCCTAGGCCCAGCATGGGCATTGGGCTGTTACCCCTGGGCTGCTCTGGGACATTGTGTAAAACCACCAAAAAACAGCATTATGGGGTGGGTGGATGGCTGCCCCTGCCCATGTAGCACTTGCAGGGCTGTGGGGAGGCTGGAGACCCTCACTGCCCCATTCCCACTGGTGCTTTGGGGTCACTCACCTTAGGGGGCTGTTCCTCCTCTCTTGGCTTTGGGGGTTCAGCCCCTGGAAGCTGCTGCAGGCAAAACAAAGAGGGTAGTGCCAGAAGGGAGGAGGGCTTGAAAGCCCTTGATCCTTTAGCCATCACCCCCTCAAGCTGAGAAGTGCTGGCCAAGAACCCCTACACAGGGAGGGTCCAAAGAGACCCTCAAGGAGGGGCTTGAGCCCAAGTGCAGCTTTTCCCCAGCAGCAGGGGAGGAGGCCAGGGAGGAGGGGGCCAGGGGGGAGGAGGCCAGGGGGGAGGGCTGTATCCCACCACTGTGCCCCCATGGATGGGCCTGCTCAGCTTTGGGTGCGGAGGGTTCTCCCCATGGTGTCCCAGCTCTGCACCCCATTTCCTGCCTCACAGGTCTCCTCTCACCTCCCCCATCCCACTGCCACCTCCCTTTCCTCACCTCCTGTCCCCCCAGGAGCCTCTGGGCCCAAGGCACCGGTGTCACCAGGCTGGGCACTGTGACCTGCCCGTGTCGTGGGGTGGGCAGCGAAGGCCCATTGAGGTGCCCTGGAGTTCACAACTCTGTCCAGCATCATTTCTGAACTGGAGACCTCTGCAGCAGAGGTCTGCCTGACAACAAGTGATGCAAGTGCCAGCAGCCAATAAGACTTTTTTTTTTGCTCCCCCCCCTGGGTGTCGGGGCAGGGTGGGGACCCGAGGGTATTTCCAGAAGCCTCGCTAGGAGTGTTTATTGCCTTCCAGGAGCCCAGAGGAGTCCAGAGGAGCCCAGAGGAGCCATGGCTGAGGAGCAGCGGGACCTCATCTCTGACCGCAGCAGCGGTGTGCTCAGTGTTGGGGACACCCAGAGGTGCCACTGCTGGGGACACGGGGATGGGGCGCACGGGGAGGGCGAAATGGGCACTGTGAGGACGTGGAGCAGGGGGGTATTGCGTGGTTGTGGGATGAAAGGGGATAAAAGTTGAGTCAAGGGGGCACGGAGTGACTATGGGGTGGAAGAGGGGGCGCAGGCTGTGGGAATGGGGCACTGTGGAGCTAAGAGGGCGGTGGAAGGGGCCAGAACATGTCGGTGAGGCAAGGCAGGGGCACGGGGTGGCAGTGGGATAGAGGGGAATTGGGTGGCTATGGGATGGGAGGCATGGGGTGGCGGTGGGAGGGGACCATGGGGCGGCTGTGGGATGGGGGCAGTTGGGTGGCTATGGGATTGGGAGGGCACGGGGTGGCAGCGGGATGAAAAGGGGTCACTGAAAGGGGATGAAAAGGGCATCTCTGGGCCGCCGGGGACAAGGCATGGCGATGGAGTGGCCAGGCTCACAGGGTAGAGCAGAGAGCCATGGCTTGAAGCCTCGGGGGAAGCAGAAGCAGCTTTGTGGGAAGGAGGCGGTGGGACAGGCAGGCTGATGAGGCGGCCATGGGGCAAGAGCGGACCCTTGACCCAGGTGTCTCTGTGGGGCTGCTCCCCCGTGTCCCAACTCGTCCCCATGTCCCAACCCTGCGGGGGGGACGCTCCCCGCCAAAACTTTTAACCAATCGGAAATCCTGGCGCGATGACGTCACCAGTCACCAGGCAGACGCCCGCGCCGCGCGTCCCGCTCGGGACTTGTCCCTTGGCCGGGCTGGGCCCGCTCCTCCCCGGGCACCGCCGCACCTCGGCAGGGCCACTTCCGCCCAGCGCGGCAGCATCTGGCACTACATTTTAAAAAATTAAGTGCAGTCCAACATCCCCTGAGTCGTGTCCTCTGCCCCATGGACCAGCGAGATTCCAAGCGGCTTCATCATCCCTCAAAAGGCGATGCCCAGAGTGATGCCCTTTCCCAAAATCCCTTCGCCCAGTCCCCACCCACGTGCCCTTCGGTCCCCCTCCCGTGTCCCCACTTTCCCCCGCCCCCACAGTTCGGTTTCGGTTCCTGGTGTGGGGGCGTGAGGCTTCTGCTGAGCTCCTGCTGAGGTTTCACTTCTCTCTTCGATGGGGGAATTTGCATTTGTCTGGCTGCAAAGCCCAGGGATAGAAGTGTCTGGGACTGGGTGACACCAGGATGTTGCCTCCTGCTGCCGGTGGTTGGCTGAGCTCCCTGTCCGTGTCCCGCAGGTCTGGGCTGAGGCGCAAAGCCGCCTTCTCCACGCTCTCCATCCTGGTGGCGCTGCTCATCGCCGGCCAGGCTGTCACCGTCTACTTCGTGTACCAGCAGAGCGGGCAGATCAGCAAACTCACCAAGACCTCCCAGAACCTGCAGCTGGAGGCTCTGACGAGGAAGCTGCCTGCCAGTCAGTAGCCCCATGGGCACCAGAGTGGTGGGAGGTGGAGGGGGAGAAGGGATGAATCCCTCCTGGACCACCCAACTCAGTTGGCGCCCCTCACAGTTCTCCTTCCTCGGCAGATGCCAAGCCCGTGAGTAAGATGAGGATGGCCAAGGCAAACCCGCCTATGATGATGAGGGTCCTGCATCCTGCACCCTTTGAAGACTTTTCGGTAAGAGAGATCCACCACTGCTTGGCACTGCCTGCTGCCCTCAGGCCTTGCTGCCAGGCTCACACTGCCCCTTTGCCTTTTCTCTTGAGGTGAATCCCCCTGCTAGCAATAAAACCGAGGACCAAGTGAAGCACCTGCTGCTGGTAAGGTCCCTTTCTCCATCCCCACCCCATAGCTGACTCCTGCACTGGTCTGGGGTCTCTTGGGATGCTCAGAGCTGGTGGGAGCTCCTGACCTCCTGCAGCAGGTCTGGCTGATACCAGCAGAGCTCCAACCCCACCCCTCACCTCATTTTTCTTTGCCCTCACTGTGGTGGTTGCTCTGCAGCAAGGAGACCCCAGCAAGATGTTCCCGGAGCTGAAGGACAGCCTGATGGACAACCTGAAGAAGCTGAGGAGCACCATGGATCATGTGGACTGGAAGGTCAGTGCTTGTCCCTGTCGTCCTGTCCCACTTATCTTCTGTCCAGGAGTGCTTTGGGGAGGGACTGGGGTATCCCCACCAGGATAAACAAAGTCTGGCTTTAGCCAGACTTGGCATGCTCCCACCCCAAGGAAGGGGATGGTGTTCATCACCTTCCCTGTCCAAGCCAGAGTTCATGACATGGGTCCCCTGGGGTGAAGTCCCCCCATGCCCATTAACATGCTGGACCCTCTCATTGCAGGCCTTTGAGTCCTGGATGCACAAGTGGCTGCTGTTTGAGATGGCCAAGAACACCCAGTCAGAGGACCACAAGGCAATCCCAGCAGAGAAAGGTATTGGGGGTGGGACTGCTGAGCTGAGGAGGGTCAGGGAGGTGCTGGCATGGGGCATCTCACAGGGAACCAAGACCATTTTCCATCACAGAGCATCTCTGCCCAGTGCCTGTAGGGCATTTGGGGTGAACAAAAGGCTGAACAGCTGCAGCCCCACCCCAAATCCATCCCTGGTTAGCCCAATAGTTTCAGAAAGGTCATTGAGCAGGGGGCTGTTCACCTTTAACTGTTTCTGGATAGAATCTCACGATGAGAGGAAGGGGCTGGGGGCTGATGGAGTGTCCCCTTTCTATTGCCCTAGTGCTAACTAAGTGCCAAGCAGAGGCCACTCTGGGGAGTGATCAGCTGGGCAGCTACCGCCCACAGTGCGATGAGAACGGCGACTACAGGCCCAAGCAGTGCCGTTTCTCCACTGGCTTCTGCTGGTGCTCCTACAAAAACGGCACCAAGATTGAGGGCACTGACACTCGGGGAAAGCTGGACTGCCCCGGTAGGTTGCCAGGGAGGGGATGGAGAGGAAGGAGTGGTGTGTGAGGTGAGGGGAGGTGAGGATCTAGGCTGCAGGGAACACCCCATACCCATCCAGTGCCAGTATGTTAAGGCTGGAGAGGACCCCAAAACCCACAGCCCCCCACAGGTAGCTGGAGCTGAGGTGTGCAGTCAGGGTTTTCCATGAGCTACCCCCTGCCCACCCCGCTGAGCAGTGGGTGCTGGCTCTTGCCTGCTGCCCTCAGAGGGATGGGGGTGGCTGACAGGGCAGCCTTGGGGGTCCAGCACCCACATCCTGCCCTTCCTCTGCAGGCACTGCTGCTCCCAGCGCTGCCCCTTCCACCGCAGATCCAGAGGAGATGATCTACTCTGGGGTGGAAATGCGTTAAGCTGAGCGCAGCCAAAGGTGAATGTCCAAGTGTCCCCAGAGTTTTGGGGAGGTTGCGAGCAAAAGGAGTTTTGGGAAGTCCTTGAGCTGTTTTACTGACTACCTCCTCTTGTTCCCCCACAGGAGAGTAGAAGAGGATGCCAGCAGTTGCCTTCAGCACCCCTACCCCTTCAGCTCATGCCTTATTTCTTTTCTGCTCATATATTGCTTTCCCAAGGCAGTTAACAGTAGGCATCCCTTGGCACCTTTCCCCTACTGCAGAACATCAGCCAGGGCTGAGCTGCCACCACCATCAGACAAAGTCTCCTCAGAGGGTGGGTAGAGTAGGCTGGAAAATTATTTCAACCATGTCGATCCATAAATCCTGTTCTCTTTGGCTCAACCTCCAACAGCAGCCAGGCAGCAGTGCAGCTCACTCCTGCTGAAGAACTTAAGCTTCCTTACATCAACGAACATTTAAAGCAGCAAAATAACCCCCATCAGCTTCTTAACTGATCCCTGTAGGCTGGAGCCCTGTTAGATTACTGGAGTAATGGGTTTTTATTGTGGAGTGTTCAGATTTGTACATAGAGATTCGCCTACAGCTTCAGCAGCGGGTAACCATGGGTAGAGGGGCTTCTAATTTTCCTGAATATATCTGATGGTTCCTTTATAAATGATCTCACAAGCTAATAATCTCAAATAAACTTTTGAATAAGAAAGCCTTGTAAGCAACTCCAGCAGGGCTCTGTGTGCTGTTTGCAGCTGTCCAATATTATAAATAAATGAAACTTAACAAAAAAAAGAGATAAAGAAAAATCTCTGCAGGCACTTGGATAGCTGTGTCTCCACCCAGGACTGGCTGTGTTCCTTGTCCCATTCCTGGCCCATCCCTTGTTCAATTTCACTTGTACCCTGGGGTCCCCTATCCCAGACAGGCAGACACTGGGCTCTCCTCTCCCACCCACAACATCCTCTAGAGCCAGCCAGCCTCGGCCTCCCCTGAAAGCAGCTGAAGTTATATCTATTTGTTGGTTTTTATTTTGTATTTCATAAAAAAACAACACAAAAACCGACTATGCCTTGGCTGAGAACAGCTGCTGGACATAACAGTTCAGTGCAACTCCAGGGACATGATAATCACCACTGTCAGTGTTAGAATAAAAAGGAAACCCGAGAGCTTTCTTTGTAGTAGCAAAAAGACTGACACCACAAGTCACAGGAGGAGGGGAAAAAGGTAAAAGTTTTTCTCAAAAATATAGCTCTGTGGTAAGAGAAAGGGATGGCTGGATATCAACAAAAGGAAAAGCAGTTTTTGCTCTGCTCTGGTCAAACTGCCTCCTCCAGTTCCATTCCATCTGGAGGGACTATAAACATATCTCTGGGCCCCAGCAGGGCAGGAGGAGGCAGAAAGTTACACAGCTCTGCTCTAAAACTCACAGTTAAAAGAAGTTATAAATTATTTTTTAAAAACAAGTTGGAATTCTCCAGGTGAGCTTCCTTTTCCTCTCTTCTCTTTGATCTTCACCCATAAATCTTTAATCACAGGAATGCGGTACCTTTGGGGAGAGGAGTTAAAAGTTAGGGATGGGGAGGAGGAGAACAGCCTTACAGGTGAGCAGAGCATGGGCAGAGGCATCTGGTCCACTTCCAGGTGGCTAAATCATCACCATCTAATCACCATCACTTTTCCAAGCTCCCTGTGATCCCAGGGACAGACAGACACTGCCAGAGGCCGCTCATCTCTGCTGGTGACAGAGGTCAACAACACCCAGGCTGGACATCTGGTTCTCAGCAGCTAAAGAGTTGAGGTCAGACACATCCAGAGAAACCAGCACACGGCTGCATGACATTCCTCACACTGCTCCACTCCCTGGCCCTCTGATCCCAGGCCAGGCTGGCTTAGTGAGCTCTCAGAGGGCACATTGTCTTCCCAAAACTGGCCCAAGAGTTCTGAATGTGGCCAAGGTTACGCCGCTCAGGGTACCAATGGCCAGTCCCCACAGGCCATGTACCTTCTCACAGTCCTTCAGGTTCAGCTCCTTTCTTCTTCTAAAATGGAAAGGGGAAAAAATACATCAGTATCATTTGCACCACAGACATGAAGGAACCAGTAAAGCCACAGAGGCTTACTGGATATGCCCCTGTAGAGGTGGCAGCCACCACAAGAAACATCCTGTAGTCTCCCTCTGTCACCCCTTCAAGCCCTTGGGATGGGATGCAGAAGCCTGCCAAGCCCTCAGGAACTGCAGCTTCTGCTGAGAATGAGATGAACAGACAGCTGGAGCAGCACTCACTCCTTAGACAGGACAAAGTCCTTTGCCACCGAAAGGGTCCCTGGGTCTGACCATTCCAGGGAAAGGAATCTCCTAGGGCAGCAATACAGGAACAAGCCCTTCAAGCCACTCTAATCCCAGCCAAAGGTCAGGGTGTCTTAAGACTGGCCACAGTGAACTGTAGGCTTCCCTGCACTGCTAGCAAGGCCAGGATATGGCTCTGTTCCTTCTCCAGGCTGGCACTTATCCTGCTGGGATGAGCATCACAGCTCAGGGTGTGGTACATACCTTCTTCTTCTTCTTGTGAACCTCAGCAGAGCCATCTGCTACAGATGCCTCTTCCAAAGATGCCTTTTTGCTCTTCTTCTTTTCTTTTTCAGTCTTTTTCTTTTCTTTTTCAGGCTTCTTTTCTAGGAGTGGGAAAGAAAAGCCAACTAAGAGAGGGACTCTGGTATTGTCAGCCTCTGAGAGGGAGCAGAGACTGGTACGAGCATCTTCAGTAAGTTTTTGATCACATCCAAACCTGAGCAAGATTTCCAGAGCAGGAACTGGGTGAAGGCAGAGCTCTGCCCACAGGCAGCAACACCCAGGGATGTTTCCATAATACCCCTGAGCCAGAGCAGCTTGATCCCACTATTTGCGCATACATATGAGTGGAATTACATAGAATTCCCCTCTTTCCACCTCCTGCTCCCCACCTGCTCCAAGGAACTGCTTCAGGGCTGGAGTAGATGGGCACATGCCAGAGATGAGCCCAAGGGAGCTGCTAACACAGGGTGGACGTGAAGTTCAGCTCAGCACAACTGCTCAACTCATCCCTGTTAAACAGGTCACACAGGGGCCAATAGACAAATCTGTCTCCTCCAAAAATAAGGGTTGCATTTCAGCAGAACAGGAACACCATCAGATATGGAACAGCCTATTCATGTTCCCTTCCCCTGCTTTTCTTTAAAGCCTACCAGATCCAGCACAAAACCAGCTCTGATTTGCAAATACAGGCTGCACTAAAAAAAAAAAAAAAAAAAAAAAAAAAAAAAGCCTTTGGATTAGGGCAGAGAGCAGGGCACTACAGAACAACAAGCTGTAGAAGAGTCAAAAGTGACAGGACATGAGGAAACAGCCTCAAGTAGAGCTAGGGGAAGTTTAGGTTGAATAGTAGGAAGAATTTCTACACTGAAAGGGTTGTAAAACACTGGAACAGGCTGTCCAGGGCAGCAGTGTCGTCACCAGCCTTGGAGACATTTAAAAGATATTCAGATATGGTATGTGGGGACATGGTTTGGGGATGGGCCTGGATTAACGGCTGATGATCTTAGAGACCTTTTTCAAGCCACATGACTATGATTCCATGAGGGAAGCAGCCAAGCAGGAAGCCAATGGGAAAGTGGGTGCTATTTGCAAGGCCCTGCACCAGAGGCTGAAAGTGCATCAGCTGCAAGTACCTATTGCAAACTAGGCCCAAGTGTAGGATGCTTACTTTTAGCTGATTTTTTCTTTTCCTTGCTGTCTGCCACCTTCTCCAGGCCACCATCTGCTTTCTTCTTTTTCTTTTTGGGTACTTCTTCATTAGCTTGCCCTTTCTGTTTCTTCTCCTTGGGCTGCCCCACAGCCCCATCCTCTCCTGGCAGCTTCCGTTTCTGAGGCGCTTTCTGCTTCTTGTTCTCTTTGTCTTTGCTCTTGGGTGTTTTCACAGCCTTGTCTGCTGTGGAGGATGGTTTCTTTTTCTCCTTTTCTTTTTTCTCCTTTTCTTTTTTCTCCTTTTTCTTTTTCTTCTTCACTTCCAACCCCTCTACTGTCTGCACTGCAGGGACACTGGCAGCAGTGGTGACTTCAGTTTCAGTCCCTGAGCTTGGCAGCTGTGATTGTGGGACGGAGGGCAGGGCATGTGATGATGCTGGGGTCACTTGCACCCCTGCTGCCCCAACATTGTTCTCTTTCATTGCCAGGGTTTTCTTCAATGAGGAAGCTTTGAGGCTGGCATGACCTGGCTCTGTTTTTCCTGTTACCTTCTCTTTGTTGGAGGCTTCTGTAGCTTCCTGCCCTGAAGGGGGGTTGTTTTCTGAAGAAACAGACAAAAGAGAGAAGACACTCAGGGAGAATTCATTACACAGACTAGTCACAGGAGGATGGAAATACGCACTTGAAGGGGAGCATCCAGTCCTCCCCCCAAAAAGCTAAACTTGTTGGCATCTGCAGCAGAGTCAGAGAAAGATGCCTCAGCCTGAAGTGGGTGACAACAGCTTTGGCTGTTTCACAAGATGGGTGAGCCCATCTCACCCATGTTTAGCAGCTCTTCCCCAGGACATCCCAGTAAGTTTGGGGACCCCCCAAGGTGGTGGGCGTTTCCACACTGCCACGTGTTATCATCAATGGCCAAGCCCAGGGCCTCTGGGCCCTCTTAAGCCCATATACAGATAGTTCTGACTTCCTCAACAGCTCTTTGCACAATTTCATGATGTGCCCAAGGGACCAATAGACCCATCTGAACTTCTAGAGCTGGCCAGAGTTCATCTGAAGGTGCCAGGGTTACACCAGAGCAGAAGCAGCTTCCAGCTCCAAGTTTTATAATTTGCCAAAACAGAGAAATGGTGGGACATTTTGTTTCTCCACATTTTGTTTCTTGCTTGCTTTCCCTCCTCTGTTCTCCATGCAGCAGAACCCACACAGCCCAAGGGGAGGCTTGAATACCAGCACTGTGTAGCAGATGTTCTTCAGACAGTGTTTGAACCTTCAACAGAAGCCAGCAATGCATTGTGCACTGGCTCCAGGGAGAGCCCTACCTGCACCTGTTAATTACTGTGGTTAAAGCACATCTTGGAAGAGGCAAAGGCACTGAGCCTTGGAGGCAGCCAGCACAAGCAGCCTGTTGAGGGAGGAGGCTGTGCTGTGGCCAGGGAAGCCAGCAGACGGCAGCAGCACTCCATGCTGTGGTTCCATGGTAGAGACACACTGGGAACAGGGCCCGTCCCAGTGACACCTTCCCCAGTGTCACCCTCCCATGCCAGCATGGCTCTGCTCCTGGGCCAAGCAAATTCCCAACCTTGCCAAAGGAGACCCACCTGCTTTGTGGTTTGTAGCCACCTGGTTGTCATCTGTGTCAGAGTCACTGCTGTCACTGATTGAGCTGTGGGCCGGAGCTGCTTTCACGGAGCCCTTGGCGAGGGAGTTTGCAGCACTCCCAGCTGCCTTTCCTGGCCCCACCTCACCTCCAGGCTGGGGGGGAACCGTCTTTGGTGCCTGGGGTGTTACTGGGGTCTTGGAGAGGACTGGGTAGCCTGCAAGAAGGGACTGAAACAGCACAGACACACTGAGGAGTCACAGCAGGGCAGCCTCCCACACACCAGACATGCAGCTCTGTCTCTGTTGCTATTGTCCTCATACTTAAGTGAAGGGCCCACCTTTGGCCACCTGTGTAGTCAGCTCTGAGAGCCCAGGGCTACCAGGAGAGGGGTCAGCACTGACAGATACCAGCTGAGCTGAGCTGACAGCCTGGAGAGCTGGCGGCCAGAGGTTCTCCTTTGTTCTCGCCCAGCAAGGCAGGCTGGGGGAGGCTCCTGGCCATCAGCGAGCGCCCACGCACACTTAATGCACTGCAGATGTGCTGCACACTCTGCACGTTACTTACAAAGGGAATTTAATGTCTTGGACACGGCTTAAGTTACAAACTAAAGTGGGGGAAAAAAAAATCCCTGCTGTTACTGGCACTGTGCACCACTTCTCCTGGTTTAACCCTTGCAAGGTACCACATCCTCCTGTCTCTTCTCCCAGGGAAGGCACCCATGAACCCAGGACCCAAGGCCTGGCTGCCTGGGGAAGCATTCCAGGTTCAAAAGATTCTCCCTCTCTGCCTCCACCAAAAGGTCTTGCACACACCACTGCACTGGGGAACCCCCACTTCTCTGCTGGCAAACCCACCCAGCACCCCATCTGTTATAACTGAGAATTTAGTTTCTCAGTCCTATTCAGGAGCTAACTGAAAGAACCAAGAGGATCCAGCCTGCTCAAGTACCATACCTGTGATGCTGCATCCTCCTCCTCCTCACTGGACTCCGAGGAAGAGCTGTGAGCTGGCTGGACCCCTCCTGGTGTCTGTAGGGAGACTGGAAGAGCAGAGTTCCTCCTGTTAAACCACTGCTGCCTGGGGCTGAGCTCACCTCCCCAGCACAGGCACTACCACCACAAGCCCCTCTGCCTCCAAAAAAAAGGAGTGCTCTGCCAGGCTGGAGAGGAGAAATCCCTCTCCAACCACTGCAAACCTGCAATGGGGTAACAAAAGGCTGTCCCCATCCCAGTAGCACTGAGAGCATCTTCTGGAGAGAACTGACCAGGTTTGGAAGGCTGTTTGGGTGCCTCCTCCTCATCGCTATCAGAGGAACTGCTGCTGTCTGAGGTGTCCTCTGCATGGGTGGGTGGCAGGGCCTGGCTCAGGTGGGTGTCCTGTCCTGGCTGCTGGACTGGCTTCCTCACCTTGGCAGTGGAACTTCCTGGGATGGCAGTGTTGGCAGGAGGAGCTTTTCCCACAGGAACCCTTTGCTTTTGCCTAGAAGCAGCGGGGACCTAAGGAGAGGGAGATGAAATAAATAGATCTGGAAGGGGGAATAACTAACTGCTCACATCCATGAACTATAAGCAGCAGCCCAGAGCAGATGGGCTTGGACCACCTTGGCCCTTCTTCAGCTGTACTCCTCCAGTTCGTGTCACAGTCAGCCCAAGAACTTCTCAGAGGACCCAGCTCACCCCAGCCCACAAGGGAAGCAGGCAGCTGAGGCCAAGCAGACAACTGCTATCACAAAAGGAAAGAAGCAGCCAGCCAGCTGGGAGCCAGGAGCAGCAAAGGTACGAGGGCTACCCCTCTGCTCTTCTGCCTCATCCCATGGTATGGTAATTGTGGTTAGTATAGAGCAGCCCCTCTCTCCTGGCTTCATGAACACATCCATCCCTCAGCTGGAGATGTGGCACCAGCTCCAGAGCCCACCAGACCTATCCTCTCCCTCTCCCCAGGAAAGCTCTCCACCTTAGTCCCCTCCATCATTACCTTTCCTGCCAGCATGTTGTGCTCTGAGGCATCACTGCTCAAGCTCTCAGACACTCTGCTCACTGCAGGGACAGCAGCAGCTTTTGTTCTCTTCCCTGAAGGCAGGGTGGCATTTGCTTTTGCAGCCGCCATGCTCGAAACTGCAGTTACTTGGACGTTCTGCTGGGACAGAATCTGAAAGAGATGAGAAAGAAAATCAGGACAGAGCAAACTTGGAGGGAAAAGGTGCAGAGCCATACACCAATTCAGCACTAACTCCTAAGCCTTTCCACCATTTTCAGCACAGCACCAATATTTTTTTGTTTTTTAATTCTCTCATTTACAGACCAGTTCTGCCTCCCATGAGCCTCTGAGCAAGGCCTCAGGCACAGCCAGGAGCAGAAATGAGGGCCAGTACCCCAAGAGTACCAAAAGCATTAGCTCAGTGCCCCAAAGGCACTTCTCCTGAGGGCAGGCAGGGGAAATGTGCTGTGCTTGCAGGCTGTGAATCAGTACCCACTGCGGCATCAGGAAGACTGCAGTGGACTTCTGGATGTCTTTTAAACTCTAAAATCACATACCAAGAGTTAATTGGCAACAGAGATAAACAAAGACACCAACCACAGGAAAAATCTGTCTCCAGGTCCACAAGCCAAAACAAGATTAGGGGTCAAATTAACAAAAGCAAGTTTGTTGCTTCACATTTGAAACCTCCCACCAACTTAACATAAGAGGGGTTAAAAATAGAAAGGCCAGGGGTATGGAAACCAGGCACTGCGGACAGGTCCATGACACAGATGCCAGCAGAAGAGAGGAAAGGAGCCATGAAGGAGCACTCAGCCTCCTGGTTTGTGTTACTGACAAGGCCATGAGAGCAGCTCCCCTCCTCCAGATCTCTGACAAGCTGTGCCTTTGTGGGCTGACATTTCCCTCACACATCATCTGGCCTTGGGAAAGGAAAAGGCCCCACTCTGCTGTGCAGAGCCGCCAGCCTGATGTGAGCTCTCAGCCCTCTCACACAAAGCTCAAGTTACAGCAACTGCATTATTTTATACAATCTCAGTAATATAAACATACTTTACTCAAGGACTGCTCAGGATGGCTTCCTGCCCATCAGCTGGAGGGAGAGAGCCTTTCCCCCGGCCACAGCCTCAGGCCAACACGGGGAAGGGTTTCCTGAGTGTTCATAATGTCCCCCTCCCAACAAAGGCATGTGTGGAGTAAGAAATGTGCTTGGCACCAAGCCCTGGGCTCAGAGCACCAGCCAGGCCACCAACATGTGGAAGAGTAGCCATGTTCCACAGTCAGTGGGGTTTTTAATGTGGTTTCTTGGGCTCAAACTGCAGCACAAGTGCAGACACCCCCAAGACAGCTTCACACCGAGGCAGCTCTGGCCCCAGGGAGCTCAGCCACAGCTTTGTGGAACTGGCATGGAGACACAAAGACACCCCAGTGAGAGAGCTGGGATCAGCTCCATGACACTGAGGGGTGCTCCCAACACAGACATGGGGTCACCTCCCTTCTCCAAGGCAGAGGCCTGGCTCCTCCAGCTGAAAGGCAGCAGGACTGCTGTGATACCCTCCAAGGCAGATCCTGCCATCCTCCCAAAGCTTGTGGAAAACCAAAGAACTTTGGAGGTCTGTGAGGAACCAGGCAATGGGTTGCCTTGGAGCCGCACAGGTCATGGAAAGACTTTTCCTGTAAGGATTTGGCTGCTTTTCCAGCCTAAATTCTTGGAGTAGAACAGAGGGGACAGAGTCCCAAGGAAGGTCTGGGCTTGTGTGCCTACTCATATTCTTGTCAAAGCACTCACACTCTCCACTGCTCTCACATACTGCAAGATTGCTGTGGCTGAGATGTGCACCCAGAGCTGGGGTCAGCCAGACCTACGGACACAGAGAAAACCTGATCCAGCCAACAGGAGCCTCCTCTGCACTGCTCATCACCTGCACAACTCCCACCTTCCAACTCCTGAGACCTCCTCAGCATGCAGCACTAAAAGCCTAAAGAGCCAGTGGGTCAGCAGCTCCTCACCTGGGAAGGGGGGACTATTTCATCCTCTGAATCTGACTCCTCACTGGAATCATCACTGCTGTCCACAGCTGGAGGGGCTGTGGCTGGTGCCGAAGCCAGTGTCTTTTTCACGTTTGTTGGTTGGGGCACAGAATTTGTTTGCACTGCAGGAAAAGTGTAAGAGATTGTCACTGTGAGAAAGAATTGCTCTTTGTGGCTGTCCAGAGCAGGAGCTGCTCCATGTGCAGGGGAGAGTAAGAAACCCATAAGGAGGCAGGTGAGGGATCCTGGCTACTACCAGGCAACTTACCAGCTTGTGGAGGCTGTCTCTGTGCTGCAGGAGACTCCTCTTCACTGTCAGACGAGTCACTGCTGCTGCTTTCTGAAACCTGGCTTTTCAAGGTGCTTACCACTGCTTTTTCAGGCTGCCCAGCTTTAGCAGCCTGGGTCAGGTTGGGAATAGGCTTGGGCTGGTCTGATAACCTCTTAACAAAAAAGAAACACAAGCCCAGAAATGCAGTATTAGTATCGGTGTTGTTTAGGAGTTTAAGTGCAGTTTCAGCTCAGGTTGGGTTTTGTTTTACCTTAACAGCTGTTACTAACATTCACAGCATCCTTGGTGTGTTATGAGTGGAAAGGGCTTCAGTCACTGCCTGGGCTGAACTGCTGTAGATACAGCCCTCTGAATTTAGCAATTTCCCTCTGACAGAAAGCCCAAGTATGTTTTACATAAGCACACAGGATAATAGTGCTCGTAAGCTTTTAACAGCAATTCCTTCTTGAGACAAAGACACTGGCTGAGGACAGGAGAAGCACTGCAACCCCAAGACTCCCACTCCAAGGAAGCCATCTAAGCACGACCTACCCACAGTTCAGGGAATCAGTAGGAGTTGGGAAACCTTGTGCCATAACACTTGCAAGATTCAGAGACAGCATTAGAGCAGCTACAGAGCTCACTGTAGACACAACGGTTGAGAACACAGGGCAGGCAGACAGTGTGACTCAGCTTGGAAGCCGATTTGTCAACAGGTCTAAGAATTTAGACATCTCCAGACAACAAAACACCTCTGACACTCACTTGGGCTGTGTCTTTCTGCAGCACCTGTCAACATTCAGATCTTCCAAGACAGACCACAAGCCACCTTCCCTGCCGTGTCAGCACTAGGAAGCCAGAGTCACCTGTGTCTCAGATACACAACTGCCAGGTGACTCTCTCTTCCTGGCCTCTCTGCAAGTGCTGCAGATTCCCCTCTGCACACTGAAGGTTAGTGGTGGCAGAGGAGAGGAAGCGCCTGTGGAATGATCTGGGAATTTCCTCCCCTGCAGATATTCCCCAGGCTGGCAGTGCTCTGCACACACTCATTTACTCCACTCATGGCTCATCTCCGGGCTGCTCTGCCAAGGAGTACACTGCGTTTGCCAGGGCAGGCAGGCCCTGTGCACCCTGCATGTGATGCCAGCCTGCTTTGGTCCTCCATGAGAGATTCCTGCCTGGCTGCACCATCCCTGCTATGCTGCTAATGCAGTGACAGCCCCACAGCCCAGAGCAGAGAGCACCAGCCTTTCGGAAAGACCAATCCTACTGAGCTTCCTGGCACAGCCCTGCCATGGGCTGCCACTGGGGCACTGTTTACCATCTCCAAGCCAAACACTAAACAGACAACAGCATCTGCATGTTTATCCCATTACAGAACAGCTCTCTGAACGAGCCAAGCACATTTTGACTCTGCTTAGAGAAACAGAAACCTCCACAAGTGCTTGGGGAGGGGGGACCACAAACCTCACTTCTCAGTTTTGTTTTGATACCAGTGAGTCACAATCTCCAGAACAGAGGCCAGCTTTGCAATGCTGAAGAGACACAAGTACTTGAAGCAGTCAGAAGAATTCACACACCCCGCTCTGAAGATGTGAACTCCTCTCTGCTGTTCTGAACACTGCTGTGTAAGGGAAGAACTTACCAAGATCAGAGTCCACTAAATTTTAAGCTCACTCTGTTTAAAGCCCTTCATAGCAACAGTCTGGCTTTTCTCCCTCTATGTGGATGCACGGCACAGGGCTGCTCCATTTCCTAACTTAGCAATGGAGTGGGAAAGAGCTGCCATGCAGGGGCATCATAACACAAGAAGAACATAACAGCATCCGCATAGAAACCACCATAAGGTTTACACAGCCTCAGTTCTTCCTGGGAGGCAGCCAAGGTCCATCCATTCACATCAGATAGATGACAGCCTCAGGTGGGATCTGGCCAACAGCACAGCCAAGTTACATTCAGAGAGCAGGTAACACAGGCAGAGAGCTCCTGACAGCTTGACAGTCAACAGGTACTGAAGTAACTCAGAGAGGAGGAAAATAACTCAAGAGGAAATAATTTTTCCTGCTCCCTCTCCAGCCCCCAAAGCAGGAGCTGCCTGTGGCTCAGTGAGTGTGATGACTCAGCTCCCGCACAACCCATCTGCCACTCGCTGGGTCCATTTGCATCCTGCAGCGCTGCATGACAAGAGGGGGAACAACACTGAGCCACGTGCTGGGCGCACGTTGTAAAATCACACTCCAGCACTGCCTGTGTGCCGCGGGAGCACTGCATGTACCAGAGCCCTGTACCAGCACCAGCATCTCGGCTGTGTCACAGCCCGGCCAAGGGGCAACTGCCACCTGCACAGGACAGGGAACAGGATTCAAGGAAGAAAAGAGACCCTATGTCTCTTGGGAGACTTGGCCTCTCCCCACGCAGCCTGCAGTCCAAGATTAAAAGTTGCTGGCACAACTTCTGTCAGCACAACCCACGCGGGTTTTCCTGGGATGCTCAAGGAAGACACGGGTTCCCAACACATGGATGCACGTGTACCTCAAACCCACTCCTTGTAAACAGAAGCCAAAGCCCGTCTATAGAGGGCTCAAGTGCCACCTTTGGCTCAAAACACTCAGGAAAGAAGCAGCAGAACAAAATTAGCAGTTCCAAAAGAAAAGCAGCCCACAGCATTTTTAAGGTCAGATTGTCCCCCATCACTGTCCTTTCCCCCCAAAACATGCAAACATCTTGTCAACTTCTTTGACTAAATATTCTCAAGTCTTCAGGGGTAAACATACCAATTAAGCAGTTCAATTTAGGCATGATGTTCATTTTAATTGTGCTAATCCACCCCCACAGGGAAAGATGAAGCAGCTTCCAACGCTCTGTATCTGTTTGGATCTTGCACAGAAGCCAGAGGAAGTTGCAGGATACAGTAAGTCAGTGGTTAGCATATGCCCAAGTACCAGATGGTAAGGGATGAGCTAAGAAGAGTTTGACTGAGAGGACAGGACTGTGGACACAGCTAAGCCCAATGGTTTATCTTCAGGCTTCACTCGTGCTCTCTGCCTGTAGGCTACTAACATGGGAAGGAACAGCCCGTATGGCAAAAATAGAGCTCCCTTGATGACAAGTTATTCTTTGCTGACTCTGGCTGTTGAGGGGTAAATGGCAGTTTGCGAGAGGGAAGATGCTGAAGCGGTTAAATCAGCAGGTAAAATTTGCTGCTGAAAGCTTCACAGAATCAACACTGGAGGACACAAACCTACCCCAGCACATAAACCCTGCTAAAATGGACAAATTTCAGTGGTTTTACAGTGGGACCTCATGGCACAGCTATCAAATAGCTGTTCCTGTCACCTAGAGCTGAATCCTCACATAAAATCAATCATGCAGGAAGAGAGCAGCACAGAGCCAACTGTGAGAGAAACGTCCCCCTCCACCCACCTTAGCAGACCAAGGCTATGAAGACAAAAATGCAGAGCCTCGTTGGCTCCTGCCTGTCAATAGTCAAAGGACGTGTTGACAAAGAGCCTCCCTGCAAGGACACGTGAGGCTCTACCCCCAGTTTCCCTTCCTCCCTTGCAGACAGTAAGGCTGCATCTCCCAAAGACTGTTTTCAGGGCACTTTCTGAAGGGCCCTGCAGCTCAGACTTGAGCCAGAAGGTCTCAGTACAATGTGCCTAGGAATAGTCTCAGGAAGAGATCTGCAACCCTTTGAATTTAGCAGCCTGAGTTGAGTGTGAGCTCCCAATCCTTCTCTTTTGGTTAGAGAACTCTGACCAAACCCCCAAAGCAGAGCCAAGACTGACCTACCTGTGATCCTACACACAAGGCCACTCCAGAGGGGCAGGGCACAAGTGAACAGCTGATATCAAACCATTTGCCTCCCACCTCCTCTGGTATAACTGTGTGAGAAGAGTGAGGCTGTACTTGCTTCCAAACAGAGAGCTCTTCCTCTCTGAGAGACTGAGAAACAAGATACTCCTGGTGTTTCAAGGTGACCAGTGGCAGCATTTAAGGGATAAACACTTTTCTTGCATATCCCATCCCTTGGCAGTGAATGCAGCACCTACCTTCTGGCTGATGGGCACAGGGAGATCCTCATCTTCACTGGCTGACGAGACAGTGCTCTCCACTGGCTTTATACTTTCAGCAGGCTTTGTGGGAGCAGCAGTCCTTCCCTGTGAGGTTTTAGCCTGCTTTGGCACTGTTGGTTTTGGTGCTGTCTTCCCTTGGGATAATGGAAGCATTTTTGCTGGAGCTGCTTGGACAGAGAGTGATGCTGCTGGTGTAGGTTTCACTGGGGATGGGACGGCCTGGGAGGATTTTGGAGGTGTCTTTGTCTGGACAAGATATGAACAGAGTGAAATAAGGCAAATCCCACAGCAGCATAATTCATTTGCTCAGACTGTAATCAAGGGAAGAAAATTCAGAGTCCCCTGGGGAAGGCAAACCCTGAAAGAAGATTAGTGACTGGCAGGACACAAGGAATTCTTTCATCTAGCTTTCCTCATCAGCCTGCTGCTACTACCAATCCCCTCCAGTGAGGTACAAGGCAGCACTTTGCACTCTCCACAGCAGGGAAGCTGAGTTGCACTACAGTTTGACAAATTAGACACTATTTATTGCAATTTATACCTGAGAAGCAAATTCCACCATGATAATTTGCCCCTTCAGGTGGGAAAAGAATCGCTGGGTTTTTTTTTTCATTTAAAATTACTGATGGATTTTTCTAAGAAAGGCACAATGGGTTGATTAAAGCTCAGAGCAAAGACATGGAGGTGCCTTTTAACACCTCACGCCTCCTTCCTCCCACCTCCAACATGACTTTGCTACACACTACTTGCATTTACAAAATTTTCTTTTTACTGCAGTTCCTAGCCCTGAGAGGCATGCAAGGAGAAAGAGGATCTCAGAGACACGCACTTGGGTTACTAATGGACGTTCTTCATCTTCACTGTCTGATGAGCTGCTCTCTGATGTGTCATCGGGCTGTGCAGCCCCAGGAACTGTGGTTGATGCAGGTTTGGCCTGGCTTGCTGCCAGTGCTGTTTGCTTCACTGCATTCTTAAGAGGCACTGGAGCAGCAGGTGCACTTTTCACAGGGACTGTGTTAGACTGCACTGTTTTCACAGCTGGCTTGACCTGCAAACAGGGGGAACAAAAGGGAATAGGAGAATCAGGCAACACCTTGGAAGAAAATGGTTGAAAGCTCTAACTGCATGGAATCTGTTTTAAAGCAAGCTACCTTGCTAATTTTTACCAGGACAGGCTTTTTCAGACCCATGAGCTGTGGAATATCTGAAGCAACTCACTTTCTCCATGGACTGCCTGACTATATCCATCAAATTGCATACTAATCACCTCCTACAGATCCAAGGATCTCCCTCAGCTTCAGGCACTAGTAGAAACTGGAATAGAAGGGTTGATGTCAGCAGGGTTTAGTGAGGCTCTCAGTCACATAGTATGTGCTCTGGTCTTGGGTTTGGGGATCTCACACACTCAAGGTAAGGGGTGCTGTCAGAATACAGCACTGTAGCATTTCCTCTCCTCTTCAAAAGAAGGGAAGTGATTTCCTAGGGACAAAGAATCCATGCTGGAGAGGTTACCTGGATGGCTGGAGTTGCCAACTCCTCCTCAGAGGATGTGTCCTCACTTGATTCCTCACTGCTGTTCTCAGCCCCAGCTGTCAGCTCTGAAACACAAGCAAGGAGATGTCACAGCTGCCGCTTGCTCTGAGCCCCCAGAGCATGATGCTAATGTGGCTTTTGAAGTCAGGGAAGCAAAACAAGCCACAGAGAGGGCTAAGGGGATTTGCAGGGAAGAGGACCTAGCCTTGCTGAAAACATCAATGGCGTGCTGGGAACAGCTTCTCCAGAAAATGCTGGCCCATAAACACCTCTCTTAAAGTGCAGGCAGAGATGGGAAATGCTCCATGGCCACCCTCTGACCCTATGGGGTGCTGTCCAGCCACACACAGCTCCCTGCAGCAGCACCCAGCCTGGCTGGGCCTCCTCTGGATAAGGGCCAAGGAGGATCATTTCCAGCACTCCAATGATCTATTTCCCACCCTCCTCCCACAACACACAGAGACACACTTCAAAGCATTTAAAGATTTCCCTGAAGTATCCAAACCCCAAAACGAATCACTTTGCAATTGGGAATAAAGAGAAAACACTGCAGTGCCTTTCCATAAAGCTGAAAGTATCAGCAGCATTAGTACTGCACCTCCTCCGGACATGCTACACTGTTAGCCCCCAGCCCTGGGTATGTGCTGGTTGCTGCCAGACATCTTAGCACAGGATCTGCTGCCTGAAATGGGAGCAAGCACGCTGGATTCATCCCACGGAGCTCTGGAGCTGGCTGCTTTGCAATGTTCTAGCAGCCTCCCCAAGGAACAAGCATCGCTTTGAGCTTTCCAGCAAGGGAGCTGAAAGGAACACACTAAAAGCACGCCTCAGATCCAATCTGCAGCAGAGCTGGAGCTCACACACATCTACACCACTCTGCAGGCTCCTTACCCGCTCTGGGGGCTGGGGCCTTCGGCGTCTCCTCTTCCTCCTCGCTCTCAGATGAGGAGCTGCTGCTGCTGCTGGAACTTTCCGGTGCTTTGGTCGTTACTGGTGCTTTACTTTGCCCGACTTTGGCCACAGCTGCTGCAGCATGTCCAGGCTTCCCAGGACTAGGCAGTTTCTGGGCCTTGGCTGGGAATGGAGTTACAGCCAGGGCATTGGGCTGCTGCTTGTTAGAGAGCACAGTTTTGCCAGCAGCAGAGAGCCCCACTGCTCTGCCTGCTGGAGCAGTGGGCTTGGGAGGAGAATGCAGGGAGTTGGCAGCTTTGCCAGCCACCACAGCTGCTGTCACCTATGGGAAATAAAGAAAATTAGAAGGCTACACACACATGAGGAGCTAAACTGGACAATGTACCTGCAACAGCAATGTGGCAGCAAGGTAAGCCATAGAGGTCTTCAAGGCAGCATTTGGGGGGCAGGTATCTAAGAGAAGGCTTATGGCAGCATAGGAGGGTCATTTAAACAAGATTTCCACCCCAGGACACAATTTTACACATGCTGAGAAGTCTGGGACAGTCCTGGCCTCAGAGTACCACCAAAGCCAAGAGCATTGCCTTACCGTCACTGCACCTCTCCCAGCTGGAGCCTCCTCTTCCGATGAGGACTCATCCTCCTCACTGCTGTCCACATTCACTACAGAGTTCGTGGCCAGAGAAAGGCTGGCTGCTGCTGCACAGGAGAGAGCCACAGAGCAGCTGTGTGAGTGTGTTTCTCACACCAACATAGACTCTGGTTTGCAGGAGGGCCCCAGCAGCAGGGCAGGGTCCCATCTCCACACCTGACCCAAGACCTTCATCACTGCTGCCCCTGTGACAGACAAGTGCTTTGCTCCTCCACCCCATCCCTCTCTCTGCCACCAAGACAGGGAATCTGTCAAGATCTGCAGTTTTCTAAAGGCTGGTCTATTGCAGATCAGACTGAGACAAAATGTGTCAGATACAAGTTTTTGTTAAGACTCCACAAGCCAACACCTCCCACATCAGCTGCACTGGAGATCAATCCCCACCTCAGAGAGGGCACTGGCTTTCCAGACCAACTAACAAGACCTTCCCTGACCCATATAACAGTCCTGCCTTTACTGGCCCAACACACTCCTGGGACCATCTAGAAGGTGCTCCACAGTGGGCAGCAAGAGGTTCCCAAAGCCTCATCCGAGCAACACCCATCCCTCCCCAATGAATCATAACAGGTTTTTTCTAGCTTCAGCAGACATCTGTGCTCCTCAGAAACTCCACATGAGAAGGGGGTGCTAAATTAGATGTCCTATTTTTCTACAAGCACAAACAAATAGCCACCACTTTACAAGCATTTTCTCCAGCCAACTAAGCTAGGCTGCTCCTACACACAAGTCTCCAGTCCTACTCTGTCAACTCCAGGGAGGTAAAAGGCTCCTACCATTTGCAGCTTTCGCCTTCTCTTTCTCATCCTCTTCTTTCTCAGAGCTCTCAGAGCTGCTCACGGGATCAGGAACTCTGATCTTTTCTGGGATGGCTGCCTCCTCATCACTCACGTTTCTTCTCTTGAAATTTGGTGGAGTTCTGAGGGAAGACAATGAGTGTCAAAATGGGCAAAAAATATCTTGAACGAATTAGAATATAATTATTCATTCACTCTGAGATCAAGCACCAACCTAAGAATAGGCAGTGTAATTTCTCTACAGAGGAATTCCTAAGGAGGTGGGAAATACTTCCCTAACCTGCAAGGGACATCTCCAGTCCTCAGCAAACTTCCAAGAGCAACATATTCCTGCAACACTCAGGACAAATACTGAATCTAAATGATATTTCTGTGCCCTTGGCAGACTCTTTCTGACTTTAGCAGAGAAATATAAACACAGACAGTCAGGCTGTTGCTCAATAGAAGGAAACATACAGAACAAATTCCATCTCCAGGAGGCAGCTACGGCCTCAGAGTAAGTGCAGCTTCAGGGTTAGGGCAGATATCCCCCAAATACCAGGTCCTGGTATCCCACAGGGCCAGGAGAAGCCAATCTAAAGGGCACAAAAAAACATTTGAACTTGTGCTCCCAAGTCGAAAGGGCAGGAAAGTCAGTTTTTGCAGAGAGGTTTAAGAAAGGAAGTGACTGGAGCTACAAAAGATGTGTTAGAAAAAGAGGAGGAAGAGGCCACATAAGTACCAAACACTTAAGCTGCTCAACTGGGTTAAAACATTAAGCTGGAGAAAGATTTCTCCAGGCTCTAGATCCTACCTGTATGAGAACAGATGATGTGGCTAAAGTTACCCATATTTCCATTTGAGAATTAAAGACAACACATTTGCCTTATTACAAGGGTAACACTGGTGTGATTCACACCTGCAATGCCTCTATGCCTGGGATACACAGTCATCAGAAGCAAATATCCTCAATTCTGGCCCAGTTTAGCTCATTTTATTTGTTCATCTGTTTTAAAAACAAGATTAGTTTAACAATTTGACAAGTAAAGTTTGTGCTTGGTCTCAAGAGTGTTCTGGCAGCACAGCAGTAACAGCGAGTTTTGTGCAAGCAGGGTAAGCCAAAGGCTTAGAAAGTCCTGTAACTACTCCAATAATCCTTTTAATAAAGCAACAGGGCAGCTCTGATCCTGCAACATCATCCAGATCCAGTGGCAGCTGACAGCACAACACAGACCAATGTGAGAATTTGCTGTGAGCGACCAGGAGCTCAGGGATACCCTGTGAGGGGAAGACACGGTGTCTGCTAGCCCTGTCTCTGTGGCATTCCAGAACATCTCAGGGCTCAGGCTGCTCTTAGGGCTGAGCTGGTCCAGCTTTCCCCAGCTCCCAGGCATTTTTCCACGCCCCCCCTCTGCATCATCCAAGAGTAAATGCAGCTCTGGAGGGAGGCCACCCCTGGAATTGTGTCCTAGAGTGACTATGTGATGCTTGTATCCCCAGTTGTCTGTTCTTTGTGTGCTGTATATTGAGTTCTGTGCCTTTAAGACTGGTTTTGAGAGCAAAACAGGGAAAAAAGAAGCACAGTTTGTTTTGAGAAAACAGCGTTCACTCTCTCCTGCAGGTGTTCATCTGAGGCACAGACAACAGCAGGACAGAAATCTTTTTTGCTTATAGTTAGTTTAGCAAGCTGAGGCAAAGAAGCTTCCTGGAGTGTTTTATTTTTCTTGGGACTGTTTAAACCTGCTCTGGACTGAAAGACCCAGAGGAGCACTGGGGAGCTCACACCTGCAGCCCACCAGCGCCTGGACCCTCCAGAGGGACTGATCAGTGACTGAGAGAGCCGAGCTACACCTACGGCAGGGACTTTCTCAGTTTGCCATCTCACTTTGGAATGAAAGGTTTTGTTGTTTCATGTTATGCATTCTTTAAGCTTGTGGGCACTTTGTTTCTTAAATAAATAGTTTTTCCTACATTTCTCCAAGGAAGGTCTTTTCCCAGATCAGCTGGGGGGAGGGGCTGTTTAGGTTTGCTCCCCAGAGGGACCCTATCCAGGGGTTTTCTCCCAAATTTGCCCTAAACCAGGACAAACTGCAAGTCGCAGCTTCAGACTCGGTCTGGAAGAGTTTCTGGAAAACAGCACCAAGGATGGCCTTGGTGAGAAGGGCAAGAGCCACAGGGTAGATCAAGGAAGAACATTTTTGGGCCAAAAGCCTATGAAGCAACAGGATGTGATAACTCACTCACAGGAGCAGACCAGGATAAAGACAACTACTGGCCAACACATCCCTCATTTTGACTGCCAACCAGGCAGAACTCAGACAGACCAGGAATAAGAGATGTCTTTGTGGGGCAGGACCAGAACAGAAGGGTGATGATGAAGGAACTAAAGGAATTAAACCTGAAGGAATTAAACCTGATGCAAATGCCCTGGTGCCCCTCAAGTTTAAAAGCAACAGTGTCTGGGAGGGTTTGCTGCAGCAGGCAGGAAGACCAGCACGTGGGAAGGTCACCATCAGCACCCACGAGAGCAACAAGCTGTGAGAGGGAGGAACTAAAAACCCATTTCTATACTGCTGTATCTTCATCTAGATCCAGCCTTTCTCCTGCTCAGGTATGGAGGACAAGAGCAAGGCAAGGGGCATAAAGCAGAAAACATCTTTGAAAAAACACTTCCCAAGGCTGCTGGCATGGCCATGCTAAGGAGATCCTCACTCCAGTGCTCCCAACTCCACAGATTCCCAGAAAACCCAGCACTGAGGCTGCCACAGGCCTCTGCAGGGCTGCACTCCAACATCATACCAAAGCAAGCACAGGGTGGGTGCAAATATCACAGATGGGAAGGCCCCTCCTGCAGACCTTCAAAAGGGGGACGATGCAGAAGGCATTTGGAACACGTAAGGACTTGAAAGGACAGGCTGAAACCAAGAGATTTCCTCTGAGTCAGATCATCTGTGATCTATGCCAAAGTTTAAGTCCCTGCAAGAGCTTTGGCATTTCAGCATCTGCTCAGCTCCTCTGTTCTCACAGGTCAATAATCCCGCAAAGCACGTGGCTTTAAAAAGAAAGTGAAACAGAACTGGGGAACAGATTTCTTACAGTAAAGCATGACTCTGAGCTCCTCAACACTCCAGCATCAAACAGCACAAACAGCATCAGCTGCTCAAAACTAAAGTAACAACTTATCTCCAAGCTCAGGAAATTTTAAACCAGCATAATCCTGAACATCTGAAATGAATTGCTCTGAAACCAGAGGTTAGGAGAAAACTCTGCTGAGCACAGTTATAATCGGAAATCCTCTGACAACATGGAATTCCAGCAAATAAAAATCACACATGCCATGCAGCCTAGACATCAGCACAGTTTGGAATTTATTTAATTTATTTCACTCCCTCCTTTGACTTACTTTTCCCAGTGAGTAAAGATGTCCTCAAGAGAGGTCGAGAAGGAAGGGAGCAATTTCTGTGAAAACAGAGCAAAGCCCAGTCAGACACTGGCCCCGTTTTGGGATGGAACCACCAGACAGAAGCAACGACCGGAGGGACCCATCCAAGCCTCCCCAGGAAAACGGGACCGTGTCTCCCTGCACACACCTCCCGGTGAATCCCTCCCACTCCCCGCCCCGCTTCACCCGGGGCCGCGTGTTCTCCTGGAGACTTCTCCCAGAGCAGCACGTGTTCGGAAAGCAGCAGCCCCCGGTACGGGAGGCTCTAGCGGGCGGGCTGCCAGCCTTCTCCCCGGCCGGGTCGGGACGGCCCGCGGGTGCCGGGACACCACGTGGGTCCAGCACGGACCTGCGGCCCGGCGTGGAGCCACGGGCCCGCGTGTTCCCGGCACCCACATGGCGCTCCCGGTGCTCGGTGAGGACGAGAAGCGGGACCGGGCCCTGCAGCCCCACCGAGGCCCGTATTCCGGGACCGCGCCACCTCCCCCCCCGCCGCGCCTCTACTGCCTCCCTCATGGCCTGGACTCGGCCTCCCGTTACCTGCCCGCTCTGCGCCTGCAGCTCCCGGGCGGCCCGCGCGAAGCCGCCGCGGAGCAGGTGCTGGTGGATGAGGGCGAGCAGCTCCCGCCCGCCGCCGCCGTCGGCGGCCATGGCGCGGCTCGCGTGCCGCGCGGAGAGACGGCACTTCCGCTTCCGCCCCGCGGCCACATGGGAAATGTAGTGCCGGGGGTGGCCGGGAGCCACCACGTGAGGGGACGCGGCGAGCAGAGGTTTGTCACCCCACGGGTTTGTCACCCCATGGGGGCCTCTCGTGCCGCACCGGGGGGAAAGGGGAGAAAGAAAGAGGGGATCGCACTATGAGGTCTCCCATGCCGCCCCGGTGGGAGATGGGGAGGACGGAAGGGCAGAGGCGGGGTTCACCCCATGAGGTTCTCTCGCTCCCCCTCGGCCGGGGATGGGGGACAGAGAACAGCGGGGGTCACTTCACGGAGGTCCCGCTTGTGGCTCTGGCACGGGATGGGCGAGCAGGGAAAGGGCGGTCACCCCACCGCGGCTCCTTTAACTACCCTGGCGAGAGGTGGAGGAGAAGGGGAGCAGAGGGGTCCCCCCATGGCCGGAGCCGGGCCCTCACAGCCCCTGGGCCGGGGGTGGGGGCGGACAGAGCGGCGGCCGGGAAGGAGCCGCCCACCAGCGGGGGTGGCACAGCGGGGGCTGCTTCAGCAGCGCTGTATGTAATTATATTTCAGAACCATCTCCTGTAAGATTCATCCACAGTGCTCTGAAGCCGAATCCTCAGAGCTGATTTAGTGCTGAGTGGACTCTGAGCTGCTTGGAAGGGCCACTCTGGCGTTTTTGGGGCTTAAATAAGCAAAGGGCCAGAGGAAAGAAGCTGCTCCTGATGCAGAGCAGCTGTTGGAGAGGGGCCTGTGATGGAGAGGCTGCCCCACTACCACCCCCCACCCCGTGCTGATACTTTCCAGGAAAAATCTGGCTCCCATCACTTTGGCAGGGGTTTATTTTTGGAAGGTTTAATAATGTCCGTGGTGCGCCTGTCGCTCATTCAAAATACAGACCCTTTATTTGTATTCATAGGCAGGATTAAATATAAAAACTGGCCTGGCTCCAGCTGGCTCTTGCACCAAACGTCTTTGACACCAGCATCGTCCAAGGCTGTAAAGCCACGGTCCAGGAGGCAGTTTTACAGCTCCTGTAAATGAATCGCAGACCTGGACAGCCCTTTCTGGGACTGACCTCCCCCTGCTCAAGTGGTCACTGCAGCCTGGTGTAAATGCGGCCTCTGCACCTCCCGTGATGGGATGGCTGGACAGCGACAGTGTCCCAGTACAAAGTGGCTGCTCTGAGGTGACTTGGGGCACAAAGTCTCAGCTGGTGGCCTGGTTTGCAGCCCTGTTTCTCCTGCTTGGAGAGGAAAAGCCAGATGAATCGTCCCAGGGCAGAAAGCAGAGAAGGGTGTCTCCTGGTGAGGCTGTGGATGGGATTGAGCAGACAGAGGCAGCCTGAGGATGATATTCATGGCCTTTGAAAGTGAGGTTGGGTGCAGATTGAGCCCCTGGAGCCCAAAAAGAGCTCTGTCTGCTGCAGAGATATGGATGAACAGCTTTGAAACTACTTTGACATGGTCTGGAATGGCTTTGTACCTCCAGGAATTGCTCAGTTTGCTTTGTTTACTTAAAGAAAAAAATCCCAAATCTGAGCACTAACTCAGCTCCCACCAGCAGCCTGGTGATTAGAGGAGCTGCTGCCCCGGGTTCAGGGTCTCTCCTGGGCGGCAAAGCTCTCCAAACATCTTGAAACAAATGTCAGACTATTAATGGAGGCTTGTGTGGTGCAGGGAATTACAAAAGCACTGTTTGGAGAGGTCTAGGGGAAGGGTGGATGGGACATTTAGCACTGGGAGGGTGACAGGTGACCAGATTAGCGAGTCATCAAGATGCCAGCAGAGAGACAAAGGCGGGGAGTACATCCTGCTAACCTGCAGGGGTGGGACAACGCAAAGAGACCCTCAGGTGAGGTACGGGCAGGAGAGAGGAGCACAGCCCTGCAGGGCGGGGTTGGAGGTGTTCTGCCAGCCCAGCTTTACCTGAGCCCTCTGATCTCCGTGCCAAGGGACGATTCCTTACAGGGCGACTGGGGAAAGCAATCCAGCATTTGGGTGCCAGGAATGGAACAAGCCTCTGCTCTGCTGCATTTTCAGGCCTCCCCTCTTCTCCCGTGGCTCAGGCACACATGCACTAGAAAGCATAAAGGCTTTGGCTGTGACCAACTTCAATAAAGCATGGAAGGGAGGAAGATAGATGGGCACAGATGGGAGGAAACGCTTTCAAGAGAGACTGCTTGAGAAAGGCAAATAGAGGATGTTAAATCTCTGAGCACCCGTGCACAAATGGCTTGAAAAATTGACTCCATTTTCCCTCTACCCCCACGAAGTATCTCTTCACCGGTCTGCCGTAGCTCAGGGTCACCTGAGTCCAAAGCTTCATACCCTCAAACCACGAATACGCTCCACAAACCACAGCACAGGACCTAGGACTAACACAACCCACTTGAATGAAGAAATCTGAAAAAAAATGATATGTATGCTGCACCACAATTACAGGTAGAGAAGGTATTTGAGGTGGTTAGTAAACATGTCAAAAAAATAAATACAGCTATTCAGTCAGCAAACAGCTGCATGATTATAACCAGGAAAATCTACCCCAGCCCAAAACCAGCTGAGACCCAACAACATGCGCTTATTAAGAAGTGGTATTTTTTTGTGTGTGTGTGCATTTTTTGGAAGGAGGTTGAAAATATTTTGCCCACTCTTTATTTTAGGAAGGTGAAATGTCCCTGGTGGATTTCAAAAGCCAACTTTTCGGGTATGTGTTCTCCATGCCAAGACACTGAGTCACGGAGAGATTGTTGGAAGTCCAGACAGGGGATAAAACAGCTGTAATTGAAGAGCCAACTCAGCTGCGTCTGCTAATAACCACACAGCCCTTCCCTGCCCTCAGCCTTCAAGCTGAGGTCTTTGCTTGCTGCCACTTTCACAGGCTCCCTGGTTATTGCTTGGGGTCAAACTTGTCCACACCTATTCCTTTCTGAATGACTGCTTGTGTCCCAGCCAAGCCTGGGGTCAGGGAGTGTGCCTGCAGGCTGGGAAACACTGTCCTTCCTGCGTTTTTCCCAGCGGGAGCTGACAGCCCCCAGGCACGTCTGCAGGACTCTTGGGCTTTGCTGCTCTCCAAGCTTCAGGTTAATGTCAATGTCCACCCTGGCATGTCATGAGTTGTAGCAGTGTGGGACATGTCTCAGGTCAAGGTCTTGCCTTTTGATTGGTGCACATGGGGTTGCTGATACCTGTTGAGGGCCTGCAGAGTGAAGGGGCTGTGATCTGTAGGGTTCACGGGGCAGGGTGGTACACAGCACATGTGAGGTCTCCATGTGGGGAGGTCCCAGGCTGTTTGCCCAAGGAAGTTTCTGACACCACAGTGGTGGAGCAGGGACAGGAGGAAAGGTGCTCTGGTTGTTCCTCAGCTGCGGCAGCTCCTTGCCTGACATGTTTCTTGGCTGCTAATTCCATCCAGAACATGAACTGCAGGCATGATGCTCCTGCCTCCCTCCAGAGCAGGGTGGGATGGGTGGCCAGGGACAGGACCCTTGTGACCCCCAACAAGTAACTCTGATGTGTCTCATGGGTCAGAGCATTGGCTGAATGTGCAAGTCATGTTTAGAAGGATAATCTTCATGGCGCAGTTCAGAAGCTGAGCTGAATTTTCTGAGGTGTCAAAAGAGCTTCAAGCCCTCTGCCTCCTGGAAAGAGCCCTTGGGGCACCACCTGGATTGAGCAGAGAAAGGAATATGGAGGAAGTGGAGATGGGGCAGGACAGGACAAGAGGTAGATGGAGATGAAAGGTGTTAAGGGACAGTGAGGAAAGAAGGTGGGAGCATGGGCAGAGAGAGGCAAAGGGGGAGCAGTGAAGGGACAGAGAAAGGTGTTCTTATTTCCAAGGGAAGATGAGTCAGGGAAGGGAGGTAGGAAGCAAAGGAAAATCTGAGGAGGGATAGAGAAGCAGAGGAAATGTTGAAATGAGCCTGGGGGGTTTTGCTCAGTGAGGCCTCTGGTTGGGCAGCTCTGGGTGTGGAGGGGATTTCCAGGTGCTTCTCGGCAAGGATTTGAGTCACAGTAGATCTCACCACGTCTGGGAAATGTCCTGGGCTGCAGCTTTTCCTCCCGGGAAGCGCCGGAGGCAAAATTGTCCATGGCCAGTGCCACTGTCCTCTGCCCAGCCGGTGGGCTCAGGCTTTGCAAGGACAAGGAGCTGCTTTGGCAACACTCTGACTCAGGAATCCCGTTTCATTCTCCCCCTCCTTTGTTTTGCTGTTCTCTCCCCCCTCCTCCTTTTTCTTTGTCTGCTAATGCACAGCAGATGGGAGGAAATGCCATTTTAAATGCCACAGCATCCTGATGAAACGCGATGGGTTATGGCAATCTCTGATGAATCATGGCATTGTTTTGTGCACACGGCCCTGCTGCTGCTTGGCCTCGCCTGGGCAGCTTTCTCCCTCCAGCTTTGCAAGTACACTGAGGGTTGTTCAGGCATCCCCACCAGCCTGGTGGCAGGTGCCTTCCCCGACCTGGGTGTCCAAGTGACATTCATAATTTCACCAGCCGCATTTCTGGAGGCCAAACCAAGCCCATGACACTTTGCCAGTGGTGAAACCAGCGTTTAGTTTTGAAACATCTACTCCACATTGCCTTTGGGGACTTCAGGGGTTAAATGATACTCAGTTCTCATGTTGTGTTCATAGGATTTTTGCACAAGGTGGAAGAGCAAGATCAAGGGAATCACAGCCCTCCACAGCACCTCTAGCTTACCCCTTGGCCCCTCTGAAAAGCTGTGTCCTCACACCTGCCTCCTCCTTGGCCCCACAGCCAGGATGGACTCACAGAGCCAAACCTGAGGGCTGTGATGTGGCCACTTGCTGTCGAGGCTTTGCTTGGGGTGATCAGATCATTTCCCCTAAGCTATGAGGCAGGCATCAAATAATATTGACTCACTCTCTGGCAGCTTGCTGCCAGAGAGTGAGAGCAGCTCAGAAGTGAAAAGAAAAATATTAAAAAAAAAAATAAAAATACATACACACATATCCCAACAGCTCCATCACTGGAACTCAGAGCGACCCAGCCCTTTTAGTTTCAAACTAATTAACTGGGGAGAAAAAAAGTCACCTCTAAGCCTGTGGAATATAAAGCAGTCTTTTAAATTTGGTAGCTGAAAGAACAGATTTGAGAACTCCAACGAGCAGAAGACGTGACATTAACATTTCGTTGCAATATGCTTAACAACCTCGATTGGAAGTGTCTCTCTGGCTGTGTCTCACTGCCTGTGTGTCTGCTGGCGTGGCAGTTATTCAGCGCTGGCACTGAACATCAAGTAGCATTAAGCCATTTAATTTCTCATTTTTTTGGGAAGTAGATCCAATGTACATCAATGCAGTGAGCAGAAGGGCTGTTATTATTAATCAGCCCCCAGCCCAGCCCTGCTTTCCTGCAGGCTCTTGCTCTCCTTTGTAAGCCTATCCCTGTTAAAAGGCCTGGCAGCCTCGCGTGCAGCACGGCCAACACCAACAGCTCTGCTGTGTTGATCCAGGACTCAGCAGCTCTACCTGGGAGGAGAGGGAAGGGGCTCTGTTTGCTTTCATGAAGCCAGGGATCTGGGGTATTATTTTCCTCCCATCGGGCATCCTTTGCTGCTCCAGCTGGAGTCCAAAGGTGTGCGGCAGGAAAAGGAGGGGAAGGAGGCAGCAGGGGGAGGCAGGGGCTGCTTGTGCTGGGGTCATGCTGTGGGCTTGAACTGTGGTTTGTGTCCTTCCAGCATCCTGAGCTTCCTCAGCTCCATTCTAACCAGAGCAATACTCTTGCTCCTGGTTAAGTGCCACAATATGAGACTGAGAAAGGAGGAACAACCCTTTGTTTTTCAGCCGTGAGCTGCCCCACTGCTGTGGCTGTATCCTATTACTTTGCCTCAGGACAGTTGGCTCTTGTTTGTGCTCCCACCAGACTAGCAACATTTGTCCCCCCAGCCTGGCAGTCTCTGTCCCACAGTCCCTGACCATAACCACCACCTGTGGCCAGCTGGTTTGCTCTGAATTCCTCCCTGTGTAGAGTCTGGGAGGCCGGGAAAGAGAGGAAGGCTTGCTGGGAAGGCTCAGCAGGATAGATCACCCAGGATCACTGGGAGGAGCATCACTGTGCAGCAGCATGTCCCACCACCCTCCCTGTGGCACTATCCTGGTGGGACACAGCCATGTGCCTGTAGTGGGGATACAGCAATCTCAAAACAGAGTAAAACAGACAGAGAAAAAAAAGTAAGAATTTAGGCCTCTCTTTCTGAGGGTTTCTGCTTTGTACATTAGTGTCCCTTTCTGGTCCCCTTGTGCCTGAATGTGGCTGCTGGGCACGAGAGAGTGCCATTAATGGGCTCTTGATGTGTGTTTATTTCGTTTAGCACATCCTGAGAGCCGTGGTGAGAGCCTCAGAGACGTTCATTACGCTGATTGCTTTCCCTGCTTATGAAGATGGAAAAAGCCACAGTGGTTAAGGGAGGGGAGTGGACAGATGCCAGATGCATTAGTGCTCTGGGCAGTCATGGAGGGCTCCTTCTTTAGGAGTTCTGCCTCAGGAGGAGGAGAGTTGAGAAGAACACAGCTTCCCCAGGACCTGCATTCATTGACCAAATGGCTGTGGGTTGAGGGGGGACCCCATAAGGGACATGACACCCTGCAAGGGTCTACCCTGCTCTGGCAGGCTCAGTCTGAAGGCAGGGGAGACTAGTGTGAGCACATCCAGCATGAGCCTTGCCTTGTGTCACAGTGCTGCCAGCCCTTCCTGATGTTTGTGGCCTGAGCAGCCAGGGGTGGGCAGGGCAATGGTCCTGCTCACAGCATCCTCATCCTCTAAAGTGTGAGTGCTGAGCCAGCCTGACTGGCTGCAGCCCAAACCCTCTGACCCTGCTCAGGCAGCTTCAGAAGGGTGGGTGGGTCACCTAGCACAATCTCTGCTCTCTGTCAGCACAACCTCTGCCTGTTCTCTGCCAGACAAGAAGGTGGGCAGGATGGAAAGTTCATGCTCCTGATGCACAAACCTGTCTGCTCCTGGGCTTCCCAGGTGAACTGTGAGGAACTTTGCCACTGATCAAGTGGGATGCAGCACCATGCTGGCTCCAAGCACATTCTCCAGATCTATGTAACTTTGATGTACCAGAAAACCTCAAGTTTTAAGGCAGGAGGAACACGTACACATGTTTGTGAAGAAGCAACATGTGGGGGGACCAGATTTGGACCTGCACTGATGGGGACAGCCAAGATTCTGTCGCAATATTAGTCCCTGTTCTCCCTGCCTTGCTGTGGGGGCAGCATGGCCAGAGATGCCTGTTTATCTGTGTATGACAACAATACACAGGAATTGCAAACAGATTTTTGCCTTATCTTGCTCGAGGGTTGTTGCAGTACAAGGATTTATTTTGGCTTTTCTGCCAAAAAAATGTATGCAGAGATTCCACCAAAGCACATATATATGTGTTTCTCTTGGAAACAGAAGAAAACCATTATCTGAAAAAGCCCTGCACTGTTATTAATCTCTGGGGCTTTATCCAAGTTTCATTAGGAATCTGGACATACTTGAAATGGCTTTCAGATAAAGCTGAATGAATCTCTCTCTGTCTCTCTCTCAGAGGCTGATGCAGCTTAATTTCCTAGCTGAGATTTGGGTGGGTTGGGAATTGGGTAGGAGACTTTCAGCCACCTAAACCAGGAAGGAGGGAGTGCCTTAAAGCAACCCAATCTGAATGACTCGCAGGCTTTCCATGGCTTGCTGGGAGCATGGGGTGAGCAGGGATGTTTTGGTTGAGGGAAGCTCTTCCTTGAACTTGAAATTGCCTTGGAGACTCCTGACTCACGGGGCAGGAGAGCTGGGAGAGCCAGTCCCCTGGGGGTTGACAGCCTCTCCTAATCCCTGGGAGCAAAAGGCCAAAGCAGGGATGCTGGAATAAGGAGGATGCTGAAGTCACTCCCTTGCCTTCTCTGGACCAGAGGTCCTGGATGTGGCTACCTCAAAGCCACAGCAAGCCTGCCAGCCACAAGAGGGTGACAAAGTGCCATCCTGTGCTGTGGTGGCCCTGGACAAACCCAAATGTGTCCCGGGGTGGCAGAGGACAGCAATCCCCTTTGGCGGGCAACCAGAGACTCTTGGAAAGTCCTTGATGAAGTCCTGGGTGGGAGAGAGTGCTGGCTGGAAATGGGATGCTGGTACTAAAGAGCTAGGGACTTTTTATTCCACCTAGCTTTAATTAGCACCAGTTCTGGCATCAGCAAACCGTTTCTGTTGCCAAAAGTGGGGAGAACTCCCCAAAATTGCTGTAGCAAACAGGGAGAGAAACCTTGCCCTTGCTCCCCCTTGGTGGTCTAATGTGAAACCCATGTTTTATAGTAATTTTGGAAAAACAGAGAGTTGCTCCATGTCTGTCTTTTGTGCTCATGGAGAGCTTGTGGCCAGCCAAACCTGCACCTCCCAGTGCTCCAAACATGCTGGGGCTTGGAGACATGAATTGGTGGAGGAGCCGCCTGAACTCAGACAAGGTTGGAATGGAGGCAGCTTGGTGCCACTGGAAAGGATGCTCCAGGAGCATCTGTGCCACCTGAAGGGATACTGAGAATGAAAGATCCTCCTATTCTTCTTTTTTCTGCCTGGGATATCTGCCAGTGTGAGGTCACCCTGGACATGCCACACCTCACAGGCTGCAGCCTTCTGTATGTCCACAGCCATGTACTGCTGGTTATCTTTTGGCCCTATGGGGACTCTGTTGTGGATCCCAATCCTTGTGGCCTTCCCTGGGGAGAAGCAGTGGTCCCTTCTGCCTCTTCTCTCTCCCTCTGAGACGGTAGCATCACCCATGGTGTAGTGTGGTCGGGGACCAGGGAGCTTCCTGCTGGATCATCTTTGCAATCCTGCTTCTAGAAGGACAACTCGTGATTCTGCACAGCTGCCCGGGGCACTGTCCAAGATAGAAGATTGAAGTGCTCTGGGAGGTTTTCAAGGCGGAGTCTCATCCTCCCTGTGTCCCAGGAGGCTGGGGCAGGGGGTGTGGGCTGACAGCATCTCCAGCCTGGAGCGCCAGCCAGCTCCCTTGCAACTTCATCTGGGCTGGGATGGGAAGAGCCCGCAGTGCAGCAGACAGGAGCGTGGCTCTGCCAGCCTCTGATCTTATCTGCTGCTGAGAGCGGCTGGTGGGGGCTGGCCCTGCCTCCCGGGAAGGTCGGGCTGCCTGGCCGGAGCGCTGGGCAACATTTTCCCACGGGAGTGTGGATTCGTTTTACCCCTCACACTGTTGCAGGAGTGTACGTATGGATATGGTATATTGGGATGTATATTTGCAAATCCCCTCGCTCCTAACTCTTGTTTATGCTTTTATTGGTAAAAAGACAAGGGCACTAAGGGGTTGTTGCCCCCTTCAGGAGGTGCACATGTGGCAGGGACATGGGGCGATGTGAAGGAGGGTGTGTGCCCGGGTAACACGGGCTTTTTCTGGCAGCTGCAACTTCTTTGCTGAGTTTACACTCCAAGGAGATTCTTCTCTGTTCTCTTTAAATACTAGAAGTAATTAGAAGCTGCTTATGAGTAATTGCTTGGACTAAGCAGTCTGGTTTCATTTAAGTGGTTGGTACGAAATGCCTGATGGTTTGGTAGGGAAAAAAGTAAGAAAGGCTCTTTTAGGCTCCCAGGAGCTGCCATGGGGTTAAAGCTCACCCTTCCTCACCCATCTGGGACTGTGAAGCCCTCCAAGAGGGAGATGGGAGAAAACATTTTCTCTCATGAGAAGGGTGGGGAAGGTGGAAGAGGGGCTGGTTATGCCAAAACTAATGAGGCCAGGGTTTTCAGTGAGGAACAGCTGATCCCACGATTGCCTTCAGTCCCACAGCAACATACAGGAACATTTTCTGCCACTCCCCAAGGCAGAACTGTGAAAGCCTAAAGCCGATGTTAACGACCGGCTTGCAACACGCTGGATTTTACTGACCTCAGTGAAAATTGTGACAATAAATCTGCCTCAGGCTCCAGTCGTTAAGTTGTCCTCAATACCACAAAAATCCCTGCAGATTTCGTGTTTACTTTGGCCCTGCAAACGCTGTGCTCCGTTACAGTGTTAATGGCAAGAGAGATTTTCGGGGCCTTGGACGCGGCGGGGCTGGTTTGGATGAGGCGGCGGCGGGGAGCGGATGGAGGGAGCGAGCTCTGAGCTCCGTTTGGTGCCTTCAGCACATTTTATCAGCTTATCCGATCCGTAGGCAGATGAAACAGTGCAAGTCAGGCGGGGTGAGAAGAGATTTCCCAACAGGGTAAGCAGGCATTTGGAGACAGGAGGAGTGTGGGAACTGCAAGGGAGAGGAAGGTTTGGGACCTGGAGCTGGGGAAGGGTCTGTTCCCTTCCCCTGGCAGACAGCTCGGGCTGAGGGGCAGGACCATGTCTGTGGCATCCCCTTGCACAAGCTCTGTATTTATCCCACTCCTCATGCTCGAGCCACATCCTGATGCATCTCAGAGATCATCCTGGAGATGTGATGCTGAGGAGCTGGACCAGGGCTGACCTGCGCAGCCGTTCCCATGTTATCCTTGCATCCCTGGGCTCTGGTCACCTAGCAACTGTGCATCAGATTGCAGGCAGCCTTAAATAAATGGTGTTCAGCAGGACCGTGAACCCTGCCGGGCCCCACATCCGCATTTCCACTGCTGCAGCTTCGGCTCTGGCAGCTCTGCAGTCGCCAGAACAGTCTGTCATGTGCTGCCAGGGCAGCTACATAATCCGTGCTCATGCTTTCCCCTTCCCAAATCCCCTCCATCATCCTGGATTTAAGGCAGTCCTGTGGCACCTGGCACACTGGGAGCCACTTTCAGTATTTTTGAGAATCAACTTCTCCCAGGGCAGGATCCCAACCCTGTCTTCACTTGGATCATGGGACTGAGCTACATTCCCTGTTTTCATTTAGCTTGGTGTTTAGGGGAGCTGAATTTGGGTTATACCATTCCATTTATAGTTTTAGCAAAGCATGATTGGATTTTGTTCCAGTCATTTTTTATATTGACTAAAATGTCGGTTTTGAAGACCTATTATTAGCAATTTTTTGTATAGCTTCTGGATTACTGCAGATAATCATGAATCACACTCTGCAGTATTGATATAGGTACTCTAAGCCTCTCAACAACCACCCTGTAAGTTATGCCTGCGATTACAAGCAGAAAACCCTTGATGATAACGGGTGGGATTGGAATATGAGGATGGTGCTCCAGATCCAGTGTCTGCAGAGCACATTTCTCCAGCATCCTTTTATGTGGCAGGAGTCCTGGTATACATGCTGTGGTTCAGCTCCAGCTCCCAGTTCCATCCTGGGACTTTGCTTCTAGCCCCTTCCAGTCCCTTCTCTACATTTTGTCCTGCTTGGTGCCCATGTTGTCTCACAGTGCTGGGTTTGGTGCTTTCTGCTTAGGAAACTGCATCTGTTTGCTGGATCTGGTGCTTGGTGGGCAGCTGCCTGCACTAGAGTGAACAAAGCTCACCCTGACCCATGGCTCCAGGAGGAGGCTGCTCCAGACCTCTCTGCTTTGGAATGAAGTTACTTGCACCCATCATAAAATCTTACAATCATTAAGTTTGGAAAAGCCAACTAGGATCATTGCATTCAAGCATTAACCCAGAACCAACAGTTTCACTCCTCAGCCACGTCTCTAAGCACCAAATCTGCATGTTGTTTCAACACTTCCAGGGATGGTGATTCCACCACTTCCCTGGGCAGCCTGTTTCAATGCTTGACTACCCTTTCAGTGAAGAAATTTTTCTCAACATCCAATCTAAACCTCCCCTGGCACAATCTCACCCTGCAGAATTTGTCTGCAAATGCCATGTGCTGCCTCTGAGGAATCACTCTTGGAGTTTTCTGTTCAAGTGAAATACTCCAGTGTTCTCCTCAGTAAATTCAGCTGAAAGAAACCGGGGATTTTTCTCATTATTCTGCTCTGTTTCCCATTCAGGAGGGAGGAATACAAACTCCAAAGTTTAATCCTAGATTTCTCTGCTGATAGAGCTCACTGCATGGCCAGGAAAGGAAGCTCTGCTTGGCTTTGGGCATGGCTGATACAGCATCATATTTGTCCTGGACCTCTTCTCTGCTAGTTTAAGGTCCATAGGGTGTCTAGGTTTAAACCAGGTTTGACTCCTCTTGGAAAGCAATAGCAGTACCGAGGATGCTGTGTTACAAACCCAGGGCAAAGGGAAACGTGGGTGCTCAGCATTCAAAGCTCCATTCCCCCGTATCTTACTTTCCAGCCTTCTAAAATGTCTGTGGGCACCCTGGGCCTTCGAAGAAACTTCAAAGGAGGCAGCACACCCTCTTCTGTTAGCACTGAAGACTGATGAATAATAGAGTGGACCCACCCACTTGTACTTTAATCTGTCATGTTCTATGGAAATTAAGCCTTTCTCTAACAAGAAGGCAATTTGTGCTCTTGGCGTCCTGGGCGAGAAAGAGCTCTCATCTCCTGCTGGATTATTGATACCTTTTGTATTCAGCAATGCAGTGTCTAATTGGGCTCTTTGCCTGTTCTGAACCAGTCCCCAGACAGCGCTCAACAGCACAGAGACCTCTTGAAAGGGGGGGAGCGGGAGCTTCCAACGCCTGTGCCCAGGGCTTGCTGCTGCCTGCAGGGATGGGGTGGGCAGAGAGGAGCTGCGGGGTCTGGCCGGACATGCTCCCTGCCTTCTTCCTGCTCCAGCGGTTGTGGACAGCCTTGATGTAAAACTCTTTGAAATGCCCCTTCTGAGTTTTCCAACTTTGTCCCGTGCCAGGATGGAAAACAACTCTTGGTGCTGGGGAGCAGCAGCATCTCTGCCATGGTCCCCCAGGGTGCTGAGGAAACACGTCCTGGATAAACAGGCGTCGGTTTGCCCAAAGGGGGCACAGGTGCGAGCCCTGCTGGCACGGGCAGGTGTGTTTTCCTTGCGCTCAAGTGGGGTTATAAACAAGCAGGGCGCTGAGGCCATCCTGCCCTGCCCTGCTGTGAGCTCAGCAGTGAGAAAAGGCTCCTTGTCTGGGGCAGGCACCTGAGCCAAGCTAGGGAGTGCTGGGCTTCATCCTCCTCGTCCTCCATGCCTTGGCTCGGGGCAGCAAGCAGAGCTCTGGGTGGGCACCCTGCCCACCAGCCGTCGCATCTCCTGCCAGCCCAAACCCACCGGCTGCCTTTGAAGAGGTTGCACCTGAAAGGGGAGATGGAATTTAAGGGCAGGCAGGAGCCAGGAGGCTGCCCAGCCCTGGGGAGAGGATGGCCAGTCCCTTGCTCTGCTGTGGCTTGGGAGGAGAGCCAGGACCCTGGTGGGGTATTAGGAGGACATGGAGGGGCTGGGGCTGGTCCCATGGACCCAGGAGTTTGCTGGGCCCCTGCGTACCTGATGGTCATGGCTGCTTCAGGAGGGAAGCCTGTTCAGGGGCTCCACCAAAGGTGACAGCTTGCAGCCTGGAATGGCTTTGGGATGGGGAGACATTTGCCAGGCGGGTGCTGGGAAGAATTGCTCTTTCTTTCCCAGCCCGAGTGAGGCTGAAAGTGATGCCAGCACCTTGCATACTTTGAGGATTGAGGAGTTTCTGTGTCTCCCATGATAAATCGTGTCAGGAATGAAGGTGGGGGAGTCCAAAATCAATAAGCTAGGGAAGCCAGTGTCAGGGTCACATGGCAGTGCTGCCAGAAGCCAGCTATGCTAAATGCTTAAATCCTTCCTTCCGCTGCCTTGGGACCTTCTCTGCTTCAAAGAGAGCCCTCCGAGGCCAGGAACTGCTGACTCTTTTTTAGTGCTTTTTCTTTTAGCCAGGCTTAGTCCTTCTGGAAGGTGAGTGTGTTGGGGGCAAAGTAAAGTCCACCCCAGGGGCCTGAGCCATGAGAGCCTGACAGGACCAGGCTGTGCCCATGTGCCCACATGCTCTCTATCTTCCATCAAACACTCCCACACCTGGGCAGGTTCCTCATCTCCAGCCTGTCCTGTCTGCAAAGCCAGACTTGAGTTGCTTCCTGTCACCCTCTCTGAAACGTGGGGATCTACGTCCCTGGTTCACAGCAAAGGGAATTCTCCATCCAGACTGCCAAGCCACAACATGAGTCCTGGGGCTCTGCTGTGAAGCTCTAGTGGGGATCACCTTGCTTCAGGGGAGAGCTGAATTTTCGGCTTGAGAAGAGGGAGCAGGATGAGGAGGGAGAGCACCCAGGCGACGTGGAAAACTTGCCATAAGGCATGGGAAGGAGGGAGCAGTGCCAAACCCATGGGCTCGTCTCCAGCTCTTCAAAGCAAGTCGTTAGAGAAAGGAGAGGAGAAGGCGGTGAGCTGCAGTTTCCCAGAGGGTGGAGAAAGGCAAGGGAAAGAATATTATGTGAAGGAAGGGAAGCTGATGGACTGAAGTCTCCTGAATGAAAGGGAAGGAAGAAAACAAACATGAGCAGGAAGGCGTAGAAGTCATTTCACAGGAGGATTTGCAGAATCATTGAGATGCATCATCACAGTGACCAAAAACAGAAGAAAAATTCCTTACCCTAAGGGGAACTTTTCTTATTCAGGGCTTTTATTTCCTATTTTGCTGGTACTGCAGGACCGGGAGAGGAGGAAGGGGAGCAACAGTGTTTTGATGGGGAACAAACCCTGGCCAAGCCCAGCATGTGTTGTTAGATGCTGTGGTTTACATTAGAAAAGGCTCTAATACGGCATCCAAGTGCATTTTGATGGTGCTGATTATTTTCAGCTGCTCAAATGGTGTGAAATACAGGCAGGGAATTTACAAAAAAAGACCATTTGTCTTCCAGAAAAAAATCCAGAGCCCCTGTCAGAGGGACAGCTGATGCTCTCCTCTCTGCTCCATAACGTGCTACCCTGGTGTCTTTGGCACCCTGTGCCACGGCGGCTGCTGCACCGCTCCTCGTCCTTTCAGCAGTGTTCAGGGTTGCATAACCAGGAACTGATGCAGATTTGCTGTTTTCTCCTCCTCTGGCTCCAGCTCCCAGAGAGTGAATTATGGCGTGTTCAAAAACCTCTGAGTTCCCCCAACCCAAACCCTATCCCTATAATCTGGTCGAGGTCTCGCCGCAGCGGTTGTCACTAGAACATTGGTTTCTATCCACAGGATCCATGTGGCCAGAGACAGAGAGGTACTGGGCTCTGTGTGGGAAAAATGAGGTCTTAGAGGGGGCAAAATAATATGGAGGGCTAGTGGGGAGGAGGCAGGTGCTGGCACTACCTGACAGAAATGCTGCTTGCCTGAAATGCGCCAGGGAGGGAAGATGGTCCTTGGGGATAACTGGAGGATAAACCACTAGGGAGCAGAGTGCTCATGACAGGGAGAAGTCCAAGACAGAACCATTCACCAGGCTGAGGGCATGATGTCCAGGACCACCTGGAGGCTCCCAAAGTCCATGGAGAGGCACTCACCTCCAGCCCCATCCTCTCCTTGGCTTGCGACTGGCGATGCCTTCAGCCTCTTTCCTTCACCACAAATTACCTGGCCAACCCCTTCTGTCAGCCTTTTCCCCCCTTTCTAGACAAAACAACCTTTCCCCATTCCTGGGACTGCTCCCTTCTTCTCCAGACTTGCCTAGGCTCTTTCATCATGCCAATAAAAGAGTAAATGCATCACACGTTGGCCAGGGAGAGTGGAAACCCTTAAACATCTAAGAGGCGAGAGCGACAAGAGGTGTTTTTTCGAGGTTCCCTGATGCCCTGTTAGGTCAAATGTCTTGCTCTGAAGCAGGAGAGAGGGGACTTATTAAAAACCTTTCATTTTTCTGATTTTTAAGGTCCCGTTTCAGAAGGCCGGAGGCCGAGGCGTGAGTGGGGCTGTTGAAGGGGAAGGGCAGTGAGCTGACGGTGTGCAAACAGATTGTGCAATATTTGCCTTGCACAGAGCTCCCATTGTAAAGCCTGGGAGTTCTGCTTCCAATAAATCCCCGGCCATAATGCCTCATTGATGGCAAGAGAAAGGCAGTATTGAGGGCTGAAACAGCTATGGCCCCAGGAAGGGTTAAAAAATAAAGAAAAGGGGGAAAAAAAAGTAAAAAAAAAAAAGAAAGATTTGAGGCTTAGTTTTAAACTTTGCTGTGTGGCCCTCGTGGCAGATCTCAGGCACAGAGAAATATGTGGAGCCTGTTTGCATAACCCCATTTGCAGCGAGCACTTTCGGAGCCAAAACGCAAGTGCGGCCGGAGCCGGGGGGCAGTGGGGAGAAAAAAGCAGGAAGGGCTGTGTTTATTTTCATTCTTGCCCCAGGCCACATAAAATTAATAATTAAAAAAAAAAAAAAAAAAAAAAAAAAAAAAAAAAAAAAGAGAAAAAGTAATAATTAAATATTTGGTCAGAGAACCAGCTGTGCAAATGTGAGGAGCTGTGCCAGCTGCAAGGACATGGAGGGACTGGGTAGGGTTTGATGCCTCGCAAGGCTGTGTTCTTGGGTGTAAAAGCACCAAGAAGGAGCATTTGGGGCTTTGGCTGGTGACTTTACCCTGGCTGCTGAGTGATTCTTCAGCATGGGGAGCTTGGTTCCAGCTGGGAAAGGTCTGCAGGGACCTGGAAAAGCTGGGCTGGGGTGATGCTCTGCCCATAGAGCTGCTTCCTGCCCCACATCCAGCACCCAGCTCACCTGATGGGCCTCCCCATCACCCTGAACTGGTAATGCCACTGCAGACCAGGCTGGGAGGGAGATTCAGTGTCTTTTGTCACAGCAGCTGATGTGACAGGGAAGAGCAGGGCTGTCCTTGCCAGGGCAGATGCAGGACCAAGCAGGCAGGGTCTGCTGGCTGGCTCAGCACTCATGGCCGGGCCGGCTGCCAGAGGAAATCTCCCCATTGTGCAACATGCTGGAGCTCTCCAAGGAAGCTCCTGGCTCCTGAGACATTTTTGAGTGAGGCTGGACGAGTCACTGCCTTGAATTAAGAGCGGTTGAGGGGTTGCCTGCAGGCCCTGAGTTCTTTTTCCATCCCTAGACCTTGTGATGCATTAATCACTCTCAGAGCAGCTGTGCAGACAGCTTAAATCGTCCTGACCCCAAAACTCCAGACTTGTCATTTCTTTCTCCTCCTCCCTGCTAGCCGCTCACTCCTCCTGCCTCCTCCAATGGGACCCTGCAACCAGTGGGGCTGGTTGCAGGGTCCCATTGCACCCCATTTCCTGGGATTCTAGTTTTTTCACTGTACCCCTTGCTGCTTTTCACCCTTTTATCATTTCTTGGAGGAGCACCCAGAAGGTGTCCATGTGCTGCTGAGACCCAGCCAGCTGTCCCTGAACCTTCTGAGCAGGGTCACTGCCAACAAATTCACTATTTATTCACCCTTTGGCTCTTGGGAAAGCTCCCTCAGCTGAGTTAACTCTGCTGTTTCCTCCCCAGACCTGGGGCCAGCTTGGACCCATCACTGATTTAACTGAGCTGGCTGCCCTGGCTGTCACAGAAGGTCCCCTCCCCATGTCAGCATGTGTCCACGTCCCTGCTGCCACCTCCTTCCCTCCTCTCAACTCTCTGAGCTTTGGCCACTGACAGCAGCTTAAACTCAGGATGACTCTCCCAGCCTGTGCCTCCTCACCCTAAGGGTGTGAGCTGGATGTCACCCACCACATGGCTGTGGAGCAGCAAATCCACACACCCAGGAGGTGCTTGGCTCTGCTCTTGCTCCTCAGAGGTGGGATCCAGCCCTGTTCCTTGTAGGTGGGCTCCAAACCCACTCCTGTGGCCACACATCCCTTCTGCTGCCCCCTCCTGCACCTCCCTCCTGCTCATCCTCTGGCCCCAAGCAAGACATAGTTTATCAGTGATCTGTGTTGCCTTGAGCACAGTTTCTCTGCCATGTCTCAGGCCTGACATCTTCAATTTCCTCTCTCATCTGTAATACTCACCCAAGTGGACCATTATTTATTATTTGGAAAGAGCTGTGATTACAGCCCCTGGCGATAACTCTGTGTCTGGTTCGGGGTGTGTACAGAGCCATGTGTACAGGAGAACACAGGACCCAGGAGACAGGGATCCCCCACCTCTATTTCCCTTCAGTCAGGTCCAGCTTTTTCCAAGAGGAGGATATTGTTCAAAACTAAAGGTGTTGGGGAAGAAAAGAAAGGCAAGTGGTGGGAAGGAGCGAGGGAAAGGGAGAAGAGAAGCGGGCGGAAAAAATGAGAGATGAACCCCTGGGGATTAATCAAACCTCACTGAAGGGTTTAGCCCAGCCCTTCTGAGCTGTTTAGTGAGCAGGGGTTCCTGCCAGCAGGGAAAAGTACAGAACACAGTTATCCATGCCTGCTTCCTGCTCCTGTCCCCTGAACCCCTCCCTGTGCTCCTGCAAGCCCTTGAGCCCTGGTTCTGTCCTGGTCCCTGTCCTAGACCCCATCCTCCCTGCCTGTGTCCAAAGCTAGGAGGGAGAAGCCCATCCTCCCTTTGCTGTTCCTGGGAGTCCCTGGGAGTGTAGAGCTTCATGATCCCTCCTGCCCACTCCTCCATGGTGTCCAGGGTCCTGGGGAGCAGTCTGGTGTGGGGCAGGGGGAACACTTGGGGACTGGGGGGTCAGTGGAAGGACAGGGAGTGTGGGAGGAGCCCAGGGAGGAGACCCAGAGGACAGGATCTGGGAGGGGGACAGGTAGGGGTCCTGGAGCCATCTGTCTCATCTGCTCTTCTGAGCCAGTTCTGAAGGCAGAGCCCTCCCAGACCCCCAGTGAGCCCCCACCACAGTCCTGCAATTGTAAAGGCAGGTGGGGTGGCTGGGATGGGGACTATTGGGGTGCCCAGTGTACCTCAGGTCTCCATCATTTTTGGGACTGCAAACAGCCACAGGACTCAGCTCCCGGCTCTGACAGGGGTGGATGAATTTTTGTGCTACCAAAATCCCCCTTTCTGGGCCATGTCCTTTGCTGGGAAAGCATGGCAGGGGGACAAGATGCACACCAGGCATGAGGGCTTCCTGATGCCTGATGAATGTTGGCCCTGCAGGAGGAATTGCACAGGGCCATTGCTCATCTCTGCCAAAACGCCCCCTGAAACACCAGGGCACTGGCTCCTTATCCCAGGACCCCAAGCTCAGATCAGTACCCCTGCAGTGGCAGGAGTCTCTGGTTCCCACCAAACCTTGCCCCTGTCTGGCTGTGACAATGGCCCTTCACTGCCCCAGTTTCCCCACTTGGAAAGTGGGTGCAGCAGCACCCACCACTCTGTAGTGCTCTGCAAGTCCTTGGGTGGTTTTATTAACACTGTGAGTGTTCAAACAAGTTTTTGCAGCTTCTCCTTATTCAGGATTTATTTGGATGGTGATCCTGTCAGTGTGGGGAGCTGGCCCCAGCAATCTCTCCCAGAGATCCAGCCCTTCCTGCTGCCCTCCCGGGCTGGATGCTGCGGGGGCTTCAGCTGAGCATCCCACCGAGGGTCCTGATCCGTGTGTCACACACTTCAGAGCGAGCAGGGAGGGAAGCATCGGTGGCTCAGGAATGCCACGCTTAGGACCCTGCATGCTCTGGGGCGTCCCAGCTTTTTGCTGGAGCTGCTGAGCTGGGAGGGGCCAAGCCGGCAGCTCCCCATAAACCTGGCGGCTTAGACCAACTCCTGGACAGATGTTGGGACTCTGCCTTGGAGCGGAGCTTGGGAAAAGGAGAGGGCGGCTCTTTGCCCGGAGAGTGAGGAGGAGAGCTCGGCACCCCTGGGCTTGAACTTTAGCACCCTCTTCCGCAGGAGTTTAAAGACGAGGATCGTCCTATCCCGAGCGAGCCGTCTGGATAGCCGGGCAGACGCAGGGCTGGAGCAGACGAGAAGCCAGTAACTTTCTTTGACGAGGATGTTGTGGAGCTCTTCATAAAGAAATAACACCACGGAGAAAACCCCAGAAAGCCAGGAAGTGTTTCCAAACGCTCGGGACGCTGGTGAGCGGCTCCGGGCCGCCGCCAGTCCCTGCGAGGAGCCCGTCCTGCCGTGCAGATGTGCGTGATTGGAGCAGAGCGAGGGTTATTTTCCTTTGACTGAAGGCAACCCAGCCCCGGCGGATTAAGCTCTTTGTGTGCACGCGAGTGTGCCTGGATGGAAGCTGCTCCCGCAAAAGCAGCTGCGGGGGTCGCAGGGAGCATCCTCTAGGTCAGGGAGCCCTCCTGGAGGAGGGGGAGTCCTCCTGTTTTCGTGGCTCCGAGGCGATGCTGGGACAGTAACTCCCTTGGCAGCAGCACGGTGCTTCGGGATGGCCGTCTATGCCCTCACGGGTTTCTCGCTCGTCAGCCTGCTCAGCTTTGGCTATTTATCTTGGGACTGGATGAAGCCCAGTTTGGTGGCCGATGTGGCCACAGACCCCATGGAGAAACCGCTGCCTCCCACCTTCACCAGGCCACCCCACATCATCTTCATTCTGACCGATGACCAGGGCTACCACGACATCGGCTACCATGGCTCAGATATCCAGACGCCGACGCTGGACAGGCTGGCAGCAGAGGGTGTGAAGCTGGAGAACTACTACATCCAGCCCATCTGCACCCCATCCCGGAGCCAGCTGATAACTGGCAGGTAAGCCAGTGCCTGCTCACAACCTACTCATGCCCCCCTTTGGTCCCCTCTGTAGGTCTGAGGGGCTTAACCCCAGCTGGCTGTTATACAGATGCCCTGGTGTATTGGGAGAGGATGGAGATCCTCCTCTGGATTTCTCTAGAAAGCTCCCTGTGTGAACAGTTGATTTCCACACAGGATAAATAGTGGCACATGGCAAGAGCAAAAATGTGTGTGCTGCTGGGTAATGGATGTCACTTTGGGAGAGGGTGGTCTCTTGTTAGGAGGTGTTTGGTGCTGGGCAAGGAGCTGTGTCCCCAGGCAGTCCCTGACACACTGGCCCTTGGGGATTTGCTGTAAGGCCCTTGGTCTGTGCTCTCTCTGCATGAGTGTTCAGTGCTGCACTGGCCAGCACAGGCTGGATGTCTCTCCATTGCTCTTCTCCCATGGCAGCACAGTCAGGCCCTTTATCCTGGGCTGTTCTGCCTTCTAGGATAGGTGGAGCTTTCTCTGGAGCAGTGCTGTGTGATCAGCACTCACTGACAGGAGCAGGTAGGAGGCAGATTCCACTAGTCCACCTCCTGCTGAGGAGTGGGCCCCAAGGAGGTGCCTATGGATGTGGTCACCTACTGCCTGGGGTGCTGGAGCCCAACAGGGTCCAAGCTAAGGCCTCCCTTCTGTCCTGATGGTTCTTGAGGGGGTGGCAGACATCTTTGGTGTGCAAAGCAGAGGAGCACAGGGATGGTGGGGACATTCAGATGGGGCATTATGAACCCACTTGCTTGTGCTCCCCAGCCACCTCCTCAGGCTGGCAGCAGTGGGGACAAATTCTGGTGCCATTTTTGTGAGATGCCTACTGACCCTCTCTCTGTGTTCTTTGCATCTGATTTTGGTTCTTATGGATGGATGAGGAGCTCCCTGTCCCTGGCTGGAGCTTGCTTCATTGGGTTGGGTTGGATGACATGGAGATCTGCATTTGTTTGGGGTCTCTAACACATAAAGTGCCATCAGGTCCTCATCCAGTGCTGCTCCTCATCACCATTGCTTTCCTCTGACTCTTCTTCCTGGCAGGTACCAGATCCACACAGGACTGCAGCACTCCATCATCCGCCCTCGGCAGCCCAACTGTCTGCCCCTCGACCAGGTCACCCTGCCGCAGAAGCTGCAGGAAGCCGGCTACTCCACACACATGGTGGGCAAGTGGCACCTTGGCTTCTACAAGAAGGAGTGCCTGCCCACTCGCCGGGGCTTCGACACCTTCCTGGGCTCCCTGACAGGCAATGTGGATTACTACACCTACGACAACTGCGACGGGCCGGGTGTCTGTGGCTACGACCTGCACGAAGGGGAGGACGTGGCTTGGGACCAGAGCGGGAAGTATTCCACCTTCCTCTACGCCCAGCGTGTCAGCAAGATCCTGGCATCCCACAGCCCCAAGGAGCCCATCTTCATCTACGTGGCCTTCCAAGCAGTCCACACGCCCCTGCAGTCCCCCAAGGAGTACATCTACCGCTACCGCTCCATGGGCAACGTCGCCCGCCGCAAGTACGCGGCCATGGTGACCTGCATGGACGAGGCCGTGAAGAACATCACCTGGGCCCTCAAGAAGTATGGTTATTATGACAACAGTGTGATCGTGTTCTCCACGGACAATGGTGGGCAGACCTTCTCTGGGGGAAGCAACTGGCCACTACGGGGTCGCAAAGGGACGTACTGGGAAGGGGGAGTGCGTGGCATTGGTTTTGTCCACAGTCCCCTGATCAAGCGCAAGCGTCGGACAAGCTGGGCACTGGTTCACATTACAGACTGGTATCCGACTCTGGTCAGCCTGGCCAGGGGCAACCTGAGCAATGTCCAAGGCTTGGATGGCTATGATGTCTGGCCTGCTATCAGTGAGGGCAAGGAGTCGCCACGCACTGAAATCCTGCACAACATCGATCCCTTGTACAACCATGCCAAGTACGGCTCCTTGCAGGATGGCTTCGGCATCTGGAACACAGCTGTGCAAGCTTCCATCCGAGTTGGGGAGTGGAAGCTCCTCACTGGTGACCCAGGGTACAGTGACTGGATACCCCCACAGACCCTGACCAACTTCCCCGGGAGCTGGTGGAACCTGGAGCGTCTCACTGATGGTCCGAGGAGGTCCGTGTGGCTCTTCAACATCACTGCTGACCCCTATGAGCGCTACGACCTGTCAGAGCAGCGCCCAGACGTGGTCAGGACCCTCCTGATGAGGTTGGTGCACTACAACCGGACGGCCATCCCGGTGAGGTACCCTGCTGAGAACCCCCGGGCTCACCCAGACTTCAACGGCGGTGCCTGGGGACCTTGGGCCAGTGAGGAGGATGGGGAGGACTGGGAAGGCGGCCGGGAGCCCCTGAAAAGCAGGAACAAGAAGAAGAAGTGCAAGATCTGCAAGCTGCGCTCCTTCTTCCGCAAGCTGAACACCAGGCTCATGTCCAACCGCATCTGACAGGACACTCCCCAGCATCCACCCATCCTGGCCAGGGTGGAGCTCTGGACTGCAGTGCCATGGGATGGGAGCAAGGGACAAGGACAGGCAGGGAGGCAGTGCTCTCTTGCTCTCCCTTGCTCCAGGGTTCACTCCAAAACCCTTCTCCTCCCCTGTGGTGGGCACAGGGAATTGCTTCCAGAGGGTGAGGAAGGTCGATGTGGTCTCTGCTGAGGTGCTTGGTGGTGGTGATTGACTGTGCTGAGCTGGACTGGCCCTGCACAGCTCCTTCCAAAGAGAGAGACCGTTTCCTCAAGGATTCTGCAACCAATCATGAGCTTTAAGTGTTGGCCATCAGAAGGGCAGGAGGAGGCATGGGGGGCTCTGCCTTCACATTAACCCTCACCATTTCCCTCTGTTTACTCCTGTCTCTGCTGCCAAGCAGCTGCAACCTTTGCTCTTGGTCTGGGAACTTGAGGGCCTGCCCCAAATCCAAGACCACATTGCTTTTTTGTGGAGGGATGGATTCCTGACCATGGATGTCAGACCTGAGATCAATGTGGCTGGACTAAGTCATACTGCTACAGTGACTTCATGGGGCTATGGCTTCCCCTGTCTACTGGCTGGGGGGGCTGGGCAGCCCTGATGAGGAGCTGTGGCCCATGGAGGATGCTCTCAGAGGACAGGTGGTTCTCTTTGGCCTCACATTTGGGAGGCAGGTTTGTCCCACGCTCTGGTGGTGAACTCCACATGGGTCAGCGACCCAGCAGAGTCTTTCACCCAAAATTTGCCTGGACAGCCCCCTCATGTGCAAGCCTCTAGGCACCCTTGTTTCTCCCTATGAATCCTACACATCCAGCCTGCCAACCACTTGCCATGTCTGCCCCTTCCCAGTGCTGGAGCTGTCCCTGTCCCCACATCCCATTGCTGAACCTGGGGCAGAGGGAAGATCTCAAGAAGGTTTCTGCAGAAGCTGGTCTGCTGTTTTGTAGCTGCAGGACTTTGAAGCCACAGTGGAGGATGATGTGGTGGGGATGTCTCCCACCTGCCAGCACTGTGCTGCATGCCCTCTCTGCAGAGGGGCCCTGCTTTCCCAGCAGTGCACACTTGGGGAGGAAAAGGAGGAAAACACCTCCCCATCATCCTCGTCCGTGGGGAGCCAGCCCATCTGACCACCAGGGGCCAGGGAAGCCAGCAAAGCTCTGAGCCCCCACGCCTTCAGCAGGGTGCGAGCACGCATACGTGTGCTCGCAGGAGAGCTGGCGAGGATGGAAGGGGGTAAATAGCTTTAAAATCGTTTTGGATGCATGGTGCATTTCCATTTACACAATGTGTTTTACATTTCTCCCCACAGGTTTCTCTTGGTGCAGCGTGTGTAGGCGAAGGCCCTGCTGTGAATTTTGAAAATAGTTATTTTTGTCTCTGGAAAATGAGGCCCGTTAGGACTTGTCAGCTCTTGGATGAGCAGTGTGGGCTTTCTTTTTTTTTTTTTTTTTCTTTTCCCCCCCTCTCTTTCTCCCTTGCAAAATAACATTCATTTAAGATCTGTCATTGAAAGATGTGACAATTGGCAGCGTGCACACTGAATACCTTTCAGTGTGCTTTCAAGCCCTGTGTGTGAGAGAGGGATGAGGATGGGAAGAAAATGCAATGACATGTTTGTATTTTTTTTTCCTTACTCTTAGCTGGATTATTTGGGGGTATTGGGATTTTCTACAGAAACAAAGGAAAAAAAAAAAAAACCCCAGCTGACAGCAAGGCAGAAGAGAGGAGGCCTCTTCTTGTAGAGCTGGGAAGGAGTTTGAAAAGCTGGAGTGTGGCGATGTGTGTGCCAGTCCCCACTGCTCGGTACACGCCCATCACCGTGCCATCCCACCCCGCTGGCTCCCTGCATCCCTGCAGGCACATCCCAAGGACAGGTTTCAGAGGAGACTCAGCTCCTCCACCAGCCCCATCTCCATCCCTGCTCCCTCGGCATGTTGCTCCAAGAGGACTGGTTCCCATGGCATCACCTGGGTGGAGGTGAGCCCCAAGAGGACGCTCCACATTCTCAAACTACCTCAAATCAGCCAGCCTGGTCCCTGGGTATGTGCACCACCAGCGGGGCTGCAGCGCCGGCTGCCACTTGGCAAAGCCAACCAGTTGCTGAAAATAAAGCAACACTTTGCTGAAGAAGAAGAGGCTGCTGCAGGTGGAGCCAAAGCCAGGGGAGAGCAGGGGGTGATGCTGCAGGGGCTTGGGAACAAATATTGGCTAAGGGAGAGTTGGTGCTGAAGGGAATGGGAGAGCAGGGCTGGACGGGGTGGTGACAAGGCTCGGGAAACGGCTTTCATTTCCATATTTATATAAATGCATCCAAGTTTAGTCGTTCTTTTATTTTTTTTTTTTTCTTCAAAAATGGAAATTTCCATGAAAACATGCTCAATTTTTCTCCCTTCCCTTTTACTAACATCCACATGAAAATGTTTGTCTGGTCTCACTTCCTCTTTCTAGGTTTGGATCTGCTGGGCTGATGCTGGGTTTGCAGTCAGCCTGGCCAGAGTGGTGGATCTGCTGTCATCTGTATTTTAATTAAAAAGAGTTAGATTATGAATCTTTACAAGAAGAAACAGCTGAAGGAATATCTTAGTCCCTGAAAACAAAGATGAGAAATAGTCAGGAGCATCTTTGGGTGCTTGGAGAGAGCAAAGCCTCCAGCAGTGGAGGCTTCACCACTCCTTCCAGCTGTTCTGTGTCTGAACATTGGGCTGGGAAAGGAGATGCAGCTGCTGCCACGTGTTCTCCTCATCACAGCAAAGTTCATTAATGTTCTGTGCTGTGAAAAAATGCAGCTATGTGCCAAAATCCCATGTTTTCAGAGAGCTGAAGTCCCCTGGGGTTGTGTGTGTGTTCTGGCTGCCAAGGAGTTAATGCAGCTGGAGCGATGCTCAGGCGGTGGAGTTCCCTGCACTCGGGAGATGTGTTTTCACAGACAGGCTGAGGCTCCCCTCCTTCCCAACCTCCCTTCAAAGCGCCTGGCAAGCCCCAGGCAGCTCCAAAGCCCAGCAGGAGCTGGGCATAGGATGGGGACCTGGGAGGGATGGGGCAGGGGGATGCACCGGGGGCCATCAGGGATGGGGGAGCGGTGGCTGCCTCTGTCGGCATGGACTGGCTGTCTCCACCCTGGCTGTTTCCATCCTGCTGGCTGGAGCGAGTGGGAAGGGGATGGGCTGGGAATGAATGGAGTTGGGATGGGATAGAGATGGGGAGGAGGATAAGAGGAGGGTGGGGCTGGGCTAGGCTGGGCTGGGCTGTGAAGAGGAGGGGAGTGGGATAGGATGGGGATGGAATAGGGATGGGATGTGTGAGGCAGGACTGGAGGTACGTCAGGGCCTCTCCAGCCCCACAGGCAACTCCCACCCGAGAGAGGCAAGCCCGGTACCAGGACAGGGGATGGGCATCCCAGCAAACTGCCCCAGTGGAAGACTGGCAGAGCACCCTGAGCACGTCAGGAGTTCTGCATCAGAGGCACTTGTGTCCTTTCTCATGCCAGTGATCTGAGGACGTGTTGTTTTGCAGGTTCCTCCTACTCAGATCCAGTGCACGATGGTTCCAGGGAGCCACATGGCACCTACTGAGTGTCCCCAAGTATCATGGACATGTCCACAGGAGGGTCTTTGTCTATGAACCCTGCTGCTGGGGAGTGGGTGGCACTGAGGACACCCTGTCTCAGGCAAAAACAGCTTCCTGTGGTTGCAGGAGCAAGTGCTGGGCCCGTAGGGACAGGGCACGTTTGCAAACACAGCCCTAAATGTAAATCAGCTCTCCTCACCACGGTATTTATAATCTTATCTAAAAATAACCCCAAATTCAGCTTCCCAGAGGACAGCAACTGAGCATCCCCCAGACCCCAGCTTGCATGTGAAGCTGTCCCAGTAATTTTGGGATCTCTGCAATAGGTAATTGGCAGCCCGGCTGGTTTGGTGTGTGAGGCACTGCTGCAAGCCCCATCCCCTGGGAGCAGGGTCAGCTGCTGCAGGCCCTCCAGGACACGTGGATCCTTCCTGAGCGTGTCTGGGGTTCAGCATCCGACCTTGGGTGCCCACCCTCGGGCAGCCCGTGCTGGGATGCAGAAACCAAAGCTCTGCAGGCAGAGCTGGGGCAGCGTGTGGAGAGCAGGATGCATTTTTGGAGAGGCAGCCTAGTGATGGAGGGCAGCACTGGGGATGAAGGTCTCCATCAGGTGGCCAGACCCGAGCACGGCAGCAGGAGAGCAGCATGGCTCCCAAAGCCCTGCAGGAGCATATCTTGGGATGGCTGGGAACAGGCACCTCCTAAGAATATCCTGAGGCCTCTAGGAGAGGGCTGGGACTACTCCCCTCTACAGGGGAGCCCCCAGCCCAGAGGTGGAAGGTTCCACCCAGAGCTCCTGCTCCCCTTGGATTGTCCCCAGGCACCCAGGATTTGGACCACACAGCAGTTCCTGCTTGGGAAAACATTATCAGCAAAACAGAGCATGTTTAGCATGCAGAAGTCTGACACCCCCTTACCCTCAGAAGGAAAAATGTCGAGGAAAATTAAAAAAAAAAAAAAATCTGAAGAGAGAGAAGAGCAGAGAGGGAGAAACTTTTCCTGGAGAGCCACGTCTCTGCCAGGCAGGAGAACCCTGGGGAGGGAGGCAGGGTCCTCATGGAGGGCTTTGCCATCACCCCCTGCCCGGGTGAGGGATTTGGGGTGTCAGGGGTGCAGCAGGGGCCCCGGGGGGGAAGGAAGGGACAGATCCCTCCTCCTGGCTCCGGGAGCACGCAGAGTCACGCGTGTGGGGTTGAGCACGTGTGGCAATGTGGGGGTGGGCACGGGGAGGGGGCAGGTCACATTGCGGAGCTCACGGGGACACGAACAGCAGCGCGGGTGGGAGGAAGGTGGGAGTGAGGCAGGGGCGCAGAGCTGCCCACGGGCGTCCACGGGGTCTCAGGAGTGGGGGGCTTTTGCTCTTGCCTCTAGGGTTCCAGGGGGCTGCTGGGGGCTGGCAGCAAAACGCTGGAGGAGGAGAGCACTCCCATAAACATCCGGATGCACCGGCCCCCACGGCAGCCCCCCCACTCCTGGCACAGCCCTGGGGTGGGGAATGAAACCCCCTTTTCTGTGGGAGCATCATGGGGAGGAGTTGTGCAGATGCATGGAGGCATTTTGGGGACCATCGTGTCCCCAGGGCACAGATGGCACATGGGCATTGCCTGCACCTCGAGTGAGGGTGCCTGGTGTGCTCTGCCCATGTCAGGGCATGGCCAGGGTGGGTCTGGAGGTCATCAGCCCTTGGGGACTGTGGCCCATCCCTGTGCCCACCCAAGACTGGGAACCAGTCTCTGCTCTGCTACCAGGGTCTCCTGCTGGGACCAGACAGGAGCGGGAGGCTGGATGCAGGGATGCAATGTGGGGATGAAGGTGGGTAATGGTGCAATTAATGGAAAAGCCATTAGACCTTTCTCCTCCTCCCCCTCCTCTTCCTCACTCCGCCACTTGCTGTCCTCCTCCACTTCCACCTCCTTTCTTCTCTCCCTCTCTGCTCCTCCTCTCTCCCCTCTCAAAGATTTCTCCCTATTTTTGTCTGGTTAGAACCTTTTTTTTCCTTTTAACCCTTCCATGGCAGCCTGAAAGGGAACTCAATCCATCTCAGCTGCCAAAGGCAATGCTCTCCCAGCCAGCCCGGGGAGTCCCTTTTTACTCTTTTGATGAGGGTCCTGCTGCTGCAAAATCATCCAGAAATGGGACAAAAGCTTAGTAGAAAGCTCTTCTGGGGGAAGTCAGCAGGTGGAAAGTGCAAGGGGTGATGTAGATAGAGAGGGTGGTGCTGGATCCCTAGTGAGGGCTGATGGGGACTCAGAGGGAAACCCCTTCCCTGAGGTTTTGGACCTCACAACTCCACTTTTATTGTGCTTATTGTGCTTTCTTATGTTCAGCACAGCAGGGAGGCAACTCAGCAACAAAAAGTCCAAGCACTGGGGAGCCAGACCTTCTTCCTATTCCCACTTTGAAACTCCCCCCTTTCTACCCTGTCTTGTGCATCACAGTGACACAGCACCCCAGGATGCAGACTTTTTGCTCCCCTCTAGCTGAGCTTCAGGCCAGGCTGCTTGTCCCTCTCTGGGGGAGACCCTCAGGAGCTGCTCCATGGGAACCCCAGGGCCCTTGTGGGGACACAGTAGCAAAGGGGGGAGTGGGGAGCAGCCAGCCCCCTCTACAGTGTGATTGGGGCCAGCCCCTCTGGGGACCCTGGCTGAAGGCAGGACAGTGTGGGGACCTGGGGACCTGCCATGGTTTCTTCAGCTTCTCCTGACACACTTCTGCTCCATCTGCTCTCTCCCGCCGCAGCGTGTCCCCATCCCACAGCCCCCAGGGCCCCCAGGAATGCTGCTGCTGGTACCAGTGGGGCTTTTTTTTTTTTTTTTTTTTTTTTTTTTTTTTTTTTTTTTTTTTTTTTTGGGAGGGGGGGTGATAAACAGTTGCTGGGGTGACAGCATCCTCCTGCAACATGGAAACCACGGTTTCCATGGAAACCTTTTTTGCCCCAATTATTTTACCACCGCCACAGCCTTTAATTTGCCTTTAATAGTTGTATTTTAGATAACCCCCCCCTCGGCAGCAGGTGGGTGACCCCCGGGCAGCCCCCGGGCCGGGTCCCCAGCAGGGCCCTGGTCCCCACGGAGGGCGGCGGGTTTGGGAAGCAGTTGCCCTGGCAACAGAAACAGGGCGTTTCTGGCAGCGGTGGTCACCATGGGGACGGGGATGCTGACGAAGGCTTGTGAAGCTGAGAAGACAAATTGCCCTCATCATTATCTCTGGGCTTGTCAATCAAATATATTCCCTTATTTACCTCAGCGAGGAGAGAGCCCCGGGAGCACACGGAGAGGGAGGGAGCGAGAGGAGAGCTGCTTGCCCCAAATTCTGCACCGGGAGGGAGCATTTCCAGCCCCTCGGGATGGCCACCATCACCTGCAATCGCTTCACTGAGGAGTACCAGCTCTTTGAGGAACTGGGCAAGTAAGTTGGAGATGGGGCTGGGATGCTCGGAGCGGGGCTGTGCCCTGGATGGGAGAGGGACTCAGCGGTGCTGGGAACTGCTGGAGATGAGGGAAAGGAGGTGGGCATGGAGAGAAATGCAGAGGGAATCGGAGAGGGCACGCGAGTGAGGATGGGGGTTCCCAGCCCCAGACCTGCTTCTCTGTCCCTACCTGAGTTCAGGGGCTGCTGATGAGTGTTTGGCTGGGGGCTTGGGACACTCCAGAGGTCTGGAGTTGCCCGGGAAAGGCTCGGCTGCCCCTCTTATGGAAAAGCTGCTCGCAGAAAAGAAGGCTGCTAGCTCCCTTGGGAAGTTCTCCAGCCGGGCGGAGGTACAGAACAGCTGAGGAGGAAAGCCAAAGCAGTGGGCACCCCTCACATTTCTTTAGGGAATTTATCTGTGTGGATTCACTGGGGCTTGACTAGACCTGCAGGAGATCCAGTCTGCCTGGCAGCCCCCAGAGAATCCTGGTGGCTTTTGGAAAGATCCAGGATATTCCCCAGCCCTGTCCCAGTGCGGGTGAGCCCCAGCCCTGTCTGACCCTGCTTTCCTGCGAGGGAGGGCTCAGCCCCTCTGGTCCAGGTGTCATCGCGTGTGCCTGGATCAGTGCATGTGTGTGTGTGTGTGTGCAAACAGAACTGCCTCTGCACAGCCAGGGGATCCTGGGGAGCACTGAGCACCCCAGGGTGGAGCAGGGGATCCCAGGTTCCCCGTGTGGAGGGATGCTCCACGTCCCGCCCAGTGTGTGGCTATAAAACGAGCGCAGAGTGAGCAGACATGTGCCTCTGTTTTGGTTTCTGTGCCTTTTTTTTGGAGCTGGTGGGTAAATCTGGGCCGTGTGGCTGCCGTCCCTTCGGAGTGGCTGGCAGTGGTGTGGTGGGCTCAGGGTGCCTGTGCTCCAGAGGGGAAGCTTTGTCCATCTGTAGGCACAGGGATGCTCCAACCCCAGAGCCCTGCATCACTCAGGCACAGAGCAGCCTGTGCCTAAGAGTGTGCCCACATGCACGTGGGTGAGTTATAAGCGGGTGAGGGAGAAGGGAGAGAGCAGAGATGGGGAAATGGAGAGGCTGAGACAGGAGGACTTTGTGCTGGCTGGGCTGAATGCTGCCCAGAGTCCCCAGCCAAACTGTGGCACCGGCGTGCTGCTACAAAGTGCAACTCTGTGGAGGCAAATGGACCCCCCCACCCCATCCCAGAACACTCACATCTATCCCTGTGGCATCAGGGTGACAGAGAGGGGCTGGTGGACAGCAGGGGATTGGGTTGGGGAGTGGGTCCCTGTGGTGGGGACTGCCCCAGCTGGCACTGCAGGCAGGGGGATGGGCACCCGCCAAGGAGCTGGTAGTAAGGTGGGATGTGGGACCTGCATTTTCCAGTCTTTTCTCAGCTTTTCAGGGCTCTAGGCTTTGTGGTGGTGGCAGGGGATGGGCAGGTGAGGCAGTGGCTGCTCGATGCCTGCGGTGAGGCTGTGGGGCTCTGGTTGGGCAGAGCTGGCTGTGGGGATATGGAGGGGAGTTTGCAGGCCAGGAGTGATGGGGAGGACCAGGAGGGCTCCTGAAGATATCTGGGCTGCAATGCTTTGCTGGGTGGGTGCTGACTGGAGGGCTGAGCACTCAGGCTCCGGGGCTGCCTGCATTGCCCAGCACTGTGGTGTAAAACCACCTGGACACATGCATTTTAACAGGAATAAAGGAGCAAAGCTGGCGCAGCAGCTCACCAGCCCCCGAGAGCATCGCCCCCGACCACCCCAGACCTGGGGTGATGCAGGGGCAGCAGCCCCAGCTTGGTGCATCCCACAGTTTTTCCTTCCACTCAAGAGGGCAGGTACAACAGCAGCACTGAGGTGTTGCCGAGTTAGGGGCTTCACCAGCTTAGCCAAGGTGATGTGGGGCTGGTTGGGGATTTTCCACTGGGATGGTTTCCAGCACATCCTGGCACATTCAAAAATCAGCGGTTTCCCACGGGGAAATTTCTGCTTCATGGGCTCAGAGAGGGAAATGAGGACGAAGTGCTGCACCTCTGCTCTGCTGCGGCAGCTGCTCGAGCTGGGAAGTGTCGTTCCTCCTCCGGAGAGACACTCCCGGTGCCAGTCGGGGTGGGTCTGTCCTGGCAGGGCTGGGCAGAGCGGCTCTCCCCGCACCAGACCCTGGCAGGGAGCAGCGTCCTGCAAGGATTCAGAGCAGAGAGGGTCCATCTTGAGTTTGCTGTCCCCAAGGGACTGGGGCAGTCTTCTGTGGGGAACACGGTGTGTCCCCAGCCCGGCTGGCAGGGCGGCAGGTCGGGGTGCCAGGCTGCTGCACCCACCCTGTTTCTCTGCCGTTTCCTCGGCTCTCACCCATCCTGACAGCCGGGCAGGTGGAGGGCTGAGATGCCACACATCTAATGGGAGCATCACGGTGGGGCTTTGGGGACAGGCCGACATGGAGAGGGAGATCTGCAGAATGTGCCCGGCAGGGCGCAAACCCTTGGCACATCCCTGCACCTTCCAAGCATGGGAGGACATCTGTCCCGAGCGGGGGACACGGAGCTGGGGAAAACCCACTCCTGCGGCAGCCCCTGCAAAGCTGAGCAAGTGAAGGGCTGCTCCGATCCCCCACGCGTGCAGGAGGGAATCGGGCGGAGGGCGGGGGGCAGCGGGGGGGACAGGGAGAGGATCCTGCCCACGGCCCCCCGGAGTAGGACAAACATGAAGTGCAGCTCCATCGGCGCCTCCAAATCCGCCCCCGCAGCAGGTTCAGGGAGAGGCTGGAGACAATTACCGTGCCGAGCCGTAGGATCAGCCCCTCCGCTCCCGAAGCTGCAGGAGAGGGGGCTTATTAAAAAGAAAAAAAAAAAATTTAAAAAAATGGAGGAACAAAAAATCCCCAGCCCACACTCTTCTCTCTAGAAAGGAGATAAAATGCCTCGGAGGAGGAGGAGGTGTTGAAGAGAGGGAGGGCGGCAGCAGCACAGCCGGGCGCTGGCAGGGAAGGTGTGAAAAAGGGAGAAGCGGAGCATCCTGGTGGCAGAGCCACTGCTTGAGCTGGTGGGGAGGGCCGTGGGGACAAGGCATGGGGTCATGCCTGGCCTAAGGACCCAGGTACAGAGGCTGCAGGGCTGGAGCTCAGCAGTGCCAGGGCTCAGGGCTGCAGGGACAGGGCTTGAGCTGGGCTGTGGGTCCAACATCACCCTGTGCTGGCAGCCAGCAGGTGACAAGGACACGGTCCGTACCCCTGGTCCTGCAGGTGATGTAACTGTACCCTGCTCAGACTGGGACACGCTGCCTCATCCAAGCCAGGCAGAGATGGGGGCTCCCAGCTGTCACCAGGGTTGGGGTGATCCCCATCCAAAGACCCAGGACTCTGGGAGCAAAGGGTCATGCTGCTGCCCATGGCCAGGGAACAGGACATGATTCCTTCCTTCCAGAGGGGTTTCTTGCAGCTCAGAGGGGCTGAGTTCCCTCCCTGGCACCCCCCAGCACTGCCTGCAGTGCTCCATGAGCCCCTGGTGTGGAAGGGGATGCTGCCTTTGCCATGAAGATGCTGTATTTAGATGGAGCAAAGGGAGGCTTTCTTTTCCCCTAGGCTGGAAAAATCCTACAGTGGGACTGAGTAGCAAGGGAGCAGCCTGGCACAGGGAGAAGAGCCTGGCTGGGTGTCAAACACCCAATGTGGAGGGTTCCTGGCCAATGCAGACCCACTGAAGGACCCAACTGTAACAAGGATGGGGTATGGCAAGCATGCTGTACCCCTGGGTATCCTGCACCTGCATCCAGTGTTCCATGTTCCACCCACCCTCCAGGCACACAGAGTTTTACAGACCACAAATAGACATTTGGTTTCTGTTAGGAAGGTCTGGAGGAGCCAAAAGCCAGGAATGCAGCTGGGAGAGTGAAATAGCCATTTCCCATGTCTCTCCGCTTTCTGCTGTTCAATTGAAATAAATAGATGAGCAAGTGGCTGTGGACACTGGGACCAGGAGTGACCATCGGTCCCCAGCCTCCGGTGGATCTGGGACACCTCCAGCCTCATGCCTCACGCTGGGTTCTGCAGTGAAACCCCAAGCTGGGGCAGAGAGACATCCCTGCTTGCTGCACTCTCTGCTGCAGACTGTCCTGCCACTGCAGAAACATCACACACATCTTCAGGGAAAAAAATAGAGAAGATGAGGGATCCACAGGAGCCCACAAACCCTACCCAGTGAGGGGTTCCCAGCAGGATGAAGAGAGCGAGACCACAGAACTGCCAATAGCTCTGGTCTGCCTACCTATGGCAAGCTGGATATGAAACATTTCGCCCACCCTTTCCAGTTAATTCTTCCCCAGGATTCAGGGCTATTAACAGCTCAGCTCTTTCAGCAGCCAGGATTAAATGGCAGGACGGGGAAGCTGGGAAGCACCAGGATGTTTTCCCCCAACTCTGCCTGGCACGTGCCGTGAGCGATGCTCTGCACGGCAGCACTGGGTGCGTGGGCTGCCAGCTCTGCTGGGGCTCCATCCCCATCCCTCCACACCCGCTGCTCGCCTGCTCTCCTAAAAATCACATTCAAACCCAAATTGCCCGTCTCCACCCACCCCCGCCGCTAAAATCAATTAGCCGCCGCTCTCGCCAGCCCGCGGCCTTTTATTCCTCGGCAGGGAGTTGGAGTGGGGTGAAGGGGAGTGGGGGAAGGTGGGGCAGGAGGTGGGATTGCTTTTGATAGTTGTTATTTTAGCGATTGGAGAGGTTTGGCAGGAAAGAGAACCTGGCACAAAGGTTGTGCTCAGCAGGGCTGGAGCGTGCATGTGTGTGTGATTGCAGTGCTGCAGCTCCCAGCATTGCGCTGGCACTGGCAGTGCCACGAGCTGGGAGGGCTTGAGCTATGGGGTACCAGGGCAGACAGCAGTCTTTGGAGTGTCCCAAGCACTCGTGCCTGCTCACCTGCCAGACCCCAGGAGAGCTTTGCACGTTGGCTCATGCGTGTGCAAGGTGCAACAGCATCCATCCCTGTCCAGCTGGCCTCCATCTTCACAGGGTCCCCTGGTCTGTCCCTGCCTGGGTGACAGTTTGGCAGGGAGGGGGATCTGGTAATAGTCACAGCTGCCAAGTCTTGCTGTGACTGAAAGGTCTAGAACAGGCAGAGCCACACAGACTGGAGTGGCCGAGAGCTATGTGGCAGCTGCAGCCATCACAGTTTCCCTTGGGAACCAGTGCCCCCCGTAAATCACTGCTCCTTCCCTCCTGGCAACAGGTAGGGCAAAGCCAGGAGGAAGAGGAGGAAAAGTGCACAGTGCCTGGGGTGTCCTAGAGGAGCACAGAGGAGAGAAACCCACATTCATCTCTAGGTCTGCATGTGCCTCCTCTCATCATTCCTCAAGGACAGTGGTGCAGGGAAGCCGACTGAGACCCCTCCATGTTTTGCCCGAGTCCCTGCCCCAGTCAGCACCTGTCCCCACTCTCATCCTTGCCCCCATGCTGTGGCTGCCCCACACCCCACACCCACCTGAGAGCTGAGCTGTGCCCGTTCACCTCTGGCTTCTTCTGTTCCCAGGGGCGCTTTCTCCATTGTCCGGAGATGCGTGAAGGTGTTGGCAGGACAAGAGTATGCAGCCAAGATCATCAATACCAAGAAGCTCTCTGCTCGAGGTGAGTACTGAGGGTGTTTTAGGGAAGGCATGAGATGAGCAGGGCTCATGTACTGGGGAATTTGTCCCCTCTGCATGGGGGGATGCCTTTGATGTGGAATGAAGTGAGGGGGTCTTTGGTTGTGATGAGGACCCCTTCATCCCACCCTGTCCCAGCTGCAGTACACACTGAGCTCCTTGTGGATGGGGTGAACATCCTGAGGAGGTGCCAGGAGGTGCTTTGGTGGCTGCTCGCCACATCCCATCTGACCACACGGATGCATCATCAGCCTGGCTGTGCCAAGGCTCGGGGAACTCCCAGACCCCAATCTGCCTCAGGAGCCAGAGGACCCCATTTCTGTCCCTGAGACCCCACCACCACCCTGCACACACATTGCAGCCAAATGATGGTTTTACAGCCTTGCAATAGGTCAGACCACTGCCAGCTCTGGGCGCAGGGTAGCACAGTTATTTTGGGAGCATAACCTTCTGAGAGGACCCCCACTGACACCCCATCCCTGCTCTGGGGTCTGTAAGCTTTCTTACTCATATACCTCCATCAATGAAAGGGGAATGTCCCTTCAGGTGGGGGTTTGACTTAATTTCTACCTGGAAATGGGCCCTCACCCCTCACTGCCATTTGCTCTGGTGAAGCACATTGGCTGTTTGCTGCTGGAAGAGGTGCTGGCCGGTCTGTCCTGGTGGGTCTGTCCTGACTGCTCCTCAGAGTGAGGCTGAGATGAGCCAGCACAGAAGTCATCAACCAGCCCTTGCTCCATGCCAGGGACCCCTCTGGCCCCAGGCACCTGGCAGAGGTGATGAGGTGGACTGAAAGGATGAGGCAGCAGATGCCATGTCCCTGCTCCGGCTCCTCCCTGGCTGTCGGGAATGCAGGATGTGTGCTGGGAGGAAGCACCCTGCCAGGAGGGTTTAATTAACCTCCCTCGGTGTCTCTCCCAGTTCCACTGCTGACCTCCGAAGGCAAAATTGAAATGCAGAGAAGAGTGACAAGCTCCTTTCTGACCTGGAATTAAACCAGTATGTCGCAGTACCTCTCCCACAGTGCTGCCAAAGCGGCACAGCACAGGCACTGAGCCCCTCAGGTCCTCCAGCACTGACCCCTGCTCCTCTTCAGGGGTTTTCTTCCTTCAAAGCCAAAGGCTGGGCTCTGGGCAGGGTGTGCAGTGCTGGGCTCAGCCCTTGGCTCCTGCCCGTGTACCCCAGCTGGCAAACGCCTCCCAGTTTTCAGGGCTGCTGGGAGCAGCAGATTGAGCCACCCTCCCCTTGCTCCCTCCTGCCTCCGCTCGCCTCCTCCAGCAGTTTGCCCCTCTCCTTTCTCTCCCGGGGTTTTGTGCTGTCCCTGCAGTGCCCAGCAGTCCCCTGGAGAAGATTCACTGGGGTGATTTTCCCTGCTCTGCCAGCTGGAATTACCAGCGATTTTGGCTAATGGTCTGGAACCCCCCATTTCTGCAGTGCTGGCAGGGAGGAGGGCACTTCCCCAGAAACAAAGAGCAAAACGAGAGAAGTGGGGTGAAGGTGAGAGAAGCTATAAAACATCCCCAGTCATGGTCTGTTTATTTAGACATCCTCCTGGCTGCCAACACAGAGAGGGGAGGAGTAAAGATGCTGGAGATTCTGGAAGAAAAATGGGGTTTGGGTGTGTGCAGGAGCTGGGTTTGTGGGGTAGGAGAGGCTGTAATCCATCTCCCCAGAGAAGTGCTTGCCCCACTGGCCACACTGTCCCTCCATCCCCTCCCCATCATCTACCCCACAATGGACTTTAGTTGTGAGAACAGCTTGAACTCCAACCTCTCCTTGTCACCCTGTCCCACCCTGGGAAGGTTGTCACCCATCAGGGGAAACGATGTGGGGAGCTGAATGAGGCCACCAAGGTTATCTCAGCCTTCAGCTCACAGAGTACAGGCTGCAAAACTCACCCCAAGCCCCAGGGTGCCTCTCGGGCAGGATACTGAGTCCTGGGGAAGGCTGCAGCCCCACGGAGAAGGGGCTGCATTGCTTTCATGTCTCAGTGGTTGGAGACACCCAGGTTTGGTTTGATGCAGAGCGAGACTGTGGGGTGTGAACCTGCCAGGTAGCAGTGATAGCACTGAGAGACAGCAGCCCTAATTATATCCTCACTTGTCCTGGCTGCTGAGTTCCTGCACAAAATGCCTCCAGTCAGGCACCTCCACGCAGGGAGGCTGGGTCAGGTGTGAGCAAGGAGAGAAGCGCAGAGGAAGAAACAAAATGATTTGCAGATTCATTCTGAGCTGTCCCAGGGTGGAGGATTTTTTGGCTCAGCTCAACTTACTTTGCCCAGAGCTCTGTTGTCTCACATCCCCAAGCCTGCTGAAAGCTGGGGAGTGGGACCTGTGCTTCCTGTATTTGGAGATAGGCACCAGTTCTGAGATAGGGTTCTGCAGTGTAGGAGAGCAAAGCCCTGGTGTGGAATGGCTGACGATGGCGAGGGGGAGTGAAGCCCATAGCCTCATTTCATCCTGACACCTCTCACTGGTTCACTCTGCCTTCAACTGCTCAAATTGTACCATGCAGGGCCAGAAATGTCCTGGCTGATTGCCTGTGCCTGGATGAATAAGAGAAAAAGGAACAGCGCTGCCAGCAAGGATAACCCAGACAAATCCAGGGTATTTGGGAGGTGATCGGAGATTGTTCAGCAAAGAGAAGGGAGAGGGGAGAGTAAGAGATCATTCCAAACTCAAGATTGCCCATGGCATCAGTGCCTAGGGGGCTTAGCCAGGGACTGCATCTGTGCTGGGATAGTGCCCATTGGCCCCCGATGCTGAACTTATCCCAAAATCCATAACGCTTAGCAAAAAAAAAGCTGCTCTGTCCCCCCAGGTTTCCTGTGCCAACACCTCCTTTGAGAGCCACTGATTCCCTTCCTCAGATCCTAATTTAGGGCCGTTGCCTCTTTCAGATCACCAGAAGCTGGAACGAGAAGCCCGGATCTGCCGTCTCCTGAAGCACCCCAACATTGGTAAGTGCACCCTGCACCTCCCTTGATGGTGCTCCATACCTGGCTCTGCTGCCCACTGGCCCTCCCATGTCCCAGCCACGGCTAGGGGGTCTCCATCCATAATCCAGCCCTGTCTGCAGCAGCATGGACTGTTTGTCCCAGAGGCTGAGAAGGGCTTGGTGTCGTCCTGCCTGGTTGATCTGCAGAGCCATCCCTCCTCTTCCTCATGGGAAACACCATCTTCAAACGGGGTCATGGGGAAAAAAGGCCCCCACTGGGCATAGGGGGACTGAAGTAGGTCCGGACTAACCCACTTGGCCATAGCTCCCTCAGGGAGAAGCGGAGCCCCGGGAGACTGCAAGAGGCTATTTTTACTGCTCTCCCCCCGCTCGGGTGCCGTATTCCTCTGCATGCTCCAAAAAGCGGCTGCAGCTCGGAGCAGCAGCAGCAGCAGCGCGGGGCGTGTGGGAGGAGCGATGGCGGGGGGGAAGCGAAGACTTTCCCACCGACCGTCCATCTGAAAGTAGCCTCCTTCGGAAAAGCTGTTTCAGGAAAACTCCTGAGCCCCTGCAAAAGACAAAAATAGGCCAGAAGGAGAGAGAGAGAGAGAGAAAGAGAGAGAGAGGGGAGGGGAAAAAACTGCAGTAAAAAAAATCCAAAAAAATTCCAAAACTCCATCCTGAAAGTGATGCTGATGCAGGCTCTCGATCCCTGTGGATGGTCTGGATGAACCCCCTCTTCCTTCTGCTGTACCCCAGGATGTACCTACCCCAATGAGATCCTGCAGCTTTTGGGAAAGCATTTGGTGGTTTCTGCAGCCCTCTCAACCCACAGTCGGGAGCTGGGAGGGAGGGATCCCCTGTGGCTGAGCTCCTCCCTGTCCCCCTCACTGCTCCGGTGACCTGGATCCATCCTTCCCCAGGAGCTGCTGCAGCAGATCCAGGGAGCTAGATCCAGGGCCACTGGGACGAGCCATGTGGCTCCTGTCCCATAAATATTTCAGTTCCAAAAAAGACTGTCAGCTTCCATCTGTCTCGGGCACACGGCTGCGTGGCAGGTCTCCCCTCCATTGCCGGGGCGCCGGACCCTGCAGCATTCCCCAGCCTCTGCTCCAGCAGGACCAGGAGCTGTCCTGCAGGGGTCCCTCCGGGGCGCCCTGCCTCCTGTTAGCACCAAAATACGTGCAGGGATTGCCGCGACCTGAAGGAAACACAGTGCAAAGTGTTTGAATAGGAAGAAGTACCAAACCCGGAGGAACTCACCGCATGAGACCTGCAGGATGGCACCTGCAGGATCCCCAGGCTCCCAGCTTGGCCACAGATCTTTCCCACCACTGTCTTTCACCCCTCCCTCTCCATCACCTTCCCATGGGGCTGTCAAGGTCTCCGGGGACCGAAACACCTCACCTGTCGCTGTCCTTGTCCCCCATCCCTACACTACCCCTCGCTGTCTGGCTGTAACCTGGCAGGTTCAGAGCTGCAAAGGCTGGCATGGGTTAACAGCATGCGATGCTAAGCCCAATCTGCTGCTATTTATACCCAGGAGTCTCTTCTCCACCCCCCACCCCACACCCTCTTTCCTTTCACCCCCTCCACTGCTCCTGCTGCCTGGAAACTTGGGCTTGCAGCTTCCCTTCCGTGCAGCAAAGGCGGCTCGTTACCCACACAGGAGCTGGAGCGAGCGGTGCCACTGCAGAGCAGCCGGGCTGAGGAAGAGGAGGCACTGCTGCTGGATGAGGCAAAACAGCCTTGTCCAGCCCTGCCCGGGGAGAAGCACCCCAGCTGCCCAGGGCTTTGCTGTCCTCTTGTTCCCTGCAGCAAGGTGGGCTCCTTCCATGTCCCATGAGAATGCCGTGCTGCAGTTCCTGGAGGAGCCAACCTGTGCTCTGCACTGTGCCTGCTGGAGAGCCTCACACGGGAAGCTGTGCATGGGCAGTTAAGGGCAGGCCCAGGACCTCACAGCACTGGGTGATATACTAGGGAAAGCTCTTTCCATTCAGGGAAGTCTTGCTTTATTAGGAAAGCTTTGGCTGTACCTTGCTCGGGAGGTTGAACTCCTGGTACTTCAATTCTCATTCCTGAAGCTGTGTCCTGCTCCTGCCTTGGCTCTCAGCTCTGAGCTGGAGTGGTTTGGCCAGTGCAGCTCTCTCTGACTATGGTCAGTAACAGATACTTGTAGGATCCAGCTATATTTAGAGCAGCAGCTCCCTCTTATACCTTCTTGGCTCCTGGCAGCCACAGGCTTTGGGACTTCCCCAAGCAGGGAATATCTGGACCATATGCTTATGGTTATGCTGGCTCTATCCACACCAAACTCACCTAATCCCCCTGAGAATACTTTGGCTTCTGTGGGATTGCAGGAGTGATACCCCCAAACGCCTCCCAGGCGAGATGAAACGGGAGGAAATATGTTTCTTCTAGCAGAGGAAGGCAGAAAAGCTGGGGCTGTATGTTGGAGAAAAACGGAGCAGACACAGATGTTGGAGCACAGAGGATGCCTGTAGAGGCCAGTAGTGGGGAGGGATAATTGCAGAATAAGATGAGCAAGTTGTGTCAGTAGTCAAGACCAAAAGAGAGACAGACAGAAAGCCCATCAGACCTCGTTTGCTCTATGCCCTGGCCAGGTGAGGTGACGCTGCTGTCAATATGATCTTGGCAGCCACTGGATTGGCCCACAGAGCTTGGAGACAGGAAAAGGACCAGCAAAGTGGTGTTTGCTGGCCTGACAGATAAGAGTGACACAGGGCAGTGTCTGTGCTCACTGCTGGGGTTGTTATCTCCCCTGGCTCACACTGAGTCTGGAGGATGTTTCCATATAGGGCTCAGCTGATTTAGATGCAGTAAAAGGGGCTAGGAGTAAAAACTCCCACAAAATCTCTCACCTGAATGTTTCTTTTTTCCTCCCTGATTCCCAACATTCTCAAATATGCTGGAAGTTGTATCAGCCTGAAACCCAGTGAGAGAGAGCATTAAATATTCATAGCCTCAAGGGAATCAAACAAAATACGAAGTGGGGGACAGAGGATGCTGGACAAGTCTCTGTTTATCCACCCTACCTGTTTCTGTGCCTGTCCCCTTGCTGCACATCTGCCTGCTAAGTGTGAGCAGGGATCTGAGCCTGAATAACCAGCATGCAGCTGCAGGGTGACAGGTTTTTGTACGTGGCAAGAGGTGTGCCCAAGAGGAGAGAGTGCCAGGAGTTGGGGAAATTCATCCCGTGGAGACTCCCAAGGAGAAATGGAAGGTCATGAGCAGAAAATAAAAAAAAAGCCCTGTGGGTGCCAGAGTTGTCAGCTCAGCTCCCTGCTGAGCTCTCCCTCTGCTTGGGCACCTCTCCTGTTGGGACTGGGGACACCCATGCCTGCAGCCTGCCCAGTGCCCAAGATAGCTCAGCAGCTGCCTGGAACCCTGGCCAGGTGCAGCCCCGGGGCAGTCCCCGATTTGGATGTGATCTTTGAGCCTTGCACAACGGCCCCAGGCTGGGGTCATGGCTGGGGCCCTCCACCCAGCCATAGTGTGCCCTTCCCCAGCTCCTGCTTGTGCCCAGAGGGGGGCAAAGGCACTCTCAGGGAGTGGGATGGGAGTCAGGTGTAGCCCATAACCCTTCTGTCTCTGCTGCAGTGAGGCTCCATGACAGCATCTCTGAAGAGGGCCACCACTACCTGATATTTGACCTGTGAGTAATGGTTCACTGCATCCCCCAACCCACAGGCAGCTCTGTGCTTCCCCCAGGGTGATGTGACCTCCACCTCACCCAAGCCCTTTCTGCAGGCTGGGTTTAACCAAACTCGGGTCCCCCAAGCCGGGCAGAGGGCAGGTCCTTGTGCTGCACCCCCAGTTCTCCTGCCATGCATGCTGCAGTGACATTTTTGGGGGGCTTGCCAAGGCTGAGTGAGCTGTCTGTCAATCCAGCTCCCCCTGTTCTCTGCAGGGTCACTGGCGGGGAGCTGTTTGAGGACATTGTGGCCAGGGAGTACTACAGCGAAGCGGATGCCAGGTGAGCCAGGCTGTGGAGGGGACAGGAGGTGTCCAGGTGTCCCCTTCTCCCATAAGCTGCTCCCTCCCAGGGTCCTACATGACTGGCTTCCTGCAACACCAGCTCATTCTGTACTAGGAGGTGTTTTACAGCTACTCTGCAACACATACTCATAGACCAGAACTCTGGTGAAAAAAAAAAAAACACACACCCAAAATTCTCTTTCTAACTCACTCAACTCCTGTGCCAAGAAGTCCATGTGCTGCCACAGGACTGGTTTCCACTTTGAATCATAGAATCCCAGAATGTGTAGGTTGGAAGAGACCTTCAGATGGCTCCCAGCCATTGCCCACATCATCCTCATTCCCTGGGATGTTGGGATAGCCAACATCTGACCTCACTGTAAATGAACAGGGTATTGGGGGCTCCCTGGTCTGGGGGCATCAGGACTGCCTGGTCTGGGGGCACCAGGGCTCCCCAGGCTGGCAGGGAGGAAACCCAGCACCAGTCTGGTGGCCAGTCAGGGCCATGATAGCGCAGACACCCTGCAGATGTCACTCCTTCCCCCGGGAGCTGCGTTTCAGCCATCTGCAAGTGTTTCTCTGCCATTTGCCACTTGAAAGCACTGAGGAGGAGCAGTCAAGACAGGCTGTGCTGGAGCTCTGCTCACTCCCATACTCTCACTGGCACTTTCCAGGTACCTTCTGCAGAGCCATTTCAGCCACCCCTTTGGTCCCTGAAGTTCATCCAGGGGACAGTATTATCTTTCTTTTGAAAATGAGTACTATCATTCTTTTGAGGGGATATGATCTGGCCCTCTCCAGTCTCTTTCACAGATATCACTGTGCCTCTTGGCTTTGCCCCCAGGCTAAGCATAGCCTGTATGTATGTCCAAGGTGGTGAAAACTCTACACTACCTCTCTGCGTGGAAATATCCTTTATTTCTAGGCAGAAAACAATCTCCTTTAATGGGCTGCCTGCACTGAATCCACTTATAGCCCATCCACTTATTAGTGTCATACAAATAAAATAAAATACATGTAAATAAAGACCTTCTGCCTTGCACACAAGCTTCTTTGGAGCAGAAGCAATCAGTGCCTCTGTCCTTTTCTTTCCTGTCTCACGCACACAACAGAGCTGGAATGTAATGAACTAGATAGAAAGCAAGCAGACACAGCAGAGCCACCTGCATTAGAGGAGAGCAGGGAAATGGGGCTGGAGCAAAGGTTGCACAGAGCACACCTGCTCTGCCTGGGTTTGCTGGTATTGTGGTTCCACTGTTGGTCTACAGCTCTCTGCCTCCAGTGCTACTCCTGTGGGGTCCCCATGGGATCAGCTGTGTCCCCATAACTCCTGCACACCATTACTTGGTGTCCAAAAGCTCTGTTGGGTTCTTACTGGGTTGGAACTGCTCCCCACAGGTGTGTGGGTACTGGTGGAGGGGGATGCTGAGCTGTACTGCAGGGCTGCTGATGGGAAGCCTGATGGGGAGAGGGGTGAAATGCAGCAGAACAGAAGTGTCTGACAAAACTCTGCCTCACCGGCCATTTGTGTGAGCTTTCTCCTCTCTCCCACAGCCACTGCATCCAGCAGATCCTGGAGGCCGTCCTGCACTGCCACCAGATGGGGGTGGTTCACCGGGATCTGAAGGTAGGAGCTGCACGGAGAGTGCATGTGGGAGGACAGGGGACCCCATCTGTGATGCAAAGCACTGTGGAACAATGCCCAGAGCCCTTCAGGGCTGCTGAAACAGCAGGGAGAAACACGTGTAAGGCTGAGGGAAACCCACAGAGCAAATACCAGCTCCGGAGTGAAATGACACAAGGGAGATGGGGTAGGGAGGCCTTTGCAGTCTGTGATCCCCCAAGGTTCCAGGGACAAAAGAACAAAGAGCAGGACAAAGCAGTTAGGGAGCACATCCAGAGCTTCCTCTGTGCTGTGCTGGGAAGCTCCCTCTGCCAAAAGCAGAGCCCCTGAGGGGTTTTCACTCCTCTCCAACCCCATGTTTTCATATCTCCTTCTGCAGCCTGAGAACCTGCTGTTGGCATCCAAGCTGAAGGGTGCTGCCGTCAAGCTGGCTGACTTTGGCCTCGCCATCGAGGTGGAGGGGGACCAGCAAGCGTGGTTTGGTGAGTAGGACTGGCCTGAGGTGGGGGCTCCTCCAGCCCTCCTTGGCATCTTAGTTCAGGGGGGCTCCAGGACCCCGAGCCCAGGGTTATGGCAGAGTCCCAGCAGCACCAGCCCAGGAAGCACTGTGCATGAGCAGGTTGATGTGGAGCAAACAGCTCCGCAGGGACTCTGAGTCACCGAGGTGTCCCGGTGAGATGGACAAGCCGGCAACAAGGGCAGACCAGTAGGGGTAAGCCTCTTCCAACTGCTCAAAGTGCACAGCAGAGCACTCCAGCCTTAGGCACCATTTGGGGTTTGGCAGTGGCAGAAAAGCAGAGTTTGCTCTGCCCTCGGGAGTCACAGAGGCTTCTGGAAGGAGGGTGTCTGTCCCACCGGGTCGGGATGTGCCAGCACTCTGGGCTCTCGCTGTGCCTGGCCGGGGAGCAGTCCCCGCTGGTGAGCTGTGCGGGGACAGGGGCTGCCCGGCGGTGGCGTGACGGGCTGTCTGTCCCAGGTTTCGCCGGCACCCCGGGATACCTCTCCCCCGAGGTGCTCCGGAAGGACCCTTATGGCAAAGCCGTGGATCTGTGGGCTTGCGGTAAGTCACAGCGGGGCTGGAATGCCGGGAGCGGGCTGGGCTGGGCTGGGCTGGGCTGGGCGGGATGAGGCAGGCTGTTTATTCAGCATGTCCCAAATTGCAGTGCCAGTCACATCTCAGGGAAGTCAGGGTGGAGGATTTACCCAGGGGGTGGCACATTACCCTGGGCAGCACACTGTCTCCCAATCCAGTGGCACCCTTCTCTGAAGGATCACTCCCTTTGTTATGTACCCAAAGCTCCCAGTCAGATGAGATACTGCCTCTTTTCCCTGCAGTGCTGGGGGAGTTAGGCAATGCCTTCGTGCAGCCATAGAGGAGCCTTTTTCCATCCACGATGGGGAGGAGGCATCACCCACCCCTGCCAGGGCACTCACTTTGGGCTCTGCATGGTGACTGCCAGAGCCTTGAACCTCCCCACGTGCTGAACTGGAGCCACCAACAAGATTTTTGCTCTTTAAACAGTGAGCGAATCTTCACGTTTCCCTAATTTCTGTTTCTCTGCTTGAGTTAGACCCCAGGCTGTGTGTGCTCCTGCCTCCAGCAATGAATCCTCTCCCACTGAACCTGTCTCCTCTCCTGGGCAGGTGTCATCCTCTACATCCTGCTGGTTGGGTACCCACCCTTTTGGGATGAAGACCAACACCGACTCTACCAGCAGATCAAGGCTGGAGCTTATGATGTGAGTGGGTTTGTCTTGTTGCCCCCATTCACAGTCTCCTTTCTCTCCTGCTGTCCCTGCCTCGCAGCCTGCTGCTCTACAAGAGCAACCAAGACAAGTTCAGACAGATGGGAACAAGTTCTCTCCTCTGCCCCAGTCAGAGAGTGTTGGCCTCACTGCCATGCCCAGGCACACACTGACATATTTCAGGGCCACTCTGTGGGAGATACAAGTCTTGTCCCGAGCCTTCCAACTTTCTTATTCCACTCTTGCTCTTTGGTTTCCTACCTGGCAAACTCTTTCCAGTGGCTACCATTTCTCCAACCTGTCCCAACTTGCAGGAGAAGCAATCCAAGTGCAGAGGGGCTCTCTGCCTTCTCTCACCCTCGCCCCTTTGCTTTGCAGTTCCCCTCCCCTGAGTGGGACACGGTCACTCCTGAAGCAAAAGATCTCATCAACAAGATGTTGACCATAAACCCATCCAAGCGCATCACGGCAGCAGAGGCTCTGAAGCACCCCTGGATATCGGTGAGTTGGGGAGGAAGGTAGAAAAACGTGGGGATTTGCAAGTGGGGACCATCTCACTGGGGATCACTTGTTATCAGATGTGCTGCCAGCTCTTTTCTCCATTCTGGGAAGATGGTTTCCTGGCATGGTTCCCCCCACTGCTCACACAGCAGCATTTCCCCTGAGGTTTTACAGCAGAAAAAAAGCTCGTGAATGCAAACAGTATGTTCCTGGGGGACCTGGTGATGGGAGGGACACACATGTTTCCTGCCCTGGTGGGGACAGGCTGATTTCTCAGTGTCACGCTGTGTTTTCTTCAGAGGCAATGGGAGTAGGCTCATGTTTATCCATCCATCCCAGCAGCAATCCCTCCACCCTTTACTACATCCTGCTGTTTCAGCTGCTGTTTCTCACTCTGAATCAGAGTGAAAGGCAGGAGAAGTCTGCGGGCTTAATCACACACGTGCAGACCCTGAGTACATTGCTAAACACGACTGGTCAGTCAAGGGGTTAATTCAAGGGGCAGCCAGCTCTCCACACACCCCCACCACCAGAGCAGATCCTGCTGACTCCAAAGCTTCAATCTCCCACTGCCCATTAAATTTTTATCTGCTGCTGCAGGCAGCTCTGGCCTGTGCCTCGGCCATGGGAGATCATACACGTGTGTGAGCATGTGAGAGCCAGGCTGGGAGCCCCTTCCCCCCAGCACTGCTCTGAGCCAGGTCTCTCTCCCCCCAGCACCGTGCCACCGTGGCGTCATGCATGCACAGGCAGGAGACGGTGGACTGTCTGAAGAAGTTCAATGCCCGGAGGAAGCTGAAGGTAACTCTGTCCAAGCTGGCTGCTAAATGCACCATCAGGTCATTGGTGGGCTTGTTCTCTGGGTGGGAAATGACAGGAGGGTGGCTATGGGCAGTGGCATGGGGGTCACAGGCATTTGGGGACCCCCATTGTGAAGAAGGGGAAAGAGACTGAGTGGGGTGACAGCTTCACCTAGCTGGGGTTTCCAGCTCCTCAGAGAAAGCCATGTTGAAGGAAAGCACTGAGTCACACTGTACACCGAAGTGAGGACTTTCCCACTGGAGCCAGTGTCAAGATAGCTTTGTTTTGGGGCTGGACACGGGCCTGAGAGGCACAGTGAGACCCTTTGCCTGATGGCCAAAACACTTTGCAGCCAAGAAGGAAGGTGATCCACAGACAGACAAAAAACTCACCCAATCCAGCAGCCCCACAGCCTCTCCCTTCTCTGATGCTGCCATGCACCACAGCCTGGACCCCTCTGCAATCACCATCTCCAGCTTGAGCACCTCCCTGAGGGACCCATCTCCTGAGTGCTGCTCAGCCTCAGCTGGCAGCAGGGTGCTGGGAATGAGCTCTGGAAATCACAATGCCTCCTGCAGAGTGGGGTGAGGCTGGTCTGTGCCACAGCCGGAGCCATCAGCGCTCAGGGCCTGAACGCAGCGTGGCACAGAGCAGTCAGTACAGCTGCAGGCTACTAACAAGATTATCAAGCAAAGAAACTGGCTATAAACTATTATTACTTTTCAGCTAGACAAGTAATCAAATTAGTTCAGGCATACGCTTCAAAATAGTAATCCATTACTGTAAGCAATTAGTCCAAAGTAATTTCATTATACACTTAGCAACTAGTTAGTAGACTCAGCTGGAAAAGGAGAAGGATTTTTACAAATGTTGTTTTGTGGTGGTGATCTTTGCATGGCTCCCATGAGCAATCCCTGCCCTGCTGCTCTGAGCTGGCATGGCTTTAATCACAATTAAATCCAGTTCCACTCCCAGTGGGTCCCCTTGTTGCCAGCTGCCAGCCCCAGTCAGTGGGGTTCTGCTTCATCTAGGACAGGGTAGTGTGAGACTAAAAAGTGCCCTGCAGATATTTAATATCCCTTTAATCTCAGAGGAAAGGCAGTTTTGGAGAATGCAACCCAATGCCATGGTGCTGGGGACATGGAGTCAGGTATTGAGAGCTGCTTTTGATGGCAGGAAGCAAATATCAGTCCGTGGGCCAGTTTCCTTCCTTCCAGTGGCTGGGGGACAGGTGCTGAGCAGGGCTTTCCTCCCCCAGGGATGAGGGGAGCAGCAGGGTGCACAGGGCCAGGGTCCAGCGCACCCTTTTCTTCTGCCTTCGTTGTCTTTCAGGGAGCCATCCTCACCACCATGCTGGCCACCAGGAACTTCTCCGGTAGGTGCTGTCTCTGGGACTCATCTCCTTGTCGTACAGGGTACCCAGGGCAAATCTGTAGGGTCCCTGGAGAGCTGGCTTTGCCTTGTGTCACAGAGAGGCTGAGGCTGCAGCCTTGTGCCTCTGGGGATGTGTGGCTTTGGGTGCTTCTCCAGGAGAGGTCACCTGGCACCTCCAGGCAGACTGCTGGCTTGGGATGGAAGAGAAAAAGTGTGTGGTTGAGGCTCAGTGATTCACACTTTTTGTTTGTTTTGTATGCACACAAACATCTGGCTTGTTCAGGGATGAGGATGTGGGTGCTGGGGACAGCCAGAGCTCAAGCAGCTGGTTTTGTGTCCTCCTGGAGTTATTTGTGGCTCAGGGAGAGCATCCTCTGCATCGGGAGTAGGGAAAGGCCCCTGGTGCCACTGCAGGCAGATGGCAGTAGGATCTCACAGGTCTCTCCCCAGGCAGGTGGGTTCTAATCCTTGCAGGGTTCCCCGCTCTGTTCCCGCCTCCCTACATCCCGAGGGCTGCCATGGCGACAGGACCGAGCACGGCAGCCCAGCCCGTGCACTGGAGAGCTCTCGGTGCAGCCAGAAGCCCCTCTGAGAGCTGTTCCCTCTGGGGACACCTCACTGCATATGGGATTTCACAGGCGATTCCCCAGGCTGGAACCAAATGGAGCCATGTGACTGCAGAGCTCATCCGCCCTCTGTCACCCAGTGCTGGGGATGGCCCTGCGGGGCTGGGACACACCAGCCAAGCCCTGCACGCTGCTGAACTGGCTGGTGGCAGCTGTTTGGGGTTACTTGGGCGTTTGAGGGTGCTTTGCTGAGGCTCCCCAGTGTCAGGTGTAGCAGATGGACAGGGGTGCCAGGGCGGAGGGCTGCGGCCAGGGCTGGTATCTGCATTTGTCGTGGGGGGATCGCGCCGACACATTTAGCACTTTGTGGCGGGCGCTGGAGGAGTCCAGCAGCTGGGGGGATCCGATGTCAGGCCCCACGCCGGGAGAGGCGGGCAGGAAGCATCAAAAGGCAGGAAGTTCCAAAGCATCTCTCCCGGTGCTGCCCGTCCCCTGCACGGCCCAGGGGCCGGCCAGTCTCCCTGCCCGGGACACGGCCGGGGCTGGGCTGGTGGGCGACAGGCACTGGGGGTTCAGGGGGGCCGGGGGGCTCCTGCAGCCGGGGGGGCTGGGGCAGTGTCGGCAGCGCTGGGTGGGCACAGGGCAAGGCGCCTGCTTTTCATCCTCGTCAAAATGCGGGCTTGCAGCTGTCGGGCCGCCGGGCCGGCAGCACATGATCCCGGCAGCATGGGGCTAAAATTAGAGGGCGGCAGGCGGGCAGCCCATTCCTCCACACTGCACCACGCCGGGTCAACAGCACCGCCCGGCCAGAGCCCGCCTCTGCCGGCCCCTCCAGCCGCCCCGGGGACTTGGCGTGACGTTAGGACACGGGTCATGCCCCTGGCCAAGAGCCGCTGGGGTAGGACAGGACGGTGCTGGCAAGGTCGCCCCTGAGCTCCCGCGGGTCGCACCGGTGATTGCTGGAGAAAAGACGAGCCCCACCAGCCGGGCTCGGGGGTCCCGCCACCCTGGCACCCGGCACCATGCTGCTGATCCTCGCCCTCCTGGTCTTCGTGCCCTGCCTGGCTCTGCTAATCTCCTTCCTCCTCTCCCCAGGAGGCAAAAGTGGTGGCAACAAGAAGAATGACGGCGTGAAGGTAAGCTCAGCCCCGGTGCCCTGCGCTGCCCGCCCCGATGCTGCTGGGGCGGTGCTGGGGGTCTCTGTGCGCTGCCGGCGGTGAGCGCTCCATGCCCTGCTGGCCGTGGGGGTCTCCGTGCTGTGCCCGTGGTCTCCGCGCCACGCCGGCAGTCCCTGCGACACCCTGCACTTTAAAGGGCAGCTGTCCCTCGGCTCGGCTGTCCCGGTGTGTCCCCTGCCCCCGGCTGGGCTCCTGCCAGGACAGGCAGCGCGCAGGAGGCTTTGCAGCGCAGCGGGCGAGGGGAGTGGGCTGGTGCTGGAGGGTGCGCTGCGGGAACTCGCTGCTGTTTCATTGCCGGCAAGATGCACTTGTCCCTCGCTGCCTCCAGGAAGGGGGAGAGGCAAAGGCTGGACCAGGACAGGGACAGGAGGAGGCAGCTTTGCAGCCCAGAACCTGCTGTGGCTCTAACAGCAGCTATCTAGCGGGATGGGTGGCCTCATCTCCTGCTCACTCAGCATGGGGGTCCTGCTGCAGCTGGTGAGACTGGTCCCAATTCCTGTCCCATCCTGTCCCAAGGGCTGGTGTGCTGCTGGGTGACACATGGGAGCTTCTAACCCCCTTGGCAGTGCTGCTTTTCCCCCGTGCCCAGTGCAGACAGCAAAGAAACATGGTAATGCTTCAACAGAGGAAATGGCTTGGTGATGCTCTAAAAACAAGCTGATGCTTGGTGGATTTTGTTTCTTGGGCTGCAGAGCCTGCAGGTTCATCAGCCCCTCCGAGGTGGGGCCGCGGCTCTGCTCCAGGACAAGGCAGCTCCAGGAAGCAGCAAAATTCTGCTGTTTCTGGTGACATGGAGATGTGGTGGATAGCAGTGGTTATTGAGCTCTGTCAAACTCCTCCTGCAGGAAGGAATGGTCCATGCGAGGGTCTTTCTCTCCTTACCTGTTCCCTTCATGAATACAATGGATCACTCAGCAAGGGAGAGCTGGCGTGGTGACATTCTTCATCGTGGTGACATCCTCCATCGTCAGGCAGAGCTTTGGGAGCCCGACTGCAGTGTGGCTGCTCTCCTTTCTCCATAGAGGTCCTTTGCTGGGAGAACCTACAGAACCTTCTCCTGCCCTTTTGCAGAGGCCCAACTGTTGGGCTGTGATGGATGCAGGGTTTTGGAAGAGTGAGCCCTCAGCCAGCTCCTTCCTTCCTCAGTATGAATGGTTGGTGAAGCCAGAGGTCTAGGGATGGTGTGTGTTTCTCTCACTCTTCCCAGACGCAGCAGCTGGGACAGGAGAAGTCTGAAAGGACTGAGACTGTGCACAACCCTCCAAATCTGGGCTCAGCTCCACAAGAGGCCATTCTGGCCATGCAGTGTTATTCTGCAGCATGAAGCTGATGGCCTGGATGGGTCTGAGAGGACACTACTTTGGGCTGTCATGAGTCTCCCAGGACAGAATTAATAGGGCTGGTGTTGGCAGAGGACATGGTAGTCACAACAACCCATGTGCCAGCTACTGCTGGCTTGTCCTCTGGTGCTCTGAAGTCCCTGTTGCTTCTGAGAGTCACCTAAGATGTGACACCACAGGTAGAGCTGACTTGGTACAAGTTGCTGGAGCACAGGTGAAACCAAAAAGAAGATGCATTTTTAAGCTAATAAAGGAGAGATTGCTGGATGAAGAGGCTTCATCAGGCACAGTCCTGAATCTAGTTTTCCAGCAGAAAGGGACAGCTTTGAATTTCTGTGTTGTGGTAGACAACCATTTGCCAGCCCGACTTGCTAATGATGCTCCCTGTTGGACTTCAAAGGGACTTTGAGGGCAGATATTACCCTGGGAAAAGAGGCACTTCCTATGGTAGCAAAATAGCTTGTTTGGGTCAACAGCCTTCTAGCTCTTCACTGAAACTCAGTGAGGAGAGTCGGGTTTCAGAGTGGGATCAGAGAGGCTGGTTTGCATCCCCAGCCCTCAGCCCTCACTGGTGAGAAGGGAGCAGATCATGAGTCTTCATTCCAAGTGCAATCTACCCACCAGCACTCATCTGCAGAGTGTGGACAAGCTCTGAGAATGAATTTACTTTTTTATTGCCCCCTTTTCAACAAGTAAAGGGGAGACAGCTTGGCTAGATGGCCAGGAAGGTGCAGGAGGAGAAGACAAGGTAGAGACAAGCTCACTCCCAACAGCTTCCTTGCATTATCCACCTTCAACATAACCATCCCCACCTCTCATTCCCATGCTCAGCCTGGGGGGACCTGCAGCATAACTCATTCAGGGGGGCACGGGGAGGCTGGGTGTTCTGGGTGAAGCTCTAATGGCCCACTGGGCAACCAGCAGATGTCAGGACACTGCTGACCAGTGTTAGCTTCTTTAACTGGCTGGAAAAGCAAGGTAGGAATCTGGAAGCCTGCCTTGAGTGGTTGGCACGGTGGGAAGGGAATGGTCCTGCCTGTTCAGAGTGGGGCCACGTGGTGTGGGTCACTGTCAGGAGAGTTGTGTCCCCACTTGGAGTAACGTGCTGGACTAGCCATCCCCACAAGAGCAAGCAGATCCCAGGCAGCCACCCCTGCCTTTCCTGCCCAAAGCTGTGCTGGTGGGCAGCAGGCAGCCGGAGCTGCCCTCTGGCCTGTCTACACAGCCCTCCAACACCAGCACGGTGCCAGCCCAGGCTCAGAGGGCTCAAAATTCACCCTCCTGAGGAGGTTCCTCACCTACTAAAAGCATTCCTGGGACCAGAAATCCCCCTTGGGCCCTGCTCCGGGATCCTTGGGAGGTCCTCTGGTCCCAGCAGCTATGATACTTTCACTGCCCTGTGTAGTGTCACATCTCGTCCCATTGTAAACTAATGGAATCACTGCCCCATGTCACATCCTGTCCCGTCCTAAGCTGATGAGCTCACTGCCCCGTGTTGCATCCTGTTCCTGTATGTCCAGACTCGACGCGGTCACTGCTTTGTGTTGCATTCTGTTGCGTCTGAAATTTCTGCAGTTTGCTGCCCCGTCTCATGTCCTTGGGTAGCAGAAGCTGTCAGTCCTTCCTGCAACAGCCCAGCTCCAGTGGCTCCCTCTCTCCATGAGGTTCCTGACAAAATACCACAGCTCACTCTGCCCTTTAGGACATGGGGTTTTTTTGGTGAAGGAAGGGTGAGAGTTGACAGATGGCCCAGTGCCTAAAGGGGTTACAGGAATGCTGGGGAGAGACTTTGGACAAGGGCAGGGAGTGATAGAACAAAGGGAAATAGCTTCACACAGATAGAGGGCAGGTTTAGATTGGATATAAGGAAGAAATTATTTATTGTGAAAGTGTTGAGGCACTGGAACAGATTGCTTAGAGAAGCTGGCAGAACACTGAAAGTGTTCAAGCCAGGTTAGATGGGGCTTGAGCAACCTGGTCTAGGAACTGATGATCTTTAAGGAACCTTCCTCTCCAAAACATTCTGTGATTCAATGATTCTATGACCTAGTGGGGAAGGGGAGAGCAGTAGTAGTAGAGGGGAAACTCACTGAGGATGCTGGTGGGAGCCAGTTAGGATGTGAAAGGAGAAATGAGGGGAAATGGATATCATTAGTTTTTATGCTGTAGCCCACCCATGCACCCTAATGGGTCGCTCCATGGACTTTTCCAAAAGATTTACACAGTGTGTGCTGCTTTTCCCTCTGCAGAGCAGGCACAGCTGGTGCCTTGTTAAACATGCTGCTACAGCACTTTGTTATTTGGCACTGCAGATTCTGATTTCTGCACGTTGGTATTCCCTGACGCACACTGGGATTCATTCCCTGGGAGCCAGAGGTGCAGAAAGGGTATGATGAGGTCAGCATGCATGTCCCCCTGTCTCCTAGCTAAATTAAAGATGGAGATGGGGAGCAGAGTACAGTAAGGAAGGAGAGTCCAGAAGTAGTTTGGGATTGCAGGCAGAAGAATGGATATGGGGTGATCCAACCCAAAAACCTTAAAGCCTAGTGGTAGCGGTCAAAGATAGAGATAAATGTGCATGTCTTCTCTTTGGAGTCCTGATTTAGAGTACTGGGGCTGTGCCCAGGACTGCTTCCCACACTGTGGGGCTGCCTCGAGGCCTTAACGCCTTGCTGGCCTTAAACCAGCCAGCTTAGGACTGGTCTAGTTTGAAAGCTAAAGGAATGTCTCCACACCAGTCAGTGCCATCAGCAGATACACCCAGAGCAGATCCAGAGAAGTCAGTACAGCATTCACACAGGGCACAGGGCTGTCGTGAAGCTGCCTTAGCTTTTCAGTATCCCACTTCTTTTCCTGTGAGCTTGCCAGCCTGGTCACGGGCCACCAGAGTGGTCATTGACTCCTAGGGGATTCCCTTTTGGACTAGCCAGGTCCTTGGGATGAGCAACCCCAGAGATTGTGGCAGGTCAGGAGAGAAAAGTGCTGGCAGGAATGCGGGGAGGGAGCTGGCGAGTCACCACCAACACTGCAGCCAGCGGCACATCCCTGCAGGAGCAACGAGTCCCTCTGCGCCTTTCATTTGCCCATGAGGACCAAGAAGGGTGGCTCAGGAGCTGCTGCCTTTCATGTGCTGCTCTCAGCCTTTCTCACTCTGTGTCTCTTCCTGTTCCATCTCTTCTCCTTGTTTTTCCAGAAAAGAAAGTCCAGTTCCAGCGTTCAGTTAATGGTGAGTGTCCTTCGTCTTCCTAAATGCCAATATTGCTGGGCCTCTCCACAAGTTCCAGCTTCCCCCGTTTTTGGAAGTTACTTCGGGGTAGGGAAGAAGGGACAGCGGGGTTGGAGGGAACATCCTCAAAGCCGTATCACCCACAAACCCCATTAACAGGGTTGGTGCAGGCACTTGCTGGCCACCAGCTGGTGGGAAGCCAGCCCTGGTTCTTGCTGATGGGTTCTCATGCCGTTTCTCCCAGTTCTCCTGACTCAGGTCTGCAGGCTGCATCGGTCCAAGGAGCCTTGGAGAAACACCTTCCATGCCTCTGCGGGGACTGTATGGTCATGGGACACCTTGCCAACCTACATCGGGGTCTTCTGGGTAATACACAAGCAAGGCTCTGCTGGGAAGAGCTAGCAGAGCCATTGCTCTAGCTCCGCTAGCAGAGTTGCCTTGATGAGGCTCCCGGAGAGAGATGGGGGTCAGTACCCCTCTCCCCCCAAATCTATGTAGTGCTCAGCTGTTTCTTGAAAGAGCTGTGTCTCAGCCTTCAGTGGTCCATGTGGGTCTTGGAAGCACTGTTTTATTGTACATTTCTCTCCCTACTCTGCGGTCAGTGTGGTCTCTCTCACTCCTGCACAGTCCCCTCTTTCTCATCCCAGCTCCTCCTCGCTGTTAATTTGTACATCTCTCTCTTTATCGTACAGTCAACATGGTGTCTTCCACCCCTGCACAGCCCCTCTCCCTGCCCCTCCGGCAACGCTCCTAGGAACCCACCACATGGCCCCTGGACCTGCCCCCATCTCTGTCCCCACAGGTGTCGGTAGGAAAGGCAGCGCCGTTCCTACGAGACCCTCCACAGCCCACCTCTTGTGCCCTTGGCAACAAGGGGTGGAGGTCAGGGAGGGCTCTGCCAGTGCTGCCCTAGAGCTGTGGTTGAGGACAGGTTGGACCTGCTGGCGTTTTTCCTTGGTTTCTGTCTGTTGGCACAGTTGAGCGCTGTGGGGTCAGACTCGGGGGGCTGTCGAACACACGAGCACCATCTATCACAGGGAGAAGACTCTTCTCACCACCCCATGTCTCCTTTTTGTTCTTTGCTCAGGAATCTTCGGAGAGCACCAACACCACCATTGAGGATGAAGACACCAAAGGTACCATTTGGGTCAAGTGGGAAGGTGGGCAGGTTGTTTTGGAGGGGTCCCCATGGGTCTAGCCACCCCCCTTACAAGATATTTGCCACAGCAAAACCCACCACCATCAAGCTGCCTCAGGGCCCATCAGAAGCTGCTTTAACTCCTCAGGTGGTTTCACTGCTGGGTTGCTGGCATGAGCAGCTGTGGCACTGCTGGTGAGGAGTGAGGTGCTCACATGAACAGGGATGTTCCCTGAAAGCAGGTGTGGAAATGGCAGAAATCTGCAGGGATAGCAGCCTGGCTGCTCTTTTAAAATAAGCGTCCCTTTGGGAAAAGCCTCCAGGGGAAATGCCTGTCTGCCACCTGCCTGCCTGCCAGAGGCAGCTTTCTAAGAATAACCCAGGAAATAATTTACTGGTGTTAATTTGTAAAGTCTCTCCATGAAGTGATCTCACAAAGCAAGATGGACTTTGGCCTGACATGAGAGCTAATGGGACAATTTGTCCTCCTGGAGAGGGGCTCCTCGAGCCTGGATATGGAGGCAGGTGGTGCTCAGGAAGTGGTAGGGTTCCCTTGCCTTTCTGAACAACTCCTATGAACACGCTCCCTCTTCTTTCAATGGTCACGATGCAAAGGAAAAAAAACTCAAGCACGATGCCAATTTGCATTTGAAGCAGAGCCTTGTTAATAAGCCTGGGGTTACCTCTGACAGCCCCTCCTGCATCCCTGGGAGCCCCAAAGCCTCTCTTGCAGCCCATCCCTTCCCAGATGGACCAGCAAGGCCTGGAATCTCTGGCAGCAGCTGCACAGTTCTGTGCCCTTTGCAGAGTCCCTTCTTGTATCTCTTGTGGTGGCTGCACACATCACTCACCTCTTCTCCCTTCTGAGACCCTCTCCTCCCATTTCAGAGGGAGGTGAGAGCATCTTTGGTCCAACTTGCCTGAGCTGGCCTCTGCTGTGAGTTCCTGGGGTAGAGGGTCCCAGCTTAGCACAGCTTTTCAGCCAAGACCAGCCTGTCCCAGCTTTTGGGCTGTGGGTATCTTCTCACTTACTGATGAACCTTTTGGCTCTTTAGGAAATTATAGGCATTTTCAGTTTTGCCCTGACTCTGAAAATCTGGAGATGAAGAGCCCTTTTCCACCTCTCTCTCCCCGGTCGCTCTCCTGCTTTTTCCCCATAGATTCCAAAGTCTCCCCACATCCTGTGGTCTGTTTCTGATAAGACAAAGATCTCTCACCAGTATGGTAACATCAGCGCCTATTTCTGGTTTGTTTTATCCTTTTATTTCCCTTTTCTCTTTAAACCAACAGTACGGAAGCAAGAAATCATTAAAGTCACAGAGCAGCTGATTGAAGCAATAAGCAATGGTGACTTCGAGTCCTACACGTGAGTGTGCCCAGTGTGGGTTTTGACTGGGTGGGGCTTCAGCCTCCCAGATTGGGGTCTCTCACCCTTACAATGCTGCCCAGGACAGAGTGGCCAGGTTGATGTGGTGGGGGAGAGTGGAGGCCATACAAAAGAAGAAGGAGACATCAGTTTCCCAGCCTGATGCTGCTCTTGTGCTCAGCTGACCACAGGTCTCTGGTCTCGCTGTCACAGATGAGGCCAATTTTTGGTTTGCAGAAAGAGGAATAATTGTAAACATGACTTATGGTGAAAGAAGTGTTTGTATCTGTGGAATCCATTATATCCAGATTGCCACAGACTGCTCTGAAGCGTAGATGATTTCTGCTTGCTGAGCTGATGCTGTTCAGAGTACACCTCTTCTGTGTCCAAGGCTGATTTAATTAGTGATGTTTGAGTGAGTGCAGCTCACCATCCCTGCCTCAGAGGATCGCAGCAGGGATATTTTGACACAGAGCAGATAATATGAGTTTTTTCCTGATGTCTTCCTTTACTGTAAAGAAGATGACAATATTTGAGGAGGTTTAATTGCAGAGGGTGACTGATGGAGAAGGCACCCTGCTTTGGTGGGGTCCTGGCTACAGTCAGTGGGCAGGAGGGGGGAGGTGAGTTGGGAAGAATGCAGGGTTGAGGTCATATTTTTGCGAGAATTACTCACTGGTGCAGACATTCCTCAGCCTCAGGCTGAGGGAGACATCCTGAGCAGGAGGCATTTGGGTTCTTCAGGCTCTCATGCCAGAAGTGGTGAGATAACCTTTCCCTTTTCTGTCCCCTTCCTGGCTCCCCAGGAAAATGTGTGACCCTGGAATGACTGCTTTTGAGCCTGAGGCTCTGGGCAACCTTGTGGAAGGCCTGGATTTCCACAGATTCTACTTTGAAAACCGTAAGCAGCTCACTTGCTTTCTGAGGGACCCCTCCCACTTCCCATGTGCCTCTCTTAACCTCCATCAGTTTGCTGGAGGGAATAGGGTTAGGGTGGCTGTGGGAGCATCTCTGGCTGATCTGGAAGATCCCAGCAGGAGGTGTTGGGTCAGCTGGGGCCAGATGTCTGTAGAGGGGTAGTTGGGTTAGGTGTTTTCTAGACGGAACCAGCCTGAATCCACCTGTACAGTATTTACTCAGCCCCATCAAGCAGAGAGCTTAACACAAGTGTCTCCCCTTCCCACATTGCTGCCACCCTGGGAAAGAGCCACCAAAACTGCTTCCCCTGCCTAAATCCACTTGTGCTTGTCCCCTCCCCAGTGTGGTCTCGGAACAGCAAGCCCGTGCACACGACGATCCTGAACCCCCACATCCACCTGATGGGAGACGAGTCTGCCTGCATTGCCTACATTCGCATCACGCAGTACGTGGACTCCGGAGGGATCCCCCGCACTGCCCAGTCCGAGGAGACCCGCATCTGGCACCGCCGGGATGGCAAATGGCAGATTGTTCACTTCCACAGATCTGGCGCGCCCTCGGTCTTACCGCAGTAAACCCTGTGAGCATCCAGGGGTGCGGCACAAGGGGTAGGGAGGGCTGGGTGTGGGCTTGCTGCAGCATTGAGGCTCACAGGATATGGTATCCTGCCCTGAGGTTCTGTGGTGGGGAGATGGCTGATTGCTGTGAGATAGCAATGGGGAGAGGGATGCTCTGCCAAAGGGATGGTCAAAGCAAATTCTGACTCTTCCTGGTTTGTGTTTTGCAGCTGAAGCGTGGCCCTGCCCGTGTTGGGTTTGTCACTGACTGACTACCAAGGGGAGACCCCCTCCGACATGTTCACCTACGGGACTTTGGCTGTTGGCTCTGCTGCTTGGTTCCCGCTGGAATAACCCCTCGCTTCTCACCGCACACACACGACAGCCCCGCCAGTGCAGCACAAGCATCCCATCAAACCTCCACCCTGCTGGGGTCGTGGCGCTGGGCCCCCTCCCTCTGCATGAACCAGAAAAATAGAAACCATGAACTTCAACCCAAGCATCTGGCCGGTGTACAGGCCCCTCTCATTGGCTGCATAGCATTGGTGGGCCTCCTCACTACCCAGCACATCTCCTGAACTGGGCTCAGACTCATCATCCACCTCCATCCCCACCTCTGCTGGAAGCCCTCCGAGGAAGAGGGGGGCAGTTTTGAGCCGCTCTCTGCTGCATCCTCCCTGTGTGCTGGTGGATTTTGCTTTGCTGCTATCAAGATCCCTGTCTGCTGCCATGACTCCCGCCTGCTCCCACCTGAGTTCCTGCTTCCCAGCAGCCTCGTCCAGGGAACTGCAATTCAATCCATTTGCCTAGTCCATTTTTCATGCATACCTGTGCAAGGAGGGCCATGTTTGGATGGGTGAGTAAAGACTATCTGTTCATTTTCCCTTCCCAGTGCAGGCTGGCTCCTTCCAAGGAGAGCAAGTAGGTTTGCACCCTGGCTCCAGGCAACTGCTGTGCCAAGAAGGATTCTCTCCCTCCTTCCTCCCTTCTCCCTTTGGAGCAGACTGGGGATGCTGGGAGAAGAGAGGAGGAGAATGATGACTGTTGCCCGGTACCACATCAGCACAGACGGGAGCTGGGGCTCTCCCATCCACGTCCGGGCGGTAGCATCGCCCCTGCACCCTCCTCCTCCTCCTCACCCACCACCCAGCCCGGATCCTTTACCCCAGCACCCACCCCTGCCCCCCACATACAGCACTGGCATTCCCTTGCTCCCGACTCCCAGGATGGGACGGGGGCAGCCAAGCTGGCTGTTGGCTTGGGGCACAAACCTCCATGGCCCACGTGACTCCTTCCAGCGACAACAAGGAATGCAAGCTTTAGTGACAAACTGCAGAATATGATTGTGCTTCGATGAAAACAAACAAGCCTTTCGCTGTCTTCTCCTTTGAGCGCATGCCTTTTTATAGGGAAAAGAAACCAACCTACCGTGTATTTCGTAACTTGATTTTGAGTATTTGCTGAAATGGATCTTTATGTAATAACTAGAAACATTCAACTGTTTAAGTGGGGAGGGAGGGGGGATTTTTGGGGGTTGCTGTTTTTCATTGCGTTTACATTTGAAGTGGGGTTGTTCTGCCACGATGCTCCTGCCAGGGGTCCCACGGCTGCCAGCCCCCTCCTCACACCGTGGTGGCTTGTCCCGTTCTGTCCTGCAGTGTTGGGTGGCAATGGCACCCACCTCCAGGGGCACCCATCTCCAGGGTCACCCACATGGCCATGGCGCCTTCCTGCACCCCATGGGTCTTCCTGCAGGGCAAACCACAGCAGTGGCTCTGGGAGTGCCACCAGCATGTGGCTTTCAGGACAGAAGACATGGCCGGGAAGGGGATTGTTGGTCTCACCTCTTTGCCATCAGGCAGAGGTCTGAGGGTGGGTGTTTTTCTGGCAATTCTTCCATTTCACATTCTCTTTTTTCTGACTGGAGCCTCTTCACTCACTGAAGTGAGGCTTCTGCAGCACTGCTGCCCCGGGGTACTTTCTAGCTCCACTCTCTTCGTCTGCATGGTGTTTAACTTTCTAGACGGTGCGTGTGTTGAAAAACAAAGAAATGAACAAAAACTGCTTGTTTTGGACCTAAAAAAAAAAAAAAAGAAAAAGGAAAAAAAAAAGGAAAAAAAAGAGGAAATGTTTCCTCCATGTAAATTCTGAGCGTGTATTTTGCATTTTCTGTGGTTTTGAATGCTTTGCTCTCTGTTGAGGCAGGGATGGCCACCATGCCAAATGCAGCTGCATCCTTGCAGACTGCAAAAGTATTTTCCCACTGGATGGAGGGGAAGAAATCTAAACTGCTGGGGCATGGACAAGCCCTGAGAAGTGTTTTGGTGTGTTCCTCTGTGCCAGCAGTGCGATGGCTGCTGGTGATGGATGTAGGAGATGCCTTTTTGGGGGCAAATAACAGAGCTGATCCATGGGTGCCCATGGGGTTCCCCATGCCTTTGGTGGACCTGTGCACCATAGGCTTGCAAGAGTTTCCCCAAAGCAGGGAAATCCATGCAGGGAAAGGATTAGCTTTTATGGTAGAGTTTGGCTGTTTTTACAGGTCTCTTTTTCTTCCTGTAGTCATGTAGTGCTGAAGTTTTTTTAATTTTTAAAGGAAGGACTCAGCTCTTTCACAGTTCACTCTCTCCCTCTCCAGAGCTGGCTCTGAAGCCAGCTGTAGTCAGTGTCATCCACCTTCTGATGTCCAAGCTCTCCAGGTGTCAAGAGGATTTTTGGGAATTGGTTTAAGGTGGATGATGATGGAGGACATTCTATCAGGACTCTGCATGGGGGCTGAAGGGCAAATGTCATCTCAGCCTGGTTTTGAAGCTGCTGGTAGCTGTGGATCTTGGATGGGCTGTGAGGGTGAAGCTGCTCCAGCAGCTGCTACTGGAGAAAGGACAGGGACTGGGAGTCTGGTGGGATTCACTGGGAATAATAGATGAAATGTTGGGGTAAATACAATCTCCTTTCACTGAGAACCCACAGTCACTTCTAGGGAGAAGCATCTTGGCTCCCAGGAAGGCTCTGAGGTGTCTTCTTGGAGGGAGTTTCTCCTTGAGGTTTCCCTAAGGTCATCTCCCCAGGAGGCAGCTGGATGTCCTTGCAACACTCCTTTCCAAGGGAAGCAGAGTCTGAAGTTTAAACTCATTATAGTCTTCCAGTCAAGCTGCAGCCTGACCAAGGAAGACCCAACTTCCCAACATGCCTATGCTGGCAGCATTAAGCACCTGCACTTTAGGGGTTTGTCCTACCTGGTGTCTCTGCCCCACCTTCCTCTCTTCTCCAGAGTGGGTTCTTGTATCTCCAGAGCATCTCAGCAAGCTCTGATGGACCACCACTCTTTCTTTCAGTATTCATGGAAAACATCTGTTTCTGTCTTCCTTTGCATTTGCTGATTTCTCCTAAACTTGCAGGAAAGTTTCCACCATCATTCTTTGGCTGGAAGACCCAGAGATGCTGCTGTTACATCTCTGCTTTTAAGCTGTTGACACTGTCCCTGACACAGGGAATCGGGCATTGCCTCAACAATCCCAACATGGTTCTGGGAATGGTAACGTCCAGGGATGTTCCTAATAAGCAACATGGACAAGGCCACCTTGTTGGGATAGAGTTTATCACCATGGACCTTCTGTCCCATTGGCCTCAAGGCTGGAGATCAGGCTTTGGGACATTTAATTTCCTGGCACAGACAGAACTCCTCTCATCTGATCTCCTGTTGCCTGGATGAAACCAAACTCAGAAGTCCTCCAAACTCATCCTCTCTTCCACCTCTCCCAGACCACAGGGGATGTCTAAAGGGAAGCACTTGCTGTAGTGGGGTCAAGCTCCCAGCTCCACAGATGGGCTTGGGAACTGCCTGTTTTCCCTTCCTGGCTGCCAAGGTCCACCGGCAATATCATCATTTCTCACATCTTGCTGATGTGTCCCCTCTGGAAGACAAAGAGGCCACTCCTGGGCCTCTGCTCTTTGCTGGAGGAGCAGGCACCCTTCTCCTTACCCCAGCCAGGCACAGCTGGGAGAGTTCTTTCCCCCCCAAACCCACATGAAATGCCCCTTCTTCCAGGCACCAAATCCTTGTCTGACCCCAAACCTGCCTCTCCTCCCATGGATGCCCCCATGGATCTACAGAAGCTGGAGCAAGCAGCAGTCACCCACTCCCACTTGGAGGTCCCAGAGGGCTCTGCAGCCTGTGGTGGAGTGGCAGTGCCATGTGTGAGAGGGCAGTCACACAGCCCCATGGACCAAGAGGTGTCTGCCAGCAGGAGATCACAAAACCTCGTCTGACCACCCCAGGAGACAGACTGACCCTTCTTCCCCACCATGGGATGGGTTATGGTGTATCCTACACTCTTGATGCTGCACAGATCCTCCAGCCAGCAGAGACCTTGCCCTTGCCCTTGCCCATGTCCCAAGGTGCAGGTCCCATCCGTATCAGACAGGGAAACCCAGATCGTGAGCAGGCTGTGGGGACACCAGAGCAGGGGCTGGTGGCCACTTTGCCACCAGATTCATCTAAATCTCCTTCCCTATTGCAGGTCATCAACAGGGAGTGGGAGAGAGGGAGCAGTGGAGGGGACTGTATCGAGTGGCTCCTTCCTTCTTTGGATTGTTGTCCCTTTTTTCTAACTGTTGCACAATTTTAGGGCTTTTGTAACATTTTTTGGACAAGCAGGGAAAATATGTTAACAGTGGTTTAAGGAAAAAAAATGAGATCTATCTCTCTCTCTTATATATTATATATATATAAAAAATATATATACTTACAGGAAATCTCTATGGAAATATTTATTTAAGATGATTGCAAAAAATATATTATAATTAAGAGTATACTGAGCTTTGTCACGTAACAAAAAAATCAAGCCCCGGGGAGGGGTAGCTGCCTGTCCCCTCGTGTCTGTTTGTCCGTACGGTTGCAGCTGAAGCCTTTCTCTTCTCTTTTTGTAAGTGCACTCGAACTGTTGAGCAGTGTGACCGTGTTGGATTCAGTGGGAACTTGGGGGGGGGGGTTGGGGGAGGATTGATTTTGTTTCCTTTTCCTTTGTCTTTTTTTGAACCTGCGGCTGTGAACAGAATGATCACTGCTCAAATCAGATGCTCTGTTTGGGGAGGGCAGTGGTGGGGGGGGACAGGGAGCAGGGTGGGTGTGGGAGGGAGGGCGAGTGTCAGTTTTATTCTTGGTGTTCAAGTGCAATAAATAGCTACCAACTTCTGAGCATGGAAACGGATGATTCTCCGTCACTGCAGTGACTCAGACCGTCTGCCACCCCCTTGTCCCTCCCTCACCACACTCCTGTCCTCGAAAGCATCAAGGCTGGCACCAGGCCTTGGGCAGGGGCTGCAGGTATCCTGCTACCTGCAGGATGCTGGTGCTCTGGACACTGCCCACCCCTGGTCTCCGGTATCTCTGGGGTTTCAGGGAGGTCAATGTCCTGCCTAGATCCAGCTCATTGCAATCCAGTCCTTTTCCCAGGAACAGGGCTCTGGGGGCTGCAGGTGTCTGGGAGCCCTCAGCGGGTGTTCAAGCTAGATGGGGATGGGTGTGCCCACTGGGCAGTTTAGAGGAAGCTGATGCTACAGGGTGAGGGGCATAGGACCTCCAGCCAAGTCCAGGGAGGGTTTGGAGGGCTCCCAGGGACACCTGGTGGCCTTTGCTCATGCAGGTGGGCCGGTACCTCAGTGGCACTGGAGTCAGGCTGCCACATTCCTGTTCCTGCTCCACCCCAGGCCCTAGGGTGCCCCTTTGCCCCCCTGTCCCTGCCATCTGCCCCGGCCCCGGCAGGTGTCAGCACTGGAATGTTCCCGCTGCCGCGTCCCGCCCTCACCCCTGGGCAGCCACGCGTGGTGCAGGACACGTGTCCTCCGGATGTGCCACTGCCTCACTGCCTTTTGCCCTTGGTGTCCTCCCTCACTGCCAGCCTTGGCCTCCCAACCACATCCCTGGCACAGCCTTGGCTCCTTCCCTCCCATGGCTCTGCAGCACAGTGCTGGGTGATGGCAGCTGCCAAAGGAGAGCCCTGAAGATCCCACAACCACAGCGAGGATTTGGGGAATATGGTAGGACACCATGCAGGTAGGAAAAGTTGAGAAAAGTGCAGAGACTGGACCATCTTGGTCAGCCCAGAGCAGCTTTAACTGTATGCTGTGGGAAGGCATCAGGTTCTCCTGGTTCTTCTGGTACTTTGTTGCTAGCAGTGACATCATGAAACACCAGAGTCCATCACCCCACACAGACCCCTGTGTGTGCCCCTCCAGGGGCCAGCCCAGCCTGGGCTCCCTGGCCAGCACCCACAGTGATGGCTGGGCAACACCGTGACCTCCTGAGGCCTCCTGCTCAGCAAATAGTGTCAAGGTTAGAGCGAGGGATTCATTGGGGCCATAAATGTTTATGGCAGGCCCTCCCCGCTCCCCAGCCGCCATGGCCTGAACTTTCCATCAGCCACGCTTTTATGGCCAGGCTCTAATGATTAACCCGGGGCCAGCAGCTGAAGGAGCTTCACAGTTGTGGGGCTGGAGTCCCACATGCCTGGAATAGCTGGAGCAGGAGGACCCCCACAGCCCCCTACGGGCTGCAGCCACTGGGGTTATGGTGAGGAGGATGGGGAAAGCCATCAGTGGTCCTGCAGGAGAAAGGAAGGGCACAGCCATCCAGAAATGAGCTCAGCATCCCTGGACAAGAGGAGGTGAGCAGGCAGGAGGACAAGGTGTATCAAAGCATATCCTACACTCTTGGAGGGGCAAAGGCAATAATTAAATCTCCTGTACTGTAGGGAAAGAGGAAGACTGTAGCCGCCTGACAGAATTCATCCTGCAGTCTCAGGCCACAGTGCTGGACCTGGTGTACCAGGACCATGTCCACAATCCAGACATAAACCCTAATTTTTCTGTTTGCCCGATGGTTTTGTCTTTTACCAGGACAAAGACTTGCAGAAAAATACCAGGAGGAGGTGTTCCCCTCTAGATATGCATGGGAAGCCCTGGAAGCTCCTGTAGATGTGCCTTTCTTCCATGCCAAAGACCCTCCATATAACCCAGGCAGGGGCTGTGTCACACAGCACTGTTACTGGTGAGATGATGGCACATGGCAGAAGGCACATATGACACCGGCAATAGAGACTGGCAGCATCAGGTCCAAACAGCCCCATCCAGTTCACCAAGACCCTCAGGCCAGCAGTGTTGGCAGGAGGTGGGACATGGGCTGATCTACCCCAAAATCACACACAGACACTGAAACCCAGCCCTTCTCCTTTCACTGGGAAAAGCAGCACTCAAGGCTAGGGCTACATATTGGATCTCCCTTGGCAATAGACACAGGTCTTCCTTCAGCTGGGTCCAGCTGAAACCTGTCCCTGACCTCCTGCACACATAAGGGACAGGTTACACCATCTCTCCCCTTCCTTCAAGTCACCCCAATCCTGCCAGGCTCCACAGAGAAGAGCCACCCTGACCCACCAAGGTCCTTGGGGGATCTACAGCCTGGTTTGTTTATAAAGCCTTTTCTTTTATTCTTCTACTTGTTTTTAACTGCTCATTTATTAGGTTAAATTGCTTTAGGAGGACACTGATTTGTGCTGGTTTTGCTGGAATACCTCCATGGGATCAGAGCACTCTGGCACACACTGTCCTCGGGGCATGGAGGCTGTTACAGATTCTCTCACATGTTTATGGGTTATTGGAGTCAAATACAGACAAACAGAGAACAGATCAATACACAGGAGCTCCTTCTCCTCCTCCTCACCTCCTGCAGCCTGGAGATCCCTCCACCCTGCACATCCCTAAGAAGGGACAGCAGGACTGGGGCTGCGGGTGGGAGTGGAACAGCCCTGATACTTCAACCAGACACTGTCACATGAACACATGGACTCATCACACAGTTTATCACACTGAACAGAAACACATCGGGGGCACCAGGACAAGCAGCAGCTCTGTCCTGGCAGGGCCAGGGTGGTGATGAGGAACCTGGCAGGGTCAGCAGCTCCTGACTACTCTTCAAAAGACTCCCCCAAGCTGTCCTGAAGTGCTGCAGTGCAACCTGTGCAAAATGGGAGGTAAGCTCCCACCCAGCCTACGGGACACTGGGTCCCCTCATATCATGGACTCCTCCTCGTCGTCCTCCTCCATCTCGCGGTCCACCTCGATGGCTGTGTTCTCGTAGCTGGTGATGCCCCCGTATTTCCTCATGTGGACCATCAGGGGTTTGGGAGACTGGCTGCCAGCCAGGCTGGCCACGTACACGCCGGTGCGGTTTTCCTCCAGGGATGGGCCCCAGTCCATGGCCGGCCGGCTGGCCTGCTGCACCCGCTGTGAGGGAACAGCCAGAGAGAGCACAGGCACCCTGCACCTGCCACTGCCCAGGCAGCACCCCACCCTTCAGCTCACCCACACTGCTCCCAGTGCCCTGCCAGCCCCCAGGGACTGAAAAAAACCCCAGTGAGGATGGGATGGGGTCAAAAGCTCATCCTGAAACCTTTTGGGAAGGTGGTTTTGTCTAAGTGTCTTGCTGTGGGCTGGGAAGGTGTCATGGGGTGTGGGAGCTGGTGGTGAGGGCTTGCAGGAGCCAGGGACTATTGTAGGGCTACAGCCCTGTGCTGTGGGGTTAGAGCCACTCAGACAAGGGGTTAGCCTTGGCCAAGGTGGCTCCTGGCCATGCTGTGTCAAGCCAGGTTACAGCCAGCAAGTGCTCCAGCAGGGGATTGCTACCTGGAGAGGGCATCAAACTCTGCTCCTCTGCTTTTAACAACCTGGTGAGAGCAGTGAAGGGCTGGGAAAGCTGTGAGCAGCCAGCAGCTCTGTAACCTGCTCCTGGGAGGAGCCTTTCAGTGCAGGATCCCATCTGGGCTGCCTGCACAGGCTGGCAGCTGCCTGCTTTGCTGTGTCATTGATCCTGCCAAGTGGGTGCAAAGTCCCAGGTGCCCATGGCCGCCCCATGCTGGGGACAATGTTCTTCCTCACAGGGCACAGCAGGCTTGTTTTGGAGTGCGCATGCACACTGGGCTGCCCTTGGGCAGCAGTTTTACTCAGCACCTGCCTGGCATCATGGGAAGCAGCACTGCAGGAAATGTTTTGGGATGTGCCATCTCTCACACCCCATGAGCAGCAAGGCAGAATGTTTCCAGTAGAGAGGACACAGAAACTTCCAGAGGATATTGACTTGGCTTGTGCTCACTGCTTCATATTTCTGGGGTGTGCTCCCCAGAAGTGTGGGGCCCCAGTACCTCCTACCTCCCACAGAGTCCCTTCTTCTTGGAGCACAGCCACCACCATGCCCATGGGAATCATCAGGCAGGAGAGGACTCCCATGAGGATGCCCAAGACCTCTGCCCAGGTGGGGAAACGATAGTTGCCATACTCAGAAGGCTGATACTTGACAATGTTATACACCAGCAGAGCCTGTGGGATGGGAAGAAAGTGAGGTCATCTCAGAGGTCTCATGCTCAAAAAACGCCTGGAGATGATGGACACCTCCCAGCAGAAAGATGGTCTCTGGGGCAGGAGATGCCAGCAGAGTAACTTATTGTGCTGGGAGGTCACCCAGGGATACTGGCACCACCGTGGTTTTCCAGCAGCTCAAGCTGAGCAGTTACCATCATTGTTGCTGGGGATAGGACCATCCAGCAAGCTCTGAAGTAGGGCCCTGGTTTGAATCCCAGCATCATTTGGATATCTCGGCAGAACCTCTTCATGCCTGCAGGATAGAAGGGACAGAGAAGCTTTGATCCTTCCCTCAGAGCCCTGTTCCTGTACCAGGCTGCCCTGCACTGACCACAAGCAGCAGTTTGTATCCTCTGCAGCAGTCTCCTCCCACCCATCTGGGAGATGCAGGAGTGGGGCCCAGCTGGTGCTGCCTGAAGGACCAGGCTCAGCACCACAATGTGTCTTTGGAGAGGTGAATCAAGTGATAGCCAAGAAGAAACAGGTGGTGGGAGCAGAGTTTCATGCTCCACTGTGAGGCTGTTGGTTTCCCTACTGCTCCCTCTAAATCCCTCTCTTCATACAGACAGCACATCCTTCCCTGTGCCCTATGGGGACAGGCACCCTTACCATAGACACGTGTCACCACAAGGCAGGTAGTGATCACCACCACCATGAGACCAAAGCCAGCACTGTAGTCATCCAGTAGGACCAGCCAGTACATCCCACCCTGTGGAGACAAAGCACAGAAGCCAGCATCTCCAGGACCATCATCCCAATAAACCTCCACCCATGTCCTCTAAGTTTTGAGGACCCCAGAGAGGACAGCAGTCTCAAGAGACATCAATCTCCTTATGAGGTTGGTGTAGAGATGGGAATAACACTGTGTCACTCCCCTTGGCCCTCACACCTTCTGGAAACTCGGGCTGGTCTCTCTTTCACTTGGTTATCTGATATGAATACACATGTGAAAACTTGTCCTCTGTCCTAAATTCTCCCTAAAATGAGTTCCTGGTTGGTCCCCACAATGGATCCCTCCATCCCACACCCATACCTCTGTTGTGAGGATGAGCCCCATGAGGAAGAGGGCGATGCAGATGACAGCTGAGAAGGAAGCTTTCTTTGGCCGCAGGTAGTAGGGGAATTCATCTGTCACTGCCGTAACGATGGTCTCCATAAATGCAAACTGCATGCACAGGAGGAGAGGGTCCCCTGAGCCCTCAGGCTGCCTGGAGTCCACGGCTGTGTCCGTGGGCTCTGTCCTTACCTGGCTGTCCAGCCCCAAGGTTAACAGCATGAAGAAGAACAGGAATGACCAGAATGGAGAAAGGGGGAGCATTGTCATGGCCTGGGGGTACACCACAAATGCCAGACCAGGACCTAGGGGAGGCAAAGGACAGCAGGGTGAAAAGGTGGTGACAGAGCTGAGCATGGGGGGGGATGGAGGAGAGGAGAGCTCAGCAGAGCAGCATCATGGCAGAAACTTGCCAGGACTCTGGCAAGATAAGCAGGAAGGGTCCTGTGGCAGAGGGTGGAGAAACAGCCAGCTCCTTGCTCAGATCTTCATCAGACATCATTTGTTACTCAATATTTACACCACAGGAACTTGTCTGCCCCTTCCCTCCCCCTGGCCAGCTGAGCATCTACCTTCATCACTCATGCTGACACCCTCAGGTGCCTTCCATCCTGGAAGGTACTCTCCTCAGCACACCCAGGCAGAGGGGGAAGGGGAAAGCATCTTCATTTGGCCTCACCTGCTTTTGCTACCTGGTTAACAGGGACCCCAAGCTCCTGGGACATGTATCCCAAAACGGAGAAGATGGCAAAGCCTGCCAGGATGCTGGTGATGGCATTGCCCAGGGTCACTATAAAGGTGTCCCTACAGAGAAGGAAGAAGATGCTCTGAACATGCTCATTCCTTCCCACCCCACACCAGTGCCTGGTGGCATTGCCAGTCCCAGATGCCACAGTAAGGTGACCCAGAGACTGCCCTTCAGGGCCTCTCATGGCAAGTGCTTTCCAAGGTCAAAAGGAGCATATATTTCATGGATAATACTGTGGGGTTCCTCCAAAGCTTTCTATCCCCTGTAGATGGGATCAGATCAAACATCCAACACCCATCTCTTTCAGTGAACTACGCTGGATACTGGGGACAGAGCACACATGCACAACTCCAGCCTCAAATATGCTCTGCTTTCAGCACCTACTACCCAAAACTTCTGAGCTGTGTGCTCTGCCTTAGGAGAATTTTTCCTCACAGATCCCTCTGCTCCTCTCAAGCCTGTACAAACTTCCAGGTATCCCCTCAGTGCAAGGAGCAAAGCAAGATGACTGTGCTGCACCATGTGCTTCTGCTGGCTTTGAACCCACCAGCTCAGGTCTTCATGGCTCCCCCCAGCCCATAATTTTTACAAGATAGTAGGTGACTCCCACCTGTAGATATTCTGATGGAAAGTGTTGTATGAGGCGAAGGTGAGGAGGCCCCCAAAGCCCACCCCAAGGGAGTAGAAAATCTGCAGGGCTGCCTCGATCCACACCTGGGAGAAGGAAGCAGTTCTGAGCAGAGAACGGTTTGGAAACCTCCACATGAGGAAGATGGCATTAGAAATCTGCTTCCCCAGAGCCCTGGGCACTTCTTCCCCAGCACTCCAACCACGCACAGCCTATGGGGTATTTCTCTTTCCTTGTTAACACTCAGCACTCATAGTGGATCAGCTGCCTAACGGAAGGGCTAATAAGAATGTTTTAGGGCCAGCCCAGTGTAGCATTAAATGCCTTTGTAAAACTGGTGGTCTCTTGATGTCTCTTGATGACCACCACTGCTGATCACTCCACCTGCTGGGATTTCTTGAGAACAACAAACAGTCAAATCCACTATGGGCACCCATCAGCCCATCACAGGGGCTGGGATGATCCTGCCCATGGTCCTGGTACTCAGGAGAGTCTTGGTACCATCCCATCTATGCAGAGCTATAAACACAAGCATGGGGTGGGGACACATGGGAATAGTGGCCCAGACAAGGTGTGGGACAAAGATTTTTGCTCTAGGAGCAACCAAGAGAGCTTTAGGTTAGGGTGTGGCCAGAAAAGACACCTGAGTAAGGGAACTGCCTCTGTTGCATTCAGGAGGTGGCAGGAGAAGGTTCATTTTTGGGCCTTGAACAAATTACACAACATTCTACTTACCTTGGAAGACAGCAAGTGATCAAACTGGGGTGTGAGGTAAAACTGGATCCCCTTCCAGGCCCCCTCCAGGGTCACGCCACGAATGAGCAGCATCACCAGGATGAGATATGGGAAGGTGGCAGTGAAATACACAACCTGTGAGAGAGCAGAGCCAGCTGGGAGAGCTGGGAATGAGAGCACGGCGTGAGTGCTGCCCCCATGCCCTGTTCCTAGGGTGGGACACATCACCCTGGGGTCGTTGGGCTGCAGCAGGGCCGGTGTGTCAGCCCTGCTGGTGTCTGAGCGTGCAAGGCATCCCCAAAATATCTTATACCCAGCAGATGCTGTTTGTGGGTTTCACTTTCCCAGAGGTACAGAGTCACATGCACTGGTGAGCATTGCTATAGGTCCCCTCCAGAGGAGACCGGCCAGCCCTTACCTTGCCAGAGGATTTGACTCCCTTAAGGATGCACAGATAAACAATAGTCCAAGAAAGGAGCAGGCACAGACACAAGTTCCAGCGAATCCTCCCAGGATCCCCAATCCCCGAGCTTCCTTGGATGTGCAGGACATACCGGCTAGGGAGGAAGGAGAGCTGCTAGTGAGCAGCCATGGGCTGCCTTCTTCCAGAGGCCCTCTGACCCTAGAAATGCCTCTGCTGCAAAACAACCTTGTCAACAATCATAGGCACTGGCAGCTCCTTGCCAAGGAACAGTTGGAGTGATTTCTCCACCATGTATTAAAGACCTTAGAAGGGATGCCTGGCATCTTGAGAGCAAATTCCCAGCCATTCCAGACGTGGGATGCATTTTAGTCTAGCATATCTCCAGGCCAGCAAAGCAGCACTAGAACATGGACACCTCCCACATCCCCTCAGTGGCTAAACTGAGTTGTCACCCAAAGCTGAGCACACGAGCCCATCGCTGCACCCACACCACCAGCCATGAGTGATTCCTGCAGCATCTGTGCTGTGAGACGTGCAGATCCTTCACCCTTCATCCCCATCCTCTCCCTGAGGAGATACCACCCACCTCCCCACAGCTGGGCCGGGCTGACCCCGTTACCTCCAGTACTCCTCGCTGGGGCTGACGGTGTTGCTGATGTTGACGGGGAGGGTGTTGTTCCCCGCCTTGATGACGTGGTGGTCCAGGCACAGGTCAGTGTTCCACCAGTTGCCACAATGCTGCCAGGGCAAGTCGCTTGTGAGGGATGCAAAGAGGTAGAAGAGAACGTAAGCAATGATCATATTGTAGTAAATGGCCACCAACGAGACGATGAGGATCGTGCCCATGCCAACGCCTGAAGGAAGGAGAGGGTAAAGAAGGAGTGAGCTGGAGCAGGGCAAAGCACATCCAAAAGCAGGGTCAGACACTGCACCTCAGCAGCCAAATGATCAACCAGTCCAAGGTTCACCTGCTGGGGGAGCCTCTTATTGCCATTATAACATCTGGACATGCCTTCTCTGTGTTGATGATCTATTGCCTCATATAAAAAACTTTACACCAGCTTAACATTAATAATAAAAGTATTTCATTTGAACCTTTTTTTTTTTTTTAATGCTTTAGGCTTACCTTTGTTTTTAACAGATATTGCTTAGCTTTCATGCTTTATTTTGCACAATAGATGGCTAAATAATCTGCATACCATTTCTAGAGCTGGTCATGCCATCCAGAGCCCAAAGACTGCTCAAAGACTGACTAACCTCATGCATATCCTGCAGCTACTAAAACAGCTAACTCAAAATTCCAGCCTACCACATCTTCCCCCAGGTTCTTTTGATTCTAACAAGAGCTTTGAGGATCATGGTGGTGCATGCTGTCATCAAAGACCTCTTGCAGAGGTCCCTCAGAGGCTCTGAACTTCACTCACGCACCTTTAAAGAGAGGGCTTATCTTCCAGACAGCGAGGGGCCCTAGGCTGGAGAACTGGCCAAGTGACAGCTCCATGAAGAAGATGGGGATCCCACAGATGGCCAGCATGATGAAGTAAGGAACCAAGAAAGCTCCTGCAAGGACAAAAAAAAAAAAAAAAATCCTGACAGTAATACAGAACAAACACTTAAAGCCCAACTGTGACAGGGAATAAAGCTCATTCAATATGTGTGGCTCTGAGGGATCTACATCAAAATCAGGAAGACAGGGAGGAGCAAGAGCACACTGTTAGTGCAGGAGAAAGGGGCTGTGATTCACCTGGTGCTGTGCTTCCCCTCTGCTCCCAACACTTTTCACTTGGAATCTTTCACAGACCCCATGAAATTCTCCAGTTATTATTGCTCTAGGAGGAGTCGAACTAACATTTTGCAGAATTACCCTTGCATTGCAAAAGGTTCATTCCTTCCTTTGATAGCTGGGAAGCGTTTGCTGATCCTGCTGAGTCCTGGAGGACACCAGGAGAGCTGCTGCTTGGTTCAGCAAGGAGACAGGGGTTTGCCCAAGGCCAGGAATACAGAAATGGGCTTGCAAGTCCTTTCCACTCATGAATACAGGTGGTTAAAGCCCTAAACAAGCATGGGGAGGGCAGGAGGAGGCTTCACCCCACAACAAGTGGTACTCTCCAGCCACAGGAAGGAGAAGGGATGTTTCTTCAGGGATATTCTATCAGCCCAGGTAAGTGGGTGGGAGACTCCAAGGATGCTCAAGTACCTCCTCCATTGGTGTAAGCCCTGTAGGGGAACCTCCAGACGTTTCCAAGGCCCACGCAGTATCCGATGCAGGAGAGGAGGAAATCCAGCCGCCCTGTCCAGTTCCCTCTGTCTTCTGGGCACTCGGAGCCCAGGTCCCCATCCTGGCTGCTGGGGCTTACCAGGAGATCTGGTGTCACTGGCTGAGTGAAGGGCCAGGGTATGGGAGAGGGCAGACAGGGATTGAGCAAGGAATAAAAACAGAGAATGAAGAATGGGAGAGAGGGAAGAAGTGCCAAGAATTTGTCAGTGAATTTGTGACCCCAAGCCACAGGACTGATACTTGACCCTTGGGAGCACTCTGTCCCAGCAGCTCTCTGTTCCCCTCAGTCAATGCCCTGCTCTGCCACTGAGCAAACATAAAGGATAAAAACAATCCCACATGGCCAAAGCTCCTCTGAGAAAGGTAAGAATGTCCCAGTTCATTCTGGGAAGGTTCACCAGAACCCAACTCACAACCTCAGGTTGCAAAGACACCCTTTCAGGGGGCCACAATAAACTTTCTGGATCTCCTGCAGAATATGGGCATGAGGACAGAGGGAGAAGCACTGTGGTGTGCCAGGGACTGTGACACCCAGCCCCACTGTGCTGCCATGCCAGGCACTCTGCTGGCTGCCTTTAACTGCTCCAGGCATTTTTCACACTTTTCCAACTGCCAAAAGCCTGCACTGTGGGAATTTAGTGATACTCCGAGTGATACTCCTGCTGAGAGATGAGAGACCCCCTTCCAGAATTCCTAATGTGCTCTGGATCAATGTAGCACAAGCAGGGAATTAACCCATTCCCTTCCTACCCACTGCCTCAGCTCTGCAAGTGGAAGTGTGAGTCCTGCAATCCATTTAGGTTGGGGTGATGCACCAGGAGGGCACCTCCATGTTTGTATGGGTGTACATCAGGTTTGCAGTGAGGTGTTCAGTCTGAATTCCCTCAATTTTCTTACCTCAGGAGAGCAGGGAAAGCATCCCCACTGAGTCCAGAGCTGAAAGCCTGAGCCAGCAGCTGCCAGGTGAGATCCCATCACAGATAAACCCACAGCAAAACCAGGCAACACAAAGGGGTGGAATGAGGATCCTGTCCTTGTGCCACCATATGTTGCTGTCCCCTGGCATGGGAGTTGATCATGCTTGTTTTGAGGCACAGGAGGATTCTGGTGTCCCTGCTGACAGGGCACAAGGACCAGGGCAGGAGGAGCCCATTTGGGAACCTTCTCTTCTTGGGCTCTCTCAAGAAAAAAACCAGCCATCTCCCTGTCCTTGTCCATAATCGTAGGGAACAAACCCATGGGATGTGGTTGAGAGAGAGGGACCCGGGTTTGGAGGGCTCAGCCATAAGGAGTTGCAGATCTCCTGTACCAGTGTGCTCAGAGCCTGCAGCAGACCCCAGTCCCCAGGAGGCCAGAGCTGGCTGGTGATCAGAGCTCAGTGCTGCCCTTTCACAGCCTCAGGGAAGGTGGCAGCCCTGTCCCTCTCCTCTCCTGCTGGACTGGAGGATGCTCCTGCTGCTGGTTCCCATGGAGACACCGAGCCATGATGCTGAAGGAGAGGGCTGCCAGCTCCCACCCTGCACAGGGTGCACCCCAAACCCCCAGCTGCTGGCACTGCAGACATGCTGCTTGCAGCCCAAAAGCACCAAACACAGAGGCAAACTCCTCCCCATCCCCACCTGGTGCACTAACACCTCGAGGGACAAGATAAGGGCAAACTCTTCCCAGAGCCAACCTGAAATGTATAGCTCCAGCAAAGCTGTTACACCAAAATCCTCTGTGAAAAGCCCATCCCTGCTGGATGCCACAATCACAAGGCAAGGGCCAGAAGAAAAAGGTCACAAAACCACAGGCTGACAAGTCAAAATATGACCCAAATGTAATACTGTTGCTATATAACCCTCACTACCTGGCAGCCCTCCTGCAGTTGTTCACAGCTTTGTGGTTTAGCAGCGCCTCCAGGCCATGGCCCTGCCTGCTAATTAGCCCAGCACACACAGTGTGTGACCCACAGCTGTCTGTGCTTGCAGGGGATGGACAGGCTGCTCTGAACTCCCTCCCAAAGGTCTCAGCAGCTAAAACCTGTATTCACAATGATCCCGGCTAGTTAGGGGCCATCACATTTGGCTCTTCCCCCTGTAAAATAATGCTTCCCACTCCATCACACAGGCTGGGGAAGCTCTTGTTTTCCAGGTTTGAATCACAGAAAACCAGCAAGCGGGGATGCTGGGAGATCATTAAATCCCGTTGCCTAATTCCTGCATCTGTGTCTGAATCCTAAACACCTGCAGGAGGGCACAGGTAGAGCTGCAAGATCTCATTACATGTCCATGAGATGCAGCACAGAAATCAACACAGAAGCAACAACAGGAAATGAAAGGAATCAATGGGGCCTTTTCCAAACCATAAATGGTCCCCATCCCAGTCACCATTTCAAGGGCCATGGGATGTAGTTTGTCACTTGTGTCTCAATAATGACTGCCCCCCTTGTTAATATCTTTTTCTAGAATTCTACAGCTCAAATTTAGGACCCCAGAGCAGAAAGCAGAGGCCACTCCAGTGTGAGACAAACCCAAAGGACAATGACAGTTGTCCCCATTGGGCAACCTGAGGAGATACAGGTCAGGGATGCTGCTGGAAAACACATACAAAGGCAGCTCCCTGACTGCAATGCTCAAAATTCCCCCAAATCTCAGCCCTTCCATAGAAATCACAGAAAAACTGGCCTATTTGCCTGACTTGAAATTAATTACAAAGCACAATATTCAAGGCTTCCAGCCCCTTTTTGTCCCAAATCACAGAGGGAAGCATACCTCCCTTCTTCTGACTGCTGGAAATCTCACACACCAGCTTAACTCTAGAGGGGTTTTTTTTAGGATTAATGCTCTCTTTCAGCCTCTGTCATAACAGGAATTCTCTTTTTTAGCAGCAGCTGAAGTGCTCCAGTGCTACAGTATTGCTCTAGTGCTTTCCACCATCAGCTGCCATCCTTCAAGCAGGGCTCCCATCTCACAGTTATAAACAGATGGGGGCTAACAGCTCCCTTGGCAACCATGGCCTCTTTGAACACAGCATCACTTTCCATTATTCACCAAAAGATGCTCCCAAAGAAGTCAGCAAAGCAAAAGGTCACTGAGAAGAAAAAGCACTTTAGTCTCTGCCAAGATAAGAGCTCAGGTCTGTAAGGAAATGGCTCCGTGCTAATTATTTTCTCTAAACCAATTTACTTAAACCAAAACTCAGCTGTATCTGAGTGAATGAACTCCAGCCAGATCAAAGGTATGTTTTCATCCTATTTTGTCTCCATTCAAGCTGGCATTGTGGGGTTATTTTGTCAGTGTTTTGTGCGTGGCTCACAGCCTTTGAGCAAGAGAAATGCCACCCAGCACCAGATTTCTCCCCTGCGGATCTGAGCACAGCGAGTCTCTAAAGTGTGAGTCACTTCAGATTAGTTTGAATTGCCTGTTAATCTTTGAGAGAAAAAAATCTTAAAAAAGCATAAAAATTAATTCAAATGTACTATCACTTAGAAAGTGAAGTAAAAAAAGCACTGCTATGGTGAGGAAGAGCCCCTTAAAGGGCTGAACTGACCTTGGGTGACCCCAGCCCAGGATCACAGCCAATGCCATGAGAGGAGCATGGATGGATGGTGGGGCCAGCACAGGGAGGATGGAGAGGCTGAGGCTGAAGCAAACTCATTACAGCAACGTCCAAAGTGTAGGGAGTATGCACAGGTACAATACAAATGTTTGTGATTTTTCATCTGAAAACACTGGGGAAGTTTTGAGGGCATTTGTGGCAGGCAGAGGAGACCAGTGGCTCAGGTAGGAAGATGCTGCTCAGAAGCCTGGCCAGGTATGGGAAGGGGCAGCAGGAACCATGGCTCCCACCACTGGCTCCAGTGGGATTTAGTCCATTTCTACCAAATAAACCCCAAAGAAAATAACCAAATAAATGAAAACAACCACTCAGCTCTTCTGGAAATGCTATTATGCAAAAACCAACCTGAAATCCTTAGGGCCTGAGAAAGGTTTTCTCAAATCAAGAGGTATTTCCATGTCTAAAATATGTCTGGTAAGAAGGTTTAAAACTCCAGTTCACCAATGGGAAGTGGACCACAATGAGAGGAAGAGGAGGTTGTCAGGGTCCTGGGTGGGTGCTGCAGTGGGGATGGGCACATCTCTTCATCAGCCACCACCAGCTCCAGGCAAGCCCAATGCCAGCACTGGACACAGTGGTCCCAAGGGGGCTGTGAGCACCAGGTCCTCCATCTGGAGCTCAGCAATAGTATTTTTTGGGTAATGAAGGATGGAGGGCTCTGAGTAGCACTGGGAATGGGGAAAATAACTCCAGAGACATCTGCTTTCCATCCCGACTGATCACCATGGGACGAAATGAATTCCTGAATAAATGCTAAAGAGGGTCACCAGCATCAAGTAACTCAGAAAGGCATTGGAAGGGGCAAAGACCACTTTTAATGGATCTTGCATCCACAAAGCCATCTGGAAAAGCAATTTGTAGTAAAAAGGAAGAAAGAGAAGAGCCAAACAATGCCTCCAAACAAACAAGAGTGAAGGAATAAGCTGTCAGGGCTTGCTGGCTGTCACCAGGATACTGCTGGGTTTTTACGTCATTTCCCAATATCCTAGGAATTTCCTGGCAAGGATGAAACTCTCCTGGGTTTTCATTCATCTCAACAGAGTCAACCTGCCCTGTGTTTGATGGGTATGGCTTGGCACAGGGTGTAGCTGAAGAGGCTCCCAGCCCTGGGTCACTGCCCGGGATGCTCCAGGAAAGGCTGACCCATCCAGCAGCAGCACATCCCCATGATGGACTTGTGGCTGACACCATCTCTGCCACCCTGCTCCACCATGTCCCCAGAGAAAGGATTCAGTCCCCAACCTGCCACTCTGCTCCACTGTGTCCCCAGAGGAAGGATTCAGTCCCCAACATGGGGGGAAATGGGAACTCAGACTGGTGAGAGCAAAGTGGCAACAGAGGGGAGCCTAGGATGGGAAAGCCTGACAACTGGGTTAAAAAGGGTTTCCAGCAGGATGTAAAGAGCGTTTGTAGCCCTGCCAGCTGTGCCCTGAACCCAGAGTTCAGCCCCCCGCTGACCCCACATCACCCACACCCCTTTAAATCCCAGGAGGAGGATGAGGGGGCAATCCGAGCTGCCGGGGGGAAAAGCACTGCGCAGCCCCCTGTGCTCATCCCGCGGGAGGGACCCCGAGCCCGGGCAGTCCCGGGGCTGCTGGAGCAGCGTCCTCGGGGTGCCGGGCTGCTCTGCCAGCTCTGCCCCCGGTGCCACCCACGGCGCCCGGCCAGACACAACATGAGTCACCCACCGGCGGCAGCACCTGCTGCCAGGGGAGGGGTGGGCGGGCAGCGGTGCCTCTGCTCAGGAGGAGCGGTGGGCACGAAATGCCCCATCCCGCTGCCCACGGTCTCGCTTTGGCCCCGCGCACGGACACGATTCCCCAATATCCCACTAATCCCTGTTGACTGCCCACGAAAGCTCCCGAGGACGGGATGCGGGCGGTAGGCACGACTCCCCCGCTCCCAGCCCGGGGTTATCCTTGCCCCCTCTCCCGGCCCTGGGGTACCCTCGCTCCTGGCTGTCACCTGTCACCGGTCCCCTGCTCCTAACCCTGGGGTGTCCCCGCTCCCGGCTCTCACCTTCCGGAGATGCTGCTGCCGAACCTGCTGCATCCTAGACCCTGTTGCTATGCGCTCCCCGCTCCGACACTTTTCGTCTCGCTCTCTCCGGCGCTGGGGAGGGCGAAGGGGGAGCGGGGAATGGCCGGCACGGAGGGGTGGACACCCACCTGCTGCCGGGGAGAGCTGGGGACGTGAGGAGAGAGGCTGAAGGAAGGGTTTGCCTTGAGTGGAGGATGGCTGCGTGCGGAGCAGGGAGGGAGGAGGGAGGTCTGTCTGTCAAAAGCACTCCTTACGGGAAAGGGGGGCTCCGGGACCTCAGCCCCACAGCCCGGGCAGCGAGGGAGAACAGCTGCTGCCTCACACGCCACAAATGCAACAGGTGTCCCTAGAGAAGGACCTGACTTTGGGGTCACTCTGCCACTGAGCACCCCATGTAGTGATGGCAGCGGATGCCAGACGCCCACAGCACCTTCCTGTCTGGCTCTGAGATGATTTCCCTGTGGCAGGACATATCTGGAGCTTCAGCAGATCAGAAGTGATTGTTCCCCATGACGCCTGAGCCCAGCCCTCAGTCCAGGGGAGGGGGATGCTCCACAGCCATCAGTCCCTTTGGGTCAGACCAACATATCCCACCACTCTGAGGGCAAGAAAAAGAGCAAGAGTACCCTGGGCAGTCCCCAGGGTGAGCATCTGAGCCCAGCATATCATGGCCCCAGTGCTGGAGCACAGGTCACATCTCCAGGGTCCAGATGTCCCTGTTTGAGTCAGCAGTGGGATACTGGAGCCCCAATGTCCAGGGAGATGCTGGCTTTTCACCCTCATACTCAGGCAAATTCCCAATGAGGTGGCTGAGCTGGTCTGTGCCTTCTCCTCCCACTTTTATGGTGGAAATGTCTCCCGTGTGTCTGGGAGAAAGGACAACCCCACACGCCCCAGGGCCAGTGTGGGACCAGGACAGCTCCAGACTCACAGTGGTACCTCTTTCCCATGATAATATCCATCACTGCATCCCTGGACTGTGCCCAGTGCTCTGACACTGGATGTGCCCCTTTTCCTTGCAAATGCCCGACAGGCTCCAACCTGAGCCAGACCTCTGCCCAGATGCTTTACTGAGGTTGAGGGTGAGTTGGCAGCAGTGGGGATGAGGAGGACAATGACAGGCTGGAACAGAGAGAACCCAGCCTGCCTGATGTAAAAGCAAATCTCCAGGACATCTAATGGCAGTTGTGCTCATATAGTCTTCTAAGCACTTCTGAAAATTTTCCCTGAAAGGAAAGATGTCCTCAGCATAAAGACATATTTCTGCAGGAGTCCAACACAATGAAACGGCTCAGCATTTACACAGTGGGTCTTTCAGAACTAATATTTACCTGGATTTCCCTGGGAAAGGAGGAAAGAGCCAAACTACATAACCCAAGAAACATCTCTTTTCACACACTCACAGCTTCCTCAAAAATAAAAGTATCTTTGAGAATTCATTCAGGCTGGTTTTACCTTCCTTGGACTTGCCCACTACTTCTCCCTGTCCCAGATGCTGGCTGGAAATGCTGAGCCTGGAGCTGGCCAGGCTGATGGCCAGGGGCTGCACCAAGCACTGTTGCTACCTCAGCCTTCATGCAGGGCAGGGATGCTTTGTTTGCCTTTCATGCCAGTGCAATCTGAATCAGCCTTTTTAGACTTTTTCCCTTGGGATCCTCCTAAAGGGAGATTTCCCATGGCCACCTCCATGTCATGGGAGGGGAGAGCCTGGTGCCACCTTAATACAGCTGTCCCAGCCCCCTGTCACCAGCATGGACTGATCTCTACACAGACCATTCCTGGGCAGCCTTCATAGCCTCATCTTCTTGTGCCCAGGGCAGTATTTTTCATTGGAGACACCCAGAGCTGATGGTACCCTGAAATGTCCATGTTGATACCATTTCTTCTGGGATGCTCTGTACCTGGAACTCACTTTTCTGGTTTGTCTGATGCTGCTATGGTAGCACCAGCAGCTCTTCATTGCCTGGGATCACCAGGAGTAGATGTCCCACCTCAGGCACCTGAGATGTTCCAGCTTAGCTTTGCAGAGCTGGACTGGACCAAGTCTTGCATTGCCCTGGAGCTGGCAAGAAATGCACTTCTTGGAACAGCACACACCAGAGGCAGTAACAGCCAGAAGGAGCAGTGCAATCTAGAGACCCCAAAAATGCCAGGAGAGGACAGGGGTGTGTACAACAGTCTTCGTGCCCTGACCCCCAAGGGGCTGGCACTAGGTAGCACACACAGGGCTTGCAAGCATTTTCTAGCAAGTTTTGTTTTCTCCCACTCCACCTCTGAGCCACCCCCTGGGACACCAAGTAAACCTTTCCCTTCTCATGGGGCAAAGCAGAACACACATCCTCCACCCCAGGGCAGCACTGACAGACACTGGCACTGCCCGCTCTTGCCTGGAGGGCAAAGAGAGGGCAGAACACAGGCTGGGGAAACACCCTTGCCCACCCTCCCTAGGCAGCCCACACACATCCGGGTGGCAGGGAGGGAGAAGGTGGCTGGCAGCAGGATGGGCCCGTGCCCAGATCCGCGCCGCAGACACGAGGAAGGCGACAAGGCAGCGGTGCTGTGGTTAGTCACTGCTGGGAAGTGTGCCATGCTGGAGGCTGCTGGCAGGACGGGTGTGCTCGGCCACCTGCTGTGCCCAGCCTTATTTTGATGATGGTTTCAAAATTCCTCCAAGGAGGAGTAAAGCTGGGCAGTGGCAGCTGATGGAAAGCGAGGAGGGAAGAGCAGGGAGAAACTTGTAGAGGATGGCCCTCAGGGTCCCCTGGCTGTGAGAGCAGGCTGTCCCCGTAAGGGCCAGGTTCCATGGGGGACATGTGACTTAGGAGGCAGCTGCCGCAGGTGCTAAAACCAGGCGTTCATCACCTGCCAGGGGTGAAACCATCTAGGTGACACGTATCCAGGAGATTTGAATCAAAGGTTCCAAAGCTGGTGGGGACATGGTGTCCACCAGCCCCTTTCCTGGCACAGGGAGGGCCCTGCATGGTTCACCCATCCCTGCCCAAGTGGCAGGTGCAGGGCGCAGGGGAGGACATGGGAGGGGGAACGGAGCAGATGCATTTCGTCACCCGGTCAAGGGGCGTGTGTGTGTGTAGGGGGAAGGGGTGGCTGGGTGTGTGGGCGCATTTATTGCCTCTTCCTGCCAGCGCCGGCTCCCTGTGCACACAGGGGTGGCAGGGACCCAAGGGCACAGCCCACAGCTCCCTGGACTTTTACCCTGCTGTGCAAACAGGCAGGCGCCAGATTAGGGTATCAGTTGGAATTTCATCCTGTCAACGGCACCCGCAGCCTCTCTGGGCGGGCAGTGGAGCATCTTCCCTATGTCCCAGCCCCTCATCTCCCTTCCAGCCACCCAACACTGCAGGTGAATTTGGGAGATGCACATTTTGCCCCCAGCAGGACTCTGTTCCCCTCCCCACTGCTGGCTGTGGGCTCCCCCCTTGCAGACAATAGTGATGCCCAGTGCTGGGCTGCCATCACCCTGCCAGGGCAGGATCCCACTGCTGGTTTCCATGTGGCAATGGCAAAATTAGACATTAAAGGCATCCAAAATTAGACATTAAGGACATCCAAAATCCAGTGAGGGAGGATGAGTGTGGGGGAGCCAGTCCCCACCATGGGGGCCATGCTGGAGTCCGCACACAGAAGCAGCTCCAGTTTCCCCAGTCCAGCCCAGCTCTTCAGGCAGTTGCCTGATTCATCTCATCCCTTTCCTATATGGCACCAGCTCCATTGCATTTGAATTCCCCTGCCTGTTTTCAGTTCCGTTTCCTTGCAGGGATGCATGAGGTGGTTCTGTGCCATGGGCAGCCTGGCACCAGGCTGGTGAGTGCAGGGTCACCAAGGTACAGCAGTAGGTGCAGCCTCTGTTGCAATTGCAGGAACACTTTGCTCTGTCCCTCTCTCAGCAATGCCACCTCATCCTGTTCCCAGGCCTCCATCTCCTCCACCCACAAGAACTTTATGCTGCTTCAGGTGTCCCTCCACAGCCACCTGCCCTGCCCTGGCACCTCAACACACCTCATGCAACACTTGGTACTGGAAGGAGTTTTGGGGTTGGAGGAGCCGTTTGGGGCAGGCATTCAAGGGCAGCCCCTTGCTCAGTGTTCTGCTAGAGGAGGGGAACACTGATGGGATGGAGAGGGGAGAGTGTCAGGTACCCATGCCAGCTGTCCCAGGCACTAATTCACATCCTCATTCTCTGTTTATTCATCTTGGACAAGGAGGATATTCAGCCCATCGACAGCCATAAAAAGAGATTAGAGACCAGGAGGCGCCAACAGGAGGCGGCCACATCCTTGGGCAGCTGGCCTTGTTCTTTGGCCTCTGCCAGCCCAACAATGGCCTCACCCTCTCCTCTCTGTCTCCAGTGCTGTGAGTTTGCAGCCATCGTGTCACCCAGTACTGCCACCCCTCTTGGTGCCAAAGGAATGAGACGTGGCAGTGCCATGCCATGATATGAGCCATGCCACTGCCAGCAGTGTCCCTGTGGGACAGGCACACCGTGTGCTACAAGGACAAGGCTGCTGCCTCAAGACACCCTTCCCAACCCTGGCTGTGCCCAGGAGCATCAGCGCCAGTGTGACCCTGAAGCCAACACCCTCCCCTGCCACAGCACCACGGGCCAGGAATGACAGCAACAAACCTGTGTCACACAGGATCCCTGCTTGTTTTTATTTTCACTGATGCCTAAAAAATAAAAAGGAAAACCAGTTCTGCCTTATATACACAAAAACTGAGCTGAAGTCCTGAGCCGATGCAAACATTTGTCCTCATCACCGAGCACACCTGGTAACAGTGGCTGTGAGAAGTGTCACTGGCAGGAGAGAGACCCAAAGTCTTTGAGGGCTGGAGCAGAGCAGTGGACACAGTGGGAAAACAGGTACCCACTTGTAAAAGCCACAGCACACTTGGGGACTTTGTGTTCTGAGGGCTGGGAGGGGTGGGGGTTGGCAGTGGACAGGGTGGCCAAGGGATGTGAGGCACAAGCAGTGTCAGGTGGGATTTGAGGGTTTGACTGGGTGGTCTTCAGGCAGCAGGGACATGTCCGCTGCTCTATTTTCCCAGAGCTTGGAGAGAAAATGCTGAGAAATGTTACACAATCCACCATGCAAAGCTCATGCTCCCTCATCCCTGTCTTGGTCTGCAGAACTGCAGCTGAGGTGCAGCCCTAAGAACAAGACACAGACCCTCCTGTGTCCCAGCTGTGCCCCACTGGCCTTTGGGGTTGCTGAAACTGGGCTGTACATTAACCTGGGCCTGTACAATGGTCAAGACTCAGCAGGATGAAGGGATTTGTCAGCTGCAGTTCACCAGTAGGAATGGATGGGGTTTAGCTAACTGGCCTAGGGAACACAGTGAGTGAGAAGGAGTGCAGTGCATGGAGGAGCAGGGAGACAGGGAGGACAAAATCTGTAGTCCTGTAATCTGCAGTTCTAAAGAAAATAGGAAAAGAAATGCTTCTATGTCTTTATGAAAATCATCTCTCCATCACCTGACACCAGGACACATGCCACTCATTTCCTGCATGCCTGAGGAGGCCCCTGCCCACCTGGCAGCAGCTCCTGGTGCCTGCAGTTACTATGCTCCCTTGGACCAGCACCCAAAGCTCTCTCAGTATTGGCTCTTCTGGACAGCCTGGGGCTGGTTCTTGGACCCTGTCCTGATGGAAAACCTTCCATTCTCCTTCCCTTCCCCATGTAAGGGCTCAGCAGGGTGGTCTGCCCCAATTCTGCCTGTGCTGGGCTCCCTTCTACCCTCTCCCTGTCCTCCAGGTGGAGGATGGCTGCAGTGCCACCTTGCCATGGCACAGCCAGGGGAACCAGGGCTGTGGAGATGCCTCCACATGGCTCTGTGTGGCTGCAGAGGCACGGCTGGGGATGCAGGGTTGCGCACTGCCAGCGTCACTGGGGACAAGGGTGGGGATGTTCAGGTACTCTTGTCACAGATGTGCTCCAGCTTGCCCCCATCACCACGGTCTGAAGGGCTCCCATGTCATGTCCTGCAGCTGAGGGTCTTGCCTGGTTCCCAGAGCCCAACTTGCTCTGCCCTCCTCACCTCACCTCCTGGGAGACCAGTTCAGCAGAAATTCATTTTGCCTTAAGTCCAGCCAGGTCTTTTTTCTATTTCAGTCTTGTTCGAACTGCCCAAAAGCACCAGGCAGCTGGATTGCCAGGAACACTGAAGGAAGCACCTGGAGCACCAGAGGAAAGCCCTCCTCCACCATCACCCCCTTCCTTCTGCTGACATCAGGACCTTGCCGTGGGCTACAAAAACCAGAGACCAAACCAGTGTGTGGTTCCTATGGGAGAGCAGTAGCCAACCCACGTTTTTTACACAGAGGAGAGCCCACCAGTCCCTTGGGAAGGCCCCAGTGCCACCTGGCCCAGCCTCACTGTCTGCCCCATTGGTTCAGTCAGGGACAGTCGTGTCTTTGGGAAGGGGCTGTCACCCTTCAGAGCACATGGGCTGGTGGGGCTCTGCTGCATAGTGCTTTTCTCTAGGGGTCTGTAGCTGGTGAAGAGGGTTAAGGCATGAATTCTTCCTTGATCGTCAGCGGCGAGGAGGAGACAAGGTTGGGGGCATTGTTGCTGCAGAGACCCCCGATGGGTCCCAGGGTGCTGACAGCAGGTGGGGTTGGCGTGGTGGTGCTGGTGGGCTGGCTCTGCTGCTGCAGCTTCTTCTTGTTCACCTTCCTCTCCTTCGCCCTCCGATTCTGAAACCAGATTTTCACCTGCAGGAAGGAAAAGGTAGCAACGAAGAGATGAGGATGGACGCAGGCAAGGATGACAACCCCCAGTCCCCACGGGGCAGGGAGGGCACCCCAAAGTTTGGAAAGGAAGGGATTTCTGTGCAGCAAGGTGGGGCCTGCTCTAATTACTTGGGATAAAACCCTTGCCCTTCCCCATCCCCAGGACATGGTTTTCCAGGACAGTGAAGCACTGACCTGCCGTTCAGTCAGCCCAAGGGCCACGGCCAGCTCGGCCTTGCGGCGGATGGTGATGTAGCGGCTGTAGTGAAACTCCTTCTCCAGCTCCAGGCGCTGGTGGTCCGTGTACACCACCCGGTACTTGTCCTTTGTCCTGGTCTTGCCTGGCAGAGAGAGAAGAGTGGGGGGTGAGGCAATGGGGGAACGAGGGGAGCAGTGGAATGGAAGGAGCATCTCCACAACCACCTGTGGGAGAGCTCAGGAGAAACATGGCAATGCCTTGGGAACCAGTGGGAAAGAGAGTCAGGAGGCTCCTACTGGCTTTAACATCCTTCTTGTTTCACACTAGAGTGTTTCTTCTTGTTGGGAAGTACCTGGGCTTTGGTGGAATTGCTTGGTGGAAAGAGCAGGAGGGATTCAGAGGTGCCTCAGGAAGATGGACCATAAATCCCCTGTGTCATGACACATGGCCCCTGAGAGCAGCAGAGCTGCAGGTCCTGTGGTGGGCTGAGGAGAGGCTGCCTGGCAGGGCTAAGGAAGGCCCAGCTCTTTTTCTAGGATGCCCCAAACCAAGGTGCCATCACTTAAATGTGCATGGATCAGAACAGAGGAAGGACAGAAAACCATGGAATTACCACATTTCTCTGCCACACAGAGGGTTACTCTCCTCCCCGTACTGAGCTAAGACAGAGGATAGTGCTTTAGGTGCAGTCTTCAAAGATGCACTGGAGAAAGCCCACATGACGCCTAGGCACCCCTGGGGACTGGCTACATGGGCCAGGGGTGTTTGGCCAAAGCCAGCCTGAATCTCTCCTTCATCCCCCCAGATATGGACAGAGCTTGGGGCCATCAGGATCCACATGTCTGTGCACACAGATGCACATCCCATGGGTCTGCAAACAGCACCTGCTGCTTTCTAGCAGAAAAATACAAAGATAGCCCAGCTGTCTCTTCCTAAGTTCCTTTGTTACTCCACAGGCACACAGGGTGAGCTATGGAACTCTGCCTGGGCTGTGAGGGGCAGGTGGCACTCTGGGGGAGGACACCCATGCCTGGCAGTTTGCTGACAAGTTCCTGGTGTTTTCCTCTGCAGAAGAGCCCATAGGCAGGGAATAAACACAGCTGTGAATATTTGCTTCTCCACCCAAAATTAAAAAATCCTGTTCCAGGGAACCGAGAGGGATGATGCCTGGCCATTTGTTTGCCTGACAGGCGTGTTTGCCCATCTTCCCCTGAATTTCTGATGCTGAGAGCAGTGCTGCTGAGGGAAGGAGGGGGAGCAAGCTTAGAACAGCTCCATGGATTTCCCTGGGGTGTATCAGCATGGACAAGATACTGCACACCACTGCTGCAGATGTGCAGAAAGGGATTTCTAGTGACCCAGCAACCTATATAACCTTGCTCGCAGCCTGGTCCTGCCAGGAAAGGGGATTTTTTTGTGCCTGCCTTCCTGTTTGTCTGTTTTCCCTAACGAGCCCTTTGCACATCCACCCATTTGGGCCAAATCAGTTGGACACTGGGCAGTTTCAGCAATACAATTAAATTCTGACACCATATGAGTGGAAGCAGGAGTTTAGGTGGTGCAGAGGAAAACTGGGCTCTAGACACCCTAATAAGATATCAGAGAACACGCACAGAGGAAACCCCCAACCTCCAGGCTGCAAATCTGTTGGTTAACCAGCTCAGTTTTATTTTTGACAGTGTCTCTCTTCTGCTCTCCCATTGCAAGGAGATAGAAACATTCCTAAGCCACTTCTTATGCTGAAACTTAAATGTAAAAGAGACCAGGGATGGGCATGGAAGGCATCTCACCCTGCTGGGACTTGATGCTGGCACTCCCAGGCACACAAGCAGCAGTCAATTCAATTTAGCACCCAGTTTCCATGACTATGCTACTGTCTGTGTCCTCCTGCCATTGCTGCTGGTGGTGCTGGCATGGGCTCAGCACAGTGTGAGCAGGGTGATGGCTGAGGGTCCCAGCACAGTCCCCAAGAAACACTAAAGCTCTCCAGTGATCCACGGAAGAGGGAAAAAGCCCAACAAGGCTGCAACATGACCAGGAATAGAACCAGAGTTCCAGCAGCAGGGCAGGACTTCCACCACTAACTCATATTTGAAGGATGTGATGAATTCGGTCAATGTTTCAGAGTGGGGAGTTCAGCTCATTCCAGGGCTGGTCAGAAGCAAACACATAATCCCTCCTCACCACCACCAGGTCAAACCTGCACATACCCCACAGGGTGACTCTTTGGGTTAAAAAAGGGTAAAAAAGGTTAATATGATTGAGCAAGGTGTTTGTGGAATGTCTGCAGAGACAGGGCTGAAACGCAGAGATTCCATGTGCGAGGGACCTATGGCAGCTTTGTCTCCTATCTGACACACATCAGCTGTGACAGCTCCAGGCAAAACTGCCCACGGGAGACTCTGCCAGGCTGGGGTGATACCAGGGGCACCCAGCCCCGGGGGCACCCAGCCCACACAGGACCTGCACCCTGCTCTCACCCTCCCACAGGGCCCCCGTCCATCTCGGGGGTCACTGCTGCCTCTCACCACTCTGCAGGGGAAAGGTTCACCAGCATCAAAAGAACTTCTTCTGCACCCCAGCCCAGGAGGGACCTGTGCTGAATCTGCAAATGCAGCAATTCCCAAGAAGTTACAGAATAAACCAGATGCTCTGGTGGAGATTTATGTGAGGTTTAGCAGCTCTGTGAGAAACTGGGCTCCCTCTGGCTGCTCCAGGCTCAGGGGCTCCTGCAAGATTTTTATTTCTCATAGATTTATCTCTCTCTATTTTTTTTCTTTTTTTTTTTTTTTTTTTTTTTTTTTCTTTTTTTTTTTTTTATTTGAAAGCAAAAGCCTCTCTAAAGAGATAATGACTTTAAAATGGTCTTACTTGCAATGTTTTTATTTGAATACCACTGTTTGGAAAAAAGGAACACCTGGAAAGTGAAGGAGTTGACAGATAGAGTAAAAAAAATAAACTGAAGACTAAAGAATAAGGCGGTTTGTGAATATCACATATGCCATGAATTTCAGTAGGAATTATTATTTCCTGCTACAGCTGTAAATAGATCCATCACAGCCTATTCTTTGTTATTCCTTCTTCATCCTTCACCCTAGATGGAGGCTGGGCTTTGCCTCAGGGCTGTCGGAGCCACCACAGGGTGAGCTGGGCACCAGGCTCAATATTAGTATCAATATCATCACTTACTGCTCAATATCAGGTAGAAAAGACTCAAAACAGAGGGCTGACAACCAAGCCAGAGATGGAAAGCTATTCACCTCCACTAATTGCTGGTTTCGGATGTTTGCTGAATTCAGGGATGTACTGTGGGTGATTCACAAGGAAAAGAAAAGGATTTGCAAGAAATACTATTGACAATGAATAATTCAACTACCTTGAATATGAATGCTGGGTTACACTTAACTCTCTCCTGGAGACTTTTTATGGCTCTGTGAAAAGAAAGAGGAAATTCGGGACAAGCCAATCCGGTTCCTTTTGGGGAGCCCTCATTGCCTATGGCCAAACAGAGGGAAACTGCCCCTGCATTTCCAGCCAAGCCTGGCAAAGCTGAAACAGGCTGTCCCCTGGCTTGGATAACTTGGAACTGGGGCTGCTGCCCCAGGAGGGAGTGTGGATGGGGTGCAGAGGGGGTGCCAGTGATGTCTCTTTGCACGTTTGTTAGGCCCTTCCAACCCTACTATGCATTTACAGCCCTTCCCGCTTGTCCCCAAAAGACCAGGCAAAGGAACTGCTTGGACAGGCAAATGGAGCCATCCGTGGGGCCAGTGGGGAATGGTTTCGGCTTTAGGATCAAGGCAGGGCCAATGACAGCATGGGGAGAGGGTATCGTTACCCCTGTTAATGTATAACCCTAATAGCACTCACCTGAGCCATGATTAGATAAGGGAATAGCTTTAATGTGCTGTGCAAACCCCAAGGGACGCGCTCCCAAGTGTGCACGCACACACACAGGGGGATGGAGTCCTGACCCCAGCCTGGATTCACTCCCCAAAGCACCCTGCCCCAAGACAGGGATCCCAGAGCTCCTGCCCTGGGCTGGATCAGCAGCCTGGCAGGGCAAGGGAAAATCAAAGTGGATCCTGTGCTCACCATCTCAAGCTCTTTCCCCTCACAGCCACAGTGGAGACTGCCAGGAATATTTCACCACCCCCAGTCCTGACCTGCCCAAAGGATGGCTTGAAGTAAAAAACTGTGCCCTGAAAACCCTAAGAGACTGAGAATATGGACATTGTGAGACTGGTGCTGAGCAGCTCTAAGAACAGCTGGGATGGGGCTGGTTCAAACCAGGGAAAGAGGAAAGAGACTGTTGGGTGGCAGTGGCACCTTGGGTGGGGGTGGAGCAAAAGCTGGCATGTTACGAGGGGATCAGCCCAGCTCCAAATGGAGGACCCCCATCTGTGGGACACATTTCTCCCAGCCACAGCAGGAGCAGCACAGCTGACAGCAGCCAGGAGCACAAACTGCAACACTTTTCTAAAAGTGTCTATGTCACAGGTCAAAGCAGCTCAAAATTACCACAACCACAAACTCTGTTGTGCAGCCATCAGGGCTCTGGTGAGGGAAGCTGGAGCATGGCAGCCCCAACCCACTGGCTGGGGCCACTGGGATGAGAGCCCAGGGTAGTGACAGCTGTTGCACCCCACAGCAGAGGTCCCCAAGGCCTGGGGACACATTGGATATTGCTGTGTAGAGGAGGTGCTGGGAGGGGGGAAGGAGGCACTGCTGCCAGGCTGCCTCAGCAGCTCTCATGCCTTGCTCTGTGCTGGCTCCTTGTGCTCCCAGAGCCATCCTGCCCGATCCCATCTTCCTGGCTGTGCTCTGGCCCCACACTGGCTCCATCTGTACAGCCTTGTCTGCCCATCTGTCTGTACTGGGGCCTGGTCCCACACTATCTGATGGCATTACAATATTACAATGATGAAAAACATCAGTTGTAAAAGTCCTCTCACCACGGACCACCTGGGAAAGAGCTGGTCCATACTGGAGGTAAAGTGCAGCAAGACAGGACACAAGGCTCTCCCCTCCATGTGAGTGCTCCCTCTCCATGATAAAGCTGCTCCATTCTCAATGAGTAGCATCCACTTGCAAAGAGAATAAAATCCTCCCATCCCAGAGGAACCAGAGCTCCATCAGGACCTGGGAGCATCATTTCTCACCAGGGAAAGGATCAAGGAAAACTTCCCTCATCCCTGACAGCTTAGGCAATGCAACAGCTGGAGAAACGGAGGCACACAGTCCCAGTGTCAGAGCCATGAGATTCCCTGGACAGCTTAATCCCCAGTCCTTCTGCAGCACCATGGGGGGAAATCCCCCTCACGACCCACAAAACTGAGGACAGCCAGCAGAGAAATGCCTCATGACAGAGACCCCAGGCCCAGGAAAGGGTTGAGGTCGGCTTCTAAAGCTCAGGAGCCTCCAGGCTGGCTGGAGCCACCCTCATCTGGCAGCCAGATGTGCTCCAGCTGCCTGCGTGCAGAGGGGTCGATGCTCCCTCTGCCGAGCAGCGTTGATGGGAGCCGCCCTGCACAGAGCTGATGCTGAGGCTCGGGACAGACAACGCAGCTCATTGCACCATCCCCAAACCCACTGGAAACGGGAGCCCCAAAGTCTGGACTGGTGATGGGAAGGGCTGAGCCTCTGATGCCCTCCCTGTTCACCCCCTTCCCACGCTCATTTTTTCCCCCTCCTTTCCCCTCCAGCTCCCCCTCCACTCCAAAACACCCACGCTCCTCTGTGGCCCGGGAGGGGGGGATAAACCCGAGCCCCTCACACTCCCTGAGCGCTGGGAACCAGCAGCTCGCGGTTTTCACAAGCCTTCCCCTTCCCTTGCATACTTCAACATGCTCAGCTATTTTCCCTGTGCCGCAGGAAGCAGAGGAGTGATGGATGGGACGGCCGACACGGGGCGAAGCGCCGGAGCCATGTGGCTTGTTTCATCAGAGCCAGGAGAAACGACCCCCTCTGTAGGGCAATCCTCCCCGACATCCCTGCCTGACATCACTCCTCTGCCAGAATGCATTGCATTTAGACAAGGCTGGGTGTCAAAAACTGAGTGAGAGGAACCACACATCCTCTCTGTACATATTTAATGTCTCAGAGCTGTGGAGGGAGGGAATGCTGGATGAATCCTCACTGAACGGGCTCTGCCAAAGCTCTCCCATCTCTACTCTGGGATGGAAAAATGGGCATTTGAGACATCAGGGTTGAGCAGGACCCATCTTGGAGTCTGAGGGCCCCTCCAAGGAGCCCAGCAATGCTCCTACACCCAGGGTAGCTCTCTCCATGGTGATTCACCTCACACAACCTGAATATTTCTTCCTGGTGCTAAAGGCTTCAGAGCAAACTGCAATTCTCTCATGTGCACCAGGCAGCAATAAAACCTGGTTCAGCTTGATATGGTGAGAACTGGAAACATTTCATTCGCCAAACTGCACCGCTTGACCTAATGGCTTTTGGTCTCCTGCTCACTGAGGATCAATCTCTGTGTTCCCTAAAAAGCTGTGTGTGTGGCTGGGGAATGCATCCCTGGGGGCTGTGGCCATGGCAGAGCTTGGGGCAGAGCCCAGGCTTGGTGCGCAGTCAGGCAGGGCAGGAAAGGGAGAAACTGCTGCCAGGAAAGGGAGAAACACCTGATCAAAGAGCTAGATTTGGAGAGTGCAGACCAGTGCACAGGAGCACAGGCTGGGCCTGGCTGGGTTTTGCACAGCCAAAACAGTGGGACAGGGACAGAGCTGCACCCACATCCACACCCACTGGTGAGCACACCCCTCCTGCAAGCCCCATCCTCCTCCCAGGAGATGCCAACCCCAAGGGGATGAAGAGCAGATGCCTGGTGTTTGCAGTGGGCTGGCAATTCCCCATGACAACCCCATGTTCTTGGACATGGACAACACAACCAGAAGCCCTTCATCCCCAGGGGCAGCAGCACGAAGCTGGGTGTTGGGGCAAGCCTTTCCCAGCCCTGCAGTGATTCAATCCTTTATTTTGGCAACTGGCAAATTCCTTCAGTTGTTCCCATGTTTTATGAGTGCTGAGCTGAGTGCTGCCAGCTTGGCTCCTGTGCTGGGTCAAAGACCACAGCAGCGCGGGAGGACAGGGAGCGCCGCGGTGACACATGGGCTGCTGGCACATGTGGGGTGAGCACAGCCCCATCCACAACGTCACCTCACTCCAGCCCTGACCCAGCTCATGCCACCCTGCCACCTGGCTGGATGTGGCTCATCTGCAGTAGGAGGAGGAGGACAGCAAGGCAATGGGAGTCCCATACGGGCACCAGGGTTCTTTTGCCCCTTTGCAGCCCCCCAGGATTTGGCCCATCCTTGCCGTGGGGCAGTGTGGGGGAAGGACCCAGCCCCTTATCCAAGAAATCACAAAGCTAACAGGTCTGGAGTGGCTGTCCTTGAAAGGTCCCCTATAGGAAACATCTGTCATTGGCCAGGGGTTTAAAGTGTCCCTCTGCTAATCCCGGGGTATTAGCCAGCCAAGCCCATCACGTAGGTACTGCCAGTGCTCCAGGGAAGCCCTTTTTGTTCAAGGAAAGTCAATTCTAGGAAAGTTTGAGAGGCCTGTACCTTGGCCAGCAGGCTAAGCAGTCAACAAACCCCAGCTGGGGCCAGGAGCAGGTTGTGGGTTAATAATTCAAGGGGAGAAGACTGATGAGGCCCAACACACCCCCCTGAGTGTCCCAGTGAAGGAAAGGGTCTCACAGGGAAATGAGCATGTCCTAAAGAAAGGCTCCTCATGCAGGGACTGACCAGGGAAATGCACTGTCCTCCAGCCAGCACTATCGTCCCAAAACATACCAAGCACAGCATGAATCCCAGCAGTCCAGGGGAAACGTTTCTGCCTCATTATTGGGATTTTTACTCTTTCCCCCAGGGTTCATGGGCCCCACTAGGAAAATAAACAGAGCTGGAAAACTGACCTAGAAATAATAAAACTGAGATGGAAAACTGCACACCCAGCAAATCAGCACATGCTCAGAGCATCACTGCTTGCTCTCCCTTCATCACCCCAAAACCTGCGTGGGCACCACGGGCATTGGTACCACACGAAGCCCTGAGCACATTTGCCTCTGCAAGGAATGCTCCAATTGCACTTTCACTCGCAATATTTAGCACTGCAGCCCCTGCTCAATTAGTGACCTAAAAGCCAGACCCGAGGCAGTATCTGAGGATTTGCATGACTAACAAGCAGAGGGTGAATTTCAAAGTTCAGCCAGCCCCGCTTCCAGCCACCTTCCTGAGCTTTTTTTATAAACCCTGGGTGCAATTCACAGGGAAGTTTGCAAATAATTGTGAATAAGGAGGAAGCATGAGGCTCTGACATGCTGCTAGTGAAGATTTTATGAGCAGGAAAGGAGGTGACATTGGAGAGAGAAATGAGGCCTGGGGACATCTTCCAGCTCAGTTCCCTGTAACTCCCAATTCCTGGCGTTGCAATCCCTTCTGCTGCTGGGTTATCTCAGCTCAGCCAGGTGAAGCATGCATGAATGTAGCAACAGGTACAGAAAACCATCCCCCTGTAAAGCCTGACTCTGCAGTGAGTCATTAAGGAGATTTCTCATTGATTTTTCTCAAGCTCTGGCTCACATTTGCAGAAGTGCCCAACACATTCATACTCCCTGCACAACATTTTATTTTACTACCATGCAGCTCCTCCCCAAAAGCTTTCAAATTATGGCCAGGAGGTGTTCATACGAGCCAAGACAGAAGGGGAACTTTAATTTACAACCCTCTGAAGTATTATGATTTATAGCATTCACAATGAAACTGTTGGTATTTATAGCAAAAACCCCCATGTATTCATTTCCTATTCCCACTGCGGTGAGATGAGGAGTTTATCAATCCAGATTGATTAAAGTCCAGTTTATTGATTTCAATAAAATGATTCATCTAAGAATTTCACCCTTATCTATGTCAAATCTAACTCTGGTCTACTCTCTTTCAAGCTTAATGAAGACTTTTATTTAAAGGGCAGCACTGGAAAACACCAGCTGCATCCCACCATCTCCCAGCTCATGGTCCCAAATCCTGCAGTTGCTTGGCAGCAGCAGCACTGGGCTTGGACACAGCAGAGATGCAAGGACAGCTCCTTAATCTGTGGGTGATTTGGAAAAGGAGCTTATTGGTCATCCATCCTAAGGAAACTACCCCAATAAAGGGCCTTTCATCTCTGCATCCCTTTGGTGGGGCTGGGGCAGCTCCTCTGTGTGTGAGAGCAACAAGGCTGGTTTATTTGTTCCTTTGTATGTATTTGATCTAAGAGATACAAACTAAGCAACTAATGATATTTTTCCAGAATTCAATCAACTCAATTGTTGTCTAACTCAATCAGAGGCACTTTCAAGCTCCTGTTTCATCTTGGCCCCACTGCTGGGTGTAAACCCATAGCCTTGATCCAAAGGAGAGGTCGGTTGATGGCTTTCCATCCCCATTCATTTTCCCTCCCACCTCTCTTCTCATAGGAAACCAAGATGTTCAGACCTACAAAACCTGCAGAAGTGGCAGGGTCTCTGCTGCAGGGGAGGGCTGCACATCATATTTCTCTTTCCACCCTGGGTAGAGGGAAGCCCTCAGCCCTGGCATGCCTGTGGGTCTCCATCACTGCATCTGAGGGAAAGCATTTTTCCTAAATAGTTACATTCAGTGCTTAAAATGGGTCAGGAAATACCAGCCTGCCTCTCCCTCCTCTTTCCGGACTGGGGCTGGGGTTTTTTTCCATTTATCGGGATGTTCTGCCTGCTCCACTGCAGACACTGGTCCCCATCCCTGCCACACAGATTCTGGGAATATGAGTAGGTATTTTCCATGCTGGAAGATCCCAGTCACCCCTGCAGAAGACCTTTACATGGCACTTAGCTACTGGGAATAGTGCAGAGCCAAAAACAAGCCAAAAACTGGAGGCACTTTGCAAACAGGGAGCCCAGGCTCTGATTCCAGGGATATGGGGCAGCAGTAACTCAATGCAAACTTGGCCCCGAGAGATGCCCACAGGCACTCCTGTAGTGAGTTTGGCCCCAGCAGAGCTCTGAGGAGCTCATGGCCAGCACAGGAGAGGAGTGGCAGGTTCAGGCAAGCCCCATGGGTCCCGCTGGGAAGGGTCCAGGCTGGGAAGATGAAAGGCTGAGGGTAGGTCAGGACAAAGGGCCCGCACCTCACCTCACTGCCAAAGGAGCCGGCCACCATCTCCATGACAAAGAGAAGTCCTTGTCAATTTGGGCTGGCCCCAAGGGGGATCTGCCCACTGCCTTTGAAGTGGGCAGCAGGGCGGGTAGGGGGCTGGGGTCACCCAGACGCTTCCCCCAGGTCAGGAGTTCAGCGGGGACAGGACCCTGGGGACAGCATGAGCACTCGGTGCCCAGGCCAGAGGTAATCACAGGAACCAGGGCACCCTTTCCTGCAGAGCCCAGCACCCACTGGTCATGCACCTGCAGCACCCACAGCCACCCTCCACGTGGCACTGTCCCCAACACACACACAGTGCCCTCACACAGACAGTGCCCCTCACACACACAGCCCCCATGCACATCACCGTCCTCCTCACAGTGCCCTGCACACACACACTGAGCATGTCACCTCTCTCAGACACACCTGGTGGCACTGCCTGTACACACTGCCTGTACTCTTCATGGTGCCCTGCACACTCACACAGAGCCTGCAGCACCTCACTGAATCCACCTTATGCACAAGTGCACACACACACAGCCTGGATATACACACAGCCCCTTCCCTGCACACAGCTTCACAGCTTTGGGCACCTTGCACACACACTCACATGCACACCCACCATACACAGGCCCTCACATAGCCAGCTCACACTCTCATGTACAGCCACAGCCCCACGCTCTCACTCTTGCGCTTTTGAGATTCCCCGATCCATCACCCTCCCAGGGTCCTGGGGGTCTCTGGCTCTTCCCATCCTACCCGGTGGCCACAGGCAATGGCACCAGTTGGAGAAAAGGACTTTCCAGCCATATAAGCCCAGCTGCCAGTGTGCAAGGACAGCACCCTCCCTGCCCATCCTCAGCCCTGCCACCTCAGAGCTCCCCTGCTCTTTGAGGACTGGGTGTCCAGCCAAGGGCAGGCCAAGCTTGCCGTCCCTCTGGCCTTCCCCTTGCCGGGAGAGCCACCGACCATGATCCAGCCCTGCAGAACTCCAGGCCCAGGGATCCTCTGCTCTGGGGACGGTGCAGGGGTGCAGGGCTGGGAGTTTCCTTACCGTTGTTGCTGGTGCTGGGAATGCTGCGCCTCATCCACTCGTAGGGGGTGCGTCTCTGGGCGTTAGGGGAGAGCTGGGGGACCGAGCTGCTGATGGGTGGAGGCAGCAGTCCAGAGCCCGGAGGCTGAATGGGGTTAAAATCTGGGGGGCTGAATCCAAACTGCCCCGGGCTGGCGGTGGAAGGCGTCGCGGCGGCCCCATAGGAATGCCAGTCCTCCTTGGCAGGGGTGTAGGGAGAGCCCCAGGCGGCCGCCGGCTGCCCGTGGTGCAGGTCGTTGTTAATCCCCGGCACATGGTGGTAGCTGGCGAAGTCCGTGTACTGCGGTGGCCCCGGCACGTAGTTCTGGGGGTTCAGGTTGAGGCTGGGGTGCCGGACCGGGCTGGGATACATGTTGGTGTCCTTATCCACAAGATACCCCACATACATCTTCCCGGGCCGGCCCCGCGCTCATGCTGCGCTGCCGAGCCGCGACTGCGGCCGGGTTGGGTTTGGCGGGGAGGCGGCCGCCCCTCCTTCGCCACCACTCACCTGGGCGCCTTGGGGAGCCTGTCCTGGGGCCAAGCACCTCCCTGCCCACGGGCTTTTATTGGGCCCAACCTCTCGCAGCATTTGCATTGAAAGGCAGGTTTGCATTTCAAAGTGCAGAAACCCCAGCGGGTGAAGGGGACGAGTTGGAGCTTCCCACCCCGACTGCAGGGAGGATGAGGTAGGGGGTGACCCCGGGGAGCACCGAGGACCCCCCAGCCCCTCTGCCACTACCCCACAACTGTGCCCATTCCACCAGACGTGGTCCCTCTGTAGCAGCTGGCTTTGGGGACATTAGGGTGCTGCAGGGGTCCCATGAGGATGCCCCAAGAGACCCCACCACCATCCACACCCCAGGAACAGGGTGCCTTGGCATGAACCTTTGTATTAAAAGCCAGCTGCACACAGGGGACAAGCTGGCTTGTGTGTGTCTGTCACTTGCCCTGTCCCCGTGTTGGGGGACACCAAACTCTTGCTCTGAATGGCATTTTCCTGTGCCCAGTGGCAGCATCTGCCTCTTCGGAAAAAAAGAGCTGGTGGAGGCTCTGGGTCTGCATTTCTGAGTGATGCACTGCCCAGACACCCCCACCTCTGGCAGCCAGGAACCTTGCCCACACTGATGTCCCCATCCCTGCCAGTGTCACACTCCAGTTGCACTGCGGCCAGTTGTCATTTGCAGGCTGGCTTTTTCTCCTCAGTCAGAAGCAGAGAACGCAGAGGCTCCAGGAGGGTGTTTTGCCACTTCCTCAAGGCTGGCTCTGTCCTTTTCTCTGCACCAGCCCCTTCTTCGGCTAGAAGTGTGAGCAGGGCAAGGACGATCCTCATCCTCTTGGTGACAAAACAGCCTAGAATTTGACAATAACAATAGGAAACAGAAGAAAAAAGGAAAAAAATAAAAATAATAATAATTAAAAAAAAAAATAAAAAATAAAAAATAAAAAAAAAATAAAAAAAAAATAAAAAAAAAAAAAAGAAAAGAGAGATTAAGGATGACATTGAGAGGAGAGGATAAAACCTCTGTCATGGAGCTCTGGACCTTCAGTGGTCTGTGTCAGTCCCAAGAACCTCATCCCATTGGTCTAGCCCCAGTTCTACCTGAAACTGGGTGCACATATTCCCCTGTGCTACATCCACTTCCTGCAAGGAGCTGGGTGCCAGGATGAGATGGAGGGGAGATGGGTAGGATGGGAGGGGTCTGGTTTACGAGGACAGTGAAGGGTAAACCCCCAGCAATGGGAAATCACCCCCAGAGCTGGTATCACTTGTGTTCTGCCTCCCCAAACCTGGCATGGCTGAAGGCACCAGGAGAGGTGAGCACTTTGCAGCATCCCCTCTGGGCCCCCAGGGTCCCCAACCCCCTGCTCAGCCTTGTCCCAGGTCCCTCCCTCGTGACAAAGGTGACTGTCATGACCATTCCACCCAGTGATGATCTCAGTTCACCACTCATCACAGATTGCTTGATGTGCCATATAACCCCATCTATCCTGGATTTTTCCCAAGATCTCAGTACAGTCATGGCTTTGTGTAAACTAGAGAGTCAAGGCCACCCTACTCAGGAAGTAGGAGAAGAAAAAGAAGAAAATTCCCCGTGAGCAGATGGTGGGAGTTACAGAGGAACACAGGTGGCTCTTGGGTCCCATCACAGGGGTGGCTGCATTTTAGCAACTGGGGTTATCCCTGCCACAGGCCGTGACAGGGAGCCCAGGCCCCCATTACCTTTTCCCAGTCTGTGGAGCCAATGCTAAGGGCTCGGGCAGTTGCTGGGGAGTGGCGGGCTCAGGGGCAGCAACCCACACCTGCATCCTCCCCAGGGAGCAGGTGACAGGCTTGGCAGGGCACAGCATGGCCAGGTGCCCACTGACAGCTGAGCATGAGCTCCCTCCGTGTGAGCAAAGGGGGCAGGGGAGGACAATTGGGCCATAAAGATCCACCAACAATAACCTCCCTCTTCTTTTCTTTGACCCATTTATTACTGGTGGTGAAGTTTATGCTGGGGAGGAGCCAGATGAGGAGCCTTTCATGGGCTCCCCAAGGAGCATCTTGGCTGCTCAACTGGGGCTGAAGCGTGCTGAGGGGGACCCTCAGTGCCCCAGGATGTACCTTGCACTGGGGTCCCATGGGTGAGCAGATCAGTGAGTGACAGAGCCCCTGGGGGTCCCCAGCTGGGTGACAGCAGGTAGTAGTACCCCTCCATCCATCCTAGAGACCCTCAGAAATGCACCCGACCTCGGGACCACCCCTGGTCCTTCAGACCTGGTATTCCTGCTGGAAACCAGGCAGATGCAGCAGAGAGGGAAAGCAGTCAGGGTTCCCTCGGTGCTCCCCGGGGCTCTGTGCTGCTATCCGTGATCGAGTGATGCCATCTCCTGGAAGGAGGAGGGCTGGGAGGTCCCTAGGGCCAGGCTGCACACAGCTACCACAGGTAGAGCAGGAACACCATCCCATCAGCTCCTCCTCCCATGAAGGAGGCACTCAATATGGGAAACCAAGTCCTTCCTTGTCCCCCAACTTGCTCTGAACCCCACCATGGTTTCCACAGGAGAGGGAGATGCCCACAGAGAGTCAAGTATGTGTCTCTCCTTGCTTCCCTTTTCCCCCACAGCCTCCTGCCCCACCACCTCCACACTCCCTCCAGCTCCTATTGCTCCCAAAGGCAAATCTGTGGCTTCAGACCAGCATATCCCAGAGCTGCATGGCCCCACTCACATTCCAGCCCAGCCAGGACCTTTCAATCATTCTCTGGCTTCTGAATGCCCCAAGAATAACCCCTCCTCTCTGGCAATGGAGACATCAGTGCAACCCTCTTGCAGAGGACAAGCCCCTGCCTCATGTCCTTCAGCCCCACTGCAGACTCCTGTGTGGCCTTTGGCTCTCCCCAGACGCGTGAACCACCCCTGTGCTGTCACTTGTGTCCCCATGCTGGGGAGAGTCTGCAGGGCTGGTCCCCAGAGAGATGAGTGCTGGACTGGTACAGCCCAAGTGGATTTGCCACCAGTGCTGCCATCCAGCTCCCCTCTCCTCACCCAGGGCTCAGTGATTCTCTTTGGGGTCTGGATCAGCTTTCTTGGCAAATGCAAAGGCCACAGATATTGTGGCTATCCTCAAGAGGGCACTGGGGACAGGGACACATGCTGATGTCCCTCATCGCTTCCCAGCACGTGTGGGCCCTGCTCTCAGTGGGCTGGGGATGTGATTCCCCCTGCACTGGTGGGGAGCATCCTGGTTTCTCTCCTTGGCTGTGTTTCAGGCACGGTGCAAGCAGAGGGTTAACGATTCCCACATTAAGTGGCTGCAGATGTGTGGGAAAGTCTGGGGCGAGCGGACGGCATCGTTATTAGTATTCACCCAGGAGCCTGTCGCTGCCTCCCAGGGCTCTGCCGAGCACATTTAATACCAAGGCTCGTGGTGGGGGTTAGGCAGAGTGCGTGGGACGGGGTGGGAAAGGCCCCGAGGTGGGGAAAGGCAGCGGGATAACATCGTCCGCTGGCTGCTGCCTCCTCCAAGTGCCCCAGCCCAGGGGACGTAGTGAGCAGGGCAGCATCCATAAGGACACAGCACCATATGTGTGTGTATGGCCCAGTGCTACCTCCTGACACCGCTGGCACCCTGTGGTGTCCATGGCCAGTGTTCCCAGTGCTGGGGAGTGCTGCAGGATACTCCCCAGGATGCTCCCCTTCATGTTATGCTTGGGCATACACTCACTTTGGAAGAAGCCCAGCACTTTCTACCTCCCCTTCCTCCCTGGGCACTGATGTCACCCACCCAGTCAAAGCAGAACCACAGAACACATGGGGTACAGACTCCTCTGGACACCAGGGTTGAGCTTTAGAGATGTTGGATGAAGCTTCAGTGCAGGTCCTTGCAGGGCCCAAGAGCTGGATCCAGCCAGGAGCAAGTGCTGGCAGCTGCCACACCAGATGGGCTGCCCAGATGTGATGCTGTGCTCTCTGGCACCCACCACTCCTCTCTTGTGGTCTGCGGCTTGACACCACTTCAGAGAGATGCTGAAATTCCTGGGCTGACTTGGAGTTGATAGGGGCTCTGAAAAACTGAAGCTGGAGCAAATCTGGCCCTCATCAAACCTTCAGAGAAGTGGGGTAGGCCAACATCTGTTGCTTCTTTCCTACCTGCCTGTCACCTGCCGGCACATGGTGCCTGTTGCTGACTCCAGCACAGCTGTTTCCACCATTGTCTTGGGTCACCTTGGCTCTGGTCTCTCTCCTCTGTGTCAGGCATGGGATATGGGCTCTGCTTTGTGGTCCCAGCTCCACCTGGGATGGGGCAGGAGCTCAGAGAGCTGCTTTGATCCACATGATGCCAGAGCAGACTGAATACTCTGGAATGTCCTGATTCTTAGTGGCTGATTTCCCCACCAAAGATGCTGTACTACATGACCCCAAGCCCCTATTAGCACTTAATGATGCTTTCTGAGGCTGGAAATCTCAGCTGAGAGGGGTCTGGCATCCCACACTGCAGCTGTCCCAGCCCCAGGGGGACCACTGGGTCCTGCAGCACCACAAAGGGGGATGCAGGCACCAAAAATAGAGGTGAGCAATGAAGGGCTGATGAGGCCGAAGCAGCAGAGCTGCTGCCCTCCACCCACACACTTGCACAGGCGAGTTCCTCTGGCTTTGGTGCTTCCTCTGAGCTGGCCTTTCCCAGGAGCTGCCGTAACCCCAACGTGCTGTTCCTAAACAAAGTGTGCGGCTGTGGATGCTCCCTGGGGATGCACAGAGTGGGCTGACGTGTGCTTGCCGGGATGCTTTGGGCTCCCCAGGGCTCTCTCAGCATCCCCCAACAATGAATCCTGGCCTTTGCAGACTGGGAGGTTTTGTTTGCCAGATTCTTCCTGGTCCCAGCCTGCAGTGGGTATTGGTGTCATCTGTTTGTAAAGAACAGAGGGGGAACAATGTCCCACTTCAGGCCCAGGATACTCTCAAGCATGGTCTGTGTCAGCTTTTCCACCTCCTTCTCATCCCAGGTAGCCCATCCCCAATGCAAGGGGCCCAGCAGGATTGCCCCAGTGGGTTTCTCCCTCTCCCACTCTGTCTGGAGCAGTCATGTCCTTGGAGTGGGGCCACTGCCAGGAAATAGCTCTGCTGAGCAACTCCCAGCAGCCTTTAGGTCCCCACACATGGACCCACCAGACACATCTTTGTCTCTTGGGAAAAGTGTTGGGAAGAGCCATGTGCAGAGCACATCCCCTCTACTGCCTGCCTCCCACACGAGCTGCTCTCAGGCTCACTGTCTCCATCTCTGCAGAGAGACAGCAGCCTGTCTCTGCCAGGGAGGTGACAGGGCCCCTGACACGGGGCCACCACCAAGCCTGGACTTGGGGGAATCCATCTGAACGAGGGCTGCATTCCTCCTGCAGCTGTCCTGGTGCCATGGAGTTGGCACACCAGGTCCATGCCATGAGCAGCACAGAGGGATAACCTGTGTGCTGCAGCCTGGCTCTCCTCACCCTCCAGAGCTGCACAGAATAACCCCCTCCCCTTTGGTTTTCCATAGATACAAAGAAAACATGAAGATAATGCAAGATAAGCAGCAAATCTCTTGGGCTGGCCCAGCCAGGGAATCAGTCTCTGTGGCTGTTGGGCAGGCATTTACTAGCTTGGCAGAAGGGAATGAGTCTGCCTTGCAAAAAAGGCAGAAACACAGATTTCAGCAGTGTCATCATTATGCGGAGGACTTTTTAATTCTTAGAGAAGAAAATTAAAGAAAGATGGACAGGTATATTTTCAGGATAGCCAGTGCAGTTTTGCACTTTTTCTTGTTTGGATCAGAGAGAAACACCACTGCCATCTTCACCAATAAACCATGTCCTCAAGTGCCATATCTAGACATTTCTGAACACCTCCAGGAATGGTGATTCCATCACTTCCCTTTGCAGCCTGTTCCAATGCCTGACCACCCTTAAGCATCCCCAAGATGAAAGCGGTAGCAAGAACTGATGGGCCAAAAGTCACTTTTCATCCAAAGATGACCTGTCCTTTGTTAAAGGGACAGGTCAATTTGCTAAAACAAAATGAAATAAGAATCCCCTTCTGGACACGTGGTAATGTTCTGCCCAACTGAAAGTTTCTCAGAAACTTGATTTGAACTCATTAAGATGCTGGGAGGATTTAAAGCTGGTTGATCACCTGGATTCCATCTCCACAGGACAGTAGGGGTGTAGGACATCTGAAATGATGGCAGGGCTGAAGTGATCACTCCTGCCAACTCTCCAGCTCTGTGCCCTCAGCAGCCCCAACAGCCCCAAATCCCCAGCTAAACCCACCCTCTGCTGCAGCATCCCAGTTGCAAAGACCTCTTATCCCCCTTTCTGAAAAAGAAGAGTTGCAAGGGAGTGTTGGTGGTCCCCAAGGGGCAGTGGCCACTCAGGGGTCAGGGGCCAGGAGCTGCAGTGCAGGCACAGCACAGGGAGGCATCTGGGGGGAATACACCGAGTCACTTCAGTACAGGCCTTCTTTAATAAAAACATGAGTCAGCTGCTGGCGTGGGCAGTGGATTTTCTAAACATCCCCTCATATCCTGAGAAAAGGGAAAAAAAAAAAAAAAAAAAAAAAAAAAAAAAAAAAGAAAACGGGAGGGGGGGCTTGAGGGGAAAAAAGAGAAAGAAAATAAAAGAAAAAGAAAACAGGGGAAAAGGCCAGAATTGAAAGCAGACACAGGGAGAGAGCAGCTCCTTCCCTCCGGTTTAAGGAGGCGATAGCCGGGCCGGTCTGGGCTCCTTTTGTTCGCTGTGAGCCGGGCCGGCACCGCTCGCCCCATCGCAGAGCGCAGCACAACTCTCCTCCCCTTGAGCCACTTTGGCTTCTTCTCCTTTTAATTTTTTTTTTTTTTCACCCATCACACTCGTCCGCCGGGCGTTAATCTCAAGTTCTGCTCTGCAAAGGGTCCCCACAGAGGGTGGAGGGAGGAAGTCGGAGGAGCTCCGCTCCTCATTGGCGAAACAGCCTCCCCCCTTCTCCTCCTCCCGAGGTCTCTTTTATTTATACACGCACACACACACGCGTGCACATCCCTCGGCCCCGGGGTTTGCTCCACACTGGGCTCCGAGGAGGCTGAACCCCCTCCCAGCTGGGCTGGGGGCTGCACAAGGCACTGCTGAGATGCACTAGAGGAGCAGAGCAGGGGGCTTGGCTGCAGCCCAGCCCTGGCACAGCCCTGCCTCTTCTTTTGATTTTATTTTATTATTTTTTTCCCTCCTCCCCTCCACTTCATTTCTTTCTTTCCCTTTCGCCTTTAAGTGGAAAAGCCTTGCCAGCTGGGGAAGGCTGGGAGGGCAGGGAGAGCCTCAGCAGGCAGCAGATAGAGAGTGTGGAGGAGGAGGAGAGGAAGGAATTTCGGGCCCTCGGCGGTGGGACGTGCGGCGCAGGCACTCGGCCGGTGGGACCCTGCCCAAGGTAAGCTCTCGTGTCCCCACCCGGGGGCTGACTCGCCCTCCTGCTCAGCTCTGGAGCTGGTACAGTCCCTAAGGATCCTGTTCCTGAGCCAGCCCGGTTGCTCTGAAAGGGGCTTTGCTCCCCTCCAAGGGGTTGGCAGCTCAAAACGCCCCACCAAGCCCTGGGGAGATGGTGTTTGGTGGAAAGCAGCTGAATTGTGTGGCATCCCATGGGAAAAACCACACCATCAGCTCTGACCAGGTCCTGGACTGGGATGGCTGAGAGGAGCCAAGGGGATGCTGTGGCTGTAGGACAGGAATGGGGGACCCCACTGCAGCAGGAATAGGGCCCAGGTGATCTCTCTGGATCAGGGGCTTGCCCTGGCTCTGCAGGCTGGTGGCTGTGGGAGGTCTGGAGTGTGCGTGGGGAAGAGGCTGCTCACCATGCCCAGCGAGACGTATTTTAGGTGTATGTGCCCCACTGTTGAGCAGTGTCACCCCACTGCCAGCCTGTCCAAACACATCCATGGCCATCCCTAAATGCAGGTTGCTCCAAGGACCTCTGTCTGTGGCCATGGCAGGGCTCCTGTGCCTGTGGGCCATGGAGAGGGACATCTGCAAGCCCTGCCCAGGGTCTGTGCCTGGGAGTGCTGGGTACTGGAGAGGGCAGAGCTTGGTAAAACCCTACTAGGCATGGATGTGGGCAAATACTTTGCTGTCCTGAAAGTACAAGAGCTGAGGGCCCCCAACAGGGCAGAGCTGGTCTGGAGTGAAGCTCTGATAGCTCAGGGGTTAGCATGACCTGAGGGGCTTTGGTGCTCACAGTGGCACCACTGTGGGCTCAGGATATCCAGCTCTTGCACTCACCTGCCAACTGGGAGTCATTCAAAACAGCATTTGTGGTGGAAAGGGATGTTGTGCTCCTCCATCCTGAGGAGGATGCAAGTGGGGTTTATGCTAAAGCATGCAGCAAATAGCTTAAAGTAGTTGGTCTGGTGTGCAAACCCTGTGTTTGCAGAGGTTTGGCATTCCCAAATCTTTTCAGAGGTCCATTGATGACAAGGATTAGCAGTGTTGAGACCCAGTGCTTCCCAGGGGCCATTGAAGGGTGGGTGGGTGGGAGGGTCATTTCCCCCTCAGCACCCTGCAGGACAAGGTGCCTGTGCCTCCCATGCTCTTGGGAAAGTAGTGAGTTTCATGTGGTCATCGTGAGCCAGTGTCAAGGGCATGGCTCTGCCTGGCAAGGACACAGGCCAGGCTGGCTTGGAGGGCGAGCTGGCCCTGGTTGGTTGTCTGTGTACTCTGGCTGTTGTGGCAGCCACCAACCCTGGGCAATGTCCCTGAGCCCAGGAAACACCCCTAAATCAGCTGGTGCATCAGGAGGGATCTGTGTTTTGGTCAAGTCACAGCAACCCAACTGCAGCATGCACAGGGCTTTTCTCTCTTCCTAAAGCTGGCTGTCCCTTCCTCCAGCTCAAGAGCGTGGAGGGTCCTCACAGGAAGAGCAGGCAAGGAGACAACAGCCACTCAATTCCCTGTCCTTGGATCACCTCCTGCATCCCTGCACAGGACTGGGAGTGTGGGGTGCCCGTGGTCAGTGTGAGCACAAGCATGGCCAGCTGCAGTACTGGAGTCAGGGAGAAGTTAGGCATGGTTTATTGTCCACAGTCCTGGGTGTATCTTGTGGTGTGCTTCAGGGCTCTGGCCTGGGCTTGGTCCTCTGCAATCCCTACATGAACCACCTGGGAGGTGGCTGAGCACACATCCTACACCCTGGGATGGCACCAAGCTGGGTGGGCAGGCAGCATGCATGGGAGTGTGGGAGGATCCCAAGAGCTCCAGCAGAGTCCAGAACCAACCAGAGTGGCTGTAATGGACACAAAACAGATTACAGCATGGTGCCAGGAAACCCAAGCTCTTCCTGAGGCATGTGCTGAAAGATGTATAGCTGGAGGCAGCTCAGAGGGGCAGGGTGGAGGGAAGGGATCCTCCCCAGCAAGTGACACCGAGTGCTTCAGCAGGGATGGACATGGAGTGGAGAAGCTCATGGACAGCAGTGAGGATAATGAGAGATCCAGAAGAAGCTGCAAAGGACTGCGAGAGGGATTGATGTGGCTCGTTGGTCGCTGGGTGTTGTGGGAAGGTGACACACAGTCTTCGTGCACAGGAAGTCATCACTAAGAGAAAAGAGCTTTTAGGGGAAAAGGCTGTAGACTTAAAGACAGAAGGCTGAATTCCTTCAGCCTCACAAGTCTCAAAGCACATGTCAGGGAAAGCTCTGGCTGGGAAGGCATGGGCACAGCAGCAGGACAATGACACCATGATCTCTTTCAGCCTCATTTTTGATGCGTCTGTGACAGGATTTCCAAGGCATTCAGAGCAACACTCTCAGGGAGAGGAGAGCACTGAGCCTGTCTGCAGTAGGAGAGCAAGACAGGATTGTCACAGTGAACACCAGAGGAAAGCTGAGATTAACAAATACTCTCTAGCTGTGGGAGTGATGCTGTCAAAAAAGAGACCATGTTGGCTGGATGTGGCTTTGGCCAAATGTCCAGCTGCTGCCAGAGGCTCCAGGAAGGGACTTATCTGCCTGGTCCTCAAGGTTCCTTTGGCCTCAGAGTCTGATGGGAAGTGGGATGGGATTGCAATGCTGTCTATAGTGTCAGGCTCCAGCACAGCATCTTCCTGGGATGGAGGGGCAAAGGGCAGGAGCAGAGGAGCCGTGTGGTGGCTGAATCCCGTGGGAGCACAGCCGCCAGCACTGGCTGCCTTTGACCCAGAGCTGGAAGGAGCTGGGGACCATGTGGGCTTGGGCTTGGCTGGATGTATCCTATCCCTGCAAGAGAGGATTGGAGCTCAACACTTCATGGAGTTTGTTTGTTTGTACTTTAACCAAGGGAAAGAAATCCCCTGGAGAGGAGCTGCAGGGGGAGGGTATAGACTGGGTATTGTTTCCTGAGGGGCTGGAGCAGCTCCAGGAGGCTCCTTCCGCTCCACCAGGCAAATTGGACATAACGAGGCTTGTTTTAGGGGTGGTTGTTCCCCCTCCTCCTCTCCCCCATTGCCTAATTAGGGTTCCCAAGCTAAACTCACCTCTGTCCTGCTCTACTGCCACTGAGACACCTCCTCCTGGAAGGGCAGCACTTTCCAGCACCATGAGGAGCACAGAGCAGACCCAGTTGTGACAGGGACACAGCTGTCACAACACATGCTGGGGATGCACAGAGGGGTGCTGGGATGGCTCATGTGCTGAGCAAGGTGTCCCACTGTCCCCAAGTCTGGTAACAGGAGCTGTACAGTGATGTACTGCCCCTCACACCCTGCTTTTCCAGTATCCCTGGCTGCACACCAGGCTGTGCCATACCTGTCTGTGTGTGTAACCTTCCCTGGCAACCACTAACCTGCAGAACCAGAAGACCATGGTGTGCAGAGCCTATGCAGGGAGCAGGGAGCTCGCAAAACTCACATAGAAAGGCTGGTGCCAGGAGAACCAGGGTGCTGCAGTGTGTGGTGTTTGTCCTGCACCCATGGATGGACTCATCCTCTCCAGGCCATGCCTGCAGGGGCACCTACTTATCCATCCAGGAATTCACAGACACCCATCCTACACTCTTCCTTGGCCTCAGCAAGAGCCAGTGTGTGATGGAGCTGGCGGGAAACTGTGGGGTGCAGGAGCTGGAGCAGGGAAGGGTTGGAGAATGCAGGGATGTATCAGGGCACTGCACTGACTGCTAAACCCTGGAAATCCACCAGGAAACAGATGGAGCACCTTTTCCCTGCTGGGGAAGGGGACTGGTTGGCAGGTCTCCATGGGCAGCACAGGGGTGATGCTCCTGAAGCAGCAGGAGATGGACAATCCCGCTCCTCAGCCCCATCCTGACAGGCACTCTGCCTTCCCTCTTCCGGCCCAGCTACTATGCAAAAGTGTCTGTGACTGAAATCTTAATGCTACCAAGACCCAGCAATTGGCACCAATTAAATTGCTACATTCATGTTTGAATTGCTTTAACTGGCGAGACACACTGTCTTATTTATACAAAAAATATGTTTGCTTGTGGGTTTGTCTGAACCGGTGCCAGCAGAAAATACACCATTTCAAGCCCTGTGCTCTGCAACCTCATTCTCCTCTTCCAAACTGGAAGTCACCTTGGTTTCAGCCTTTGCCAGGCAATGGTGGCAGAACAGAAACACTGCTTTCCTTGGGGCTGGGCGCTGCAGGCACCACGAGAGGGGTCCCCTCCTCTCTCCTGCAGGCAGCTGCCAAGTTTCCTTCTCCGGCCTGGGAGCTGTTTGGGAGAATATGGTCTGATTCAGGAACAGGACTCAGTGCCCATTTAGAAAGCTGCACTCAGGGGGAGGGCAGGGGTTGCTGGCAGCTGCTGGTGCCAAGTCCTGCCTCAGCTTCTCCTCTGGAGGTTCTGTCAGGTTTTGGGGGTAGGGGCTGTTTGCAGAGCATGGGTGCAGAGGGGAGCTGATTTCTGATTTGTGACAGAGGAGAAGTTACAAAGAGCCTTGCATGCAGGTTGGCAAGAATGGCTTACACTGCCTGTGCAGAGCATGCAGGAGGAGATTATCCATCTCTGCAGTCCTGCTGCCAAGTGCCACCATCCTGCTCTTCCTGCCCCACACATGAGCCTATGCAGGAGGGGGCAGAATCAGCTCACAGCACCAGGAGTTGCACCAGAAGTTGCATTTTGCTTTCTCTTAGTAATCCAGAAGTAACAAGGCCAAACAAAAAACCTCTCTAAAGGCAGCCTCTGCCCTTTGCACCCAGCAGTGGCTGGCTCCATCCTTTCCCACCCTGGCCACAGTGCCAGGCTCCCCTCCAGGTCCTGCAGATAGGCAAAGGGTGCCCTGACCACAGAGATGGTGAGTGCCTAATCCCAGCCACGAGAGCCTAAAGCCCCAGAACAAAGCAATTAAGTTTGGGTCCCTCAGAGGCAGCTGAGAGGAGCTGATGCATCCACGGAGATTATCTCCCCCTCCGCAGATCTCAGGGAAATGCTCACAAGAGGATCAGGTTGCTCAGCCTTTGCTGGGATGTTGGACTGGCAAGACCACAACACTCTGCCTGCTCCTGGGGCTTTGCAAAGCCCCTACATCCTACTGGGACTTAGGATGGTTCTTTTTTCTCATACTGCCTCCGTTGCCTTCTCCTCACAGCTTAGTAGTGGTTAATTAGAGCCAGCTGAGACCTTTGTGTCCAGCCCTGGCCCCACCGGAGCAGCCACCCTGGATCAGTGGCTGTGAGCAGGTGATGGAGGTGCTGACTTGCTGGGGACTCTTCTCCTCCCTGTGCAGACATCAGCAGAGAGCTTCCCTTGAATCACTTTGGGAAGGCAGACATGGCTTTCTGGCAGCCATGGAACAAGAGTGAGGAAAGCCCTGGAAATGCCAGGAAAAGGGATGAAAAGCCAAGATAGTCCCTGATCTTGGTTCCATGTCCCCTGCTTCCCTCATTCTCTGCTCTGGCGGGGAGAAGCAGCTCTGCTCAAGGCAGGCAACCTCCATCCAGTCTGACATGCTCAGGAGCTGGGACCCCTAAATATGCCAGTTTGGGATGGAGGGATAGGAGAGCTCTGAGTCACTCAGCCAGTCCTAAGGCTTTGATACCCAGTTGGAGGGGCCAGTGGGATGCAGGGAGATGTTGTGGCTCCTGCAGCCATGTTCATAATTGGCATTATTGCTCACATGCTCATGAAACAGCGTGGGATGTTCTTCCAAAAATATCTTTGCTGTCAGGGGTAATGAAGAAATTAGGAGAATCATGGATAGCCCTGGCTGGGCTGTGTTGGATATTTTAGAGCATCCTATTGGAAAAGTGCACTGGGAAGGGCTGAATTGCTCCCAGGGGGCACATTTGTGCCTCCCTGGAGCAGTCATTGCACTACAAGGGGTGAGCCCTGAGCCTGCACAGGGCTGCTCCCCACACCCGGTGAGAGCATCCCCAGACACGCACAATGCCAGACTTTGGGCTGTCCTCCAAAACAGCCAGCCTCCAGCACCACCCCAGAGCAGTCCCAGCACCACCATGGCCCTGGCACACATTGTCTGCCCCAGGGAGACCCAGATGGGCAGGATTTGACCAGGGCGAGAAGCAGGGGATGCAGCAAGGGACAGCTGGGCATTGCCTGGCACGTGGCAGCCATTCCCATTCCTCCCAACACCCCCTCCCTCCCTCCCCAGGCTCAGGTGAACCCTGGTCCTCACCCAGGGTTTTCCCACAGTCCAGGCCAAGCTTGCAGGCTCCAGGGAGCAGCCCACAGGGTCTGGCCTTTCCTCGGAAAGCGGAAGCAGGGGAGCATGCGCAGCCGAAAGGGCCATGAATACCATCACTCGGGGCTGGGGGATTATTTATAACACTGGCACCTCTCCAAACAGATGTTTCTTTTTATTCTGAACTCGCACTAAATGGGTCACTCGTTTCCTCTGTCTCCCATGGGCTTAAAACAGAGGGGGAAAGAGGAGGGGATATGGGTGAGAGTGCAGGGCTCGCCCTGGTCCCACGTCCCTCTGTGCCTGCTCCTCACAGCGACGTGCTGTGGAGAGCCATGGCTGGAGGCTTGCTGGACTCTGTGTGTGGACACTGATGTTCCCCCTCGTTCAGAGAGGGAGGATGGCTATAGTCAGACAGGGCTGCGCGGGGCTCGCCTCCCCACCCCATTCCTCATGTGGCTGACCCCAGGGCAGCTGAATCACACTGCTGGGGCTCAGTGTGGACTTGTCATCTCCCCTGGCAGTCTCCCTCCCCTGCTTCAGGGTCACAGTCCTCATTTTGAGCTTCCCGTTGGATGCTGTCAAAGCCTGTGGCAGGCTGGTCTGGGGGAGGCTGGGTGTGCCACCTCATGTGCTACATCTACTGCAAGACCCTCATGACCACACAACCGCATTCTCCAGGTGCCACTGAGGCTGGGGACCAGAGTCTGGGTCCTGGGCAGGAGCTTTGGTCACATCAGATCTGCTCCCTGATGCAGATGTCAGCAGGAGAGCCATACCCTCCTGTGGGCACAGTGTCCCTGGGCTCGTCCCTCAGCTCACCCCCAGAGGTGGCATCTGCCCATGCCTTTCCCATCTCCTAGAGAGCTCAGTCCATACCAAGGCTGTGGCTTTAGTCACAACTTCATAGCCAAGGAGCTCTCACAAAACCACTCAGAGGGTTTTGGCATTAATGACACTGCCTGCCCTTGCAAAACTTCACCTCACCCAGAGTGAAACACCCCCAGATCCAGCACATTGCCAACAGGTACCCAGGCTCTCAGTGTCCCTTGGTCTCACAGTGTTGGGTAAAACTTGGGGGCCTCCTTGGCACTGGCACGTGGCCAGTCGAGGAGGGTTTTGCCCCCAGGTGTTCATCTTGGGGCAGGGATGGTCTGTGGACACAGGGACTGCCCAGCCTGGCTGCTCCTCAGTCGGGTTTCAGATTTCCTACCTCTGTGTTTTATCAGCAGCCGTTTATGGGCCTTGGGATGACAAGCTCCCCATGTGTGTGCCCTGCCTAATTCTAGCCTTTTGCTGGGAAAAAGAAAAAGGGCTCTGTGATGATAATCTGGCCTGTGAGTAAACACGGTGTCATGGGAGCCAAGGGACCCCAGAGGAGAGATGTTGCAACTCCAGACAATTCCAGCCAAGGGAAAAAAAAAAACAACCAAAAACAAAAACCAACAACCACTCAGTTTTATTTAGATTAAAGGGTGGGAAAGAAGCAGTTGCAGAAGCCAGAGGGAGGGTGGCAGAGGAAAACAGGACAAGCCAAGGAGTTTCATTGCCGGACAAGCAAGGTTTGGGTTTCAGTGGTCACTAGCCTTTGCTCGGGGAGCCTTTTGCCTTCAAAAGTGGGGGATGGTGTCCCCCTCCCCCTGCAAGGAATGCCTTTGCTCCCTGGCTGTGAGCAGTATTGATCATGGGATGCATACCGGGAATTTTCTATTGCATATGGGCACCCATGATCTCACTTAATGACTCAGATGCGCTTAGACAAAGAAGAAATAAAGTATATTTGACTTCCCGCTAATTTGCACCAGATGTCCCTTGCCTGCTTGGCAGGGCGGCGGGGCCATCAAGCGTTGTGGGAGCGCTTGGAAGCACAGCCCTGCAAGAAAAGGGGCTAGAAATAGAAATCCAGAGGAAGGGAAAGGATTGGCAGCTGTGTGAGAGCTCCTTCCCTGTCAGATGAGATGCCCTTGTGGGCAGGGCCAGGATCCAGCACCTCTGCCCAACACCACAGGAGCAGCGATGAGGGCAAGGAGAGCATGGCCAGAGAGAAGAGTAACACAGGCAATGGATGCAGGAATTGCCCCTGGAAATACAAAACAATTTGCTGAGAGGGAGCTGTGCACCCCGATTTCCAGCAAACAGTGCATTCCCTTACTGGTGACTAATGGTCTGTAGGGACCAGAGCTCCTGCCAAGGTGGCTGCCAGGGTGGCTGTGGCTGCTCACCCACTCCCCAGCATGCTGAACTATCCCCTTCCCTGTGCACTAGCTCTGCAGGCTGGTTCTCAGCTCCCACAGCTCTGGGGATGCTTGGGGCACCCCCCACACACTGGTTCTGCACAGGGCACTGGTTGTGGAGAGGCCAGCAACACGGTCTAGGCAGGCTGAGAGGAGGGCAGTGGACTGGGAGGACATCCTTGGTATTCCTAACCCATCCTCTCCCATAGTTTATGATGTTTACAGGGCTGGAAATGGCCCTGTCCCACATGATCTATGCTTGGGGATGGGCAGTGCCATGCAGTGTCTGTGCCAGCAGTGACTGCCATGTGTGTTCTGCCAGGGTGCTGGGAGATACACAGGGAGCAAGCGCAGAGGGAAGGGGGCTCAGGGTATGGCAGGGCATACAAAGTCAGAGGAAATTCTTGCCTTTTTACCCAAGAAGAATGAAGACTGAACCCACACAGCATATTTTGGGCATTAGCAAAGTCATCTTGGGCTTACTAGCATTCTTAAACAAGAGAGAGGTCTGGAGTTGGAAAATATTAATGAATCAGTAAGGTTTGGTGATGCTTCAGCTGCTCCACGAGGCACTCTGAGATGCAAGGAGTAGTAGAGGTGGCTCCCTAAATTAAGGTGGTAGCATCCCCAGCAGAGGGTGGATACAGCTCTTCCTTGTATCCCAACTCCTGGGCGTTGCCCTGCTCCTGCTGCAGAAATTCCTGTCCGAGTTCATCAGCCACAGAGGCATCAGCCCCCGGCCACTTGTGCGAGGGAGTGGGAGAGGAGGCGCAGGAGAAAGCTCAGCTGTCATCAGATTTGGGATGCAGGAGAGATGGGAGCAGGCTGCTCTGGAAAAGCTGTGTAGTCATGAGATGGGGAATCATGAGACTTGAATCCCAGTCCTGGCGCAGCCGTGGCCCTGGCCGTGCTGTTTGACCACTGCTCTGGCCCTCTGGCCCATGTCCTGTCTGTGGGATCACAGGCCATCAGAGCCCTGTGCTCAGCGCTGCAGCTGCTCTGGGATGTTGGGGTGACCCCTTTATTCCATCCCCCCAGAAACCCCCTGCAAGAGCACAAGACTAGAGATGCTCAAACAGGATTCCAGTGGTGCCTGACCTCAGCCAGCTCTGGGACACTTTCCTTTGCCAGCTGGGAAAGCCAGCAGCCCCAGGGTTGGCTCAGCTCTCCTCATCTCTGCTGCAAACTCCACTCTGCTCTGCCAGGCTGCTGTGATTACAGAGGGGAGGTAAGGACATGCAGTGTCTGTGTCACCAGTCAGGGACAGTTGCCTGTATCTGTGTCTTGTTTGGACTCCAAACCCTCTCCCCAGACACTCTCAGTCCAGCAGTGCCCAGCTCTGGCCTTGCTGGGTGTACCATGGGGGCGAGCAGGGACATGCCAACTGTTGGGGACCAGCCTCCCCCACAGCACTTGACCAAGCTCCAGCGTGGCCCCCGGGAGCTGAGCCCCCCTGGGAGCTGAGCTCCTGGGGAGCACAGCCACCCCACAGGCATGTGGGGCTCAGTGTGGTGTGGGGCTGTGTCACCCAGCCAGCGCGGCTGCCCTGCGAGCCAGCCGACCTCCTGTCTCCTCTCCCAGCCAAATTCCTCCTTTAGAATAATAAACACTGTGGCTCAAGAGAAAAGCTCCTTTCCCTGCCTGGCTAGGACTGGTTTGCCTTCACATCGAGGAGCTGGAGAGGGGCAGAGGGAAGGTCTGTACCAGTGCTGGCGGGGAGGGAAGGATGAGGAGGGGTGGGACATGGGGGTGGAGAGTTGGGCAGCACCTTGGTGGCTGCAAGGGGGAGGCTGCCATGGAGCTGCAGGGCTGAGTGAAGGGTGCTGGATGTGGCATTGCTGCAGGAGCTCCCTGGCCTCCATGATTGTGCCTGGTGAAGGCAAAGGATCTTGGATGGCTTGAAAATACTCGGGTCCTGGCTTGTGGGAAGGATATAGGAGTCTGAGGGGTCTTGTGGCACCCTGCTAACCCATAGGGGTGAGAGGAGATCACCCAAGGCAGCTGAGCATCATATAGATGCCTGTGTTTGGATCCCTGGGTGGGATGAGGTCTGGGTGCCTGCTTTTGTGCCACTGAGTGGGATTGCTCCTCCTCGTCTGGCACTCTCACTGGCACTCACAGTTCCTGCTAAGAACAAAAGCTGGGATTGAGGAGGGAAACAAGTGCTCTCAAGGCTGGCAGTGAGCTGGGTGCATTTGGATCCCTTGTGAAATGCCTGTGCGCACCCACATGTGCAAGCACACATGTCCCGGTGCCAGGGAGGGACAGGCTTGTCCCCTGCCTCCCGCGGGACGGGCAGAGCTCCGCCAGCGCCTCCGAGCCTGCCTCTGGCCCCGGCCGGAGCAGACAAACAAGGGAGAGGTCACCGCTCTTTGCGAGACGTTGCCACCCTCCCACTCTGCTCGGGAAGCATCTCCAAGAGAAATGCCTTTCTGCAAAAGCAGCAGCTTTATTAAAACCAGCTATGAGCGCAGCGGGGGCGGCAGGCGGGGGCTGCGGGGCTCTCACTGCTCGCTGGAGCAGCACCCCTGCTAGTCCAGCACCGGCACAAACCCGTGCCCGGCTCCCTGAGCCGGCAGGGCAGGGCTCTGCCCATCGGGGATCCTGCAGAGATCACTGCTGGAGGCAGGGAGCTGTCTGTGTGAAGCTAAGATCTGGCCCGCAGCAGGATTGACAGTGACAGCCACCGGACAGGCAGATAAAAGCTGGGCATGGGTTTGGGAGGATCTCAGCTGCTTACAGGCAGGTATCTGGGGGGCTGGGGTGGTGAATACAGCCTGGCAGGGAGGGGTGAAAGGAGAGGATCCCAGTTGTCCTTACAACCTTGAACATTGAATAATGGATGAATCACACACCTCTGTAAAGGAGAATGGGGAAACGAAGGTAATTGTTCTCATGGCAGTGCCTTGGGGGGCAGAGATTAGGTTGTCCATCCCTCTCTGTCCTGCAGCTCGGTGCTCTGAGGGTGGGTGCAGGGAGGTCACATTCATTTACAGCCTGAATTTCACCTCGGTCCTTTCATCCTACCCACCCCCATCTCTTGCCCTAAGTGCTCTTATCCCCTCTGGCAAACGAAAAGAGAGAAAGAGTTACAGAGGGTTTTTTCCGGGAGGAGAGAGACGGATGCTGCTGAATAAGCTGGAGACCTGGAAGGATTTGTGGCAGATCAGACTTCTGTTGAGCCAAAGCAAGAGAATAATAAAAACATCTGACAAGCGCACGTCATTTAAAAACCATTTCCTCCTTAACATCAAGCAGACCGGGAGGCCGCTCCAGGGCCAGAGGCAGCAGAGAGCTCAATAAGAGACGGGTCTTGGGGCCGGGTCAGCAAATTCAGATTGCCACTAGCCCTCCTTGAGCCTGGCAAGAGCTCCCCAGAGCACTGCCAGCAGCACAGGGGCCTTGGGAGGGGGCCCAGTGGCAGGGCAGGAGCTCAGCCCTGGGTTGCAGCGTGGCTGAGCTGTTCAGCTCCGTGCAGGAGCATCCCCAAGTTCTCCAGTGAACTCATTTCCCCCAGGCACAGGGAAAGCCTTTTGCCTTACTCTTCCTCCTGTCGGTGTGTTCATTTCGCTTTTCAGAAATCCTCATTCCCACCCCTGCAGGCACCATGGGGGGTGTAGGAGATGCAACCTGTCACCCCAATACACAGGAGACAGACAGACTGCTGCTCTTAGGGATCTCTGGCCTTGTCTCCTTTGGCTCCTGGTTTGCACCAGGGAGGGCTAAAAACCTCCCTGGTTTTTAAAGATTTCTCAAGAAATGTTGATTAGAAGGATTTTAAACTAAAAAAACTCTCTTAGATATTTTCTTAAATTTATGTATTTAAAAGTTAAATACAAGAAACTCATTTATTGGTGGTGTTTCTTCAGGCTTGTTGTGGTTTAACCCCAGCCAGCAACTAAGTGCCATGACAAGGCTTCTTTTATTTCATTGGAAAGAGCAGACAATGTGGGAGGGTTGGAGGGGGATCTGTTTTCTAGCAAGTTTTATCTCACTGTGACTGAGAGAAGAAAAACTAAGGAAAAAAGGCAAGTGGTAAAGCAGAGGAAGGGAGGGAGGAAGGCAGGGCTCTGCCAAGGGGGGAGAGGAATTTCCAGCTGAGATGAGCAAAAGTTGACACAACTGCTGGAGCCTCCAGCAAAATCCCTGTTTACCAGTGGGAGAAGTCTTAGAAACTGCAGATCCAGCATGAGGGAGAAGCACCACTCCGCCAGCAGGGAAAGGCTGAAAACTGGAGGCATGGAAGGTTTCTGAGGTGGAAAAGTCGGGCTCAAGGACCCCTGCCCAGGACAGCCGAGGGATCTCTCCTCTGCTGAGTGCTGTGCTCATATCACTTTGCTCTTGACAGGCCTCAGACAGCCAGCCCAGAGCCCAGCATGCTGTGCCCCACTCTCAGGACGTGTCTCTGGCTCCTCATCCTCACCGGTGAGTGCTGTGGCTGGGCAGGGCTGTGTGGTCCCTGGGCAGGGGGAGGGGGAGGAAAGGGGCAGTGCCATGGGGAGGCACTGGGGTGCACAGCATGCTCCAGGGACATCTATCCCTGCTGGTGCCTCAGATCCATGGGCTGACTCAGTCCTGGTGGGGTGGATGTAAAGTCCCCATCTGCTTCATGGTGGTGCACAGCACGGTGGGGGAAGGAGACCTTTCCATAGGCTGCAGTGCCAGGTGTGCTCAGACCATCCTTAGCAGACACCCTAGAACCCACATTAGCTGGACACCCCACAGCAGGAGGGATTTGGTCAGATCCCATATATCCAACAACTCCCCATAGCAAGGCACAAGGGCTCCTGGCTGCACCTGGGCTGTTCACAGCATTGCTGCAAGTCCCTGGAGCTGTCACCAGCTGTCCTGCCCACCTGTGGGGACACCAGAGAGCAGCATGTCACAGCCCCGTTGGGACATCTGGGGAAATGGTGAAGCAAGGAAGCTGGGAGAGACATGGGGAGCCATTCAGGAAGACCTTGCCTGCTCTATTGCTTCCAAAGGATTTCCTGCAAGGTTTTGCTTTCATTCCTTTTTCACTTTCTTGTAAACTGACATTGTTTCAGCCTCCTCTGTGTCCTGTCTGACACTGTGTGGACAGGCAGCCAGAAGAGCAGGGAATTGCCTTCTGTCCTCCCTGGGGGTTCTCCACCCAATATTGCCACAGACAGCATGGGCTGCACTGAACACTGCTGAATCCTGTGATATGTGATTTGCTCTCCAGTAAGGGTTGCAGGAGGTACAGGGAATGAAGGGTGACCCACCAAGGTCTGGACTGGCAGGACATTTTTGAGGAGACAGTGGGTTTGTCAGTGGTAATTACACTAGGGAAGGCAAACCCAGGAAAATTATTTTTCAGTGTCAAGGCTGACACTACAAAGCAAACACATTGCCATGAGGTGTGCTTTCTCTGTGGATTTCAGAGGGATTCAGTTTGGTCTCATGTCACTCCTCTCTCAGGTCTGCTGCAGGTAACGTTTGGGGACAGCAGGCTGCACATCGAACCCAGAGACACTGAGCTTGTCCTCAGCCTCCACAGCACCTTCTCCCTCCTGTGCTATGGGGACAGAGAGCTGGTCTGGGAACGGGAGGGGCAGCCCCTCGCTGCCTCGCTGGAGCACAGGGATGGTGTCTTTGTCAGCAATCTCACACTCAGGAACGTGACAGGCCATCACACCGGGGAGTACACGTGCACCTACAGCCCTGAGCAGGCTCCAGAGCCAGCAGAGAGGAGAGCCCTGTACATCTACGTTCCAGGTAGGGAACAGCACATCCTTGCCTGTGGGTTTTCATGGAGTTGGGCAACCAGGAAAAAGAGGGCTTTGGCTTATTGTTCTGTCTCCAAGCACTTGGCCTCCCCAAATCCTTTCTCCAGGAGCAGGAGAGCCTTCATGGTAGGTCTTTGTGGCTGTGGTATGTCTCTGGTGTGCCAGCTCATGGCGAGTGTGGTGTGCTGGGACAAGTGGTGGGGGAGCAGTGGTGCTTGGTGGTGCTGGGTCTCTCTCACCCTCCCAGGAGACATTTGACAAGCACAGGACATGCAGTTCTACTTTCCCAAGGGAAGTATGGGAAGAAGCATCCCACTAACATGGAGTCAGGGCCCTGTGGTGGAGTATTCCTGGAGGAGCACAAAGCAGCCCTGGTTAAGCTTCCAAGGAGCTTTCTCTAAGCAATGTTCTCTCTCTCCCACAGATCCCTCCCTGGTTTTCCTCCCCACAGTCACCTCTGAAGAGGTCTTCATCTTCATCACGGGCTACACAGAGGCTGTCATCCCATGCCGTGTGACCAACCCACAGATGCAGGTCACCCTCTATGAGAAGAAGGTGGAGAATCCCATCCCAGCTACATATGACCCACAACAGGGATTTAAAGGCTTCTTTGAGGATAAGACCTATTTCTGCCGGACATATGTGGATGACCAGGAGGTGGATTCAGATACTTTCTACGTCTACAGGATCCAGGGTGAGCTGACATTGTCTTGGCACACCTGTGCACCTGCTGTAGCTGTTTCTTCAAGCCAGTGGCAGGAGCCACTCCAAAGCTCTCCCCCTGTCTCCTCAGTGATGATCAATTTGGTGGCTGGATTTAGTCCTGTCTCCATTAGAGAATGGGTTTTTCCTACAAGTCAGCTCCATCCCTCAGGGAAGACAGTTTCCAGTGGACCAGTCCACCCAGGGTAAATGGCCTGGGTGCCCACTTATCCCTTCATAATTCATTCCTTTCCTCCACCTTTCCCACAGTGTCATCTGTGAACGTCTCCATCAGTGCAGTGCAGACCATGGTGCGCCAGGGAGAAAATGTCACTGTGATGTGCACCGTGAGTGGCAACGAGCTGGTCAACTTCAACTGGGATTATCCCCGCAAGCAGGTGAGTGCTCCACACCCACAGGCTCTGGGCAGCAGCTCCAGCCTCCACCCAGATGTGCCAGAGCAATCACTCATCAATATCCCATGGCAGCAATTATGGGATGCTGCTGCTGCTGCCACACAGGGAGGTCTGATGGGGGTATGCTTGGATTAGGACTGTCTGTCTCAGGGGTCTCTGATCAATGCATGTTCCCTGTCCTGTAGCAGCCAGACTAGGATCCTCTACCACTTTCTCCCCCTTCCCTGTGAGCCCAATGGCAGAACATGTTTTTGGCTCCTCAGACCATGTCTCCTGTCCCCATTTTGCAGGCAGGGAAGGCTGTGGAGCCAGTGACTGACTTCCTGCCAGGATCCAGCCACGATATCCGCTCCATCCTCATCATCCAGAATGCAGAGCTGGAGGACAGTGGGACCTATGTCTGCAATGTCTCTGAGGGCTACCATGAGAAAACAGATCGGAAGGACATCACTGTCCAAGTGATCGGTGCGTTGCTGCCCACACACCCAGAGCCAAAACACATGTGTGGGTGTCCAGGCAGGATGTCCCAGAGTGACCCCCTCTCTTCTCTCACAGCCTCCAGCTTTCTCCCCTCCTCACTTCTGCTCTAAGTAACCATGACAACAAGCCAAACCTTACCTCATGTCACCCCTGCCCACTTTTTGGCTTCAAAACATCCCAAATTTCTCTTCAGGGCTTTTGTGACCCTTTAAGACTCTTGAGGGTATTGGTTAGAGCTGCTCTGCACTGTGTAGTGCAAAGGGGATGTGAAGATGTGTTGTCGTCCATCTGCATCTGACCTTTCATGTAATTTGAGGGAAACTGCCCCATCTCCATTATATCCACAAGACAACAGCCACATGCTTCTGCCCTGTGAGCTCCCCTGCTCCAGTGTGGCTCTGCATCCACACTTCCCTCAGATACAAGCCTGTGGTCTTCAGGGATGGATCTGGAGCTTCCCCATCACTTCTGGGTATTCAGAGAATTTTTTTCCAGATCCAAGTTTATCCAAAGGGCCAGGGAGAGAGTTGTTCCCCTCTCTGACCTCACTCTTCCTCTTGCCTCAGAGCGTGGCTTTGTGCACTTCCACACCCACCTGCCCAGCACAGTGTATGCCGAGGTCCACAAGAGCCACACTATCCAGGTGGAACTGGAGGCTTATCCCCAACCCAATATTGTGTGGCTGAAGAACAACAAGACATTGACCATGGAGAGCAGCAGCGAGTTCACCATCACCAGCAGGAACCTGTCAGAAACCAGGTATGGGCCCATCATTCCTCACCAGGGTGCAGAGAGGGGGTAATTCACAAAGGAATCTCAAATTACTGGTTGCACACGGTGGATTGAATAGTGTTCTGTGAGTGGATTTCAAGCACTCCTCAGGTGGGTGGCAGCTGGTTGCCTCCAAGCATTATCAGTCCCCAAGTACCTTCCCACAGCCATCACTCTGGGACTGTGTCTCCTCCAGGTACCAGACAGCTCTGGTGTTGGTGCGGGTGAAGCAGGAAGAAGGAGGATTTTACACCATTCGGGCTTCCAATGAGGATGATGAGCAGGAGCTCTCCTTCCATCTGCAGATAAATGGTGAGGATGGGCACGCACACACATGGCTGAGGAGGGCGGGAGGAGCCTCAAGGGGTGGCACCATCCTTTGCTGCAGAACCCTCAGAATGAAGCCCTTACTCCTATGTCCACAGCTCCAGAGTGGTCTTGCTTAAAGAAAGAGCATTCAAGCAAGAAACACACTTGTGTGAAATATCTCACACTTGGCCTCAGAGCAAGAGGGACAGGGAGGCAGCACAGACACCATCAGCTTGGCCCAGTGTAGTAGATGTAGAGATGATTGTACAGCTGTGATGCTCAGGACTTTCCCCCATGCTCACCTTGCTCTCCAGTTGAGCTACATGGGGGCAGATCTCCCCCATAACCCCCTCAAACTTTACTTTTTTTGCTGTTCCCTTTTGAAAATAAAACACAACGGATATGATAAGTCCTACCTCATCCCTAGGCATAGTAGGGATACAGTAGACTCACATTCACCAGAGGAATCATGTTCCCCTTCCATGCTGCAGTCAGAAAGGAAGATTAGTTCCCATCACTGTCTTTTGGTTTCAGTGCCAGCTAAAGTGGTGGATCTCAAGGAGAACAGCAGTGCCAACAGTGGTGAGCAGACTGTAACATGCTCTGCTGAAGGCATGCCCCAGCCAGAGATCAGCTGGTCTACTTGCAGTGACATCAAATGGTAAGTGGAGGGACGGAGGCCATGAGAATAGCTGGACTTTTATTTATTATAGTAACAGGCAATTGTTTAATTTCTTTATGCTGGCACACACGCCTGGGCATCCCAAGGTGGCACGTGGTCCCTGCTGGCTCTCAGGTGCCTTTATCCTCTCTGGGCCAGGTGCAGCAGCAAGGGACAGCCCACCCGTCTGCTGGGGAACGAGTCGGCCGAGATCGGCGTGCAGACCAACGCCTCGTACCACGCGGAGCGGCAGCTGTACCGCGTCAACAGCACCCTGCAGCTGCACAGGGTGCACGAGCCCCTGCTCCTCAGGTGCACCGTGCAGAACTTCCTGGGCACCAACTCCCAGGACATCACTCTGGTCCCACATGGTGAGGACTGAGACAAGTTTTGAGCCACCGGTGGGGAAATAGACCTTTCTGTGTCTCCGGCCTGGAAACCTGGGTGCTTCTGCCCCAAGTGAAGCTTCCTTTGGGTTGCACAGAAAAGATTTTTCCAATTGGAGTGCGGAGCCCTTAGGTCTAATGGCCACAGATATGCTCTTCCCACTGCTGGCACGGTCATCTCTCTAGGGAGGCAAGACAAGAATACCTGAGCAGGTCCCCAGTGTCTTGTTGTTAGCCCATGGGTCACTAGATGGTGCCACGGACTTGAACATCCACATGCTGAACATCCCAAATGAGGAAGGATGGTCTAAGCCCAGGCCCAGGGCTACCAGTTCTCCCCCAAGTGAAACAGCCCCTCTAGATCTTTTCACCCTCCCATGGCCAAATCTGTCCTGAGGCAGAAGCCACTAACAGCCTATCACCCTTTCATCTCTGGGGGGCTGATTCTGCAAGTGCTGGGAAAGCCTGCCCAGGAGGAGACTGTCTCTACCCAGGAAACAGCTCAGGGTCAATATCTGGGAATGGAGTCTGTGGGGACCTCTCTGCACTGCTCTCACCTCCTTTCCCTGGGTGCTCAGGCTGAGCAGGGGTGGAGAAGTCTGACTGTTGTCCCTGTTATCTTTGCAGCCTTGCCATTCAAAGTAATCATAATTTCTGTCATCCTGGCCTTGCTGGTCCTTACTGTGATCTCCCTGATCATCCTGATCGTGCTGTGGCAGAAGGTAAAAGAAGAAAATGTTCCCAGGCTGCCATAGGGGTACCCCAGGGTTTGGGTGGCTGGGCCTGATGATATCCCAGCTGCATCAGGATCTGGGGGCCTCCATCAGTTCCTGCATGCCCCTGGCATCATTAGGGTAGATGGGGAATGAGACAATTTGGCTGTAGAGACCAAAGACTCCCTAACGAATTCCAGACACATCCTCCATGCCCTCCTTGACTCCCAGCCTCTCAGATGTTTCTTTTCCCTCTGCTCCCTTTTCCAGAAACCTCGTTATGAAATCCGCTGGAAGGTGATTGAGTCAGTAAGCTCTGATGGGCACGAGTACATCTATGTGGATCCCATGCAGCTCCCTTACGACTCCACCTGGGAGGTGCCCAGGGACAAGCTGGTGTTAGGTAAAGACTCTGCAGGTCCCACTGATGGATTACCAAGGTCCTGGCTCTCTGAGGGTGATAAATTTTGGGTTGAGATCTCCAAAAGAGACCAACCCAGAATAGACACAGAGATCCCTGGAGATACTGTGTGGTCCTGGAACAGGGGGATCATCTAGGACTGTGGTGGGAGGCCAGCTGCCCCCTTTGGCATTATGCACTGTATTATTCCTGGCTATCCCATCTTGTAGCTGGCAGTTCTGGAAACCAGCCCCAACCCCAAACATCATAGCTCATGGCCATGTCCATGCCCACCAGAACGACTGCAGCAAGGCTGATGTGGTTTCAGACAAGCAGCCTGTATTTTCCAGGCGCCTCTCCTCACCTCTCCTCTACAGCACTGCCAACTTTCCCTCCTGGCTGTTTCTTTGCAGGACGCACTCTCGGCTCTGGTGCCTTTGGTCGTGTGGTGGAGGCAACAGCCCATGGCCTGAGCCATTCACGGTCCACCATGAAAGTGGCAGTCAAAATGCTCAAGTGTGAGTTCTCCCCCTTTCCCCACCCTAAGGCCACAAGACCAGTCAGTGCCACTCTCTCCCCTCCTTGCCCTGCTGCTCACCCTGACTCTCCCCAACAGCCACAGCCCGCAGTAGTGAGAAGCAAGCCCTCATGTCTGAACTGAAGATCATGAGCCACCTGGGACCTCACCTCAACATCGTCAACTTGCTGGGGGCCTGCACCAAAGGAGGTAGATGAGCCCAGAGCACCCTCTCTTCTCTCTGCTTCCCTGGGCTGTGCTTGGGTAGACAACTGGCCTTAGAATTATTCCTGTTTTCTGGTTCCAAATGATTCAACCTTCTCCTAAGAAAGCCTTGTGGGACTCTGAACACCTTTCTTCCAACCTGATTGAAACTGGCAAGGCACATGTCCGTTAACCCCCACCTCACTCCACAAACACGAATCTCAAATGCCAAATAATGCTCAGTGTCAGAAAGGCAGCTTTTCCCTTTGCCCCTGCCTAGACTTCCTGCAGTCTGGTAATACCCTTATGCAATGAAATTTACAGCCACAGTGGCCAGGGCAGGGCTGATGCAGGTGTTCTGTCCCACCAGGACCCATCTACATCATCACCGAGTACTGCCGCTATGGGGACCTGGTGGATTACCTGCACCGCAACAAGCACACCTTCCTGCAGTCCTACGGGGACAAGGCACGGCGGGAGGCCGAGCTCTACGGGAACACCCCCAAGGAGGACCATGTGCACAGGTACCAGGAAAGCAGCTCTTTCCTCCCCCATGGTGCCTGCCCCATCCTAGCCCTGTCAGGGAGGGAGGCTGGTACTCCCAGGAGGGATCCTACATTTCTCCGCAGTGGTGAAATAAACACTGGCCCAGCACTAGGACACAGCTGGCTCTTCTGTTACCTTGTTAAACTAGCCCATGTGCCAACCAGTGACCTCCAAGCAGCTCCTGATAGGGAGGAGTTAGCAAACTCTGTGTCCTGGAGCCTGAGTTTACTAACACACATGCGAGCTGCTCCATGCCAGTTGTGAATATTTCCTGGCATCATTAACATTATTTGCATAACCGTAGCCATGCACTGAGTACAGAGACACAGGGTTTTCCAGCATGTCTCAACCACTGGAGATCTCAGCTCTGCATTTCCAGGGCAGGTTGGAGCTGCTACCGAGCCTAAGGGAGAAGTGCTACAAGGCAATTGCACAAGAGGTGCGACAAGGAAAGGGAAACGATCCTTTATCTGGTTGCCAGCTGTAAGGGATGCAGGCGCAGCAGTGCAGAGAAATGGTCCCCTGGGAAGTTAGAAAGCAGCATTTCCTTCCAACACACCAAAACAATAGTAAAATGGAGCAGTGTTACAGCTCCCCCCTGCCCTTTCTGCCTGAAGGCAGCTGAGATCTTCCTAAGCACTATGCCATTTGCACCCCACTTCATCCATGTTGCAGGGCTTCTTTCCTGGCTGTGTGGGGCATTGCAGTGCTGGGGCTGAGGGTTTGGGAATTTCAGACTCACAAATCATTTCCCCCAACCCTTGTGTCTCCTCCTCTCCTGTGGGTCTGAACAGCCTCTTTGCTTCCCCCCACAGCCACCTCTCCATGTCTGTGGAGAGTGATGGGGGCTACATGGACATGAGCAAGGACGACTCCCTGGACTATGTGCCCATGTCTGACATGAAGGGTGAAGTCAAGTATGCTGACATTGAGTCCTCCAACTATGGCACCCCCTATGAGCTGGACAGCTATTCCCCCTCAGGTAACAGCCTGGCCACAGCTGGGGGGGAAGAGGTGCTTGTACTTTGGGTGCTGGATGGCTTTGCTTGCAAAGGTCATTTCTGGGACTTGTCTACCAGCAGTGGTAGATGTCTTCACAATGAGAGCTCCCAGCTATATCCCTTTGTTGCTGGAGGCAGAGCATTCCCCAGTGTGTTCTTCCACTAGCGGGAGGCTCAGCAGTGTGCTGGGTGACACCAACATCCATCTCTGCTTGTCCTCCAGCTCCGGAAAGGACAGACCGAGTGACACTGATAAATGAGTCTCCACTCCTCAGCTACATGGACTTGGTGGGCTTCAGCTTCCAGGTGGCCAATGGGATGGAGTTCCTGGCTTCCAAAAATGTACGTATGCTTGCTGGTCTGTGGAGTCTGTAGTGGTGGTGGCCAGCAGTGAGTTTTCTGCCATGTCCTGTGGTCAGCTTCCTCCCACTGTCCCTTGGTCCGTGCCAAACTCCTCGTGGGATAAGTGGCCATGCAATTGAAGAGATGCTGACCACTTCCCTTTGGAAACACAGTCCTGAAGATCAGCATGACTGTATTTGCATGTGACAGCAAACCCTGGCTCACACTGAGCTTCAGACCTCAAATTCCCTGACTCTGTGCTCCTCCTGAGCCGTGTTCAGCACAGCTGTGACATTATATCATCCCTGTTTACTGGGATGACCAAACAGCATACAGGGAGCTCAAGCACAAAGCACTCTGCAGCAGAGCAACTACTCTTCCTAGACACCCTTATTGCACTGCATGCTCTGAGCACCCCAGGATTCATAAGAAATGCTTGTTTAGTGGAAATTAAGCCACCATGAAGGACTAGGCTCTGAAATTTCATAAGGTCTGGCTTAGCCCAGGGCAGGCAGTAATATAACTGGATTGTGTGAAGCATCACACAGGGCAGGGCTAACAGAAGACGTCAGTGGCATCAATGCAGAGAGAAATTCCTGGCTCTTTGCCCCCAGCCAGACAGTCTGATCCCTAAAAGTTCATAGTCAGTGCTCCCACAGCAAATGTCAGGGCTGTTAATTGGGAAAACATCCAGCATGCTGGCAAACCAGGAGACACAAGCCAGGCTGGTGTAACTCTGATGTCTTCAGGCTGCTGGGTTGGATTGTCCTAACAGAGATGGAGACACCCCCTCCTTCCAGCCCATCAAGTCCCCTCGCTTGGTCCAGCCCTGGCAATTCCCTGTCTGCTGGGTTGTTCAGATTCCTCCTGCTGGATCTGTATGGCTGTTGCTGTCACAGAGGAAGCAGTCCAGGAAAACAGCAAAAATGTGGTAGCTCTGCTAGTAGTCAAGGCATGATTGTCCCCAGAGGTGGAGGAGATGCCTGAAAGGACGTGAGGTGACTCCTGTCCCTGCAGCCCCAGGAATGGGTTATTGCTGGAGCTGGGCTGTGTTCTCAGGCTGTGTGAAGGCCTCTTGCAGTGACAGTCCTCTGTGTCCCCCCTACAGTGTGTGCACCGTGACCTGGCTGCCAGGAATGTCCTCATCTGTGAGGGGAAGCTGGTGAAGATCTGTGACTTTGGCCTGGCAAGAGACATCATGAGGGATTCCAATTATATCTCCAAAGGCAGTGTGAGTACCAGGAGCCTTGCAAGCTCCTTCTTCCCAGGGCTCTGGGCTGGGCACCCCCTACATAGCCCCCTGTGAGTCCATCAGTGTGCCCAGAGGTGGTGACAGGGCAGGACTCCCAGGAGAGGATGTCAACAGCCAACCATCCTTCACTTTGTTTGCTCTGCACACTCTGAAGCAGCAGAATTGTATGCCTGCATCTCCTGGCTCTTTACAGAAGAAGCTGAGCAGTAGCAAAACTCAGGATTGTCCCCTGTAAACTGTCCTGATCACGGCAGCAGTGCTGCATCCTGCCAGCAGTGAGTGTGGTCATGAGCTTCAGGCAGGAAGAGGGCAAAGTTAGGCAGCTTGGTAGGGCTGTAGTGACTCACTGACCACTCTGGGAAGACATTCACAGGATTCTGCTCTAACCACTAGACCACAAGTTTAAGAAGAAGTGTCTTCTTGTAAGCAGCTACTTTGCAGAGAGATGTCTCCAATCTTTCGAGGCAGGAGAGGATAAGGCTGTAATTGAGCTTTGCCACAAAGCATTTCCCTCTGATTTTAGCAACAACCTATCCACTCCAGCCCTGAGGCATTTGTGAATCTCCAATCCCAAGCAAAGCAGACCATGTAATTCCCAGAGAAACTGAGGCTGGGGAAGCTGAGAAGAGAGAGGTGCCTTAAACCCCAATCTTTATCTAATCTACAAACTACTTAACTTCTCTCATGCATTCTCCCATGTGCTGTTAAACAGGTATTCAGAGCTTGGTCAGGGGGGCCCTTCCCCAGAGGGATTGGGGTTTTCAGTCCAGCCTTGACATAGCTGGTTTCCTGTCCAAAATGGGAAATGAAACTGAGACCCTTTGCAATCCTTCCTGGAGATTATTTTGGTATTCATTGTGCAAGCAAATCTCAGGAGCAGCATAGCCAGTACTGCCTACAAGCTGGTCAAGTGAGGTTTTCTTTTTTATCACTCTACGTGAGTAAGAACCGAAAAGAAGTTGGATGTATCCTTTGTCTCCTTTCTGGTCATCCCTTAGCCCCCTCCAGCCTGATCTCAGGTTTCCAAAGTCAGATAGGCCTGGACTTTCTTCAGGAATCTTTGCTCAGGTTGTGCAAGTCAGTGGCCTCCTCAGGAGTGAGGCAACAGAGAACACACACAGTGACATGTGTGCATTCATCATGGCAGGCTGTGGTGGAAATGGATACAGCACATCCATTCTTTCCTCCTGCCTGCTGGATCTGTTCTGCACAGTGAAAGAGGCAACTGGTCCCTCCCAGGACCAACTGACAGCAGATGTCAATAGATGTGTTGGACTCATAGGCAGATCTGAAAAGTCTTTTTTGCTTGTGATTTGGGTGTGAGGCTCTTATCTGTTGAAACAAGTGCTGTGGGTACAACTGACTCTCTTTCATTTTTGATTCTTTCTTAGACCTTCTTGCCTCTTAAGTGGATGGCACCAGAGAGCATCTTCAACAACCTCTACACCACTCTGAGTGATGTGTGGTCTTTTGGGATTCTTCTTTGGGAGATATTCACTCTAGGTAAGTGCCCTGGAGATCATGGTGGTATCTATGGTTCTGATAACATCCTGTTAGCAGGATCCCTTCAAAAACAATAAAAATGCACTTCTAACCCCCAAGTCCCTACTTTACCAGTCAGAGTAGCACTTCATTCCCTGTCTCCTTCTTCCCCATGCTTACGTTGCATTTGGAAGTGAAGTGAAACAGGAAAGGTAAAGAAATAAGAAAACCTTGTTGGCTGGAGGGTGGCAGGTAATCCTCCAGCCTAATTCCTGCTCTCCCTTTACCCCTAGGAGGGACTCCATACCCTGAGCTGCCTATGAATGAACAGTTCTACAACGCCATCAAACGTGGCTATCGGATGTCCAAACCCACACATGCTTCTGATGAAATGTATGTGCTGTCAACATGTGTTTGGCCTGGATGTGCTCTACACACTACAAAAGCATTTCTGCCTGTTCTCCTCACCTGCTAACTCAGTGCTCTCCCTTCCCTCTTGGCAGCTACAACATCATGCAGAAGTGCTGGGAGGAGAAGTTTGAGATCAGGCCATCCTTCTCACAGCTGGTGGTGCTTATGGGAAACCTCCTGGTGGATTGCTACAGAAAGGTATGTCCAAAGGACCCTGTGCTGGAGGCACAAAAGAGGGTCAGTGCCTTAGTCAGAGGGCCCTGAGTCAGGGTTTGGAGACCAGTGTTCAGTGCTGCAGTGCCAGAGGACTTTGCTGTGACCAAGGCTGCTTTAGCTGGAGCAGCCAGTGAAGGTGGTTTGGGCATCCCAGGAGCATTGCTGAGACAACTGCGTCGCCAGACAGGCAGCTGGTAACTCAGCAACTGCGGAAATCAGAACTGGCAGGAGATCAAAATCCTGCCTCCAACTGTTTGGTATTTTGGAGCCGTGAAGTTGTGCCACTGGTCTCTCCCTTAGGAAAGGTTCATGGCTTATCTTTGTTGAAATAAGGGCAGCTGAATCCAGCTAGAAGATGCCAGCCCCTCTGGGAAAAGGAAACACAACACAAGTGCATTCTCCCCACTCACGAGACCTTTCCCTTTCTTTGGTAACCTGCCCTGTGAGAGCAGAGGTACCAGCAGGTGGATGAAGAGTTCATGAAGAGTGACCACCCCGCTGTTGTCCGCACCAGACCCACCATCCCAGTGCTGAACAACGCCCGCCTGGCTGCCAGCTCCCCCCCCAGCAGCACCCTCTACACAGCCGTGCACCAGAACGGGGGCGAGAATGATTACATCATCCCTCTGCCCGACCCCAAACCCGAGGGGAGCTGTGACCTCCCTCAGGAGGCCTCCATCAGCCGGGCCAGGTGAAAACATTGCTTGTGTTGGCCTTTCCCTCAGCTGTCCAAGTCTGAAACAGGGACCTCAAGAGACAATTGGGATGCTCTGTTGAGGCACAGACTAGGGGTGGATATACTGGGAGAGAAGGAGAGTGGTGTCATCGCATCAGGGTCTACAGGGATGGAGATGAACCAGAGGAGCTGGGACATGAGCTAAGAGAGGGCACAGTGTCACATCCCTGCACATCAGCCAGCACAGCTGAGGACAAGCAACCCCACTTACAGGGAGGAGAGCACACAGGGAACCACGTTCTGTAGAACCCAACCAGCCATGTGTTATGTTTGAAGGCTGAATAGACCCACCTGATATGGTCTGTTCCACAGTGGGGAGATACTCAGATAGAGTGGGGCTGCTGGGAACTCAACACACTTCTCAGTTTCTGGAAATCCTCTCCCACCAGGAGACCTGGGACAAGACACTCATTTCTCTCTCCCTGTTGTTTCCCTTCAGCTCTATGTTGAATGAGGCCAACACATCATCTACAATATCCTGTGACAGCCCTCTGGGCCTGCGGCAGGATGAGGAGCAGGAATGTGACCCACAACCAGGCTGCCTGGAGCCAACCACAGGACACCAAGAGGTGGAAGAGAGTTTCCTGTAGTCAGAGCTGGGCTGACTTTGCATCTCCTTATGGAGAGGCCAGCTGAGGGGCTGACCAAGATGTCACAGAGAGCCATGCTTGGGCTTGTACACCAGGACATCCCCTCCTGTCCCAGCATTCCTCCTTCCCTCCTGTCTCCCAGTGCTGGGTGGGGAATGAAAGACTTTTTCCCATTGCCACCCCCTTCTCCCTTAAAAAGAGGTGGCTCAGTGCCAGAAACCCTCTAGATCACTGCCACATCCTCCTCAGTGATCAAACCACTGCAGGAGGGAGACATCTCACAGACCAGCATCTTGTCAAGTGGAAGACGTGGGTTGGATCTCCACAAGACACCACTTTCTGCATTTGCTAGGATGATACTCCAGCCTCTTCCTCCTCCATGGCAAGGAGTTTCATCCCCTCTGCACCAGCACTTCTCTGATGGTGTCAGCCACACCGTGGTTCTGTGAAATCCCACTGGGACAGATAATCCACCTGGAGCCCCTTGTTGGGGTGTAGAGAACCTGCAACACCAACCTTCAGCTGCTGGAGGTCAGGAATACATTGGATTCTCCTCCAAGCACAGTCAAGTCCTGAAGAGGCCAGCCAGTGTCTAGGAGGTACAGAATTACCATTTTCCTCTCTTGACAGCGCTCCTGTGGTGGATAGAGCATCACAAGCACTACAGGTACTCACAGCTCTGGGGCACAGCTCTGCATCCACCTGGAGGCTGTCACACTCTTTTGTGCCCAGTGTGGCACCAGGAGCCCCAGGGGCATGCCAGGAGCTCCAAATGCCCTCACAATGACTTGGTTATAGAAGCAAAGAGGGCAGTCACTGTTGTTTGTGTTGTTTGTGTGGACACTAAGCTAATTATGCTCCATTAAAGATTTAAAGGGAACAAATATATTAATCCACTAGCCAGGGCCAGTATAAGGAAGCAATATGGTTATTCATTAATCTACTGCCACTACACCCAGCTCAGCTGCTGGGAAATCATATAACCACGCCAGCTGCAGAATTCTTGTGCCTTTTCTTTGGGAAGCAAAGGCTCACCTTTGATAAACTGTTCACCCAAACACCCTTTCTCAGGATGGGAGGGCTCACTGTTCCCTCCTGAGTCACAGCAAGATTATGGGAAGAAATAAGGATGCCAGAACACCACCCCAGGGGTAGCTCCAAAGAAAGAGAGGGAGAGAGGCTGGAAAGGCCCTTTTCCCAGCTGAACTGTGTCTCACACCCTGCCACCTTCTGGGGTCAGGCAGAGCCACTTTAGTCTGCCAGGGCTGTGAAATGCCACAGGGAGCCAAGCAGGGCAAGAGGAATCGGGGAGGATTCCTCTCTCTTGGAGAGTGTTTTGAAAACTAAACGGGCCCAGACCTTCCCCCTGCCTTCTCACCTCCTTCCCCACTCCTCACAGATGGGTCAGGGCTTCTTGTGCTCTCGGCTGGTGCTTGAACGAGCAGACTCAAAGCAGGAGGAACACCAGGCTTTGGAAATCAGTTGTGAACTCCACCTCTGCAGAGATGAAAGCTGGACCCCCAAAACCACAGGTCTGACACCACAGAAGACAGCAGATTTTTCTCTGAAATGAGTTTCACTTCACACAGAGCTCTGTTCACTGCATGTCCCCTGCTCCCATTAACTCTTGATTGCCCTACTCATGCACATCTCTCTGTGCATCCTACAGGAGCTGCACAGGCAGGTTTACAAAATCAGAAATTCAAATCAGTATCTTGCTGGGCTTCTGCCACCTCAGAGTCACTGACAATTTTTTTTTTTTTTTTTCAAAATGTAGAACTTCTGCCAGAAATCCCCAGCAAAACAGCTTCTGTTTTAAGTTTTCTACCATTCCAGTGCTGCCATTTATGTGGCTAAAGGAGTAGGTGTTTTGTGGGCTGATGTCCTTGGTAAAATGTGAACATAAGAAATAGCACTTTTATTGGCAGCCAGCAGAGGATATTTTCAGCCTCTGTGGTCAGATTCCCCACCATCCATAGGAAACATACTGTGAATGACAACTGTTTTTCCATCCTCTGTTCCTCCTGCTTGTAATGAGCCGTCTCCTATGGCCACAGTTCATTAAATGATCCCTTACTGCAGAGAAGAAGTAATTTATGAGATCCTTTGGGTCAGATTGCTTGATTTTTTTTTTAACATGTAAGGTGCTTGGTAGGATCTGTGTCACTGCAACTTGAGCCCATAGGATGGTACATCAGGTTATCCTAATAGCCCCTGTCTGCACCAGCTTCCTTTTTAATTCATCCTTCTCTATCAAAGATGACCAGAAGTACCCAGTACTCCAGGTGAGGTCAAACCTAGACCTCACACAGGGCATTAATAGTTCTGGCCTGTGCTGGTCCTAACTTGCCTGGTGTAGCTTTGGATAATATTGGCTTTTTCCCAGCCACAACATACTGAGAGCTTGGAGTCATCTTCTGACCAATCTAGGCACCTACGTCTTTCTACACTTCCTGCATTTCTAACCAAGCTACTCCCTGCTGTTCCAGACATTGGATCATGAGCAAATTTCGTTAACAAACTGTTATTTTTGGGCTGGACTGACTAATAAAAATATTAGATACTTCTAGCAACAAGAACAATCTAGAGAACTACTTTTACTACCTCCATCCAGCCCAAAGATTTTCCCATCAATTAGCACCTTCTCACTTTCTCCTTGGCCATTTGCTTATTTCAAAAAATCCTGTTCTAAACTTCATCTTGTACAGATTTAATTGCTAATTAAATTACTAATTTCCCACTTTGAAATAGTTTCCACAGTCCTGAAAGGGGAGATCTCTCTGCTGGGGGAGCTCAGGTATCCTGTCCTATTAGCTGTGCATTAGCTACATTTGAATGCCTATTGCATTTTGTCCCATTTGTAGATTTACTGAAATTATTATTTGCATCAAAATCTGTTCTGGCTGCTGATGGGATGCTACCCCCACCTCCATATTCCTTCTTGTAGGTACGCCAGACTCTTTGCAAAATGGTACCATTCTGCACTCCGGAGGAATATGACCAGATACTTGCCCTTGGCCCCGTGATTTTAAGGGCTAAGTCTTGCACTTTGTGGTATTTTCCTGTCCTTACTCAACCTTTCACAGCACCTTTAGCAAGTTGCAGTGACCAGACCTTCTCAGCCAGGGACAAGCTGGCAGCTGGGCAAAGCCAACATGTTTTGCTAAGCATCACTTAAAGAGAGGGCTTGGCAGGGCTGGGAATGACAGATCCAGCCCCACACTCCCTCTCTCTCTTTGCTGCCAACATTCCAGTCCCTGCATGGCCTGCCAGGTGAGGGCCAGGAGAAATGTTTGGCTGTTTTTGCCCACCAGTTTTGTAGCCATAATTTCTCTGGTGAGACTCTGAGGGGAGCTGGTCCCACTGGGTTTTCTCTTTCGATGTTCAGTTTTTTTGTTTGGGTGTGTTTTTGTGTTTAGAGGTGGACCCAACCTGAGCCCCCACGAAGGAACACATGCCACAGCTTGGGCCCATCTCTAGTGCAATATCTTTTTATTTGTAGATTATATTTTACTCTACAGCTGTTACATTGTTATCAGAACCAATATATGCATAATCCTACTGCCAGTCACTATTTCATACATGTATCCCAGAAACTAATGCAGCACTCTGGTGTCTCTTTCCACATTTAAGGTGTTCCTCAGACTGCTGTGTGCACAGGTTTTTAATCCTTTTGTCCTTCTCAGTTTGAGTGTGTTATTTTCTGAAGCGCGAGTGTCACGTTTAGTGTTTGTTTGTGTTGTGTTGAGAACTCTAGAGCACAGCGGACTTTACTTGTAACTAAATTGTCTCTGTTCACCTGCCAAGGGGACTGTGACAGGGTCCCACGGGGATGGGAGCAGAAGTGCAGTGCAGATGTGCAGCCAGGGGAAGTCAGCCAGAAGTGAGAAGCAGCTCTTCTCTTTCTTCCCAGTCAGGGCTCTGGGCTGAGGGAGAGACAGCACCACAAATAAAGGGCACCAGGCACTTAGGGTTTGCCTGTGAGGAAGCCCAAGTTCTGTGCAAAGCTGGCAGATCTGGAGAAGGGGATTTCACAGAGTCCTAAGGGGACAAAACCCCTGTTCCAACACACCAGTGCAAGGAAGAGCCCTGGTTGGGCTCAGTGCTTAGCTCAGGTTCCAGAATGATCAGGGAGCCTGGATGCAGTCTGGTTGTGCTCTTAGAGAACGCAAAGGTTGCACTTAGGTGGCCCTCAATAACCTTTTGGCATCCTTTGCCGTGGGTTGCCCAGGCAGAGAGCAGCCAGGGCAGCTGCAGGTCCTCCCTGAGCACTGGGCAGCTCCAGGGCCCTACAGGCCATTCCTGCAGCAGATCCCAGCCCTGCCTGGATGCTGAGTGCTGACTGTAACAGTGGGGGCACCATGTCATCTGCAGGACTTGCCCAAAGCAGGCCAAGAATTGCTAAGAATGAGTTTTCATAGTTGCCATGTTTCACCCGGAGACCTGAGGCCTCTGGGAAATGCCAAGGTGGATCTAGTTGGCTTTGGCAAAGGCAGGGGAACTGCTCCAGCAGCACTTTGGAGAGGTGATTCTTGCTTGGGGTGGGAGGATGCAGGGAAGCCAGCTTGTGCTGGGAGACCTGCAGTGTCCCATCACTCCTCTTCTTTTCTCCTTCATGGACTGCACCAGAACTGCAAATCTTGCCCAAAGTGTGCCCTCTGCCCATTCTGCTGTGCTGGCGTCACACTGTTCCTCTGCAGCCTTTCTGAACAGCAGCAGCACCTATCTCTATGCTCTCAGTCAAAATCAGCATGAGGGCGAAGGGAAAAACAGAGTTCAGACTAAGGTACCAAAGAGTTAACATTTTTCTAGGTTTACAGTTGTATTTGTAGGATTTGTACTATGTCACATTTATAGCCATGAGATATTATTTTTATGCTGTAAACTTTTACAAATACATTTTTAAAGAAAGAGTTTAAAAATAAAGGTGTTTTTCATTTTGCAAAGTCCCATCTCTTCCTTTATTTCCCTGCTTTTGGTTGCTCCCACTGAGATGGGGCTGGGAATACAGCTTAACCCTGTGGTGGGTGAAGGCTAAGCATGTTAATACTCTGTGCATGACCCCAGTGCTTAGTGAAAGCCAACCTGGGAGCCAGGCAGGGAGAAGCACTGCAAGGAGCAGCTGAGCCCAGAGACAGGGTAAGGAAAAGAGGCAGGATCTGCCCCATCTCTCTGGTAACTGTGCAGCTTGTGGGTAATATGGCAGGTGGGGTGAGGGAAGGATACCAGGAATCATTCCCATGTATATCCCCACTGCCTCAGGTTTGGGCCAGCAGTCCCAGCTCAGGACTTGGCTCCTTAGAGCATTGTTGGGTCTGTGCTCAGATCAGGGTGGGGATGCAGGAGAAATGACAAACTGAACAGTGGCTGGGTGGAAGGAGATGGCAGATACCACAGCACTGATTTTTCCACATAGTTTAATAGCTCAGGGCAGTGGAAGGGCTTGGGGACAGCAACAGGGCAGGGCACCAGCAGGAGCCACATTACAGCACACAGAGCTCCCCATGTCCAGCTCTCCTCCCTTTCCTCTAGGATGAGGAATTTGCTGATAGCTCAAAAGATGCAGCTCCAGAATCCTGGCTCCCCACACCACCACTCCCACAGATCCACATGCCACTCTGCTCCTATCACCTTTCCCGAGTCACCTTTCCAGAGGCACTGAGGTCTCCCAGCTGTATGAGAGACAGGCACCTTGTGAGTCTTGCCCAAAGCTTTCTCCTCTCTCTAGCTCAAACTTAACTGCTCCTCCAAAATCCATCTCTAGCTGCAGAGCAGAGATGTTTGCATCTGCTCTGAGCCAGGTGCTTGGAAACCCCAGGGTTGCTGCAAAGAGGGATTTTTGGTTCAAACATGTCAGTGTTGACCCTGTTTTCTGGCTACATGATGCAGCCCCCACTGGCACCAGTCGTGCCTCCCTCAGCTCCTGGAAGCTCCCTGTGTACCCATGGGTTCAGGGCATGGAGTGCAGCAGCAAGCAGGTCCAAGTTCCAGCAAGGGTCCCCTTTCCAGCACGGCCTGTCCTGGGTTCCTGGCTTTGCTCATTTTTCCAGGGTGGAGGTTTGCAGTCTCCCTGACCAGCTCAGGCTGATTGTCCCCAGATATGCTCTGAGTCACCTGGCACAGCTCAGTCAGGGCATTTTTCTCCAGAAGCTGAATCAGCAGGGAGAAAAAAAATCCCCTTTTGTCGAGAGAGTCTGCATCAAAGGCTTGGGGGGAAGCAGAGAGGGGGAAATGACAGACCTCAGCCCTGAACCCTGCAGGCTCCCACTGTTCCCTACCTAGCAGACCTTTTGCATGTCAGAATGTGCTGGAGATGGGTCATGGGGCTGGAAATGAGCAGGCCCACATGGGGACCCCCTGAAGGGCATTTTCCCCACCTCAAAATAAGTCTCCTCTGCAGTGATGAGACAGACACCCCATGGAAGAGCTCAGGGAAGCAGAGAGACTGCAGTGACAAACTGTAGCTGTGGGAGTACCAACAGCTCAGTACCAACAGGACACAGGTGTTCCACATGTGTCCCCAAACTGCTGCAGGGCAGTTCAGGCAGGAATGGCACCATGGCCAGCTGTGCTCAGTGCTGGGGTCCCATATGGCTCCCAGCCTGGGAAACAAGCCTGAGCTCCCAGTGCTCCCAACCAGGGCTCACAGCAGCCTCCATTCCACCTTCCATAAACAGTCTGCCAGGCACTGAGCAAGTCTCATCCCATCTTTCACAACCATCAGGGCCTAAACAGACATTCCTGGGCTTCGAGTTGTTCAAAGTAAGGTTGCAGCTTCTCTGAGAGCATCTCTGCCCTGTGCTCAGAGCTGCCTGGGCACGTGAGTTCCAGCAGCACTCCTGGGGCTCAGCTGCTGCTTGCACATAAGATCTGGGGTGCAGCCTGCAGGAGGAAGAGAGGGATACAAAAGAGGGAGGGATCACAAGCTTGTCCCAGTGAGCATCCCCAGGTATGCCCAGTCCAGGTGGGGACCCATATGTCCAGCTGTCACCTGGGGATCACTGCCATCAGAGATGCTCTGCAAGGGGCCCCCTCAAAGAGAAGAAGGAGGGCTGAGAGATTGTTTCCCTTCTCTCTATTAAACCTGTCTGGTTTAATACTTATTCACATTGGTGAGTCAGTTCTCTCTGAGCTGGCATTCGTTCCTGGAAAAAAAAAAAGGACTTAAAAAGAAGAAGGAGGGAAACAAACATCCTTTAAAAAGCCCCTTTGGCTTGAAAGGAGGAAAGAATAATCAAGCAGACATCTCCTGTGGCCCAGCTGCTTGACAGCCCCCCAGCTCTGGGCAGGAGCCCCCCAGAGCACCATGCTGCCTCTAATTCATGTTCCTCTTCCCTGCATCCTGCCAGGAAAAACTGCTGAGGGGAAACGTTCTTTGGCCAAAAGCTGCCTTTCCTTCTATCTGGACTCCCTCACTGTCTCCAGCCATCCTTCTGGCCAAAACCAAGAGCTCTCCACGTTCCCATGACTCTTAGTCATCTCCAGCACAGTCAGCCATGCTCTCATCTCTTGGCCCCAGGACCTTGTCTTGCTGGTACCTCTCTAACTGGCCTCGTTGGAGAAGCCCATTCCCCTCCAGGCTGTGGAAGCTTTCAGGGCACTGCAGGTGCAGATTCAATAGCCACCTCTGTGCAGATATTTTGGAACAGCCCTTCTCTTTCTGCCCATGGTTTTGTCATGGTGTTCCTGACACCTCCCTGCCGTTGGGGCTGCAGCTGGGGCAGTTGGCAGAGCCCCTGGCTGGACCTTCCTCCCCTGTGCTTCCTTCCCAGCACTGTCAGGTGCTGGCTGTCACTTCCCACCCCAGAGCTGCTGTGAACAGCCCTGAACTTCTGCTGCAGCCTGAGGTTATCCAGAGACGGAGCAGAGAGCAAAGGGCACCCTGTGTCTGACAGAATCTGCTAATCCTGCTGACTTGGGCGTCCCTTGGAGAACTGATTTTCTTCAAACCTTCCTTCACAGCTGTTTTGGAAGACTCATGGTCTTAAGCGGAGGGTTAACAAAGTGCCTGATTTATTAATTACCAACATTGCTAATTAGTTAACAGTTTAATTACTGCTTCAAGGTGCCTGCCAGGTTGTCAATTACAGAAGAGCTGCAAGCAGCCTCCCCAGCAGCCAGGGAGGATGGCTGGGAAGAAGGGTCTGTGCTCAAGCCCTGCAGCTGCCTGGTGGGGACAGGCTCACTCTGAGCCCCTGTGGGAGGTACTGGGACAGGAAAGAGCAGGGGCCCCCCAGCCCAGCCAGGAGCCATAGAGGTCTGCATGCTGGATTTCAACAGGTCTCCCTGCAAGGGAGGGTGGTTAAGCTGGCATGGGGCTTGGGGGTGATCCTGTGTGGCCACAGGACCCCTCTCTGCACGAGGGATCACACTTTTGGTTAACACAAAATGATTTGGCATCTTCACAGGCTTTTTCCCACCTGGGAGCTGCCTCAGGCTGAATTGCCTTTGTGGGCCTGTTGTGAGGGAGCCTGCCATGTCCTGTGAAGGTCCTCAGGTCCCAAAGCCAGCAAGAGCCACTGGACCTGAGGTGAAACTTGTCCTGCTGAAATAAAATTGAATCCACTGCCTGCAAGTGTAGGGACACTCTGTCCCCATGCAAGGCAAAAGTGTATAAATGTCCCTGGCGTGGGATTGGAGTAGCAGAAGCCAGAGAACATCAGGATTATCCCAAATCCCATCATGGTGCAGTGGCCCCTGCCAGCCCTGGGGAGTGGTCTGGGGTGGACTCCTCTCTGAGACCTGAGAGAGACCCCCACAACAGGGGGATCCTGCAGCAGGGTGTGCACCTGGCCCCACCTCTGCCATGGGGTTTGTCACTGGTGACGTGACAAAGCACGGCCTGGGCTTTTTTTTTTCCCTGTTTCAAAAACAAACGAAATAGGGAATTTGTTAACTTGTGGTCAGCTCAGAAAGCAGAAGCTCCTGACAAGGGAGTGCTGGGGACTGTGCCCACGAGAAGAGACACCCACTGCTTGAGAGGATCCTTCAGCAGCATTGGCTCCACGCTGGGGACACCACAGTCCCTGGGGACATGGGTCCTGCTCTCCTCCTGCTGCTCACCACAGCTGGCTTCTGGCATGGTACGTACACTGACTCCCAAAGCCTCACGTCACTCCAGGGGAGTTTTGGGATGTGGTGAGGGTTTCCTGGGTCTCTGGTGTGAGTGCTCCAATCCTCCTCAGGTAAGGAGGTGTGATGGCCTTGGTAGGGACAGGGCTGTGCTGAAGCCAGACCAGAAATCATGCAGCTCCTTGAGGTGGAGGGTGAAGCTGGGTTCCCAGTCATGTGTCCCAAAAAGCTGTTGTGGGCTGGGATAGTCCCTGTTTCTGGAGGCTGCTTCATGAAGCGGACACTGCTGTGAGCAGGTTCAAGGATCCTTGGCATGGGTAGGCAGAATTGTGGCACTGCAGGGAAGAGTCACCAGTTCTGGAATTCAGTGCAGACTTGGCTGTAGCAGCTTTCTGAAGGTCATCCAGAGCTGGCTGCAATTAGAGAGGGAGGACAGTGGTGGAAAGAGGGTGTGTTGCTGCTCTGTGTTGGCTCTGGAGCCTGGCTTGCCCTTGGCTGCCTGCAGCCCTGCCCAAAGGATGGAGAGGTGCATGTAGCATAGGCAGAGCCTTGGTTCTGGGGAGGTAGGAAAGGGAAACTTCCCACTCTTTGGGTCTGGACAGGGTTTAAGATGAAGAAATGGTTCAGCAGCAACTGTGTCCTGAGGGAAGCTCTTTCCAAGATAACATTTTGCTCAAATGGGGAAGGAGTTGGAGATGTTTGGTCTGTAGGGGAAGGAGTCGGGAAAATCATCTGCATTGGCACCTTCCAAAGCACCTCATGCCCAGCTGGAGTGTCTGAGGATTGCTGGTTTCTGGTGGTGGTGGCACACACAACAGGGCTGTAGAGCCAAGATGTGATGGAAACAACTCAGCCAGCCAAGAAGGGAAAGGTGAACACACCTTTTTTAAGGCTGCAGAGATGGCCAAGAGGTGATAACCCACCAACTTCAAAAAAGAGTCACTAAGCCTGTTTGGAGGTTTACATCCAAAGAGGTGGAAACCAGCATTACTAGTCTTGCAATTTGAAGTACTGGGAACCTCTTGGGTCCAGTGTGGCACTCACCTTGATATTCCTTTTGCACTTGCTTGGGGACACAGTGAGGCTGTGGTGTGAAGTCATCCTTGTAAGGGGACAGCCTGTGGGGAAAGCATTTAGCATGTGGCAGGTAGGCAGTGAGTCTTTCTTGGGCCACTGTAGTGCACATGTTTTCAGCCCAGGAAATTTGCATCCCTTGTTGTTTCACTTCAAGTGACATTTGCAACATGTTAAGCAGAATTTTCTAGGTCTTCTGTGCTGGGAACTGGGTTGTGAAGGCTGCAGGATTTTTAGTTTTTGTGGGTTTTTTTTACAATAATAGGGACTAGGTAGGTCTATTACAGATCTGTGAGAGATCATAACAACAGCTGTCAAGATCTCTTCAAAGATTCCTTGAGCCACTAGCCAGTGCAGATCACCAGCTGTGACATCTTCATGAGGCACTGTCTGCCATGCCAGGCTGTAGGACACACATTTGTTTGAGTACCAGCACTGCTGGCCATTTGCAGCACAAAGCTGCACCATGACAAGGTTCTACAAAGTAATAGACTCCAGCTGGAGTCAGGGCCTGACTTCCTTCTCCTACCTCTTGGATTGCAAGTGCATCTTCTGTGAATACCCAGGGCTGATGCAGTTATTGTGATCTGAGCTCTTGCTGAGGGCTCAGGTCAAACAGAGGAAATGTTTTAAACATGATCATCTTGCATCCATATTCTTGGTCATCTTGAGGTGTATTCCTGGGGGTTTTGTTTTCTTATTGTGGGTAATCTAAACCTCTTAGGTAGAAGCCCCAAGCAGAGCTGTCCTGAGCACACTTTTCTCCATCTCCAGTCCCCCAGGTACTGTAGGTGACTCTAGGGAAGGGATCCTCAGAAATCAAACTTTTCCTCGCTATCATTGAGGGCGTGACAGAGGGAGCTCAGGTCTAGTGTGTCCCTCTCAGGGCCAGAGTAACCTAGTTACTCCCCAGGACTAACTCAAGATCCTGGTGACTGGTTTCTGTGGTGAGAACCCTGGGCACTTCTGGCATACCAGCCTTCACTTCTCCTTCCTCACCGAATGTTCAGCAGAGGAAAGCAGTGTTTTGGCTGGCAGGGACATAGTCTGCAGCTGTAAGGGGAGGTCATGGTTACACAACTCAAGTGTGGTAAAACCTCTGGCCAGCAGTTACTGGCAGTGCTGCGGAAGCTGCTGGAGAGCAGAAGAGAGACATCCTTGGGCTTCGTGCAAGATTGCACAGTGGTCAGCAGGGAGAGAGCCTCCCCCAGCAGCCCTGCTTCCCTATTCTGGAAAAGGACCCACAGCTTTGACTCATCCCCCAGCACACATGAAGGAGTGGGTGCTTGGGTGACCTTTGCCTGGTCCTGCATTTAGTGTCCCTGTCTTGTCTGTCCTCACTCCTCTTGTGTGGTGTTTGTATTGCTGGTATGAGTATCTAGCGACAGCCTGAAGGCTTTTTCCTCACTGTTCTGGAGAGCACCTGTGCACAGCCTTGTCTGGCCACAGCATCTCAGTAGTAACCAAGCTGGTGACAAAAAAGATGCACAGTGAGATGACTCCTGTTTGTTTTGTTTTCTTTCCTTGTCCTCCTGCTGTGGTCAAACCAAGGACAAGTGACAACAGGTTTTTCTCTGAACTAGTTTGAATACAGCTCTGAGTCAAAAGAGCTTGGCTCCCCATGAAATGGTGCCAAAGCCCTGGATGTGGATGTATAGCCAAGCAAAAAGCAGTTGTGGGAAAAGGATCCAGTGACAAAGGGTTAAAGCAACAGAAGTATCAAGCCCCACTAGAAAGCATAGCTTAGCAAAAAGGAAGGAATGTTTTGCCTCAGATATGTGGAAAATGTAGCTTTGTAAATTATTCTGGGATATGTTTTTATCCACTCTGGGCTCCTCCTCTTTCCACAGAAAGATAAAAGCATCAGGAAAAAAAATAATCAAAAAACCCCTCCCAAACAAAACCAAAAAAACCCCAAAAAAACAGTGAGATAAAATGTCAAATATTCCATGCTCCAAAGATCCTTGTCCTCTGCTTCTCCCCACAGGGCCAGTGAGTTTGACCTGGGCCTTGTCTGAGCTTCCCCACAGCAACTGTGTCATGGACACACACCAGCAATGCTCTCCAGGGTCTTGAGTCTCATATTCTCAACCCTTTGTTGCATGGAGGGAATCATCAGCCCAAGATGTCTTAAATGCTGCTCTTTGGGCTCTGATGTGTGGGCTCTGGATGGCACAGCCCTGAGCACAGCTGGTAGCCCAGGACACACAGTTGTACTTTGGGCATCACCTTCCTCCCCAAAAGAGCTGTGATCAGGGGTGGATGAGGATGGGGTGCACTTCTGCTGGCTGCAACAGGGACAGTGTCCATGGCAGGAGGAGCACTGCCTGCAGAGCAGTGAATTGATAAATTGCACAGCTCTCTTTGTGATTAGTATTATTTGAATAAGGATGTGTGTCCCTTTAAGATGTGAGGTTGGGTTAGCGAGTGGGAAGGAAAGCAGAAGTGGGAGAATAGCCCTGGATAGGGACTGGAAGGGGGTGCAGAGCCCCTCAGGCACGGATAGCCATTTGCAATGTGTTTCCTGTCCTCCCTGAGAGCCTGGTGTGGGGTGGCTGCACCGCTTCTTCCCCAACCCCGTGGCACTGATTCATTTTGCACTTCCCCCCACCCTAAATATAGGTGGTAACTCAAAGAACTCGCTGACAGGGCAAAACAGGGAAAAAAATATTTCCCTCTGACACTAAGGCTGGAGTAGGACCCTGGTTCCCCTTTATTCAGCCAGCAGAGCAGGCATCTTCAAAGCAGAGATGCATCAGAACTCCAGCTGGTTGTGATGCTGGTGTCCACAGGACTGGTGCGTTCTGTAGACAACTGCAGCTGTGGGCTTTCATCAGCTGTTTAGCTTTTCCATGCTTCAGTTTCCTCTCCCAAATGGGAATAATAATGCTGTCTCATTTAATAATGTTTTGTTGGTGTCTGCATGGAGAATGCAGTGTGTGACTCCATGATACACACAAGGAGGTGTCCTTCAAAGTCCAGCACTTGGCAACAAAAAGCTAGTCTTCCCAAATTACATGCACTGACCCCCTGCTCTGCAGGAGCCTTCCAGGTCTGTTCTAGCTTATCTCAGCACCAATGCAACAGAGAGCCCTATGCACCAAACTTGGCTTAAACTCCACCAAACGTTGCTATGGGCTAACCCAGCTCAAAGAGCAGCTCCAGTTTTGCCACAAAAGGAAAACTATTGTAAGAAGAGGCAAAAATCAGCAGGAACAATTGCCAAGCTGGCATTTGCCCTAATCAGCTCCAGATGATTGTTTTTCCTGTCCCAGGGCTCTAAATGTTCAAATGGCAGGGAAGAGGGAGCTGTGGAGGGTGATGTTTCTTCCCTGAAATTCATTCTTTGGAGTATCAGGCCATATGGGTCTGGTGGGACAGAGAAAGGGTGGAGTGATGTGAGCCAAAAAGCCAAAGGTCAGCCTGAATCCCAAGGTCAGCCTTTTCCTGATGCTAAGCTACTCCATTCTCGGCAGCATGAACTCCAACAGAGAATCTTTAGGGATCATTTTTGCATTCTCACTCTCTCTTTCCCTTGCAGGCTCAGCATCTCCAATGATCAGCCCTGACCTCCCTGCTCTGGTTGTCAACACGGGCGATCCAGTCCTCTTGCACTGCTCAGGAGAGTCTGAAGTTGCATGGAATACAAAAAAAAATGTATTCAGTAACCACACCATCAGCACTCTCAGTATACCCAAGGCCACTTACAGGAATACAGGCACCTATAGCTGTGGTTATGTCAACAGCAGTGACAAGGGCATTGCAGCCATCCACCTGTTTGTGCGAGGTAACCCTGCTTCTCTCTTCCCACATCCCCTGGCAGAACAGCCTCCTTCCAGGGAGCCACTGACAGGTCCTTCCTGCTGTGCTGTGCTTGTGTGTGTTCTTGGGGAGCAGTGCAGGCTCCTGGTGCAGCCACAACCATGTGAGTCCACATAAAATGGACCCCATGGTTAAACCATTGGGATAAAGTATAGAGCTACATGTCATGTGTATGTGGATCTCTCCTGAATCTCTCCTTCCTTCCTCTGTGGCTTCCCTTCTCGAAAAAAACAGGGATGTAAGTCTGTTCAGTGTTGTAATGAGCAGTGAGATTTGCAAATCAGAGAACCATATTGCCAGCACCTCAGATAAGGGAGAGAAACACATGAATTACATCCTCACAGCATGACCTGAACCCCAAATATTCTTTTATCCCAGAAGAAGCTATGCTGTGGTAGCTCTACCACTTGACTTCCCCCTTTCCCTTGTACCAGAGGTGCTGCCCTGAGCAGGGAAGCTGGAGGTCTCATAAGTAAAACTAGCACCATGGTGAAAAGTTTAATTAGAAGTATGCATACTTTCCAGCCTCTCTTTTACATGGACATTTGTGAGCTGGTTGCTGTGATCCCCTCAAATGCCTGAGCTGGATCTGGGTTTGTCATGTGAGTGTTTGGAGGCTGAGTCAGGCAGGAGCTGAGCAGGGCTGCCCCAGCATCGAACTCCCCCTGGGCAGCAGTGCTGGAGACTTGCCTTTGCTGGAATGTGTTTCTCAGCTTCAGTGCATTTTCTGACCTCCCTCACAAGCCTGTCCTGTCTCCTCTCCAGACCCTGATAACGTGTGGTACAACCCCTATTTCCGGGCCCGGGGAATTGAAGGTGGGAATGTTGATCTCCCCTGTCTCATCACGGCCCCCGAGTACGGATCCAACGTCACTCTGATAAAGGATGATGCCTCTCCTCTCCCACCTGGGACCAACTACTCCTTCAGAGCTGAGACAGGAGTAAGACTGTACAATGTGCAAAGCAAGCATAAAGGTTATTACCGATGCCAAGCACAGATAAATGGAAAACTAAATAATTCATCAAGACTACGGCTGGTTATGGAAGAAGGTAAAGAACTGGGGTTGTTGCTGTCCTAAGGCTCACAAATAGCTAAGCTGGCCACAGTAGATAGTCAAGGAAAAGCTCCTTGCCAGTGGCAGAAAAGACCTTCTGAACCTGCAGTTTCTTAAGTTTATATAATGGAGGCCAAATTCCATCAGCTTCTGGCAAATTGGTTCCTTCAGATGAGTTTGCGTGGGTTCAACAGTCTTCAAATCTTTGCAGGTGGTGTCACAGACCAGAGAAAAGTGTCCACCAATCTCTCCAACGTTCTGCAAGTTCTCAGGCCCCAATCCTCCATCTGTAACCAGAGCAAAAGCTTCTCCTGCCCTTTCAACCCACAGTCCTGACTGCTGTGTTCTCCCCACCTGTACTGCTTCCCACAGACGTGCTCAAAAGGGAGTGATGATCAATAGGGAAGGGGAAGGCAGGGGGTAAAGAGGCTAAAGAGGATGGAAAGGAGGAGGTAGAATCATGGAACACAGTCATAGAATAGTTTGGGTGGGAAGAAACCTTGAAAATAATCTAGTTCCAAGCTCACTGCCCAAAGGCAGGGATGCTACCTGCTAGATCAGGTTGTTCAGGCCCCACCTAAGCTGGCCTTGAACATTTCAGGATGGGGCATCCACAGCTTCTCTGGGCAACCTGTGCCAGTGCCTCACCACCCAAGGTAGCCAGGCCCTGGGAAGTCTCCAAAGCATGTGGACTCAGTGGAGAGGCTGACACTGGATCTTTCCCTGCTTGCCTTTGTGCAGTACTGGAGAAGCCTGTGTCAGTGATGATGGACCCTGCAGACCACGTGCGAATCGTGGGCGAACCTTTCCAAGTCACCTGCAGAGTGATTGCTCCTTCCCACAAGTATGACATCAGATGGGTGACAGCAACAAAGACAGTAAGTTGGGGTGTGGGGCTTTCCTGGAAACTGAGAGACACAGGGTAGTAAGAACTGCCCAGACTCACAGCAAAGCCTTGAACTACCCAACCAAAGCAGCTATTCAAGCTGTAGAAATTTGAATATCCTTTCTTTGGGATGACAGGATTAAGAAACACCTGCCTATTTTCAGAATTGTGCTGCAAGAGAGGAGAGTGTGTTGTTTCAGCTGAGTTTATTGGACAGGAGCCACAGTACCTGTTAAAGCAACATTTCTTCACCCAGCCCTGCCAGGGCTTATAAAGCAGCAAACATTTTCAGGACAGAGTTCTCCAGAGAAAAGATATGGGTGAAGAAGAGGAATACAATTCAAAATCTCTGCAATGCTGACTTCTAACTGCTAAATGGTTGGATGAGGTTTGCTAGAAGTCCTTATTATAACTGATGCCTTTATTAAGGAGATGAAACAACACACAGGGTATGTTTGGGTCACACAGTGTAAGGCCAAGTTGCAGTCAGAAGGCTGACAATAGCTATAACCTAATTGCTGTGGAATATCTGCCCTGGATCCTTGGGTTTAATGTCTCTCTGGCTCTCCACACAGGTTGCTCTCTGTGATGAGCTCTCTAGCCCAGAGCAGGCGAGGTGTGTTTGCTCTGCCCTTCCAATGTGTGTTGTTCCCTCTCTGCCTGACAGGTCGTGGGAACTAAAAGGACGACTGGCTTTGAAAATGGTAACTACTTCATCAATGACACCCTGTCTGTTGCAGCCGTGACCATGGAAGACACTGGGAAGTACATCTGTATAGCTAACAATTCAGTAGGATTCAGGAATGCCTCAACAATGCTTCAGGTAGTAGGTGAGTACTTCCCCAAAAGGCTACTAGGACTGAATCATGTGTAGCCTTGAGTATTTGCTGTTCTGCCTTCATTCTCTTCCTAGATTTGTTGTTGAAAACATAATTCTCACTTGTGCCTGAGGGTTTACATGAGAACTATGGAGCTGCTAGGAAAGGAACTGGTGCTTCCTTTGTATCTTGAGGGGCTGGAGGACAGGGTTTGGACTCTGGATGAAAAATTGGAGTGCTTTTCTCAGTCTCTGTGCATTTATAAACAGCTTTGAAATAGTAAAAAGTGAATGGGACAAGGCTGTGCTGGAAGACAGGGAAAGGCTGGTTAGAAGGAAAGGCAGGCCACATGAGCAGAGTATGGATCTTTGTCTCTTCCAGCCATAGATCCACACAAAGGGATTCAGGTCTATTACACTTGTTTTTATCTCAAGATGCAAAATTCGTCCTCACAGCTCACAAGCTGGAGTTTGTTGATGATCCAAAGCTGCTGCATACCACAGCTCAGAAAGAAGGCTCAGTCTGAGTTATTTCCTACTGAGAAGCCAGGATTTTAGCTAAAGGGCCTGGGTTTGCAAACAATTAGGAGATTTTATCCTCATCACTTCTTAGGATACAGCACGTAAAATTTCTTTCCCTACGAGACTTCCCTAAGATTTTCTAGCTCTCCTCAGGCAGTGCAATCCAAGGTGCCATGACAAAGAAGTAATTTAAGAGTACTCCTTTGGCAACGTACCTGTGTAATATTTCATTCCCTCCTGCAGTCTCCCAGCCGAGGCTGCTCTTTCCAATAATGATCCATTTATGGAGCTGGTATATAAGGGTTATTCCAGGTCTCTGGACATGCCTGCTGACGGTCATGCTCTCCTCCATCCTGCAGAGAGAGGTTACGTGCACCTGACCCCAGGGCAAGCCACCAGCCAGGAGGTTGCTCTGGGAGAGAGTGTGAAGCTGCAGGTCCACATTAAGGCTTACCCAAAACTTCACCAGTGGGTCTGGGAACACACCAATCCCTTAAAGAACTCTAAAGCCATCATATCCAAGGACCAAATGATCTCTGGAAACAACTGGTACGTGCTCTTTGTCTTCTACACTGGTTATGGCATGTTTCCAAGAGAGCTTTCCTTGAGACAGGCAGGCCCCATTCTACAGAAAACTCTCTGGTTTTAAAGAGGGAAATTGTTCTGCATTTCTGTTTTCTCTTTCCAGTATTATTAGCAAACCACAGTATGATCAGATCAAGGAGGACACCACCCTTCTCTAAATTGGCAGCCTTCTTTTTAGAAAGCCTTGTGGAAGTCAGTGTCACGTTTGTGATCTGCTTGTTCAATCCTGCACTCTCCTTGCCAGAAGAAACTGCAGGAGTGGATGAATAGAACAAAAAGCTTAATTCCCTCACTGGTCCTTGGGCCCATCCCCTGCTCTGAGGTTGAAAGAGTGTGCACTGAAAGGCACTGAGAGCCCCATGTCAAGAGAAGTCACAAACATTGTTATGTGAATAAGATCTAACAGAGTACAGGTCTGCTCTCCCAAAGCCTACAGCCAACTGAGACCAAGGGGAGACTGAAAGAAACTAATTCCATTTGTTAGGGTTTTGGGCAATTCCCCTTTCATTTTCTTAGAAACAAAAAACAATCCACAAGAGGAACTGTGCTACTTGGCAAAAATTTAGGGTGAACTCTTTCTTGCACTGTGGGCTGAGAAATGGGCTGGGGGTGGAGGGGAGTGAGCACCTAGGGAGCACAACTTCATGAAGAAACTCATTCTATCAAAAGCAGGAGGACCAGCATCTCCTTGAAAGACAATGATTTAGATGTTCAGTTATTTCTGAGCGTTCACCCACCTGTAGGCTTTCAGAAGCGCTGTAATGCACTTGGTGGCAAAAAGCATTTGCCCTGAGGAAGATCAGTCCCTTCCGACTTCCCCCGATGAAGCAACAGGCAGGCCCCCTGGTGGGCTGGGATTAGTGCTGGAAGTGTTCACTGCTCCGGAGCACAGGAAACAGCAGTATCTCACTGAGCAAGGCCTGTGCTCTTCACAGTGTTTCTCCCTGTGAGCAGGTACAACAACACACTCCCTCTGAACCGCCTGCAGGAAGGAGAGGGAGGATTCTACACATTTTATGCCCTCAACAATGTGACCAATGGATCAGTTACCTTCAGTATCTCTCTGAAATGTAAGTGCTTGTCCATTCTTTCACCCTGCTTGCCCCTGGGACTGCTTCCCAGTTGGAAAAAATGTTGGTTGGGGTACCTGGCTGCTTCCAGCTCAGCACCCACAGGACACACAGACCCAGCCCAAACCTGTCTGTGTATAACACAGGGGTCCCTCCTGGTTTATTGCTGCATGCATGGAAAGGAAACCAGAGCATGGGGGATGTGCTCTTTCTCCGGTCACAGCATTCACTGTTTGTGTGACTTCCCCAACAGCTTCTCCAAGGGTCTGCAAAATCAAGGTGCCAGCCGATGACCCCAGCATCCTTCAGTGCACGGCCATCGGGTACCCTGCCCCACACATCGAGTGGTACCAGTGCCCCGTGCACTCAGACAGGTGAGAACTGCCCAGGGGCCCTCCAAGCTGTGCCCTGCCCTTGCCATGCTGGCATTCCCTGAGCAGCAGCACCTATGTGCCTGGGCAGGCAGTATAGCAGAGCTTGTTCAGTAACAGCAACAGGGATGTTGCTCTGCTGGAAAAAGAGGTTCTTGGGGTCTGTCTGACAAGAGGGGGCACTTTCTATTCCTAAAGTCCTGAGCTTGAAGAGATTATCCACGTGTGATTCATGTTCTCCCCATACTTTTCCAAGGAACATATGGATGCCTTGGAGAAATGCCCTGGTGTATGTTGCTGTAGAGGCACATCCTGGCTGGCCTAGTCATCTTTTGGGGACTTCCACAGGTTTGAGGTTCTGCAGAGCATGGGTTTACTGAGCTACAGAGTTGTGGGAAGCAACTGCAGCTGCCTGGACAGGGCAGTTGTGTACCAGCCCCACTGAAGGGACTGATGACAGAACACATAAAGTGTTAATTATGTGTGCTGAGACACATAAAAGCAGTCATGGTTCTGTCTATAGCAGGCTGTGGTGTTCAGGGAGAGATCTTTCACTGAGCATAGAGTAACACACCTCACAGAGCTGCAACCCTAATTCCCTTTGTCGCCTCTATAGTTTGACACAGGCCCCCACTCAGCTGTGAGCTGCTGTGCTGCAGAGGAGCACTCACTGTCTCCTCTTGCCCTCCCTGCAGGTATAGTGAGGACTGCAGATTGATAAGGAATGACTCCAGACCACAGGTGGTGAATATGTTGCCCTTCCAAGAGGTGGAGGTGGAGAGCAGCATCCTCTTCCAGGACCTGGGTGACAATTTCACCTTCTGCTGCATGGCCATTAACCGGGAAGGGAATGCCTCTGACATGTTTCACTCAGTCACCATCACCAGTAAGATACAAACCATCAGCTTGGCAGTGTGGGGGAGAATCTGGGGGCTTTGAGATTACATCCTTTATGTATATCCCCACTGTCTTGCAAGAGAGCTGGAAAAGATTCCAGAAGCTCTTTATCCTCCCAGGTGTGAGGCTTTGGCATTTCCCATTCCTAAGAGCCATGTGGGAATTTCTGGCTGGGTTATAGCCTGGAGCCAAAGGCTAAGCCACACCATGGGCATCTTATAACTGCAGGACTCAGCTCCAGGGCATGGTGCATCCAGCAGTCTCTCAGCCCACAAAAATACAGGGGCTGCATCTTTTGGTGGGGCTGTTCTTGCTGCACAGATCTTGGTCCCCAGTCAGTCTGGCCTCATGCTGTTTGTGTGGAAAGAGAGGGGTATGAGGGGAACCATTACAGACTAGAGTTTGGCATCAAGAGTTTGGGAGCTCCCAGCAGCTCCCAAAAGGGGCTACTGAGGGCAGTGCTGGGGTGTGTGGCATACAGAGGAATCCAAAATTAATAGCTGGGCAAAATGCTCCCAGAGTTGGGATTGAAATAAGAGCATTTACACATTCTCCTTTTTTTCCTCTTCCAGGAAGTGTCATGGCCCTTCCAAACAAGCTCTTCAGCCCTGTTCTCTCCTCCTGCATAAGTGCATTGGTGGTCCTGCTCCTTCTAGTGCTCTTCCTGCTCTACAAGTACAACCAGGTCAGATTCCCTGCTGCAGGGCAAGGGCTGCAAGGGCTGCCCAGCCTCAGAGGCCACACAGCCTCTGCTGGTAACCAGGGCAGGACCATTCAACTTGGAGGTACCAGGCAAGATGCCTCCTTCACCTCTCCTGCCTCCCAGCTTCCCCCTAGAGTTTCCTGCTGCAGGGCAAAGCTCAGGCACCCAATTCAGTGTATTGATACCTCCCCTGCCCTGGTCCTTCAATCTTGTAGCCCAGAGATCAGTGTGGTTATTGTTTGGTGTCAGACAAAGGTGCTCACTCTGTGCTGTCAGTTGCCCCTGGTCCCCTGGTTTTGCTCTTAATTCATGGGCTGAATTAAGGGAGGGGAAAAAAAGTGGTTTGCAGTTTGCATCTACTAATTTTTATTCTGCTCACTGCTTTATAAAAAACTGTTTTTATGGAGAAACAGGATGATGTTAGAAGTTTGTTTCCAGGAAGACTTGGTCACTATTTTTATATGAGAACTTGCCCCATTTTCTCTGCAAGGCTCATTTCCAGAATTTGGATTCCTTCTCTGTTTTTTCCACAAACTGAACCTATCAGTAGCCACCTCTGCTTCATCAGTGGGTGAAAATCTCCTGGTTTTCATCTCTTCCTTTTAGCACCCTTCCTTTGACAGCCTATCAAGGCTAAAGATTTTGCAGCAAAGTTCTGGTGCTGTTTGTCAGAAGATCCATCAGAGCCCTCTCCCAGACAAGTACCTACAGCTTAGCAGGCAGAGCTGCCTTTGGACAGTGGTCCAGAGGCAGGGAAAGATGGATCAATGTGTAAGCACAGATCTGAAACAAATAGCTTTTTGGAAGGGCTTGCAAGCCCAAGAGAAGCAGGACATGTCTATAAATAACAAAGTTACCTATCTCAGACAAGTACCAGCCTTCTCTGCTCAAGGACTCCAGCAGTGCTTCTCTGCCTTGCCTGGTTACTTCTGCCATGACATTCTTGGAAAAGAGAAATTCTTACTTCTCTTTCTCCTTTTTTTATTTTACCCTTGTAAGGGAAGTGGGGCTGGGCCAGCTCCACCATTCTGCTGTGCTCAGCAACCAGGGGTCCAAGGAAGGAGACACAGTGGGGACATCTCCCTCCAGCACCAGCTGGGCACTGTCAGCCACTGCTCTGGTGGGAGATGTTGGATCTCCCAGCTCTGGCATCCCAAATGACAGCAACAGGCTGATTCCAAGGGCAACAGAGCCTCCTTCAGTCATAGGTGATGACTTTCATAACTGCAAAGAGTCCAGGCTGTCCAGAAAAATCCTCTCTCACTCAGTCCAGATTCAAAAAAAAAATTTGATGGGCTGAAATCTGTGTCTTCTCTCTGCACCTGCAGAGTGAGCTTGAGTGGATGCTGGGGCTGGGGAACCCTCCCAGCTTGGGAATCACTGAGTAACTGGAGCCTCCTCCTTACAGAAACCCAAGTACCAGGTGCGGTGGAAGATCATTGAGGCCTGTGAAGGCAATAATTACATCTTTATCGATCCCACTCAGCTGCCATACAATGAAAAATGGGAGTTTCCAAGGAACAACCTCCAGTTTGGTAAGAAACTTTCCCTGCTGCTTGCCTGGTGGCATGAAACTCATGAGAGCGCTGAAATGCTTCAACAGTCAGAGCCAAAGCTCTGGGTGATGTCCAAAGCTGCATCCTTGTCCCATTCCAGCAGCATCCTTAACCAGGCCTTGCTGCTCTGTTCCACACAGGGTGATAAGTGGTAGGGGGCAACCTTCCCTCCCTCCTCCTTTGCTCCAAGGAAGGCTGCAGGGGTCATGTCCTTCCTCTTGCATGTGGGGTCATTCCTAAGGCACAGACTTGGTGAGGCAAAGTTTAGAGATGGCCTCTTTCACACCATCTTTGCTGATAGTAGAGCTCCCCCGAGATGTTTGCCAGTTCCTGACTAAGGGATGTATCATCTTGTGTGAGCCCAGCAGGAATCCCCATCCACCAGATATCTTCCTCAAGGCTGTGTGCAGGACAGCTGCTCAATCTTTCTCTATTAAGTATCTTAAAAGTACATTTTTTCTCTCTCTGCAGGAAAAACTCTTGGAGCAGGAGCCTTTGGGAAAGTGGTGGAAGCCACAGCTTTTGGACTGGGTAAAGAAGATTCAGTACTCAAAGTGGCTGTGAAGATGCTAAAGGGTGAGCACAGAGCAACTTGCAAGGGCTGAAATCCTCCAAGCTCCTCTGGGTAGGATGTAGTGTGTGTTCACCACATGTTGGTGTTCACAGGCTGCAAAAGCTACTGTTAAAAGTTGTTTCTGTGCCAAGTACCAGATACTGGAATCACACTACTGCGTTTTTTGTGGACAGGGCAGGCCAGAGGCACAGTTAGAGGACACAGTTTTCATTCTAAGTGTGTCTCCTCTTTTTATTCCATAACTCTGTCAACACCTTTTTCTGTCCTTTCCTTAAGCTCCACTTTGTCCCTCCCTCACTCCTTCACACAGTCCTTCTCTGACCTCACAGCATCAGCAGACACGGATGAGCAGGAGGCTCTCATGTCTGAGCTGAAGATCCTGAGTCACCTGGGACACCACGAGAACATTGTTAACCTGCTGGGGGCATGTACCTGTGGAGGTAGGATCCCCCACAGACCCCTGACAGGGCCCCTCCTCTGAGGCACAGCGTGAGCTGATGAGCTGTGTGGATTCTGCTGCCCTCTCAGGGAAAGCAATGCTCAGGACAGGTCATAGCAACATCGTTCCTTAATGAATCCTTTCTGCTGCTCTCCCAGGCCCAATCCTTGTCATCACCGAGTACTGTCGCTATGGAGACCTGCTGAATTTCCTGAGGAAGAAGGCTGAATCCATAATGATCCAGGATTCTGCCCTGGACACCTCTATAGACAGTGCTGCTGATTACAAAAACATTGAGCTAGAGAAAAAATACATCCGCAGGTAGGAGCAGAGCTCGGGTGGCTGCAGGGCTGACCAATGCACGGCCTGGGTACTCACTGGGAGAAGTGTGAAGAGCACTGTGCTGGGGAGAGATCAAAGTCAAAGGGGACTGGCAGGATACCCAGATGTAAAAGCCATGGGGGTTGCATGTGTTTAGACCTGGTGATAGTTCTGAGTTTTTCAAAGACTTTGATAGCAGTCGTTAAATATCCCACAATAAATCCAGGTTTCGGTCCTGTCTGTCCTTCCACAATCCAGAAACAAAAGTTTCTGGCTTCCTACACTATTGGGCACATGGGTTTGAGGCTGACTGCTGCCCATCAGCCAAGAGCTTAAAAAAGGAACAGTTCCTGGAGCCTCATAACACAGAGGGCCCAGGTCGCCTTTCTGAACCAGCTTCAAGTTTGCCTTTGCCCTTAAGCCCCTCTCTAAAGTCACCTTCTGCAGGCAGGCATGTGGCTTCTCCTCTTGGTGGATATGGAGCAGGGCAGAAGGTGCTGCTGGAGGGTTCTAACAGCCTGCCCTCCTTTCTGTTGTTTCTTACTCAGCGACAGTGGATTTTCAAGCCAGGGTTTGGAAACATATGTTGAAATGAGGCCTGTGTCGTCATCATCATCTTCAGCAGCATCAGATTCTGTGCCAGTCAGGGGTGAGTCAAAGGCTCATTTGATTTCATGATTTCTTTCTTTTGCCCATCCTGTCTGGTTTAGCTCTGGGAACCACAATATGCCACAGTTTGCGTTACTCACCAGCTTTGCAGCAAATCTAAATCTCTGCCTTGAATTTCAGGTAGAAGCTTGGAGGAAGAAGGTGAAGCCAGGGAGGATCTCCGTCCCCTTAATCTCTCTGACCTGCTACAGTTCTCCAGCCAGGTGGCCCAGGGCATGGCATTCCTCGCATCAAAGAATGTGAGTGCTGAGAGGACCACTGCCCCCAGCACACCAAGTGAAAAACACCAGTCCAGCCAAGCAGCACCACCCATCCTGGCTGCAGAAGGCTTGGGCTGTCTTTGGATGGGATAGCCAAGGATGCTGGAAATAGGCCTCTCTGCTCTGTTTGGTTCAGACAGGCTGGGCCCTGGTGTCTGGTGTTCCCTCCAGAGCCCTTGTCCCCCATGGCCATCATGGCAGAGCAGTGTTACAGGGGGAACCCAGGGCTGTGCATCATGCTGGTCTCAACATTTTCTCCCGTTTTTGCACGAGGTCAGGAATTTTGTTGCGAAGCTTTCTCGCTTTGGCAGCGTCCCTGCTACCCCAGGGACAAGGAACTGAAAGTGGCTGTTGAGCTGACTGCCAGAGCAGTCAGACTTCAAGTGTCAGATTCACCCTGTGACTGCTCCAGAGATGAGGACACAGTGTTAAGAGCCCCTGGTTCTGAGTCTCTCCATATGGGGAAGATGACAGCCCCATGAGTGATTAAAGAACAGAGCATTAAATGCCATGGTGTCTTAACATGGCAAATGAAATGCTTAAAAGAGAGCTACAAACATGTAGTTTGTACACGATATGGTGCCTCAGACAGGAGCTCTTCAAGCAGTACGTTTCCCTTGTCCCTGCAAGCATTGTTTTGGTGACAGGCCTAGGCTGTAGAGCATTCTTTGGATTTGTTGGCAGCCAGTGACTGGGTCTCAGCTGTGGTCTCTTCTCCCCAGTGCATCCACCGTGACTTAGCAGCCAGGAATGTGCTCATATCAGATGGACGGGTAGCCAAGATCTGTGACTTTGGCCTGGCCCGGGACATCATGAATGACTCCAATTATGTTGTGAAAGGCAATGTAAGTAATAATAGTGGCCACAAGAGAAGGTACAAGGGTAGGGGGAGGGTGGAGCATGAAGAACAGACAGAGTGTAGCATAAGCTGCCAGCTTGTCCCAGTCTGCAGGACTCTCTGCTCTTCCAGGCCCGCCTGCCCGTGAAATGGATGGCACCAGAGAGCATCTTTGACTGCATTTACACAGTGCAGAGTGATGTGTGGTCTTACGGCATCCTGCTCTGGGAGATCTTCTCCCTTGGTAAGAAAGAAGTGAGCTTGCAAACCTCTTCTGTAGCTCACTACTACCCTAATGTATCTGCAAAAAAATTTCCAAGGAGGAAGGTTGACAAAAATCTAGGTTTATCAGGGCTATAAAACAATGTGTTATGTTTCCAGAGGGACCATTCAAAACAAAGAATCACACATAATTTTCTCTAACTCAGACCTCCCTGGGTAGCACTGGCTCAGATGATGCTCCAGGCTGCCTCTTCCCACCCCTCAAGGCTGGAGTGTTGAACACTCTGGTCTAAGAGCCTCTGTTCCTTTTACTGTCACAGGGAAGAGCCCCTATCCTGGCATGGTGGTGAACAGCAAGTTCTACAGCATGGTGAAGCAGGGATACCAGATGGCCAGGCCTGACTTCGCTCCCTTGGAAATGTGAGTGGATGCACTGAGATTCACACAGCAGTGATGGGGGGCTGGAGCTGCCTCATGGCAACAGGCAGGGACATGGCACAGGAACCTTGTCCACAGGTCTGGCTGCTGCTCCCAGGTGTCTTGCCTTGAGGTTAAGGACGGATCTTACCAGGCTGCTCCTTGGTCCTGCAGGGAAACAAGGCCTGGGGCAGTCTATCCAGCAGCTCCTGTTTAAGGACAGGAGGATGAGAACACTCACATTACATGTCTATACCCCTGAACTTGGGGTTTTCTTTTAGTTAGCGTCTTTTGACTCTGATTATGAGAAGAGAAGCCTGAGTAGGCTACAGGAGGGTAATGAGTGTAAGCCTGAAGTCTTGATGGCATAAAGCTTCTCCGTTATTAGTCTGCTCCATCCACTCTAGTGTGCACCATTCCTGGAGCACTGCACGTGCACTCACCATGGGTTTTATGGAAAAAAAAGGGACTGCTCAGTACTGTGTCCCTGGCATACAGAGTGCTGCAGAAGAGCCTGGGGTTGCAGGGCCTCCAGCAGCACCATGCAACCTCCCTGTCCCTGTCCTGCCCTGCAGGTACAGCATCATGCAGGCGTGCTGGAGCCTGGAGCCCACACGGAGACCCACCTTCGACCAGATTGGCTGCTTCATCCAGAAAGAGCTGGAGGTGCATAAGGAACAGGTGAGGACCTCTGGAGAGAAGGGGGAGGATGTCTTTCCCCCTACGTGAACACAGCTTCTGGATAAGTTTTCTGTGATATCCCTTACCATTAGCTGATGGGAGCAGTGTAGTGTTGGTGGGAAGTGCAGAGAGGCGTCCAACTGAAGAGTTAAGTCACTCCCCACCATGGCCAAAGAGGGCTGGACAAGGAAGCACAGCTTCTTGGCAGAAACCTCTCCGTGACAGGCAGTCATACACTACCAGCACAGCACCCTGCCCCATTCCCTTGGACTTGCTGTGCATTCTCTCAGGAGTAGCTGTCCAAAAAAGCACAGGCAAATGTCTGTCCTGCCTGTTAGTCATGCCCTGTGGGCACAGCAAAAGGTGGAAATGTGGAGTAAGCACACCCCCAGCTGCAAGGGGTCAGGTGTCACCTGCAAGGGAACAGGTGTCATACACAATCAGAGAGACTAAAACACACTTCTTTTTCTTTCAAGGACTACACCAACCTCCCCTCCAGTGCTGAGGAAGACAGTGGCTGTGACAGTGGCTCTGGTTGCTGTGAGGAGTCCTGTGAGCAAGAGGAGAGTGGGCAGCCCCTTCTCAAGGGCAACAACTACCAGTTCTGTTAGGTGGGACCTTCACCCTGGGGTTGATCCTTGTCCTGGCTCCACAGAGCTCACTCTAGGACACAGACACCTCCTGCTTTGGCCTTCTCTGTGCCTTCTGAAGTGTGAGTGTTATGGACTCTCTCACCAAAAGGAGAGTGAAGGAGTCACCATGGGGTCCCTGAAATCTTATCTCACGCATAGCACAGAGCTGTTAGGATGGTAACAGGCTCCATCTCTATAAGGTACACAGAGGTCCCCAGCACCTGCCTCCCCATGCCCCAGAGAAGGCTGTGGGAGCTCGGGTTTTCCATTTTTTTTAAAAAAAATACTAGCCACAGCAAAGTAAGACATTTCCAAGTGTCATTTACATTACTGAACCGTTGTGTTCTATAAGCACATCTTGAAATATGTCTTGGCACTGGAACTACTCCACACACTCTCTTTTTGCTGGTCCTGCTGTCTTCCCTTTGTCAGTCTGACCCTGGACATTGCAGTGTGTTTAGATATAGGTGAAGCTTCTACATAGCATTAAATGTGCATTAACCCCTACAGTTCCTTGTGCAATCCACCTCTCTGCAGCTGATGCTTCTGCAGGGAGTGTTTGGGTGAAGTGAGCCACAGAGCCAACCCCAGGGTCATGTGAATTTGTGCCTCACTAACAGGACAGAGGGACAGTTCTTTCTCAGGTAAAACACAGCAGAAAACAGTGCTCTTCCATGAGAGCACCGAACACAAACCCAATCCAGGAAAGAATGGCAGCTTAAAGAGGTCTAGAAATTATCAACATTACACAGATCCTACAGAACTGAGTTACTGAGCATGTAGCAATCACTGCCTTTGTCACTATTACAGACTTGTACTAAATTTCCTAAATGTACTTTTAATAGTGCAACTGAGGTGATTTTTTTCATAAGCTAGGGTCTAATGCCCTTCAACCTATTTCTCAGCTAGCTCTTGCTCAGGGTTACTACTGTCCTGGCCACCCAGTCCTGTGTACCCACCAGAAGTAGCTAAAGAACCTTCTTAGCTTCACCTGACACAGTGGGTAAAGGATCCCTATTCCAGGCACAGGCAAACTGCAACTGACAGGGCTCAGGCAAACTACAACTGCACTGCAGGTGGCCTTTGTCACACTCTGAGCAATTTCACTGTGGGCCATTTCTGATTCTATTAAATCCAGTTTTATGCTAACACCAAGTGATTCATTCCTCCTTACTAAATGAAAAGCTAATGTAACTCTATCTGTCAGCATTATAAAAAAATAAAGTAAGATGTTTAACAAAATGAGTCTCTTCTAGGGCTCTAAGGACTGTTCTCAGAGGGGAACAGCTCACAGCATGGGTGATGCACTGGCCTACCCACTCACCCTGCAATTATGTTCCTCAGTACCAGTTCTCAAAACCACTCATTCTTGTGTAATGCAAAAACTTATTAAAAGCAAGTTTTTGAAGCTCTGAAGTAGTCCCTGTGCATGGATATAATGGAATGTAATTTCAGTTGTGATGATGGGACATCTGACAAGTCACCATGTGGCACATGGCAGCAGTCTCTGAGGCAAGTGCAATGCCAAAGGCAGGGAAAACAATGCCAATGGCAGGGCAAATGCAGAAGAGATTCAGCAGTGTTTGTGCCTTTTCTCTTGAAGTCACCCAGGTCTTGCACACAAAAAAATACCCAACCCAAGTCATTTGACCACAGTTTCACCCCCAAAATTGGAGATAATTTATTAAACTTTATCACTGACTGAAAAAAGTCACTAATGTCTCTTATAATAAGTTAATGTTCTTAACAGAAAAACCCCAAGCCATGATTACTGCATTTGCTCAGACTTAATACATTTACTTTAACAGTACGGTACTCAATAGGTTCCCCTTCACAGAAGGGAGTTTTCAACAACACCGCAAGCCTCAGAATCTTCCCCACTGCTCACTCAGACAAAATAAACTGCCAAGATGGCAACTTAGCAGTCTGGCATCCTGCTTGTCTCCTCTGCGGGTCACAGCAAACACCAAACACCTTCACCACGGGCCATGGCCATGGCAGCAATGACAGCACAGCTCTGCCCCCAGAGCCCCAGGTGTTCTTCAGGTGTGCTGCAGAGGCAGAGGCCTTTATCCTGACTCCTCTCAAGGGGCTGACAAAGCAACCTGGGCAGCAGGAGACTCCTCTAACCCCCAGAGCGCTGTGAGAACATGGGCAGGGCAAGTGTGACACCTGACAAAGTGATGAGGTTGCACACGTGGGTGCAGCTCTCCCAGCACGTCCATGAGGATGGAATACAGAATCCTGCTCACTCTGGTGACACTGCAGTCATCGTTCCACATTGATACCACAGTGTCTGAATGTTCCTCCCCTCTCAACAGCCACCCCTTGCACAGCTCTTAAACCATCCTCCAAGCCCTCAGCTGCCCTGGGGCTGTTTTTACCTTACCATACAGAACACACTCCTGTCACTGTACCTTTTGCCTTCTAAGTTATTAGTGCTCATGTGAAGGGACAAACAATTCTTAGAAACTCCCTGCAGCCAAAGCACCCGCAATCCTGGACCAGGAGGGCAGCCTCCAGGGGGGCTCCCCAGATACAGTACGTTAAAGCGGCACAGTTCCTCCTCCTAAAGACTCCTTGCAGCCAATGCCTATGAGAGCTCTGCAAGATTACCAAGCAGGAGTCAGTATCCTAAATTCACCTATTCAGAATGTTTTGGGGGAAATCGTTGTAGCCATCTGCCTTTTATGCCTGGTCCCACACCCCCAGCCCTGCCACCAATAAGCACAAAGAAGTCAGCAAGCAAGATTCAAAATTAAAAAACCTGTGTGTGCTTGACCATGCACACTCCCTGCTGCCAGCAACTCCTCTTTCCTCTCCAGCTGCAGGGAGGGCAACATCCCACAGCCCTGAACAGCAGGTCCATCACATGCCTTGGAGGCAGTTGCAGCCTTCTGCAAGGGGTGACAGACCCATGCTCGCAGCAGCTATCACGATGCTATGGAAGCACAGAGCTCTTTGGTCAGTAACAGCAGTCAAAGCCACCAGCATCACATCTCCAACCTGTAAAAATAAACTCTCAAGCCAGACAGCTGCAAAAACTGGCTCAGCCCACCCATCTGTGCGACCAGAGAGAGAAAAACCAACAAACTGTTTTGTTACTCAGCAACCTCTATCCTCCTCCTGCTTCCCCTCCTCATCCTCTTCCGTTTCTGTTTTGATCTGGGCCACCCCGAGCCGGTAGAGCGCGTCACGGATCACCACCTCCCCTGGCTGGCAGCTCTGCACAATCTCCTGGATCTGCCTGTTGACAATTTCCCTGCTGGTGAGGAAGTCCATGAGGCGGTTGTAGAGGTAATAGTGCGTGGGGTTCTCGAAGGTGATGGGCCTTTGGCGCACGTTGCTGGTCTTGCTGTCGTTGATGGCAGCGATGATGGCGCCGTAGGGCTCCAGCTCGCGGCACAGGGAGAGGCAGTGGTGCCGAGCCGTGGGGTCCCAGCTCTGCTCCGAGCCCGTGTGGACAATCCGCCGAGCCGAGGACTTGGTGATGGGGTGCTGAAGGGAGTGCTCAGACACCGTCATGTCTACGCTGTAGTGCTGGTCCAGCAGCTCAGGGCAGGACACGTACTGGGGGAGAGACACGCACACCAGGTAGAACAACAAATAAATTCCCCACAGTTGAGAAGACAAAACTACTGGCTGACCAAACTCCAACCAACACTACAACCCAGGAGAGAGAGGGCTAAATGATCCAGGCTTCCCTTACATGCCACAAAGATGGTATGTACACTCCCTCCTCACTTGTATGCCCTCACATAGTCCCAAGGCACTAGGAACCCTCTTCCACTTCTCAAGGAACAGCAGTAGTATGAAAGAAGTGACTTGCTGTGTCAAAAGTTCATGATCTGAACTGTTACAATGCACTCCTAGCACAGCCCTTCCTGTTAAGGACAATTAATCAAACACAATCCCCAAGCAACACCTAATACATTCTGCTATGCTTAGGAGTGATGCACTGGCAAAGCTTAAATCAGGAGATACTTATCAGGTCAAATTCACCCCTGGCAGTGTTCCAGACCAGGCTGAATGGGGCTGTGAGCAACCTGGCCTAGTGGAAGCTGACCCTGCCTGTGGCAGAGGGGCAAACTGGATGAGCTTTAAGGGCCCTTCCAACCCAAACCATTCTGTGATTCTATGAAATTATCTTGAGCGACAATGCAGGTTACATATTGGGGAGGCGCTAATTTTAATCTTCCTTGCAACTTTTCCATGCTGGATTGGCAAAGCAGAAAGCAAAGACATAACTAACCGTAGGAGGTTCCATGGGGTCAGAGAAGCAGCCCTGGTTCTTCCCCCACATCTGGGAAGTCAGGCCAGGCCAGCAGAGGTCTGCACACAGTGCCACTGAAGAAGCTGTATCAACAACATATACTGGAGGCCAGTGACGTGAGGATACCAACAAGTCCACGTGATCCCGAGCATTTTCTCCTCTTACTATGTACTTTGAGCCACACACAACCTAGGGGAAAAAAAGGATTAACATCAGCAGCACAATAAAATTGAAAACTTACAGAAAAAATATCTAGTCTTAAAAAAAATCATCTTTCTTTCAGGTATTCAAGACTACACAGTAACCAGACAGCTACTTTCTCTAAAGATACTCTATTTCCTCCTCATACACATTCATCTTGTCTTTGAGAATTGTCCAAGCCTCCAGGAACATGTTTCATCCTCAAGGCTCAGAGAAGCCCATTCCATTGCTTCTATTCAATAAGGAAGTTCCATGTTGTAAGGTGAAATAATGAATAGCCAAGGAAGGAAGAGAGTACCATGGCTCCAAGTCTTCCTTACCTGATGTGGACACACTTTGTAGATTTTCCCTCCTGTGTGATGAGCTGAAGGTGGTGTAACGCTTGTCCCATTCTGTACAAACTCATACAGTGCCAGGAGGGAGTAGCAGAGCTCATCCTAGAAAAGACAGGCCCCAGAGAAAGTGACTAAAATTAACAGACTCCTGCAGAAAGGGAAAAGGCAGCATACAAGGTCTCCCAAATCCTGATTTGCACTTCATCCAATAACTTCCTAATCCCACACTCAGCACTGTGAGGATGACAAGCAATTACACAATGCTGAGCTGGTGACAAGGTAATTACAGGCTTCCTTTCTTCTAGCCCACAAAGGTTCAATTTATTTCACCATGTGTAAATTATCCTATAACCTGCTGGCACCCATCCCTGCCCTTAGTGCAGTCAGATGAGAAATTAATTGTCTAGGATGGCAAGAGTGGATGAGGGAAAGATGGTGAAGAACAGCTCCACTCCTGCAGGCTCATATGTGGGCAAACAATCCATTACCTTTGTATGTGATGCCTCCCAGGGGATGCCACACTGTGTCAGAAAGCCCCGCAGCTCTTCCTCACTGTAAGAGTTTATCAGCTCAGGCCTGAAGACTTCCTCCTGAAGAAGCCTCACCAAGGCACTCCCATTACCTGGAAAGGCAGGAAACAGCTCTCAGCACTCATTCTCAGGAAGGGAACTTACCAAAATAATTTCTTACGAAGACTACAGAAGCAGAGATTGCACAACCCACAGCCAGCAAGAGAAAGCTGTGAACAGTCCTACTTGCAAAGCATGTCACAGCCCACACTTGTCTTGAGCCCTTCACTGCTGAGGTCACCAGGCTGAGCCCAGCATAGCTGCAGACTTCATAAACACTTACCTATCCTGTCATTTGTAACCTTTAAATGATTGATCTGAGGATAACAAAATGAAGAAGAGCAGAGATAAATGTTACTTTTTACAGAGATAAATGTTCAGCCTTTGGACTGAACAGCTCCAGGCTCAGCCTTCACATCTCCCTGGTTCTTTCTCTGGAGCTCCACTTCCACAAAAGCCCACACAGCTCTTCTGCAGCCCAACTCTGAAGCAGCTGCAGCCCTGTCTGCAAAGCCAACTCATACACTTGTTAAGCTTGCAAAGCCAGTTTTCCTTCTTACATTCAATAACTAAACTCTTAAGGGAACCAGGTGTTAACTGATCTTAGCTCTCAGATCTGAGATTATTCCTCGCACTGTTTCTTTTTCCATGCAGTCAATATGCAGTGGATGTCCTGAATGTTCGCAACTCTGATCAAGTCTACCACACCACCCTCCTATTTTTTTTTCCTCAAGTTCTGTAAAAACTTATTCACCCTTTATTGAGATTTTAACACTGAGATACCAAGCACTACCTGTAACTTCCACACTCCAAGTATAAGGCTAACATGAAACAAACACTTACTGGTATTCAAGATGTACATGCATCCCTCTGCAGTCAGACTATATCACCTGGGGTGCAATGCTCTCCTGTCCCCCATGCCTCAAATGCATCAGAGCCCACCAGTGCATCAAAACTTCACAGGAAAAGCCAAGCCTCAAGCAGCAAAGTAGTCTGAGAACAGCTGAAATCACCCCAATGTTCCTGTCTTTTCCCAGCATACATAACTTTTAAAGTGTCATGCAATCAGAAGTTCTTAATGCTAAACATCATCAAGACTGAAGTCACTAACACATGAAGCACTCCCTTAATAAGCACAACCTGAGCCATTACCTGGCACTGGCTGTGCATGCAGGTTCTTGTCCTTCTCTGTATTGATCACCATTGCTCCTCTCATCAGTGGAGGGAAGAAAGGAGCAACAATAGAGGCATCAAACTTTGTTATGGGGATGCTAGAAGGAAAAGCCACCTGCTCAATCACCTCCGTCTCCATCGTGGACCAAAAGTCTTCTACATTCACTTCACTTGATGGCAAGTATTCTGGCCAAGTAAACTACAGAGAGAAAGAAACAGTGGTCAAATACAAATAACCACAGTTCATTTGACAGTTCTATGTCAGACTCATGGCAAGAGGGCTATTCAGGAGAGTGCTCAGTCCAAATATAACAAAATGATTTCAGTCTCCTAAAGCTTCCCACAACCACTTTGCATCAGGTAAGACTGAAAATTTTACATATTTGACATAAAAGCTAGACATGCTACATTCTCCTACTAGGGTTTTTTCCCCATTAAAGACAGCACCTCAGGGAAACTTGAGGAAAAAAAGAATGTGTTCATGTCGAAGGAAGAAGACTAAACTCAACAACTTCCATCCAAGGTTCCTACTGCCCAAAAGCTGCACTCCAGGGACAAAGGATCTTGTTTCCCCTGAACTACACATCAACACCTCTAAGAGGAAGCACAGGCATTGCTGCTCCAGCCACATCCTCTTGTCAGGCATCAGCAGAAAACCACTCACAAAGGTCTTCTGTATTTATTGTGCATCATGACGACCAGAGTCAGCAAAAATTCATTATGATCTGCTTTGAACATGAACAGGCTGTGAGATGTGGGAAAAACCTACCTCTATGTTTTTCAGTGCTAGGACATTTTCTGTATTCCTCTGGGCTATTTCCACCTTGGGGGTTATGCCACAGATTCCACAGATCATATCATTGTAATCTCGGACTGTCAGGCATTCAAAAGCCCAGTAGCCATTGCACAGCAGTTCCTGGAGCTGACCCTGCTCATCAGGGCTCAGGCTTTTGTCTGAAAAGAGAACATGCCATTGTTACAGTTTTCATGTCCTGAAGCCAGTGGAGAGGTAGTAGGGCTCTCCCTATGCAGGATAAAACCAAACCTGCCCTCCAGAGAATTTTTACAAAGAACTGGTCACAGAAGTACTGTTTGGTTTAGGAAGTGATTTAATAGAAACATACCACACTAAAATAGGTGAGGTTTGCCTTTTTATAGCATAACAATCATTATCAAGTCACAGTTTGGTATGTTATGGCAAAAAGCAAGAAGGAAAACTCACCAGTTTGCTCCTGAACAGAGTCAAGGATATTGCCAACAGCCACTCTGGGATCCTCTCCAAGTTTAATGTGGTTTCGGATTGCAAACAGAAGATCCAAGCTCACTAACAATTTGTTACCCACATTGAAAAGGCCTGCAGTTAAAACAAGACAGTTATTGTCTCTAGGGTTCCAGATCTTCCTCAGAAAGAAATATATTCCTTACTGATACACAACACACTGACATGAGTACAGTTCAGAGGATAATGGAAACATGAACAGTGCTTCTGCACCTCTGAAATGCAGAATTCCCTGCTTAAAGATTAGCTCCTTTCACAGATTTGTCTACTGATTTAAAAAGCTACAAAGAACAGCTGCCAATCCATCTCCATAACCAAAGCCATGAAACAGTGCTCTCCAGAGATGTCTCTGACTACAATCTCAGCGGTTGCCTTGCAGAACTCAACATTCACACAGAGACCTCTACAGTGAATCAAGGCAAAGACTTCCTCACCAGAACATTTATGTGTTTTCACTCACAATTATATATTTGCTTGCAGAATAAGCAGTAGCAATTAAAAAATAATTCAAGTTTAGTACACGGGGGAAGGGAACGAGCTTTTCTGTGCCTGGACAATGCCCTGATATAATCCCAAGGCTTCCAAACGGTTCAGACTGTAGTCATGCTGTGTGCTCACATCTTTCCTACCTGTGTAAATGTCAGTGAAGCTATGTAGGGCCAGACACTGCAGGTTCAAGCACACTTTGACCTGAGCTGTAACCACCTGTAACCGATTGGCTGTCAGAAGCCAGCACTCCTGAGGACCAGCAAGGGAACTGCAACACACAACAGAAAATCCACTCTGAGTGAAGCCAATGGGTTTTCTAGTCCAGCCCTGCAGTAATTTCAGATATTCTAGATGACATGAGTTTATTATTATGCAAATCTAAGCCAGCTCACCACATCATATCACATCAGGAAAAGAAAAGTTACATTTTAAAACAGATTTCCCAGGCAGAGTCAGGTCACTGCTCACTTGTTTTAAACGGCACTAGAGCATCCCTCCAGTTCCATACACTAGGCACCTACTATTGGAGAAGTGGAGAAAACCTGTGGCTCCAGCTGCCCTGGGAGAAGTGTCTGTACCACAGCTGTGGTGATCAGTAACACATTCTACCCAACAGCCTGTCCCTGCACACAGAGATTCAGAAAGATCTGCTCCTCTACAGTGTAACTGCCAAGGGGGAAGTTCAGACAGGAGTGTGCCAGTGGCTGAAATACTGCTGTCCATCTGAGAAAACAGGAATCAAAGCCAAAATCACCTCCTTCCCACTGGCAGGGCTTCAATTAGAGCTGGTGCAGGCACATGGGAGAGTCCCACATGCAGAGCACTGCAAAGCAGCCAGGCACAGACAAGGATTTACAACACACAGGTTGGTAAGTCCCAAGGTAAGGGATAGGGTGTGAGATTGCTCCATTCTGAAAAAAAATACAGAGCATAAAAAGTATCTCTTCTGGAAAGATCTCAATTAGTGCTGGTGACCAAATTAGTGACCAAAGGAAATATCCATCACTTGTATCAAGAATTTTTTGTGGAAGAAAGAAACATAACAGTAAATGCCTTGACATCTTGCTGTAGCAAAAAAATTATATCATGTTTATAGAAACAGGAGGATGCCTGGCAGACTCAGAGAGGAAATATCCTACAGACTTTCATACAAATCTAGTTAAGGCAATCTAGCCTATGTACTAGAGGTTCCTGAAAGTCCTTCAGGCTTCAATTTCGATATTGGTTCCAAAAAAGCATTCACTCAAGCACACACTAAGAAATGAAAATATCATAAGCAAAAAGATCCACACAGGAAATATTCAGACCAGGGAGAGAGAGAAAAAGGAAATCATACAATGCACATTTGTAAACACACAAGTTTTCCTCTCTCAGCCTCAAAGCATCAGAGTGGAAAACAAAGAGGGGATGACTAATAAAAATACTCTCTCTGTTTCAATAAGAAAAAAGTTACATCTAGACTTTGTGGTCACTCTTTGATCCTGCTAAACCCTTTCCATACACATTTATCTTAATCACTGTCACTTTCACCAGCTTCACTACCAGGGGCTAAAGCAAATATTATTTCAGGCAGACTCAGAAGAAAGAAAATCAGCATGAGTTTGAAAGAGTAGAAATCCAAAGCAGAATCTTACTTCTGTCCCCCTTTGAACAAGGGGCTGTTACAGAGGAGGCACTGCACGTGCGGAGACTCATAGTAATTGGACCAGGAGGTTTGCTCGATGGTCACTGTCTCCTCACTGACGTTGGACAGGATGAGTCGGGAGCTGTTGAGCTCGTGGATGAGGGTGAAGATCTCTGCCAGCTCCGACTCGTTCTCGGGGATCTGCATCACCTTGCGCAGCAGCTGCAGCGTGGATTGGCGCTGGATTTCCTTCTGGGAGGGTGTCAGTGGCTCGCTGGTGTTCAGCACATCTGACTGACCTGGACTGACCTCCTAGAAAGCAACATATCCAACTAGGCAAGCATGGGGATGAAATGTTAAGCCCCAAGAAGTCATAAAAGGCAGCAGAAACACAGGAACCTTTGCACTCAGTAAACTTGACTCCTACTCTACCACTAAATCATTGACTCCACAAAGGAGCCTCAAGCCCAAATTACTTTAACAAAAATAGTTTATTACATTCCACCCCTTCAGGAACTCCTGCACTGCCAGACCATCACAGACTGGCCATTAAACTGTTAAGTGTGGGGAATAGGGATCCAGAAGGTGAGGATAACCACTAACAGGTATACAAACATTTGAGCCTCCAACCACCACTGTCTTTCTCCACATCAGGCACAGGCTCAGGGCAGCTTGCACAGCTCTCCAGAAGCTGAAGGAACCAAGTACTAACAGAGAACTGGAGGCTGTGATATACAGAACACACTAATCAATAACAATTGATCAGCTACAGTCTACCCTTCTCCAACGCACACATACCATCACAACAAAAAACACAATCACAGGAGAACCAAACTCCAAGTTGTCCCAGGAGAACAGAGAGAACACAAACAGGCTGATCTGTTTAATCCCTGAAACTCTTCCGTCAACATTTCAACCTGGTTTTCTGAGTAGTCTAGCAATGAGACAAATGATCAATTAAAAGCCCAGAGACAACAACAAACTGTGTGACAGGAATGTCAAACAGATCTTCAACCAGAAAAAAAGAAACAAACTAAATGAGGAAGAGACAAGCCACATGCCTCTCAGAATGCAAGCTGAGCTAAGCACACTGCTGTTCCTTACACAGCTGTTTGTGTGTGAGTTTCATACAGGCCATTTCAGTTTGTTTGTGTTTTTAACAAAAAAACAAGACCACTAAACAAAGTTCTGTTCTTCAAAATAACAAAAGGCAAGTAGATGAGTCATTACTACACAGACTAAAATTCTGTCTATTTGCTGAGGAGGCATTTCAGCTAAGAGCAGAAAAGCTCCTTTTTTTTTTCATTAACTGTTTTAAAGACATGACAATTCAGTATGAGAAAAGCTAACCTTTGAGTCTGCAAAGGCAAAAAATACCCAACCCCAGAATTAACTACATCCACATAGAGCAGCAGACAACTGAAAACATATTTATACATTAGGAAAAAACCGTACATCCATAAATATATTCAGGTTGGAAGTAAAGTTGCATTACAAACCCTTAAAAACAGGAAGCTCTAATACAAGATGTACCAACTTAACTGACACTAGCCCCCAACTGCTCACAAAGCAGAGCACACTTGGGAGTTTCTTGATGAAGTCTGAAGTTCAACAAAGCTGACACAGCAATGCTGTGACTGCAGGGTGGATTTTCCCAGCGTGTACTGACATGACAAGCATTTTTATGTTGAGGAGACACCCAGTGGTAGCACTGGGTGTGCTCAGACTCACTCTCAGCCTGAAGCGCCACTGCTACAGGAGCTCGACAAACATCATCACAGATATTTTAAATAGGAACTATTCTGACAGAAAAAATTATCTAAATGAAAAAAAAAAAAGCTCAAATCATGTTTCCACAGGGACCTGTAAACAAAACTTCTCTGCCCAGCTCAAAAAGACATGTGATAAAACAAGTCAGCTTGAACCTTACCAGAGATTTTGCTGTTTTCTCAGTCCTGTCTTTGGCAAGGTTGTATCCACAGCTTGGACAGATGCGTGGCTTGTGCCTGTTTGTATACACATAACTGCAGGAGGGGTTCTTGCATTTCCCTCTGCCACGTGATGTTGCTAATCCCAAATCCTGAATGATACAAAAGAGACGTTTGCTGACTTTTAATAGTTGGACTCCATGATCTAAAACGTCTTTTCCACCCTGAATGACTCAATGATTCTAAACCAACCAGATTCTTAAAAAGATTATGTGTTTTATCTTCACTTTATAACATCTTGTTAAAAAATCAATAGCAAGCCCTGTCACTTTGCATAGAATCCTTTAAATGGCACTTGAACATTCTGGGGCCAGTTCTCCAGACCAGAAGCACATTAAATTCATTCAGAAACCCCTGATCCTCCCTGTTGAACTCAAGGAGGGCATGGGAATTATGCATGGGGACACGAGTTAAAATCCATCTCTTAACAAGGCCCTCAATATAACTGCAAAACAGAGCATGATCACCCTGAACTAAGCCTAGAGATGACACAAAGTACAGATTATTTCATGTTAAGAATGAGATGTATTTCTGCAAGTCAGTAAAACAGAAGTCCCAGAAAATTCTCATCCCAGAGAGGACACTCTCCATGGAAGAAGTCACACTATTTGAAAAATTCTCACCAAAGTTACGGTGCAACTGTACTTGTAGGAAGGGAATATGTCTGGTTTGACCTCCACAACTTTAACCTGAGATGCCCTGCTTGTCACAGAACTGTGGAGCTAGAGATGGAAAGCAGAAGAAACAACACCCATCAGACATCTACTACTAAATACATGCATCAATAATCAATATCTATTAGCATTCCTGCCCCCAAGAAATTAATTAATGTTCATTTAATATCCATAATAACATAAGACACTGTTTTGCATGCAAAGGCATTACAATTCAGAGATTTATTTCAGCACCTTGGCATACCCAGTCATATTTTATGGGTGAAAAAGCTCAGTACTCAATATTGCATGTCAGATTATCAAAGCACCAGCAGGTCCTTAAAACATCTGGAAGTAGCTGGGAGGTTCCCAAAGTAACCAACAGCAGGATTGTCCAACAGAATCTCTCAACTCAGTTCCCACACCCAGCCATCAAAGAGTCATTCTGCTACCCAGCCATATAATAAAAACAGTCAGTCAAAGATCTCATCATCAAAAGGCTGTTACATATTTTGTTATTTTTTTTCTATTTCTCACTCAGGTCATATCACTCACTTGGGAGGAAAAAAAAAAACAAAACAAAACAAAAAAAAAACCACCTCTCCCCAAAAAAATCCAGGAAAATAATTTGCATTTGAAGAACAACCTTTCGCTCCTCAGCAGTTGGTGGCTGCAGAATTGACTGGCCCAACTGTTTCAGTGTACTGGGCTTCAAGCCTGATGTTCTCACAGGAGAATGCTTGTCTAGAAGGAGGAAAGAGATGCACCAGGTTAAATGTGAGAAAACAGGTTCTGCTTCTTTCTGACATCTTTGCTAAATGCCACTACAGTCACGTGAGACCTTTCCTCTGAGTTTGAAATAACCCAAGCAGGTGTTTCATGGCCCACTTACTGCACTCAGGCAAACTGGTTTTTTTCTAGCATTGGTAACCTCCCTTGAAACCTATCTTATTAATGGCAGATACCACTTCAGCATGGTGAGGAAAGACAACATCTCCCAAAGCACACAGAGAATGCTGTTTTTACCAGTACTTGCAAAGGCCTGCCTGCTGCTTGGCTGCTCCGTGCTGGCCTCTCTCCCCATGCTGGCTGGAGCAGGCAGAATGGCTCGCATGGGTCTGGCTGCAGCCAGCAAGGAGGGCTTGGGTCTTGGTTTACTTTTTACTTCTTGTCCCTTGTGTGTAGCAGCTGTTGCATCAGTTCTGAAAAACAAGAGCTACAAGTGGAAAAATATTCCATCGATTTCCCTTCAGCTTCAGTTTTCCTCTTATCCCTGAATTATGCTTTGTTAGCACACTAATCACAGCTATTGAAGAGAGACAGTGCTAAGGCTGCATCTGCCCTGTGACTACAATCTGTCACTTAAAAAAAATACTAGTTTTGATAGACAAAGACTCAAAGGAACAATCCTAAACTGGCACAAAACAGACAGCAAAACCAGTAAGTCTTAGAGGAAGCACTGCCAACAGCCTTTAACTTCTTGGACTAGTCCCATGAACACACAATAGACATCACATGCTCTCATAACACATGGAAAACTGACTCACCCCACCACTGGCTTTTTCACAGAGGCATTTGGATTTAACACCTCAGAAGACGCTGACATCCCCAGCCCTGCACTTCCTTTCTCTGCCTGCTCCGAGGAAGTGTCTGCTTGCCGCTGGTTCTCTTGGCCCAGCACCACTCCAACAGCACTCCTCCTGTCTTCAGCAAGCACATCGTTTGGGAGAAAGTGGGCTTCAGAGATGATCACTTCCTCCCACTCCATCTCAGGCATCTGCCCTCCGACAGGCACAGCATTCAGCAGCTGGCTGACAGCTTCGGAGCTCTCCAAGGCAGACTTGGAGGAACTCTCACAAACGGCCGTGGGCTCTGTGAGGGCTGACTGCTGACCTCTTTTAGCAGCTGGAGTTTTAAGAGAGGTGCCTGAACTTGGCTCAGATTTGCTTTTTGGTTGCTTTTCCTGGAAACAAGGAGAGAGTCACATTTCAGAGCTTTTGGCTTTCACAGATAAGCAAGTCCCTGGCACATATGCCATGTTTCCCGTGGCCTATTTAATGCTGGATCAAAATAGCAAAATCCTAAGTGTTTAAGCAGTGAATTGTATGGGAGTAGACAGACATCATCTCCCACAACAGCAAAGGCCCTGCTAACATTGTATCTGGCCTCTTGGCCCTTCATGTACTATTTTTAGACACTGTTTACTTTGAAGAATCTTTCTTAAACTCCCTTAAATATCACCATTAGCATCAACACCACAAAGTCACCCACCACTCTCTGTAGCAAGGGTCCACCTCCTACACTCCTCTTTCATGGCTTCAGCTCTCTGATGCTGCCTGTTTTTCTACATTATTGAGCAATCAAAGGGAGTTAAGACAGAGAATTTCCATCTTTTGGATTACATGCTTTCAGAAAAGCAAGCATGTGAGACAACCAGGAAACAGGATTACTTAGGAAGATTTTTTTGACTTTAAGAAAAATGTTACTTCCAAGACTAAGGCTGCAGAAATCATTGTACTGGAGTCAACAAAGGTACAACGAACACTGAATTGGAATATAGAAAAATATATCAGAAATGGAATCCAGCAGATCAGAGTAAGTCTGAAAGACAAAGAGGAAAACTTTCTCTAAAACCTTTCAGTTCTAACCAGGGCAGGACTGAACAGCAGCAGACACTATGTTGAGGCAGAATCCAAAAATACTTTTTGCATGCAGCCATCTCTCTACCTCAGCAAGTTTACCAAACAAAAGCGAAGATGTCACCATCACTATTTGTACCCTACCACACAGGAAGCTCAGCCTTCAGCTCAGACACCACAGAGTTTGCAAGCTGCCCAAAAGAGTCCTCATCCCTGGATGTTTAATAGATCCAGACACAAAACAAAGGAGGTTCAGAACCAACCCACACAAAGCCACTGAATGTCAATGCCAATTTTCACATTGAGAACATCCTTTAAATTGTGCCTGACGAGTCTTGCTTCTGACAGAAATGCACATCTGTTCAGAGCTAACTAATTATCAGCATTGTGCCAAGGTTTAAGGATCAAGTGTGTTTTTCTGTACCCAGCTAATAGAGATACCAATAACTTAGACAGAGTAGGCATCATATGGAGAAAGACTTTTCCACTCAGACAAGCTTCACAATTCTACCAACACCTGGAAATTTCTTCCCAGTCAGAGGACAGAACATTGTGATCTGACACATGGCCATGAAACAACAATACCCAACAGCACTTCAGCTTGCACTAGATCAACCTAATTAACAAGCTCCTAAAGGATCATACACCTCCTCTAGTTGAGAGTTGTTCTTCCTCTCTGTTAACAAAACAATGTCAAAAGACCACAAAAAATTAAACTTGTAGAAGAACTTCAAATGCTGATATTAATTACCACAAAACAACTTCCTGAGTTTAACTGGAGCTGTAGCAGGAAGAACAGGCTATGCCTTCCAGTCACAGGAACTGTGCAGGCAGAGGGCCAGAAGAATGTGTATCCTCTCAATGAGAGAGTTAGCAAATGCAGCCCCATCTATTCTAACAGATATGAGCAGCATCTTTACCCAAGGTGTGGTGATTTCAGGTCTCACCTTGGCCAAGTGTCCTCTGCAATGGTGACTTGCTCCAGCATATGCACTGGAACACAAGTGCAGGGATCATTTCTGGTGTATCTGACCTCCTGTGCTAGATCTACAGGTCTAGAAGTATCACAAAACCACCACTTTTTGTCTCAGAATCAGAAAAGGAAAGACAATTTTACCTTTGGGATCCATTTCCCTCCCAGGAAGCTCCCGCACGTTGGGCATTTTGGTGGCTTATGCCTGGTGACATAAGTGAAGGAACAGCCAGGATTGGTGCAATTTCCATGTCCCCTGCGAGTATAGGTAGTTGTCTGAAACAAGAATTGTCAAGAATTTGTCTACAGACCTGAAAACCACAAAGCTGTGCCAATCTCTTCTTTTTTCATCGTAAGCGTTTTACAAATGTTATGTGGCAAATCACCAGCCTTCCACTATTATTCATTTTACTGAACAAACACCACACAGCTGGGTCAGAGTGAATCAGCACCATAACTACTTTGAGTCTAAATGCTCAGTCTACATAACAGCCTCTGCTATTACCAGAATTTAAATCAACCTGCAGAGCAGAGATGAACAATGCACAGAGCCTCCTGGAGAAGCTAATCTTGCATTTACAGTGACGTAACAGTTCTTTTTGAACACGAAAAAGTCACAGTAAGATGGCATTAAAATGCTTCTAACAGCATTCCACAGTAAGGCAAGATGTGATTAACACTCACGACAGCACAGCAAAAAGACCTCAAGATAAGGACTCATGATGTGAAGTTTTATCAGCAATTTGTTGCTGTATGGGACAGTCAAGTGTTCCCTGGTCCTTCACTGTAACTTGCTATGAACTACTGAAACACAAGCAGCATCACCAGGCACTATTTATACCAACAACTAAAACTTGTCATCTTTGCCAGGACAACTGCATCAACACATCTTGAGTTTGTGTCAGCACAGCACTTCCCAATATCCTGTTCACAACACTCTCGAGGGAGCTGTTGTACTGTAATTCCCTAACTAGGTACAGATTTCTTCTAGAAACACAAGTGCTGCTGTCAAAGAAATGAGTCAATTTAAGCCAGATCCTTCTCAGGAACAAAAACCTGAGGTATTTCCATTCTCCCTGAGACAACTGGAAGAGCATCACACTGTGCACCACTATAAATATCCACAGTGTTCCACCAGCTGGAAGAACAGAGAACCTGAAAAACAGGATTTGATGCTAGCTTATATAACAGAAGGAACTGCAGTACTGACTGTACAATGAACTTCCAAAATGGCTACAAAAACACAGGTGACTGGAGTGGTTAGATTAGAAATTCTTCCTCATGCAACAGGCCACACAGCTTTTTATATGGCTTCTCAAAAATCTCAGGTCATTGCTCCCCTCCTGCCATGTGGCCAAAGCAAGAGCTTTGGAATTCACATTTTCCTGTCATAACAGCAGATCCTTGCTGTTAAAGGGATGGACACTGACTTTTTATGAAGACAAATATGCATCCAAGTAGTGGATGTAGATAGCTACACAGAAACTGCTGTTGGCCATATGTGTTGTGATAGCTTTATCTACTCCATCTGTTTCCAAGAATTTCCTGAGGAGACAGGCAGAAGAAATGGGTCCTGTAAGACACTGTAGGAAGTCAGAGACCCTCTCAGCCTATGCAAGACATAACAAAAAGGACAAGAAATACATAAACTGACACAGCAACTCCAAATTGGATTGTCTTTAAAAACTGAACCGTGAGCAAATCCCTCCCACTCCACCTTTAAGATAAATCTATGACAATACAACCAAACTTTAACATACCATACAAGACTCTGAATTTCTTACCAATTTAATTGATGCTGGGTTCTCCACAACAGAATGAGCTGGCAAAGGTAACATGATAAACTGTGTTGCAGGTGTGGAGGAGCCACTCTCTTCAGTATCCTAAAATTAAGCCAAAGGGAAAAAACATGGAGAAAACAAAAGACATGGTGACCATATCCCTCTCTCTCATGAACATTAATGTGTCTTAAGGACCGATGAGACCAGAATACAGGAGAGAGCATCATATCAAAAGTAATGGCTTTACCAAATGTACTCTGGAAATTACCAAACTCTTCACACTTTGAAACTGAAAACAGAGAATCCAACTCTTCATGGAGTAGATCCCTAAAACCTCAGCTTAAAAGGACTCCCTTCTACCTCTCTGCAACCAGGAAAACAGGTATCAGGAGCATAGCAGTAGCATGTTTTCTCCCCAGAATCTTGCAGTGTATCTTGCAATTACTGGCACTGCAATACCGCAAATATTGTTATAACAAACCACTAAAAGAACTCAGTCATGTTAAGACACAATTAATATCAGCACCTGGCTGAGTCAATCTGCAAGCAGAGACAACTTAGTCAAGCAGTTACTTTTGTATCATTGATTACAAAAGTTTCTGTTTCTCCCAGCACTGAGCATTAGCAAGTTGGGCAATCAGAAGATCTCTGGTAAAAAGGGTGAAACAGCACTCAGATGTTTCAGGTGAGATGCGGCAGGAGTCTGAGTGTCACTGGAAAAACTTACCCTCCCAGTCACCACGGTCACTACAGACACCCCGTCAGGCACCTGGGGACGGGCCACAGCGATGCTCCCGTTGGAGATGTCTGCGGAGCTGCTCACCAGAGTCTCCTCAATAACCACCCGGGCTGTCTGGTACGGCTGTCCTTCTATTTCCAAAGAACCCTCATCCAAGAGGATATCTCCAGCCACTTTCTCTGTCACAGGCCCAACATAATGAGAGAGAACCTCTGAGGCAACAGCTTCTTCTGCAGCCTCGGGCTGAGCAAAGGCAGCCGTGTCCTCTGGCAGCCCCTCGATGGCAATGCACTGCTCCGAGCCGGCCTGGCCCGAGTCCACGGAAAGGATGTTCTGCACAGAGTCACCACGGGACACGCTGGTGACATTCCTGGGAGCCACCAAGCCTTCGGATGCTGCGGGGCTCTGCGTCACACACAGCTCCAGAGACTGCCTGCTCCTGTCTTCCTGAAGAGTGGTTTTGGGGATAATTATGTAATCGGAGCGAGGAAGAATCTTACGAAAGCCTGGAATGTCAGGGACTACTGCAGTTCGAGGGGATGCTTTGGAGTTCTGCGGGCAAAACCAGAGGATGGAATAAATAGTTATGAGAAAAGGAAGAGATTCAGTTCTCAGTCCTGATATTTTAGTGCCTAAGGTTCAAACTGTCTCCTGAGGTAGTTTTCTGGAAATTTCTCCACATGACAGAGCCTGCAGAATCCCCCTCAGTCCTGGTTTTATCACCCACTTTACCAACACTCACTCTGAAGAAAGGACACAAAAATAACTACTGTGAACAGGTACCAGACATACCCATCTTGGATTACAAAACGTCCTCCCTCAACTGAACAGAAGGCAAAGGCAAAAGGCAGTGGCCTCACATCACTTCTTTAAAAGCTTCCCTGAGCAAGGATACAAACTGGAATCTGCAGCTCAATGACTCTGCCACACAGTATTATGTAAGCAGGTAACCGCCTCTCTCTTCAGCAGCCAAAGAACTTCCAGAAAGACAACTTACCGGGTCCACTCCCTCTTTCTCTAGCTTGGCTTTCTCTAAGTAGTAGCTCTTTTCAGCCACACTGAGCAACCTCCAGCTCTCACTGATCTTTTTGTTGATTTCAGATTGAGGGAGGTGTGGAAGCTCTTGCTGTACTTTCAAGTAAATATCATAATAGTAAAGAAGGTAAGCAGATCTGAAACACAACCAGAAATTGACACATTAAGGTCATCTACGAAAATTCCTTAGGGAAAAATAAATCCACAAGGTTTAGGTTTGTCTCAAGGCCATGGAACAAGTAAGTTACATTTAATTTTATTTGTGAATGCATTTTTAAATCAAATGAAAACTCTCTCTCTGAGGAGAACCTCTGAAGAAAAAAGAGAACCTCTGAGGAACAACCTAAGGCAAATTATTCTGGGGTAAACAAACACTAAAATGAACAACAGTGGGACCTGTAAAGAATGTCTGAGCAGGCTCAAAGTGTCAAGCCAATATTTCTTACACAATGTTTTACACTATGAAGTGTTCCAAGTGCACTGCAAAGTCCACTCATGTTAGAAACAAGGAACACTCTACAAAGAGAGTAAATGAAGGCAGAAAGAACTTACCGAGGCTTCTTGGCTTTTTCTCCATGATCAGCAGCACTTTTATGTTTTTTCTTCTTCTTGGATGGCACTGGTGACGTGTAAGTGTAAGTGCTCTCGATCTCCTCCATCACCACAGTAACCTCAGTACCTTCATAGGGAGCCTCCATGGCTAAAACACATGCTCTGTGTTATGCTGTTGCCAAGTTATACAACGTTTCTCCCAACAAATAGCACGTGTAATCACTTCAGTAAACTGACAGCACTGTCGGCATTTAAGTTTGACTCTAATGAAATCAAGATAACTATGTGATCTCTATCTACTTTTAGAAGGAAACTTCTATTTCTACAACCTCAATAGCATCAGTTAGGTGCAGATACACTGGATCTGCCTTTCCAGAGCTGCAATTCCACGGGGAACTCTCAGGTAAGTGCGGTGACCCAGAGGGAGCTGTACACTCAGCCAGCAGCTGTCTGGCTACAAGGTGTCATATCACGGCCACGCTACAAAAGCGAGGGCAAAGGCTGAACAAGCAGGAAGCCTCACAACCCCCTCGCCCCCCGCCAGCTCCCCGGGGCTCCGGGAGGCGATGACGGGCAGCTCCAGCCCCTGGGGCGCCAGGCGGCGGGGAGGACACAGGAGATAAGGGCAGAACCACCTACGCCAGGTACAGCCCCGGCGTGGCCCGCACCCCGGCCCCGCGCAGCCGGTGACCCCGGGCGAGCCTCAGGCCGTTACCCCCCGCCCCGTTCTCCTCCACACCGCCCGGGGCCGAGCGGAGAGGAGCGACTCCCTCCGGTCCTGCTAAATGTTTCCGCGGCCTCCTCTCAGGTGTGCCCTCTCAGCTGTCCCCACTCACCGGACAGCTCCGCGGCCGCGCGGGCGGACAGGCGGCGAGCTGGGGTCACGTCCCTGCGGGGGCGCGGCGGCGTGGAGGAGGCAGCACCGGCACCACGGGCCGGCCGCGCAGGGGGGAGCGCGCGTGCGGGCGGTGCGGAGCGGGCAGGCTGTGCGGGGCGGGCCGCCCCGGCATGCTGGGCCGGCTGCGGGCCGGGCCCGGGCGGAGCGGGGCTGCACCGGCCCCTCCGCACCGGGGCCGCCGCCGGAAGTGACCGCGGCGACGGCGTCCGGGGCACGGCGGGACGGGATGGTGGCCGGGAGGGGTCTCTCTTCCTGCGCGTGCGCGGCGAGGAGACGGCGCGCGCGGCCCCCGTTCCCGCCATTTCTCGTGAGGGCGGAGCGTGAGGGCGGGGCGGGGCACGGGCAGGGCGGCGCAATTAGTGTTTAATTAGGGCATAGTTAGTAAAGGAAATAATAGACAAAGGAAAGGAGAGAGCTTTTGTAATTGGAAATTCTAATTTCGTTCAGATTTAGAAAGTGAAATAGAAATATAACCATTCAAAGCTCAGGGGAAAAAATGCCGGGCTCGGCCACAGTGGTGGGAGCGCGTTCTGTAGGAACAGCATCGAGCTCTCCGGTTCATCAGTGTGTGCACCGTGTTCACGTCTTTCTCCCTCCTGCACTCTTTGGAGCAGCGGTCCAGGGCTGGCCTTTCCCCTGGTGGAGCTCAGCACTGCCGGGGCAAAGCGCTGCTCCAGGTTCTGGTGATGTGTCCCAGCAATCACAGAATCATGTAGGTTGGAACAAACCTCTGAGATCATCGAGTCCAATCTATAACCCAACACCACCGTGTCAAACAGACCACATGTGCCACATCCAGCCTTGCCTTAAACATCGCTGGGGACGGTGATTCCACCTCCTCGAGCAGCCCATTCCAATGTCTTATCACCTTTTTTTGTGGGGAAAAAAAAAAAAAAAAAAAAAAAAATTGTTCAACATGGGTTACTAGGGGAATGTGAGTCAGAATATCATACTCCTGCTGGTCAAAAAGCAACATACGAATGGATGTGGGCTAGTACAAGATCTCAGAGCTATTAATAAAATAGTTTTCCAGGGAAATGAAAATCAGCAGAACCAGTAAGAATACAGCTGGGTCAGCTTAGGACTAAGTCCTTTTGTTGTGTTACTAGTTATGTCACTGTAATACATATATATGTAATTTTTAAAATAGAGAAGTTAACCATATACATATATATATATATACACACACATATATATATACATATATACATATATATATACATATATATATGTGTATATATATACATATACATACATATATATATATACACACATATAACCATATACAATATATATACAAAACAATATAATTCGGAACGTTATATCATTTCCAGCAGTTATCTGGGAACAAAGGCTGACCCCCACCTGGCTATACCCTCCTGTCAGGGACTTGCAGAGATAAGGTCACCCCTAAACCTCCTTTTCTCTGGACTAAACACACCCAGTTGCTCCTAATAGGACTTGTGCTCCAGACCCTTCCCCAGCTCTGTTCCCTTCTCCAGCCCCTCAATCAATGTCCTTCCTGAACTGAGAGGTCCAGAGTTAGTCCAGCTTCCCAGTCCTGGTGATGAGGCAGGTGGAGTGACAAGCAGCAATCCCGCTGGAAATCCAAGGAAGCCCAGTGCTGGGTGTGAGGACCAGCTCTGTGTCACCATTGTGTCATGAGAGTTGCCAGAGATCTCCCTGTTGGGAAACAGCAAATCACCTCAGGTACTGCAGCCACTCCAAGTATTCCCAGGACCTTTGGATCTCAGAATTTCTTTATCAGCATTTCTCTCTGAATTTTGAAGGCTAAAAGTTTCCATACACACAAAAGTAATTGTTTTCTCAGTTTTCATGAACATAAAACTTAGTGCTTTGCTCCCCAGAAAACAAACAGCCCCATTAGGGTCTCTACCCATAACCCTCTTCCTCTGAACCTTTTGGGAAGCAGGATGTCGTGCAGCTATTGCTTGAACACATTTTTCAAATTACACATTTTTGATTTTTTTTCTGTATTCGTGTCTATTTCTGCGATTTACATCATGACTTCTAACTTTAGATGAATGTAAACCACATCTATCTCGTGCCTCCTCTGATTGTGGAGGAGCAGAAAAAGGGCTCTTCTCACCGAGCCAGTCACTAATAAACCGCACAAAGCAGTGATACGACAGCCAGAATTCAATCTGCAAATGGTTATTTATTCTCCTGAAGTCCCACAGCCGTTTCTGTGCTCTGTTAGCATTTATTTGTGATAATTGGAGGCAAGCTGTCTGTTCTGCATCAAACAAAGCTCCATACTTTTATTTGGATCAATACACGACCACTCGAATTTTCTTGGAATTATTACCTAGCCAGATATTTGGAACAAAATGGCTGGTTGACTTTACAGGACTAATGAGCAACTGAAAATAATAATTTAAGAGAAAGCCCTTTGAAGGAAAGCAGTCGTGTTTCTCTCATTATTCATGGAGGAGTTCTGACAACGTGCGTGCTGTCAATGGCATTAGAAACTCAAATGCTTTCCTAAATTGGGCATTTTGACTCTTCCATGGACATTTACATTGCTATATCTCAGGGGAAAAAAATAAATTACCAACATGTAAATTATTTTAACTACACTCTGATAGAACTTGGAGGAGCAGGGGAAGCAGCTGTGTTGGGGTGGAAGCCCTGCTGTGTCAGGAGGGGAAAGGCACTCTCTCCCCAGGACACTTCATGCATCATTACCTCGGGAAATGAAAGGTATTGGTGGAGATTACACAGGAATCTCCCTCTTCATTTTCCTGACAAAGTACAAGGGCCTCTTTGAAGGAGTTCAAAAGACAGGCAAGCACACAGAACTGCAGCAGGTACCAGCCTTTACTTCTGAAGGGTTGAATTCAGAGTCTGCTTAAATAGACGAGAAATTCTAACAGATTATTCTGCTATTCAGTAACAGTTCGTCCAGCTCCCCCACCTGCAAGCCTTCCAAGGCTCCATCCCTGCTCCAGTTCAGTCACCACAGTGTTGTCGTGTGAGTGCTGTGGGGCTGAGGCATCGTCTCAGAGGGTGATTTGACATCATCTCTGTGTCAGCCCTCAAACAGCACCAGTTTCCAGGAGGCTTTCATGACTCCGTCCCCTGAAACAAAAGCCAAATGAGATAGAGACAGCTTGGCAGCAAGGAGAAAAACACTGCCAAGGGCTTTGGGGGATCATGTTCCCCCGTGGAGGTGGAGAGCTTAAACCCCTATGGGATCTGCTGTAGTAAAGGGGGTGTGGTAGGGGATTTAGGAGTAGCCGGGTGGAGCTGCTGTCAGCTGTAGTCACCTGGGACAGTTTCCATGGGTCCTTCTAAGCTGCTTTAAACCTCCCTGAGATTTGCTCTGATGACTGTGGGGACTTTCCTTTGCGAGTAAAACCACACTGAACCTGTCCCTCTTTCTATGCACACACCTGCTACAGCTCCCGTGTCATCGTGCCATCCATGGGCTTTGTGCTGACAGTAACTGCACGGTGTGAGAGCAGCAGCCAAAGGATTGGAGACACAGAAGAAGCATCTATCTGACTGTTGAAGGGTAAAGGAGCCCCTTTCCCTCAGAAGTGTTGCAATAAAGGTGTTACTATTTTTAAAACGGCACCAGTGGAAAAGTAACAAAGGGATTTGTTGTATTTCTGATGAATTCTGGTCTGCTTGGGAGCTCTCTGCAAGAACAAACATTAAGGACCTCAGAAATGTTAACATTTTTCAGTGTTTCTGGTTATATACACAGGTTTTGGGGGATGGCAGTAACAAAACAAAACTTGGGCTGTTACTGAACTCACAGCACAGAATCAGCAAGAAAAGGGTCCAAAAGTGTTACATTCTATTTAGGCAGCAAAAGATCTCTTCCTGTGGTATCCAAAACAAAGCATACATTAAACCAATAGAGTTATTGCACCAATCTCTCATTTAATCTTCTAGGATCATAAAAATTTCAATTTCTCTGTGAGGCGGTTCTAGCCACACACAGCACTAGGGATTTCTGTGTTTATAAAACAGAACCCACCTCTCTTCTTTGAAATTGCTTTTGGCTCCTGAGTCACCATCCAGCCAATCTTTTCCTCAGCAGGCAAACAAGCACATATTTTACAGTCAGTGAAATATGTTTCCTTCAAAAAGGTCACAGAAAACATTTTCTAGACATTTATTCTTTTTTTTTTTCCCTAAGTAATAGAAGAGAAGTAATGATTCATATGACTTCTCTATTTTAGTTGTTTCAAAAAACTGTTAACAAGGCTTCGTATTTTGAACGGAAATTTGATCTTTACAGTTTTCTACTAAATGAGACATAAAAGTATTATATGTTAGATGTTGAAAATAATGAAAGCTATCACAAGAAGCACAGTTTAAAAGCCTCTCTGTAGAAACTTTATGAAGAAGAGAAACCTAGTGATACATTTGTGTAAAATAATGAACAGTGCAGAACAGGCCAGGCAAATGTTCCCATTTCTTCTTTATTGCTGATAAAGGAAAGGGGAGAGCTTTTGAAATTGGAAATTCTAATTTTGTTCACATTTGGAAAGTGAGATGGAAACATAACCATTCAAAGCTCAGAGGAAGAAATACCTTCAGCTTTACTGCCAGTTGATCACAGAGCAGCATAGGATATCCGCAAGTGTCCAAAACCCAAGTGTCCAAAAACTAAAATTTCCGATGGATAATGTACCAATCTAAAGAACTGTGTCAAGATTAAAAAAAACATAGGAGCTGAACAATTCCTGTCTAAAGAATAAATTCATCACTGTCTAAAAGACCAGGAAAAGTTCCCCAAGGCCCTAAGAATGTATTAGGGAGGATTGGATACAGTGCTGGTGGCTGTTAAAGGTAAACTCTTTATGAAGTCTGACTCTTCATAGGATCCAGAATATATTGTCTTTAAGTAATATATTTTGGTCCTACTAATTTCTTTCCTCAGGAATATCAGGAATAATGTGTCATTATCCCCAGTTATGCTGGAGCTCTCCCCAGTGAGCCAGAAAAATGGTCTTGCCTCAAGAATCAGATTCTGAGTTTTCTCCCACTGTTTGTAAGTTGTGTTCTCTTGCACAAACCCATGTGGGAGCCCTGAGCATGGTCTGTCAGGATAAATCTCTCTTTCCTTTTACAAGCATGTTGATGCTTTTGATCCATGTAGGGCGTTTTTCACTGTTCCCAATGCAGTGTGTTGGCTCAGATCCCTTTACAACTTGTGAAGTACAGAAATGTGTTTCACTGAATGGGAAATTCATTCATTAATAAGGAGATGCCCCTTATGAAGGCATCACCAGGTGGAATTAGAGTGTGCTTTGTGCTGAGCCAAATGACAAGCCTGACTTGATCTATGTGGTTTGTGAAGGAAAAGCTACGCAGAGCTCTGGCATTTGAGGGTGCAGCTCTGATTTGGGATTTTGGCAGCAGCAGCAGTGAAGCCTCCTCAACAACAGTATATATGTATGTTATGGGAGGCAGGTAAATGTTGCTTCTCACTCCTCGCCTGAATGATTAAAAAACTGAGGTATAAAGAGATTGAAAAGAAAACTTGAAGATGGATATCTCCCAAACCCAGTGGAGTCGCTCATTGTTCAGTGTCCCTGAAAATTCAGAACACTCAGGCATGACTTTTGAGGTGCCCTAGCATGTTTTCAACCCAAGACCAGTGAATTAGATTGAGATAAATATCTATTCCTGTCGCTGTGAAACTTCATCTTCCAGCACAGCTGCCCCACAGCTGTCACCAAAACAGCAGGACTGCAGGGTGACCCCACACCATAACTGAATATTTTCTCAGAAATGTAGAGCTAGCAAGGAAAGGGAATCTTCAACTCAAGGTCTTGGCCCATATTCTCTGGCTGACACTATCTGAAGTCTCTGCCCCACGGTGCAGACAGGAGGCCCACACATCACACATGGCTGTACATTACCTGGCACAGGTAGGGATTTGGTCACTGTTTAGCTGCAGCAGCAAGGACCTCTGGGAGAACAGGATAAGGTTCCTCAGGAAGGCTGAGCCTCACCATCTCCCAGCAGTGCTTACCCCTCCCTGATTAAAGCTTCCTCAAAAGGCTGGCAGAAGTTATGGACACACTTTTCACTGCAGCAGCAAAGGGCAGCTCTGTGCCAGGAGTGAAAGCAAGAGCCAGTAGCTTCTCTCCTGGCACAGCACAGCTCATTGTCACAACAATGGTAGAGCATGACTGGGTAAGAGACAGCAGTCTTCTCAAAGCTATCTCAAAATGCAAAATGAACAGGAACCCAGGACCTGGGGTCCATGATAAATTCCACTGATTTCTGGTCCCAGAGCAGTGAGACTGTTTTTTCAGTCTTACCTCCTGCATGATAATTAAATACATATTTTTTAGAGATAGCCACAAGAACAAGCCACTCCTTGCACTCACATCTTCCTGTGGAGATGCAATGAGCAACAGGAGAGACGTGAATCACTGAGTGCTACATTGGAAAGAGCTCGTATACCACCAGAGCTTGTCTGGGATACACAGAACACATCTGAATCCCTCCAGAGTCTTGCTCATTCTCCTGCTCTGCCACGTCCATGAAAACAAGGAGGCTCAGTGTGCTGTCCAGTGTCATGTCTGAGGTATGTCTGGGATGCTGACAGTGTTGCACTAGGGCTGTACCATCAGAGCACAGCTAGAAGAGAAATGGAGCAGCTTCTCCTTCAGTGGAGCTACTGGCTTACACCATACTACTGCTCTGGGACAAGTGCTGGAATGCCACTCCAGCAAGAAGGCATTTTGCTTGAAAACAATAACTAGCTCCAACTGTCAAGTATAAAAGGTGCAATCCTGGTCTCAGATATTAATCTGGTTTCAAAAAGAGCAAACTGAGCGGAGGATCAAGTACCCTGACACAGTGACATTCAGAACAATGGCATCTCTCAGTGTTTTGAGCAGGATAATGCCATTACTGAGCACAATGCTGCTAATCTCAGCTCCACTCTTTCCGCTGAAGGGGAAAACATCAAAGCTTTAACATCTGCACCTCCTACCTGGTATCTGTCTACTGACTCTCTCTTCTCCCCTCCCTGTTCCCCAGTCCATTTTGAGCTGAAATCCTTGCCTTATCACATTCAGCAGTTGTCTGATCATTGCAGGAATTAAAAGAATTTGGAGCTGTATCTTGGCTTGCATGACAGCATTTCTAAATGTCTGCAAGTCTCTGCAAGCAGAACTTGGTGCCAGGGTCTCTTTTCATATAATACCTTGGAGTGACTTGGCATATTCATCACTCTGGAGGGTCCCTGAACAGACCCTCAGTAGCACAGTTTGCACAGAGAGACACAGGCAAGCTGCCTCCAGCCTTCAGAGATTCACTGAGGTTTTGTGGACTGTGAAATAGGATGACAGCCAGGAATGAAGTCCCATACCTGTGCTTCCTTCCAACAAGCACTGACTTGTTTACACAGTCCCCTCTGATAATATGTTGTCGGAAAGTCCCAGCCAAAATAATTTCCTTGTCACACTGTAGGGCTGCACCTGTTTGTTAATGCCCAAAGGCATCTCATATTTTTTAGCACAATGACCTGTGAATAAAAGGAATGAGCTCTATATAGCATTGTAGTAACCATGAAACTCAAGAAGTCCTAGATGTTATAAAAGGGCTGTAGACATCCAAGAGAGTTTATTAACTACCAAATTGAGCTACCCCAATGCCTACAATACAACAGAGATAAGGATTTTATAATCAAATAGACTGATAAGAGTGCAAGCCCTTGTAACTCTGGATTGAAAACATCAAATCTGCACTGCTTTACAGTCACTGCAACAACAATGTTATATTAAATTCTGTTTAGGAACCTCATTTGTAACTCACTTTCATAGATCACCAGTTATCTGAATGGAGAAGTGAAGAATTTTTGCCATAGGACTAGTTTTTAAGTGGGCACAGGGAAAGATGTGCATGCAAGGAAGTTTATTAATTTGTTTCTCCTAAGATGGTGCAGGGTACCAGAAATAACCAGAATACATGGGAGTGTGACCAGACCTGATGAGAGCGCTGTAACAAAGGGGAAATATGTGCTGAGAATCAGAAAGCAGCTGCTCGTTCATCCATGGAATGGCCCCATAAGGATCCAAGGGGAATCCATGACTTGAAACAGAACTTGAAGAGACAAAACAGTAATGAGTGCACTGGAGGGCACAAAGAGTTTCTGCTCCAGCTCTTCCATTTGACAGGACACCCGTGTAACTGCTGCCATGACCACTAGTGCTTGTTAATGAGAAGCCTGAACAAGAGGGAAAAAAAGCTGCTGAAAAATTCCAGGCACTAACACCACTAAAAGCCCTCCCACACCTGGATTCACAAATCACTATGTTTTTTGAGAGTCTGGAATAAATATTTAGCCCTGAGAATTCAAAATTTCTTTTTCTCTGTGTATTTAGCAGCACTTTCCAAGTAAGATCTGCCTCCAGGATTCCCAGCTGATGGAAACACAATCATTGTAAGATGTGTTCAGTGACAATGCTTTTTGCTGCAGCAGCACAGCTGATAGGATTTACAAGCCTCTGGGTGCTGCACTTGTCCTGTCTCACAGAAGAGGAAAGCAGGGCTCGGCAGCCTAAGATCAACTCATCAGGGATTTAACAAAATTGGAAGAGAGAATCAGCTAAAAAGAATTATACTTTCTATCCACAAGGAAATACAATGTTAGTGCTATTCTTCAAGGGAAGGTGGAAGAAGTAGCAACTAAAGGTTGCCTGAACAGGAGCTACAGAAGACAGTAAGAAGGAAGCAACTGCAGCACTCACAAGAGGGATGGGGAGTGCAGAAAGGTGAAGGCAGCACAAGAAATAGTCCTGAGGTTGACTCAGAGGTAATATGTGAGGCACCAAGTTCCTGAGGAAAGGCAGGTTTGGACATGATCACTGTAGGCTCCTGTCACTTGTCTCCATATGTCCTAGAGAACCATGGTCATGCTGTGAACATACCCAGAGCTGCACACATGAGGCAACACCCACAAAGGGAAAAGTGAAAAACTCCACATGGCTGGTGCAACTTGTAGGGAAACTTTTGCCTCATAATTGTTTTCACCTGTGAGGGTTTGAACAATGCTGCAAATGCTGCTGCTTTTACAGGTGTAGAAACAGCCATGGATGAGGCAGAACATGGAAATAGCTCAGCTGACAGTGAAACAAAGACCTTGGTCGACTGCCATAGTATAGAGGCAGTCACTGTGCTTGGAAAAGAGTAGTTCCCCATTGTGCATTCCAGTATACAGAGCAATTACTCAGAGAATGTAACATTTCTGCAGAGCCCTGTTACCTCCTTTGGCCATTTTGTTCCCTGCAAAACTTCCTTCCAAAGACACTTTGATGCAAACTGGCACATTACTTTCCCTTTTTCAAAGTATTTGCAGGGCTTTTTTCCCACTCTACTTAAATTTTTTTTATCAGCTCATTTTTCTTCTGCTTTTCCACCCAGTGCACACTGGGAATGACAAACTTGAATATTATTTGGCACTCTGGACAGGACTCGGTGATGGATTTCTTGAACTACTTGGCACGTCTCCACTGCCAGATGCAGGACAAGAACTATGTGTGGCTGCAGTGGTTTCTCACACAGCACTTCCATACAGATGCTGTACACCTTGACCTGACTGGCCTGGAAAGCAAAGACTTTCTCTATATCAAGCTCAAATGTTGCCATGTGCAACATTCTGTGAGCCTTCCTCTGTTCTTGGCTGAAAGAGTGAAGCACTTGCAGCCCACATATCCCACCCATGACCTTGTGGAGGTACAGGCAGCACTCTCCCAAGTGCCACATTTCCTCCACCATGTATGGACACAGCTGGTCCCTGTCACCACAGGAGCTCCCAGCTACCAGATCTTCCAGTCCACTGCAGATTGCTTCCAAGTAGTAGTAGGGCTTCACTTCCAGATTGTTATTTTGGTGACTGCAGCACAGTACAGCTCTGATAATACTGGACTTCTGTTGCTCTCCACTCAAGCCACACAGATTTCTGTCCCTGAGCGTCCTATTACTCTGCTTGCTCCATGTGATGGTGGGACCACACTCAGGGGCTGTTGGGAACTGCCAGAGGCAGCACAGTGGCTGTGGCTCACCCCGGGGCTATGAGCCCCATCAGATCACACCTCTACCAAGCACTGTGTGCACACTGTCCCTTCTGGTAGTACTTGAAGATGGTGGAGGATTTGCTTGTAGGCAAATCATGTTAGAACAGGCACTTGTGTGCCAGCCAACACACTCTCTGCACATAGTACTTGCACGTCACCTGCTCTGTGCTCATCTGCCTGGCACACTGCCTGGCCCCTGACTTCTGGCTGTTGAACACAGAGAGTCCAGAGGACAGCAGCAAGAACAAACAGAGGTATAGCAAATGAGCCCTGCAAGGAGGTACAGAGAAAAATGACTTGATTTAGTCTGGGGGGAGTGGAAGAGATACATGATAATACCTTTCAAATAGGTAAAAGTGCAGCATAGAAGGTAATAAACTATTATCTGTGTCTGCCAGGAGACAAGAAGTGATAGGCTGCAGTAAGAGAGATTTATTGGTTGCAATTGGGAAGGGTTCACATCAGACTGTGTAGGAAGCAGATTAAACCACCATCACAGGAGCCTTGGAAGAGGTGAGACACCCTGTGATCAGGAATGGTTTAGTCCAAGAAGTTCCATTTCCCTCACATTTATTTCCTGTGATCTTTTCTTATATTACGCACATGATGAAAATACCCCAGAACCTCTCCCCACTCTATGGGAGACCTGTGAGCAGTGCTTTAATAGCTGAGTCTCAGAGACAGGCTCTTGCCAGGCTGTTCTAGCTGCCTGGGTTGCAGTGAGATTAGCTCATGTCCTTTTAATGACATAATTAGAAAAACCAGGATTCCAAATGAACTACCGGGTATTAACAACCCAACTGTCATTGGTTTTACATGAAGCCAACTGGAATTTCACATAACACACTGCAGTGCCAGGCAGACCTTACAAAGACCACAATAAGACATCTTTGCCACTGTAGCAATCTTATGTTGCTGTGCTCCTTGAAGCAACAGACTGTTTCAATCAGCTCCTCCCGTGGTAGTTTTGTTATCTTACTTTTACTTAATTGGTTACTGCAGGGTTGTCTTGGAGACTTAAGATCTGATCTTTGAAACCACTGGATTCTTATATGCAACCTAGGAAAGAAAAATGGTATTAAACATAGCAAAGTAGTCAGTAACAAAACTGGACCAAAAATGCTGAACCACTGCAATAAATGCATTATCTGGTGTCCAGCAACACAGCCGTCTGCTGAGCTCAACCTTGGAGATTGGCTCCCAGCAAGTGAAACCCTAAATTATTATTTTAATAGTCGTGTCTGAATTCTTGTCTGAAGCCAACTGCCACTGCAGAGGGCAAGTCAAACTTTATCTTGGCCTCATTGCCTAGATTTGCTATCCCTGTGTATACACTCACCAAGCCCTCAGGTTTGATTGTTCCCTCCCCAGTTTTCACATGCAGATCTCTTGCTGATTCCTCTTTTGAAGATTTTTGTTTCTGGTTCTCAAATCTTGGCTGACAGGAGTGCAGCCATGCTGTGTGCTGATTGCAGCTGGCAGGTGGATTACAGCCCATTCAGATGGCTGTGAAATTCCTCTGTGAGACAGAAATGCCAGAACAATGGATTATTTCACCATGAAGAGCCCAGAAACTGATGCAGGCAGTCACGTTGAGGAGACAAGCTGAGGAGCATGAAGACATAAAGCAATTTTTGCTTCTACAAGCCCCACGAGGTCTTTCCAGCTCAAAGTTTTGGAGATCTGCTGCCAGCTCCCTTCCTCCTCACCTAAGCTGGTTGATTTCTTTGAGGTACAGGATGTTCTCAAATTTTTCCAAAATATGTGGGAGCTACAGTTGCCAAGTAACAAAACCTCATCACTCTTTTCCTGAAATGCATAATTCCTCATTTCTCAGTTTCATGGAATGGACAGATGAAGCTGTGATCTGTGACACTTGTTCAGTATCAGGATCACTCCAACTCCAGTCTTGCCACTGGATAAATCTATTGGATACAGATTCAGGGTGAGAAAGGGATCTGACTGCCCTTTTGTCTCTCATCTTCAAAAACAAAATCAGGGATGCATTTCACGATTCACTGAACTGATTCTGTGACCAGTGTGATGAGATTTCAATAAGAATACAGCGATGCTGCAGCCAAGGAGACGCAGCTTGACATTTTTTTCAAGAGATGTCCTTCCTCCTCACCTACTGAAAAGCACTTACGTGGTTGATCCCAAGCAAGGTCAGAACAAAGCTGATAGATCCCACTCCTTCACAGGAATTAGGAGCAAAATTCAGCTCATTGTAGTATTTGTGGGACTAAATGAGGTCCACAATGAGCAAGATGATGAGGGATGAAGAAACTGTCTTAGGAGACATGAATTGAACCAGGAGAGAAGAATGTTGAAAAATGAGGACAGCACCAAGATTTGTTGATGCTGTTTGTTTGAAGAAGGGCCTAGGTAAGCTCTGGTTCAGCTGCTGTTCAGGAAGTTCTGGAACCAGTGGGCATTTGCTGAATTTAATAGGGGCTTGGTTTTAGCAGATAAAAGGAATAAAAGGAAGTTTTTACACTGCAGATGTGAACTTCTGGAACTGGCTGCCCTGGGAAGCAGACAGAATTGTCAGTCAGGCAGCAATTAGACAAAATCACAAACAAAAAGTCTAGACATGGACACTAAATGCCCTAGGCAGGGATGTCCACTTTAACATAGCTGATACAACAATTGTGGCTGTTGTTAGAGGAATGAGGGGAATGGACCACTAAAGTGGCCAGGCAAGTGTGCTTTCCCTAAATAGCATCTTTTATTGCCTCAATCTACAACAGAGTACTAGACATGATGGATCCAGGTTTGCTGTTATTTCTTACTTGTCTCTAATTTGATTGAGGCTCTGTTCTTCTGCACCATGACAGAGTTCATTCCCCTTTGATCCTGCTCCTAGTAGAGCCAACAATCTACCCCAGGTTACATAAACCATATAACCTCCAGATTTCATCCAAGAGTTCATCTTCTGAATATCTTGAAATTTTATCCTCTAATTTCCTTCTTCCTTCTACACACCAGCAAGAAGCACCATGTGGCTGAGCTGCTTGTGAATCTTGAAGATGAACAGTGTCTGAAAGTTTGTGGCATATTAGCAGAGCAACACAGTGACAGCTCCATGCCTGTGCACTTCAATAAGCTAGTTATAAACAAGAGGGTTTCTCCTCTAATGTTCCCAGTTCTTGCTACCACACTGGAGAGGACTGGACTAATGAAAATTTCCTCCTGTGAGCTCCATGAGGCATCTGCACTTTTCCTTCTGAACTCATTACAGTGAATAGAACATAGACCAGAAAAAGCATTCTTTGCTGGCTATAAATCATGAGTGACACTAAGGTATTGCTATTAGCAGCAGAAAAATGCCTTCCTCCCCCAACCTCATCCAGCCCCGTGCACATACAACACTTTGGGAAAGGGTGATGGGGTGTCTGGATGGAAAATTAAATAGAGGTTGTGTTGTCTGAAGATAAATTGGTGCCTCCCTCGGCGTGAATGACTTTGTCTTTTTCTGATTTGTCTTTTAACTTAAAAACACTGAGACTAGAGATAAGGATGAGCTTTAAAACCATAGCCTTTGTCCCCTCACAGGCTCTCCTGAACAAGTCCTGTCTCTGAAATGTGCTCAAAATGAAGATAAATCTTCTGGCAGTAATTTGCAATATTATTTTTGGCAGATGAAGAATCTCAAACTAGATAAGGAAAAACTGAAAGCAAAACAAAGCTCTGTTTTTTTTCAAATGCTAGGGACCAAATTCTGCTCACCCATATGAATCCAGAATCCTTTCCTTTTTTCCAGATTATCGCACTAATTCCTGGTTTTCACCAGACTAGCTGCTTCTGGGGCCTTATTAAAAGCCCAGCACATTCAGAGACCCTGGTGGAATCACACAATAACAGAACTGAAAAACAAAGGCATGTGAAGACAGTGCCAACTCCCCAGCTCCTGCCCAAAGGCTAATTTGTTTTTGGGCCATGTTAGCTGTAACAATGATAAGATTAACACCTGATATCAAGGGAAAGGCTGAACGGTCTGAGACCTCCTTCAGCAGAATAGAACTCAATCCAGCCCCTCCAGCATATTAGCATATTTTAGAGGGATGGCCTCTTTCCTGGACTAGTATGTATTTCCCTATAGAGCCTTTGTGCAAAGCTCAGAGCAGTGTTTCTGCTGATATAATTGTGGGTATGTTGAATAAAACATGTGCCATTTGACGTTGTTTGCTTGGGCTTCCATGGAGAATGGGAGAGGGCACCTACCACTGAAGAGCAGAGCCATGAGAGGCTGAATCTGGCCTTTGTAGGAGCAGGATGAAGTACAGGCAAATGCAGGAGCACGTCACGTTTTTGATTCTGAGTGAGCCCTGACCAAAGGACCCAGCTCACCCTGCATTGATTGAAGTGCCAGCTATTTGTATTGCCTTAAGACAAGGAAAAGTAAAAAGCCCAAACCTTTGCTCTCTGTATGTGCATTACCTCATTACAAACGTGTATGCTTTGGAAATTAAATGGGAAGGGATTTTCAGAACAAGCTAAGCATTCTAGAGGCAAAATCTCTGGTGCTCAGAAAGGCTCCTGTGTCCAAAGCACAGCCTGTGCTCTGCAAATTTCAATGTGCTTTGTCAAGGCTGGAAGTTCGATAAGAGACTCTGGTCCTCAAGAGCTCTTAGAGCATCCTGTTCTAGGGAACAACAGTTATTGATGCTGATGGTTTTAAACTAAGAAGTTGTCACATCTCAGCTGTTCTTGGATTTGACTGGCATGTGAAGAATGGTTGCATGGAATAGCTAGAGGCATTGCCACCTGTTGTGTCTATTCAAAGTTAATAATTTCCTAGGCAATTAAGAACTGTTCAATGGTATATTTTATAATGCAAGATTTGTATGATGTGACCAGAAAGAGCATCCTAGCATAAGAAATAGGACGTTTCTAAAGGAATTCAGAATCTCTCTCCTAAAAGCTGTGAAATATCCTCAGGTCTTTTCAGAGAAGCAGCATATTGAGAAAGATGTCAGCGAGACTCAGGAAGAGCCCTAGAGGAAATTCATTTGGCCACCAGGTACAACACTGTCTTCCAGATAGTGTTTGATGAAACACTTGTTCATTTTCATTTCTGTCACCATGCCTCCAGCTCTATAATGAAATACCTCATCCCTGAGAAATACCTCAGCTGTTGTGCCTGTGACAGGATCATTCTGTCCTGCATCAGTAACTCCAGGGCCAGCCCTGCAGAGAGGAACCTGCTGGCCAGGCAGTCACAGATGTGCCTTTGGCAACGAACAGGCAGGGGGAAGATGACTCCAAGATTATCTGTAACTACTAAAGGATATGCCCTTGACACCCACCGAGCAGGGTCATACCCTGTCCTGAGCTCTAAATAGTTCAAAAGCTTAAAAAGCTGGTGGTCTTTGGTTTCACGGAGCTGATCATGACAGTAAGGCCATCTTTAGCAGAGTGTTAATATTTAGGGAACCTTCATCTCCAAGACATTTCTGTTTCATGGAAACAAATTAATTCTTGTCTTCTATGCAGTCACAATAGTCAAAACATACTCTTTATCTTTTCTGATCACCCTTTATAAAGCAGCTTTGCACCCTTTCTCCCCACCTGTTCTGTTTGGTACTGGACACTAATGCCACTTTCCCTCAATAGAGGGATCACAGTTTTCCATGAGAACATGTATGCACAGCTAAGAGCTGATTTCCTTGCCAGCGGTGGGTGTGGAAGGTTGTAACTTTTTCCAATGGCAAGGATAAAACAGCAAGCTCACTGGCACAAATCTATCAGTGAAGCTGCACAAGTATACTAAACAAAGCATACAAGAACTTTGCTGTTACCTTTCAAGTAAATAGTTTCTCCTTCTCAGTTTGCTCCAGCATAAAAATCCCTCTGCCCTTTACATGCCAGTGCCAGAATTTATTTTTGAAGAACTTGGATCTGTTTATTTATTTATCCATATTTAGTTTAAAAGTCTGGGCTCAAAATTAAACAGTCATTCATAATGTCATTATCTGCCTTGCTCTGCAGTTAGATACCGTGTGTGGTGTCACAGGACAAAACCTTTGGCAAGGCCTCTAGAAGAGCAATTTAGCTCCTCATCCATCTTGCCTGGCAGTACGATTGGCTTCCAAGCTTGCTCTACTAAATTTGTTATTTTACTCTGACTTAGATTATTGAATGCTAAATCACTTTCTGAAGTGTTTATTGGTAATAGTTGAATTCTTTCCACCCATCTGAACTACTTTTGAAACATAAACATTTCCTTGTATCTTGGAACTTGATGGAAAGGTGGGGAGAGTTCCTCAGGAGGATAGATTGTCGACATGAACAGTTAATTAAGTAGGGACAGAATTTACCAGTGCTATGGAGGAGAATATCCTCCTCCTTCCATCAAGATGAAACAGCAAACTCCCACTGCCACTCACATGAGGAAGGTTAACTTGTGTCTTGTTCTCCCATCACATCTTGGCCTGTCAGGAAGCAGATGACCCATTTACTGGAACACCAATGAGTTCCTGACAGGATCTTCATTAGATCCTGAATCTCCCTGGATAGAAATCCAGGCTGTGATCTGCAGGATCAGGAGCTGAGGAGGTTATTAGGCATCACATGCCCCGGCTTCCAAGTGTGAAGTGTGATCTGCAGCCCCTGCCTGGCACTGATGTCTCCTGGGAAGGAACCAGAAACAACTTTCTTATACCTATTTAGGAAAATGGAGCAGAGGATCAGAGAGCAGAAATAAACAAAGAGCTTAAAATCTAGTGTGGCAGTTGGAAGCTGAGCTGGAGAACAAGGGCCAGAGGCAGGTCAAGCTGGAGAGGAGGCAGAATTTCAAATAAAGCCTGTGACAATTGATCTTTTGAGGACCAGATCTCTTGTGACAGCCCAGCAGCCTGATCCAGGCCAGTGTACTCAGTACTGCAGGTCCTCTTACCTCTTGCCCTTGCTTCAGTGAAAACCTACAAATCAAAGTTTTTCTTTTCAATTTATTTTAATGAAGATGTCTCTTGAGTCTCTTTTCTGCATTGGGAGTTACTTTCCAAACTGAGTTTTAACATAGACTTTTAGAGATGACACCAAGATCACAGTAGCAATCAAGGCTCCTTTGATGGCAGAGCTAAAAATATGCTCCCCAGCTGACACAAGCCTTCAGGAGGAGAACATAGAGTTTGATTTGAAAGAACACATCTTCTTTAGTCTCCATGTCTTCTGCCAGAGGACACCACATCTGTGACAACCATACAAGCGGTTTACATCTGTCTTCTGAAATGAAGCACCCATAGACAGACCCATACTACCTTCAGCCTCAGCAAGGGGAAAGTTTTAAACTCTCTGAGTGCCTGGGAGAATGGTTTCATTGGCAGTTTTTTGCCTCTCTGGTCATGTTGGCATATGTCAAGTTATTGCATGGCAGGAACCACATCTTAGGATCTTTAGCAGCTTGCCTTTGCCAATTCCTTAGGAAAGGAAAGAGCTGGGGCAGCTGATCAACAGGACTGAAACTGAAACTGAACCTGCTTCCCTTCCTGCTCTCCTCTCTGCTAATTCCAGGGTGCTGGCACACAAGCCCTGGCTAATGAGGCATTCCCGAAGCCCTGCTTCTGCACTTGTAAAGGAGACTGTGGTAAGTAGTGCCACTGCCACCTCCTGGGCTTTCTGAGGACCTGAGCACATCCCGTGGGTTGCAAATGCAGATTTATGCAAATGTTAGGCAAGAGATCATGGATTGCCCAGCTTCAATCTGTGCCAGCCTGCTCTGTCCCCAGGCCAGGAGTGATGGCACTAACAAGCAGGTATTTGCAGAACAGAGTGCAGGTCTCCCTCCCCTTGGAGGCATTAGCTAAAGATGGATCATTAAGGCTTTTGGGTAGGAGACATACAGATGAATAATCACACACAGTATCAGCTCCACATTTGTGATGTGTAATGTTTCAGAGGGTAAAAGGTTGAGCAACCCACTTTGGCAAATGGAAATAGCAAGAAGGGTGTATTTTTCTGGCTAAATGAAAGCCTTCTCTCTGTGTTTTTTCATGTGTCTCCATGCTTAACTCAAATGCAGCAAAAAGAAAAATTAATTTCTTTGGTCAGACAAAAATACACCAGATTTATTGTTTTGAAAGATACAGGGGGTATTTTGTATTTCTACATGGCTGCTGTAGCTATAATTGGCAGCACAATGTTCTGTCAAAAAAAGGCATTCACCCAAGAATGTCTCTGGGCCCAGCCAGCCTCAATCCTGGAGGTGGATGTCCCATTCCTAAACCTCTGTGGGCAGTGCTCCATTGCCAAGAGTCTGTTTGATGCTCCCATTTAGGGTGTTGGCCCTGAAGATGTAAGACCTCCCTCTAACTGAGCCTTCAGTGTGGATGCTTTCAGGCTTGTTTTGGCAACGGAAAAACATAAGGAAGCCATTCCTGTAGTTCTTGTTCATCCATCCATAGAGCAGGGGGTTGACAAATGTAGAGCACATGGCCCCAACATGGAAGACAGAGTACAGGAGTTTGTACTCATGGAAGATAAGAACCAGATCAAGATCGATGGCAAGCTGGAATATGTGGAAGGGGAGCCAACAGACTGCAAATACCACAACTACCATCACGAGCATTTTGGTGGTCTTCCTCCTCCGGCACTGGTTTTCATTCCTGGAAGTAGGACTGACATGGTTTTTCAGCTTGAACCAGATCCTGGTGTAGGCATAACAAATAATTGCAAGGGGAAAAACATACTGCAGGAGGAGCATGGACAGACTGTAGATGGTGGCATCTCTGTTGTTACCAGAGGGCCATTTTTCTGAGCAAACAGCCATTTTAAGGTTAATGGATGGGATTTCCTCGTATCGGTACTCCCTGAAGATGGCCAGAGGCCCTGCTAGGACAGCTGCTGCCAGCCACATGACAGCTATGATGGTGAAGCTGAGCCTCTTGGAAATCCTGCTGTCCAGGTGGAAAACAATACAGCGGTACCTGTCCAGGGCAATCACAGTCAGGGTGAGAGTGGACACATGGACACTCAGAGCTTGAGCATAAGGAACCAGGTGACAAAGGACAGCTCCAAACTTCCACTCGTCCAGCAGAGTGTACACTAGGGTGAAAGGCAGACAGAGTGTGTCCACCATCAGGTCTGCCAGGGCCAGGTTAGCTATGAAGAAGTTGGTGACAGTCCTCATGGTCTTGTACTTCACTATGATGTAGATGACCAGGGAGTTTCCGATGAACCCCAGCAGAATGATGAGGGAGTAGGCAGCAATCAGGATGACCTGGACCCCCAGGATCTTGGTGCTGTCCATCATGACACTGCGGGACCCAGAGAGATCCTGGGTAGGAGTGACAAAGTCCTTGGCATGCCAGCTCTGTGGCAGCTTCTCATCTAATGCTGTCTTCTCCACGGGGAATGTGCTGTTGGCTCCCTCCAATGGTCCCATGCCTGGCCTGAGACTTTCCATAAGGAGGAGAAGGAGGTCTGGAACACAGACATAGCAGAAGTGACAGCACAGGTTACACTCATCTTTAATGGGATTTACTTGCCTACAAAAATTCCCTAACATCTTAATAACTAGGAAAGGAGAGAAACACAGCACTCTCAAAGTCAAGGTGTTCTTGTCCACCTCCCTGTAACAATTTATTTATTTCCAGACTGTGCACCAGGGTTTTTTTTCTGTTTCTTATTTCTCACCTCTCCAGGTGAAAATATCTGTCCCCCTGCCTGTGCATAAGTCTCTGCCACTTCTCCTGCTAGTGATGCTACCACCCAATCCACCCAGAACTGTCTGCTCTCCCTCCCAGTAATGTGGGCAGCACAACTAATGCCATTTTATGAGCCACTCTCTATGATCAAATGTGTCACTCCCTGGCCCTCATTATCAGGCCTTCAAGATCCTGTGAACCAACTAGACAAACGAGTTTTCTTCTTCCTTCCCCTGCCAGTCTCATGGTTGCCAGGCATAAGGCAGTTGTTGCCTTCCTTGCTGGCTTTGAAGGTCACAGGCACTCAGCCAGGCAGGTGTTGTGTCCCCATCACAGAAAAGGGAAGTGTGACAGCACATGGAGCACAGTCACTAGTCCTAAGTAAGAAACTACTGAACAGTGAAACCCATGAACCCTATGGCCAGGAGACCACAATGTGACCTCCACAATCCTCTCCTTTCTCCAAGAATTCAGTGAGTGACTTAGATTCTTTTTATAGGATTTTTGAGTCTAGATTGTGATTGTTACAATGATACAACAAACCATGTATGAGGATTTGGCTCAATCTGAAGAGGTGATTACAAATTATAAGTTGTATTATAAAATCTGTATTGGTTAGGTGATTAGAAATCATAAATTATTTATAAATTCTGTATTTTGCTATTTGTAGATTGTACTATGTTGATTCTGCTTGTAGAAATTGCTGTTTCAATCATAAATTCTGTCCTACACTAATCATAATACCCTGATAAAGAAACAAAGCTTTAACTGTCACCATGATTTAGTGCCATCTTCATGCCGCCGAGGATGAAAAATAAAAGAACCTCTCTGTCCTCTCAGTGTTGGTGACACCCAGGCATCTGCTGGCTTAGCAGAGGAGGGAGCTCCTGCAGGGACATGCATGTGCAGGGCATAAACCACTGAAGCTGTGAACAAGCCTCCCACGGAGCTGCTGCTGAGCATCCAGGCACAGACAGGCCCAGAGCAAGAGGCCCAGCATCCATCAGCCTCCTGCCTCGTGGTGCTCAAATGCCTGTGTGGGATGGCTTTGGGAGCAGGGAGCCCCAGAACTGATGCAGTCTGGAACCCCTGGCTGGCACTCAGTGCCACTGGAACAGCAGAGTGTTGTCACAGCAGGGTGCTCATTGAATCCCAACACGGCAGGAGGAAAAGCCAGCTCTGTTACTGGCTCCTCCTCAGCTTCCGTGGCTTGGGATTGCTGCGGGCTATGTGGAGAGGGATGGACATGGCCCCTCACATATCCCCTCTCCCCAGTGAGTGGGGCCCCACTCCCACTGCAGTCTTAAACAAAAGTGAGCAAAAGCCATCACTCTGCAGAGGGGGGGGGGAATGCCCTTTCACTAAGGGAGGGAGGCAAAGGGCTTAAATGTAGTGGGAATTAGAGGCAGACTGCTGGGTATCTTCTCAAACTCCTCGAGGAAGGAGCTGGGTTTGTCTGAGAAAAGATGTGAGCACGGCTGACTGGGTGCTGGTGGGTTTCCTGCAAATTCCATGCAAGCTGAAGGTTTAAGGGCAGCCTCTTCTCTGGGAAGGAAGGATGCTTTGCAATTACATTGCAACCTAAATGAAAATGGCTGTTCCTCTCATCCCTCTTCAGAACAAGGGTTATGATTCCCCTCCAGGAGCTGCTCCCAGGAATCTGCCTGCCTGGCTGCAAAGCCAGGACCCTGCAGAGGCCCAGCAGAAGAGCTGCCTGCAGTAAAACCACCCCTGCTGGAACCCTTTCTCTTTCCCTCTCCTTGTCCAATTGCCTGCCTAACATCTCACTCTGCAGACTGATTTATGCCAGTGGTTCCTGTAAATGAGGTTGTTGGGCTCAGACACTGTGAGATAGTGGATCACCATGTAGCCACTGCTAGAAGGGTAGGAAGCAGAGGAAGAAAAAATAGGTGGATCTGCTTGGGTTAGGATTTGTTTAAGGGAGATCTCATACCCCCACAAAACCCCTGCCCCAGCCTTGGAAAGACCAAGGAGAAGGTCCAGCTTCTAAGGTGGGAGAGAGGAGCACAGAGCCATGCCATACAGTGGGTGCAGGGGAAGGCAGAGCAGGGGAACAGGCAGGGCCCTGGGAAGGTGGCACAGCCACAGCCTCTTTGGCAGAGCCTGACACCCTGGCAGACACCTGTGCTGCAGCTGGCCCTGAGCAAACCCCACTGCCAGGAGAGCAAGGTCAGCCAAGGAAACAGGGCAAGTCCTAGGGACACTCTCAGTGACTGTACTTTCCCTGTTTGCCACTCATCTGGGATTTAAACCTTCTGGATTGTCCAGCATTACTTTATCACTTGTTACTGCTTTTTCTGTGGCTTGCCTGTTCCATTTATGTTCAGTACCCAAGTCCTGGCACCACACCAGTGGACACTCCCTTCTCTTTTCCTCCATCTCATCTACCAACTGGCTGCCAGCTCCTGTGCTCACATCTCAGCCTATTTCCTTTTGTTGGAGACTGGCAGCTACCCACCATCTGAGAGGAGCCAGGAACATCATGGTTAGTGGAGCTGCTTCACTTCCTAACAAAATGGCCTTAATGGAGTTACTATTTGATTTTGTTTGTTTTGTTTCTTCTCCAAAGGGGAACTATTACAAATCAATTAAGACATTTTAATTAAGAGACAAAATGATTATAATAAATGCTCCCACTCCAGGGGCTGCCTGGAGGTCACTGGGATGCTGCTAGAAGTGGACTAAGGTCTGTTCCAGCAAGTAATGGAAGTGCTGGCATGTGTAGGCTGCTGTCAAGCCCCAGGCCTGCCAAACTACATTGAAAAAAACCTTGGAGCTGAGAGCCAACTGCTTTTGGGACAAGAAAGCAGCAGGAAAGACCATGAGGAGGGAGAAATACTATCCAGGTCCTCTCCTCTGTGCTGAGTTGTCATGAAGGGATGCAGAAACAGGGTGCTGCCTGTATCAAGATAACCCTAATCCTCACCCAGGGATGGCTCCCAGTGAGACAGAGCTGTTCCCTGGGCCAGCAGGCTTCAACCTTTGGGAAGTGGGGAAGCACAGAGGAGCCCTTCACTCAGCTGTCAATGACTGGGATGGTGACCAAAGTGACTGCTCCAAAATCCATTCCTAAGAGGGCCTAGACCAGGTGCCCTGGGACTCATCCACCTCTGCTTCCTGGGGTGCCTCAGCTCCTTCCATGTCTTTGCTGCAGCCCCAGGCATTCAGCCAGGCTGGAAGACGTACATCCAGACCTGGAAGAGCCGTCTATAAAAGCCTGGCAGGGTTCAGAAAGCAGGGCTGGAGGGGTGGGCAGAGGGGTGGAGAAAACAGAACCTGTTAATTAGAAATTCTCTTTTTGTTCAAGCAGCAAGGCTGGAGTCCATGGAATCAAAAGGAGGGAGTGAAGGGACTTGGGCCAGTCTCTGCTCTTTGGTTAATGACAAACTCTTTCTACAGCAGTGCTGGAGTGTGAGGGCTGAGGCTGATGGATATTTCCATGGCTTGGCTCGCTGATTTATTCCATGCTTGTCCTTCCTCCAAAGCAGCTCAACTCCACCAAATCCCTTAATCTCCAGCAGCCCAGTCAGGAGCACTGACTCATCTCATCCCCAGATCCATGTCCAGACAAATGTCCATGACAGGAGGTCTGAGACCATCCCTCATCACGAGAAGCTAGTGGTCACCATGGGACAAGCCACCTTCTGCCACCTTCATGTTCCCTTCCAACACTCAAGACGCAGCAGTGTTTAGTGTCCCTGCACCCCACAGCACAGTACTTAAGGAAGGACAACAAAATAAATGGAGATATGGAGGTTAACCAGCCTGCCAAAGACCACACAGCACATCCATGGCAGGGCTTGGGCAGAGCCCAAGTTCTGTAACTCCAGCCTCCTGTATTCAGCACCAGAAAGGACTCTGCATCTCAGCATAAAACCTGAACATAGATATCAGGAACTGCATGAAAATGCAAAATATTACTTATGGAAGGGAACTAATTTTGTCTTCTCTGTGCAATGGGCATGTTTCAGGAGAAAACAACAGCTCTGGATGATTTCCTGAAACCAAAGAACAGACAGAAATTATCCCAGCTCCTTCCATCTCCAGTGAAGGGGTGATTGCCCTGCTATGATACTCCAGCAAAAGCAAAGACCCTCTGACCTGCCCACCATCTGCTGCAGCTTTGTAAGTGATCTATCCAGCTCAGGGCCACTGGGGCAGAAACCTCATGGCACCAGACACTCATTGCCACCCAGAACTGCTCCTGGGAGACCCCAGTGTAGAACTGGCACTGGGAGACAAGTGCAAGGACAAGGAGATACACCAGGGATTTCTAGTGGTTCCTCACACTAAATTTTTTTCATGTCCCTGCATAGGCTGGAGCCATGGAAGACTCTGAAGGGGATGAGGCAATGAGGATGCTGTAATCACCCAGCTCAGGACAGGATGAAAAAGGAGGTGATGAGAAGAGATATGTTTGGCAGGGATACATGCTTTGTCATGGAAATTTATCCTACAGAGAGCCGGGGGGAGCAGTGCAGAGCCCTCTGCCCTGTGAGATGTGCCATGGGAGCAGTGCAAGACTGGCTGGAACATAAGGATCAATGGGTCACGCTGCAGTGGAGACACACCAGTTGCTGGGGCTGTAGAAAGGAAGAGACAGTGTGGTGGATGGATCCTGGTTAACCTGGGGAATCTGTTATCTCCTGAAATTTAAGGAGTCTGGGAGAGGTGAGACAGTGGAGCAGAGGGAAATAACAACTCACTGACAGAACAAACAGGGAGAAAACACAGTATCCTGCTTTGGGACAGACCAGAAACTCTGTAGGTGAAATGCATCTGCAGCAGGACTATAAGAGGATTTCTCTGTTCAAGGACTAACATGCACTAATTGGGTGCTGAGAGAAAGCAAGCACTGATTTTCCTCCTGTATCCCATATCCCCCTTTGCATCTCCCTCTCCGAGGACACCGATCTGTGGCAGAGAGCCGAGTGCCAGCAGCGTGTGCAGTCCCAGCACGGAGGAGCTGACGGAGGTCTGTACCGAGCCACGGGGAGGCAGACTGCAGGAGAGATCAGGATTTCTCAGACAGCTCCTCAGCCCCACACCTGCACCTCTGGAGCTGTGTGTGCCCGGGTCCTGCAGCACCCTGGAGCAACCTGCTCTCCTGACTGCTCTCACTCAGCATCCTGCCTCCCACACTCCCTGATTCTGCTCAGGAACCTTTCGAAACTCTCTTGCCAGTATCTCTTGTTTGCTTTCTCTATTCCAGCTCTCAGGGCTGTCAGTCCACAAATCCAGTTTCCCAAAGATGCTTGGACCTTTTTTTTGCCTGAATCTTGTGGCACGGACAAGACCCGGCCCCATCTCAGCCCTGCTGCTCAGATGAGCCCTCCCTGACCCACCTGCAAAGGCCAGAGCATCCTCCTCCTCCAGGAACCGAGCCACTCACCTCCAGTCACTGTCTCATTGCTGCCCAGGACGGAGTGCTCGGTCCTCTCCACTCTCTGGAAGTCAGCCTGTGGCAAAGGAGTGGAAAGCACTTTTCTGCAACTGTCCTCGGAGAAGAGAGGAAGTCAGGTGAGGATCTGGGCTGCTGGAGAGTGTTTCATCGCCAGGAGTAGCTTTGGAACCCCTCCCTGAGCACCCGGAGAGCCCCCTCTCACACGGTGACTGACAGCCCCGTCTCAGGAAGCTGGATGCTGTCTGCTCCTGAATGAGAGAAAGGCAGAGAGCGTGTGTTTAACAAACAGAAATGGAAAGGGGGGGGAGCCTGCTGCTGCTGTTTATACAGTGTTCAGCCACTGAGGGGCTTCTTGCATCGAGCAGAGAGAAGCTTTTCCACCACATCCAGTTTCCTCTCCAGGGAGAAGTGCTGGGAGCTGGAGCTCTGCAGGCTCCTCGTCCATACCACAGACCTGGGCAAGAGTTATCTGCCCTCACTCCACAGCTGTCCCATCTCCTCAAGCTTTAAACTCATTGGGACTGGCACAGCCATGTCCATAGGGGGATCTCCCCTGCAGGAAGAGGTCTGCAGGTCCTGCAGCTCAGCAGAGCTTTCACAGACCTCCGTCCACCCTCCTCTGTCCCAGTGTTTGCACAGTGCACAGTGCAATCAATCTGCAGCTGTGGGACGGGACTTCAGGGACTCCTGAGATACAAACTCAGGTAAAGCTGAAAAGGTTTAGCCACGTGGCAGTGGCTTGGTCTGCTCCAGAGTCATTCATTGTGGGCATGGAGACTGAGTGACTTTCAATTTTAGGATGCTCAGCACTGTCCACACACCAGAAGCAGGAAAGAGAGAGAGACAGAAAAGCAGCATCCTCATGTCCAAGTCTGCAAAATCCAAGCTCACTGGAGCCCAGGAAAGCACTATAAAGGCAACACAGGGAAGCAGATAAGCACAGATAAGCCCTACAGGTTCAAAGATTTTGCCCTCAAGGGGAAGTCATGTATTCTTAGCATAAGATTTCCAACTCAAGCAATTTGTGTGTGAATTTGCAGCTCACCTGGGCTAGGAGATGCTCCCACAGGCTGAGGGGAAGGACACCTCTCCCTGGGTACCTGCAGCTGGAATTGTATCAGAGAAGTCTTGCTCTTTACACCCACAGTGAACTTTGGTCTCCTTTTCTTTGTGAGAATGGAAACAGGGAGGCTTTTCAACCACCCCTTTGTGCCAAAAAGTCATAATACATCAGAAAAAAGAAAATACTCTAATGGCTCAGCAGAAAAAGAGGAATGAGAACATTCTTGAAATCACACAGAAAGTGACACTTGAACCCAAGACTTGGACAAGAGTCCTCAAAAGTCCCATCCTTCCCCCTCCTCTCTCTGTCTCCCCTTCAGAAAGGATAGGACTAGGCATAAAATCCACCAGCTGTGCTAACTGGATTTTTGTGGGAGTTTCATGTCTTCTCCCCCTTCATTTTCCCTAAGGCTGTTGATTTAGCTGCTCAGGAAAGCTGGGAGTGGAGGGAAGCAGGACAAGACAAAACTGCTTTTGGAAGGAGCCATTACTGTCTCCCAGCAGTGTGCAGAGAGAGGCAAAGAGCAGCTAACACAAAGTGAGTGGTACATGCTATTCCCCCTGTTCCTAGTGGATGGATACTCCTCCTCTCCAGGGTCCTCAGCAGTGGATGGTTGATTTCAGCTCAAGATTATGTTTTTCCTCCTTTCTCTTCTGTGTGGGATTTTTCTTGCTTCCTCCTCAGATTCCTTTGCTACCACTCCCCACTCTTCTCTTCCCAGGGCTGAAATAAGATGCCTGGGGAGAAGTGATTGACAGGAGAGAAATTTGTACAGCCTGAAGTTGTGAACCTTCATCAGGACCATGGGGTGAATTCCAGTCATTTTTGGCACATGGTCTTTGCTGGATGATATCAAATGCAAACTCTTAAATCACGGATTAGTCAGTGCAAGTCCCCAAGATGTCCTCTCCTACAGTCTCAGGGGTCCAGTGGAGCACCAAAACCTGCTGTGTTCCAAAACATCACCTCAGCTCTTTGACCAGACAGAGCCATGCAAAAAAGGTGGAGTTGAGCTCTCAGCACACCAGGACTGTCATCCCAAATGGCACCCACCACTCTGGAGTTTGGTTCCCGCTCCCTGGGTGCTCCCCAACCCTGTCCCTGGGAGTCAGGCTCTTCTCACAGTGCCACAGACATGGGCTGCCTGCCAGTCTGCCTAATCTTACCCAGCTACAACAGAATTACAGCCAGCAGCAGGTGCAGCATAGCCTTGGGTTTCCCACAGGGAAGGGACCCCTGGGGGCTGCAGTGCCAGACCCTCTCACACTCCTGGTGGGTTCAGAGGAGCAGTTGTGGCACAAACTGCAGCAGCCAGACTACTGAGGTGCAAAACAACGTCCCCACAGAGCTTACAGATCCCAAACCAGCTGAGGGTCCTCCCAGCCCCAACCAGGAACACTCTCCAGGAGGGGGATGGGGGAATACGAGGATGGTGCCTTGCATTGTCCTGGGGTGTGGAAGGCTGTGCAGCCCTGAGCAGAGATGCCAGGGCCCACTGCATGCACTGTAGTAACCTCAAGCCTGGGGTATTTTCACACACAGGCTGGATACCCACAAATGCCTGCACGGGTGTCCCAGGAGCCTCATGCCCTTCCAGACACGATGGGATCATTCAAAGGACCTTTGCAGCTCAAAAGCCTTTCCCAGTGGTTGGGCTTTCATTAGGCAAAAGCGAGTCTGCTCAACCATGCTTCTGAGAAATACAACAATGAATTTTGTACTCCAGGGAGCAAAAATGATGTCAAAAGGCTGAGAAATGGGGCACAGAAGAGGGCTGTCTTTTGACCTGTAATCTTCTCTGCCTCAGTGAGCAGGCAGGTCCTCAGTCTGACCACCTTACAGCTGTAAGCCATCTGCTGTAGCTTAACTTCTGTCAGAAAAAGGAAGGTGGATGATCTGTTCACTCCCTGGGAGGAATCTCTAAGAAAACTGTTACCAAGGCTTCCAGATGCTCCAGTTCATCCTGCTTCATCTGGAGCAGCAACAGTAACATACTTTAAAAAGCAGCTTTTCATTTTTTTAAAACATCTGTTTAATTCCACCTGCATGTAACCAAAATATTTCCACTGCTTCTTCCTGAGGTGTCATGCTTGTGTTTTCCTGAGCAGCCTCTGAAGTATCAGCAAGTTTTGGTAACACAAAAGCCCCTTTTCCATTTGAACCCCAGAGTTCACGGATGCAGTGGATTTGGGAGTCTGATGCATCTGGGAATTAAATTTGCCACAAAGAAACACAGGGGTGGGAGGGCGGATAGAAAGCTGTCTGTTACCCTCTCTGAATTTAAAAACAGTTCTCATTTCGTAACAGCTCTTTGTCCCCATGTGAACATTCCCAGAATTAGTGAAGGAGCAGAGGAACCATTAGGGACAAGGCTGGCTAAAATATCTGAACTATCTGACACTGGTAGAGTCAGTGAGAGGCACTGAGGAAGCAGGAAGAGAGATGAACTGTGGGTTGGCCTGGGTCTGCCACAGCTCTGCTCACCTTCAGGGCAGGCAGAAGTCAGGGATGCTGAATATGTCTGCAGGATGAGGGTCAGTGAGTCAGGAAGGAGATGATCATCTAGAAAAAGATTAATGGGATTTGTTCTGCTGAACATATCACCACACTTCAGCTCCTGCCCCGCTAGAGGCAAACCCACAGGGCTCCTTTGATTAAGTCAATTCCTGCCTAGGAGGATTTACCCCTTCCATCCCCTTCCCACCCCTGGATCTCACTCTGATGCCACACAAAATCCCCTTGATCATCCTCACACCAGGACAGGACTCCAGGCAGTTTCTCCAGGAAGACATCAGCACTGCTGAGCCCACAACTGGCCCCTGCATTTAGCTGCCATTTCTGCAAGTCACTGCACTCAAAGCTTTGTTAATTTATTAGAGGGTTGCTTGTTGTTTATGTACTGAGCCAGGTAGAAAACAGCTTCTGCATAAGAGGATAATTGCAGTCAGATAAGCTCTTCAGAGCCAGGATTGCAAAAATACGATATGATGTAGACCAGCAGTCGTCTGGGTAAAATAGAAACATGGATGAGTTTTTGGGTTGGAACATGTTTCCTCCATCTATCACAGACTCCCTGTCTGCCTTTGGGCAAATCATTTGATGTATCTCAGTTCTCTGTACATAAAAAAGGTGATAAAAATGCTTCACTCAGGCAAATTCACCCCTGGAGCAGAGGACCTGGTGCTTGGATATGCAGCAGTGGCAGCTGCTTTCCCACTTTGTCCTATGGGATTTCTTTCTACGTTGCCCATCTCATTTAGGCAGCGTGTTCTGTCATCAGGGTCTTGCTCTCTCAAACTGGATACTCCTGCTTCACAGTCCCACAAAGAAATTTTTGCCCAAGCTGTCACTCCTGAGATGACAAACAGCACTATAAATGCTGGGTTGTGTGATGAGAACAGGCAGAGCTGGATGGGCTGATGGCAGCCCCAGCCTAAACTCTTCCAAAGTGCCAAGACTGAAAGTGATGCAAGTGGCTGGAAAATTCAGAGCATGACTTATTTTCTATGGGCTGGATGTTGCCAAAAGGCACGAGGTATCCAGGAGCTGGGATCCAGTGCTCAGCACCACTGTAGCAGCAGTAGGAATATGTTTGCTGCTTCACTGGCTCATTCCATCTTTTCTGGTCCACATCAGCTGTGGCCAGGGACCAGGTTACCCATGCCCTGCTCAGCTCAGCAGTGCTGGGCTGGCAGCAGTGTCTGAGCACAGGAGGGTCAGATCCACTCCTGAGATAAACCCAGGGATTTGGCTGAAAATCGATTTGGCTCCGTGTTCCCCAGAAAAATGACTCACAAGGAGTGTCTGATACTGAGAGATAGGTATGACACCAAGTATCCCACGGGGAAGAGCTGAGTCCCCAGGGTATGAGCAGAGCATGCCAGAGCTGAGCAGAGACCTCGCTGGAAAGCACAAAGCCTTATAAAGGCAGTGCTCTGGGTTTGTCCTTCTCTCAGCTCTTCAGGCGATGAAAAGGAAGACTCACAGCCCTAATTAGCTGGAACATGCTAATACCACTGAGCTTCCCTGGCCAGCAAATTTGGCACAAGGCATATGGGACACTTTCCAAACAACTGCTCAGGGGAGCACGTGCCTGCAATTTATTATTTGATGAGCAGTTTCCTCTCTGCCTTCGCTGAAGAGCTCACACCAGACACGAGGGAGGTGAGTCTGGAGCCTGCAAATCTACTTTGAAAGCCATTTCGTGCTGAAGAGAGAAGAGACTTACTTCTCCCCAGGCATTTAAGATATTTAAGGTATCAGGGGAAATACAGCTTTGCATAGCATTACCTCTGGGAGCACTCAGTGCCTTCAAATGGTGCAGCTCGTAGTGCTCAGCTCCCCATGGGGAAAACCACGCTCCTTCAGGGTGACATTCACTCTGGGCATAAGATGCAGGACCAGAGAGTGTTCATTGTTATTTTGCAGAGTAAAGCAGAGGAGCACAGCCAGCCCAGGTAGCTGGAGAAAGGGGAAAGGTAGCAGGGGCGCTGGTGCTGTGTCTCCGGGATAGTTATTCCTTCTTTTGACAACTGTTCTGGACAAGGCAATATCCCAGCTTATTGTCCTGAAAAAGGAGTAGGAAGGAGCCTCCTCATTTCCTATTACAAATAATTCAGTTTGTGAGCTTTGGATGAGAAGCAAAGGGCAGGACTCTGAAAAAGATCAATTCATCCCTGTGGTAAGATCATCAATCTCAGTATTTACTGTACTGCCAAAACCAGAGGCAGGAGCTGCAGCCTCCTGAAGGCCCCCCTCTGCCCCTGGCCTTGCCTTCAGCCTGGCTGCCATGACAGCCCTGGCCCAGGACTGTTCAGGGCAGCTCTGACACAGGATTTGAGTGCAGTGAGCTGCCCGACCAAGCACTGCCACAACCTCACCAGTACAGACACTGGGAACAGCTCAGGTTTGTGCAATATTTCCAGTCCTACACTGGTTTGACCTGCCTCTCATCCTTGGCATCACCTGCAGCCATCAGCTGCGTGCCCAGGCAGGGCACTCTGTGCTTTCCTAGGGCACATCTCTCCCTGCTCCCTCCCCACTGCATCCTTTGCAAACATTCGTTGTTATGGTGACAGCTCCAGAAGGAAAATCGCTTTGAAGATCTTTTAGATTTTTTAACACAGGTACAGCCACTTTAATTATTTTCTTTAAGGGAGTTGGTTGTCTCATTAAACGGAAACTGAATTTCTTTCATTTTGTTTCTGGTGACCACTTTAGTGATTCTCAGGCTCCAACTTTCAGTGTGTGGCTGTAAGAAAGTGGAACGGGGAGAAGTAGAGCCAGGTTGTAAAGAGCTGTTTTTAAATCCTCTTGGGAGCACAGGAATTGCCTCTAGGCTGAGGCTGCTGAGCTGGAGGCAGTGTGGAGTCAGAGTTTCTCCAAAATGAATGAGATTTGGGAGCACATCTGCATCTTTCTCAGATAGCAAAGTGCAAAATAAATAGCAAGGAGGAACATTTATGCCAAATAACCTGTGCTGTGTGGGAAATGCTCAACTGAGAAATACTGTTCTTGTGAAATCTTCTGCAGAAGCGTCCCTTGGCTTTTGAAGTCTGTGGGATGGTAAATGAATTCTCTCCATTTCCACTGAATGGACTGAAGACTTTCCTATGTGACATCAGGGAGAGAACTGGGCTCTGTAGATGTCTCTAATGCAAGTAATGAAAACAGCAAACAGCCTCAGCCCAGACAGGAGAAAGCAATCTGGCTATGTGACGTGACCACAGGTGTGGATTTCATGGCTACTGTGTTCCGGCCCTGGAATGTGGATGCTAATGGACAATACTCCAGCATCCTGAGCGGCCAAGCCTGCCCAGCCTGTTTTTGTAAGATGAGGTCATGAAGACCTTTACCACACACCTCCTATAAGAGAGCTGAGGTCAGAAACCTAAAAAAAAAAATTAAAAATCAAAACCTGCAAATGCTTCAGGCTCTGAAGGGGCAGTTTAGCACATCTGTGGATGCTCAGCACCCTGAACCAGAGATCCAAGTGAAAGAGAAGAGCATTCCAGGCATCCTGCATGCAATGACTAATGGGTGGGCTGGGGACTGACACACACAGCCCATCACAGGGCAGGCTGAGAGGACAAAGCTGTTCTGGCCAAGCCCATGCTGCGTGTGGAGTATCAGAGAGGTTTCATGCACAGCTCAGAGTAAGCAGCCAAACAAGCAGCAGCCAGAAATGTTAATATTTGCAGAAATCTCCTGGTTTGGGCACCTGGGTGTGGGGAGCTGGAGGATGCTGGTGGAATGCAAACGTGATGGATTCTTGGCTGCCCGGAGGGGTGGCATGGGGAATCTCACAGGGCAGGACAGACTGCCTGACAGGCCTGTTCATGATGGTTCACACAAGGAGTCCTGGGGAGGGAGACTGGGCTGAGAAGTTCAGTATACAAAACTGGTCCTCTGGGATTGAGATGATTGAGCCATTTTCATCCTCTTTTGCCTGTTTCAGAACTTGTTTCCCTTCCTCCATATAGTAGGAGATGGATTTGTCCATGCTGATCCCCAGCCCTTCTCCTGGATACATGAGGGGGAAAATGACACAAACTTTCTGACTCCTGCCCTCACTTCACCTTTCATGGCAGGTTTAGGATGTTTTGAACCTGCTCAACACCTCTTGCCATCTCTACAGGGCTTTTACCTGGACCATGGCTGCCAGTTCATAGTCAGACAACTTCAGAAGCTCCAGAGCCTTGAAGGCTCTGGGTTTAGCAAAACAGCAATATCATTTGGGACTGGGAAGAAAATATTGGCAAATAATGGCCACCTCTGGTCACCTTCCTCCTGCAGCTATTTATCCAAAGATACCATATCTCAGAGCATTGCTTCATTTCCTGCTTGCCTTTCTCACCGAGGCCTCTAAATCATGTCCCTGCAGCTGAGGTCACGGAGGGAAGTGTAATATCCATTAGCAGTGATGCTGCTATTAACTCATCCCTTCTTCTTTCACTCTTATTTCTGTTTACAGCAATCCCTTTCCACTTCTTCCCCCTCCTGGTCTCAGTGCAGGAAAGAGCTGTCAGGAGCCCACAGAAGCAAAGCTTCCTGGGATTCAGCCTGCTTTTGGGGACATGGGGAGTCTGGGGATTTCTCCTGGACCAGCAGCACCCCACTCCTTCCTGACCAGAGATGCCAAGGGCAGTGGGAAGGGCTGGCTTCAAGGTACCTCATCCTCACCCCAATAGAGTCCTTCACCCGGGGCTTGTCCAGGTCAGCACATGGAAAATACAAACCCAAATTTACCCCTCTGCCCCTTTCCTGTCTCATAGCTGGGCACTGCTCAGGGGGAGCCACAGGATCCTCCAAGACAGGCTCCAGGAGAGCAGGACAGAGGAATCAAAGTCCTCAGAGTGTATTTGCACTCAAACCAAAGTGAAACAGGGAAACCAAAATGCAAAGCTTCTTGTCCCTGTGGAATTTCCCTGCCTGCATCTGGAGAGCCAACACAAGGGACATTGGGATCAGCAGTTGCTTCCCCTTCCCCTCATGTTTTGCTGACACCCCAGGGAAGCTTCCCGGCAGTCAGACCCACTGCACTGCCCACTTCATCCCCCTCCTCCTGCAAGGCCAAACAGTTCCTCTGACACCCATCTCCAAGAATACATATTTACTGCACAGAACAGAGAGTGATGAAGAGTTTTGGACCTAATCCATGTGCTTAGAGTCAAACCCTTCTCAATCCGTGTTATCCTTCACCTCCCCAGTGCATAATCAAACTCTCCAAACACGGCGTTCCCAGCCCAGAGCTTGGAGCCTCCCGAGAGGGATATGCTAAAAAAAGAAAGAAAAACATTACATTGCCAACTGAAGTGAGTGCTGAAAGGAAGAAGATGCCAGGAGCACTGAAACAGGAATCCGAGACCAGGGGACGCTCGGGTGTGTGTTTTCAATCCCCAGAAGGGAGACGTGTTCATTGGGAAATGACTGCCACTCACTGCTAGTTTTAGACCTTGTAGTTGATGTCCCAGAAAGTGAAATGGCCATGACAAGGACATCTCCATCTGTATTAGAACTTTCTTCTTGGATTGATGGATTAGTGCGGCGCATGGTAAAATAGTGCCACTCCTCCTTTGGCTCCGAAATCTGCATTTGCAGCTCAAACCTGCAAAGATGGAAATAAGTATTTTTACATGAGCAATAGGTTCTGTCAGCAGCAAGGGGAGTTATTTGGGAAAACCTGTAAATCAGGTGGTCCAGGACTCTGTAGGGTGCTGAAGGATGTCCTGCAGCACCTGAATCCAAGCTGGCAGCTCCATACTCTGGTGCAGAGCATCACTTCCAGAAGAGCAGCATCCCACAGCCTCATGCCAGCCCTGGGCAAGGTATCTGCTGGCACTGCCCAGCCTGGTGCCATGCCAAGGGGATGCTCCTGCTGTTCACACTGCACAGAGGGACCAGGACTAGGCTCCAGCTGGGGTTAAAAGGGGAGCTGATGGGGAAGTTTGACATCAGCTGAGCTATCCCAAATTCTGCTGTTTCAGGGTGAAGGTTCAGTTATCCAGCTACTGCCTCTCCAAACAATGGGCCTACAGGGAAGCTGCCACCTTCTGGGCTCCATAACAGGGAGAGAGAGCTCTGACCACAGCACAGATCCTGATTCACAGGGACACCTCCCAGCACTGTTGGCTTGGGCTGCTGGGGGAACATAACCTTTCACAGCACATTCCAGATCTCTGCTAAAAAGCAATTATTGATGCTTTTATCTCCTTGCAGAGCCTCACAAATAAAGGATTGCGGTGCTGCAACAGGTGAGGGAGCAGCATCCTGTTTCACTCTAGGCTGTGTGTACTGTGCTGGAGTCTTGTCTGTGTGTCTGTGCATAGTTTTTAATGTCTCCTGGAGGAACGGTGGAAAAGCCAGCAGGCTGGACACAGATGACAAAGCCATTTCCCTCTCAAAAGGATGCACCTAAGCAGATGATTCAGCTCCCATCCAAAATCCAGGAGTCCAAAGCCAGCTGTGTCTCAGGATTGCTGCCACGTGGCAGGAGGACGGGAGGTAACACATGCCACTGTCCTGCTGTGAGAGGCTGGCACTGACACTGCTCCCACTCAGCCCTGGCATGATCACAGGGTGAGAGCCAGCCTAGTGGAAGCACAAAAATCTAAATGTGGGAACTGAGGTTTTGCTGCATGAAGTCACGACTGAGAGGAGACCTTGTGTCATCCCTATGTCCCAGTGTTATCATCCTAGTGATATTCCCAGGAGCACTCTTCCATCTTCTGCAGTGGAAAGGATAAAAGGGCAGCAATGGGAGCAGGTTCAGTCTGCTGGAAACAATCCCTGCCCAGTGAGTTCTTGTCCCCCAGTGCCCAGTGGGGACTGAGCATCCCAGTCCCAGAGCCACCATGGGCACTGGAGCAGGAGGGTGCAGCCCACGCCCACTTTGCTCAGAGAGCTGGAGCAGTCCTGAGCCCCCACAATAACTGTGTGGGAGCTGCCAGCCCATTTGGCTGTGGCCTGACCTTGTTGGTGTACATGGATGTTACTTGCTTGGCCAACCAGAGGCCAAGGGGTGCAGCTCACTTTCCCATGGCCAACATCGCCCAGGACTGATTGCTCCTCATGCCTGCAGTGATGTTCCAAGTCCAAACACCAGCACGAGGCTGTGGCTGAGCGTGTGACCCCAAAGGGCTGCTGGGGACAAGGCAGAGGCCAACGTCTGCCTGCCTCTGCTGTGGCCACGTGCCAGTGACCCAGCACGCACAGTGCAAGAGAAAGCCTGGGAAAATCCCTCAGACAAGCAAATGAAGATGGGCAGAAACACTTTCTCCTCTAATTGCACTGCTGTAAATGAGAAAACAGAGCACCAGGAGGAGGTGGGCAGAAGCTGGACAGTCCCTGGCACATTGCTGTTTTGGAGGCATGCTCTGGTTCTAATGGTGGTTAGGAAGGCACAGATGGTCTGTGCAGCTCTTGTGAGTCCCTGTGTCTCCTCTCCCTTCAGTTTTATTTGTTTTTACTTCCAGTATTGAAAAGTACTTGTGATTTTTCTCACATGTCCATCAGTGTCTGCCACTTCCCATCATGAGGTGATCACACAAGGACAAAAATCCTTTCTTTGGCTAGCAAGGCTGCAGCCCTCGTGATTTCTGAGGTAATCCAAAGCTGTGACCCCAAAGCGTTGGCCAGAACTGTTTTCTGAAGATACTGTGAGCAGGGGAGAGAGAGGGCACTTTGGCCTGGAGCTCATTTCTGTGCTCTTTACTGAATGCAGCAGTGGGGCAGGAGCTGTGCCATGCACGGCAGTGCAAGGGCAGTGCAGGAAAGTGTAAGGCCAGTGCAGGGGAGGCGCAGGGGCAGTAAAGGGGCAGTGTATGAGCAGCAAAGGGACAGTGCACGGACAGTCCAGTCCAGCCCAGCCCAGTCCAACCCATTCCAGTCTAGTTCAGTCCAATCCAGTCCAGTCCAGTCCAGCCCAGCCCAGTCCAGCCCAGCCCAGTCCAGCCCAGCCCAGTCCAATCCAGTCCAGTCCAATCCAGTCCAGCCCAGTCCCGTGCAGCCCAACCCCGCACGCGCCTTCCCGCGGGCGGCGCGTGCAGCCCCCGCCGCTGGCTCGGCGCGCTCGCCCGTGGTCACGTCACATGCCGGTGCCCCGCCCCCTCCGCGGGATTCCATCCAATGAACTGGCGGGCGCGCGCCGTATTCGCGCTGTGATTGGTCAGAGCGGGCGCCAGTCCGCGGGAGGGGCGTGGCGGATGTCCCGAGTTCGGTGGGTCGGAGGTGGGAGAGCGACGGGACGAGGCCGAACTGGACTGGAGTAGACTAGACCTGACCAGACTAGGTTAGGCCGAACCGGACCGGACCGGACCAGACCGAACTAAACTAAGCGCGGTGGGGTCCCTGGGATGGCGGGGGCCGGGGCTGCGCCCAGGGGAGGGAGCGGGCGGTGCGCACGGCGGGTCTCCGGCCCAAGGGGAGCCGCGCACGGCGGCGGCGGTGCCGCCTCGGCCCTGGAGCCCCTCGGTGGGCCCTGACAGCCCCGGGCCGGCTGCGCTGGGGCCTGCGGGACACAAGGCCCGGCCCTGTCAGACGCGCTGAGCACTGTTGCTGAAGTGACGGGAAATTGAAAGTTGTTACCGTGCAGAGGGGGCGACCCTCGGCCGGCGCTGCTCTGTAATCCAGGGCTGTCCAGGCCGCACACACCCAGGGTAACTAATAGCCGGGCCGGTAGCCAAACCCGGCCCCGGAGCTCGGCCCGGTGCGGAGTTGGGGGCTGTGTGCGGTGGCGGCAGGAGGCTCAGGCGGGACCCGTGTGCCCGCAGGCATGGCCGGCAGCAGCCGGGACCGCAGCCTGCGGGAGGAGCTGACCTGTGCCATCTGCTGCGAGCTGTTCAGCGAGCCCGTCATGCTGGACTGCATGCACCACTTCTGCAAGGGCTGCATCCAGCGGTACTGGGACAGCTGCGCCCAGGGCCCCTCCTGCCCGCAGTGCCGCCGCAGGTTCCCCGGGCGCGCTTTCCGCACGCACTACCTGCTCGCGGGGCTGGTGGAGAAGCTGCGGCGCTGCGGCTCCGAGGAGCACCAGCAGAAGATGCAGGTGAGTGGATTCTGCCGGGCTGGGGAGGAGGGGACAGGTGCCACATGAGCCCTGTGCTGCCACCACCCCTCTGCCAGTTCCCCCACTGTGAAGCCTTATCTGAGTCAAGCACAGTGATACTTGTGTCTCTTCCTGATTAGTCCCTCTCCTTATTTCCTTACACTTGATTCTCTTTTGAGCACTTTTGCATTTGTTTCCCTCTCTGCTGTGTCTGATTCCAACCACAGCTTTGTCATTTCTCATTTAAGGACATGGTCCCTAAGTGAGAGGTGCTTGTGCCACATGATCTGCTTGAGGGGACAGTCCCCTCACAACATGCAGCATTTAAAGTTTGTGCAAACAGATATCCCAGGCTGGAGCTCCCAGTGTTAAAAATAACTGGATTCATTACATACACAGATAACCTAATTTTCAAATCTGTGCATCAAGTGCTTGCTTCTCCTTACAGCCTTTATATGAGATCCTCCTGATGCTGACCATAGGAACTGGGACTGTTCCTGAGTCACAGTAGAGTGGTGAAATGGCCTTACCCTCTTTTCCTTGCTCCTGCAGAAACACCTGGAAGATGCTTTGCAAGCTCGTCAGAAGGAGATGGAGAACCTGCTGCAGAGGAAGCATGTGGTGCAGGAGGACATCTGCAGCCTGACGGTAACAGCCTATGGGAGCTGCTCCTGGGGCACTGCTCACAGGGGATGTGTCTGTCACTTCAGCTGAGGTTCAGCTCAGCTTCCTGTAAAAATCTACATGAGTAACAGTGGGGATCTACACACAGTCCCCTGCATGTAGGCTCAAGCTCATCACTGCTGGATATGCAGCAGAGGTTTTGGGAGGAGCATTAGCACTCATTGATGCAATGTTTACAGAGTGCATTGGTGCAGCAGAACTGAGACATGGTGAGTGATGAGAGCTGGGGGCAGCCTGCTCTGGCCCTGCACTGCTGCCTCTTTGGGAGAGCATTAACTCCTGGCAGCTCCAAAGTCTTCTCATGTCAGAAGGGAAGGCAGCAAAGCTGAAGGAACTGTGTCAGTGGCAGGGTTGGCACTGCAAGAGTGGTGGCCTTGTCACAAAGACAGTGTTGGGATTCACTGCAAAGCTCCAAGGTGAGTGAGGAGCCTGAGTGCTCTCCATAGGCTTGAGAGGGACCAGGCTCCCTGTTGGTACAGATCTGTGGAGTGAGAACAGCCACAGGCTCACTCTGCTGCTTTCTTGGGTGGCCTAAAAGCATTAAAACCAAGGAAGGGGAGTTAAAGGAAAATGGAAGTAGTTTAGAAATGAGATAAAACTGGGAGGGGAAAAACCCACTGTCTTCTGACTGGAGCCTCTGATCCCCCAGCCTGCACCATTTCAAACCTCTGTCCTCTTGCCAGATGTGGAATAGATCTTTGAGATTAATGGAGAAGTATTAGCAAATAAGCACATGTTTTCCTGTTGTTGTGCAAGAGCCAAGAGGTGTCTCAAGAGTAAAGGGGCAAATCACTGAACAGGATCTGAACAAGGAGGTTCTGCACCTCCTCTGTGGTTCTGATGTGTCAGCACAAACACCTGCTAGAGCAAGAGGAGGCTGGTGAAGTTTTAGCTCTCTGAGGGAGATGGGTTTCCTGTGGGGAGAAAGGGATGTGCACTTCAGGAAGCACTCCTTGAGAAAGTAATGAGAGCTAAGGTTGCACTTGGAGATTAAAAGCTCAAAGATTTAAGGAAAATAAAAAGTCATTGGCTGTCTCTTGTAAACAAGCAGGAAGGCAGTGAGAACACAACAAGGTTGGCTGGTGAATAAACAACTGGAAAAAAGTGACCTCTGGGTAGAGCTGAATGGGATTTTATCAGCCTTAATGACAGAGATTAGTTTGTGCAGCTTGCCTGTCAGGCAGCTCTGCTCAGGGTCTGGAATGATGTGAAATAAATGCAAGCTAACCTGAACAGCTGAGTCTGCAGCTCCACAAAATTTAAAGAGCTCCAGTCTGCCCACAGGCAAATTCCTGGTGGTATGGGAGAGGGCTGTTGCTGCATGTGAGGATTTCTAGTAACAGTGACCAGGCATTTGGTGGAGCTGGCTTTTTTTAGGTTTGTTGTTTGTTTTTTCCCTTTGGCTCTGCAGCCCTGAAGGTTGTCCTTGTGTCCTGTTCTCCATCCAAAAAGTCATTGCTATGTCTAAACCTCAAATTTCCAGGGCTCTGTAAGCACAGTAACAGGCACAGTCATCCTGTGCACCTACTTGTGTGTTTTAGCTGTTGGACTTACCTTGTATCTCTTCCCTCTGCTCAGAAAATTTCCGGGGAGCTGAACTTCAAGATTCGGGCTGAGTTTGCTCGCCTTCATCAGATCCTGGAGGAAGAGGAGAGAGCTGTGCTGGCAGAACTGGGTGAGAAGGAGGAGCAGTCACTGGCCCAGCTGCACAGGCACGTTGGCCAGCTGGAAGAGGGGATGGAAGTGCTGCAGAGGGACATTGAGCACGTCAAGCAGACCCTCAGCAAAATGGAAGATGTGTCACTGCTGGAGGTGAGATGCGTTGCTGACTGTGGCAGGAGGCTGAGTGATGTTTCAGGATCTCAGATTGGGATGGGAGAGTCTTAAATGAAAGCACTAGGCTGTACCCCAAAGTCATTCTCATTGCCATCCCTCTGGATTATCTACCCAGTCCCTTGGAGTCTGGAGACTTTAGCCACAAGGGATACAGTGACATCAGATTTGGTAGGTCTTGGGTGTCTTCCTCATTCTCTATCCAAGTGCCCAGACAGTTTTCCCCAGGATGCAGGTCCTGGTAGCTTGGTTTCCTCTCTCTGTGCTGTATGGCAGCAGGAGGCAGGACAACTTATTTGTGCAGCTGCATAAATTAGAGTGACTGCTAATTCTCTCTGCTTCTCACTGCAGGTGGAGAGCCTGGATATCAGGTATGTGTCTGGCATGAAAGGAGCTTATCTTAGTCCCTGGCTGGGACTGCATGGGAGAGGCACTTTATCTCAAGTTTTAAAAGCATCACAAATTGCTAAGGAACTAACTGGTTGCAAGATGGAGGCTGGTCCCCAGCATACATTGGATGCTCTTCCCAGGGAGCATCCTAAGTGTTGACATGGCTGGAAGAGTGGGTAGAGGAGACAGTGGTTTGGAATGGGTGCAAGAGCCATGCATGCTGCAAGAGCAAACAGAGTTTGGGGGCTTTATCTTCCCCCTGCCCTTCCTCAGCTTCTCTGCAACTCATGAGGCTGCAAAAGTGACCCTGAGGTGCAGGTTTGTCTGAGGCTGGGAGTAGCTGAGGGCCAGAACTGCCATAGAGGGGTGTGTCCCTGTCCCCTCCCTCCCTGGGACACCGCCTGACTCCACAGGCCCGGCCTGTTCAGCCATGCAGGAATCCTGTTGGGTGTGCTGGGTGTGAGTTTGCCAGGAGTTGCTTCTCCATGAGCAGTGCTGCTGGCTCTGTCTTGAACACCTCTTCCCTGATCCACTCACTGCACTGAGGGCAGAGCTGCATCAGGCAGAGCAAGCAGAGACATTTATTTGTGTCCCGTCTTTACCAAATCTGTCACATGCAGCACCGTCCTGCAGCCCTGCCCGTGCTTTTCCTGCCTTCATTGATAGTGGTTCAGCAGAGGGATTCACCCTGTCTGCCTCTCTCTGCCCCAGGCCCTCGGTACATGTTGAGACCCAGCCTGCCCTGGACCTGCAGCACTACAGGGACAGCCACAGTGGTCCCTTGCAGTACATCTTCTGGAGGCAGATGCTGCGCTCCATCTGCCCTGGTGAGCACATCACTGTGAGGGGTGGCTGTGCTGGGCCAGAGATGCTCTGCAGAGGGAGTACACAGCTGCTAAAATCTCATGCTTGATGTCTCCACAGCTCCTGCCCCACTCACCTTTGACCCTGAGTCAGCCCACCCCAACCTGGTGCTCTCCAGAGATCTGACAGCAGTGACAGAGAGGAGTCCAGCCCAGCCTGTCCCCGTCAGCCCTCGGCGGTTCCGTCAGTGCGTCAACGTCCTGGGCTCGCAGGCCTTTGACAGCGGCCGGCACTACTGGGAGGTCTGGGTGGGCAGCAAAACCAAGTGGGACCTGGGGGTGGCTGCTGAGACTGTGGACCGGGCAGCCAAGGTCAAGCTGTGCCCAGAGAATGGCTACTGGACCCTCCGCCTGCGGAACAGGACAGAGTACTGGGCCACTGCCACCCCCTGGGTGCGCCTGGCCCCCCGCCGGCCCCTGCGCAAGGTGGGCGTCTTCCTGGACTGCCAGGAGGGCACTGTCACCTTCTTCGATGCTGGGGACATGTCCCACCTCTTCACCTTCCACCAGGTCTCTGCAGAGAGATACTGCCCCTTCTTCAGCACCTGCTTCAGTGACGGGAGGGACAACGTGGAGCCCATGCGCCTCTGTCACCTGGCCCTGTGAGGGTCCTTTGATGGACAAGGGTGCACTGGGGACACCAGCCTGGCTCCTGCCCGGGGCTGCACTGGAGGCCAGTTCTACATACACAAGCCTGATGGGTGTTGGAGGAGCTGTTTTGGTTTGGGTGTTGGGAGGAGATGAGTCTGTTCCCGGGTCCTGTCTGCCCTCCCTCCTCTGTGCCGTGGCTGTGGTTGCCACAAGGCATTCACAGGGGTTCCTGGCACCCCTAGAAGAATAACCCCATTTCTGAGCACAGCACAGTTCAGTAAGAGCAGCCACGGGGCTGCAGGGGAGGTGGCTGTGAGGTGCTGGCACCTCCTCCCTCTCGGTGCCCCCCCACCCTTAAGCCCCGTGGAGGAGGGCAGAGGTCCCGGGGCACCATCGGGTGCCTCTCAACTCCACATCCCGACTGTGGGCATCCTCTGCTGTAAGAGCTTGCCGGGGCAGGGCTCCGGGCCGGCAGCAGAGGGAGCCCGGTGCTCAGCCCAGGGACTGCAGCGCGGCTCCCTCACCTCACTCACTATTAAAGCTCGTTAGAAAGCCAGCGGTGCCTGCTGGGCCTGCTCGAGGCTTGTGTGCCAGGGGAATCTGCTGCTCTGGGGTGTGGCACAGCCTGAGGGCACCCAGCAGCCCCCCGGAGCCCTACTCCAGCCCTGGCTCTTCTGTGCCTGCACACTGCTCCCACTGTTCCCACGTAGTTCCTTGGAGCACTCTCTGCACGTTTTGCATGGCTTTTCACCATTTGCTGTTTGAGAACAAGGGAGAGAGGTCCTCTGAGCCTAGCCCCGACCTTGGGCTACGCTGTTTTAAGATTTCGCCATCTCTGGCCTGGCTGCATCTTAAGGATTTGTACATAAGAAAAATGGCAATTTCTAATTCTTTCCAAATTCAGCAAGAATGTGTCTCTTTTCCTGTCAGCCCCCTGTGACCCTGCTGGCAGCACTGCACCTGGAGGAGGGCAGGCAGGGGTCTCTGGGGAGGCAAGTCAAGGGGATTTAGCTGCTGTGGTTTGTGCACAGGAGGTGCTGGCAGTGTCTCTGCCTCATGAGTCAGCAGAGGTGTTGGGATGGGTCTAAGCCTGGCTGGTGGAAGTGGTGGGTGGGAGGGAGGATGGCAGTGCCTGGGGTGGGTGGAAATGTCATGTTTTTCCCACCCAAATCCATTCCAGGCTCAAAGCAGAAGCCAGAGCTCCCCAGTACTTCATAGTCCCCAGTGCTGGCTGGAGCCAGACACCTCCAGCTGAGGCTCAGCTTTCTGTGGTGTGGGAAGGGCCAGATGTGAGGCTTTCCAGCTCCCACAGCTGGGCACAGGGACACTGGCCAAAGCAAGACCTACACTGGCCATCTCCCTGCCCAGCAGGGATGGCACAAGGGGCTCTATTCCCCCGTGGTGCCACAAGGGATGTTGCCTCTCCCGTGCACCACTGCTGCGGTGTGCCAGGGCTGGAGGTGCCTGTGCCAGGGCAGGAGAAGAAGCCAGAGGCAAGGATGTCCTGTACAGGGTTCAGGCAGATGTGTCCTGTGCAGGAGCACTGAGCACAGCCTGGGATTGCTCCCAGTGATTGGGAAACCTCTGCTCTGTGCAGCCTAGCTTGGGGGTTGGGTGTGGAAGGGATGCTGGGGGTTTGTACTCCCTCCTGGCCCTCGGTTTGCCTTTAGCCAGTGAGTGAGTGCCAAGCCTATGAGCTGGATTCAGCCTCCTCTCCCAGCTTCCATCTCCTCCTCCCAGTGCTCTACAGCCTCAGCTGAAGTAAGAGTGGAGAAGAGCTGTTGGCTTGGAAATGGTGCTGCAAGCCTGGCTGTGTTACCCATGCAAGGGCTGGGAGCCTCTGGAAGGATGCAACTGGTTTGATCACAGCAGGAATTAGACTGGGGAAAGCTGATTTCCATCAATTCCCCAGCCTGCCCTAAACTGCAGCCAGGTAGGGCTGGGCAGCAGCAGGCAGCATCCCCGAGGTGTGAGGGGAAGCAGATCTGCCAGGCTCTGGCAGGGGTGAGCACAGCCAGGCTTTGTTGTCTGCCAGCTCCCGCTGCCCAGCGCTGCCGTGTGCCATTGCTGTGTGCTGCGTGGGCCAGTGATGGCACAGGCTGCCAGCGTGTGCCACTGCCACTGCTGCCACCTCCCACACCCTCCCCGTGCCTAAGGCAGAGCTGGAGAGCAGCCAGACCCACTTGTCCCAAATGCTCCTGAGGAAGCACGTCCTTCCTTCTCCTGCTGGGCTGTGCGTGGTGGCCGTAGCCCGCTGCTCCCAGGCAGAGCCACGTTTTGGGGTGTAATGTCCTTACCTGGCCCTGCTGGCAGGGCAAGGCTGGGGAGGCAGAGCAGCTCCTACATAGAGGGAAAATGCTGCTCTGGGCTGCCGTGCACGTGTTAGCCCAGTGAGGAAATGCAGTCTGCCACTAAATGCTGCCTGAAAAACACATTTCTCTGACAAACCAGAGCACTGTGGAGTAGGAACCATAGGTGTGAATACAGTGACTGCCTGAGCTTGGCCTGGGTTCTGGCAGGAGGGGATAGGGATGGGAGAGTGGGCACCATGGGGTTAAAGCACCCCTCACCCCAGCATCCAGACTCTGCACCTGCTAGGGCTGGCTCTTGCCATCTTCTCCCAGGGCCAGGCTGTATTTTCCTTGTGGGTTACCGCATTGCTTTGGCCCTGGGTGTTCCCAGAGCCACCCTGTGTCCCTTTCCCATAGTTATGTTAGGGCTGGGCGGTGTCCAGCAGCTCCTGCCTTGGCAGCCTTCTGTGATCTGTGTGTGTCTTTATCCAGTGCTTTGGGGAAGCCTTTGCTTCCTCGTGTCCCCCCACGTGCTGGAATGGGGACAAGATTTTAAAATAATATCCTTTTGTTTCCCAGGGCCGCAACAATGGGAAGATCCCATCGGTCCCACAGTCGCCCTGCGTTTGTGATGGAAAATTCCCCGCCGTGGCGGGGCGAGCCCTCGCCGGTGTCCTGTAGTTGCTGCCATTAGATGGCAGCATGGACGGGCTGGTCCCGGCCACCGCCGCCCGCCCCGTGCCACGTTCGGCCTGCGGCGGGGGGAGGATGCCAAAATCCCTTGACTTCTGGGGTGCCAGAAGATGCCTCTCCTCCTAACCTCAGACCCTCTGCTCCTCTCGCTCTCGGCTTCTCCAGCACCCTCTGACTGTGCACTTCGGCCAGCAGCTCAGCGGGGCCATGGGATTAATTCATCTGTCGGTGTCCACCCCTCACCGCTCAAGGGCACTGACCCCATGCTGTTTGTCCCCGGCGTGGCCGCCCCGTCTCTGATCGCAGCCCCTGTCACTGGGGAGGGGTCTGATCCCGCAACTTCAGCTCTTCACTCCTTAGTGCTGGGCAGTGGCACCCCTCTGTGACATTCCAGCTCTCCCTTATCGTGGCAGGTTTTGGAAGTCTCTCCTCAAATCTCTAAGGGCTTGGACACCCACCTGGGGTGAAGGGACACGGTCACTTTCCGCTCTGGAGATCCAGGAGGGAGGTGATCCAAGATGAATGTGCCGATGAGTGATGGAGTCGGCATTTTCTGGGTTTAAAACTCATTAATCAGTATGGGGAGAGTCAGGTAAAATAAATTCTGTGACTTAGAGTCCCTCTGAGGGTTCCAGGAGAGGGACAGGGTGGTTTCTTCTGCGGGTTTGGCAACACGAGCAGTTGAGTGCACCAGAAGTTTTCCTGCCTTTTTGAAGCCACGAGCGCATGGCTTTCATTCAGGCTCTTTCTTCACTGCCTACAAGAGCGTAATTAACAATCCTCTGGGGCGCAGCTCGGGGCCGTGTTAATTTATCCGTTCAGCGCTCGTTGGGTGCGCAGGCAGCTGGCCAGGGCTGTGGCACCGTGCCCCCAAAGCTCTGCCATCGCCTCCGCCCGTGGCGCATTCGCAGCCCGTTCGCTCCGAGCCGGAGCCGCTGGCGGTGGCGGGGGCAGCGCTGTGGGGGCAGCGCCGCTGGCACCGGTGGGGCGACACCGCTCGTCTGCCAACGCCACGGGGGGTTTGGGGTGTCCCCTGCCAGAGAACCGTGCGGGTGCCCCGCCGAGCGGTGCTGAGGGACAAGGCGGCTGTTCCACGCTGTGCACACATGGACAGCGTGATGGGGGGCCCTGCTGCACCCCCCAAGGATCAGGGTGCGAGTGTGAGCACACCCCAGTGCGTGTGTGTGTGTGTGTGTGTGTGCCCCAGGGAGGGCGGGAGGAGGGAGGTTCAAGGCGTGTGTGCAGGGCTGTGTGCCTGGGTGTGTGTGTCCAGGTGTGAGGTGTGGAGCTGAGGGGTGCACAGACACCAAGGGCTGTGTGCAGGCAGGTGGGAGATGCGTTCCATCGCATGAGGTGCGTGTGTGCTGTTGTTGAGGGCACACTCGTGTGCATTCCCTCTGCTCCGAGAGGCCGGGACGTGCACCCAGGCACGGACAAGAAACAGGCGAGGTGCGGGAATTCTCACACAAGTGCAGGGAGATGCACAGGGTGCTCACAGGTGTGAAAACACACGCAGGTGTGGGGTGCCCATGTGTCCATGAGTCAGGGATCGTGCAGACCCACGCACTCGGGTGGGGAACACGCTCCCCAGACTCAGGGGATGCAGACCCACACACACAGGCGGAGACACCCAGGTGTGAAGGGATGCGCAAAGCCCCGCTGGTGCGGAGAGCGCGGATTCTCCGTCAGCGCCCGGAGCTGCAGGTGCGCTCCCCCCAGCCCGCTCTGCCTCCCCGCCCACCCCTCCCCGTCCCGCCCCGCCCGCCCGGCGCCCCGAGGCTCGGCGGAGGGCGGCGGGCGGCCCGGGCGGGCGGAGGAAAAGGAAGCGGCCCCGGTGCTCCCCGCCCGCCGCCGCCGCGCGTCGCCGCAGCTGGGGCGCGGCGGGAGCAGAGCTCGGGCGCGGGGCGCTCGCACCGCTCCGCATCGCACGGACCTGCCGGCAGCCCCGGAGATGAGGAGAGTTTGCACGCTGCCCCTCTGGCTCTGGCTCGGCATTGTCTCGGAGGCAGGTGAGCTGCCGGGGCTGCCCTGCCCGCTCCGGTGCCCGTTCCGCACCTGCGGGCGCGCCGGGGCCGGGGCCGCTCCGGCGGGACGGGACGGGACTCGGAGCCTCCGCCCGCGTGTCCCCGAGACCCCGCAGGGACCCGCACTGCCCGCCGCGGCTCCCTCACCCAGGACGGGGCTGTGCCGTGCCCTGCGCTGCCCGTCCCGGGCTCCCCGTCCCCGGCTGGGACCGGCTCCCCCATCCCGCTCCCCAGGACCTCAATCCCCGCCGGGAACCGGCGCTGCCCGACCCATCCCCGGCCCGAACGCGCCGCGGTGCCCGCCCGGGTGTCCCCGACGGCGGTGACAGCGTGTCCGCAGCGACGGGACGGGACGGGAGGACCCTGCTGGGGTCGGGGGCCGCGGGGACCCCACGCCGGGCTCGTGCCGGGGATGTCTCGCTGCGGGCGGGGGAAACCCCACGGGACCCCCGCGGGAGGGATGTCACTGCGCGGGGACGCGCCCGGCTGGAGGGCAGGCTGGAGGCCAGTCCCAGCTCTGTTTATTTATTTTTTCACGCACAGAGTCATTAATTTGTGTGTGCCGGGGAGGAAGGCGCGAGGAGGAGGCGGGGGTCCGTGCAGGGCTGCCCAGCCCGCCTGTCCCGGCTGTGGTCCGCCTCGGAAGTCACCCGGGGCAGATCCCGGTGAAATGCTTTCCCTCCCCACAGCACTTCTGTGGCAAAAGGCTGTTGGGCAGAGAGTGCAGAACCACCGCAGAGACGGGGCTGCAATGCCCTTCCAGCAAGCAGAGCCCGTGAGACAGGGCAGAGCTGGGTGGGCACTGCCAGGGCAGTGGGGACAGGACACCCCACCGGATACCCCCAGAGGAGCTCTTTCTTGCACAAGTAAAGCATTTATAGCCCAGATCAGAGCAAGACTGAAAGAAAGTTAGTAATGGTGGAAGATTGCAATGTGGGAAAACGAATTTTGGGACCACAGATAGAATTTTCTGTAGCATCAGCTCAGTGACTCGCTACCACCAGAGGCATTTGCTGCTATGGTTGGAGTGAGCTCACGGGAGAGCTGCAGGTGTGGCACGAACAGCATCACCAGCAGGGATGGCAGTCTTCTGTGCCAACCATTGCCAACCTGCTCTGCCCAAAAAGCTGCTGATGACTTTGGTGTCACAGGGCCAAAGGACACAACGGGTGGCCAGAGCTCAGGGGATGCTCAAGGAGCCTGGGCAGATAGGAACCTGCTGCTAGTGGCATTGCAGTGGGAGCAACTGTTCAAAGCTCTCTTGTTAGCAGTTTGTGAAGCACAGTGTAGCTGCTGCCGGGTTCTTTCATCTCCTGGAGGTGCAGGAGCAGTGCCGGGGAGGCTCTGGCCAGGGCAGCTGTGTGGCCTCGTCAGTACAGGGCTGAGCAGAGCTTTGAAGCTCTTGGTGCTGCCTGATTAGTGCAGTGATGAAGGGCGACGTGGAGCTCAACTAGGGGATGGTACCATGGGGATTTGCTTCCCCTCCTTCCATTCCGTCAATGGGGACAATTTGTCAGCGTGTAAAGGACGCACAAATTTCTCATTAAGCATAATCCCAATGGGGTGCAAATATTTGCTCCCCTCGGAAGCAGGGATGTGTGCGTGACACTGTTCCACCTGTGAAGGACGAAATAATCATCTCAGGATCATGAAAGATCTGTTCTGGCACCACAGTGTCTGTTTAAATGGGCCAGCATTAGAGGATGCTGTATGTAAGAGCACAAAACTCTTACATATTCCAGCTCCATGGTGCTCCCAAGAGTGGAGCTGGGGAGCTGCCCTGTGCAGGCAGTGAGATGGGGGAACAGGCAGAGGTTCAGCCCCAGCATTCTAGATCCTCTTGGCCTCTCAGGGTAACCCTTTGTGAATGGCAATGAGACTGTGTGCTCCCTGAGCCACCAACTTCTGGACACAGAGCAGTGCTGAGCTCCCCACAGCCAAACAATCCCACTGGGGACACAGGCTTCCAAGGGCATTGCCCATTGTGTGAGGGAAGGGCCCGTGCTTGTGTAGGAGCTGAGCTGATTGTGCTGGCTGCTCTGCCTGCTCCCCTCTGGGATCACACAGAATTCCCAGCCGAGGGCTCGGACAGCCCCGTGCTGACCGTGCCAGAAGCAACAGTTGCCTGTGCAGCTGGGATTTGAAGCAGTTGCTTTATTGCAAGTAATAAACATGGGCCGTTTCAGCAACACCCTTTCATTCAACAGCCCTGACTGCACAGCAACCCCACCAGGCTCAACCCACAGCGATGAGCCAGGGCCTCCAAGGGCAGGGGGTGTTTGGAGGGATGCAGCCCGTGGTCTCTGGGGGCTGCCAGGGAGGGGACAGCCACGGTGCCTGTGCTCTGCTGTCTGCTTAGGGATGATTTCAGATGAGTGAACTGCAACTACCGCCCTGGGATTTGGCTCGGGCACGCGAGCCCGCGGCTCACTGCCTGCACAAACACCCACCAGGGCGTCACTGAGCTCAAATTGACGTCTGGTCAGAGGGACACTCCCCCAGCAGCACAATGTCCCCAGCCAGTGCAGGCAGGGTGGACGGGGCTTCCTCCAGTGTATCCCAGTTCCACTCTGCTGCCTCTCTGCCATGGGCTTGCTCCATGCAGGATCGCTGTCCCCAGGGTTTCTCTTGGCCCCGCGTTGTTGCGGTGTTTTCCGGGGCAGGCGTGGGAAGGGCAGGTGCTCCCAGCCAGCCAAGAGGGAACAGGCTGTTCCCGGCATCCCGAGGCAGTTCCTGGAGAAAAAAGGGGAGAGCGGGATCCCACGGGAACGGCAGCAGGAGGGAGAGGACCGTGGCCAGGGAGCAGTTTCTCCAAAGCCATAGGGGACATCCACCACACTCAGGAGGTTGCAGAGCAGGAGGGGGCTCTTGGTGTGTCCCCAGGTCTGTCCAGTTCTCAGCAGCTCTGGGGAGCAAGGTGAGCCCTGGGGATAGCACCTATCTCACCCGCCTTCTCCTCAACCACTCCAGCTGGCAGAGGTGACATTGCATTCATCCTGCTGGACTGAAACAGCCCCAAAACAATGGGTGCAAGGCAGGGGACTCCTCACTCCCAGTTTGGAGGGGCTGTGCATTTAAACCAGGTGGGGGGAGAAGCTGCACTAAGCTGGGGGTGATGGGGAGGTCCTGCAGGTGCAGGGAGACACAGAAAGCCCTGCCATGGCCGTACCCTGCAGGCTCCACTGCCCATGGAAGGTGGGGAGCCAGCAGTGCTGGTGGTTTCCGTGTGAGGAATGACTAAAGCCACAGAGCTCTTCCGCTGGGAAAGACAGACTGGGGCATTGTGACTGAGGGCTGCAAAATCACAACTCAGCTGGAGAAGGCAGTTCCTGGTGGATTCCTGTGTTGGGAGCATGATGTGAGGCTGGTGGCTTGTTGCACACTGCCGAGCTCACCTTCACAGGGTCTTGTGGGTGTGAGATGTTTGCCTGGGTCCACGGGCAGTTGTGCATAGAAAAAGACATTTGCAAGGGTTTGCAAGGAGAAAATCCACAGGTGGTTAGTTCAAGCTGAAAGCCCCCCATTCCCACCTTGGACTGTGAGCCACAGGTGCCCAGTGCCATGTTTTGCCTTGATCTGCCCCAGCTTCCTCCAAAGCTCCTGCAAATCTCCAGCTGGGCAAGGGGCAGCAGCCAGGTAAATGTCCCACTCCTGCTGGGTGCTGTGGGGGGATCGTGACCTCCTGGTGCATGCCACGGTTTTCCGGGGAGACCAGAGCTGAGGCTTGCCCTAGGCCAGAGCTTTTGTCCTTCATTAGGAGAAGAAATACTGCTGCAGCTGCACTGGCATCTAGTGACTGGTTAAATGAATTCCAGGGGTTTTATTGCCTCTGGCTATCCCAGACCTTTGTTTCTCGTTTCACGTTGTTAAAAGAGGGGTTTAGCCAGGTCCCAGGGGGGCTTTTTCTCTTTGGTCAGAATAGTTCTGATGTTTTCGGCACGGCATTATTGCCCATCTGCGGTGCCTCATTGTTAAGGCAGAATAGTGGAAGCGGAGGTGGCCTGTGGTCAAGTCGGCGAGGAGGCACAAGCCCTGAGCCCCGCGTGGCCGCTCCTTTTGTCGAGCAAATCGCTCCATCTCTAGGTGCAAGTTCAGCAGAAGGAGGGTGAAAAACCTGGCCCTGCAGCAGCCGGTGCTGAAACTCCCACTAAGTTTTATAAGCTGAGGATATTAAGTGGGGAGTCTTGGAGTCTCTCCTGGAGTCGTTTCCCTGCTGAGGTAGCAAAAACAGGTTTTAGCCAGTGACTTGTATTTCACCTTACAACTTCTCCCACGAGTGAATTGTTTTTCTTGCTGTGTTTCTGCCCCCTCCTTCCAGGGCGAGGATCCCTCCTGCAGCCTTTGCAGCCAAACCTGGAGGTGCCATGGGACGGACGTCATGTGCTAATGAGGGAGGATCAGTTTAGGGGGTCAGGAAAAGGCTCTTACTGGGCAAACAGGGAGGACAGGGTGATGGGGGAAGGCAAACTTAAGTGCTGTGGTCTCCTGTATCTGAGCACATAAAAACCCAGCAGCTGCTACTCCCCTGCTTGGGTTCTATGCAGTGAAAGGCAGCAAGGACCCCAGGGCTCTTCATAGGAAGGACCACGAGAAAGGGGCAAGTGGGTTGCACACTGTCCTGGTCCCTGTTACTGATGGGCAGAGCCCTGAAGTGAGCAGAGAGAAAAAGGAGATGAAATTTTACCAGACTGAAGAGCCAGCCCAGGGCTGGTTACAACTCCTGGCAGAGCCTGGGAAAACCCAGTTCTGTTTCAGAGGAATTACTGAAAGAATAAGTTTGACTCTGGTCCTGGTGGAGGTGCATGCAGAGGGAAGTGATGGAGCAGCTCACTGATGTTTCTGGGACCTGTTGTCTCTGTGTGAGGTATAGCTGCCCACCCATGTGCAGGTGTGGAGGGGTTAAGCCTTCTCCTGGCTGTGGCTCCAGCTGTCTGGGAGAATGCCAGCCAGTGCACCAAGTCTGCCTGCCTTCATCTGCAGTGCCAGCCACAGTGACACAGTGCCCAGGCTCTGTCCCACCATGGCCACACCACCCTGCCTGGTGAGACCACCTGCTCAGCAGGCTCTGGGGGCCAGGGTATCCCCCAGGGAAGGGTTAAACAAAGAGGAGCAGTGCCAATGCCAGGCTGGGTGTCCAGGTTCTCCCTTGGCGGAGGTCAGTGGTGGTTCATGGGAAAGGAAAAATTGGCAGCTGGGCCGGATGTCCCTGCATTTCCCCTCTTCCTGCAGCCGCCTGAACGATGTTCCTTATTTAGCTTTCCTGACGGACAGGAGGAATCTGATGGCGGAAACTGTCACTGCCTGATAACAGTTCAGGGACCCCTTTATGATGGGCGGCACGGCAGGGAACAGGGCAGCACTGCCCTGGCTGGGAGGGGACAGCCAGGGCTGCCCTTTGCTCCGGGTTCTGGGGGATGGCCAGGCAGGGCGGGAAGGGCACTCACAGCCTTTCCCTTTACGCTGCTCTGTGTACAAACCCCCTCAGTGCTACTTAAAAGACTTTCAAGACCAAGAAGTGTGGTGTGTGTCTATACATTTTTTCCTTCTTTTTGGTGAGGCATTTGAGCTGGTGGAAAGGGCCATGGATGGACAGAGGGGAGTTATGGAGCAAAGCCACCCAAGGTCTGAGACCAGGTGAGGCTCTGTACTCACTGGCAATGAGGATGTTAAGGGCAGCCAGCACTGGGATGCTCCAGCAGGAGCTGGAAGTGATGACCAGTGCCACAAGTTGAGCACACACATCAGTACTGGGAGCAGATCCCATATAAGAGTGCACTGCTCAAGCAGATGAACACAGCAAAGGAATTGTTCCTCCATGTTTTATTGTCCACAACTTTCTCTTCATGGAAGATGGCATCATCTTAGTGTCTGAGCCATTCTCCTATATGTGCTCATGGTGACCAGTCTCAAAACCACAAAAAGTCCTGAAACACAGCTTGTATGTCAAGGTATCCATTGATTTTTGCCTTGCATCTGTGGAGGCCACCAGGCTGATGCCATACCAGTAACAGCATCGTTTCCGTGGCAATTAATGTACTTTAAAAGGGCAGAATGTAGGGCAAGGCTGTATTTACTCAAGACCAAGCCCTAAGCAAAGTGAACCCCACTGGCCAGGGCATTGTCCTCTCAGTCTGTGGGATGGCCAGGCTGGCATTGCTGTGTTTTTCATTGGGATGCAGGATGTGGTGAGCTGGTTTGGCCAGGCTGGATGGCACAGGGCTCCTACAGACCTGTGCAAAGGCTGTGCCACAGCCTTGCATCTTGAGACCACCATTCCTCTGCTGCTCAGAGTTCTGTGTTCTCTAGTGTGATTAAAGATGCATACTCCAAACTGCGCCTCCATTTCAGTCTTAGCTGAGGAATGTTAAAAATCTCACTGCAAGATGCAAAATCTCAGCAGGAACTCACAGTTCTCTCTGAGCCATCCATTGTCTGACCAGGTCACCCATGTGAGTATCCGTGAGTTGCAAGACTGAGGTTTTGGTCATCAAACCATGGTGGTACCTCAGAACCAAATGTTTCTCTGAACTTCAGCTAAGTTCAAATCCCATTTGTGTTTGCTTTCTGTCACCAAGCAGCACAGGCAGGGAATTGCTGTGTCTGTCTGTGTGTGTTCCTGTGCTGCTCTGTCTGTGTCACAGGTGTGTGCAAGGCTGGTGGACATGGGAAGGAAGCAGGAGCTCCTGCTCCAAACCCCAGCACATGTTTCAGATGGTCATGCTGAAGATGAGGTACCCTTGGGGAATGACAGAGATTTGCATCCTCCTGGCTATTTTGAGGTGGAAAAAGCAGCAAAATTCATTTTTCAAGATATTTGTTTAAAGTTATATGTGTTTCTCATGGTGTCACTTTCTAGCATGTGTCATTGCAGTGAGATGAGTTAACTTCCTGCTGTATTTTCCTGGGCAAGAGTCATTTCACCCATTCCCTCACATAAAAGTTTGGTGTAGAGCCCAAGGCATTTGCTCTATGCTCAGCAGGGGTGAGAAAGGCTCTTTTGGAGATGCTCCAACCTGTCCTCAAGGAGGCGTTGAAGGAGGTGATGGCTGAGCCAGCTCCCAGCCTGCATGGTGTCTGCATGCATCCATGTTCCCAAGACTGGCTCTGTGACTCAGCCAGGTTGTATTTAACCCCACAATTTCCCCCTCTTCCTCACTGGCCACCCCAGCTCCTCATCTCCACCTCAGCAGCTCGCAGCTGCATGAGGAGACTGGCATGGTCTGGCTGAGGGTAAAATGAAAGAGCAACTTCAAAACAACTGATGGCCCCAGCCTCAGGAGACAAGGCCAGGAGGAGGCTGGGAGGCAGTGGGATCATGTGGAGTGAGCAGTAGACAAAGGAAGGAAGTTTTTATTACTGGGCCAAATCCTGAACTCCTTCAGTTGTATTTAGGCCAATGTCTCAGTGACTTCAGTGGAGCATGGTCTGAGTAAAGAGAGAAGGAAGAGGTTCAGAATCTGGCCCCTGAGTAATTGTGTCATGTGGGAAGTTTATAAAGAAACTGCAAGCTCATGGTGGCTTTGCTGAGCCACTGGTGGTAGCCAGCGAGCAGCACCCCTGGCACCCAGGCCCTGGGTCACTGTCCCCTTCCTCTCTGGGTCCTTCCCCATCCTGCAGTGGGTTCTCTATTCCAGCTGCTGGCACAACAGCTGGGGTTTGGCGGACCTTGCAGGGCGCAGAGAGGTGCCCTGAGCTGGGCAGTGGCTCCAGAGGTTTATGAAAGTCTGTCTGCACCTTCACAAGACTCAGGAGCCCCATGGAGGGTTTTGGGGTCCTCCATCCACCTTCTGAGTTACAGAGGCACTTGAGCTCTCCATGTAGCAGGAAAATCTATAAAAGGTTTACTGGTTTTATTTATTCCACAAAAAAAAAGCACAGGGCTGTGTAGCAGAGGCTGGAAATTCCTCCACTAATTTCCCAAATTGATTAGGGGCACAGACGTTTTTGTGTCTGCACAGGCACATGTGTGTGCTGACAGTGAGGTTCAGCTCCAGACTTAGCTCTACATCTCTAACTTGTTTTCCCCATTTCTGAAGTGTCCACTGAGATGGATGTTAGATGTAGTGACCTAAAAAAATAAATACTGACATAAGTGCGGGTCAAGCCAGTAGTTTCCATGAATGACGGTAAATCTTGACATTTACTCAGGGAGGAAGGCTGGGCACAAATGGTGGTTTACACTCAGATTTGGAAACTGCCAGCTCAGAGTGATGGCAGCGAGCGAAATCGCACCCGGCAGAGGTGACGGCATCCAGCTCCCACAGAAATCCATCACTCACACCCTGCATCGCCCCAGCCCCAGCACAGTCCCCAGAGGGGCGTAACTGGGTCTGAGTGGCCATCAATCCCTTCCCCACACTGCAGCCCCTGGCCCTGGGGAAGCAAAGGGCAGAGGTTTAACAGCATGTCCCAGAGTGTGGCAGCCATCTGCAGAGTGGGATGATCCCGTGGGAGATGCACACATCCACACCAAGGAGATCATTCACGCCTGGGCAAGCAGTGCAAGGTCCTTGTGCTGGGATGAGGCATGGGGGAAGAAACTGCCTTGCCTCCAAAAGGAGTTACCTGGTGATGCCTTGTAAAGCAATTTAGTTAACAGAGTGTGCATCTGGGCCTGATGCCTGCTCATGGGGTTTGTTGGCTGTGGCCAAACTGTCAGACTTGGCACATCCTGGGCTGTAAGTGCTGGCTCTGGCAGTACTGCTGATGCTGGGATGGGATCAGGACATATCCTGGTCTTTCATCTCCTCTCTGTGCTGTGACATCCCAGTGTACAAGGGAAAGGCAGCTGCAGCATATCCTGTAGTGCCCTGTTCTAGGCAGGCAGACTCAGACCCAGGATGTGTCCCCTTGGGTGACAGTTGTTTAAGTAGGATTTTCCTCACCATATTTTCTTTCTCCTGTGCTACAAAGACTGACAGAGTCACCACTGTTATTGCTGCACCGAGTGTAGCGTGGTGTCCACAGTTTAAACACAAGAATGGAGTTTGATGTTCCTCGAAGCCCCTGTATTGCAGGGAAGCAGGAACCTTTCCAATGATGTCAGTCACACCACAATTGTGTCCAGCCAAAGATGCAATCCCTGCTGCCAAGGTGCCTGCATTGCCCAATGTTGCCCCTCTACAACGTTCAGCATTTCACAATATTTATGGCTGTTCCTCATCCTTGGCTGCTTAGACAAATAAAGCTTGATGCAGCCTGAAGCTGTTAATCCCTGCCTCTCCAGCCTCCCGTCAATAACAAGGAGTGGGTGGCATTTGAAAGAATGCACTGGGGGAGAGGGGGAGTGCTGGGATCTATTTTTTATAAGGAGGGGGAAATCCAAGCCTCCCTTCATTGAAGATAAGCGACGTGGCTGGGCTGAGCTCTGGCTGAGAGGTTTTAGTGGTGATAGAAGGCAGGAGACTTCGCACAGCGTTGGCCCCACGGTAACCTTTGCCAAAAGAAAAACACTTCTTAATACAATAGTGATTTAAAAAAAAAGAAGAAAAATAAACAGGACCCCACATGAACTTAGGAAACCTGTTCTGGCACAAAGAGAGATGTGTACGATGAAATAAACCTGAATGGCACTTGGAAGGACTCTGGCCTCCAGACTCACATTTCTGGGAGTGGGGAAGGGCCCATGTCTGTCCTGGCCCCTTCAGTCCAGTATAGTGCCAAAACACCCCTACTCCCAAACGACTTCTCCTGCATTTGTGGACCAAGCCAAAGTGTCTTTCCTTCATCCAGACCTTTGAATTCCCAGGAGGCTGGATAAGCCATCACCAGCCTTGCCCCACGGCTCTGAGCATCAAGTACCTCATGGTGACCAAATAGGGAGAGCCGAGGAAGTGGCGTGTTGTTTCTCTAGCACCATTTCCCTGTTGGTACTTGTGCTCCTTGGCTGGAAGTCATTAGCATGTGTAAACCCTTCCTTCCCATCTCATCCGCTTGCGTGCTCTTCCCACTGCGCTGCATGGCAAGGGAAGCACCTTGGAGCAGGAAAACAACAGTCAGCCTCTGCGTACTAACAGAGAGTAACTGCGTGTTTATGGAACTTGGTCACCCTGTCGTAAGCTATTTTTAAAAAGCAGGAGGAGGTTTAGGTTATTGGCCTTCAAATAGAGCCAGAGTCCTATACTGCCATTTAGGCTGGGCGTTTCATTGTAGGAATTGTGCTGTGATGTACAAAGTGTGACATTTCCAACTCAGCCTTTCTTGGAAGGGAATTAAATTAGTTTCATAGCTGCATGAGGGGTGTTATATGGAGGTGGAGAGAGCAATCTGTGCAGATGTTAAACAGCCAGCTAATCTCAAGTGACGTGAATGCCCCAATACACTTTGGCTCTCAGAGATGATGATTATCATCTCCTGCTCCAGTGGGTCCTGGCTTGTGGTCACAGCTCTGTGCCAAGAGAAACTGAGAGCGTGTGCATCTGTAACTTGCCATCAATGCCCTGGACAGCCCCACAGGGCCAGACTTCCTACCACCGCCCTGATTCTCTGCATCTTCAAGTCTCTGCCCAGCAGGGAGCAGATGGGATCACTGACCCAGGGCTGAGGTGCAGCCCAGCAAAGTCCTGTGTGAGGGGAGAGCTTTGCTGTGCTCTTTAGAGCCCACCCCTCCTGGGGATTCTGCAGAGAACAGAGTAAGATTTCATTAACTACATCAGGGAAGGCTCTGGGTTTGGGCAGCTCTGGCTGCTTTCAGGAATGGCAGAAAGCCAAGCTGAGCTGCGCAGTAGAGGGTTGAAATTTCTTATCTCCTACGTGCTGTAGGTGCATTTACCTCAGGGAACCCACCTCCCATCCTGCTCACGCCGAGGGCTCTTAGATCTGCAGCGAGCGCTCAGAACTCCTCCGTCAGCCCTCACTGCTTGTGTCTGACCTCGTACCTGAGCCTTCCTTCCTCTGCCGCTACCTCTGATGACTAATTCTCCTTTGAAGAGTGTGTGCCTGTGATCTTCCTGGCTCCCCTTGTGCCCACCCCACCAAGGGTCGTGCCAACGCTCGTGTGTGCACGTGCAGGTGTGCACAGAGAGACTGCGCGGGGAGGAAGGCTCGTGCTCCCCAGGCAGCAGCTCTCTCTATGCCTCTAATCACTCTTCCTTTGCTTTATTATTATTATTTTTAGATTATACTCAGCACTTGAAGCTCCCTCTTTGATAATCAGGAAGTTTAAATTCCTCCTGCATTTCGCTTGTGATTCCTACTTTCTTCACCCATCCTCATCTAATGTAGCTTTTTCATGTTGCATTGACTCTCAGCTAAATTAATTTTCTTTGTTCCCTGTGTACCTCTAATTAGAAGGAATAAGGATTCCTCCTTTCATGCACCAGTATACATTTTTCCAAGCCAGAGCAGCCCAGTTTCTGCTGCCCTACGCTCTGTGGCTCAGGCAGGGATGGAGATACATGGAAGCTGTATGACAGCCTTCCAGGGAGCCTAGAGCAGATGGGGAGTTGAATGCAGGTTTTCCAAGGCCAAGATAATCATCTAATTGCAAAACTATTTTTTCTCCACTTACTCTGTTTATCAATCAGCTTCTCTTGCACCCTGCAGCTGGAGATCAACTTGAGGGTGGGTTGTGCTGCAGAGAACAGGCACTGCCAGCTCCAGGGCAGCTGTTTGCTTTGAGGGCTCTGTGAGTTGATTTCAGTTCACAGCTAAGTAGCAAACATCTGGATGCAGACTCCAGGGACATGAAGATGGAGGAGCAGGTCTTTTCCACTTGGTACATTGTCTCCCAGCACAGCTGCAGGGCTTGCAGACCCCTGAAAAAGCCCAGCACAGTCAGTCTGGCACAGCAGGCTGGGCAGGAGTCAGGCAGGGCACCCCAGGCTTTACTTACATGGGGGAAACCTACCCTGAGTGGCATACAGGGTTTTTTCAGTGTCCTGCTCAGTCTATCCATAAGCCAACAGTCTTGGGAAGAGTTAAACTTCAAAGGCTCAGCAATTAAGCCCACACACATCAAGGAAAAAGCAAACCTGTGACTTGTTTTTTTCTTTCCAAATGCTACTGCCCTTTTCTCTCCGTGCTCAGTGCCGACCCTCGGGCTCCGTCTGACTTCCCAGTCAGCTGCCTCTGCCTCCTCATCTCCCACTGAGAGTTGGATGCTGAGGCCTCACAAGGCTTGAACTCCATCTTCCCCCAACAGCACACCTGCAGTTTGCTTCGGCAGGAGTTCACCTGAGCCTCTGGAAATGGCTCATGATGGAGCTGTAATTGATGATGGTGAATCTGAGGGTCTCTCTCCACTGTTTCTCAGGCTTTTCCCTTCCTATGTGTTCATGCAGGAAAGTCCAGGTACTGTGCGTGGAAGCCTCTGCCCAGGTGCTGAAAGTGGTCTTGGCTTTGCCTGGACTGCCAGCACCCTCAGCATGGGCAGCTGGAGCTCTGGGAAAGGGGATGATGCCCTGGCATGGACAGGGGGATCCTGGAGGTACCCACTGTATCATGGCAGTGGATAGTTTAGAGACTCCTGGACCTGGATATCTCACGTACATCATGGTGTGGAAGAGCTGGTAGTAACTTGTCTTCTGGGAATGTATTTCTCTTTGGGAATCTCTGTGGGTATTCTACAATGGAAAAGTCCACAATTCAGCTGAATTGCATGAAGAGGTACTTGACCATCTGCCTCATAACTCCATCAGGTACAGTGTAAGAAGCAGTGGATTGTAATTCATTCCATCATTTCCCTTTAATCACTGATGGGCTGCCATTTCTTCTCAGTGGCCAAAGATGTGTCCTTAGGGTTCCATGGGTCTGCACCCACAGCTGCCTCAGCCCAGCAAAGCCCCTGGGGTTACACCTGGATAGTCATGGGGTGGAATTAACCTCTGAATCCTGCAATGGTCAGGCATTGAACTCCTGAGCAATCCCAAATAGATGAAGTGGAGGGAGCAGCAGTACAAGCCTTTCCCAAGACACTTGCCCAGACTCACAGGGCCCACAGGGGGAAGTCCCTAGCCCATCCTGGCCATGCATTTGTGCTGGCAATACCTTATGCCAAGTAGTGGGCTTGGACCAACACTCATTTCACACAAGCTGTGGACCATCCTTTGCATCCTTTCAAGTAGAGATGTAATGAACGGTGTTAGTTGCTGATATCAGTCCCCTAAAGCCATCCAATGCCTCTGCTCCTACACCATGTTAATCACACCCTGCTGGGGCAGAGAAGGTGAGCAGGGCAAGATTTTCAAAGAAGTAAATTAAAACAGGAAAAGAAGCAACCTGACAGTCCTTAAGATGTGGGAGGATAATTTTAATTGAGTTTTGCAAGGGTTTAGCCGTGCAGTTAATAGGGGCCAGTGGAAGAGGTGTGGTTATGTATGCTAAGCAGGGTGGCTCGCCCAGGACCCCTGCAGAGCCACGGTGGTGGCAGAGTGGGAGCTGCCACAGGCATTTGGGTAGGTCTGAGGATTTCTGCCCACTGGGGAGTGAATGCTGTGGACAGAATAGGTCCTGTTCCTGTCTGAAGGCGCTGGGCTCCCCCTCCCCTCCCTGCGCATCCCGCTGAGCTGGAGCTGCCCTCTGAAATGTCAGGGAGAGGAAGCAATCCTTGGCTTGTTAGTTTCTACAAGGAAATAAAACACACAGATGGCTCGAGCATCCTCTATCTCAAAGGCAGGAAAAGGATTCTCGGGGCAGGAGCAGGCAGCCAACAAACGCGGAGCAATCCAGGGAATGGAGGACCAAACAAAGCAGCGTCTGGCCAGCCCTGGCCCGCAGCAGAAAGGGTGGGCCGGCGGCCACCGAGGGGAAACCAGCCCTCTGATGTGCCGGAGCATCCATCCCTGGCTGCAGCGAGGGCAGCGAACAGGCGCTCCCCTGGGGCCCGGGGAGGCTGCTGACAGCAGAGATCCTGGAGGAGGTCTGCAGGGTGGCCCCGGCTGACCCGCTGCCCCCGGCCGGACATGTGGCTACCTGACACGGGCTAACTTTGGCTCAGGACGGAGCCTCTCGGGGAGGATGGAGCAGGGAGCGAGCGCGGGGGGGCACGGGCAGGGAGAGGAAAGACGGCAGGAGACAGAAATGCAAACATGGCCTGACAGCCGTGGGGCAGGGGGAGGGGAGGAGGAAAAAGCAGGGTAAACCTGGCAGGATGGAGCAGGAAACCGGGCTGGAGCGAGCAGGGCGATGGTGAGATAGTGCTTCCTGCCAAGGGAGAACGGCAGACAGATAAACACTCCCAGACTGGAGCTCGCTGACCCCGCTTTGGGATGCTTTGGGATGACGTGGTGGCAGGACCCTGGGGCAGAGCAGAGTCCCAAAAACAGGTGAGAGCATGGTCAGGCATTGGGTGTAGCCGTGCTTTGCTGCCCAGGGCAGCTGGCGAGGAAATACCCTGATATAAATCCCTGCCTGAAGGGATGCACCAAGGGACCAGGGATACACGGGAACTTTGGTCCTCAGGACAGCCCACCTCTCTTGAAAGTGGCTTCTGCTTTTGAACTGCTCTGTTTCTCTTCCCTGACGGACACCCAGGTTGGAAGATGAAATGTTGAAGGAGCCCAGAGAGCTTGTGCCTTTTTTTTCCTTCATTACCCATCAGTGCAGGTGGTTATGAGAAACCAGAAAAAAACATTTAATTAAAGTTTATCAGCCATGAGAGGCTAAAGAGATCTGTTGGGGTGCATGCTCTGAGGCCAAGCAGCTTTTCAGATTGAGGCCTGTTTGGCCAGAGCCACAGGCACTGGATGTGCAGCTGTGGAGTGAGAGGGGCTGGGGAAGCAGGGTGAAATGCCCAGCCTCAGAGTGCTGCTCTGGCTGTGGCTTCATGTTGATGTCATGTAATGTGCTGCTTATGTCTCTGCCCATCCCACTCCCCACTTGGCTTCCAGGCAGGGTGATGCTTTGGCTGAGTCTCCCCTGGTTGCAGGTGCTGAGCTGGAGGAAAGCCCTGTTCCTTCAGTCCCCAAATGCCCTGTTTGGACACATGTCCTTCCTCCTCACCTGGCATCGCTGCAGACCCAGGATACTTAGGGTGTCTCTGAGTCTGGTGCCAAAAGAAAAACTTTGGTGGTCTTCTGGTGGCCCCTTCCTCAGACCTCCTGTTGGTTCCTGCTCTGGGGGCTCCCATGTCTACACATCAACTTGCCCACAGGTATTTTGGGGCAAAGATGATGTCTCACACTTCTGGTGGTGGACAGGAAGGATCAGACACCCAATGATGATAGTCACCTCTATGTTTGTATTGACTGAGTTTCTATAATTATTTTTCCTTACTGTCCCCTGAGAAAGGACACATGTCCAAATTGAAGCAATGGAACATCTGATGCTCTGGAATGTCCTCACAAACTGGTGAGGATACAAATCTGCCCCACTTTGATTTGGTGTTGTTTCAGGGCTTTGAGGTCCATGGACGAAAATTTGTAGACCAAAGGACCAATGCGTTGCCACTGGCACTGCCCACCATGAGAAGGGGAAAGGTGCTGCCCAGGGCCTGAGTGAGCCCCTGGTGTGTAGGTTCAGTTGTGTGGCTGGGACTGTGATGCTGCTGTAGCACAACAGCAGGATCAGAGGGGCTGGTCCTGCACTGAGAAGCACAGCCTCCCTGTTTAACCCTTCTGAGGCAGGTCTGAACAGGGGGTCAACCCTGAGTTATGGGACAGAGAACATTTTTCCATGAACCCATAAAAGAAGGGGTCTTCTCTGTTTTTCCTTGTGCACATGCATAGTTTGGGTGTGTTTTTCACTTTTCTATCATTATCTTTTTTTATTTGTTCATTGCTTGCTCATTAGCCTGTTTCCATCTCTGTTTTCCTCCCAGCTTCCCTGTGGGCCAAGGTAGCTGTCACCCTATCCTGGCAGTCCTTGGGCACAGGCTGCTGGGCAGAATCTGTTCTATTTTGCTGTCAGTTCCCACCATGGTTTGGGGCTCACTCTGCCTACTGTGAGACTGGAGACAAGGCACCTGGTGTTTCATCCCTACATCGGCTGGAGCCTGACGTTTATTTCTCAGCCTCGTGTGATATCTCACCTCTCTGCAAAACAAGCCTTCCTCCCTGCTGGAGAGCACTGGGAGGAGGAAGAGGAGGAGCTGACAGCCCTACTTCAAATTTCCCCTGCTGCTCTGCCAGCTGCCTGCTCCTTGTGTGACGTGACACTCACGCTTTGCCGCTCCAACCCACAGTTGGATTCTTGCCCCGTGCATGAGAATAAGTCACTCTATGGGGGAACTTCAGCCCTGTAGGTGGGAATTTGTCCTGGCTCTGCCTCCGGCACGTGGACTTCCCACATGTCTGTGGGCAACCACAGGTCCTCCAGCATGAGGGCAGTGAGTTATACCAGCACAGGGCAGGTGGGGAATTGTAAAGCATGGTGGGGAATGGCACCTGAGGTGCTGGAGTTAGTTCCTGTGGGGCACATGCAGTTTTCCAGAAAATGCTGCTAATTCAGACAAGTCCACCCTGGAAAGCAGGAGAAGAAGTCTGCAGAAAGAGCAGAGCAAAGCTTCTCCTCCCTCTGCCCCAGTGCTAGCTACTGCTGCTCTTTTGAATAGTCCCTCTTGGCCAGAGAGGTACCAGCATTTTATTGCTGGCTGTACTGGAGCAGAGCTTTGCTCACACACTGACAAAACAAAATTTTCCTTTTTAGAAAGTATCCAAATCTTGAGTTCCTGCATTGGTTTGTTGTACAGATGGGAATTTTTGTCTGAAAACAGCAAAGTAGAGGTGGGGCAATAGCAGGGTCAGGAGAGCTTTGCTGGAGGAAAGGACACTCTTTTTTTCCCTTCCAGCCTATCTTTTGCCCCAGTACAGCACTGGGGTGGGCAGGCTGGGCTGGGTATGCAAGGTGCAGGGAGACAGGCCTCACCTGGACCAGCTTTGCTTTGTGCATGTTATCTTGTAGCTGTTGTCACATGAGCCCAAGTGGGGTGGCAGGAGCATGAGCTGGGCTGGTTAGCTGGGGACATGTGATGGCTGCGACCAGAGTGATCCAGCCCAGCACCAAGGGAAGGAAATCAGTGAGAAGGACAGAGTGTGAACAAAATCTCTCTCCGGAAAAGCGCCCCGTTAATCAGTCAGCAGGGCCAGCTCAGCAGAGAGGGAGGGAAGGGGAAACAGAGAAGGGCTGAGGTGGTGTGTGGGGGCTTGGGGGAGGATCCGGTGCAGGGCTTCCTGTGAGTGGGAGCAGATGGAGGGAAAGCAGGAGCTGTGTTGTGCCACACTGTACCAAACTATGCCATACCTTGTCCCATGCACAGCCTTTGCCCTGTTCCCAAAGCCATAGCATGCTGTGGCAGTGCTGGCTCTGGCACTGATGCCACTCTGCAGAGATTTAGCATCTGCAGCCATTGCAAGGCAAAAACAGACCCCATGCACGGCTCTCCCACATGCCCAAGGGTGGAGAGATGAGGTCAGGCTGAGATGCCCTGGGGTGGACAGCAATTTCCAGGTTGAACGTGGCTTGCCCATGAGGCAGGGAGAGCCCTGGAGCAGGATGCAACTGAGAGCAGGAGTGGAGTCAGGGAGTAGAAAAAGGTAGAGGAGCCTGAAAATGAAGCAGCTGTCAGCGATAAAGAAAAGGCCCTCAGTGCAGCCTGGTCCCTTTCAGAGCCACGAGCTGCAAGATCAAGGCAAGGAAAACTGCTGGGAAACGTGCTTCTCTGGAAATAGACAAGGTGTGACTGGCTGTGGGATCCTGCTTCCTCTCGCCACATCCCATCAATCCCCCTCTGTTTATTTTAATATCCTGCTGCCAACTTGCTTGAAAAAAGCTGCAACCATCTTGAAAAAACAAAGCCAGAGCTGCTGCATGCCTTTTTAATTACATTAATGCTCTCCCTGTGCAAGGGCACAATTGGGTGTGCAGAAGAAAGCGGGAGCTGCTTGGAGAGCTGAGGAGATAAAGCATCACAGGGGTTGGAGGTGGGGAAGGAGGGACTCAGAGGAGAGGAGACACTCCATGCTCTGGAGACATCTCCCTCGCACCCTGGGATTTGCCAGAGACACAAACCATCTGTGTGTCGGTTAGCAGAGATTTAATGGCCAAACCCAGCACCAAGTTCAGTGCTGGGGAGAGCAAAACACAGGAGAGAGCCATGGCAGGGCAAATATTCCCTCGGGGAGGGAAAGGGCAAGGCCAGCAATGGGGTGGATCCGTCTGGCAAGCACAGAGTGATAGAGAATTTTTGCAGGGAAAGCTGATGGCTTTGAAGATGATTTTGCAGGCTGGGAAAGGGTCTGTGCATCCCTTTGCCTGTCCTGGATGCCATGGGTGGCTGTGGGCATCAGCATCCCAAGATGCCAGGCTTAGTGTGGGGTATCAGCATGAGTAGTGGGTCCCCAGTGTGAGCCAGTGCAGGGAGTCCCCAAGTTCCCAGCAATCTGGGGCTGGTGGAGAGGCTGGATGGCCACGAGAGCTGGCCCAGCAGTGCTGCCAGCAGCAGGAGTGTCCCCAGCCCTGCGCCACGGTGCTTTCGGAGTGAGCAGTGGTTCCTTTTCCTGTTGTACTCACGGAGGGCCATGGACAGGATGCATCTGCAGGAATCCCACAGCCCCAACCTGCACAGATCGTACTTTTCCTTTCTTCCCCTCCACCCCCTGGTGTTGTTTGCTAACAGGTCACCAGGCAGCACGTGAAGGGAGGCAGGGGGTTCTTTCTGCCGCCCTCCTGCTCCCCCCAGCCACAGTGGTGGGGCGCAGCATTAGCCAAGAGACTTCTGCCACCTTGACACTTATTTAGTGGTTAAAGCAGAGGGCCCATGCCAGTCTTAAGACCTAATTCAGTGCCTGTTGCAGCCAGCCCTGGAGCTGTGCCAGGGTTTTGGGGATTACCTTTCAGCTTGCTGTCCCAGAGCATAGACAGGATGAGAGGGTTTGCTGTCCCCAGCTGGACCCATGTAAACCATTATCTTCTGCATTTTGGTCTGAGCCCTCTGGGGGTGGCAGGCACCCCCAGCTGCTCCCTGGGACGATGGACAGGGAAGCTGTGGCCATCTGGAGAGCAGTGTTTGCACTGGGATAAGCGTGTCCGGCATTAATAGGAAACGCAGCTTAGCAGACGGATTCCTTCCCCCACCTCCTTTTTTTTTAATAAACCTTGTTACATTTTGAAAGGATTTTACAAAAAATGCAGTCATTTATTTTCACAGCCCCGGGGCACATTTTTTCTTTGTGACATCTGATGTTCCCCTCCTTTGGGGAAGGGGAGGTTGGAGGTGCAGGGTGGAGTGTCCTCCATGGGGGCCAAGCACTGCGCAGCCCCAGGGACCACAGTGACACCGAGCCGTGTGTTGAGTGACAAGTGATAGGTGTTGTTGTTGTTGAGGGAGAGGTGTGTGTAGGACACGCACAAAGGAGGTGGACCAGGCCTGCCCTGGGGCTGACACTCCTTCGTGTGGGCAAATCTTCCCCAGGAGATGGCGGGGAGGGCAGAGATGGCGGGGAAGGGGGAGATGGCGGGGAAGGGGGAGATGGCTGTCACCCCACTGTTGCCATGGGGGCAGCCATGGGGACACCAGCTCAGAGCCGTGCGCAGGCGGGAAGGAAGTGGAGAACAATCAGGGAGAACAAGGCCGGCGGCGCGGGCCTGGCAGCGCTGGCGGTGCCGCTCCGCACGTCCCTCTCCGCTCTGTCCCCTCAGCTGTGTCCCCCTCTCCTGGTCCCAGGCACTGCGGCTTCTCCGCCATCCTGGATCCCTGTGACACCCCAGTGTCTGGTGTGCATTTGTTGTCTCTTCCATCAGGGTTCCCCACAGAGAAACATTCCTAGAATCACTGGGTGATTAAAGTTGGAAAAGACTTCTAAGATCATCAAGTCCGGCCATTAACCCAGCACCAAAGTGTTCACCACTAAATTGTGTCCCCAAGTGCCACATCCACAAGTCTTTTGAACACTTCCAGGGATGGTGGCTCTACCACACTACCCTCAGAAGCCTGTTCCAATGCCTGACAACCTATCCAGTCTAGAAATATTTCCTAATATCCAATGTTAACCTCCCCTGGTGCAACCTAAGACCATTTCCTCTCATCCTGAGGCGCTCGACCTGCAGTCCTCAGGTCACAGTTCTAGAGGAAAGGTGTTACAGCTGCTTGTGAAACACGTGGAAATGCCACATCCTTGAGACTTCTCCAACCCTGCCAGATCTCTCTGATACTTGGGTTTGAATGTTACGAGGGAAGGAAACAGACATACACAGAACACAGTTGCAAAAAACCCTCATGTTTTTGTAGAAAGTCAAGCATATTTTTGCATTCTTTTATTCCTTGGCATTTAGCACCTACCTGAGTCACAGCTTCACATTCCATAACATTTTCCCCCCCTCTCTATTTCTGGCTAGTTTGCTTGTTTTTGCAGTTAACGAGACTTCTTTTGAATTATCTCACATCTCCAGAAGCTGGAGTTTTAAGATAAAGATCATGAAGTAATGACAGTCGGCAGCACTGTGCTGATGAAAAAACAACAGTAGTCTCTGAAGGTAACCGGTACTTCGAGATGTTTTGTCCATGAGGAGCTCACTTAGGGTGCGTGTCTGGCATGCCAGAGATGCAAACTCACAAAAAGTGGAACTCTCCCTGAAAAAAGCTGGAAGAAGAGCATGATAATGTTTAACTGCCTGTCCCTGAGCCTGGGCAATTTCCCTCCTGGAATGCCTGTCTGGTGGTACAGGGAAGGGGGCTCCTGCAATCCACCAAGGTTTGTCCTAGGCAGGTGACTGTACCTGAGAGTACGCCACAGGAGAAGGGCATTCCATGAATGCCTACCTGGAGAGCATCTCAGTATAAACACCTTTGTGGTATTTGGGCATCCCTGATTTGTCCTCCTGATTACAGAAAGCAAGATGTGTATAGAAAAATCTCCTGCCAGACTCCCTCTGGTTAGCAGAGGGGATCATTTCAGAGCCCTAGTCGAAGCAAGCCCAATATCATTCACCTGGTGAGGAATGGCCACTGTTGAATTCACAAATTTCTGGTCTTGCATTCTTTATCCAGCCCTCATCTGTGTTAGGCTGTCTGTCAGAGCCCAGGGGCTGCCTGGCCTTGGCGTAAGAGCTGAAGAGCTTCTCACTGGAGCCAGGAAGGCTGCAGGCAAACCTCTTGTGTTCCACTGAGCCAACATTAACTACCTTGTAGGAGCAGACCCCAAGGAGATGTTCCCTTCAAGAACCTTTGCCCCTCTCTGGGCTCATGGCACCAGGACAGCTGCTGCCCACAGCACTGGGCCCAGGCTTGTGGATCTCTGCATCATCCCCTCTCTCCTTTCTCTCCACAGATCTGGTGAACAGCTATTCTATGACCCCTCCTACTCTGAGCATCACTGAAGAGGAGCACGTCATCAACGCCAAGGACACACTGACCATCACCTGCAGGTAGGCATCAGCAAGTGTGGCTCTGTCTAGACTGCTCTTACCTGATGAGTGTTGGAGGACCAGGCAAGGAGAGCCCACCAGGGACACCTTGGCTGCAGTATTCCTGCAAATTAGCATGTCTGACTACAAATCTTCCGGATCTCCCAAGGGTGAATTCATCTAATTAATTGAAAAAGAAGCAAAAGATGTCCCAGAGGATTCAGTGATAACCTCTGCTGTAGTCTTTCAGAGAAGAAAGATAGAGAAACATTTTGTGTGATTTGATAGCTTTGTTGTAAGCTCTTCAGGGAAACTGGTCTTCCTGACTCTCCTTGTCTTTCTCTGATGTTGCTTATTCTCATCTCATTGGGGCCACTGAGATTGAAGTTTTGGTCTCTAAATCTAGTGGGACATTTGGGGGATACTGAGAAATATCTATGGGAGTAGGCAAGGCTGAACTTAGTGGTGGCTATAAGAGGCCTTCAGCTTTTCTACAAAGATGGGATTTAATGCTCTCCCTTTATGTATGTGGGTGAAAAGAAGCTCCAGCCAGGCCAGGGGAAAGGAGCTAGAGAATCTCTGGTTGTTTTATCCACTGCGGCTCTGAGAAGGTGGTGTGTCTGAACTGATTTATCTAGGCTGGGACACTTGGCTGTGTGTGTTTTCTGGACTGCCTCCTGTCTCAGAAAGCAGAAAAAAAAAAAAAGCCAAAACCAAAACCCAAACCATAAACAAGTGGGAGAATTTCCCAAGGTCAATTTTCCTGGAGTTTCCCTTCAGCAGCTGAAAACAGATCCATGCTTGGGATCTGAATGCTGGGTCCAATGGGGATCTAAATTCAGCATGGGCCTCAAATATTTCTCAGTGTTATATATAACCACAGAGCAATTACTGCAAACACTTGGCTGGCATTGTGTTCATGTCTTGTCACAAACATATTTAACTTTTCCTGGAACAGATGGCATTGCTTTTCCTTTGTGAATCAGTTCATAACCAAGGGAGAAGGACAGAGGAAAGGTTGTTGATATTAATTACTGAACTGATTTCACTCGGTCTGGGAAGCTGAGTGGTTGTGGGCTTGTTTTCATCCGGTGACTTGAAGAGCCCTTGTGTGTGCTGAGATGTAGGAAATGTGTGTGCTGGAGATCTGTCCATGACTGTCTGTGGGAGGCTGTGGTCAGCCATAGAGCCACTGTGGGAGCATAGAGGAAGAGAAGGGAATTTGGGGATTCCAGTGCTCTGCCATGGTACTTTTCTCCACAGAGGGATGTGGGAACTGACACTCTCTATTAAAACCTTGGAAGAGGTGAGATTCAGTGAGGATATTCTGGATGAGCTTAGAATCGGGGCAGACCCTTTCTCAACAGGGGCCCAGAAAAGGACAGAGAAAGCACTTTCAAGACTGTTGTCTATAGATTGAGCCAAGGTTAAAGGACATACTGAAGTTAGAGGTGTGGTAAAAGAAAGTGTCTTCTGCAGCTGTGAAAGACTGAACTGGCCAGCCAAAGAGCACAGGACCATCTGCAAACAGCACTACAATCCACATACCCTCTGCCCATATTGCTCTTTGGCTGCTCCTTGCCTCTGCATCCTGCTGTCCCAGCTGTGCTCCTTGGGGCTGTACAGTGTTCTTCACACCATCTGCAGATAGATAAGTCTCAGTATCTCCTGCAATGGCTCAAAGCATTCCCCTTTTCCTTCTGAGCTCTCAGTCCTGTTTGTTTGTCTTGAGGAGAGGACTTTGACTGTGGGACACTTACTTCATTTGAATGAAGAGTAAATCTTTCCTGGTCTCTGGATCTCTAATTACACCCAGCTGCTTCTCCAACCTCTTCTCTGGGCCATGGCCCACCCTGGGAAGACCTGGCTTGTGTTAATGGGAGCTGAAGGGAAAAACATGCAGACCACCAAGAGAACAGGCAAAGGAGAGGGTGGTGAGGCAGGGTAGGGCAGAAACAAATACAAAACCAAATCCAGGATCCAGGGATTTCCTGCTGAGCATCGTGTTGGAGGTGACTTTAGTTTGACCTTGGTCTTCCCTTGAGAGCAATGTCCTCTGGCTGCTCTTCGAGCTGCCCTGGAGCCAGGAGTACAGGCTTGCTTGAAGCAGTGCTTCAGCAGAAAGATGAGCTCAAAACCCCCGTGTGAGACTCCCTGGAGACCTTTCAAGCTTCACCCACTGAGCGTGAGAGCTCTGCAGCCAACTGTGCTCTCAGGCTCCCTTGCAGCAGCCTGGATCTCAGACATCCACAGCTCTACAGCCCTGCTCCTGCTCCACAGCCCACCAACCCTCACTGGTGACCAGAGTCCGTACCAGGCCATGGGATAAGCAATGCTGCTGGAGCTGAGCATGCTTAACAGATACCCAAAGGCACAACACACACACAAGGAGCCACCAGATGTTAAGGCTCTGCTTTTGCAAATGCCATCACATGCAGTCCTGTTCCCTTGTCACCCAGCACAAGGCACCCTTGAGAGGCCCAGACAAAGCAGGGGACCACTGCAGGAACATTCCTCAAAATAGATGTTGTGCCAGGGCTGGCTGAGAGCCCCCGGCATGTTTTGATCCAAGCATGTGGCAGAACAGGGGGAAGGGACTGATGCCCAAATGGACAGTGCAGCTTTTATTAACTCCGGTTCCTAGAAGGAAGGAAAGAATATTGTGAATCTCTGTATTCATGCCCTCAGCAGCCTGTGGGGAGAAAGCAGAGAGCTTGTGCTGTTCCAGCTCATGAGCATTGGAGCCAATCCCACAGGAAACCTCCAGAAACCTCTGGAGGGATCAACTTGGTCTTGGCTGTCCCATCCCATCCCATCCCATCCCATCCCATCCCATCCCATCCCATCCCATCCCATCCCATCCCATCCTGCAGGTGCTGGGCACACAGCTGGGGAGCAAACCAAGAAAAAGAAGGACGAGGATGTCCTTTGCTTCCCAGTGACCTGTTACCAGGGCTGACTGGCAGATGTGCAAACCTGTCTGTGGCAGAGAGGAAATATTTGACCCTGGAGCCCTCTTGGCTCCCATGGAGGAAATGAGCACTGTGGCAGGGCTGAAGGATAATGTGAAGTCCCACAACCGCTGCTCCAGAGCGGTGTCCAGGAACACACAATACCTGCTGCTTTCTCCTGCACATATGTGGCTGCTGTGAACATCCTCCATGGTGCTGAGGGGAATATGGTTTATCCCAGCTAAGCCACAAAGCCACAACAGCTTTGCCCATCATACCACACATGGGAGTTTCAAAGAGGATTGAAGAAAAGGGGTGCCAAGTGCAACATCTCCCTTGAAGAGCATCTGTCCTGAAAAGATTGAGGAAAACAGCTGTGGAGAAGACTACAGTACATTTTTTTTCCAGCTGGCACCAGCAGGCTCCATCGCCATGAGGCACATTATCACCGAACTGAAAGAAAACAACTTGGGAATAAATCTTGGAAGGTGACAGATAGGAGAGAGGGAACTATCCAAAACTACTTCTTGGACCCTTCTCCAAATGCAAAGGGTAGATTTAGAAATAAATCTACGTGACCCTGGCCTGCCCTCATTCCTGCCTTCTTCTGGTCCTCTTAACACACCAATAACACTAACTTGGACTCATAGTAATGCCCACACCTTCTGTATCGCCACCAAGCCTGTGGACATATGAAAGGAAATGAAAGCACATCTGAAAGGAATGCCTGGGTTGAGCTGCCCATGGGCTGGTTGGCATGTCTGTGTGCACTGGCCCATCCATGTTTATATAAATATGTGTCACTCAGCTACTGCAGGCCTTGATGGTTAATGAAACAACTGGATCTGATAATGTGTGAAAATCCCAGTAGGTAAACAAACAGAAAGCGGAAACGCTGGAGACTTTTACAATTACCCTCCTCCAAGTGGAGTGCCAAAAATGCCTGGTCCAAAGCTCTCAGCTCTGGGCTGAAAGCAGGGACAGCCTCATGGTCTGTGCCAGTGCAGTGGGGCTGTGGACACAGCAGCAAAAGCTATGGCAGAGGTGTTCATTTAGTGATCCGTTTCACTGTTATTTTCCATGCACATGAATAGGATGGGGAAAACTCAAAATTCAGTTCTTATTTTTATTGAAGTGTTCGTCAGACTCTGGTACTTGGGAGAAGCTTGCCTGTGCTTCATGAACACAAGCTGCCAGAGCTGCACTTACAAACCTGCCTCAGGCACTGATGGTGTTTTTAGTGAAAGCAGAAGTTTGAGCTGGGTAAGAGGAGCTGTGTGGATGTCCCCAAGGGCTCATCACTGCCTCCAGAGCCCTTGTGCTTGGTGACACGGGAAGAGTGCAGCACACTCTCTCCAAACTCATCTGCAGCGAGCTCGAAGGGAGCAAAGCCTGCAGGAAGATAAATCAGCTGCTGAAGACAAACACAAAGGGGCAGGTCTTTCCCCCATACTCGGACAGAAATCCTGTCCTCGTTGTGTCTGAGCCATTGTGCCTTCCAATGGCACCTTATCTCGCTTCCTCCTTGCTGTCCCTTGCTGTCTGGTGATGGTCACAGCCTGCCTGTCCTTAAAAGCATCTGCCCACGGGGCTGCCCGGGCAGAGGAGCTGCATGTGCCAACATGTCTATTCCCAACTTGCATAATGATGAACCCAGTTTCCCCTCATAGAGCCAATGGTGCTGACAAAAGGCCATTTTTACCCCACAGCTGTCTCTTACGATGGCTTCTTTTTTTCCCCGTTTCTCTTTTTCTGCACATACTTAAGTGACTTTCAGCTATTTGGCAAACTTTCAAGTGGGGGCTAGGCCTTCCTCTGAAAGGGGCTCTGATTTCACAGAAGGAAACTTCCAGCGTGGAATAAAAGCTTGTTTTGTTTGTAGTAAACAAGTGCAGTTATAAGAAGCTACGGTGGCACGTGTGTGCACATGCAGGCTCCCACTCTGGAGATCCTCAGCTATATATAAACACACACGTGCACGTTCTGTCTGGGGGTTTCTTGAGTTCCTGGACTTTCCTGTCTGTCTTTGGGCTGCTGGTGAACAAGCTTTGTGGTCATGCCATCAGAGAGGTGTCTGCAGCTCAGTGTCTCTGCGGAGGCAGGAAGGGGCAGCAGCCCCAGGCCAGCTGGGGTTTTGAGGGGCTGCAGGGTGACCTGCAGAGCAAAGGGAACCCCCTCCCACAGCAACAGGGAAGGAAAGAGCTGGCTGCTGGCCAGAAGGCAGTCAGCTGAGCCTCCTCTTGTTTTCCCCTTGCTGTCTTTTATCCCTGACTCCCTCCTGCTTTTCTCTTTCTTGCTTTTTTTCCAGTCTGCCCTCCTTCCCCCATTCTTCTTCCCACTCCATTCATCAATGAGCCACAGCCAGCAGCTACACTGAGCCAAGGGAAATCATCACATCCATGTGTTTCCCTAATAGCTCTGGACCCTTTTAATAATGAGAGAGAATTGAAAATAAATGGAACCTTTCCCTCAGGACCCTGTGTGTTTCCCTGTCCTGGCATTCAGTAGGACAGTGCCATGGGACAGAGGGGCCTGCTTGTGAGTGGGCTGATATCTTACAGCTTAGCATGGCCAGAGAGGTGGCCTGGGGAAGGGGATGAGCCTTTGCTTACCCAGCACTTAAGGAATCTAGTTGCCACTTCCTTGTGTCTGTTTTTTCCCTTGGAGGATGGCCATTCCTGCATGCCTCAGCCCCAGGCTGGTGGCTGGCTGGGCCACGTGCAGGTGTGCGCAGAGTCACACAGAGCAATGAAACCAGCACCACATTCACCATGCCCAGCCCAAAGCTAACGCTGCTTTTTGCCCATGTCTAGAGGTCAGCACCCTTTGGAGTGGTCGTGGCCAGGGGGCAAGGTGGATCCTGCGGGGAAGGAGGAGACTGAGCTGGTAGCCTCAGCAGCCCCCAGCAGCGGCCGGGCAATCCAGGAGGAGGACTGCGAGGGGACCGGCACGAAGCCATACTGCAAAGTGCTGGTGCTGACGGAGGTGCAGGCCAACGACACAGGCTACTACCGCTGCTACTACAAGTACATTGATGCCAAAATAGAGGGCACCACAGCAGTCAGCACCTACGTGTTTGTCAGAGGTAAGAGCTGTTGGTGGTGTGCACCTGCAGGCTGGGGGCCTCAGGCCAGGCAATGCACCAATATAATATCTGAAAGATTAAACATCTCAGTGTGCCTCCCAGGGCAGAGTGTGGCTGCTGCAGCCTCAGGGAGGGGGCCAAGGGCTGGTTCTGTGGAAATGCAGAGGAGCAATATCCGCCCATGGAGGCAGTGTCTGGGATTCAATTATGTCCCATCCCAGGGGCATCACTCCAGCCAGGCTGGAATGCAGGAATTCAAGGAGAGCCTGGCCTCAGAGATGTTCAACCACTAAAAAATGCACAGAATCTATCTTCTGGGCAGCTGGGGGCTCCCTGAGATGCTGGTGGCCAGGGGTGATAGTGTTTCATAAAGCTGAGACTGAGAGAGAAAGGATGAATGGTACAAACACTCCATGTACAGCCTGTTCCCAGACCTGCTGGCCTGAGCTGCTCCACAATGACAGATGCAAATGCTCCTCTCCACACTGTGCAGGGGCTGCCCATGAAGGCAGGGTTATGAGGTGTATTTTGGCAGAGGAGGGATGTTCACCTGGTTTGGGGCTGGAACCTCAGCCTAGGGAGTGGCTGTAGGGCCAGTACTCAGCATCTCTGTGTCCCAGGGGTTTCTCCTCCATCGTCTCCCCCACTGCTCACAGCAGGCTCCAGCAAGATAAATGAACTCTGTCCCCTGGAAACAGTTGGCTGAGCTATTTCTCTTTCCGCCCCCATTTATTAGTTGGTGCAGTTGTCATGAGCCAGGCAGGTCATGACATATAAGATGCATTTTTCAGAAGTCCCAGGGCAAAGCCAATTTTGCCTCTGCAACTATGCAGAGAAAAATGCAGGGCAAATCAGAAAAGCTGGGCAGCTGTTAGAGAGGAATTGAAGTCTGTTTGGGCAATTGCTTCCTCTTTCCATGGGCTATGCTGCCCACCCTAAAACAGGACAGAGCCTGCCTGGATTTCAGACATCTGTGAGTTGGACAGGGGATTCAGGCACTCTAGAGAGTTGTATCAGGATGGAGGCAGAGAGCTTTTTAGATGCACTGAAAATGAGTACAACCCCAAAGCTTACATGCAGGGAGTGCTTTTGCAAGAACTGATTTTCTTTGTGATCCAACAAATGTCACTTTGCCCCCTGATCCACCTTCTCTCACCTCCAGCCTCTCTAGCTCAGGAGCTCCTCTCCTGTTTGCCAGAGAGTGCACACGGTGCAGGTTAGGGGCAATAAATCCCACACTGTGAGGACCCATGGGACTCATGGTCCCTGTGAATGGCGTGTGTGCAACAGATCCTGCCAACAGCTCACAGCACTGCTGTGCACATGGCTACACAGCATGTTCATACTCAGTCCAATCAGGCTGTTCCCTCTTAAGGTTATCAAGCATCTAGAAGACCTCAGAATCTGTCTTTCCAGACAGGAGAGGCTTTGAGGCAGTAGAAGGGACATGTCAGGAAAACCCAGGCATATAGTAAGCACAGCCACTGCAGAACGTTCAGATAAAGACTGTTCCTGCTGAACTGGGCTGCAATGTGAGACTGTCCCTGGAGAGCTTGGAAGGGCTGATGTAAGTGTTGGGGATGTTTGGAGACAGGATGATCAGACCACAGGTTTATCCATCAAGCTCATTTCTCATGTTAAGAGCTTGGTGAAATTGCCAGGAACAAAATATTTGTGTTTGCCTGGAAAAATGGGTTCTTCTGTATTTTACCTGCAGTTCAGTTCTTAAATGAACTCTCCACACATGTGTCTCCTTCCCATGTGTTTGGTTAGGTGTGTATTTTATTACAACTACAGACAGCACTATAGACACATAATGCCTCATCAGGGTAGGACAGGCTATGTACAGCCCACATCTCATAAAGCTTAACATGTATTAATGAAGAAGATGCTAAATTATTCCCATCCGGCCCATTAAGGCAGTCTTAAGGAAATTTGTGATGTTGTCAGAGAGAGGAGTTAGTGCATGAATCACAAGCTCATTGGCAGCAGGACCAGCCCAGTAAATCAGTTCTTGGCTGCCATCTGAGCTTGAAGGGGACCTCATAGTCTCTCACCTCTGACAGTTGTGCAGCTCCTCCTTCTCCACATGCCCAGGGTTCAGGACAGGAATGAGGAACATGTTCACGCTAAGAAAAAAATCCATTATTTCAGAAGTCAGCAATCCTGTGGCAGCAAAAAACCCCAGGAAATAAAGATAAAAACTCTCTGGGCAACCCATGTGTTCCTAAGAGCTGACCAATACAGTTTCTTGAGTGTGGGTTGTTTTACCTACACTGTAGAAAAAGTGCCTCACACAGAGGAGAGGCCTCTGCAGCATGACTATCACTGAAGCAGCCGCTTTATAGATCAAAAATTGAAGGTTTATGCACTTAACTGTGGGAGCACTGGGTTAGATTGGGTTGGGCCCAACGTGATTTGAGCAACAGATTCCCAAGTGAGGATCATTTCCAAATTCATCTTCTACTTGTCCCTTTAAGATGGGTCTTTTTAGAGGTTGGGTATCAGAGGGAGAGAATCTTAGGCTGGACAAACGGATGTCCTCATGCTACACTCCCTTGAAATCACTGGTTTAGCTGAAACATAGGTGAATAAAACTAAATGTAGGCCACTGGGATCATTTGGTCTGATTCCAGTATACCAAAAGCTGTAAAATCTCCCCTAGCAGGACTCTGAGGCAGCCCAGTGTCTCCCAGATGGAGACCCATCACACCCTTATAAACCCCCTTCACCCAGGGGACAATTTCCATGAATAAAGCCAATCATGAGCATGTGCTGGATGGACACTTACAAAGGGTAGATGCTGGCAAAACCATGCCTTCAAGAGACTAGGAACAGTCTCTATTCAGAGCATCCCATGAGGCATAAAACCCTGTGGAAAAGAGTACAGAATAAATCATCTGTCACTGAGGCTACCAAGCAGCCTCACAATTCTTTGTCTCTTCCAATTTTGTCTTCATCCCATTTAGTCAGCCTAGATCACTGCTGATTCCACACTGGCTCTGCATGGAGTTTAGTGTAATATCCCTGGCCTCTCTCACTCATTTCAAAATGATTATTTTTGGGCGGTTTTTCTTCCTGTCAATATTTGTGCTTGCAGCAGTCGGGCGGCAGCGGGGTGGCAGCCCTGGTAAAGCTCAGCCCATGTGTTTATCTGCCGGCCGGGATGGCTGCAGGATGACATCTGCATACCATTGCACTGCGGATCACTTCCTCGCCGGGGAAGGTCGCGCTGCCGGCAGCGGCACCAAGGGCAGCGCAGCCCCACCAGCCCTGCGCGGGGACACGGCCACAGCTGGGCAGGCGCCGAGCCCGGGACACCACGCACTGCTTTCACAAAGGGTCAGGCTCAGGCAGAGACCGTCAGGGCTCCAGGAAAGGGGAGGTCATTTCCCGCGCTGCCCGAATGTCACATAAGCACCGTGTCTGGTGCGGAGGAGCCGGCTGCCTTTGCATTCCCAAGCTCCAGGTGTCTCCTCGGACTGTCACATGTGGCAGATGGGGCTGAACAGCTCAGCATCACTCCCTCTTTAAAGCTTGTGCTATGTTAAGGAAATTCAGAAAGCCTCCTTTTCTACTGGTTGTTGCCTTTTCCCAGTTTTTTTTCTTTGTTAGTAGTTGTTCTCCTTGTATCTTTTCTACAGATTTTGAACAGCCATTTATCAACAAGCCAGAGACCCTCCTCATCAGCAAGAAGGAGAACACTTGGGTGCCATGCCTCGTGTCCATCCCAGATCTTAACGTCACACTGACCTCGGTGAGAGCTCTGGCCCAAGATGTATTGCATTTGTTCTGCATTTGTAATTGCCTGAGTGGAAGTATGACAGGCACTGCCAGGAAAGGAAAATGCATGGGATACATTTTCCATGGAAAGTACAAGCCACTGGCTTCCTCGTTTTATTTGCTGGTTGAAGCTGTGTTGTCCAGTTCCCTTGGGCAAACCCCACGGGTTTCCTGCCAACCTTGCTTCTCTTCCCTGGAGCTCTATGAAACAAAACAAGACTTTGTTTTAAACCCATTTCCCCACAGCATCCCCTGTTTGCCTCATCTCTGTGATCTACACACCTCTAGGTGGTTGGGATCCCCACAGGGGAGGAGGCTGCAGCCCTGGGGCTCATGAGTAAAAACATCTCTTATCAGTCTGCTTTTTTTTTTTTTTTTTTTTTTTTTTTTTTTTTTTTTTACAACGCAAATACATCCTTCCAGGATGAGTGTTACTATTGTACAAAGGTCTCCAGGGACATTCTGGGGGCCAGGGGCCTTTCCCTTGCCCGGGAAGGACACTAACCAAGGTCAGCACTCATCCCGGTGGGGCTGATGTTTGGGACATCAGCATCAGTTTCCTTAGCTATCTCTAGAAATTTCCATTCCTGGAAGTCTCTGGCCCACTCTGCAAATGGGGAGGCTCATGCTGCAGGATGTGGCTACTCGGGGTAGAGGGGAGGCCACGATTCCTAGATGGCAAAGCCTGGAGGGGAGAGGGCAGGAGGCCAGCACAGCGTGATGCTGCATCATTTCTTTCCACAAAAGGGATATGTTAGCCAACATAAATCCTGGGAGGGGTGGACTGGGAATGTTGTTACCTTCTGATTTCACTCAGCAAAATGTTGATTTTTCCAGCAAAATTTCTTCATCCACCCTGACGGGAAAAGCACTTTCTGGGACAACAAGAAGGGAATGCAGGTACCCACACACTTGATCAGGGACTTATTGTATGTCCACTGTGAGACTGTAATCGACAAGAAGGTCTTCAAATCCAATTTCTTCATCATCCATATAGCAGGTGAATATTTGGAAAGGTTCAAGGGAGCAGTTTGGGTGACTCTGAAGTCCATCAGTGTGGTTTATGGGATTGTTATGGTCCTCTCTAGCTACACAGACTCTGCATGGTGCTTATACCTCTGCTACTGCATGTCAGACAGAGATACACCATACAGCAGGAGGTCATTCCCAAAGCTCCTGTAACTGCACAGTCTGAGTCAAAGAGTTACTAGATCAGAAATGTCTTTTCCTTCCCTCTTCTGGATCAGGGAGTGAGCTGTATGACATCCAGCTGCATCCCAAGAAAGCCATGGAGCTGCTAGTGGGAGAGAAGCTGGTCTTGAACTGCACAGTGCAGGCTGAGTTCAACTCTGGCGTCAACTTCCAGTGGACTTACCCTGGCAAACAGGTACCAGCAAACAGAGCAGCTCCCCGTGCACTGGACTGTTTCCCTCTGAGTCACCCCCTCCTGACCCTTCACTGTTCCTCTCTACATCATTGGCAGGGCTCTGCTTCATAATCCTAACCATACTGTGCTCTGGACATCTTGGTCAGAGTGTTTTCCCATTTTTTCTCCCGTAGCAGAAGGCAGACAGAAGGAAGACCCCTTTTCCTGGCAGAAAGCTCCCTCCTTGCCAAGATGTTACTGCTCTGGGGTTCCTGGGAAAACACTGGCTTCACTTTCACCAGTGCAAATCCAGAGCAAACGTGATAGATTTAAAAGGAGCTACTCTAATCATAGAGCCCTTGTTACCAAGAGCTTGTGAGGTGGTCCCTTTCCCACTGTATTTTCCCCCTCTTGTACCCTCTGACTTTTTTAAATGGTGAGACAGGGGAGTCCCTTGAGAACATCACTCAGTTCACGGGGCTCCCAGCCTGGTTCCTGGGCTACAAGAGAAAAACATGCTGAGATCTGACCCCGGCCCCAGGCAGTCAGTACACAGAACATGTGCCCTTCCATCCCTGAGGATAGCAGTCAGTTGTGCAGAAACCTGTCCAAGTAGAGACGAGCACTGAGCATCAGGAATCACAGCTGTGAAGAACCCATCCACACAGCCCCGTCCCACTGGTGTCTTTCATCCCCTTCTCTCTGTCATCTCCCACAGACACAGCGAGCAGTGATCGACTCCGAGCGCCGGTCTGTGCAGACACACACAGAGCTCTTCAGTATCCTCACCCTCCACAATGTCAGCCAGCAGGACCTGGGGAAGTACACGTGCACTGCCACCAGTGGTGCCCAGATGCTGGAGGAGAGCACTGATGTCATTGTGCACGGTATGGCACCTGCCAGTGCCCTGCAGAGCCACAGCCAGAGCCCAGCTGCAGCAGAGCCAACCCCAGACTGCTTGGGCAGAGTGGCTCCTGAACCTCCTCTATCCACTCTGCTTTAGTGAAACCCAGCTCTCCTCCAGCCCCTCAGCCCTCCTGTGCCCCAGCACCATGCTGGGGGCAGAGTCACATTCAGCAAGGTCCCAAAAGGGAGGGAGAGAGATGCCAACATCAAATTGGCCCAAATGCAGTGGAATGGCAGGACACACGTATCTTGCAGCCCTGTGGCAAATGCAGTGCCCCTGTGGCATGGCTGGCCTGAGGGGTACCAGCTGCAGGTGCACAAGGCACCATCTGCTGTGGGTGGCTGTTTCTTGGCAGCAGAAAGTCACAGGGCAGCCCAGCCTTCCTGCATCCCCAATGGTTCCCAAGAGGGAGACAGAGGCAGCTCTTCAGCTGCCAGGATTTCTGCTGCACTGTCATGACACCCCACCTGTCCTTGATCCTTGCTGTTGGGCCCTGTGGAGAGCAGCAGAGCTTTGTGACACCCTGTCTCTTTGAGTTCTCCTCCATGGTCCCTTTTTCCTTGCAGAAAAGCCCTTCATCACTGTGGAGTGGAGGAAGGGCCCAGTGATAGAAGCCACTGCAGGAGATGAAGCTGTGAAGCTGCCAGTGAAAGTCGTGGCTTACCCCCCACCAGACTTCCAGTGGTAACTTAACCTTTCTTAACTTGAGCCACCTTCTCCTCTCCTCCTTTCCTCTGCCAAATGGGGAAGCCTATCCTGGTTTCCTTGCTATGTCCCTCTGTCACCAATATTGTCCTAAATGTCACTTTTTTCCACCCATGGAGGTCATTTCTGCCATGTCCTGGCTCAGCTACACAGCCTAGCTTGGCAGCTTTGCACTGTCTGGAGGGGCCAAGTGGAGTTCTCACAGGAGCTGTCCCTCTTGTCCCTCTGCTGTGGCAATCACAGCCACCCAGAGGAACAAGGTAGTGGGATGGGTTGTGCACTTCATCATGCTGCACTTCCATCAGAGCTGACTGGAGATGGGAACTTTGCACCACTCACTGCTCAGGGCAGAGCTACAACATCCCCAACCCCACACACATCCATATAACACAATGTGCAGACCCATAACTTGGGTCCAGGGAAGGCCATGGAGTCTCTCCAGAGACGTCCTCAGTGCTAGCAAGGGGCACCCTGACTGCACTCTTGTGGGGACCAGCAAGCCCTTTGCCCAGATGCCAGTGGGACACTTCCTCCCCATGGCTGCATTTTCTCTCTGCCTCCCCGCAGGTACAAGGATGGAAAGCTAATTCCCAAGCAATCTCAATCTTCAATGCAGATCAAGGATGTGTCAGAGCAGCACGCTGGGACATACACGCTGGTTCTGCGGAACAGGCTGGCAGGGCTGGAGAAGCACATCAGCCTCCAGTTAATTGTCAATGGTAAGGGGGGGCTGTGGCTGGAGCTGGGGGACAGTGCTGAGCCCAGGGCCCCAGCCTTTGGGCTGCTCCAAGACCAAGTCCCCATTGCTGTCCTAAAGCAATTGGTACCTACATCACCTCTTCCTCCCTCATGGCACAATTTTGTTCCTGGATTCCTCACTTTGGGCAGGATATGTAATTGCTCAGGGGCCACTTCCCTATTGCAGTTGGAGATGCTGCTGAGGGTGACCCTGACTGATGTGGATTTGAGAGCAGGGCAGCTGCCACACAGATGAAGTCTTGATCTAGAGTAGTTCCCCTGGGTGGGAAGCCCCTGTGGAGTTTTCCCACAGCAGAAACTGGTCCCAGTCATGCAGGAAACAGATGCCAGCTAAAAAAGTGCTGGAGAGGCATTGCTGCCTGGAGATGTTCCCCCAGCAGGCTCTGTGGCCCTGTGCTTTGAGCCCTGCAGCATCCAGACAGTTCCACTCACCAGAGAAAGGAGAAACAATGTCACTTGAATCTGCTTAAGTATGCCCTGCTGTTAAGTGCCTGAGTTGCCCTGAGAGCCAGAGAGCTGTAGTGCCCAGACTGTCTATAAGTGGGCCTGGGATGGGCTGTGCCAGGCCTGGGGGTACAGTGGCTGGGCCTGCAGCTGCTCACAATGTCACTCTGATCCTTGCAGTTCCTCCACGCATCCATGAGAAGGAAGCCTCTTCCCCAAGCATCTACTCCAAGAGAAGCCCCCAGGCCCTCACCTGCACTGTCTATGGCATCCCAGCACCAGAGGTGATCCAGTGGCAGTGGAGGCCATGGATGCCCTGTCGGATGTTCTCCCGACGCAGCCTGTAAGTGCCATTTCTTCCAACCCTTGTGTCTTGCCAGGCCACCATGGTGGTGTTATGGGCTTCTTGTGACCATGGCTGTGCCTCCAACTGTGTCTTGATTTTGCTCTCCCACCCACAATATGGCACCTTGTGGGAAGGCAGAGTGGGGACATTTGTTGTCTGTGTGGGAGTTTTGCCCAGGCTGGCTGGTCCCAGGCACCAACAGCATCCTCTGCATCCCCAGCCACCTGCATCTGTCAGTGGATGTCCATGGCCCAGCCACACCTCACAGCACCTGCAATGAAACCACTGATCGCTGTGCTAATGGGGAAACTGAGGCAGATTGCAGGAGAAATTGGGACAGCCCCGTGGTGGGACCCCAAGACAGCAGCTGGGGCTCACACCATTCCTGCCCTGAGGTCCCTGTGGCTTTTCTGTCCTTTGTCTTCTGGGTAATGAAGCAAAAGTGCTCATAGGCAGCTGCTGCTTGTGGGGAAGAATTGCTAAATCCTGGGGAAGTGCCAGGTCTTTGCCAGCTGCTGGAATGATTTACCAGCAGGGCAGTAGGTAGGCAGGAAGGGTGCGTGCCCACTGCCTGTACCATGGGAAGCTGAGGTAGCATCAGGCAGGGCTGCAGTGGCATTTTTTAAGGACAGTCTCACTGAAGGAGGAAAAGGGCTGCTGGGGAGTTGTAGCCAAAGTAGTCAGGGTGGAGGACATCAGGGTGCCTGGAGGAAGCCAGGTCCCACAACCCTGTGCAGGCTTTTGCCAAGCCAGAGACGCCAGAGAGCTTTCCATTGCATGCAAGTGCACTGTGGCCCTGTCAGGAAGCAAAGGGGCCCAAGAATTATGAGCACTGTCTCACAAGGCCACCATATTTCTGCCTAGCACAGCTCCAGAGGATGCAGGAGGCTTCTTTCTAACTTCCTGTTGTTTACACAGCTCACCAGTGTTTGCCTTGCCAAATGCTCTGCCCCACACTGCCAGCACACACCTTTGCTGCAGCTCCTGGCCCCTTAGCTTCCTTCTGCTTCCCTGTTACCCCAAGCCTCTCCCTTCCAACTCACATTTTTGGGCAGACCTTCCCATCTTCCACCCCAACCCACACTTCAAAAACATCCTGCAGGCTGCACCATCCCAGGTCCCTGACAGATTTGGGCACTTCTTCCCACCCGTCAGCCTGAAGAGGTACCATTATTTCCCTGTGAGACACCAGCAGCACCTCTACTTGGGAGGTTTCTCTCCTGGGTTTTGCTGAATCGAGGGCAGCTGGAGCACCCCTGGGTGCTGAGCCCTTGAGTATTGCACCATCTGGTCTCCAGATCAGCACCAGCCAGTCAGTGACACCCCTGACTCTCAGTCCCAGCAGGGCTTTATGGCCTTGGTGCTGAGCAAAATGACATCAAGAGCTGCCCTAGGCACATGTGAATCAACTTCACCCCTGCCTTTCTCCACCCTTAGCAAGGATAGATGAAGCCTCAGGCCTGTGGGTGAAGACACTGCTCAGGACACCTGTATTCACACCCGTATAAAGCACATTAGAACTGTGTAACTGAAAGAGCCAGGAAATTTTGCAGAGTTATAGGACAGGACCATCAGTTCTCTGACACAGAGCTGCTGTTGCTGCCTCTTTCCCAGCTAACCTTCTCTCTGTCTCTCTCCTCTTTCCCCTGCTCGCCCCTGGCTGCTGGGTTAGCAATAGCAGGCACCGGGCAGCAAGGCGCCATCAGCGGGACCGGATGCCCGAGTGCAAGGACTGGAAAGATGTGTCCCGGCAGGACGCCGTGAACCCCATCGAGAGCATTGACACCTGGGTGGAGTCTGTGGAGGGGCGGAACAAGGTGAGGCTGTATTCCAAACCCATCCTGGGACAGGGAGCTGCAGAGTGGCATGGGACTCCTTTGCAATCAGCCAGGAAAAGTGGCCTGGCAGAGACAGATTTAGGGAGGGCTTCACACCTCTGCTTCTAAAGTAAACCATCAGTGGCAGTTCCCAGCCCTGGGGCTCTGCAGTACCAGGCAGCCCCAGGGCGAGGGAGAGCTGTCATCTTTGAGAAATTACCCTGTGTCCAGAGAGGCTCCCACTGGCCCCGGCTGCACAGGAGGGATTTCATAGATTGTTATTGAACACAGGGCATGCAGCCAGGGGGGACTGGTGCATGTGGGACAGGTCCTATGGGGGCTTCCATGGACAATTTCTGAGCATTTCACATGAGCTGTGAGAACCAAACCCTGCAGAGCATCCTGGGCAGGAGAGCAGGACACACAAACTGACTAGGAAATCTCTGGCCTTGGGAAGGTGCATGTATCTGGTGAGGCATTTCATCCATCCTGGTGGGGTGAGGGTGGTTTGGAGAAGCTGGCATCCATCCACGGCATCTTTGTGAGTGCGAGCAATGTGTGCTCCACAAAGCCACTTCTCCATCAGAGCATTTCCTCTCTGGAAGGAATATCTCTCCCTCGTTGCAGTGTGTGACCTGGTGGCTGCCTGTTTCCCGGGCAGCCATGAGTGTCAGGTCTGCGCCATGACAAGGTTCCTGTCCCCACTGGTGTCGGGCACCAGCCGCTCACAGAGGGATGCAGAACAAACAAATGGGCCTCTGTTTCCGAAAGTCACTTCCTGTTTTCCTACACACCTCTAAAGGCACTTCCCGTCCCCTGGCCTGGCTGGGAGTTCATCACTCTGCCAAAAGGGTGGCAAGGGCAGATGATTCTCCTCCCAGAGCAGCTGAAGGGAGAGTGAGGGATTGATGTTCCCCGGGGATGCAAGCAGGGGTGGTGGGAGCTCCTGGATGAGAAGCCCTTGTGTCCCACTATGGATGTGACACTTGTATTGGTCCTTTTTGATCTTTTCCTATTTTCCCCATTTTCTTTCTCCTGTTCCTCAGCTGTGTCTTTCTCATTCCATCTGTTTGGTTGTAACTGTCCTGGAGCTTCAGCTTAGGTCAGGCATCCCCACAGATGTGGTAGAGCTTTGGGAGAAAAGAGCTCTTCCATTTACAGTGGGACGCTACATCCTAAAATCTGCTTTCTCTCTCTCTCCTTGTCCTTTCTGCCTATCTTCTCTTACCTTCTGGTTTTTATTCCACTGTAAAGGCCAGAATGAGCCACAAGATGCGCAGTGTACAGCCATGCCCTGCAGGCAGCAGGATGATGTCAGATCAAGAAACTCCAACTCAAACATAACACCAGAGATTAGAAGGAAAATCCCCAAGAAACAGGAAAGGCAGCACACAAAAGTGCCAGCAATAGGGTCACTCTGGTTGTATGAATAACCCCAAGAAACGGAAAAGGCAATGCACAAAAGTACCAGTAATAAAGTCACTTCAGCTGTGTTGAGTATGCACTGAATGAATGACTGTTCCTTCTGGTTAACACAACCTCAATGCATTGCCCCTCAGAACGGAAATGCTTCCTAAAGTCTATGGCATGTAAAGGCAAAGAAATCTTCCTGTAGGAATACGTTAACTTTGCATTTTACACACCATCTCATTAAAGGGATTTCTGCATGTGTTTAACTTGTCATTTAAACTAGAGCCTCAAACTGCAAGTCTCCTCTAAGGGGAGTGCTTGTAACACATTTGGTAGCTCACACATGTGCTGTGTGAGCCAGGAGGAGGAGGAGAAGAGCAGCCTTATTCCCCAGCTGCTTCTCCTGTCTTATTTGGAGGCAGCATCCCCTGGGTCCATGCTCCCAGGATGGCAGCCTGGCTGTTTGCCCAATCTTAATCATGTCTTGCTGGAGGGAGAGAGGAGGAAGCTTTTAGGACCATGTCTATCTACACTTGGAATTCAAAGAAAGATGACAGCTCTTCCTGAAGGGATGAGAGCTGGGATGTCTTCACAGGTTTGATTTCTCCTTATGAATAAAAGGAGTGCTTGCAGTCTGTAAGTACCCGTAAATTCCACTGATCCCTGTGGGACACTTAGTAGTCACCTAACTGCAGAGGGCTCAGGAAATCAAAGCCCTAGTGTCCTTTCCCTTTTTTCCCACTATTATAAATAAAGCTTGGCAGGAGCTTAACCATCCCCTCAGCCCTGCATCATGTTACTGTCCCCCTTGCTGAGCACTGTCCCCATTGTGACCTGAGGGGCTTAACAAGAAGTTTGCTCCCATGGAGAGGCATCTGTGCTGACTGGGCTCTGTAAAAAGATGCAGAGATTGGGAATAAAATCATGTTGTTATTGATAGAGCCAACGGATAAAACTTGAAATACACAAAGGGCTGTAGAGTAAGGGTCTGTTTTTACATAACCCTTTCCCAGGGTTTGCTATCCTGCCAGCGAGCAGCAGTGATCCTACTTCTCTTCCCTGTTGCTCTTCCTAACTCTTCCTTATGTTCTCTTCCCCCATCAGACAGTCAGCAAACTGGCCATCCAGGAGGCCAATGTCTCAGCCATGTACAAGTGTATTGCCTCTAATAAAGTGGGTCGAGATGAGCGACTGATCTACTTCTACGTGACCAGTGAGTACTGTGAAATCCCTCCCTGCACCAGCCAAGCTCTCTGCTTGAAATAGGCAGGTTCCTAGAGCTGTCGAGTCCTGCCATTCACAGTTAGGATTTTCAACAGCAACTGGAAAGCCAGCAGGAAAGCAGGGCTAACCCAGAGCTCTGCTGGATGGCAAATGCCTGAAGCCCTGGCAGCAGATAGCACAGGCAGAGTTTAGTAGGCAGACCTGGGAATGAGCCAGCACTGCCTGTGTCTAGGTCCTGGGTAGGTCTTAGGCTGGGGACATCCCGCTGGCTCAGGCCCAGGCAGCTCTCTGGGCTGGGGTTGTGTCTGGTCCAAGAGCATCCTCTAGTGGCACCGCCCGACCCTGTCCCAGGCCAGGTCCCGCTGGCCGCAGCCCCCGGCAATGATCCCACGGGATTTTGGTGACGGGAGGAAGCTGAGTTTGTAGGAACCAGAGCCCAGCGGTGTGGGCTGGAGTCATGGCCCATAGAGGGCTGTATGAGCCTCCTGCCAGTGGTACCCCATCCTGGCGGGAGCCTGTCCCTGCCTGCCGAGACAGAGAGCCCAGCAAGGGCACAGCAAAAGCTTATCCTATGGAATGAGAATTCCATAATAAAATTCCCAGCCCAGAAGGCTGGGCTCATGGCTTTTGTGGTAGTACCTGTGCTATCAAAATCACCAGCTGTTGTGAAGCCAGATGAACATCTTCAGTCACTGCCTCAGTAACCCTCTCTGTGTTGTTGTCCAGCCTGTTGTGTCACTGCCTGCACATGTGAAAGTGGGCATGAGTGTAAACCAGAATGCTGCAGCTGAGCTCGGAGCAGTAACAGCCTAATTCAGACCTCCCTGGCTTGTTTCATTTGTGACCCCATCTTAATTTCACACTGGGACTTGAGCATTTTCCATAGCACTAGCTGGGCTTAAGCTGTGGTTGCCAGCAGTTTGCATGTCACAGTTCTGGTCTGCAGTGGTTTCCTTTACCCTGGCTGAGGACAGGCAGATCTCTGAGAGCTTAGCACAAGGAGACAATTTCGTTATGTCTGGCAGCTCAACCATAAAAACTCATTCACATGTTCATTTCCTTCCTGAAAGCCATTCCAGACGGGTTCGAGATTGAGTCCCAGCCCTCAGAAGAGCCCATAGAGGGGCAGGACCTACAGCTGAGCTGCAATGCAGACAACTACACCTACGAGAACCTGCAGTGGTATCGGCTGAACCTCTCCAAGCTCCATGATGAAGAGGGCAACCCCCTCGTGCTGGACTGTAAGAACGTCCACCACTATGCCACCAAGATGCAGGGGGACCTGCGCTTCCAGCCCAACTCCAATGATGCGACCTTGCTGCTCACCATCCCAAACATCTCCCTGGATGAGGAGGGAGATTATGTGTGTGAGGTGCAGAACAGGAAGACACGGGAGAAACACTGCCACAAGAAATACATCTCTGTGCAGGGTGAGGGTCCACAGGGCTGGTGGGAGTGACACAGGAGAGCTGGTGCTCTTGCTGCCATCAGCTTCCCAGTCCATCCCCAGGGGAAGCCACACAAGCAAGCTAAACTCGAGTGGCAAAGGCAGGGCACCTGGGTTCTCAAGACGCCCTTCAGCAGGGGTCAGAGACCCAAAGCCCCCAAGGAACACTGATATTCTTTTGATCAATCAGTTTCCCGTTTTCCCCTCCTCCTCTTTGTGCTGCTCCTCCAGCCCTGGAGATCCCCCGCCTCAAGCAGAACCTGACAGACATTTGGGTGAACGTCAGTGACTCCATAGAGATGCGCTGTAAGGTGGACGGCAACCACGTTCCTGAAATCAGCTGGTACAAAGACGAGAAACTGGTGGAAGAAGTGTCAGGTACAATGGGCTGGGGGTGGATCACAGGCATGGCAGTATGTCCAGCAGCTGGAGAGCTGAACACTGCTGGGTTCTGGGAGTTTCTGTGCCGAGATAAAGGCACCCGTTCTCTGAATCAGTCAGACCCTGGTTTTAATCACATTCTGTTCTAATTTGATGCAATCTCACTGGCCAAGTCTTTGCCCTAGGGCCTGGCTCAACACTGTCTGTGCTTGTGCACATTCAGCTGGAGAGCAGAGAGAGAGAAATCATTCATATTCTTACTCTCAGCCTAGTGCCTGGCATCTCTGATTATGCAGGGACTGACCCAGATCTCATGGAAGGAACATGCAAAGGATCCAGGCACACTGCAGAGGGAAAGGAACAGGTTCTGAAGCTGAAGCAGAACTTGACACACCAGCTGGACAGCCTGGGCACTGTCCCTATTCAGCATGTTCAATGGGGGATTTGTAACCTCCATACATTGCCTGGGGAAGGCCCCTCCAGGGTATTTCTAGGGCCATCAAGAGAAAAGCCTCTACTAACTGGTGCAATGTCATTCTGCCATCTAAAATGAATCGGCCAAAAAACACAAGCCTTATTTTGAGCCTGGGTCCAGTGTACTAATCTTCCCTCCCTGTGTGTGACCACCACAACCCTCTGTGCCTTACAGGGATTGACCTGGCAGACTTCAACCAGAGGCTGAGCATTCAGAGGGTGAGGGAGGAGGATGCTGGACTCTACCTGTGCAGTGTCTGCAACGCTAAGGGCTGTGTGAACTCCTCAGCCAGCGTCTCTGTGGAAGGTACCAGCAGCCACAACATCCCTGGGGATGTGAAGGGGTGGAATAGGAGTTATGGCCAAGCTCTCATGCATCTTCCCTGTGATAGTGGGAGGCAGTGAAAGCCCCTTGGCCTTGCTGATGGCATGGTGCTCTCACAGGAGGATCTGTAGTCCAGAGCATGTTTAGCTCAGGCAAACATGTCTCCAGTCACCCCACATCCTGATGCAGGCCATAAGGAATGGGTGAGATGGAGCATGTAATGGGAATCTCTGAAGCTAGGATTTCCCTCCTATCCCATAGGCTCTGATGACAGGACCAATGTGGAGATTGTCATCCTGATTGGGACTGGAGTTATTGCTGTTTTCTTCTGGATCTTACTTATTCTCATCTTTTGCAACATCAAAAGGGTATGTGACCGTGACTGCCCCAGGCAGAGGGGGATGGCATGTCAGGGCTTGGGGCAACACCAGTGCTGTGATGTGGGGCTGCATGACAGGAGGTCACTGAGTGATGCTTCTGCCAAGGACAGGGTGAGTAAGGGCTGTGGTAAAGGAGGTGACAGGCAATGGCCTTTGCTTGAGGGGGTAGCGGTCAAGGCAAGCAAAGAATCCAAATCCCATCTGGGAGTCAGCGCCCAGGGCAGGGAGGGCACCTCCTCACCCTTGGTGTTGGCTGGTTCCTGCAGCCGGCGCACGCAGACATCAAGACGGGCTACCTGTCCATCATCATGGACCCTGGCGAGGTGCCCTTGGAGGAGCAGTGCGAGTACCTGCCCTATGATTCCAGCAAGTGGGAGTTCCCACGAGACCGCCTGCGCCTAGGTGAGCCAGACCCCCTCCCCACCACTGCACGCTGCAGCCCTACAAACTCCCTCTTCAGATTTCTTAACATGCCCCTGTGTATTTAATGCTTTCTCTCTGCCTCAGGCTTCCCATCCTCTTCCCCAGGCTGTCCCTAAAGCCCAGCAGTGCCTGGGAAATCTCTTTAGGTCAGACCATAGAGAGCCAACTGTAAGCCCAGACTTCCTTAGTGTATCCACACAGGTATTACTGAAAACAGAAGACCCTTGGGGCATGGTTTAAAACACATCCCCATATTTTCCAAAGGGGAGTCTGGACAGAACAGCCCAGTGCACAGCAGGTACCCCAAGTTCAGGATCAGGATTGTATCCATTATTGTTTTCATGCTGAAACACCTACCTGCAGCCTCTTCCTTCTGTCTGGCAGAGTTTAAAGGGCAGCAGACTACCTTTGAGGCACAGAGCATTGACATTAGTCCTGGCTGCTGTGCTGCAAGGGATCGTTTACCTTTCCCACACACAACTTGTTGCTCAAGGGCAACAAGCAGCCCCTCAGTTTTACATGGCCATTTCCTTCCTCTGCTTTGTCCATGCCTCTCCCAGCTCTGTCTCAGTTCCTCCCATCGTCCTTTCTCTTATTTTCACCAACACAGCAAGCAGCCACCTGAAAGGTCACATGTTCCACTCCTTCCTTTTTCTTTATGATGTTTCTTCTTTCTTCTCCCCATGATTTCCTGTTGGGATTTTTGTTTTCCTTCATTCTATTCTGCCTTTTCTGCACCTGCCTTTCTTCACACTTACTCTCCTTGTCCATAGGTAAAGTCCTGGGTCATGGTGCCTTTGGGAAGGTGGTAGAAGCATCAGCATTTGGGATCAATAAAAGTAACAGCTGTGAGACTGTAGCAGTCAAAATGCTGAAAGGTATGTGAACAGTGAAGCAAAACATGCAATGTGTGTAGACAGCAATTAATGAGGCACCTGCCAGGGAACATTCACCCTGTAAATGCCTGTCTTCTAATTAATGGCTTCTTGGCCTCAACACAGTTGATCCTCTTTGGCTCCATTCAGCTGCACTGAGAGGCTGAAGTGGCAGAACAGACAGCAAGGACTTGGAGAACTCAGTTTTCAAGGGAATTTAGTTGTTTGCAAAGGCAAAGAGTGAAATCTGTCTCAAAGGATGAAGAAGAATCCACAGCCCCTCTTTGGCATGCCACTGAAGGAAGTGTTGCTCCCAACTGCCTTCTTCCAAATGTGCCTGTATTTTGTGTTTATGGGCCAGATCCAGAGCTTGGTAAGGGAAACAGGTTGCAGCTCTTATCCAGCTCTGAGGGCTAAATTGGCTTTATACCCAAAGCCTGGTTTATTCAGAGTGAGATGTTAAACTTTTATAGCCATGCTTTCAAACAGGCATCCAAAACATTATTCTGTAATTTGGCACCAAACAGAACACTGAGGCAGTCTCTGGCCAGAAGTAGCCTGTACATGGAAGTTGTGTTATGGCTCATCTGAACAGTATTTACTGTTGTAAGTGTACAGATCATTTGCACAGCAGAGGGGAGCCTGGTGTGCAAGGCTGCATTACAGTTTTTTGAGGCAAGGCTTTCACCTGGCCCATCAGCTGCAGCTCAAGAGGATACTTCTGTCTCTCAGGCTAAATTTACAAACTCTCAAATAAGACAAAATGCATATGGAGAGGCTGAGAAGTATGAAAAAGGCACACAAAACCACAGAACACGCCCTGGGGGTAAAACAGAGGGTCAGGAATTGATGTGAATTGGATGCCTGAGAGAAGATGCAGTACAGACAGATGGCAGGAGCATGACACTGTGTTTGCTATTGAAGAGGAATCATCAAAAGATATCTGGGTTTGAGTTGAGACAGCTCCTATCTTCAATTGTGATAAAAAGAATCAGATGTCTTTTGTTCCTAATTTTCTTGTTATCTCTGTTTGGAGGCCAAAAGGGCAGAGATTCAAATGGGTGCATCCAATGAAAGTCTCAAGTGATGTTTTTTGCTGCACAACTGTCATAAAGAAAAATCTGTTGGGCACAGATTGTATTGTCCTTTGTTCTGGGTCCCTGCACTTACAGAGAGCATCCTAAGTGTTACAGCAGGGATCCTGGGATCTCCAGACAAGGCTCAACATTTCATGTGGGAACATGCAATAACAAAATGTACCAAGGCTTTGAGGTCACAGCCTCCTCAGCAAGACTCACATTAACAAGCTGCTAGAGAAAGGTGGTGAGGGGGAGTGAAAAGCTGTGAGGAGGTGTCGTGACATGGTCTGTGTGTTTCCAGAGGGAGCTACTGCAAGCGAGCACAAGGCACTGATGTCAGAGCTGAAGATCCTCATTCACATCGGGAATCACCTCAACGTGGTGAATTTGCTGGGGGCCTGTACCAAACCCAATGGTAAATATCCCAGAGCAGCAGGCTGTGCCTGCTCCCAAAAATCAGAGCTTGTCCCCTGTGCCTTTTTGCTGTCCACACGTGTGATCACAGGGACCTGTGGGGAAGTTATTGTGTGCACTTAGAGCAGATGTCACAGCTCAGTGGGGCTGCACATAAAACAAGTTGTGGCAAATTCTGACTGAGTCAAGCCCTTACCTCTTGCCCTAACCTTTGGTTTCTTCTCACCAGGTCCACTCATGGTTATTGTTGAGTTCTGCAAGTATGGAAATCTCTCCAACTACCTGCGGACCAAGAGGGAAGGATTCAGTCCCTACAGGGTGAGTGGCTTCCTTTGCCCCTAGGAACCTGCCCCATGTGTAGGGAAGGAGGACATGCAGCCTAATACATGATCTAACAATGTTACAAACATACCCTCTGTCCTTCTTTCTGCAATGATAGGGGTTTCCAGGCAAGAATTACAGTTTAAGAACAGGAAGAGATTGTGCAGCTCATGGGTGCAGGGGTTACAGTGTGCATTGCCTGCTGAGGGTTCTGGTTTGGTCCCTTGGCAGGAGAAGTCTCCCAGGCTGCGCATTCAGGTGCAGTCCATCGTGGAGGCAGTGAGAGCTGACAGGAGGAGCCGCTCCGGAACCAGCGACAGCGCCATCTTCCACCGCTTCCTGATGCACAAGAGCCGCACTGCACTGCCCATCCAGGAAGGTAACACTCCACCTGGGCAGCAGCTCCTCACCTGCACCACCAAAACTATGCCAGGCTTGGCTAGCTTGGGGAATGGGCAGGGAGTATCAGTGGAGAGCGGGGACCCAGCCTTGGAGCTGATCACTGTTGCATGGCAATTTCCTGAACAGGGCTATCATCTGTTGTCTCTTGTAATAGACACCAGAAACCCAGAAGGGAGAATTAAATCCCTTCGAGTATTTTAGCCTGAAGAAAGGAGAACTGAGGGGAACCTTGTTGAGTCCTCCCTAGGACAGAAATAATGAGCTGACCTTCAAAGCCCCTTCCAGTCCTGTTCCCCACAATTCTGTCTCACTGACATGTTCTGGAGGCTGGAGTCTTTCTCCTCACACTTGAGCAGGTTCCTGCCTTGTGTCTTCTGCCACCTGAGCAGAAAATCTTAGAGGGGAACTGATTATTCCAGTTAGGACTGAGGACTAACTGGAATTTCACTGAGAAACTGGCTGTATCCTGCAGTCCCAGAGAGAGGCAAAGGGGACAACAGATCGCCAATTGTCTAATGATTTTCTATTCCTTCTGGACAGTGGATGACTTGTGGCAAAGCCCCTTGACAATGGAAGACCTCATCTGCTACAGCTTCCAGGTAGCACGTGGTATGGAATTCCTGGCATCCCGGAAGGTGAGTTCAGCCTTTCCTTTGCTCCTGATCTTTTGTGCATGCCTGATTAGAGACCTGACTTACAGCCACCTTTCAGATGACACACAGAGAGATGCAGTGATCTGCCTCACACTCCTCTGGAAATCTGAGACAGCTGTGTGTACACAAAGCTGGGAAATCAGTTCTCTTGCATTTCAACCTCTCCGTAACCATCCCTTTTTGAAATTTTTATCTTTAGCTTCTTCCCATTTCCACCATTCCCCCATTACAGCTCAGGCTTATGGGGGAATGGAGGTGATGTACACCAGGCTTATGAGGGAATGGAGGTGATGTACACTTTCTGATTGTAATTTCTCTCCCTCTTATTTTGCCCCTTCCTCTTTGTGTGCCCTCAGTGCATCCACAGAGACCTGGCGGCTCGCAACATCCTGCTGTCAGAAAACAACGTGGTAAAGATCTGTGACTTTGGCCTGGCCAGGGACATCTACAAGGACCCCGACTATGTCAGGAAAGGCAGTGTGAGTGCCATTTTTTCAAACCCTTTATATTAGGCCCCCTTGATGAAAAGATGAAAAAGCAGGAATGGAATTACTTGCATGGCTGGGACCAGAAGCCATTGGACCAATGACACATGTCCTGTCCTCCTCCACGAGCAGATCTCTGTCTCCTTCCTTCTGCCCCTCAGCCTGTCATTAACTTTGTCTTCCTTGTACTCTTTCATCCCCCTTTCAGTGTCTCCCTCTCTCTGACCTAAACAATTCCTCCATGGAGAGCGGACAAGAGCTATTGGATCTGATTTCCTTTCATCCATTTCATCCCTTTGCTACATAAAAGGTTGTCCTGGGACATGTTCCCATCTGAACATTTGTGCCATGCCTCTCCCTCCTGCAGGCCCGTCTCCCACTGAAGTGGATGGCTCCAGAAAGCATCTTCGACAAGGTCTACACTACCCAGAGTGATGTCTGGTCTTTTGGGGTCCTTCTCTGGGAAATCTTTTCTCTAGGTGAGTGCTAATGAGGGTCTCGTGCTGCTGAGGGAGACACCTCTACCCACGTAGCAGTTTGAGGGTGAGTCTGTGCAGGACAGACACTCTGAAGCACATCTAAGGACTGATGGGAAGCAACATTGATGTAGGCAAAAAAAAAAAAAAAATATGGAGGCCATATTCACCCATGAACAGAGTAATGGGGACACAGGCATGCAGAGGTGGCCTCCAGCTCACTGAGGCCTCCAGCTCACTGAGGCAGCACCAAGGATTGGGCTGTGCATGAGTAGTGGCCACATATCTCTGTGTTCCGGGATGAAGGGCAGTCTCAAAAGGACTGGTTTCTGATGGCACATTTCATGTTCCCACCCTTCTCTGAATCTTCTTTAGGGGCATCTCCATATCCTGGAGTCCAGATCAATGAGGAGTTCTGCCAGAGGCTCAAAGATGGTACCAGGATGAGAGCCCCAGAGTATGCCACAGCAGAAATGTGAGTCAAAAACCTCCAGGATTCCAGCATTGATTAGAGCAGAGGCCTCAGTGGGAGGGCAGAAACCTACCAGATCCCAGCACAGAGCAGAACAGGCCCCTCTGTGGGATGCAGACCTTTGGCCAGGGTAGGGGATGAGCCAACACATCCTTCACTCTAGACCATTGCCTGGAGAGCAAGGCAGATGGGTTCTGATCAGAGTTCTCTAGGTGTCCTTGCATGCTCATGCTGGGATGGGTCTGAGCACTGTGCTTTCCTGCTCTGAAGGGTATCAGAGGGGTCTGAATTAGTTCCTTGTTCCCTCTTATGATAAGTGGATAACAAACCAGTTCCCTGACAGTAAGTTCACCTGGCCAGTGTGCTGGGGGGCCAAGGTTTCCTTCACAGTGCAGGAACTATCTGTCCCAGTGGGCACCATGTGGCTGGGAGCTGTGGAGTGGGGCAGGAGGGGATTTCTGTGGTGTTAAACAAACATCTCTTCTTGGCAGCTACCGTATAATGCTGAGCTGCTGGCATGGTGATCCCAAGGAGAGACCAACTTTCTCTGACCTTGTGGAGATACTGGGGAACCTTCTTCAGGAAAATGTCCAGCAGGTGAAAACCTCTCTGTCCCTGCTCTGCTCCAGGCAGCTCTTTCTTCTGTCATCACCAGCTCCCTCACTGTGCCCTCAGCTGACTCCAGAGTCAATGCAATACATTTGGGTAGGCCACCAATAACAGAGATTCCTGGGTCAGAGGTCTATTTCCCAGAGCTGTTGGAGAAGTCATTTCTGCAACAGCCTTTTAGCTGCATCGTCATAAAACTGTGCTCCTTGCAGGGCAGGAGCCCTCTCAGTCGTCATTCGTACTTCCATCCTAATCCCCAGATGATTATATGAAATTCTTCAGCTGACTCAAGGCCCTGGCACTTCTGCCTCCCACATGCCTGCATAATGAAAACCAGGACTTGACCAGGGTTTCTGAAACTCTGTCCTCAGACTGAAATGTCAAGGCCATGTGAAGCAAACAACTCTTACATTACAACAGTCAGTAATACAGATTTCTTTGAAAGTATTACTAATCACTTCCATGTGGTAACTCACCAGGACATTTAACTGTGATGAGCGTGCAGCTCTGATTTTAACTTTTTCTTGATGTTCCTTTTCAGAAAATGATAGTTAAATGCTTGGGTACTGTCTCATCCTGATGTTCCTGACTTTAACCTTTCAGCATGGGTTCCCAGCACAGGCATGACTAAGCCACAAATGACATTGCCCTGGAGCACAGTACTCTGTCCATGTAAACTGGAGAATTATGGGATTATTATGGGCAGTTGTTTTCCTGCTTGCACACACCTCCATGCATCACTCACAGCTACTTAACACAAAGGTCACAGAAATCTCCAGCCAGATATTTTGTTCTAGAGAAATAAAATTTATAAACTAGAATTTTTCCTTCCCAGCTCTGATAGCTTCTGCCTGTGGAGCCTTTTTTTTGGGAAAGTCCTCCCCTTCTTGTAAGGCCATTTATTGTTTTTCCTACCAGGAAGGGAAAGATTACATCCCGCTGAATGACTCTCACAGCTCAGAAGATGATGGTTTCTCCCAGGTGCCTTCCTCTGCCCAGCAAAACTCAGATGAAGAGGACTTTGACATGAGGATACGCTGCCACAGCCTAGCAGCAAGGTGAATCCCCTCTGAAAAGGGCAGAGAGAGCCCAGCAGGCAGCGAGCAGCCTGACCTGTAAGGGAACCTGAGGGATATGGGGAGAACTCAGATGTTCAGAAAATCCCAGGTGATAAGGTGTGATCCAAACATTTAGGCCATAGCTTCTGGCTTATAAAAGCAAATTTACTTTATCTTGTTCATGAGGAGGGGCTGATTTGTAAGGCTATCACATTCCTTCTTGTCCTCCAGCCATGCTGCCAGAGTATCATGTAAGGAGCTTCATCCTATCTGTTCCTAACTGACCCAAACAATTCGTCCCAGGCCTCTCCTCTTTGGTAAACCACGATAATGTGATGCCTGGGATCTATATGACATTTTCTGCTTATCCCACGTGGAGAGCTTACTGGGCCCTGATTCAGTCAGTCTAGTCTCCACTGCAGAAGCAGTATGGGGTTAAGAGGTCTAAGGTGAACCCATTACCCTCCCCAAATCCACCATTTGGGTCATCCTCCTCCCTGCATAATTAGGTTGCACAGTGAGGTGGTTGAGTTCAGGTCCTGTTCATTCAGGACATTGACTCTTGCCTTTACTGAATACTGTATGCTTCTGTTGGCAGATACTACAACTGCGTCTCGTTCCCTGGTTGTTTGACGGGAGGAAATCAGATCAGGTGTCCATCCAGAATAAAGACATTTGAAGAGTTTCCCATGACACACACAATGTACAAGGCACACCCGGTGAGTAGTATCTGAGTGGATTTGAGCAAGGGGCAGTCTTTTCTGATACCTTTACTGTTAAGACTGTGGAAGGAAGATCACTCCTATCTTATGTCAGTCTGTCTGTGTCATTCCTGTTTGGTCCATCCAGTCCTATGCATATTCATTTCTTCATCTGGCACACTGGAGTTTCTCTCCAGCACGGTTCACACTGCCTTAGTAGGAAACAGGGAGGTTAGATATGCAAATGGGGAGACTATAAAGAACCTCAGAGAAGAGCCTGCTCTTCACCCTCTCAAATCTGTGAACATAGCCTGGTTAAGCACACAAATCCTGCCAGGACTAGGTAAACCCAGAGTGCTTATCTGCAGCTCCTGTACCTTGATCCATATGGCAGTGTCCATTAGGGACCCTCCAGGTTCTCTCTGAACTGGACTGGTACTGATATCTCCTCTAGCAGCAGAACTGAAGTCATACCTTTAGTCTCAGAGGAAAATATCACCTCTCATAGATTTGATGGTAATACATCTTCCAGCCAGGGAGCACTCTTTTTTTATTCCCCAAAAATGGCACTGAACTAAGCACACAAATCTTAGCTTTTTATGTGCTGCTTTTAAGAAGGTACTTAAGAAAATCAGATTCAGCAAAACTATGGAGCATGCTGGTAAAGTGCTCCTACCCCTTCTTTCCCATCAAACATGCACACGATCTCATCTCCTGAATGATTTCTCCTTCCCACTCTGATCAGTCGACAGGGATGTTACTGATAACTCCTGTTGCTTCCTTCCAGGACAATCAGACAGACAGTGGGATGGTTCTGGCATCTGAGGAATTTGAGAGGATAGAAAACCGACACAGAAAAGAAGGTGGATTCAGGTACTCCTTAAGCCTAGTCACTGAGGCCTCCCTGCTACCAAATGCAGTGAGACCAGGAGGCAGCTCCTGGTATCTCCCCACAGGCTGCACTGCTTGGAGCTTTCAGCTGTGGGCCCTGAGCCATTTAAGTCCATGTACTCCTTAATGAGAGGCAAAACACAGGAAGAACAGACAAGCCTGCTGTTTTCTAGGGTTTAAAAATATAAACTGTGCCCATCAATGAGAATGTACCTGTTAAGATAATGACGCACAGTGCAGTGCTGTTGTTAATGAGACTGTTAATGCTTACTGACATTTTCTAGTGAAATGTATCAGGGCTTGCTCAAGTAGTGGCAGATGGGACGGGCAGAAACTATGTGGCTGCCACCTTCCTCCCTCAGCCCTGACCCATGGGTACAGAGCCCTGATACGGTGGTGCAAGGATGGGACAGGCCTTAGGAATTCCCACATGCTGACATGGAGTCTGGCAGGTTGAGCTGGCACTCTCAGAACTGAGCATCTTATGGATGGTTATGTCTTTGACCCAGGCTTTGAAACTGGGTGAGAACCCGTGCAGCTCATCTCTGCCAGAGCAGGCTGAGACTTGTCTCTGTGACAGTGTGTTGAGCAAGCCATGTCACCTCATATGTAGACAAGGCCGGTCCCAAGCCTCTTCCTCACCTCCTCTGCCTTCCAACATCAGATTTGTCATTGTCTTTCCTCTTAGCCATAGCCCTGTGGCCTTTCTGCTCTTGTAACAAACCGTCTCCTGCATCTCGTCCTTGTCCTTTTTTCCCTAAGGCGTGTTCCTGTTGTCTCCTACACCTGGTGTCCCATCTCCTGGAAAACACTACTCTTAAACCTCTCCTCAAATATGTCCCTGCCCTTGCTCTTGTGATTTCTTGCCACTCACCTGGTATTGGCAGGCACTGAAATGAGACATGCAATTTCTGCCCACATCATTATCTTCCTTTGTTTCCTTTCCCCCATCCTGGCAGTTGGTTTGTATCAATTTCTGTTATTCCTGCCAGATCTAGAAGCAATTAAGGCAATGTCTCTCCCTATTCATTGGGTCCCAACCCTTCCTTCTATCTAGAAGGTATCCCAAAGGTCTCTGGAAGAGCTGAAGCGAGTGTGCCAGGTTATGTGTAGATTCGTCACAGAACATACAGGCTGTGCTTAGATTTAGAGCAAGGCCTGGTTTTGTGCTTTGAAATGGAGGTGCAAGTCCATTCCTGACCCTGTCTCTGCTGCATACATTAGAAGATGAGATTTTCTGATGATGGGATCTCTCTAAGCAGGAGAGAGGCTTTCTAGGAGTGCCAAGGTTAATTCTCTGTGTCTCTTTCCCTCACAGTAGTAAAGGGCCCAGTCGAACCATGGAGCTGTCAGGGGAACAGTCGGACCTGCGGGGCAGATATCGGCCATCGTATGGGTCCCAAGTCGGAGGCCAGACTTTTTACAACAGTGAATACGGGGAGCTGTCGGAACACTCTGAGGATGGCAGCTGCACCCCGCCTGGAGAGGGGGCCAGTCCCCCCACTCTGCACACTTCCTTCTTCTCCGAGCAGTACTAATGGCACCAGGCCCTGGAGGCGACTGCCAAGGCCCTGCAGGCATGTCATCAGGGTCACTCAGAGCTTCTCCTCCAACCTACACCAAAACCCAACAGGGAACCTACCCCAAAGGAATGGGGAACACTGATGTCCTTGGAACCGCAGCATGAACCACACAGCACCTCCAGCCGCAGCTTCCCCGTGCCGCGACTGGAGAGAGCACCTCACTGATTCCTCATGTTTCTTTCATTCCTGCACCTCAGACAGATGCATTCTGCCGGAGAGTGGGTGCCTGTGTTCAGCACTATGGCACCTTCTGCCTAACATCCAGCCTCCGCTCAGATCAGCTTCCCATTCAGAAAGCCCATTTCAGGTCAGATATAAATAGATCTGTCTTAGTCTCAAGTTTCTTCCTGGTGTGCAGCCTGAATGTTTTTCCTTGGATTGCTTCCTCCTCCCCTCATCATGATGTCAGCTGCTGAGCTGTGGAGCAGAATCAAAGGGAAGAAATCCCTAGTGGTATTAGCAGCAAGAGCAGGACATTTTAAAGAGGCATACGGAGAGATCCCGAGGGATCTCTGTAAATGTTCATGCGTGCTGCTCATCCTGAGTAGGTGCCAGCCTCTCCATCTCCTCTGCAAGCAACACCCATAGCCCTTTCATCTCTGCTGGGGGGAAACCTGCCAATCTGCCTTATCATTAGGATTATTTTAGCCATTTCAACACAGCTAGAGCTGAGTAGGTCATCGGCTGATGGCTAAAGTGCTCCTGGTGAGATAAACAGCAATGTTTTTGCAGGCCATGTACAAAACAGGTTCTTTTAAGATCTCTGCTGGGAGGAGGTTACTCACAGGTCTGCTGCTCTTGCCTTCCCCTTCTCCCAGAATGGTGCTGAGATCATTTGTTGCTCGAGTGAGAAATTAAAGCAAAGCTAGGTTAATTTGAGCTGGCTTCTAAACATAGAATTTGCTGGGAGGAAAAAGATCAAAAGGGCAGGGAGTGAAATGTTTATTTTCAAGCTGCTGCAAAGCATTTTGGAAACAATAGAAGGAACAGCGCTCCAGCAATAAGGTGCTCTGGGTTGCATCCCCTTGTGTATTGACATCAGTGAACCCATGAAGCCCAGCACCTGGCCAGGGTTCAAGGCCTGATTCTCCTGGATGGACAATTCTGCACAATTACCTTTCCTGTCTCCCAAGTTCCCTGACTCAAAGGAGGTACTCTCTGCCCAGCGGGCTCCTCTCCAGTTTCTTTTGCAGAGCTTCCAGCAGAGCATACCTGACTCCAGAGGATTAAGAAACAGTTATTTGCTGAGGAAACATCTCCTCACTTTGGTCTTTTGTTTCTAAGAGATAACACATGAATTCAGAGCTCTGGGGAACCTCAGCAGCCCCTCTCTATAGATTTCTGTACTGCTGCCTCACCACTTCCCACCTACTTCTTTCCATCCTGCTCCCAATCCAAGAGCTCAGCCGCAGAACATGGTTACATCACCACCACAGGAGTCTGGGTGAAAAGGCTCGTTTGAACAGCTTGTCATCATCTTTTCCCCCACATGCCCATGGCTGGCAGAGTTCTGTGCACCAGGGCATCTCAGCACCAGGGAATTACTGCTTGTGGGCCACACCTCTGTCACAGAGCCAAGGGTTTGGACTTGTAAAACTGTGTTTCCTGTCAGATGTACAGCTTTCCCAAACTGTATTTCTTTTCCAGCAGAGGGTTTTATGCGTTTCCCGACGTAAGCCTATGAGTCCTTATGGATGATGTTGCCAAGTCTTAATTATAGTTCTCCACACAAGTGTAATGGGGAGATTTATTTAGCACATGGGAAAAGCACGCCTGTCATTCAGATTCTCTAAGCCTGTGCAGCTTGTTCAATGTTCCACTCCCTTTTTGTGTCAGCAGGATGACATGGCTGCAATTTCCATGGTAAAAAAGAGGCACAAAACCAGACCAGCTTGAGCCAAACTGGCTCAGGATGTGGAATTGGAAACTGCATATGACAATGAATTCCCTGACTTCTACTGGTATCCCCTGAAGCTGCCAGGAATTGAAGCATCTCTAAGTAATTGTTACGACTCAGTAAGAATCCTCTGGCAGGAGCTGCTGGAGAGCCAGGACAAGGAAGTAGGACAGCCAACAGGGTGTAGGCCAGATCAAATTCTCCTGCCCTCATCTTGCCCTGCTTTTTGAACTGGTGGTTCCCTTGGCAGAAGGAAGGCTGCATGTGACTCGTGCTGCTAGAGGTTTCCACTGGCATTGACAAGGGTAGAAGGTGACCAGCTGAGCTAAATTCAGGCTGTTTGCTGGGTGATGTGCATCCATAGGACCCAGACTCTCTTGTTTCCAGTGCTCCATGAAGAGTTCTCTGCCTGGAAACAGCTCCATCTGAGACAGGGCCCAAGAAAGAGGACTACAAACAAAATAATAGTTAAAAAGAACAATTTCAAAGTCACTGTAGGACCCTGTCCCTATGTAAGGTATGTCCATATAATAGGTATGTGCCAGCAAAGCATGACATTTGCTGGGCAGAGGCAGGATTCCTCACTAGAAAGGGGGCAGAAACATCTTAGTGCCCAGGCTGATTGTCAGCATGGACATCCAGCCAGTACAGCTGCACTTTTTCTCTAGATTTAGCTGTAAATTGCTCACAAGCATCCTTGTGGAGAAGGGTTGTTAAAACCATTGTTAACGATCTCCTGCTTCACCCTCGGGAAAGCACTTCTGTGTCATTTGATTTTTTCAATTCCACAGAAGTTTATTTTCTCTCTCTTGCACCATCTAGATGGAGGGTGGAATCAGATCCTATTGTGTCTGTGTCAACAGCATTGTATGAACAATGCAGCCTGATAGGAGCAAAAGCAGGCTCCTCTTCAGACACTCGTGCTGATAAAGAACAACTGTAGTGTGGGATATTGAAGAGCTGTTGAGACAATTGTACTTTTGCTCTCTAAAGGTATACTAAAATTAGATGTACGAACCTGATAACCCTTCCCACTCTCTTGAATTATTTCTGGGTTTTTATTTTTATGGTCTCCAGATAAGCATTAAGTGAAGCTGGTCTGTTTTGGTTTTAAGATGTGAGACAGGAGTGTTGTTTATCTTTCCACAGCAGCAAGGGAGTATTTCAATATGTAAAACCCAGGTTTTGATACTTGTGCCTGCTCTGTTCACAATGCACTCTCTGTTTTGTTTTGTTTTGTTTGGGCTTCTTACTGGAACTCAACATTGAAGCTAAGCTATTTATCATCATCACTGTCCTTTAAAATGGCTGCTTCCACTCTATGCTCAGTCTCACTTTTCTTTACAGTGTTGGTGTTGAGAGGACATTCCTCCCTCCTGAAAACAAAAGTGTTGGGTCCCCTACTTGCAAATACACGTGTGTCTCTGAAGAAAAACCTGTGTATCAAGTAACACTACATTTATATTGCAATATTTTAATCTGGTACCTGTTGTTGCTCTAGCAGCATTCAGTGTTTCAGTGGGCTGCCTTTGAAGCAAGTAGGCTAAAACAGGGGTTATGTGTGAGTACAAAGCATGGTCTGTGTGTGTGTGTGAGTGTGCTGTGGGTGAGTGTGTGGGTATTTGCATGTGAGTTTTCCTACCAGTGAGCGTATGTGAGTGATTGTAACTCACGTTGAGTCTTGTCTCTGGAAGTTCACGGTTATATATCAAACCAGTTAGAACACTGCTTCCTTTCCTCTCCTCCTATAGTACTTGTTATCCTTTGTCATTAAGAGTTTTGTTGTAATATCTAAATGTGAAAATGAATAAAGACATAACTGGCAGCTGTTCTCTGGTTCCTGGGGCCAACTCTGCCCCTGGGGCAGCCCAGCCCCAGCCCAAGCCATCAGCACATTTTGGATTTATTATTTTTACTTCTGGGTCTGTTTGCATTTTCCTGCATCCTCACAGAACAGCTGGATCTTGTGGCATTTCCATCCAGGATAAAACTCTGTCATTTCTTACGGTGAAGTCATACTCTCTTTGGCTAAGCTCGCTGGCAGAAACAAACACAGCACCCAGCCCTGTGCCCCAGATCACGACCTCAGGGAACCCCTCCCGGACACCCTTTCTCAAGGCAACACCACCCCCCGGACTCCCCTTCTCCACATGGTACCAAACCCCACAGACCCCTCTTCTCCTCAGCGCACCAACCCCCCCAGGACCCCTCTCCTTCTACAGACACCCAACCTCGCCTCAGACACCCGTTCTCCTCATGGCACCAACACCCCGGACTGGACCCCCTGGTTATTATGGCACCAAATTCCCCCCCCAGTTCCCCTTCTCCTCATGGACCCCTTTGTCATTATGGCACTAAATTCCCTCCAGTTCCGCTTCTCCTCACAGCCCCCTTTGTCATTATGGCACTAAATTCCCCTCCAGTTCTTTTTCTCCTCACGAACCCTCTTGTCATTACAGCACCAAATTCCCCTCCAGTTCCCCTTCCCCTCATGGACCCATTGTCATTATGGCACCAAATTCCCTCCAGTTCTTTTTCTCCTCACAGACCCTCTTGTCATTACGGCACCGAATTTTCCTCCAGTTCCCCTTCTCCTCACAGACCCCCTTGTCATTATGGCGCCAAATTCCCTCCAGTTCCGCTTCTCCTCACAGCCCCCTTTGTCATTATGGCACTAAATTCCCCTCCAGTTCTTTTTCTCCTCACGAACCCTCTTGTCATTACAGCACCAAATTCCCCTCCAGTTCCCCTTCCCCTCATGGACCCATTGTCATTATGGCACCAAATTCTCCTCCAGTTCCCCTTCTCCTCACAGACCCCCATGTCATTATGGCACCAAATTCCCCTCAAATTCCCCTTCTCCTCACGGACCCCTTGTCATGACGGCACCAAATTCCCTCCAGTTCCCCTTCTCCTCACGGACCCCACTGTCATTATGGCAGCAAATTCCCCCCATTTCCCCTTCCCCTCACGGCACCATCCCCGCGCCTGGAGCCCCAGGCGGTGCTGCCGGCGGCCCGCAGGTGGCGCCCTCCCCAAGGCGGCCGCGGGCCCCGGCGGGAAGATGGCGGCGGGTCTGTGGCTGTGTCAAAGAAAAGCCAAGGGCGGCTCCGCGGCTGGACGAGGTGTTCGCTGTGAAACGGGACACAAGTGGATTCATGAGCATTTCGCTAAAAAAAAGAAAAAAGGAAGAAAAAAAAAGTCAAAAAAAGTCACCAGGAATTCAAGAAAGGCTCAGGCACAGCTCCCTCCTTACCACTTGGTAGACCTGCAAAGGCATCAGCACCATTTGTCTGACTAAAATAATGTCCCCTGAGGAGCCGTCAGTGGCAGTCACAGCTGGGGGGACACAACGGGGACATCTCCGCCCCTCTCCTGTCATCCCTTCATCCAGCTCCACCATGGGGTGAAAGCATCCAAAAGAACCTTTTCATTTTCCTTTGCCCATCCAGAGGCCTGCCCATCTGGGGAATGAGGAGACTGAAGCTGTTCTACTGATGAAATATCCTATTTTGGTGCATCCTGGAGCAGCGCTTGGCTGCTCCTCTTCTGGGGCCACGGCCCTTCCCTTTGACCTTGGCCCCGGGGGTCTCGGCCCTGGAGGTCTCCAGCGGTTCCCCTTGGCTGCTCCTCACCTTCCTTCCAGCCCATCCACAGGGCATTCCCAGGACAGGCTGGGAGGCAGGTGAGGAACAGCCTCCTGACCGTGTGAGCGGGGATGGGGAAGGGGATGGGGAAGGGGATGGGGATGGAACCAAGGACACAGCCCTCAGACAGGCATTGGAGCACCTCTCGCCATCAGAAACACAGCCCACAGGAAACCAGACAGGGCAAAATAAAAACCATTTCATACGGTTAGGAAAGAACAGGGGATGCTCTGGTTGGGCCCCTTGTTTTGGTTCTAATATGGCCAGTGAATTCTTCCTAAATGCTTTTCAAAAGGGCTTTGAGATCCTTCTCTGAAGGTCAGCACAGTGATAGCGAAAAATCCTTCAGGCTCCCAGGACTTCTTGGCCCTTTCTGAGGACATTTCGGCAATAAAGCACATGAGTTTGCATCAGAATGATGCAGAGCTCTTAGTGCTGAGAAATCAAAGCAAGAACAGCTCCAAAACATGTTCTGCACACTGCAGTGTGTCAGCCACAGCTCTTGCCCTCCGGCTGGGGTGAAAGCTTGGGTGAAATGAGGAGGCAATCAATAACGTGTGGTTCCTCACCCGGCGTGTACCAAGAAGGGCAAAATTAAATTTAAAAAAAAATGTAAGCAGAACATTCAGTTGCTGCTTCAGAATCATTTCCTGGATTGTGTTGACATTTCTACAAAGCTTTGCAGAAACAGCTTCTCAGAGGATTTTACAGAACCACACATGCCTTTAGCAGAGTCCATAGGTCCCTTCTGCTCTGACATGCAGGTTTGCAAGCATGCTGCTTTCCTTGGAAATGGAACAGATCTCTCCAAGGGTGGGATAAAACTGCTTGCATCTCAATGAAATAAGCAGACTGTGCTTCGACAGTGTTATCTTATTTGTGTGTGTGACCAGGCGCATCACAAATGAATAAAATGCAAAAGCTCCCGGAAGAAAACAGGTTAATAATATGCATAGATTAAACACCAGGCGTATCTGAGGGCCTTCCCATGCAGCTGGGGATATCACCAAGGAGACCATATCTCAAAAGAACAGCTCCACAGCCATTTTTTCAGAAACTTAGAAAATATCCTAACTCACAGTCCTGCAGTAATAGTTCTCTTTGCTGTAACTAATTTTCAGTTAGTTTGCCTTTCAAAATCCAAGGAGGCCATTACACCATTTTGTTACATCTCCCAAGAGGCTGAAATCCTTAAAACTATGTTAGTTGATCATTCATCAAACCCTGTTTTACAGTATTTCCTGGGATTAATATTTATTAACAATATTTGAGTGTTTGCACAATTTCCCGTTTTACTATGTCAGAAACGAGTAATGCCAAATAGGGTAGGAATGACTGAATCCTGAGGCAGAGGCTGTGCTGTTCCTGCCGGAAAAGCCCATTCGTTTGTACCTGGGCAGACTGAACACATCCAGCTCTTTCACCTCCTATTTCTGACATGCTTTAAAACTCTGTATTTTTGGTGATCAGCACTCCTGAACTGGGAGTATTTTTCTGAAAAGATGCTGAGGAGCCGTGGGTCCCAACATCTTGAGCTGCACGAGGGAAGGTTTTGGTTGGACATTAGGAAGACTTTCTTCACACACAGGTGATTAGGTACTGGAACGGACTGCCCGAGGAGGTGGTGGAGTCACCGTCCCTGTAGGTGTTTAAGGAAAGACAAAGTATGTGGCATTCAGTGCCATGCTCTAGTTGACATGGTGGTGTTTGGACACAGGTTGGACTCGATGAGCTCAGCGGTCTTTTCCAACCCAACTGGTTGTGTGATGCTGTGATCTAATTCCTTACGGACCCGCGGGTCACCCAACCCGGGCGTCATTCCAGCCTCCCCCACGCCCAGCTCCCCTCAGCGCCTGGCCACGCCCACAATGACATAATACACAATGGCCCCGCCCTTTTGTGCTGACTCCGCCTCCCGGTGGGCGTGGTCCGGCCCGAAGCTCCGCCTCTCGCCCTCGTGGCGCGGGGCGGGGCGTGCGGCGGCTGCGCAGAGCGCGGGGCTGCAGTCGAGGCGCGGGCGCGGAGCCGGTGGCGGAACCGCGGGACGGTGCGGGGGCCCCGCCGCCCTCGGGGCGAACCGGGCATGAAGCGATGGATGCCGGCTGCGGACGCCGGGCTGGGCACTGAGCTGCGCCGCCTGCCGCACTAAGGCGGCGACGAGCCCCGAGGCGGAGCGGCGGGCCGAGTCCGAGGCGAGCCCCGCGGCTCTTTGCGAGCGTGACTGAAGCAGGCAGCAGGCTCCTGTGGGCTGGCGAGGGGCCGCGCGGGGAGGGGGCCGCAGCGCCGCCCCTGCCTCCTCCCCTGCCCGCCGGAGCTCCCCCGCGGAGGCGGGCGGGCGGTATGAGCGCGGCGCTCTGAGGGACCGGCGGCGCCCCGAGGGACCGGCGGAGCCCGGCTTTCCCCGAGCAGCCTCCCCTGGGCAGCCGCGGCGGCGGATCGGACTCGGCTGGGACCTGCCATGACTCCCCTGGCTCCTCCCATGGCATGAGCCCGAGCTCTCCTCCCCGCTCCGCCTGCTTTTGGTCTCTCTCCGCTGCCGGGCTGTCAGATGGGATAGGACACACCCGGGCGTGCGGGGCTCGGCGCTGCCGCGGGGGAGCGGCGGAGGCAAGCGGTGACGGCCGTCGGCTCGCCCGGAGTCGAAGATGAGCTGGCGGTGGGCTCGCCAGCACTGGAACGGCGGCTCCTCCGTGCTGCTGCTGCTGTCGCTGCTGCTGTGGCACGGCCGGGTCCGGCCGGCCGGCGCCGACAACGCCAGCCAGGCGTACTACACCGCGCTGATCAACGTGACCGTGCTGAGCCCCGAGCGCGGCGGCCCCACGCTGCTGCGCATCGACCGCGGCCGCTACGGGCAGGACTCCCCGAAGGTGGAGGTCAAGGGGCTGCTGGTGGCTCCCGTCCCCATCAACGGAGGTAACGCTTCCCTCGCTCGCTCCGGGTGGTTGGTCCGTGCCTGGGCTGGGCAGGCTTTCCTAGAGAGCTCTGACAAACCAGGAGGAAGAGCTTGCCCAGAGGAAAATAAAATAAATCCATGCTCTGAGAGTGTTGGCTTGAATAGCGGCTCAGCAAAGCGTGATGTGCTTTCCAGCATGGATCCCAAGGAGATTGGGTGTATTGATGGGTGAAGGTGTTATTCCTCAAGTAATTACAGAGGGGGTAGCGGTAGTTGACAGTATTTGGTTACAGCATTGCCTGGAATCTCAGAACAGCTGCATAGCCATCTCGCTGTGCATCTGGAAAGCTTGGGCAACTGCATGAAGTCACAGTTTTTCAGGTTTTAAACGCTGTTTAAGCTGGCCATCAAGACTTGGAATGACTGAAGCTACCAAGTTGCTGCTCTTATAGCCAGCCCAAAATGCGCTTGGTTGCAGTACTGAACACTGGATAGAGTGTCCAAATAAGTTTTATTTTAATTAGCAAAGCTATTGTCCATCAGTTCTTTTGGTAAATGTGGGGGTTTATAGAGAACACTAATTTGAGCAGCTGAGAGTATTGTTATTTTTGCCTGAAGCAAAACCGGTATCTTCAGTAATAGCACTGTAGTTTGAATAGTATCTTATTTTGAAAACCATTTTTGACATTATCTAAACTGCCATCTTTAAGAAATGGACCACTTGATGGAATACAGTGATCCCAGCCTGCCTCCTGGACAGTAAACATCTGAATCTTCAGAAGAAAAGAACTCTGTAATTGTTAACAACTTCATTTGAAAATACCTTGAGTCTGAAACTGCTTTGATGTCAAGCATTCACCCATTTATGGGCTATCTTTGAAATTTTCACAAATGTGGGTGATCTGTTAGCACCTTGATGGCATGGACTGTTTTAGAGCTGAAGTGTCCTTAATTTCATTTTTTTGCATGCTCTGTGAAGAATCATGGAGTGGTTTGGGTTGGAAGGGACCTTGAAGATCATAAAGTTCCAACCCCCCTGTCTTGGGCAAGGATGTTTTCCACTAGACCAGGCTGCCCAAAGCCCCATTCAGCCTGGCCTTGAACACTTCCAGGGATGGGGCATCTTATTACATCCCTTCCTCATTGCCTGCAGGGAAATAAATGAGTTTGCTAATTCAAGATTTAGGGACAATGATCTGCTGCTAACCACACACCATTTGTAATTTTAAATGTTCTGTGATGTTTCATGACTTCTATTCTTGAATATGCCCAATATTTTATGTACTGCTTTTTGAAGATGCCAGTCCCATGTGGTCACCCGTCCTGTAAATCTCAGTGGAGCTTGTTGTCAATCCCTTCTCCCATTTCTTTAGCAGGATTTCTTTAATGGAATTCAACCTTGTCATGTTAATACATGTATTAAAACTCTTTCCGTGCTCTTTTTATAGAGCTTGTATGAAATTGATAGGGGCTTTCAAAGGCGGTGCTCCCCTGGGAGTGGGGTGGCAGTAATTGGCATGAGCACCTGTGAATGTGACTTGTGAAAGTGCAGCTCCAGCGAGCTCTTGGTCACAGTTGGCTGCTGGGTGTACATTCAGCACCTGTGTGGGCGTATTTTTCCAAGCACATTAAATGCAGGATAGCAGCATAGTTTCTTTATTAATCTCTCTTCCATTCTTCTACTTTGAGTTCCTTTTCTTACCTCCTCTAATTTGTTAATCTCTCTCTTGTTGTGACTTAACTTCTTATTAGAAGAGTGCTTTAAAACACTTCTGGACATGAATGCTTGTGGATTCATTAAAAAAAAAGCTCCTCTTGTTCATGGAAGGATAGAAGTGAAATGTGTCTTCACAGCCTAATGCAGGTTTTCTGATAGTTTAGTTCAAGTTTATAGTATTCCTTTAATGAGGTTCCAGAGTACCTCTCAGTCCCTTACTCAGTTATTTTGACTTTGTTCAACCAGACATTTTCATAGTATCATAGAGTGGTTTGGGTTGGAAAGGACCTTAAAGATTGCCTAGTTCCAAGCCTCCTGCTTGGGACACCCTCCTAAGAGCAGGTTGGTCAAAGCCTCATCCAACCTGGCCTTGAACACTTCCAGGTCATTTCAGCCCAGTGCTCTCACAGCAGCTGCCTGCATGTCTCTACCTGCACCATGCAAGTGTTCAGCCGTGTGCCACCCCAGTGACCTGTGCTTTTACTCCTCTTTGCTACTGAGTGCCTGACACCAGTTGTGGTGCAGACCTTTACGTGTCAGGCATATTCCCCTGGCCACGGCAAACCAAGCTAGAAGCCACTGAATACTCAGCTTAATGGTTCTTGGTAGAAACTGCAGTGCTTTGTGGCTTAGTTCCCTCAAAAACATTCTCCATAGGGAACAGGATTCTTTGTGGCTGTTGAATCTGGGTTACTGCTTTTTTCTGTGCTTGGATTCCAGTGTGAGGACTGGAAATTCAGTCTTGTGTGTTCTTAAGAGTCCCCTCGCAGAATTTGCTGGGAGGTAAGGTTTTGTGCACCTTGGCTGGCTTGAGAAGCTGGGAAGCAGACAGGATGACCGGGACTGGTGATGGGGCTGATAAGAAGGGAAATAGCAGCAGAGTCAAACTTGAAATGTTAAAATTCACTGAGCCAGTAGGTGAGGAACGAGGGAGTGAAGAGGGGTGGAAAGAGATGGAGTCTAAAGGGCTTCTAGGGTGGTGGTGGTTGTACAAAAGCTGCTTTGGAGAAATAGCTCATAGAAAGGAGAGCTCTCCCAAAGGGGTATAAGGGTTGGAGCTGGGCAAGGAGACTGAGAATGTGAGGAAAAACATATATTAGAAAAAGGTGAAAGTGTGGAAGAAACAATATTGGCTCAGTGTTAGGAAGGAAGTGTATCTTGTGCACAGTGCTGTAACTACAGTATTCTGTAGCATCTGGCACTTCATAAACATGTTGTGTGAACAAGTTTTAGCTGCAGAAGGTTTGAAATGCCAGTTTCCTGGTAACTGCAGAGCTTTAGGCAGCATTCAGACAGAAATTCTGGCGCAGAATCCAAACCAGTAAGGAAAATGCAACAAACAAATATATCGGTAGAATAGGGGAAGAAGAATCTTGTGCCATGCTTCTGTTCTTCATCATTGATCTTTGTATCCAGCTTAATTAGTAGTCGTTAATTGATAGCAAAAGTGGAGGTTATATATTGGAGTATATAGCCATAATTGTAGAATACTTATTGAGCTAACAAGATTAAATCTGAGCTATTATAGGACTCTTCTAAGCTTCAGTGATTTTCTTTTGTTTAACTTCCTCCCTGAAACCAGATTACCTCTTGTTCAAAGAGTTTCTTTTCGTGCTAAAGCCAGCTTTAGTCAAAGCAATTACCTGAAAAAGCTATTGAAAATAAAACGTTGCTGTACATAATTCATTGATTCGTTGGCATTACCTTATAAAGTAGAAATTATGACTGGCTTGAATAAGGGCTGTATTGATAATAACACAAATAGTAATGCATTGAAAGAAAATATGTCCATTGCATGTATTAAGCCCTAATGGGATAGAAAATAACTAGTACCATTCCTTGAAATAATCCATCAGCAATGCTGAGTTGCCTCTTTGAATTTCCTAACTGAATTCCTTTTCTGGAGATTTTATCACAGGATTATAATTAATGTGTTGCACAAAGCTGTCTTATTTTACCAGTCAGGTGTTCTACCTAGTGCCTACCTGGGCAGCAGAACTGTAGGGAGGGAATGCTTTGGGGTACAAGGTGCATGACCCTGCACCTTCCTGTGTTCTTCTGTTTCTTTCCCAACGAGCCTCTTGATCTGCTGTCCCTCCAAATACTAGTGGTGTCTCTCCAGCTATTGTATTACAGTGACTGAAGGTCAGACTTTAAAATGATTTCTGTATGTGTAGCTGAGACAGACCAGCTCTGGCAACTGGTGCTGGCTTTATAAACTACAGTATTAGCTAAGATGAAATCAATAGCAAGATATCTGACCTTCAGAGGGGAAAAAAAAAAGAAGAGGAAAAAAACCCTGCTTAGAATAAAATGGTGAACGCCCAGGGAGTGGGGTATTTCTGTGAGAAGGGGACAAAGTCTGATAACAGCCTGTGCAGCAACCTTGGCTGGAGGGGGGAGTGTCACAGTTGTGTTCACAGAAATGCAAGAGCAGCAGGAACACAGTGTGAGAAAGAGCAAACCCAGCCCCAGTTCAGAACGAGGGGACAGTCTGCATTCAGACAGGTGTGCCCTTCTGACAAATCCCCTGGGAGCTGCCCTTTTCGTTTCATTTTTGCTCCACAAAATGGCTCTCCTTATAGGGAGAAGGCTAAAACATGGTCAAGCAATTGGAAAAGAAGAGGAGGAAAGTACTATTGCTGTGCTGATGTGAGCTTGCCACTGCTTTTTCAGTAGTTGAGGAACCTTGGTTGGATCTGTTGCATTAACTGTTTTATTCCCATGAATCCCTAAAATGCTGTCACAAACCTTAGTCCTTCAGCAGAAGGGGAAGAAAATGCTCCAGGAAAAACTGTTATACAAATTGAGGCACCCTGTGTATTCTGCAGAAGGAAGCTGAAGCTCTCCTAAAGCAAAAAACAAACATGAGCCTAATGGTAGGTACTTAAATCACAGCTGATTCTTCTGTAAAGAGGCTCTTCTGTGGTATTAGGACTTATGGTAGGAAGGGGGATATTTACAACAACATTGTACATAGCTCTTTAACCCAGCAGGCTGCCACTTTTAACAGAAAATTGGGGTTTTTGCCAAACATGATGCATAGATAAACACAGAGAGAGGCAGGGTAAATAGCTTATATTTCAAATAAGCCAGAAGAGTAGTACACCTGTAGGGAAACTTACTTAAATGGCATTCTGCGTACTTACATCTTCTGAACTTCCGTGGGTGGCTTCTGATCGTATCTTTTTCTGTGCAAGTGATTTGTTTTAGAATAATTTAATTTGAAGTTGCTTTTCATTCTGGCAAATGACATCAGTTTTGGGCCTCTCAACTACAAGAAAGACATTGAGATAGTGGAACATGTCCAGAGAAGGACACAGGAGCTGGGGAAGGGGCTGAAGCACAGGTCTGATGAGGAGAGGCTGCCTTCTTGCTGTCTAAAACCCCCAGGAGTGTGGAGCCAGGTGGTGTTCAACATCTTCTCCCAGGTAGCAAGTGGCACAATGAGAGGAAACTGCCTCAAGCTGTGCCTGGAGGGGGTTAGATTTGATATTAGGAAAAAATTCATCACTAAAGGGGCTGTCAAGCACTGAACCAGACTGCCCAGGGCAGTGGTGGAGTCACCATACCTGGAGGGATTTAAAACACTTGTAGATGTGGTACTTGGGGACACGGTTTAGTGGTGAACACAACAGTGCCAGGTTAATGGTTGGGTTCGATGATCTTAGAGGTCTTTTCCAACCCAAACAATTCTATGATCATCCAGGTAATGTTTGCAACCTGTGTGTTGTTGACTCTAGTTGAACTTTGGGTCGCAGATCATAGAGGGCAGAGTAGTGGAAAGTATCAGTGATGATTCTGGCTGACCCTGTTCATGTGTGTCCCCATCAGTCCCCACTGATATCCTTGACACCCATTTTATTGTAACCATCTCACTATTCTAGAAGGATGACACTGATTTTAAGACTTCCACGCTTTTCAGACTATTTTCAGTCTATTGAAAAGACAAGCAGAACACCCCACATTTTTCACTATTGTTTCTGAATTTTATTTAGTTAAAAGTGAAAAGATTACTTAACATTTGTGTGGTGTAATAGAATGCTAATGAAAAGAAAAGTGGGTTGTGACTTTTTATTAAATCTCAAGTGACTTGCAGACAGTTCAGATTTACCTAAACCATCCAAATTTTCCTCAGTGTTTTTGTATTACTTAAATAGTACTGAGCTAATGTCAGCTGTTAAATTTTCATCAGGATGTACTGAATACACCTTGTCAGGAATAAGATGTTGTAAGCATCTGAGTGGTGTTTGTTGGTCTATATGTAGAAGGCTTTAATCTCTTAATATCTTGTTTCCTAATTCTGTTGCTTTATCCAGTAACATTTCATAGCTCTGTCCACAGCTGAGAGAGACTTTGATCTCTACTGTGGTAGAAAATTTTGTACTACTTTTCCCACAAATGCAGTTTCTGTTATCTCTTACTGCTTTCTCTGTTGCTATTTTGCTAAAAATTTTCAAGCATACAAATTTCAAGGTGCCTGCATGAATTTTGAGAATGCTGCCTCCTCATTCAAGATGCTCTTTGTTGCTTTTTTGGCTTTTCAGTGTAATAACCTATTACCTCGGGTTTTTTTGGCCATTTTTGTTTTCACTTCATATTTTAGTTTTGATCATGATTGTAGTGAAGGAAACAGTACATAATCTGTAGGATTACTGTTTTTAATAATCCCATATATTTTGGGTAAATTTATGTTGGCCATAGTATCTATTTTGAGAGTTATTTTTGGCTGTTCGAGGGGATTCTTTGGAATTGTAGCCATTTAGAAAATGGTATTTTCCAACAGATGTATCATATCTGAGATTCTTGAATATGATTTCATGGGAGAAGGGTAGGATTTTTAGCTTTCAAGGCTTGAGAAACTTCCTATCACAGTCTGCTGGTGCTTTCCCCCTTCCATTTTTTTGGGTGGAAGCGTTCAGAACAAGGGGGAATTGGGCATTGAACAGCTTTAATCTTAACAGAGGGCAAAAAGGTTGGTACCACATGTGCTGTGTTGTGATTCTTCCACGTTTTCAAAAAGAACTGTAATTCCTTTAAAAAATACATACTATTCTCAAATTTATGAATACAAAGACAAGCCGTAAAAGTGCAGTGGGCATGAACATGCTCTTCTGTGAGTGTTGATGTTTGTGATGGCCATCACCAGTGCTGCAAAACATGTGTGGATCAGTGCTGGCTAGCAATTTCCACAGGGACTCGAGTAATGATGTCAGGGTAATGGAAGAAAACACTATACAATTTGGCTTCAGGCATCTGTATTTCAGATTTTCCCTGATGCCTGTATGAAACAAAAATACAGCAAATAGCCCTCCATGTCCGAGATGTCTAATACAGGCTTGAAAAACAATTGTGAAAAGGATGTGCTGGTATCTGGCTCCCCACCCTCCTTCCAGAGGAACAGGGAGAGGCACTTCTTGTCCAAATTAAGAGACACAGCGACTTCCTGTATGTCTGCCACAGTATACGTTCATCTGCACTAGTTATCTTTAAGCAAGCCCAAGATTTTCTTTCTTGTTTCAGAAAACATCTTTAGCTTTTTGAATCTCCTTTGTTACAGATTTTAACCTCATCTGTCTTAAGCAGAGAATGCTTAAAAAGACCTTTTGTTTTCTTTCCAGCTAATATGTTAAGCTGGATATTTTTTTGGTGGTATATTATTTGCTGAAATCTCATAGTAGTGCTGAATTCACTTCTTGAAAAGGAAAAAAACTCTGGGAGACTTCATTTGATTTGGTCTTACTTTGCAGAACTGTAATGTTTTCAGAGCTATTATGCAAATAAATGGTTTGTTTATGTCTTGAAAAAATCACTGTTTATCCCAACTATTTTTAGTAGCCAAAGATTATTATACTCTTGGCATTTGAAAGGATAAATATATTTGCATTGTAAACTGTCGTTGGCTCTAAATTTATAAAACCCTTCAATGATATGACCAGTGTATCAGACTAAACTGTGTTTCCAGTTGTGCAAACAGATCCATCTTTCATCAGCTTCAGCTGCTGTGAAGTTACTTCTGCCTTGGGTTTTGTGCCTTTTGTACACAGCTCTGTGGCTTTGGGTTGTTCCAGGATATGTTACACCATCAGAAGGGACAAAAGAGCTTTGCACACTGTTGAATTCAGACATCTGGCATTTGCCATTTCTGCTACTCTTCCTTTATACTATCTATACCTCTTTAGCTGACGAGTGCATTGTGTTCAGAAACCCATTTGTTTCTCTGTGAGTTTGAATACATTTCCTTATAAACAAAATGTGCATATGTAAAAAGCTGATGTTGGCTGCTGGGGTTTTACTAGATCAGCTTTTAATATTGTCCTTTTTTACAGTAGCCTGCACATGGCAGATAACTCTGAAATCTTGCTTTCACAACCTGCTTTGTTTAGTTGTACTTCACTGCAGTGATATTTATGGCTGCCTTAGGAAGAAAAGAAACATTTGTATTCCCAGAATGACTGATAAACAGCTGTTTTGTAAATGCCTATAGCAGATGAACCATATTCTAACGTTTTTCAGCCTCTAGGCAGGTATTGATTTGAATGTGAATTCATTGTTCTAGCTGCACTGGAGTTAAAAATAGCTTGTGTTAGTGAGCCTAATTCTTGGGCATATAGTCACAGCTTTCAATGCATGAGACTTCTTTTTTTAAAATCTTTTTTTCATAAGAATAGAGTTATCTTTAGATTTTCTTCACAAGAGTATAGTATCTTCCTGGTGCATAACATTTAAGTACTAAAGCAACTTGGAATAAGGATTTTAATTTTTTTTTTCTTTTTCTTTGTTTTGCCTGTTAGGAGAAATTGGCCTCTGTGTAAATTTCTTTCCCGTTTCAGTTGCAGATCGTCTGGGCTGTGACCCTCGAACACGTTTCCAAGTCCCACCAAACACCAAGCAGTGGATTGCTTTACTACAGAGAGGAAACTGTACATTTAAAGAGAAAATACTGCGAGCAGCTTCACATAATGCCACAGCTGTGGTCATTTACAACAATATATCCAGTGAAGAGCCTGTCACAATGACTCATCAAGGTAAATAAAATGCGATCTCCTTCATTATAATGCTTTTGCCATATAAACTATTGCTGAAGGGCCCTTGGCATTGGACAGATGGTATTGGAATTAGCCCATTCTCTAATGATATTTGCATATATGCAGTATAGTGAAATAAGCCAATAATTCTGAAAAGTTATTTTCCTTTAGCATACATGTGTCCAATGAGGAACACTGTCCTCTGCAGTGGGGACTGTGGGTATGTTGGAGTGAGGAAATGCCTATAAGATCTGAGGAGCAATCTTTCAAACCTTTCTGCAGAGGAGAAGCTAACATACACATATAAAGGAAGATCTAGAATTTTACAAAGCATCTGAACCTGAAGAATTCTATATGGCAGCATGTCTTCAACTGACTGTTCTGGTGGGGGACCTTCAAATGTTGACAGTTGTATTTTGAGACCTGAGCTTGTATGTTTTCTTAATGACGGTTTACAGAGGGTTTTCTTTCTACAATGAAAGTCTCAGTGCCATACAGGAATCAACAAAACAGTGATTTGGAGGCCAGTGGCCTCTGTAAATTGTCTAGAATAATGCTGGAAGTCTGTTTTTCCAGAGAGTTCTCTTTTTTTACAGCTGCCTATGTGTAAAGTTTTACTGTTCCTGGAAGCCTCATATGTAAACATTTTCCTTGGTTAAAAATTATTTTTGCAATTCCGATAACTACCTTTTTCATTTTCCAGAAGGTTTCTTCATTTTGGAACTATTTAGCTTAATCAGAAAAGGCATATCTCTTTATTTCATGGTGATAATGATTTATTTTTTAGAATATTTTCAGTCTCTTTTAGTATAGGGGGTTGCTTGGAAACTAGAATTTCTTAATTATTGTTCTACATATTGCCACACAGTTAGAATTGAATTCCTTTACTTAAGAAATGCTATGGTTATTTCTTTCTTTTTTTAACAAGGAAAATGATTGGAGGTTTGACCTTCCCAACTCTCTAAAATTCCATAGGAATTCCATAGGAATTTTGCAGGGGAATTTTTACCTCTATGTAGCAATTCAAAGCCTGTTAACAGCTGATTTTTATCTCAGGTACCTTCCTTAGACATTTTTATAAATAATCTGCAGGCAAAAAGTCCCATATTCTAAAGAAATGGTTTTTGCCACCTTCCCCTTTTTTGTTATATAGTCTCCATTTCTCTACAGTTGTAGTGCCCTCTTAAATTTTCAGGTCTGGACTCTACCTGTAAGAATATTTATATAAATATGCCCTATTTAGCAATGATTTATAGTTTTCCCATGGTCTGGAATACCTCAGTGTGTCAGGAAAAAAGGCTATTACTACTAATAAAGCTTTAGCATTGTTGGCTCTATTACATGTTTAATCATATAATGAATTTGATTATAACTTTAATTCTTTCTTTCTCATAATGCTGTTAGATTGGCAGTTGCTTTACAGCAGTAAGATCGGGTCAGTCTTTTATTAGGAAATCCTTTTTCACCCTCTGTTTCAGCTCAGAAGACTGCTGTGTGGCTTTTGAAACTTTATCAATAGACCCAGTAGCTCTGGTTGGTTGAAATACCATCTAAGATGTAAAATTTGAGAGCTGCTGTGGGTAAGAGTATCTTGTAAGGTAGGCAGGCAGCTGTTTGGGTGGTTAATATTTGGGAAAAAAATGAATACTGTCTTCGGCATGTAGAGTTCCAAATATTTACTCGTACCTAGGGTAAGTTTTTAAAAAATGTAGTTACTGGAGATTGTGCATATTTTAGCTTTGTCTATTTGAAATACTGGGTTTTAGGTGCATGTGCTCAGTATACTCTGGAATCTGCCCTGGTTTGGGCTGAAGGCTATCTCAAAATTAATGTTGGACTTGGAAGTGTTCAGACTACGTGACAGGCTGAAAGTAATTTTCTAGAACTGAAGTAGCACCAGTAATGAAGAGAAATGTTGCTCCACAGCCTTTGTTTTGATTGTGTTATGGACACGTGAGGGATTTCCTCAGCAATCACTTTGCAGAACTTCCTGTAAATAACTTCCTGGTGAGCTGATGGAGGAACTGTAACTGTGTGTAATTGAGATGTAGACCAGTCCTTGGGTGTTAGCCTCAGCACAGGGAGGGTTTGGAATCCAGCATTCCCCTTCTTCAGCATTATTCCAGGTGGGAGACAGATTCCTGAACCTGAGATTAGAGGATGAGTCTTTTCTAACACTGTGTGTAAAGCAGACTTGCACACATTCAAGCCATTCCCTGGTCTTCCTATTTCTGCCTTTTCAACCATGGCACTGTTTGTGTGCTTTTTAGGTGGTGAACAACCACATCATCTCAGAGGTCTCTTCCAACCTAATTGATTCTGTGTGATCTGCTAATTAGATATTCCAGTGCACTACATCACTTCTGTTTAGTATTTTCTGTCCCTAAATGTGGGAGGAGCTGACCTTGTGTATTTGGGAGCTGTTCTGCACTGATTGAGTTAAAGTATTGGAGTTGATAGCAAGTGAGGATGGAAGTGAGCCACCAAGTTGGTTTTAGCTCCATGTGATGTCTATTACTGTGCAGTATTCCTCTTTTCTTTAAAAATGCAATCTTCACAAAACAATTTTGCAGCTGTGTTATAATGACCAAGTTAATGACTCTTTATTTCCTTTCCACAGACAAAGGAGAAAGTAAACCTTGTGTTATTTTATATTACTGTAACATAATCTTTGTACTGCTGCATATCAAGCCTTAGAAATACTCTGTCTTCCTGGTGAAGCAGAGGGGAAAGCAGCAACTGCTTATAATGCACACTATGAACTGCAAGCTTTCCTGCTTGGATATTTACATGAATTCCAATCACTTGCTTAGACAGTGTCTGTGGTAAAAATAAATAACACCTTACACAGATTTATGTATGTTGCCCACCTGCAGAGAGGTGATTCCCTGTGAAAAGAGCTTAGGGAGCACTTTTCACCTGTAGGATTAATATTTTATCCAAGCTATTTTATGCTTGAATACACATTTGAAAATTTTATTCTTATGGAAATTTGTTCGTACTCCAGATATTACTTAGCGGAATGGCAATTCCTTCTGGTGGCTGGATAACAACTGTCACTCTGGAATCAGTCTATCATCACTGTGTCAAATGAACAGTTTCTGCTGTTAATAGCAGAATTTGCTCTCTCTTGTGTCATATTCCACCACGTCTCTGTCCCTTTGTTTTCACCTCTGAGTTTTAAAATAGGTAATGACCTTCAGGAATTGGTCAGCTTTTTTTTTTTTTAAATACATGTACTTCTGTTGATGTTATTTGCAACATTATTTTCTTTTCTTTGTGCATAGTAAATGTCACTCTATACTTTGCACAATCCTGTAGATGTCTTCTATCAGCCTAAGCAAAGGACACCTTTCCCAGCATAGGTTATGTTTGACTATGATGTCACTGGCAGGAAGGCAGCTTTATGAGTGGTTTTGCTTGCTGCTTCTGTTAAAGCAAACCTGATACTGTCTAATGTAAAAAAGAGCCTGTGTGGTGGAGAAAATATGTAGTAGCTGTCTCCTTTATAAGCAGTTATGGGAAAAGGAAGAAAATTCAGGTTAAATAACATTTTGATTCCTTTTTTGTTTGTGGTGGAGACAATCCTGTTAAGTACAAAATAGTTAAATTTGGGGAGGTTGGAGCTGGATAATTTTTAAGGCTCCTTCCAAACCATTCTATGATTTTATGATACTGAATTTATCTTTTAAAACTAGACTTTTATTTGGATTTATAGAAAACAATATATGCCAAACAAGCCTCTAAAGTTCAAATTTCATACTTAGAATTTATGGGAAAAAATATAGACAGAAAAAGAGAAACACATATAGAAAACAGTGTCAAAAAGAAATTGCTAGAATCCAGTAACTACAGGTTATCATCACCTAAGAAATTTCCAGAAGTGTATAAACAACTTCTAATACAACACTGTTTTTACAAGATTTACCTAATACAGGTAAATCCTTTTAAGGTCTTTTGAACCAAGATGCAGGCATGTCATCAAGATCAGTCTTCATGGCTCTTCTAAAGAAACAAGTCATTAATTTTCTGGAGGAAGGTGTTGCTGTTCCATGATGTGCACAGGTGACGTTCCTGTGCCGTCCAGCAAGGCCTCTCAGAAACAGCTTCCCTCCAAGGGGAGGATTTTTCATGGCCTTCTGTTTGCTTAAAAAGCACACTAACGTGGGAAGCAAGGGCTGTACTTGCTTTGAACTGTGCTGAAAGTGCCTGTATGTTCCATGGGTTGTTTTAGGTCAGTGGGTCAGGGGCAGGAGGAGCAGGAAGCAATTGGAAGTTGTTGCCATCTAATGGCTATTCCGCGTTCTCGCCCTCCAATGGACGGCAGAGAGCTGGCGGTCACAGTGCCACTGTCCCCTGTTGTGGCACTGATCCCTCAGCAGCTCATCTCTTAACTCTGCTGCTTGCCTGTTTCCCACCAGTGTCTCTTTATGTAACTCTCAGCTGAACTGATGCATGAAAGCTCTGGCGGGGTGCACTGCAGATTATCTTGCACAAATGTGTGCTGACGAATATTTTAGCTCTACACCAAATCCACTGCAAACCTTGCCCTGGATTACTGAGCCCTACTTTTAATCCACAAGTCAAAACTAATTTTATTGTGTATTACAATACTGTTATTAAAATGTATTATTATTAATTTATCTTAAAATATTAGTGAAAAGGAAAGAACTGAGTCATTAAAGCTGAAGCTTTATAAAAGGCAAAGTAATTAATAGTCTAAGCATAGTTTACATATATTTGATCATTTTTTGTTTGTTTGCTAATTGAAAATATGGAGGATGAGTGTCAACAGCTTTATTGTTGATCCTGTTTCCCTGTACATTCCTTGGAGGTGTATGATTCAGGAAAATCTGTCTCACAGTAGATGGAGGTGTCTGACACTTAAAGAAGTGGAGAGGAGTGTTTGATGTGCTGATTCTGGACCACAAGGAAGCACTTGTCTCTTCAAGGCAATCCAGGGAAACCCCTTTACAGAGCCATCATAGCCTTGGTGGCTTGCAGAACTCCTTACCAGTGTTTCTGTGTCATACATGCCTCATCCACAACTGAAATAACAGCAGTCAGGCTCATTTTAACTCAGCCAGCTGAAAGGGTAATTAGTTCTGTGACTGTGAAAAGGCCCACGGGACTGTTAGTGACTGTAAGTAATTACATTCTTCTTCTTATCCAAAGTCTGAGCTCCAGCAGCAGAGTAATTCCCCACATCTATGGACTGAGTAGAACTAAATTTATGATATTAATCTATGAATATGCTATTTATAAATCTCTCAAAGTATTTTGTAGTGTCCTTGGATAAAGCTGTCTGGCCATTTCTCTTTGGTGCTTTGCTGAATTTGTTTGGAATGACTGTCCATGTCCAGAATGCTTGATCTGTACGGAAGTCTATAGAAGAAAATACATGAGCATGACAAACTGCCCTTTTTAGAACTCCCTGGATTTTTTAGCTGCACCATCCACTAATGGGAATATAAACTGCTATCTAGAAATGGCAAAATGTAAGCCACCTGCTCACACTACAGAATGCAAGAGACAATTATCAAAATCCAAGTGTGTCTTACATTGATGAATGGATCAGTGAGGTCTACACTGCATTAATATTATTGATGAATCAAGAATGTAACACTGTAATGGGTTTTGGACATTGTTAATAAGTATAGAAAGTGAAGAAAAGTTGTTTTCAAATTAACAAAAATATCTTCTGAAGATAGATGGGGATAGATATTTCAGAAATGTGTGAAACTGTGACACAGTTTTTTTCAGTGGTGTGTAATGTGTTAGGATTGCACAATTTACCTGGTCAAGACTTAAAGTGATCCTTCAGCTCTTTATTAATTTGCATTTCATGGTTTGAATATAAAATTTGGTCTACTTTGTTAGCATACTAATACCTTAACAATAGAAGTATTTATTCCTTAAAATAGACTGCAAATCAGTTTATGTGCCATAGACATGGTGAAATGCCATGTAAAAATGAGAGTAAAAGAAAAAATATCTGTGCACAGATTGTGGAAGAGGGATGATCAGGTGATTTGTTTCTTTGCGCTGAGCTTTTTTTATTCTTCTGGCATTATTTAGGTGGAATGTCTGTTTCCTTTAAAAAAGATAAAACTGTAGTGCAAGCAGATGCAAAGAAGCATTGCTAAGAGAGAAAAGAGTCTGAAATGTCTGTAAAGTCATTGCAACATCTGTCTGCTTTTCTCATGTCTAGGCTTGGTTTTTCCTAGTGTAAAGAACCCAAAAAGTCACATGCACAAAAAAGATACATATAAATGTAATTCCCAGAAGATAAAAGTCCTTCCACAGAAAGGGAATATGTGATATAAGTGGAATTATCAAGGGGATTCAAAGGAGGGGAGCACAAGAAACCCCAAGCCCCTGAACCCAATGTCCCTACTATTCTGGGGGAGCTTTGCTGCAGCTCAGTTCCAGGGTTTTATATAGTCTTTCCCCTTCTTGGGCTGGCCATGGGTCTGTCCTCCTGCTGCCCATCAGAAGCATTGAAGTAGCATGTTTAAAAACTGAGCAGAGATTCTGGGACTTGAGGGACTCTAACAGTAAAGAGGTGGGTGCATTTTGCAGCTTAATAGAGGATCTTAATTTTTCTAGCAGTGCTTAGTGTCATATGACTTGGTGGAACATATGATGGAAGATACAGAGCAGCTCCTGGGGTGAGGTGGGTGAAGAGGAAATGATCTGGAGAGAAGCCAAAGCCCAGCGCCTCTTTTGTAGGTGCAGATGTTGTGTTGTATCTTTGAGAAGCTGTGAGTGTTGGTTTTCTGGAGTTGTGTTGGAGAGAGACAGCCTGACCTTGACAAGTTTGAGGAAATCCAGGGGCGTGGCTCCCCAGCCCACGTGTATCAGCATGATTTGGACTTGTGAATGAATCTGGATGTGGCTGTTTTGATTGACAAAAAAAAAAAAAAAAAAAAAAAAGTTTTGATTCTATGCAAATTTCTTCTTAAGAAACATTTCCCTGACTGTGAGAATAGTGCAACTGAGCTATGAAATAATGTGTCAGTAATTGTCGTCTAAATACAGCCCAACCATTTTCTCAACTGATTTTGCTATTCAGCTCTCCTTTCGGAACTCTTGGTCAGAGTAGATTATAAAGCTGATCAAAAATACAGCAAGGACGTCATACTGAGCCATTGTTTCTTGTCTAGTGAAGGAGGATGGGCTTATAGGTTTATTATTTATCACTTATGAATTTAATGTGCTACAGGCTAGCACAACAAGAATCTGATTAAGCTTTAATATTTGATTTGTGATATTACTTGAATTGTGTCACACCCATCTTTGAAAAGTTGCTCTTGCTGTTTCTGGTTTTCTAATCATATGCCTCAATCAATGCCTGCTTTTCTTAAAGGAGCAGGACTTTGTGATCATCCATCATGTCTGCAGTACAGCAGTGCCTGGCACACTGCAGAGCACTGGAGTGTGTGTAATCATGTTTAGAGGGCACAGAGCAGGACCCTCTTTACCTGACAGAGTGAAATCTGTTGAAGTTGTTTTTGCTACGAGAAGAGTTTTGAGTGTTCTCCAGACTCACATTGACAGTATTTCATAGAAACCTTTTTTCTCACTGAACTTGAAATACCTACTTCTTTGTCCTCTTGAGTAGAGAGAATTCAAGTTTTAATTTCAGAAGCTTTTTTATTTAGGTTGTTTTGCATGTGTTTGTGCAGCAAAGAGACTTGTGATTTCTGAAAATACCTGCTTTGTGCTTTGGAATAGAGGGTTGTCCCATGGGTTGTATTTAACTGAGGCACCCTGTGAAAGCCTGAGTTTTGGGTAATAGTTTCATATGCTGCTGCCCTTTATGATTTCTCTTGTGATAATTTTGTAAAATCTGTTCTGATGTGCATTACTACATAAAATAGGCATTCTAAACTAAATGTTTACATACAGGTAAGAATTCAACATTCTTAATATTATTAAGGCAACAGGAAGACAAAAGTTTTAAAATACTACCAGTCTCATTTTAAAATTAAGGTATATATTTTGGCATTAAATTCTTGTCTTGTTTAGAATGCAGTAGCTGTCAAATATTATGGTATTTTTCTGTTTTCAGAAGTATTTGATTTGGGACATCTCAAACAACATATTCCACTCGAGATTGCTCATGTGTTGACAGCTTGGATGTGCTCTTGTTTACTTTCTGATTAGATCAAAATAAAAATATGTGCAGCTAGTTTGGTTTTAATGACTCTGAAGATATGCCAAGGCTCGTCCTCTTGGTGTCTGCTCTCCCATAAACCTGTTTAGAATGTAAGAGTTATTCTTCACAACGGATTTATTTTGCATCAGACAAAAACATTAAGGTGCCTGATAAATGTGTGGGTTTCCCCACTGTTGTGCCATGGAATTTTTACTTAAAAGCAATTCTCCCCAAGCCCGCTTTTTCTAGCAGCAGAGCTTTGCACAGAGGTCAGTGTGCCTTTTGCTTATCCTCTACCTCACGACTTCCATGGGTCATATCCTCTGTGCCTGAATCCCTTCCTTTGTACAGGTAATCCTTGCTTCCACCTCTGCTCTCATGTGGCTCAGGTGTCTTCTGGTATTTTCACAGAACTCACAATTGGTCTCTCAAAATTTCATATACAGCCATAGTGCTTTCATTATTGCTTTCCTGCTTTCTTTGTCGTTTTCTGGGCTCACAAATTCTGTTGGAGTGGTTTCACTGTTAGTTGATGTTATTCCAAGAAATCTGTCGCTCATGGTAATAGGACTGATCCCTTTCCTGGGTACTGAATAGAAGGTGTTGCTGTCTTTTTATTTCTGATATAATGCATTCAGAAATGCTTAGCACACAGCTACAGGATTTCAATAGAAGAATAGGGAAGTCTGGTTTTTGAGGATGGGCAGTTTTATTTCCAATTACATTATCATGATGATGATCCTATTGCTGTACTCAGGCAGTGGCATTTTACTGTCTGAATCTGGCTTTCAAGTGATTGTCTGGACCAATCTTTACCTTTACCAGGAAATGAGGAACTTGTGTTTTCTAAGGAAGTACTCTGAAATTTTCACCAGCAGAATTATTCAGGTAAATGTGCTGCATTTAGGTTTTTCAGAAAGACATGATGAAAGGACTAAGTTGCAGTTTAAATTTTCTCTGCTATTTAAAGAGAGGACAGTATTCTTTCACAAGCATGAGATGAGTGCAGTGTGCTTCATGCTGTGTCTGCAGCATCAGCAGCCACTATCAGAGACTTATTGCAAGGACTTTAGCTTAAAATATCAGCCATTAGCAAATCACTGACCTTTGTTATGAGTATCTGACTTAATTCTCAGTCCTCTGCAAACCTTGTTGGATCAAATCACAGTAGTTCAGTGCCTCTTACAGGTGGTGTGGCACCTCCCACACTCGAGGTGGGATCTAAGGTTTTACCCTCCCCTTCTGCAAGAAGATGATTGAAGCATTGCAGACTGATTGGCAGCTGAATTTTGCCAGGCTGCCATTCCCTGCAACCTCTAGTGGATGCTAGGTGGATTGAAGGTGCCTGAAGTCTATTCTTTGAACCATGTCTGTCTTCAGCTTCAGCCTGGTATCCTGAACATAGTTATCTACATTTTGAGCTTCAGATGAACATTTGGTAGTCAAGAATCAACAACAACAAAAAAAGATGACAAAAACCTACAAAAAAATCCCAACACAATGAAAGCACCACAAATATTTGCCTGTGATGACACTTGTAACATTTCTTTGAGATGACTTTTTATTGACTTTCTAAGCATGCTCTTTCAGAATTGCTAGGAGATGTGAATAGGTCAGTGAGAGAGTAAAGCAGTTTCCTTATGAGCTCTACAGGAAACTTCTAGATGTTGCTGTTTTCCCCATAGTGCTGTTTTTACTGTCTTGTCAGCTTTTAAGTTCTTCTGTCTTCTGCTCTCACAATGTAACATTACACAGATTTAATGATTAGTCACAACTTCATCCCTTTTCATACACAGAGTGGTATAACTATCCTAATTAAACATGTGTATGGTAAAATTGCAAACTAGAAAGAGCTGCCTGGGCTTGGATGATAGCAATTAAATGATTTATGTTTACAGGCATCAATATTTATCTTATGCCTACCGTCTGTCCTAGCTTGTCATCTGTGGTTCCATGTGTAGTTCTTTGGCTTTAGTAAGCAATCCAGATTCTTTTCCCTGGACACTGTGTTCTTGGCTAAGGAGAATATTACTTTTCGTAAGATTATGGAGTAAGACCATATTCTGAGTTTCACAAACACTTTCAGTCTTTCTGTCTTCACCTGAGGATTTTTTTCTGCTGAAGTTTCAGAAATCCAGGGTTTCAAGGTGCTTAAAATAAATGAGTCACTGTCTCCTCCTGCCCCCAATTGTTCTCAAACAGGGAGCTCTTGCTAAAATTATTTAGGGTGATGCCCCTGACAAAAATACGGATGAACCAAGTCCCAGTTTCCACTGAGCTTCAGTATGTTAAACAGACACAGTTTATTTTTCTTTTCTGCAGTTCTCCTTGGCTCTGGCAGGGTCAGAAGCAGCAGTAGCACTTTGGCTGTTCCCAGTTGAGTCATTTGGAATGCAAATCACTTTGCAGTGATGCCAGAGGTTCCCATTGTGCTGGGCTTTATATAAAACGCATGACAGATTGTCAGCTTTGCCACATTCCCTGGGCAGCAGGGAATAGGTAGAGGCTTCAGCTTTGGATTCAGATAGAACTGGACTAGTATCAGAAGATCTTTGTCATCTTTGCTTTGCAGACAGCTATAAATCATTTTAGAATATTACACTGAGTGCTTTAGCTTGATATTTTAATACTAACATAATTTCTCAGTGCAAATAAATTCCTATTGGGGAAGCTTAGCAGAATATTTGCTCTGGGGAATACAGTCTTCCTGCAGCCTTCCCCGCCTTTCTTCTGTCTGAACTGGATATGAAGAGCAGAAGTGAAGTCTGGGGAAAATATCAAGCAATATAAATTACCTGCTCTTGATCGATCTTGCACTATCTGAGCTGCAGGGATTTGGGGTTGAGGAGCATGGGCTGCAGCTACATACAGGATCTCGCAGGAAGGGTGTCTCTTGTGCTGTAAAATGTGCTTCAAGTCTGGGCAGGAACTATCTTCCCAACTGGATAAATAGGAATCTGGGTAGATTTCTATGAATATAAAGCTATTGATGGACTTCTACTGTGAGATTTGCTGTTTGTTAAATATCTTGGTTATTTTTGCATGAAACCAAACTTGGTACTGAAGTGCCTCTTGAGACCTGGATTAAAGTTGATCTTGTGTGAGTCTGTGCTATACTAGAGATTAAATAAATTGTGTTGAGTTTTCATTGCTATTCAAAGCTTTTGAGTTACTGTGGCACCGTTTCAAAAATATCCAGAAGTAAACACTCAACTTTCTTTTCCTATTCAGTCCTATGTTAGCAGGACAAGACCTGAATGACTTTGCCATTTCAAATTTAAATTAATAGTTAAGTTTAAATTTCTTGAGGAAAGCAATTTTTTTTTCAATTATTGTGCAAATTTTAATTTCTAAGATTATCAGTTTTGATTCTTTTGAGTAGTTCTCTCAGCGCAATCCACATCACCAACGTTAGTGAACTTAATAGGAAAACTGATGATAGTGACTGTAAATATTACTATTTAGCTTGGTGAATTCAAAGAGTAACAAGAGAACATTTAAGACTGTTGCACAACTCTATTAAAAGTCCCCATTTTGGAAAATTATGTAGCTCTCACCCTGAGTTATTGTGCCCAGGGTTTCAAAGGTGCTGCCCTTTTGGCTCTTGAATATTTTGTGGCTACAGTAGATTCTTAAAAATTAGGGTTTGATTAATGCCTCTGAACAAATGCCTTGTTTAAATAGCACCCCATGTTCTCCACTGTCACACTAGGTTTTCTATAGCTTAAATCCACTCTAAATCCAGAATCTTGGTGCTGAAGTCGTTTGCCTTACACCATTCCTCTCTGAGGGAATGTGAATTGGAGCAAGCAGATGGAACAAGCAGATGAACAGATTTTGCAAGCATTTTGAAAATAGGTCTTGAAAGGGTTTTTAGTATAGGAAGCAAATAAGTCTGGATGAATAAGAATGAAACTTCACAAGGGTTTTTTTTCTTTCTGGCTTTGGTTTTTCTGAAACTTTTCTTCCTTTGAACTTAGAATTACCCTGTGTTCAAGATCCTCTTTTTTTAATAGGGTCATTGCTTTAAAACATGGGTGCTTTCTCTGCTCTATAGGTGATTTTGTTCTTTTTCAGCAAGGCTTATGGTTTTCCTATTATCTTTGTACCAATAATTTTCCCTTTGGGACAGGAAACAGTCTAGAGGCAAGACACTATGAAAACAGATGGGCTACACATTGAAAATGGAGCTGATGAAGCTGACAGCCTCTTTGCAATCCTATCAAGCGTGTCTTTGTATGGGTGATAAAATCAGCAGTCAAACTTCTGCCAAGTTTTTCCAATTCTCTTTTACTTTGCAGCCACATAGCCATGCAGGGGAACTTGCATAACTCTCCCCAGCAACATCCACAGCACTGCCTATGCTAAGGGTGCTGGAGCAATATTCTCATATTGTCACTCATCTCCTAAATGTTTTTCTGAGAGTTGCCTGTTTAGGTATTCACGGCTTCAGATCTGGAAGAAATGTACTTTTGAAAGCTGGTTCAGACTGCGCACAGTAATTACAATGTGGGAAGTACTGTGTAACCAGCAGTAGAGATCTGTTACTATGTGTGGAGCTGCAGGGATTTTGCATGTTAATGGCCTAATTTGAAAACCTGGGTTTGAAGGACAAGGCATGAGTAGAGTGCCCAGTTTGATGTGGCTTAGCTTAAAACCTCTTGACTTGTCAAATGGGTTTGCATTTGGAAAATCTTGTGAGCAGCATGCCACGTTAATTTTAAATAAAAATTAAACTTTTTTCCCCTTTTTTATAGGAACTGGAGACATTGTTGCTGTCATGATTACAGAATCAAAGGTCAAGGAGATCCTGAATTACTTGGAAAAGAATATCTCTGTCCTGATGGCCATAGCAGTGGGGTCCCGTGTTCCTCCGAAGAACTTCAGTCGGGGCTCTCTAGTCTTTGTGTCAATATCATTCATTGTTTTGATGATCATTTCTTCAGCATGGTTAATATTTTACTTCATCCAGAAGATCAGGTACACAAGTGCACGTGACAGAAATCAGGTAAGGGATCTCTTCTTTTCTCTTAAGTTGTGGAGATAATATTTCTGTATGCAATAATCAATAGAGAACAAATAAGGAATGCCCATCAAACTGGTGTTCAGAACCCTTTTGTTCCAAGGCAGAGCATGTTGCCAGACAAGGATTTTTATATAGCAAAGTGTTTTCATCCTGAGCAGCACTGGTATAGATCCTATTACATGACAGCAAATAATAGGACTGAAGCAAAATACTTGAGTTTTGGTTTGTGTAAGTCCAAAAGTAAGATGGATTCTGTGTTGGCTGAGTAATACATACTGAATGTATATTGGGAAGTGGGAGGAAAGTTAAATTGCAAATCAACTTGTGTAGTGTAGGGGAAGACTGAGCAAGCACTATGAATTCTCTCCATGCTCTTAAGGATACGTTCTGTAATAGAGCAGGTCATTCAGAAATTGTACAAAAGTATTCCCAAACCATAATCTGTCATGAATGTTAGGGTAAGAAAACTAAGGTGTAGAGCTGCTTAGTGGTCTGTGTTATCTTTCAACTTTATTTGAGATCACCCTTGATAAGGAGTACCTAATTCTCCTGGTCATATATTTTAACCAAAATATTATCCAATGTGCCTTTCTTACATTCTTTTTCAACTCTTAATTTGTTTAAGAACTGAGTTACATATGGCCATACCCAGAAATCTAGACTAAGTCAAGTTCTCAACTCAAACACAAATAAACTTTAGAAGTAAATGTTTTACTAGTGTGGACTTAATGACCCCCCATAGTGTTCCTTTTGTTGAGAAGGGTCAGTAAACTTCAGGAAATCCTCAGTGCCCTCTTTGCCCTGTCTCTCTGTCAAGGCTAACTTAGAAACCTCCTGACCTCTAGTCACTGTCCTCCCTGTCCCCCAAATTACAGCTGATACACAGCAGCTGACTGTGGGCCAGTTCTTTGGTGTTCTGTCACTAAAATAAATTCAATCTTACAAAGCCTCGGCTGTGGCTCAGGATTTCCTTTTCAGTTACTATAAATAGTGTCTGATGCTGCAGGTCCCATGGGCATCCTGTAGATTTTCCTAAGGATTTCATTCTTAAATGACCACACTGGAGCTGGTACTTAGTGTGGTCCCTTGGGATAGTGAAAGTTTAAATATAACTGTAACTTAATGAATGTCTGTGGAATACTAAATTGTGCCTTCTCTATCCCCTACATGGCTCTAGGCTCCTTCCAGATGTCCACGTTTCAAAACAGTTGCTCCACTGGGAAAGGGCTCTTATGACCTTTTTTCTTCCTTTAGATTTTTACAAAGGTCAGGAGAAACTTGATGAAAATTTCATGTGGTTTAAAAAGCTGAGCTTATTAAACTTTAATAAGAAAGTGGCGACAGCTACAGCTTATTTTTAAAGAGCTTTGAGAGCTTCCACAAAGACTGTACTGTTAGTGATGAAATAACTTGGTTTAGGCTATGATCCTGTTTTTAAGTTATGTCAAAGGCACAAGTTTTTCTGTTTTTTAAATCAAAGCCATCAAAAACTTGGTGTCTTTTGTAGATAACACAAGTAGATATTGGTATTTCACATCATTATTCTTGTGCATTTCCGCCGGAGGTGTGAAAGTCATTTGCATGTGGAAGTGACCTTTTCCATCAAGACAGCTGTGGGTTTTAAAGGCAAGCATATGCTGTGTGCCTGTGCCCTGACTTTGCAAGATAGCAAATCCTGAGCATTTCCAGTGTTAGCATGAAAGAGTATTTGTTAAAATTAGAAAATTGAAGAGGTTGACCTCTCTAAACGGAAGAGATGGAAGTTATTTTATGGCAAATTTATTTACGTAAAAGAACTTAAGTATTTTGGAAGAGTTCTGCTGAAATATTGTGCTTTCTATAGGAAAATAATCTTTAGAATTTCTTGTAGTGCATATGCAATCACACACAGTAGAACTAAATATAGATACTACCCACATTTACTTAGCTGGTAGAGTTGAGCATTTAAATTAAATGCCATTTCAGCCTCGTTCCTCTCTTACTATCACGCTTTTGGTTATGCAATGGGGCTATCTACTCCAGCAGTGTGCCCAGTGTATTCTTGTCATTAAGTACTCAGGTCAATATACTTGTTCCAGGACAAGTAATTTAGATCTGCTTAAACTGACCAAATTCTCACATGTTGAAGTTGAGTGAGACTTCTGACTTTAGTAGCCATATAATTTCCCATCCCAGCTCTGCTTCTGATGCTGTGCTTCCTACATGGATGTACTTCAGTAGCTGGAACTGTGTATCTGATTTTTTTTTTAAATCCATGCTCTAAAAAATATAAAATAAGAGCTGCTGTTCTGTGAAAACCACAAGGAAGAAAAGTGCTTATGTAATTCTGGAATAAGTGGTACAGTCAGTTGTGATACAGATTTCTGAGGTCATTGTTTGCCAAATAAAAGCAACTTTCATCGCAGTTTGCATGCAGGGAAATGTGTGATACAGGGGGCACACCTTATGAAGGATTTGGATTTCAGTTTTATAAAAGGTGAGCACAAAACCCCACACATTTACTGCAGGTTGCAGGAGAGGTTTTGAGAGCTGCATTTTTAGAAGCAGCCCATCCCTTTCAAAGGCAGAGTACTTAGTACAGGTTGGAGGGGAAAAGAGGAAATACATAACTTCTGTTTTTTAAGTCAGTTGTAAACCAAGTCTGATGTCTCATTGTCACTGAAGGAAGGCAACAGGATCTTTGTTTCATTCAGTGCCCATTTCTGGGACCCCAGTGGGCAAACAGTGACAAACAGCTGTTCTTTATTGGCTGGGAACTGGGCATTTCCATAGGAATCAGCACTAGAATGTCAGAAAAGGCTCCTTTCATCCAGATGTAGTGGCATAAAACAGCATTAACAGCAAAAAAATAATTAGGCCTCTGCATTCAGATTGAGGTTATCTTCAAGCCAGTATTAATTTCAGCTTTATTTAAGTCTGTATTGGCTTGTTTAGATGTCGTGACCCATCTTTTTTTTTTCTTTTATGAGATCCTGGTGGTTTTGGGTAATAGCAAGAGAGAAACTAGGTTACACTGGGAGGATCTTTTACATCGCAGAATAAGATCAGCCTGCTCAGAGAGGAAATATAAAAATAATTCAGGCTTAAGAGAACTAGCAGTATATTACAGCACACTGAATAATAACCAGTATGAACAGAATATAAGGGAAATCGTTGGGAGGGGACATTGCTTCAGCTTTTGTCCTGCAACTTAGGTTTGATTAGTTTTGCACATCAATGTTGATTGACTTCTATAGATTTCTGTATACAGTCCATGAGTTTTATGCACATGCTTGTGGAGAGCATTTGAGGATTCAGCTGTTGATTATTTTTCCTTCTTGACAAATCTCTGTGCCTTGCTGTGTTTGCATTTTGTCTTATGTGTTGGCCTGCTGCCATAGTGTGTATTGCAGTGGTATTATTGAGTCCAAATAAGTCATCATAAAGGACACTAATGAAGCTTGTTTATCAGGGTTAATTTGTGTTCTCTTCTTTGTCACTTTATTAGCGTCGTCTTGGAGATGCTGCCAAGAAAGCCATTGGTAAATTGACAACCAGGACAGTAAAGAAGGGTGATAAGGTATAATAATAAGATGATAAACTTGAGCATGATGTTTAATTTTTTTTCTGGGAAACAATCTCAGGGGGTTTTTTTCTGTTTCTGATTTATGACTTTGCCTTCCTTGTTGGAGGCTTACTTTGTCCTGTGGCACAATATTTTGTCTAACTGTTAGTTTTGATTTCTGCTGTAGTTCTGTATATTTCAAAGAAGTTTTTCTTTCTTTTCTTTCTTAAATACTATTTGCACTCCATCTGGCAACTGTGATTGGGGGTGGTTTTGTGTGCTGGCTGACTGGGAGGGTGTCCTGGCATGAGTACATAGGGCTGGCATTGTTTATGTTGAATTCTAAAGCTTAGAGCCTTATCTATCATATGTAAGTTCTGTAAAGGAAAAATAAATTTAAAAGACAGGTAATTGAAGATAATCTCTTAAGCAAAATATGACTATTCAGTAATTTAAGGACATAAAGAGGTATTTCAGTCAAAGTTACTCCAAGAATATTTCTTGCTAGTGTACAGAGTAAAATATATGATGTGTTATGTCCTAAGCTTTTTCCACTTTCACAAGCAATATTGCTTTATTTTTGATTCTGAAAGGTAAAAAGTAGTCATTTAATCTTGCTTAATTTTTTTGGTTTTAATTTTCAAAAGACAGGGGAATTCTTGCTATGATTTGATTTTTAAAATATTATTTCTTAGGGCCTTTTTATTGAGTTTCCTTTTTTCTTTCTTATCAACACTATCAGCAGTGGAAGATTAGAAAATGATAGGAAAATTTGCTTCCAGAGAGAAGGCAGAGAAAATTTCTTTCTGTTCTTCCTCCCTCCCTATGTAGTTCTATTTCAAAAGAGCCCACTGCACTAAATCTTTCCTGGAATTGGAGAACGTACAAATTAGAGGAACCTTTCCATGTACAATAATGCTGTTGTCTTGACAGCCTAAATTCAGAACTGGCAAGTGCTCTGTAGGTTGCAGTACAGACAGCACGAGGTGCCAGTGCAGGTGAACAGAGCGAGAAAAACCTTTTATTCCTCAGAGGAGCCATCAGCATTCTCTGTGTGCAGCCCTGGCTGGTGCTGACCAGGAGTGGCTGTGGCCTTGCTCTGGTCCCTGTCTTGGTGTCTGACTTGTAGCTGGTTGGCATCAAAAAGAATAATGAGGTTGGACTAAGAGAAGGCACAGCCTGTTTTGTGTCATAGGCTCAAGACATTTAAAGTATGTATAGTTGATACCATATCTATATACAAATGAAGTCCCACCCTTCTTAATTTGGAATTTTAAAATATATTTTGAAATACAATTTTAAAAAATTGTAACTTCTGGAAAACAGAAAAAGAGAGGAGCTGGTCAATCAGTGATCCTCATATTCATGTCTCAATAAGAATGATGATAATTCTGTGACCAGCAGACTAAATATGGGACTATTCTGCACTAAATAAAATGTGCTTGTTCTGGCTGTAAAAATTAGCCCCAGAATTCTTATTCTGTCAAAACAAAACAAAACAAAACAAAAAAATAAACAAACAAAAAACCAAACTGAATAAAATAGAAATATTAGCTCTAAGCTGGAAGTAAAGAAAAAGAAATCTAGAAAAATCTCCACTATATTTTATAATTATTTCACTGAACATTAGAATCAGTTAGACCTTACTTAGCTTATGTATCAAATGATGATTTACCAGCTCCAAGAAAGGGGAGTTTTGCATGTATGAGATGCTTTTCTTGCTTAAGTCATGTTGGAATATAATAATGCAGTCATTAGGTTTATAGCTTAGTAACAGCCACTTGGCGCAGTGCGGTTCATGTACTAGTCACAACTACTTTGACATTTGTCGTAGCCTCAACTCTTGACTTGAATTCTCATTCTATTCATTTTAGGAAACAGACCCAGACTTTGATCATTGTGCTGTCTGCATTGAGAGTTACAAGCAGAACGATGTTGTTCGCATTTTGCCATGCAAGTAAGATAATAAAGTTGCTTTGTTTGGAAACTGTTCTCTTTTGGTGCTCTTTTGCTTCATTTCGTGTAATAGGTGCATTGTAATTCACAAATGCATTTGTTGGATGTTTCCAGTCCTAATAACAGCCACTCTATTTTAGACTATGGTGCCAGAAGGTGTGAAGGTAGGTACTGGCACTGTTAGGACAATGGAGATTAAAGAGAATTATATTAAAGATATTGGCAAGGGAGCTATTGAGATTGCAGTGAGGTGGAGGGGGGTGCAGGTTTAAGGACCAAGTGATGGGCAGACTCAAAAACTTCAGTGTAGTGAGCCAGGTACAGCTGCAGCATTCCCCACTGTAGATGTGCAACAACTGGGTGCTGGTTTCTGAAACTGTAGGGGATGGAAATGCAGTCCTTGCAACCTTCATACCTCCTGACATTAGTCAGCCACTGTGCTGTCATCTGTCTTTGGTCTCTTTAATGCAGTGTGATCTTGGCTGGTGTCTGAAGATTTGTACTTGCTGGTGATTCTGCATTACTGCTTAAAATGTAACAACTTCCTCCCCTTTTTATAGCATTGTGTTGACATTTACAGGTCTTCAGTTTGCCTCCATTCCAGTTCCATTCTTGAGTTGTTTTGGGACGTTTTCTCTTTGAGAGATGCTTTTAAATACTTTTCCACCTGGTGGTGGATTTTGATGAATCATGCATTTTGCTAGCATTAAGCATTACCAAGGACATCTTTCCCTTGTGTTCTGAAATACAAAGCTTTCTCCTCATCTCCAGGCACAAAATCCATGTGTAAATTAGGTTGTGTATATGTAGCAAGATCCAGTAACTTGAATTGTGCTTGGTACATAAATGGTTTTGCATGATACTCTAGAAACGGCAAAGTCATGTTGGAGTCAACTTCCAGTCAGGCAGCAGTAGCACGTAAGAGCTCATTTTTGGTCTTCTAAATCCTCTTGCAAGCTGTTCTGAATAGCTTGAATATCTTCTAATGTGTAGGGTATTTCCATCATCATAAAAGGAAAATGTTGGTTTATATCTGATCAAAATATGTGTGCATTATAATTCTGAAGCCAAAAATCTAATTCTGTTTACTCTTCTCTGTGTTCCTTGCCTCTTGGACAGCAGGAAACAATGACCTGTTTCAGATTCTCAGTGTTGTTTAGCTAAAATACCCTACAACAGATTATTTAGAGACTCTCATTAAAATATTCAGGAATAGAAGAGCAAAGATTTGGGAGCTTTTGGTCATGTGGATTTGTGTGTGTTTCATTTTTACAATTTGGTCATTTTTACTCAAAGTTGATGTCCTCTCGCCCTGAAAAATACACTCCCAAGTGTAAAGATTTCAGAGTTATAACATTTATTGCAATCTTAGGTGAAGCCTGTATAGGTGAATTAAGTCCTGCTCTTTTGATATGTTATGCAGAAGGTTATTCAGAAATTAGAGGAGGAACTTCTAGAAACTGCACACCAGTTTTGGACCACTGAGATGATTGTTTTGTAAACTGCCTCTTGAGAAAGCCTCTCTTGTGTAGTTCTGCTGTGAGGCTCAAGGACAGGGAATGAAAGGTCACAATTCTCACTCCTCTGTGCCTTTCTCTTGGTACTGAACAAAGGGCAGGAGAAGGTCCTTGACAGTGAAGAGAGAATGAGTCTTCCCTGATAGGAAAACAGCTCAGCTGTTCCCACTGAGCACAGAGTTGGGATTAAAAGCCACCTTCCTTAGTTAAACAACTGCTCCTGTGCCCCTGTGCTTCCCAAAGGGACCCTATTTGGGGGTTTTCTCCCAAATTTACCCTATGTTGCTGACATCCACAGATACAAAACAGACCGTTTAAACAAGATTTATTAACACTGATTTATCTTTTTAATTAAAACAAAAAAGTCCTTTTTCTTCAGACACCTTTGTTGAGCCACAGCCCTGCAGACAGGGAGCTCTGGGCTCTCAGGAATAGTTACAGCTGTTTGGGGAGCTGCATGCAGGTGCACCTGGCTGCCACCTCAGCACAACTTGCCCTAGTGCAGTTTCCCATGTAAAGGAGAGATCAAGGCTCTTGTGCAGATCGTTTTCTGTTCTGTTTTTCACAAGAATGTAAGGTCAGCGAAGGCTCAGATTACATTCCTGCCAAAGGCTGTATGATAACTTTTATGTTCGCTTTCTACTTTTTTACAGCTCACATTTCATTTGCTGTAGCCCAGCTTTTAAGTTGAGTGCAAAGCCATCTAGGCTAGACACAAACAGTGAGATGGATGTTTTCCACAAGACATTTTTATATTTGTAGATGAAAAACCAACTAGTACCTTCGAAGATGGGCCCAGTAAATTTCAGATTCCATGTGAGATTTTTCAGTCTTCAGTACCTGAGATGCTTCTCCCCAAATCTTGCTGTGGAGGTTTAACTCCTTTCTATTTCCCCATACTTCAACCTTCTATTTTAGCAGCATGCAATGTTAGTTTAAAAAATTTTAAAAAACGGACCAGCACACAAACATTAAAACAAAGCCTACAAGAGAGTTTCTAAGCCAGATGAGAAAATAAATTGCAAGAAAACCATGGAGAAAATTACTTGACCAAGAGGAAGCAAATAAAAGGCTAGAAGTTCTTCTTACTGTGCTTGTTGGGAAAGCTGTAATCATTAGACAGTAGGAATCACTGACATGTGACATCTTTGCTGCTTTCATCCATTTAAAAGTAGCCTTTCCCTTTAGTAGCACAGTTGTTCTCCACAGTTAAGTATGGTCTGTCACACTGTGCTTCAGCAGAGGAATCTGGTCTGGGCAGACACACAGCAGGCAAAATCTACCAGCAGCTGAGCAACTTACACCTAAAATTCTATAGCAAAACACCACATTTGTCATGTAAAGTCTTGTGGTGTGCAGGGAGTTGTGGCCTATTTAAAAATAAACTAAAGTGAAAATGATAGAAATTCAACTGCATTGTATGCAGTAGTTCATTTTGTGCTTCAGAGAGAGATGTTCAGTACCAGCAGCCTATGGACATACCTATAGCTTTAGTGCACAGAGGGACAAGCAGCCATCTGTTTTAGGCTTCCAAGCTTGAGGAATGTGTCTTTTGTGAATGTCATTATGTAAGTGAAAAGTAAATAGAAGACGTAAATGTCAGAGGGATCCTAGCAAAAGACAAACCTCATGGACAATTTTCCTTATTCAGATAATTTTATTCTACCATAACATGGTTGCATCTAGAGGCTGAACAGGCCCTAGGTGAAAAGCGAGGAATGGGTAGTGTGAAGGATAGGAGTGGGTGGTGTGAAGGATTAGTGAGATAAGGGAAGAGGAGAGCAAAGTGGCAGGTTAGAGAAGAACAGAAAATGACATTGGAAAGGGCATAAAGATGGCCAAGGAAGGAAGGAATTAACTAGGTAGGAAAATAATTAAAAGAGTAGTGAATACTATAAAATAAATAGCTTTTGAGCCAAAGTCTTAATTCCTGTCCTGGGCAACAAGGAGGAAAGTGACAAAAGTAACTAATCCAGATTTTCCTGTTTGATTCTGTGCAGCTGCAAATAGTTTTTCATTCTGCAAATGCCTTTTTCTTTTTAAGACCAAATTAGCATAGACTCTTGATGGCATCCTTTCTGCTTCCTGCAGTGCCTTGGGCCCCAGGGCCAGGAGAGCATCTGCCTCCAACAGTAGCCAAAGATCCTGCTTTGCAGCAGCAAAGGCCCCTTTGGTGGGATGCTGCACTGAGAGCAGGGAAGGGTAGTGAGCTCTAGGGAAACAGCACTCATAAATCATTCAGCTGTTCTCCTTTTGTGATGTGTGAATTTGGAGGCTTTACACCACCAAAACAGATCCCTAACTCACTTCCTCCCCTGCGACATGCTGCAGAGAAGCCCCTGTTTGTACAAGAGTCGGTGCTATGGTGTTTATTGCCAGCTGGAGGGCAGCTGGATTGGGTGTGCTGACAGAGTGGAAAAATACCTGCAGGTCACCTGCCTGGAGTTGTGCCTGCACGGGGAGACTCCGTCAGTGCTGCCAGCCTGGCTGCCCGCCCTGAGGCTGTGTCACACCTGAGTCCCCAGCCTGTGCCTCCCGAGGGAGCGTCATCGGCTGTCGTGACCAGGAGTGTCTCGCTCACGTTTATGATCTTGGAATACCAATGACGGAAATAGGAGGATTGGAGGAGGTTTATGAGAGCTGAAATTGCAAGAGCTTATTTTGTCAGGGTGAGGTTGTAAAATAATTCTTCTTCGGTGTTGTCGTTGCTGTAGAACTGCTTTTTAACTCTTGCAAACAGAGAAATGCAGACAGAGCCTGAGCCACAGTGGTGCTATCAGCAAACTTCTTAAGAGGCAGAGAAACTGTGTAAGTAGTAAGTAGGCAGAGCCATGTTTTCTGAATCAATAACCTTTGGAGAACCACACTTTGAAACACGTTAATAAACATCCTTGAAGGTTTAGGAACTAAAAGCAAAGAATTAGGAGGTCACAAAAACAATTGGGCTGTGTATATAAATACATCAAAGTGCTAATGTCTTTTTAAAATAACCCATAATATTTAGTGGATGCATGTTGGCATCTATATCAGTCAGCTGCATCACTTGATCTGAGTGCTTCTACAGCACTGATGAGCCAATAATGATATAATAAAGCTGTTTTCATACTTCTGTGGAGTCTTGATGTCTGCTCTTGCCCAAAATATTAGATTTTCAGGTTTGTTCTACTTTAAAAAAATAGACTCCAAAGACTTAAAAGAAAACATAAGCAAATAAAAGTCATAATTTGCCTAACATAGAAAAATAGCATCACTGTATGTTTCAGAATATTTCAGACCATTATGTATCACCCAGAGTTTCTAAACGTTGTTTCCTGTAGTTTTGTGAGTAATAAAGAGAATGCATTAAGACTTAATAATAATAGAAGTGAGTCTATTTTGGGTGTTTGAACAGAAGGCACTGTACATACCCTGTTTTTTATGATTGCCATCTTGCTAGAGGACACAAGCTAGCCAAGTGACTGAGGTTCTTTAATTTTCTATTCCTGCATTGTCTGGGATAGAAATAAGCAAAATTCTTCTGCTGCCTGTCCATCTTCTGTTGACTTATTTTGCACCCTAATTCTGCGTCTTTAGCTACTACAGGTAGGACATACATCTGTAGCTGCCTAGATCTTAATTATGTTGATATTCTTTAGTCCCTCCATCAGCCTGAGCAGACATAGATAATAATTATGTACTGTCTTTTGCCTTGTTTAACAGTTCCAGGAGACGTTTTGGTTGCTTTCCAGAGATTTAAAAGAGAATTATCTGGGAACATGCCTCATTTGGTCTCTGGTTTTAAAATCCAAAGGGATAGGGAGCAAAGAACTCCCAGATTCCACGATGAGATTTCTGAGGCACAGAGAACAAGTGTAACTCGAGCAAGGAGGGGACAGAGAGTATCTCAGCTTTATGCTGCCTTTGGGGCACGCATGGCCACCTCTTCCAGAGCCTACTGATGCCTCAAATCGATGGCAAGAGCTGCTTGTTGTGCCCCTGCCCCTTTCCCTGCTGGCTCCAGAGCACAGCTCTTTGCTGAGTAAGCAGCCCTTGTAATTGCTGACCTTTGTCATGATCACCAGTCTATGTTTGGGTGTGCCTGCTTTTACTGGCTTCTTGCTCTGCAGTCAGCACCACTGGAAATGAAGGATCACAGCTCTTATCATAGGAATTATCATAGGCAACTACTCAGACTGAGTTATTATGAGTATTTGCTGTACTCATATTGAGCTGTATTGGGTAGGCAGTCTTAGACAGTGATAGCCATTCCTGCCATGAATATGCTCTGAAAAGTTCTTTGCCTTTTGAAAAGCCAAGAGGACATTTCCTTTACTTCCTTTAATTTATATACCTTGTTTTGGTCTCTGCATAATCCTTTCTTGTTATACTGGTTTATATCAATCCCAACACGTTTATATTCATGTATGTGACTAAGATTTTGAATGCAGTGTAGGAGGCAATTCAGGCTGTTGTTGTTCAGAGTTTCCTGCTGTGCAAGTAGGAGCCCAATTTGCCTTTCCATCTCTGAAAGTCCAGTTTGCCTCTCCTTTTATTTTTATGACAACTGTATGATGATGGACATGTTTTACTTCTTGATATCAAGAAATACTGATGGCAGAGAATGCCTTCTTTTTACATCAATGTGATAATTATTAAAGCCTTTTCAAAGTCAAACAGGAGTGTGTTTGGGTTGGTTCCACTAACTTGTGAACAGAATTGACAGCTGATAGATATGTGCTCTTCCTACCAAGTTTATGGTCAGATTGTGTATCAAAACTGAGACAAGACTGTAGACAAGGTTATGGTGGAAATGGTATTACCTTGGTGCTTCTGCCTTACATCTGCTACTCATATCCACAATAAAAGGGAGGGAGGGGTGAGGGGGGAACAAAAATCTTCAAGTGTTTTCTCCTAATTGTACTGTTAGTAAAAGGTGACAATAACAAGCAATATTTTTAAAATTTATTTCTGTAATTACTGCAATTGGCACAGAATACTGGCAATTCTAAGAATTGCATGTATTTTAAAATTTAAAAAGAAGCAACTATCCAAAAGTTTAAGTAGTTTTCATGGTATAAAATAGAATTGTTTGCAAACTGTGTATGTCTTCTCTGTTTTTCTAGGCACGTGTTCCACAAAGTCTGTGTGGATCCATGGCTCAGTGAGCACTGTACATGTCCAATGTGTAAACTGAACATTTTGAAGGCATTGGGAATTGTGGTAAGTTGCTCAGTTGTGAACTCTTCTTCCTCCCATATCTGAGACACAGAATAGGAAGAATATTTGTAGGAGAGAGTGGGGGAAATATGTCCCAGTACCCTTACTCAGAAAATATTTGGGAGTTTTTACAAATTTCTTTGGTGCTGATTTGTTGTTTTTCCTTCTTTCCCTGGTTGGTAGTTGAGAATATATTGTTACATTTGCATTTATGACAATTATCTACTGGAAGTATACTAGATTCTCTGTAATTTTCCTTTTTCTCAAGTCTCTTGAACTCTTTCTTGTTAAATTTACTCTCTGAATGTCTTGTTCTTGTGGTTTCCTGTAGGCAATCTTAAATTTGCACATTAAAAGCCCTGCCCTAGCCAAGCCCAGTGAGTTTTCCTGAAGCAGCTCATGTCTTACGGGATCTCCAAGGACTGCTTTCATTGACCAGTTCATAAAGGGATACCAGTGAAACCCCAAAGCAGATTTTTTTTTAATCTTTCCTGTATAAGGAAAAAATTACAAAGTAGGAGTGATGCTCTTTTCAGAGCAAGATAAGAACATATGGAGAGACTGTCTAAAGTGACTTTTGATTCAAGACAGTGAGAATAATCAGGCCTCCATTTTTAGCTGTGTCAGTTGCAAATTTACACATTTCTTAAGAAATAGTAGCAGATCTCTTGTGGATGACTTGTTTTTACAGTTAATAACATCCCTGGGTTTTTAGAAGAGGACACAGAATTCAGAGCTTGTCCTGGCTGTGGTAAACCATACAGGCATAGGCTATGATAAAGCATACTTGAGTCCCTTCCTTTATACCTCAATCCTTTCTTCTGCTTCTTCTTTCTCCTCTCCAAGAGGTAGAAGTTATTCGTTCATGTGTTTCTCTCCTGTGTAACCTTGGGACAGCCACAGCGGCTGAAAAAGGGGTGTGTGTGCATGGTTTCATTCAGTGTAAGTGTGTGCTGCCTGCAGAACATTCCCCAGTGTAACGTGGGGCTGTGTTTCCCCAGCCCAACGTGCCGTGCACAGACAATGTAGCCTTTGACATGGAGCGGCTGACGCGGGGGCAGCCGCCCAGCAGGCGCTCAGCGCTCGGCGACTTCGGCACGGACAGCTCCCTCAGCCTGGAGCCCCTGCGCACCTCGGGCATGTCACAGCTGCCACAGGACGGGGAGCTGACACCCAGGTCAGGAGAGATCAACATTGCAGTGACAAGTAAGTGTCCTCTGGCTCCCGGTACCATCGGGGGGGTGTCTGTGTGTGTCCCTCTGTGCTGCAGGGCCCGGGTGATGGATGTCCCTGCAGGGACAAAGGTGACCTCACAGTGTCTCTGCAAGAGGCATATGCTCCTTATTGGAACCAATAACTCTAGGTATGACAGTGCCAACACTTCCATTATTAATGGTGTATCCATTTAGATCAGCGTGCAAAGGACCCTGGATGAACTGAAATGGCACCAAAATAACCTTCCTGAGTTTGGTAACCAGCACAAGAAGCTGGATTGCCAAAACTGTTATTTATCCCTACAGAATACTTTACATGAAATAATTTATACAAATATAAATATTTTAACTGATAGCTATTTCTGCAGACATTTTTTCCCCTGAGAATGTTGCTACTGGAATTCTGACGTCACTTAGCAGGTGTTTTTTTCTTTCAAAATTTGTGAATTAAAGAAGCATTTGATGTACCAACATTTGGGTATTGTCCAAGTGTTTTATAACATCAGAAGATTGTTCTTGCACTGCTTGAAATCTCTTATCCATAAGAGCAGCATGGAAAATTTCCACTTACTGGAATTTACCTAGGATTTTTAATGTACAATAGCACTATAAATACAGTATGTGTGGAATTGCATCTGTTTTCCATATGCTGTACAGTCTCCACTTGATGCATGAATGGTTGTTTTTCTGGCTGAATTGCAAAAATAGACTCCATGCGGTACAACAGTCTAATTTTCTCCTCGTATTTTATGCATCTGTGTGCATCTGTGATCTAGATTTTTAACTTAGTGACAGTGGTTGCTACTGATATGTGTATACAAGGCAGTGAAACCAATGCAGTTCATTAGAGTGTTTCTTTAGGTGCTGTAGCAAAGTAAATGTTTCATTTAAAAAAAAAAAAAAAAAAAAAAAAAACCCACACCTCACCTCATGAAATATGTAGTCTGTATCTAGAAATGTCCTGATCTGAGATGGGAAAATCCACATACATAATCTGGATTCTCCACAAAGCCAGTAAGTCACTTTGCCATCCAGTGTTCAACCTCTGGCTCACCTTGCACTCAGTTGTATTGAACAAGAACAGATCCTTTGCTGTGCTGCTTCCTTGTCATGGGTGGGAAAACTGTAGTTTTCAGTTTTTACTAATTGCCTTTTTTTACTGTCTGTTCCCAGCTGTAGTGCTGTGTGTGCACAGATGGGATGCCAGGGTAAAACAAGAAAAAACCACCAACGGTTCTTTCTGATAATGTTTATAAAGTAAAGCTTTAGAAAGGGCTTTTGAAATGTTTCTATTCTATGGATGACACGTGCATTCTTTGATGCATGAGAGTTAAACCAAAAGCTGTATTCAACAACAATGTTTGTATTCTGAACTGCTACTGTATGCCAGGTTGATCCTGGGGAGAATTTTGAATAGTGAACATAGTTTAATAGATTTCTTTATATTACTTTTTATTAAATATGTCTATGTGTCTACCCTAGCATTGAAATTATTTTTCCATGGGTATATCTGTCTATTAAGTAGAAAACTCTAGTCACGTTTTACTGCTGAGCAATCTATCCTGAATTTTGTTGGGTTTTAAATAATATAAATTCAGAAGGGAGGGGAGGTAAAGGCGTAGTTGAAGTGTGACAGTACTTTGGGTGTGCTCATGTGAAAGCTTCATCTCACCAAACCTAACCCAACCTGACAGTCTTCTTTCTGACTTGGGGGTGGACAGAGTTTTCATTACATCTTCCCTTGATCCTGCATTTCACTTTACATTGTTAAGTAACTTTTCTTTATCACTAACCCTTGGGCTCAGCCAGGAAATACTGTTTGTGCCATGCTTTTTTTCTGCACCTCTCTCCACTTCTTCTTTGCTAGCCTTCTCCCGTCAGTAACTCTGTGGCTTAACCTCCTTCTGCTTCACCTCCTGGGGCCAGTCATGGCTTAGAAGCCTCTTGCCTTCCGCCAGTGGTGTTTGAGGGAAATATTGGCATCGCTTTCTCCCACGAGTGATTTCCTCCCTTTCCTTTGTCAACAGAAGAATGGTTTATTATTGCCAGTTTTGGCCTCCTCAGTGCCCTTACACTCTGCTACATGATCATCAAAGCCACAGCTAGCTTGAATGCTAATGAGTAAGTAAATACTCAGATGTTTCTGTGCGTTTCTGGTGGGTGTGTGTCATGGATAACATTGGGAATAAATACCAATAGGAGGCGGAATGTGTAGTTTTCAAGGAATCAAATTCGTTCCCTGCTTTTCTCAAACGTGAGTGTCTCTATTAACAGCAGGTTTCAGGGTGACATGGGAAGTCCCTCAGTTTATATTTAGCTGGATTGTCTGAGGAAATCTCTTTACTAAGTGGAGACATGAAAAGGGGAAAACAGAATATTTATGGTCAGTTTTTGATCAATGTTCTAGGTAAACATTAGATTTCTGCCATTAAATTTCTATGCTCGAAATTCACCTGCCAGAGCCAAAACTTACTACCAGCAGTTACCTTTGACAGTTTTCACCTCAATTTTATAGTCAAATTTTATATTGAAACAAATAATCCTGTGTTCCTAGTTGGCACACTTTCAGATAAGAGGGGAAAAAAAAAGATGTTTAAACAGAAAACTACCTTTTTCCTTTTAGGTGAGGGAGAGATGAAAGCAATGAATGCAGTAAGGTTTCTTCTTTCTTAAATGAAGGGATGCTTACTTCCACGCTTTCTTAAGCTAAATGGAAACCCCCAGCCTTCCTTCAGGCAGGCTGGACAAGCTGATAACTTTCAGTCTTTTTTTTATAATTCTGTGTGTGGACAATTATAAATCTACTCCACAGATCTAGGTACTTAGATTAACTAGGTACATCTAGTTATTTTCATGTAGGTGTACAGAATACCTGGGCTCAGGATATGTGTTTAATCTTAATTTAATTATTTATTTGGGAAGGCAAAGTATCAACATCTTTCTTTGTCTCTGAACATCTTGACACACCTGAGTTTCCATTAAAGTGCTGATCTCTCTACCAGAAGTGGGGTGAGATCCAAAGAAATGCAGCTGGGAAATGCAGCTTTATAAACATTTGCTTTGGGGTTTTTGTTCTTTGAGATAAGAGAAGGGGTTTGGATGATTTTTTTTTTTCTTATATTGCTATTTGGAAAGTATAAGATGGCCTCAATAAGAGGGAAACATGTCTAAGAGCCTCCAGTGTAAAATTTTAGGCAATCTCAAGCTAATGATTTTCAGGAGGTCCATAACATTGGTCATCAGGGATTTTTGATTACCACTAATTTGCAAATATTCCTCCTCTTTTCATACACTGATTCCAAAAGGGCTTCATGAAGAAAACCTTTAGAATTTCAAATAGCCCTACCAAATCTACTGATATTTTTTTTTCCATTTGTCAAAATCTTGAAGTTGCAGCCATCAGTCAGCATCTTGTCGACATAGCTGCAGCTGAACATAGTTAATCTTTAGCCCACCTGGAAAGGTAGCTCAGGAAAGCATAGGGCAAGATGAGCTGCAGAACAGGAATGTCTGCATTGCTGGACACTTGCACATCATTGGGAAGGAGGAGGAGCTGGAGCCCATGAAGTCTCATCCAGATGTGGGCACTGATAGCAGCTGCATTTCTGCCTTGCCTTGCAACTCTTCTTTTTGTTACTCAGTGGGATATGGGACTGTTTTTACTGCAAGGACAAGCTGCTGCACATTGGCAGGGACTTTGAGCCTCCAGCAAAGTGTTTTCACAGTGATGTTTCCTCAGTACAAACAAAGGGTGTGCTGATACAAGGAGAGCTCCTTTTCTGAGTGATAGGAATTGAAATGCAAGCACATTGAGTGTGTACATGAGACAGATGAGAAAACGTACAACCCAGAAACCAGAGCTTCACAAATCACTAATTTGGGTCACTTGAGGTTCTTGGCTGTGGCCTTTAACCTCAGCAGCTCTTCCTCTGAATCCTTTGAGATCTGAGCAGCCTCCACAAATGCTGCTTGGTTCAACTACTCATTTTAGACACTTTAAAATGACACTAATGCTAAGAGTTACTGTTTCACTGACACCTTCCCAGTGCCAGACAAATAACTTCCTTTGCTGAATATCATGCCAGATATATGGCAGCTCGTTCTCATTGTTTTTTTCTGTTAAACAATATACCTGCTTTTTATGCTGCTCTCCATGTAAAAAGCAATATTGGCATGCCCTACATTTCTTATGGTAGTGTTTCAAGAGGAGTCTGAGGGGGTTTTCTTACTGAAAAACAACAGTAGCCAGAATGAGGTCGATGCAAGTAAAAGACTTGAAATTCTGCTTTAAAACTCACCTAAAAACATATCCTGTACTTTTTTTTTTGCTATATCCTTCCCGCAGCTTAAACGTAGTTATTTAGAGCAATAGTTCTGGAGTTGTGAGTATATACATATTTAGCTGTGTGTATGTATGTTTGTGTGTATGTATAAATATACACACATGCATTTTTAAATAATTGTGATAGAAGTAAACATTGTCTAAGTGATAAAATAAAGAAGGAGCTGCTTTCTCATTTTCTCAAAATACCCTTGCAGTACCAGTATTAAAAGTTTTAGGCAGTGTTTGAAAGGAACAGAAGCAGCACAGTTCGCCTTGCTTCCTAGGGAACAATCAGAAGTTACTGTGTAAGTGGGGATTTAAGCCCAAGAAGCCCAAATGTTGGATAGCACCACTTAGGGAAAGTTTTCAGTAGCAGATGGAGTGTCCTCAAAAGCTTGGAAGTGCTCAAACCTCTGCTTGTCCAGTAGAAATGATGTGACAGCTACAGATGTCTCCTAATGCTCTGGCTTTGTATAATTAGTCATTTTTCACTAACTTACTTTTACAGGATTTTTTTTTTCTTTTTTAACATTGGCAGTATTAACTTTAACATAAATATTTTGTTCCTTTTTTTTCTGCCCTGCAGAGCAGAATGCTATTGAAGAAACGCTTTCCGGCCGATTGCCTTGGAGAGAGACACCTATTTTTATGCATCATTTATCGATCATGCAGCACAAGCAATTATTTAGTACATTCTATTTTTTCATAAAATTTGCTGATGCCAAAGCTTTGTATTAAAGAAAAAGTGAAGAAATAAAAAAAAACTTTAATTATGAAATCTTACTCTGTGAGAATTTCATTTTTCTTAGGCTTTCTGCGTTAGTACTCAAGTCTGAGAGCATTTTGGAAATTTTACAAGGTGCTGTATTTCCTTTGAATGATTTCATCTTTTCAGATCTCCATTATTCTTCATTCATTTGGGACACAAACTAAGTAGTGGAAATCTCATGCAGTGCCCTTGCTGTGATGCTACTCAAGTGACTTAAATGCCACTGACTTTATAAAAAGTGTTGTTAGCAATCATTCCACATCAACTTGTTAGAGGAAAAAGCTGGGTCAAGCTGTCAGTTCTGCTGTAATGGACTTACCTTGACTCCAGCTGAGAATTAATTTGAAATAAAACCATTTTCTCAGTTTCTTTTCCTGTAACACTCTCATTTGCCCTGAGAGCACTGCAGTATGATTTTTGAGGCCAGGCATTGCTGGAGATTTGCAATGTTGTGTCAAAACACAACTCATAAACCTTTTTTTTACTTTCACCCCACCCTCCTTTTGATAAAAAAGTGAAGCTGCTCTAAACCACTTCTTCCTTCCTAATAACAAGTGAAAATGCAGCGTTTTCCGTGCTGCCAGGTGTGAAGGCTCCTTTCATATCAATGGTGGGGGTTAGTTGTTGTTCAAGTTCAGATTGTGGAAGATTGATAACTCTCTTTAATGTAGAAACTCTGTGCAAGCATGTTCTTTCTTGCCACAGCTTCTGTACTGGTGAGGAGACAACAGAGGGAAAACATCTCCCCTGGCTGTCCTCACTCCGGCTGTTTCATGCAAGTTATGCAAGCCCTGTGTGAATAATTTCACAACAGTCAGTTAAAACACACGGGTCTGAGATGCAGCCAAATGCTAATGCCTGACTTAACGAGATGGGTAAATGAAAGTAACAAGTTGGGAAGGAAAAGTAATTGACAGAAGTTAAAAACTATTCTACATTTGGTTGTTTTGGTTGTTCTCGAATCAAGATGTAGAAAGTGAATGCTTTCTAATTTAATTAAATGAACAGAGAGAAGCAATTTTGCTGTAAGATTTAATTTTTTTATGTACTGGGAACTAGAGGCTTTAATTTAATTTTGTTTTTATGTATAGGCACTTTTAGAATTTAGGAACACAGCCAGCTGCTACATTAAAATAGTTTCTTAATTCTTATTTGTCCATCAGGCTTCAGCTGAGAAGGCAGCTTTTATAATAGGCAATGAAGAATGTGATAGCTTCAGTGCATTTAATAGAACTCTTCTTCAATGTCCTTGTGAAATTCTGAAAGAAATATGGAAACAAATCAATAGAGCAGTAAGTGCATTTTGAAAGACTGGAAAACCCCATTGGACTTACTCATGAGAAGGAAAAAAAAAAAACTTTAACATTCTGTGTTTGAGTGCTGTGTGCTTGTAATGTACAGCATGTGTCAACTGAGTGGTGTTGCCAAAAATGGAGGAATGTGGTTAGAGCATGATTAAGGGAACAAGATATGATACATGTTTTTTTCACTCATCTCTCAACAGCAGTACTAAAACTGATAAGTTTGTGCTTGTCTCCTGAAACAAAATTCCGTAAGTGCTGTTTAATGCTGTTGGGCAGGGACCACGTGAGCAGTGCAGTGACCCAGATGCAAAAGGCACCATAATAATTCCAGTTCATGGTTCTTCTTCAGAACTGCAGCAGAAGGAGAAGTTGAGTAATATTTGAAACAAAAGGGTTGACAGGACTTTTCAGTGCTTTTCCCTCCATGGAGGATTTAAATAACTCTGCACCATCTTTTCTAGTTTTTCTTTTGAGTCTCTAACAACTCTCTACAAAGTGTTAATAATGATACAACTTTTGATAGGTTACTTAGAGGTCAAGCAATCAGTGCATGTTTGTCTGTAAACGAAATAAATACATTCAAAGATAGACTCTACATCATCCCAGAAGCCTTTTTTTTTTTTTTTTTTTTAACTCTGGGTTGACAGAAGGAAATCCCCAAAGTTTTCCATAGAATCGTAGAATCACTTGAGTTAGAAAAGCCCTCTAAGATCATCAAGTCTAACCATTAACCCAGCACTGCCACTGCCAAGCCCACCACTAAACTATGTCCCCAGGTGTTGCATCTGTATCTTTTAAATACCTTGATCCAGCCTATCCAGATCTGTCTTGTGGAGCCTTCCTACCCTCCAGAAGATCAACCCAACTTGGTGTTGGCTGCAAACTGGCTGAGGGTACACTCAGTCCCCTCATCCAGATCATTGATGAAGACATTAAACAGGGCTGGCCCCAATTCTGAGCACTGTGGGTGTAAGTCGCCATTGCTTTCTGGGCTGAGCCATTCAGCCTGTTCTTAACCTATGTATGGTGCACCTGTCCAAGCCATGGGCAGGCAGTTTCCAAGAGAATGCTGTGGGACAATCCACCTGTGGGACACGGTGTCAAACTCTACCAAAGTAGAGGCAGACACATCCTCAGCCTTTCCTTCATTCACTATGTGGGTCACCTTGTCACAGAAGACCAGGTTGTTTTTCCTAAACCCACACGGGCTGGGTCTGACCCCCCGCTTGTCCTGGATGTGCCATGTGATGGCACTAAAATGATCTGCCTAATGGCCTTCCCTGGCACCCAGGTCAGGCTGACAGGCCTGCAATTGCCCAGACCCCCCTTCCAGCCCTTCTTGTAGCTGGGTGTCACATTTGCTGACCTCCTGTTAGCTGTGTCCTCCCCAGGTATCTGGGGCTGCTGGTAGATCATGGGAAGTGGCTCTGAGCACCACAGGGCTACCGCAATGAGTCTCCTTCCTTGCCTGTCCCTCCTGAAGAGTTTTCAGCCATCTGTTGCAGCACTCCAGTTGTGCCAGTCATCCCACCATGTCTGCACAATGGTAACTGTGTCTTTCTGGGTCTTCTGAGGAAGCACGTCCCTGCTTTACAAGCCTGTAAAACTCCAGCCTGCCCCAGCCTTGCTCAGACCTGATCTCTTTTATCTGAAAGAGCTATTTGAGATGTGACTGTTCATGCATATGGAAAGCAGTCACTTTAAAGTCTTCCTGCTAAGTTGGCTTTGAGGAAAGGGTGCTTTATGAAATAGTTCCACTCTGTTGTTCTTTAACTGAGAGGGTGTCTAAAACACATCAAGGCAGGGAGTGCTCTGATCAGATTTCCATAGCAAGAAGTCTTTGTTGGAGGAGTTGTGGAAGGGACTGCAGCTTGTGGCAGAAGATGGCCCTGATTAATGACTCGGGGAATTAAGATACTTTTCAGATAGAAAGGGAACACCGGGTGATATTTAATCCTGATGCCACCTGCAGGGCTGTCTGTATCTCTTGAGTTTTTTGCCTAGGTGTTGTCCTCGCTTTGGTGGCATCCTATGGTAGGTATAAAGATCAATTTGAGGGTAGTATGTTTATTTTCACACTCAATGCAAGTTATCTGAAACATTATTTTGAATCGTATAATGAAGAATAGTGGCAGAGAGCACTGAAGGATTCATTTTCATCTATTAAAACTGCATGCAACTTTTCCATTTGTTTTCTGTACCTAAGGGATAAATCTTGATCTTTCTTGGTAAGTGGAAAATAGGAAGAACAGATTCATAAGCTGAATTTGGAACTGCGGATGTTTGTACTTGTCCTTAAAATACATTTATTCAGTAAATTTATCAGCTGGACCGATGCCACATTTTTAAACAAACAGTAGCATTTTTCTGTATTAAGAGGAGCATGGCTGGGTCACTGTGCCCTGCTACTCCAGCTGTAAGCTGTGGGCAATGTTCCTGACCTGGTTAATGGAGCCCCTGAAGATTGAGTGGTGGAAAACACTGAGCAGCAGCTGAATTGTCAGCTCTGGGCTCGCTGCACTGGATGGGAGAGGAGACACTTAGGAAAGAATGAACAATGTGTCACAAAAGTGGTATGGAAGCCAAGAGATGTCTATCTGTATGGAAACATGCAGCCTCCCTGGAAGTGGGTGGCTTAAATTTCCTTTCCCAAGAAGGACAAAAATGTCACAATAAAGAATTTTAGAGGTATTGGATATACACTTCCTATTTCCAGATTAATATAAAATACGTGTTGTCAGATGACCTGTCTGCCTCTTGATTAAATCTCTCCCTCCAACCTGCTAGAGTGGAAGTCTGGGTGCAAACAGAGGAAATGGCAGCCTGGGCTGTCTGCTTCCTAATCCCATGTTTGATTTCTGTGTAATAAAAACAAAAGCAGCACCAAGCTTTTAGAATCCCTTTGGTTTGTTAGAGCGTTGGTTATACGTAATATTGCAGCAGGTGGAGGAAGGGGAGATGAAATATCCAATATTCACGGCTTATTTCAACTGCAAAATGAGACTCGCTCATCTAAAAGTAAATGATCCTGACCTGTAACACAGTCTTGAAATCAGTTTTATCTGGTATAATTTCAAAGCAGGTTCAGGGCTTGGGGTTTTTTTGCTTGAATCATAGAATCATTAAGGTTGGAAAATACCTCTAAGGTCATTGAGTCCAGCTGTTGGAGACAGACCATGATAATCTGGAAGTCACAGTTCCAGCTTTGTATTTCCTTAAACACTCAACATTTATTTATTTATTTGCTTTTATTTTAAGCATTACCCAATTTTAGAAACCTGTAAATTTGGGGGACAGTTCAGATCCAGAAAATGGATGTTTATCATGCCCCAACAACTGCTTCTGGAAATATATTTCAAGAAGCCCACTAGTTCCAAGTGCCTGGACACATGCTCCTGGCAGAGTCAACCATCCACTCCTGTGCAATATAACCGCTATTTTCACTCTTGTTTCAGTTAACTACAAGATCAAAAATTAATTTGCTTATGACAACTTCCCATTCTCACTGCAAATGGTGGAGTGAGTGTGTGCACTGACTTTTGTTTGTGAAAGAGCTGTTGTTTGTGAAAGTTCCATTGCCCAGCTCCATTTTCCTGCTGGGCACTTGTTAGCAAGGATTTGACCTGGGCTCACGAAGTCTGTGTCTTTTGGATGAGTGGGAAAGGAGAAAAGGGGGTTGGACAGTAGCAGCTGAATTCTTTTTTTCTTACATCTTCTATAAGATCTTCATTTCAGAATGGGGTAGGCTGCGCTCAAAATTTGGCAAAGAAAGGGGGATTTAAGTGGGTATAATCTGCCAGGGCTAAAACGACAATTCCCTAAGCATCTTGCTTCACTGATGCCTGAAACTGGAGGCACCTTAGTTTGTTGAATGCCTTTTTATGAACTTGGAAGCTTTTCAGTTGCCTCCAGTTTGGCTCATGTAGCTGCCTGGAGTATTTTAATCTAAGCAGCCTTGCTCCCAGCTAATCCCCCCTGGGATCAAGAAACCAGATAATGAAGCGTTTTGGCCAAGGGCCTGATCTGATGATAGATGCTTTCAGAGAGAATCATTTGTACAGCTGGAGGGCTAGGATTCTTGCAAAGACACATCTGTGGATTCAGAGAGCCACGGGAATGCCAGGTCACCGAGGCAAAAAAATGGACTTCCACTCTCCAGTTTACCAACAGCTGCGTGGTGCTTGTTTCGGATATTGCCAGTGTTGGAAAAGAGTCTCCTTGGATATGTTTAAGGAAATCTATAGGTGGCTGTTTGTAGAAGGTGAATCATGTGGATGGAGTTTGCTGAGCTCTGGAGGAGGTCAGGCTTCCAGCAGTATCAGTAGGATGATCCCTGGGGAACCCCTCACTCCACCTCCTTGTTCCTTTTGAGCCTGAGCTTGAAGCACTTTGTGCTGGTGCAGGGCACGGAGCTTTGGTGCTGACCAGAGATTTCAGGGTCTTCTGAGCAAGTGCCTACTTTACAAGGCTGTAAATCAACAGCCAACACTGAGTGTGAAACTCTGGCCTGCCCCAGCCTTGCTCAGACTTGACCTCTTTTATCTGGAAGAGCCATTTGAGGTGTGACTGTTCATGCATATGGAAAGCAGTTGCTTTAAATTGGCAGGAGAGTACACAAACAGAGGTGAAATGTTTTGTATGATTGTTACTGGTTTGTGTTGAAGGGTGGCTGTTTTTATCACGTGTGTTTGCATCCAGCACCCAGCTATGAGGATGCTTTACTCAGTTCTTTGGTTGTTCACGTTTGTTGCTAATGTGGTTTTGTTCTACCTTTTGCAGGCAGTCACTTCTTCCATCGTAACTCTCTGTCCCCTCGAAGCCTGGTCTATGAGAGCGAGTTCTCAACCATCGAGCCTGCCTTGGACATGTACGACGAGAACAAAACCTGAAAGGAATCCATGCTCCTTCCTGGCCCTTTTTCTGTTCTTTTCATTTCTCATTCCTATTGTTGTGTACTCTTTCCATGGATCTCCTTTGTCTGAAGAAGAGCTGCTTTTTCCAGAACACGAACCCGCCTTCTCGTTTGCACAGATGAAGACCAGCTGTGGTGGATTCTGAGGGTGGCATCTTTGAGCTGACAAAGAGCTGTGCGCAAGCAAGGTTGTCTGATGGAAATTGCTGAGTAACAGCAAGGGGAGCTGTGTCGGCCCAGCCGTGGCGATGCAGGAGAGGTTTTACGGTGGCCCTAAGAGTTTGTGATGAACTGCAAATGCGTCTCTTACACAGGCGTCTGCTGTTTCAAATTTTTTAGTTGTCCAGGTGGTTGGGCAATGTCAGAAAGGGAACTGGTTGTAGAGGAGATGGCCAGTGACTGGTAAAAGCAGTCGTATATCTCGGTCAATCCATAACCTTACTGTGAAATAGCCCCTTCTGAGAGGGACCTTCATAAGTGCATTGAGTTTCCTACAACCCACTTAACCCCGGACAGTGGCGAGCCAGTCTGACGTTCAAGCTGCAGAGAGGACCTGCATTTGCAGAAAGATTTCAAGAAACTTGATGCTTGGATTTTTTTTTCTCCAGTTTGATTGAAGCGGGAGAAGAATGGTATACACAGAATATACTTTTGGTCCTTCTGTGTGCTGAAGTCAAGTGAGTCTCTTTCTGTAGAGAGGACATTCACAGAACCAGCACTTGATCTACCTAAAAACCATTAGACTTTTTGAAATATGCAGGAATAAAATTAGCTTTCTTTCTCACGTAACTTTTCTTTTGGGGGGCGGGGGGTAAAAAATCCACCAAATTTTTCACTGAGGTTTTTTAAAAGCCAGCATGTTGGCATTACACAGAGAAGAAAAGAGGTAAGCTTCTTATCCCACTCTCCTGTTGAGATCTGCAACAGTTATTTAACAAATACCTTCTCTGAGCTGTGCCCTTTCCCACTGTCATCAATAACGGGAATGCAGAAAGCAGGAGAAGAAAGGAAAGCAGCTACTGCTTTGACACGCTGCAGGAAAAATCAATTTTTACCAGCATGTGACAAAAGTGGTGGGGAAATGGATATTGTTTGGAAGCTTCTGAGAGAACAATGCAGAAATGGAGAGCGAGAGAGGAACCTCTGGAGCTAAGTCATCCACAGTGTTCCTCAAATGAGCCGACGTGGAGGAGCGAGCGCTTCTGCTCCGCCGTTTCCTACCGGACAATGCATAGCTGCTAATGAATGTTTGGATTTTTCTCCATTGCAGTCTAAGTTACTGTAGGTGTAGAAACTCATTTGTGTCCTTGTAATGTGAAACACGGTTTCACCCTCTGTAAAGGAATCTTGAGAAATCAGTTAAGCCAAAAAGAAAGGTAAGATTTATCCTGCCATGCTTTAATTTCACCTGTTTTTGCTACAAGCAGGGGAATTTCCTCTCCTTTATAATGTTTTTAATTGTATAGCAGTCTGCTTAACATATATCCTTTTCTGAAGTGTGGTTCAGCTGTGTCTTTAACATGGATGTTCAAGAGAAAAAGAAAAACCCAGCTCTGTAAAATGAGGAAATGAGCCTCTTTGCCGAGCATGCTTTGACTTTCGTTGCTGTGCGTCAGCTTTATTTAATCTGATAATTCAAGAGTGGGTGGCGTGAAGTGTAGGGAGGTTTTTCTCATAATACCCACATTGATATTTACCGAATGCACTTTTATTGTCATTCAGCTCGCTCTGGAAATGCGCTGAAGCCCCAAACATTTTTAAGAGCACGATTTAGACACCCACTTTCTCCTACAAAGCAGAAGTGAAGGTCACAGGAAGTGCCGCAGGGGCTGAGGCAGCAGCAGGTCCTGGTCAGCATCCCTCCTCTGCTGGCGGCTGTGCGGGGCAGGCAGCGACAGCTCCGGGCACCGCCGGCGAGCCCGGGCACAGCTCCCCATCCCAGCCTTGTCCCAGCCCGGGCACAGCTCCCCATCCCAGCCTGGCTGAGCTGTACCCCAGCCGGGGCACAGCTCCCCATCCCAGCCTGGCCCCGGCCCGGGCGCAGCTCCCCATCCCAGCCTGGTCCCAGTCCGGGCACAGCTCCCCATCCCAGCCTGGTCCCAGTCCGGGCACAGCTCCCCATCCCAGCCTGGCCCCGGCCCGGGCGCAGCTCCCCATCCCAACCCAGCCTGAGCTGAACCCGTGTGGGACTCGGGGGCGGCAGAAGGGCCGGTTGAGCAGCCTCTGTTTTCGTAATTACATCTGCGAGATCAGCAGGGACACACGTGGGAGCGGCACCTTGGGAACGCAACCGCCCGAGGGGAAAATCACCGTCTCTCAAGGAGGTTGTGGGGCTTGTTTTTATCTGTGAGGGCAGTCAGGTTATAAACCCGGATCCCTGAGTGTTCCTGGTTAAATGCACATGTCTTGGTGCTGCCCCGGTGGGGTTTTGGGTAGGACAGCCTCTTATAGCCCAGAGTGGGGTGCTGATGCTGCAAGCAAATCCTTCTCGTAGGGGCTGCCCCATCCCGACCAGGGATTTCCCCTGAGGCCACCGAGAATGTCACTGGGGCACAGTTTCAGCACAAAACCAAACCTGATGATTTCTCAGCTCCAACTGAGCTCGTTTGCACGAGCTGTGTGCCAAAATATACAGAAAACTAGGAGAGGCATGGAAATTAAAAACTAGAAAGCACAAAGCCCCCAAAGACAAAATAATAAACACTGTCATTTGTATTTTGCTAAATCTTATTTGGTTTGTAGCAGGGGGGAGGGCAGGCTTGCCTCAGTGAAGATCAGGGTCTGGCACAGTGATGTAAAAATGGATTTGTGCTGTAGCATCTTGGATAGGGGAACTGGTATTTATAATTGACATCCTGGACTTGGGAAATCTTGCAACACTGGAAAAATTAAAAGCTTGTTCAAGCAATCAGTCCCTACGTGCGTGCCAGGACGTGCTGGTGCAGGCCTTCCCCAGTTAGTCATATTTAGGATGGGGAAGAGGCACCACAGCAACATAGGTGATTTTTTTCTGGGCTGTGCTGGTAAGTTTGAGGTTTTCCTTTTAATATTAATCAGTATATTAAAAAAAGTTTGATGAGCATCGTTGTTCTTGTTCTGCTGCAGTGGTGCTGTGTGTGGTTGAGTCATTTCACAGAAGTAAAATATACAGCAACCTACCAAGCACTGTAAGTGCCAGTAACTTGGAAAATCATTTTCAAGGTTAAAAAAGAAGTGTTTTTTTAACAGGAAAACATTCAGTTTATGACTTCTACATATTAAAAAAAGCTTTTATCTCCAAGTGTTTTCCTAAACTAGTCAAACCTCAACACTTTGTCTTCCCTTTCTAAGCCTCCTCTTCTATAAAAGTTTTGCATGTTCCCATAAGACATTTGTAAAATCGAGGTTTGCTTGTGTTCTTAGAGGATAATTGCCAGTAAGAAACCAGACTGTAAGTGTGTTTTTTACTTATAATACACAACATTAAATATTAAATTTGAAGCATGTTAAAATTTACCTAACGACCCTCACAATTGCTCCCTCCAGTGAGCTCATGTGTTGGAATCTGCATTGTCCCCTTGCTCTAGGATGCTTGTCTTGGCACCTGAAGATGCCATAGGAATAGCCAGGTATCCCGCATTAGCCAAAGAAAGACCAAAACCAGTTTAATAAAGACGTCTATGACTATATTATGAGACTTTTACACATCTGTTTTCTTTAAACACATTCATGTAAAATAGTGCAAAGGCTTGGGAGACCTAAGAGCTTTTTACCAGCTCCTGGAAAGCAGAGGGAATTCTGCAGGAAACATGGGGCACACTGAGGCTCCAGGACTCCTTCAGTCCAGTTTAGGTTTGAGGTAGTGCCACAGTCAGGTCATGAGCTGAAGGATGAAGGCACTAGGGTTGAGCTGAAGTTTAGACAGCTCTGCAGCCTGATTACTGGTGAGTGAGTTGACTTAAGTATTACAAATATTTGTTATTTTGCTTAGCTAATAGTCATCTGGTTTTTACAGTGTAGAAAATAGCACAGCAGCTCAGAAGCCAAGACACAGTGGGACAAAGGCAAGAGCCACTGCTGCCAGCCCTGCAGGGGTGGGAGAGGACAGTAGAGCTCAGGGCAGAGGCCTCAGGAAACACCTTCAAATTCCCAAGTAAAGCTTTGGCTCCTTTTTCACCCTGTGTTACCCAGCCATACTTGACCTAATTTTCCAGCCTGAGCAGTGCAGAAGAGTGTGTGATGTGCCATGACAGCTTGCATATGTGTTGTTATATTTAAAGATATCTTCACTTTTTCCTTTCCCTGCTAGACTTGCTGCACCGCAGGGCAGCCTCAGCTCTGGCACACTCGGTGGAAACTGGTGAGCAGGGGAGGGAGTGAGAGGGGGAAAGATGTTCCAGCTAAACAGATTGGGGGGAAATCAGGGGAGAGGTAGACAGTACTTCAATATGCTAGTGCTCATTTCTTCTTTGCTTCCTCTGCTCACAGAGCCTTAGCAAAGCACCACTATGTGACACCTTGTTATCTGTCACTTGATTGATCCTTTCATTAACCTAGTCTTTTTAAAAGCATGCAACATTCCCAGACACTCTTAATTCTCCCAATTAATCTCAACCTTTCCCCTCCCATCAGTTACTACTGGTTTCCTCCTCCTCTGGAGAGCTGGGTGAAGGTCCCTGTTGTGCAGGTACTGCTCTCCACCTGTTCTCCAGCATCTTCATCACTGTGCCATCACCTCACTGTGCCATCACCATGCCAGCCAGGCCCTCCAAGGGGATGCATCACTCCAAACTCGAGTCACAGTCTGTGGGAACACAGAGATTCCTGGTGGGCTGTGCTCAGCCAAAGCAGGGTGTGTGGGATCTGGGCTGTTGTGGGATGCTCGTTCTTTAGATCCCTGAGTGGAGCATCCTTTTGCTCTTCTGCCCATTAACCTCATGGAGGTGCTCATGTGAACAGAAATGGATGTGTAGGTTGTGCAATAACATCTGAATATTTTTTCTTTCTTACTGCAATAATGTCCAGGGTCTCTGAGCTTGGGGGCCCTGTGGTATAAAGTGTTGCCCAAAAATAGTCCCTTTCCTAAGGAGTTAATAATTAAGTATTAATATTCCTACAAAGTAAGAACTACATAGTGTTTTATTGAAAGTTGAAGCTACTTAGAGTGATTTCAATGCAAAGCTAAGGTGTAACATCAGCTAGTGTCATACAGATGGGACTGGGGGTTTACAGCCCAGAAATCAGATGGATATGTATGTGAAGGCTCCTTCACTCCTGCTAGGCTGTTCCTTTCTCCACTTGTATCCAAAAGCCTCTCGAGAGCCGGGGGCTTTTATTCTTTTCCCTGAGCTCAGCTGTGTGCATTTATGTGCCATTTGCCTTGGGGTTCTTTTGGTTGATTTTTTTGCTTCTTCTCACATACTCCAGGGCTCACCTTTGCTATGCTCTGATCTCATCTTCCACTGCCCAAACCCCTCGAGGGGGACAAGAGCCATTAATTCCCAGCAGAGCAGCTCTGCTGGACTCTGTTAAGGCATGGATCATCAGATTTTCTGTGGATCCCCTGTGCCTGTGTCTGTAACACCCTCACACTGTCTCGGGCAGTAAGAGCTGTAGCTGCCTGCAGCCTCCCCACAGACCTGGGCTGCACTGGGAGGATCATACAGAAAACAGCTCAGCAACCCTCCCATGCTCCAGCACAGGAAAGTCTGGGTGTGAAAGTAAACTTGTTCTTTGCTGCTGTTAAGCCAGGAATGTGTAATAGTGTTTGGGACTGTCAAAGCAAAGCTCCTGGTGCAGGTTTGTGAGGTCCCAGCAAGGCAGCGCCCCAGCCTGTCGCTTTCTGCTTGTGCTGGGAGGTGCTACACAAGAGGCCTTCCCCGTGCCACCACATCAGCAGACACTTTCCCTACCCTCTGTGTCTAGGCTTAACTCCCAGCACTGGTAAGGTCTGTCGCACCACTCCTATAAAGGGGAATAACCTTTCAGAACAAAATGAGTGGTAGCATTGCTCTTCTGCTTGTCCCATCAGCCCTGCTGCAAGTAGATATTAAATACTAAAAGCTTCTCTGTATGGCTGTGCCTGTCCAGGATCACCTGCTCGAGGCCATGGCTAACTATGCACTGAATCCACCAAAATGGGATCATTTTATCTCAGCAGAGAGGGGACCCCCCAGCCTTTGGGCACAGGAGACTGCAGCAAACAACAAAACCCCCCAATTTGCCTGCGTGTAAAATGAAAAGTCTGTTTGAACTGGCTTGCTGCCAGGTGGGTCACACCGGTGTGACCAGGTAACCTGAACAAGCCAGCACCTGCCAGGGGTCTGGGGACGCTGTGGGGACACAGAGACACACAGTGCCCTCCTGACAGCCAGGGCTTTCCAGCCCCTGTGGAAGTGTAGCTTGCCAGCAGCAGAACTTGTTGACATGTTTTGATGTAAGTATAACACTGTATTGTAGTTACGTGGTATATGCCGATATGTTCATAGTGTATACCGACTAGTTAGGGTTTGCTAATGTACTACATTTCAATAAAAAGCAATTTAAAAATACAGAGCTTGTGAGTTTGGTGTCTGAAAATATGGGAGAATGGAAGCATCGCCCAGTGACTCCAGTCCCTCCAACATTTCTTAGATCTGTCTTAGAGGATAGTGTGGAACAACATTGTCAATAGATCCATTTTCAGAGAGGATTTTTCCCACTCTGGTGTATTTTTTTTTTTTTATTTTGCTGTATTTGTGCCTAGAAATCTCAGGCCATTAAGGGCCACATAGTTCAAAGTGGCTTGTGAATATGCTGAAGACACTAATCCACCTTCTCATAGCTTTTGCCACCTTAAAGATGGCACAGAGTGAGCAAGAACAGCAATAAAGAGGGAAGGATCCTTCAGCATCTTCTCCCAGTGTTCAAACCCTTCCCACAGGACACCTAGCCTTCAGAAACCACCCTGCAGCTCCCCAAAAACAGCCGTACCGTTGAGGTAAAGGCACAGCCCTGCAGGCTGAGCCAGCTAATAAATATTTATATTACAGTAGTGTACAAAGGCTCCAGCCAGGATTAGGGCACTGCTCTAACAAAGAAGATAGATCATCCAGGGTTAAAGGATTTATAGCCTAAAAAAGCCATGGCATTCCCGCCTTCCTGAGAGCTGGGCAATAAGCACAGACGTGGCAGATCAGTGTTTTCTGCTTTTGTAACACTTTCAGAGTTTGCCTGGAGGTTTTCTAATGTTTTTTGAAACAAAATAGCAGTTCACTAAATTATTGGGAAGCTGCCCTGCAGCCGAGGGGATGAGAGGGAGCTGTCCTGTGTGCTGCAAAGATCACCCTTGGACTGGGTCACAAGCTTTGAGTGGGCTCCAGAGCTGCAAAGTGAGCACCAAAATGACCCAGCTGCCGGGAGGGGGATGCCAGGACCCCACCCTGAGCTCATCAGGCTGAGATGCTGGAAGTGCACGTTCTTCACAGCAAAAAGGGCAAATTAATTCCTATCCTCCCAGAGAGGAGATGGAAGCATCGCCAGCCTGGGCAGGAGTGCTGGACATGTCCCTGCTGTTCCAGTGCACGACAACCCTCTGGGAAGGATATTTTTCTAATATCCAAACAAACCCCACCCCTCCCTTCCCGACACAACTTCAGGCCGTTACATTCAGATCTTTTCAATGCCCCAATGTGCCACCGGGAGGCAGAGGAGCTTTGCAGGGCGCGGCGTTGACCCCTGACTGCCCACCGCGGACACTCCGGGGGGGCGGCGCTGGGCATTGTCCGGACGCGGGGCTCGAACCCGCGACCTCAGCGCGGCGGAGGCAGTGAGGGGGCCGGGCCGGCAGGGGGCGCGGTGGTTGGCGGCGGACGCGGTGCGGGCCCCGTGACCCGGCCCGGCCGCTCCCCCGCGCCGCTCCCGCCCCGGCCGGGCCGGCCCAGCCCAGCCCAGCCCGGCCCAGCCCGGCCCCGCGGGCCGCTCCGCTCCGCAGCCCCGCCGCGATGTGGCTGGGCCCCGAGGAGGTGCTGCTGGCCGGCGCGCTGTGGGTCACGGAGCGTGCCAACCCCTTCTTCCTGCTCCAGCGCCGGCGGGGACACGGCAAAGGGGGCGGCCTCACGGGTGAGGCGCGGCGGGGCCCGGCCCGGGGTCTGTGGGCGCGGGGCGGCGGCGGGAGGGCCCGGCCGGGGCAGCGAGAGGCGCGTTCCGCCCGTGTCCCCGCTGCTCCTCGCTGTGTGTGTGGCCCCGGAGCCCCGCGGCCGCCGGTCCCCCCCGGCCGGGGCTGTGGCGGCCGGGCCCGGGAGCCGCCGCCGGGAGGGCCCGTAACTGACGGAGCGCCCGGGACCGGCGGCTTCGCTTGGCAAAAATGGCCTCTCAGCCCTGCTCGCTTTGGATTGTTAAGATGGGTTATTTGCATATTTTATGGATGTGTGTTGTTTTTCAGGATGTGGAGGATGGCAGTAAGAAGGGATTTGTAATTAGTAGCGGTGTGGATGTTGTGCTGTACACGGGCCGGGGGTGAAGCTGTGGGTGCAGCCCAGTGGAAAATACCCCTGTGTGAGGAGGACAGCCGTGTTCTGACATAAACCGCTAAAATAACATGACTGTCACCAAAGCGGAATGTTAACAACAACAACAACAAATCCCCTCACTTTTAAAAACCCCATTTATGTGCAGAATGCTTTCAATTACGTGAATTACAAAGATGTGAGTTTTACTTTTGTCAATTATACATAGCGACTGTCATCTATTAGCCCTTTTAGACAGACTAATTACAGAAATGGTGCAGCTTTTAAACATCATTAGCATATTTCATCTTTTCACAGTGTTCAAAGTTATTTTGAACTGCTCTGTTTGATGTCCCCTAACTTGTGCAGTTTTGCATTTAGGCCTAAACTTGTATTCTACAATTTTCCATTTTTTTTTTCCAAAAACAAACGACTGGTGCTATTCTGGGAACATCTGAAGTGATGTGCTCCTGATGGGTTGAAGCTTTGAGCTGTGTTGACTTTTTGAGGTGGTGTGGCTCAGTGAGAATCTTCTCCAGAGCTCCTGCAGGTTCAAAGCCAGGTGTCCTTGAGGAGCTGTGCAGCTGCAGTGACATCCCAGAGTCAGACTGGGGTGTTCAGCTGAGCTGGGAAGGAGTTGGAGTTGCTGTCATGCTCAAGTTATTAAACATCTCATTAATGGTCTGTGTGCCAATATTTGACACGTTCAGTATTGTCATAGGAAGGATTCAAAATGAACTTTTAATCCGTATCCTGCCTAAAGCTACACAAGAAGCCCAGAGGCCAAACAGATCCTGCTGTGCTGGTTACAAACGTGTTTGGTTTAGGTTTGTCACATGGGCTTGCTGTGGGTGATGTTTCACTGCAAGGACAATCAGTGGTATATTTTTAATTTGTTAATTGCTACATAGATAGCCAAGAGAGATAAGGGAGAGGAAGTGGCATGTTTCTTGATAAGGAATGAGATATGAATGAGTACAGTTTGCACAGGTTTGCCAAACCAGGAGGGCTGGGAATTGAAACTGGATCCCCCACAATGAGCCCAAGAAGTAACCATGGTCCCTGTCCAGGTTCTAATACTAGTGAGCTTTTAATCATGAGTGTGTTGTAAAGGTAATTTGCCTTAAAGATGCTCACAATGCATTGTCTAGAATAACAAAACAAATAATCAGATATCTTTTATCTAACTGAAATAATGACTTCATTGAAGTAAATTGATTTGCTTTACAAAGTCTGGTCCATCAACGTTTACTCTGGAAGTGTCTCCTTTCTTATTTAACATCATATAAAAATATTTGACTTTTGTATTACCAAATTTTGAGTTGCTGACCTCTTTGTTTAATCAGAGTACTTCTGGAAACATCCTTGAAACCTCTGAGCACCAGTTTTTCCAGATCTTCTTGATTCCATTTGGACAAGTTACCTACTTTTGGCAGGGGTGATTCTGAAAAATACAGTGTTGAAAACTCTTGTGTCTTTTAGCTTGATAGGCTTAAAAATCACTATTAGAAGCAAAAACCCCACAGAGGAAAACACATTTCACTTTCATTAGAAAACTCTTCTATGAAGGCAGGGGACTATAATGAGGCTTAGCAGGCATTTAATTGTCATCTGAACTTTGTCCATTACCAGTGGGACAGGCTGCAGTTGGTTTTTAGGTAATTTACCTCCAGTGACTGGATGTGTCTCTCCATTTTCTCAACCAAGTGCAGCAGCACAACTGTTCCCAGGCTGTGAACATCAGAGTTTTCTGCAGTGATCATCCTGTGTTTTTGTTTAACCCAGTTCTTTGTTTTGGTATTGCACTGCTGTAATTTCTGTCTCTTTGCTTCCCAGGTCTCCTTGTGGGAACACTAGACGTGGTTTTGGATTCCAGTGCCAGAGTTGCCCCATATCGGATTCTGCACCAGACTCAGGACTCTCAAGTGTACTGGGCAGTGGCCTGTGGTATGTGACTCATGTTGGGGACTGGATTTGAGTTATTCTCATGTCTTTTTGATTCAGATGACCGGTTAGCCCACACAGGAGTATCCTATGACTGCTCAGGACATTCCTGAGAGCTTCTGGTGATGTAGTGGAAGATTCCAGAAATGACAAAACTCAGTTTTGTTTAAACTGTAATTGAGGAACTTGAAGCTCTGCAGAAGCTTCTGTTTCTGCAGATGTTAGGAATTTTCTTTCTTACAAGATATATCTTGTATTTGCAAGGTTGTAGTGAGGTTGTGCAGAGAATAGCACGTGCAGGTTTTGGTGGGATGATGAGTGTTGTGCTGCTGCTGACCAGGAGCACGGCACAAGGTGGGAACATGGAACATTTTTCAAGGTACCAGAGGTACTTTGGGGAATCTCTTGGTCCAGTTTTTGTTTTTTCTGTTATTTCTGGCCTGGAATAGATGTGTATATAGATCTGTAAAATGGACTAGAATAGTATTTTTTTTTTAAACATCAAGGATCCTTAGCCCCTTTTACTTGAAAAATGTAACTGCTATTTTAGAATTTCATAATGCAACTGTCTGATTGGTGAACTTTGATTAAAGCTTTAGGTCCTAATGCTTGCTGGAGAGGAAATATCTCCAGACATATTTGTGAGACCAACTTTGTTTATAATAAGAATCTTCACTTTTCACTTTGTGGTGGAGACATAAAGTCTGATCACGAAGGAATCATTTACTAGGCCCACAGAGGCTGATGTCTTGTTTTTCCTCTTCCCACCTTCTCCTCAGGCAACCAACACAATATTCTCCCTTGCAGAGCTACTTAAATTCTGCAGAGAGGGTTTAGATGTTGCGTGGTTCACAGAAACTCAGGTTCCCCTTTGAGGAGGGTGGAGGCAGAGAACTAAGAAAGACAGAAAACAAAATGACAGGTCAGGAAATGCATCGAAAAAAGAAGAATATTTAGTGCAGATCTGTAATTTTATGGTATCTTGACACTCAGTAAGTTATTTTTGTTCAATTTCAGGAGTGTTTTAGTTGATACCCTCTGTATCTCAGTTACTTTTAAGCAATGCAGCATGTAGAAGTGAGATGGGCTGGGTAACACCCAAATGGAGTTTGACAAATTATTGTACATAGTAAATATGAGTAAATGTTGTCTTCATCTAAAGTTGGCTTTTTTGTCATATCTGGTTCTCATTCTGCTGTCAAAGTAAGAGTACTGGCATTCCTTTAAAGTTATAAAATGTATACTGCTCTCTAGTTGAAAAATGCAAGTATTTTATTTATAGTTCACTGTGTGTAAATACTCATGGGCAGCAATCTGGTCACAAATGCAGCTTCAGCTCTTCAGCAGTTTGTTCTTATAACTCTCCTTGCAGGAATCAGAAATTTTTACTCCTTCATGTGTGTCATTCTAATGTTGTTCTTACAAAGATGTCAATTAGCAAGGCCAGGCTTATTTTTGCAATTTGGCTGCTGTCACTTGGTAGGAGATGCAGCCCATGAAACAGAACAGGACACAGACTTCATCTCACTGCTGCTGTTGCTGAACCTGTAGGGTTTTTTTTTTTTCACAGTCAAAGCATCCCATAATTGATAGTTCTGTGCCCTTAAAAGAAACCATTTTGTATTTTTAGAAACATTGCCAGATGCTGTGGTAGATGTCAAGTAAATTTATACACAGAGGCAACAGAACAGACTTTTGTTATCTTGCACATTGGGCCATATCCACAAACCCAAATTCACACCCCTGCAGTCCTGCAGACAGGACAGCTCATTTGCTTCTGGTTTTATTCTCAGATTAGCAGGCATTGAGGTTTTATAGTTTGGTGTCCAGCTACAAATATGTGAAAGGGATTTCGTGGCTGAAGCTGCCTCCCAGGGAACTGTTTGTGTCATTTGTTTTTCTTCTTTTCCATCATTAACTACACAGGGTGGTAAAAGTTCTCATAGAGAAACTGAGTAGTGGCAGGCATGCTGTTAACATTTTTAGATATCCCACTGCATAAACATGAAACTAGAAGGTAAATTTACTGGAATATGGCAAAGAGAAACTTAATAATGTCTTTGACTTACATTTTAAAAGATTTATTTTCTTCTGCATTTAACAATGTTTTTTATCTTGTTAAAGAATGCTGAAATTTTTTTCTTTTCTGCTTTTTTTTGTCTACAATATAGTGATAGCTATCAACAGAGAAGAAAAGACAAATATTTGAAATAATTAATGGAAATCAAGGCAACTTTTAAACAAAAGTTCATTAAATTGGTTTTTGAACTGTTGTGGACTATATGGTTAAAGACAACTAACTGTTGGATAGAAAGTTTGCTGAGAAGTCTTTATTTAAGAAGGCAGAGAACTTTTTGACATAAATATTTTGGTTGCTTTTTGATTTGTGTGCTCCCTGCTGACCCTTGCTCCTGGGAAATGGAACCTCTTTGTAGGTGTTAAAAAATTCCAGTTATTCTGAAAGTTGTTCCAGTTTTAAGATTCTTCTGGTAGTTGATTATTTTCACTCTAGAATGCCAGTAATTAAAAGAGTGCTTCTTGATAGGAACATGGGAATGCTTTTTGTCTGGGAAAATGTCTGTGTTTGGTGTGCATTGGCAGCAGGATGATCTGTTGGTCGTGTGCTGAGTATCCTTGGTGACAATGGAGACATTTTTTTAGAAACATGATGTTGGTGTACATAAAATATCCTTGACATGTACACAGTTGGTGTGTGTGATTTATCCTAATCATTGTTCAGTAATTATTAGTTTCCTGCTGTGAATTTGGAGGGAAAAAGACCTTGTTCTAATTGGTTTTTCCTTTGGTCTTTCTCCCCTTCGATTAGGATCATCTCGTAAAGAGATCACAAAGCATTGGGAATGGCTGGAGAATAACTTACTGCAGACTCTGTCCATCTTTGACAATGAAGAAGATATCACCACCTTTGTCAAGGGCAAAATACACGTAAGTGATGTATTTCCCTGAATTCCTTTCAGATTCTGAGAAAGGACTGGGAGGTGGTTGTATGATTTTTTTATCCTTTTCAGTCATACATAGGTATGAAAGTGTCATGGAATGCACACAGCACTGTCAACATGAGGTCACAGTCAGCAAATACTGAACAAGTATATTTGGAGGGGAAGGGTTAAGAGCAGTAGATCTCAAGGAACAGCCTGCTTAGGATGTTCTTACTAATCCAAAAATAATACCACTTTAAAACCCTTGCCAATTATGCCTTTGATGCAGGGAGAATAGTTTAACAAGGGTTCATCTAGCAACAAACGGAGGAGAGAGAATTCTAATTTGCAGGCAATGTACTTGCCTTGCCAGTAGTCTGAAAGGCACCTGGGTTGTAAAGGAACTGTACCCCAACTTCCACTGACTTTGGAGTCAGATGCCTGCTGGTTTTGCAGTTAACACACTTCTGATTCCAGCCCACAAATCCTCCAGAGCAGAAACTTATAAATACAGTTCTTTATTGAACTGCAGGAATTTGCATATTTTTCAGCTCTCCTGTCAAATTCTTTGTATTTTCTCTGTGTGTGTGTGTGTGTGTGAGAGAGAGAGAGATTGTGGTCATTTGTTTTTCCTTCTGGCCAGTCAAGATCTGACAGATTGCAGAGTTCTGCCCTTTCTGGCAGATGATCTACTTCCAGTTGAAGAAGCACATGTGCAAGTGAAAAGAGACTTCAGTTGTCCTGCAGGGTGTTCCAAGTGTTCCCAAGGCAGCCATGAGGAGCTCAGTCAAACATTAAACATGAGTGCTTGTTGCATGTGTTCAGGAGTGGATCCCAGATCCCAGACTCCCACAGGATCTGACTGCCCTTTCTGCATGTCTTGGCTGTTTCTGACATGACAGGATAAGTGCTGTGTCTTGTTCCTTTGTGTCTTCTGCCATGACCCTTTACTTTGTACATTATTTCTGTCAGCAGGCACCTTCACTTCTGTTTCTGCTCTCTCCTCCCACATTCTTTCAGGGCATTATTGCTGAGGAGAACAAGAATGAGCAGCCCCAGAGTGAAGAGGATCCGGGTAAATTCAAGGAGGCTGAACTGAAGATGCGGAAGCAGTTTGGGATGCCCGAGGTGGAGAAGTTGGTCAATTACTATTCCTGCAGCTATTGGAAGGGACGTGTCCCCAGGCAGGGCTGGCTGTACCTCACTGTCAACCACCTCTGTTTCTACTCCTTCCTGCTGGGCAAAGAGGGTGAGTTATGAGCCTACAAGTTGTGTTTCTGTCATTTCCCATGATCTTTTTGATGCAGTTGATCTTCTGTGTGAACTATTTTTAAGATGACAGGTTTTTTCCTTTTAGGAATCCTTTAGCTCTGTCTGCCTCAGCATGTAAATCAGTTCTTGCTCTCATAGGCACTTCAGTGCTGTTTAGACTTAAAGCCTGAGTCATTTTTTAAAACATTTCTCAAGTTGTACATCTGTTCTACTCAAACTGATTACTTTTTACAAGTAAGAGAACGAAGCAGTATTTTTACTTTGTGAGTTTTATCTGGAACACCTGCCAGGACCCAGCATTTACAAAGCCTGAATTCCAGAGTCCAAAGCTAATTTGCTGGAAAGAAAGAATAAAAAAATTGAGTAATTGTAGTTGAAAGCATTTATTGGACAGGAGGTAGTCCTTTTGGAGCTGCATTATTTCTAGTCTAGTTAGTCCCAAAGGTTATTTCCAAGTATTTTTGGAGAACCCAGTAAAAGTGTGAAGAAAAGAACTGTCCATGTGTAAGAGCGGGGGAAAAATGCTGCTCCACTGAGAGCTTGCATGATGCTAGACCTTCATTTCTGTTTGGTTGTTGTTTTCAATTGCAACAATAGTATTTTTTAAATTCTTTTTCTCAGTTACACTGGTGATCCAGTGGGTGGATGTAACCCAGCTAGAAAAAAATGCTACACTGCTGTTCCCTGAGTGCATTAAAGTTAGCACGAGGGACAGTGAACTCTATTTTTCCATGTTTCTCAACATCAATGAGACGTTCAAGCTGATGGAGCAGTTGGCCAACATTGCAATGCGGCAGCTACTGGACAATGAGAGCTTCCTACAGGACAAGTCTCTCCCAAAGCCCAGGAGGCCCCTTAAGAACATCTCTGCATTAAAAAGGTATTATCTTCCCAGCAGTGAAAAAAGAAGACAGGTAATAGGGGATTGTAAAAATAAATCTGCATTATTTTGTAGCTCCCAGGTGCTGCTGGGGTTTTCTTACTCTAGGGGCTGCATCACTTACTTCAGTCATTAGCCTTCTGCTTGTTCTCTTTTATTCCCCATCCCAAATTGGAGCTGAATTCACATACACCCTTGTGTCTTATGCATGGCTAGGCACTGTCAGAAGGAATTTTCAACTAGAAACTGCTGAAAGTCATATGTTAAAAAAAAAAAGTGAAGGAAGAAAACTACACCAGCCCCTTTGTCTGAAGTTAAAGATTTATAAAAAGAAACAGATTTGTATTGTAATAAATCCTCCCACTGCAGTTCTTTGCAGTTTCAGGATCTGATATAACATTTCAGCTTTGCAGGTGCACTTGCATATTTTATCTTGTATTGCAGGACATACCTTGTCAGGGAGGCATGTCTGAAGGCTGAAAGAGGAGTCAGAGGAGGGGTGGCATTTCAGTTAGAGAAAGGAATACTAAGAATACACAGCACAGTCTGAAGGTTATGATTGGAATGAACATTTGACATTAGTTTTTGAGTGGGTTTTTCAAGTGAGTAAGAAAGTTTCAGGATACTACCTTTTACTTTTCTCCAGAGACCTGGATGCTCGAGCCAAAAATGAGTGCTACCGTGCCACTTTCCGGTTGCCCAAGGATGAATGCCTGGATGGACACACAGATTGTACCTTGTGGACACCATTCAACAAGATGCATATTCCTGGCCAGATGTTTGTTTCCAACAATTACATCTGTTTTGCCAGCAGGGCAGAGGAGGCCTGTCATCTCATCATTCCTCTCAGGGAGGTGGGGATTTCTTAGCTATATGTTAAGACTACAGGCTCTCTTCTCTTTCGTGTCCTTCTGTCTTTTGTGTTGTGCTTTATGGATAATGGAAAACATGCCAAATCCAAATGGCCTTTGTCTTTGTATTCTAGGTGACAATAGTTGAAAAAGCAGATAGTTCCAGCGTCTTGCCCAGCCCTCTGTCCATCAGCACTAAAAGTAAAATGACCTTCTTCTTTGCCAATCTGAAAGACCGGGATTTCTTGGTACAGAGGATCTCTGACTTCCTGCAGAGAACACCATCCAAGAAACCCTGCGGCATCGACAGGGAGTGGAAGTGGAACGTGGCTGATCCCAGCAGTGAGGTACTAAGGAAATAGCTGGGAGGAACTTTATCAACTTTCCAGAGCAATGTTCCTTACAGTGTGTTTGCAGTGCTGTCTCTGTTTGGCCATGAGCAGAGGAAGGAACATGAGCTCAGACATTTTCTGTTCTCTTGTGCAGGAGATTCCAGAGCTGCCTTCCAGCAGCCCCCTGGCTGTCAGCCCCACCTCTGCTCTCAGCCATCGACCCGTCAGCTTCTGTGCTGGGCAAGTGCCAACAGCCTCGCAGGGACTGCTCAAACTCTTCAGGAGGAATTCTGAGGAGCTCTCTGGACCCAAAGGAGTAAATAATATTTTTATGTAAAACAATTAACTTTAAATAGTGTGAAGGAGGTTGCTGATTTCCTGGCCTGCTCTAGAATGGAAATGCATTTTATCCCTGCTCAGTATCACTGCTCTGTGTGTCACAGTGATAGTGCTGCATAGAGGTAACTTGGCTGTCAGCCACTGTTTGTACTGACATACCTGAGATACTTGACCAGAGGCTGAGAAATGAGTGTTATCAGTGTTCTGGGATGTGAATTCATGGCTCTGAAGAACAACTTTCCTTCAGAGCAAGAAAGCAGGGAACTTGTATCTCTGCTGGCTAGTTAATTGTCGTGATCCATGGTTCTGCTTGCATTTATGTGGAGATTTGCAAGGTGTAGTTGTAAAGACTGACTTTAAGCAAGGACATAACTGATTCAGAACAGGGTAGATTACTATATACACTCTTTACTTCAGCAGAAAGAGGAGAGGTTTTGAATGTCACAATGTATTTTTTCCTGTGAAGTGCAGGCCTGAATATACACAGGAATCACCTGTTATAAACATAAAAGTGCAATAATCTCCTAAAATAGCCATATTTGTTCCTGTGAAGGCAAAGGAGAAGATGAAGGAAGAGTCTTGGAACATTCATTTCTTTGAATATGGGCGAGGGATGTGTATGTACCGCACTGCCAAGACAAGGGAGCTGGTACAGAAAGGAATCCCAGAGAATCTTCGTGGAGAGCTGTGGCTCCTTTTCTCAGGTAGGATGCTGTGCTACATATGTTGACAGCAGGAATAAGCTTTCTGCACATCTCAAAGGATAAGATATGAATCTTAGGTCATTTCAGAAGAAATTATTGGCAGATTAATTCCATCTGAATGATACTTTGGGGTGGCTTTCTTTATTATTCTAGTAGCTGTTTGGCCTCCTTTGTCTGTGTTTCAGTGTCAGGACCTAAGCTCTAACATGATTTAACAATGAGTTTGTTGTTATATTTTCACATCGATATGTAGTTCATGAGTTTGTGCAGTGCTTCTTGGCTCCCTCATCTCTGAAACTGGGAATGAAATCTGTGTTTCAAAGCACCAGAGGTAAAGCAATGTTTGTCATTTCAGGGGCTTGGAATGAGATGGTGACTCATCCTGGTTACTACGGAGATCTTGTGGAAAAGTCAATGGGAAGGTACAATCTCGCTACAGAGGAAATTGAGAGAGATCTGCACCGTTCCATGCCAGAACATCCTGCCTTCCAAAATGAATTGGGAATTGCTGCCCTCCGGAGAGTCTTAACAGCTTATGCATTCAGAAATCCAACAATTGGGTACTGTCAGGTAAGAAAGAAGTCTTAGACTTGTTAGTCCTGCACAGTGACCATGATTGACTTGGCCTTTTTCTGCATTTTTTGTTCAGTTTCAAGCTTTTCCTTCATGCTGTCTATGAAGTGGTGAGAAAGTAGGAAGCAAGTTATGCTGCATCATCTCTTAAATATCCTTTGAACACACTATTTAAGTAGGCTTTTCACAGTGCTATTAGGTGTATTGTCAGAGTCTTTAATAGCTTTCCTGCCAGAGCTTTCCATAGTTCAGCAAAAACATCTGGTTTCATTAAAACGAGCAATTTAATCAAATAAGTGATGTTGCACATGGACAGTCTATTGAAAATGAAGCCATTTGGTGGTTTGTGAAACAGCCTGGTGGAAAATCAGGTTCATTTTGTGTATTGCTGTGATGTTACAGGTTCTCATTATGTTGTTCTGTTATGGCCAGTTCTTACAAAGACATTGATGAAGACTTTGAAAATTATTCTTCTTGTTTACTGAACTTGTGTGACAAAAGGGCATCAAATAATTTGCTGCCTCATGAACAGAGGAACTGAAAACAGGAAGAAAAATTGGCTTAAGGTCATCTGTGAACTCAGATGCCAGTAGAAGCTGGAAATGGATGTGACTCTTAGTTTGCTGTGTTCATGCTTTGAAAGTTTAGCTGGCCTATAACAGCAGAGCTTTCATGAGGAGCTCCATGTTTTCCCCCTGTACCTGAGTGTTTGCTGTGCTGGCTCCTAGGCCATGAACATTGTCACCTCAGTGCTGCTGCTGTACTGCAATGAAGAAGAGGCTTTCTGGCTCCTGGTGGCTTTGTGCGAGCGGATGTTGCCAGATTACTACAACACAAGAGTAGTGGGTGAGTGCTTGTCACATTCCTGCTGCAGCCTGGATTTTCAGCTGCACCAGCATCTCCCAGGAACATTTTGTGGTTCAGAATTAATTAAATTTTAAAGATAATGAAGCACAACTCTGTTCCTTTTAAAGTGGCAGGGGTGTGATGGAGACATAGGAACAGACACTAAAGGCCTCCAAGGTAGTAGTTCTACCTTGTAGTAACATGGAAGATGAAGTCACCAAAAACTGGTATCAAGAGGGATTGTTAGCAGTAAGGAGGAATATCTATAAGAACATTATTGGGTTTTAGTTTTCCTCATCTAAATGACGTGTTAAATCTGTGGAACAGGCTCTCAGGGAAGGTTAGTGAATGCACCACTTCATGGTGCTTTTAAAATTGGTTTGTATAAAAGACTATAGTCTGGTGTAAATACCATAGTATCAATAATCCTCCACCCCTCCATTCAGGGCAAATGCACAGATGGATGAGAGGTTCTGTGTCTAGAGGTTGTGTCTGCATGCTCTGCAATGTAGGAATAGTCTCATTGGTTTTATTGAGAGGAGGGAAGAAAACTAATGTCTTAATTTTAGTTAGAATGTTCAGAGGTTTATATGAAATTTAGTGAACTCATACGATTTTGTTTAATAATTGCTTACCTTGATACATGACACCACCGTTTTGAGTTCTGCCATTGTTTTGTTTGTCTGTTTCAGGTGCATTAGTGGACCAAGGCATCTTTGAAGAACTTACACGAGAGTATCTCCCACAGCTGTCAGAAAAGATGCAGGACCTGGGAGTGATCTCCACCATATCCCTTTCCTGGTTTCTCACTCTCTTCCTGAGTGTGATGCCCTTTGAGAGTGCCGTGGTCATTGTTGACTGTTTTTTCTACGAGGGAATCAAGTTTATCCTGCAGGTGTCATTGGCCATACTTGATGCCAACATGGAGAAGTTACTACAGTGCTGCGATGAAGGTGAAGCCATGACTATTTTGGGCAGGTACCATTATTGTTCTTATTTATAACAGAACAGTAACAGTGGCCTTTTAGTCATCATCTTTTCCTAACTTACAGCAGATCACAAATAACACTCTAGGATCAAACTTGAGCTCCAGAGAGGTTTGCTATTGCTTTCTGCAGCAGCTGAAATTAATTGTTGGCTCGATGATTGTGGAATCCCATACTTCTGAAGCTGTTCTGCAGCCTAATGAATTCCTGCATCTCAGTCCGAATTTGAATTCTTAAGGGTTGTTTATTTGAGGTATACATATTAATTCTGGTTTACTATTTAGAACAGATTCTGGCAGGAATCACCTTCTAGAAACATAAAATATTATCAAGCAGATATCTCCCAAGTCTAGTAAGGATTTTCTTGTTTGAAATGGGAATCTCTTCTGTGTGCAGCAAGATCTTCAGCATATGACTAGAAGCCTACTTTTAAAAGAGCAAATACCCCCAAAATAGGGTGAAAGTCAACTTCACTCCAGGTACATTGAGGGTAGTGTTGGAGATTAGATGGGAAAAATTAAATTCTCCTTCATGTTTAGATTAGTGATACAAAGAAGTTGGGAGTAATGCTTATGGGATATTGATTTATTTTTTTTTTCTGGACACTAATCCTGGAATCTTGCATCTTTCCTCATTTTTGTCCACAGATATTTGGACAATGTAGTTAACAGACAGAGTGTCTCTCCCCCTATTCCCCACTTGCATGCACTGTTGACCAGTGGAGATGACCCCCCACTTGAAATTGACATCTTTGAACTCATCAAAACTTCATATGAGGTAAAGTTCTCACTTGGTTTTTGCCCAAGAGATTTCTTCTCTACTAACATCCCATTTTATACTTTGTGCAGCCAAAATCTGAGCAATGTTCATAGATTGAGATGCTTAAGGAGTGCAGGCTGAAGCCATTGATCCACCTGCTGGGTATGAGTAGAACCTGACACTGTTGGCTGTTGCAGATTACAGTCTGCCCAATACCAGAGGGACTAAAATGAAGACTGCAAATAAGGGTGAAGTTACAGACTAGAGATTTCTTCCTGCTTTGTCAAAAAAGTCTCCTTTATTACTTTTATTTGAGGATTGCCAGTGCTAAGGAGTTAAGGAGGAAAATTGTGAAGTACTCTGAAGAAATATGGAAGGATCCCAGTTCACATGCATAGAAATCCTGTTCTATGAACCACATTATAATAATAGGAAGGTGACCTCAGAGTGGTGCCAATGCTATTAAAATATCTCTACACAGACAGAGGTGTTCCTCACAATCCATACTGAGAACAGGTTGATAAGAAATTTGATTCTAAATGATGGAAAGAAAACAGGTGAAAGAACTGATGTTTGGCAGTTCTTCTCTGTTAAGTGTGGGATCATTTCCCTTTTTATCTCGTTTTTCACCCCATCCCCTTCTGGCTGTTTACAGTCAGGTAGCTGTCATTTTCTCTGTTTGTTCTTGGTTTCTTTTTATAAAGGAGTGTCACTGAATTCATATTACTCGTCTGACCTAATCCATAGGAAAGCTTCTTGGCTGTGGTGTTTCTGACTGAATCTCATGGGAGTCCTAGAGGAAAAACTGACAGGGCTAGAAGGAATGACAGCCTGTCTGTTCTCTTATCTCTGCTGCAGTACAGGACCTGTATTTCTGTCAATCCTGACAGATCCTTTTTCAGCTTTTCTGTAGAGACCTCTGATGTTTGAGTCCTTATGAACTCTGAATTACTTCTCTTGAAGGACAGGAGTGAATAGGGAATAGAGCTCAAGTTTTTTCTCATCTTGGTGCTGGTAAAAGGCTTCTGGTGGGGTTAGGTGATCTCTGAGGGGATAGTACACTTGTTAAAGAATGTGTAATTAAAGGTGGGTCGTGCTCTCTTCAGGAGATGACATTGACCTGATCTGCTTCCTTTCTTGTAGAAATTTGGCAATCTGAAGGCAGATGACATTGAACAAATGCGTTTCAAACAAAGGCTGAAAGTGATCCAGTCTCTGGAGGATACAGCCAAGAAGAGTGTGGTATGTGACTCCCAGACTGAATGAGCTACCAAATGGCACATTCATGGAAAGTGTTTTGCTGCCAGCATTGAGAAGCTTCATGCTGTAGCTGAACAAGTTTTAAGTGACTGAAAGAATGATTGAATGAGATGTTTGGCATGGAGGGAGATAAAAAACACCTGTAGGCTTTGACATAGCCTCCCATGCCTAGTGCTGTCTGTTGTACTGCTTGCCTGGAGTCTTTGAGAAAAGCTGCCTAGCAGATAATTAATTTACTGCCATTTAGAGAGTGCATTATGGAATATTACTAAAGGGTTCATGGCCAAAGGGGAGTGTCCATATTTATTGCCATTATCTCCCATGTCCTAGGTGGAGAATCTCATCAGGGTGTTTATTTCACTGTTGTTCTTTAATGCATCCAAGTCAAACATCTGATGATAAAAACAGGAGGGAGGGGTGACACAATCTGCTCAGCCAGGTCTGCACAAACAGGAAATAAGCACAGTAAACTACTGAAAATGTCAGCAGTTTCTGCTTGACTGCAAACTGCCTTCCTGATTGGTTTCCAGGGATATTAGAATGATGATGTTTTTCTTCCCATTCTGTGTGATATCTCCTTGCACTGGTTTTCTTCTCTTCTGTGTTACACAGACTTTTCTGTGTAACACAGAAGAGAAAATACGAGTTGTATTTGATTTTTCTGCTTTTGAAATAAATTGTTCATTCTGTTTTATCCTTAACTACAGGTCCGAGCTGTGTCTGGTGACATTGGTTTCTCTATGGAAGAACTAGAAGAGCTGTATGTAGTGTTCAAGGTAAGAAACCTTCCTTGAGAGTGAGGAAGAAATGTTGTCACACACAGTACAAATAGCAAAGTAAGTTGAAAGGGAAGCAATGGCTTTGCTTTAATTATTAATGTGACCTATCAGAAATTGATGTGGCATTCTGTTACACATGGTGCCGGTAGGACTGGCCCTATTACTATCTGATTAATTGTTTTTAATTTTTTTCCCACAGAGGTGGCCATACCACATTCACAGTATTTGAATGATACTCAGAAAGAAACTGTAGAGTCAATGGAAGAGAATGTGACGTAGCCCTGAGAATGGAGAGCTAGGATTGACTGTACCTCAATTTTTATTCTCAAGTTTCCCATTGACCTCATCTGTAATTGTGACAAGATTACTCAAGGGCTTTGCCTCTATTTGTCAGCATATATATTTTTAAAAGAATGGTATTAACCAACTGCATTTACCAAAGTTAGTTGTGCTCTGTTGTAGACTCAGAAAGAGAGGCTTAGTTCTAAAACCTGCATGTTCCCCTTGCAATAAAGGGAGTGACATTTTGTTAAAACCTGAAATCATGTTTTGTATTTTCCACTTTAAATAATTCCTTGCATTTTTCCTGAAATCTATGTCTCTTTCTTCATTATTTCATAGTGAAGTAACACTAGGAATCGCAAGGCTGATAATGTGTTTCCTGCAATGTCTCTTTGCTTCCTCAATGCTATTCCTGAGCTGTGACAAGTCTCCACTCCTGTGGAGCAGCATAATCTGCCCTGTTAATCATTTCCCTCCAAAGGCCAAGTACCTGATGAGCTGCTACTGGGGGAACAACCGTGCGGCCGCTGCCCGCCGGGACCAGAGCCTGCCCTACCTGGAGCAGTACCGCATAGACATGGAGCAGTTCAAGGAGCTGTTCATCAGCCTCACCCCCTGGGCCTGTGGGGCACACACCCCTGTGCTGGCAGCGCGGCTCTTCCGCCTCCTGGATGAGAACAGGGATTCCCTCATCAACTTCAAGGAGTTTGTAACAGGAATGAGTAAGTGGTGTTTTTGAAGAAAGTGGAATGCTGCAAAAAATGCGTCTGTCCTTTTCCGAGAAGAGAAGTGAAAGGAGATAATGGGGTGTTCACTGTCCTGAGGGGGGAGGGTGGCAGGAAGCCTCAAGCTGGACAAAATACGCCTTTTTGGTGTGGATTTCATTATTGATTTTGCACGGGACTTTTAGCAGTCATTGTATGGGAATTCATTCTGGTTTGAACCTGTGAGCAGAGGGTGATTCTTTATCATTAAAGTGTTATTTTTCTTAACCTTTTTTTTTCTTTCCAGGTGGGATGTACCATGGTGACCTCACTGAAAAACTCAAAGTACTCTACAAACTGCACCTGCCTCCTGGTGAGTGGCTGCTTCTGTGTACTGCTGCTATTGAACATGGGCTGCTCTGACATGGACAGGGGGTGCCTCAGGAGTTTTGCTAATGAAGTGGGTCATACTGGTGTTCAATTAAAGGTTTTAACATTGGCTTCTCTGTGAATACAGCTCTGAATCCAGAGGAGACAGAGTCTGCTTTGGAGGCCACAAGTTATTTCACAGAGGATGTGACAACAGAAGGTAATGCAACACCGCTGCCTTTGCCTCTCAGTTAAGCAGGAGTTGCAGCATAGATCCATGTGCTCTGAGCAGTGATTTTGTGCAAGGCATGATCTCGTGCTGGCAGTGTGTTAGGATTGCCAGTGTGTTTGAGTTCACTGTCTTTGTTGCATGATGGGGAAGAAGTTTGGAGCTAAAACTCCTTGGTGCCCATTCCATGCAGGATACAGCATGCTCTGAAGCATGGGCACAGACTGCTGAGGAGGAGCAGTGTACTTTCACCAACCCCTGTCTCTCACCATGATTTAGGGTTTTTCATGCAAGTCTTATTGTCTCTTCTTGTTTTTGTTTCTTTCTCTGTGTCTCTGTGTCTGACCTTTTCTTCTGTTTTATCTGGTATATTGTCCCCTCAACCCCTTTTTCTGCTGCTCAAGTATCTCCTTTTGTCTCAGAGCTGGATATCTGCCTGCACTGTGAGTCTCAAGGTCAGTCCATGGATTATGTGCATGCATTGAGCATGGCTGTGGTGCTGATACCACCTGCCAGCCCAGTGTGCTGATGTAAATACTCTGAAATTATTGCTGCTGCTCCTTGCTCATGACACTTTCACTATTAATAGAGTGCTATAAGTAATTAAGTATCTTTCAGTATATTCTGACTATTGGATTTCAGCCTTGGTCAAAATAGGTTTTGTCTGGCTTCTTTCAGTGGAATTAATCTCATCCTGGTGGTCAAAAAGATTCTCAGAAGAGAGTGGGGGGGTGCTAGGCTTGCTGGCCTGGGTAGGTGATCCCTGTGCCTACTCCACAGTCTTCCAGTTTAAAGGAATAAGGATGCATGCCACTGAACTGCTGAAGTGTTGGTAGATTAGATCACTGCATTTCTTAAAATACAACATTAGGAATTGTCAGATGGGAGGTCAAAGTATGTCAACCATGCTAAACATTTACCAAAACACAATGATGCCAAAAAAAAGTGAGTAAGTACGAGAAGTAATTGTGCAGTTTGGTGCTAGGTGGCTGACTTAACAGTCTGAGTTGAACCCAAGACTTCCTATTCCTCTAGTGACAGCGTAGGGAACAGAAGTGAAGTTCATGAAGTTAGAGTGCAGCTTGCTCCCAAAATGTCAGTTCAGGCAGTGAATAATGAGGAGTGTAGGCATTAGTCACATATGTGCTCAGTAGCGATTTGGGTTTTTTCCATTCATTATCTTGCTTTGGACGACTGAACATCCTTGTCTTTAAGCTGTCACACTGCTTTTCTGTCTTGCATATCTGTGTTTTCATGCTTTCTTTAAGACCTCTGCTTTCTACCTCAGCTCTTTAACCCACTTTTTGAGTGTGGCTCTTTATCTAGCTCATCCCATCAGCCTCATGCTTCCATCCTTTCTATTCACTCCTTTAACCATGATTTGGGAGTGTGAGATCTAACTTCTATTAAACATACTCTTGTATAATTTAAATTTGTATATTGAGTTGTAAAATTCTATATTGTCTTAAGTTCTTTGTGTGTTGTATTACTGAAAATCAGCTATTAATTATTTTATAATTCCATAATTCTTTAGAAACACAAGAAGATAAAGGAAGGAGAAATGAGAATGGTCCAGAAAAAGGTAATTTCATCATCAGTAGACCACGTTCTAATCTTGTCTCTCCCATACTATGATCTGTTCATTGTCTCATGCTGATCAAAGAGACCTTGCAAGGTGTCCCTTGTGGACAGAGGTAAAGCAGCAGGTGAGCTGGGAAATAATCATCCCTTATGCCTTGCTGCTCCAGTTCTTTTACATACCAAGATCACAGCATTTGTAAATCATGTTGAATGAGTTGTCAACTCACAGAGTTTGTCTGTGAGAAGTCAAGCTGATGCAGCACTGTTAAATTTTTTGCTCTACTGAGCTGCATCAGATAAGCCAGCAGGAAACAATGCAGCCTTCCTGGAAGATGCTTTCCTGGGCGGTCAGTAACACCTTCTTGAAGCCTGATTTTTCTTGGCTCAGCATTCACTTTTTACATCTGAAGTCATAAACCACCTGACTACTGGGTTGTTCTTGTTTTGCAGAGGAGAAAGGTACCAGTCCACAGGACTACAGATACTACCTAAGAATGTGGGCCAAGGAAAAAGAGAACAAGAAAGAAACCATTAAAGATCTCCCCAAAATGAGCCAGGTAAGAAAGGAATATGAAGATTTCCAGTTGCAGCCTAGTGCAATTCTGCAGTATGTGCAACTATTGTGCCAGTATGTTCAGTCCTTGCCCATAGCTTTCCCTGCTGTTCTGGTCTGGTGAACTTTAGAACATCTAATTCCACACATTTCTGTTGAATTCTGCAGTGGATATGGACAAACTGCTTTGTATCTACCAATCAAATGCAATGGATTCCCTCTCCCTCACAGACCAATTTTTCCTATAAGAACTGCACTCTCTATTTTCCCTCCAGAGCTGGATGTTTCAAATGTGCCATCAGTCAGAGAAACTTGTTCAGCTTTTTCGGTTTTGCATTGCTTCGAGTTACAGCTGCTTGGTGAAGAGTGAAGAATGTGGTTACAAAAGAGAGAGTCAGATGACTGGTGTGATCTTTTCTGTCTCTAATTTCCGTGATGGGTCCTACTTAAACCAGTTCAGAAATGCTTAGAAGCTGACCACAGAGGAGTAGAATAGAAGTAAAACTTCAGGTTTTCTTAGCATTAGTGAATATATGTGACTCCTGTGTTCATCTGTCAGCAGAAAACCCACCACTATTAAATTGCCAGCTGTGTCTCAATTTAGCCACAACAGAGAGGGGGGAGTTTGTGTCAGACTGTTCTGAATCAATGCAGTAAGTTGCCACTTGGTGGGAAGGCAAATAAGCAATGAATCATTTGAGATGGTGCCTATTGCTTCATCTGCCACTGACAACTTTTTTCAGCCTGATACATGATTATTTGGTCTTTGTCTTTTAAAGGAACAGTTCATAGAGTTATGCAAGACCCTTTACAACATGTTCAGTGAGGACCCCGTGGAGCAGGAGCTGTACCACGCCATCGCCACTGTGGCCAGTCTGCTTCTGCGGATTGGGGAAGTTGGAAAAAAATTCTCCAACAGGCCCACAAGGAAGTCTGAGGACTGCAAAGCAAACAATACCCAAGATCCTGTGAGTGAGGAGGAGTCACCAACATCTGAACAGAGTCAGAATTCAGCAGTGGAGCAGCAACCCCAAGCTGACCACGAGGACAAAGCCAGCGTTGATGCTCAGCCTGAAAAAACACAGCAGGAAAACCAAACTCTAGGAGATGGGTCAGGGGAAGGACAAGGCTCTCCTTTACAGCTGCTATCAGATGATGAAACCAAAGATGATATGTCCATGTCTTCCTACTCCATGGTCAGCACAGGCTCCCTGCAGTGCGAAGACATCGCGGACGACACGGTGCTGGTGGGCTGTGAGGGCAGCAGTGCAGCTGCCAGGTATGGCAGCACAATTGACACTGACTGGTCCATCTCCTTCGAGCAGATCTTGGCCTCCATGCTGACAGAAACAGCCCTTGTAAACTACTTTGAGAAAAAAGTCAACATTCTCCAAAAGATCAAGGATCAGAAGAAGGTGGAGAGGCAGTTCAGTTCGTCCAGTGATTATGAACTTTCCTCTGTGTCAGGGTGAACTCAAGAAAGCAGGAGTTGTCTTTGGGAGATAAAACAGGAAGATAGTGTGGCAGATGGCAGGATGGTTTGGTATTTTCTGTTTGGGGTTTTGTTGTTTTTTGATTTTTTTTTTGTTTATTCAGAGACCAGAAACTACACAATTACAATAGAATCCAATGGATAAGGGGCTCCTGACAGTGACTGTCTAGGTGTTTCTTCGGCTACTCTGGCTGAGAGAATTAGATTACATTCTTGAGAGCCATTAGAACCTAATAGCCCCTGACATATAGAATTACCACCATAAATTATGCATGTCTGCCTTTTGCTATCTTTTATTTCAATGAAGTTTTATTTCAGACAGTAACTGCTCCTTGCCTGCCCTTGTTTGCTGTAGGTTCCTGAGTAACTTGCACAGCAGATGCAGCCTGGCTTGAAACCATGCTCACCTCTGGCTGCCAGTCTGAGAGCTAATGCAGTGTAGTCAAGTGCTGTAGGACTCTGACCTATAAATAATCTTGTACGTTCTTGTAAGCTGTTCTGTGACTCAGCAGCTATAAAGCAAATGTGCCCCACTGCTCCCAGCACCCTAAGATCTAAATACAGACATTGCTCAGACCTTCAGGTTTCTTTCACATGTGATTTGGCATTTTCATAGTGTACGATCACTTACTTTCTCCTTCAGAATTCAGGAATTTTCAGGCAGATGTGGTTTTCTAGCATTTGCTTTTCTATTTCTTTGAAAGCCATTGGTTTTAGTTTATCTGGGAAGCCACAAGCTCCTTGATTTCAGTGCAGAAGTGAAACTGAGTCAATCAGTGGGCCTATGATGGTTATAATGAGGGATTAAGTTCCTAAAATAGAAGTCAGTGAATCAGCCTCAGCATTCCAGGGCAGTGTCACACTGGTCTGCTGGACCGTCCCTGTCGGTACATTCACTAGTTAGTGCTGATTCCCTGTTTTTCCTAGCTAGTGATTGGTCCAGTTTTTAGGAGGACCCCTAAGAATACTCTGATCAGTCAACCCTCACAAATGCTTGGAGCAGGAAGTTGTGCAGGAGCACTGTGCCACCCACTGCTGCTCAGTGCCCTTTCCTGAGAGTTTAAAAATGGACATGCTCTTAGAAACTACTGCACATCCAAGGGCATTTGTACCTAAAGGGGAAGATTTCAGAGTAGTGTGGCTCTGCCATCCAACCCATATAGGAAACCTCAATACCAGAGCTCATCCCAGTTAGAGGCAAAATAACTGGGAGACTGAGTCTTTTAAATCAATTAAAACCAGAAGAAACTATGAGTTGCCCTTCTGGTAGCAGGGTGTGTTCTCCAAGGAAGGAGAAGTAATGCTGTTATTACAGATAAACTCATCTCAGCACAGAGGCAGTGGCCTTGCAGGGGCAGGGCAAGAGATGCTGCTGCTCAGCCAGAGCAGACCCTGCACTGAAGGCAAGGTTTGATCCAGCTTCTGGCTGGCAGTGGGGATCTAAAGGTAGGAAGGACAGGTGTGGATGTTCCCATTTAACACTGCTTGGTGTGCTACTCAGTGTTAATCCATCCTCGTGACATTTTTGGTCTGTATTCACAGCTGGTACATACTTCTTATTTCTCTGCCTCCTCTGTCCTGTATCACTGGAGAGCAGCCATTAGTAAAATTGCTTTTACTAATTATTCAGTAATTTATTGTAATTTTTTTAAAGTACAAATAATACATGTAATTTTACACTGTCTGTCTTACCTGTCATGTATTCAATAAATGAATCAGAATCCTATGGGCTATTTGGCTGTCATTTCTCTCTGAGCTCATGGAGCTGGTTCTTTACCCAGTTATGAGAAAGAGTGTGTCACCAAAACTCTGGGAAAAACAAAAACTCTCCAATATTTTTAGTGTTAGAGAATCAAGGCATTACTTTATCCTGGCCAGGATGTACAACAGAAATAATTTCATCCACGCATACCCAGGTGTGCAGAGAAAACCATTCCATGACACATGGCTCTTTACTAGATTTTTCAGATACTTATACAGCCAAAACCCATAGAAATTCATTGGTTCGATGTTCATTGGTCCTAAGTTACATTTTTTTTTTAGTATTTGGTTTGTTTTGGTTACAGATTTCTTGGCCTCCGATGCTAATGAGGTCCTCATTCCTTGGTTCTCTTATCGGTCTTTTCCCGACCAGGTGTCGCTGACCATCCCAGGGGCGCTGTTTGGAGCTGATGGTCGTTAATGGTTCTTTAGATGGTCGTTAATGATTATCTTTTGTGTATCTTCTGTGCTACTCCCAGTCTGTTGAGCTGTTAAGCTCATCACCTCTTGAGTGATGAAACAGTCCTTTGAAAAGAAACTTAAAATTCGTTTCCTCCAGGCAAAGGCGAACGAAACTCCTGACTAAAGTTATATAAAAAAAGTTAAACTTGGTGTATTTTCCAACAAGTGGACTTGGTTGTGACTGCACTTTGACCTTTTTTTTCCTTCCTTTTTTCTTTTTCCTTTTTTTATTTTTTTCTTTCTTCATATGGCATTTTTTCTCCTTTTTTTTCCTTTACTTTTTTTTTTCCCTGGGTTTTTTCCTTTTCTTTTCCTTTTCTCCCGCCTTTCTTTTCACTCTTTCCCCTTCTTTTTTCCCCTCATTCTTTTTCCTTTTTTTCCCCTATTCTGTTTCCCCCTCTTTCCGCCCTTTTTTCCTTATTATTCTGTAGACGTACTTTTTATATAACACAGGCGCTGCGGGGTCTCCCCCGTGAAGGGCCGTGACTTTACTTGTTTGGTTTGTGAGAGGGGAGAGCCTGTCCTGGTCTCGGTGTCACTGCCGGGTCCCGGTGTCACTGCTCGGTCCCGCTGTGTGTCACTGCCCGGTCCTGGTGTCGCTGCCCTGTCCCGGTGTCCCTCCAGGTCCCGCTATGTGTCACTGCCCGTTGCCGCCGCCGGGGGGCGCTGGCGGGTGGCGCGGTGCCGTGTCCGCCATGGCGCCGCAGTTCTGGGTGCTGCGGTGCTGCAGCTGCCGCCGCTTCCAGGGGCAGCAGGTGGGGCCGGGTCGGGGCGGGCCGGGACGGGAGGGGGGCAGTGTGTTCCGGGCCCTGACCGACCCCTCTGTGCCCCCCCAGGTGAAGCGCAGCCGGCGGTGGAGCTGTAGCGTGTGCGGCCAGCGGCAGGCCCTGCAGAAGGTGAGGGCGGCCTGCCGCCTGTGCCGCCTGTGCGGGCCCTGGGTGAGGGCGGCCTGCCCCCTGTGCCGCCTGTGCGGGCCCTGGGTGACACCGGGGCTGTCCCCTGTGCCGCCTGTGCGGGCCCTGGGTGACACCGGGGCTGTCCCCTCTCCTCGCCCTGTGCCCCTCTGGCCGCTCCCTCAGCCTTGTCCTCCTTCCTCCTGTGCAGGTCTACGGGCAGGGCTCGGGCCTGGAGTGCAGGCGGCACGTCCAGAAGCTGAACTTGCTGCAGGGGGAAGCGGAGGAGGCGCTTGGTTGGACATCTTGGTACAGCGTTTATTTATTTATCCTTTACCTGCTCCTGGCTTTTGATGTGCTGCAGCTGATGTGCGTCTTGACACACTGGGGGCCAACATGAGCAGGCCACGGGAAGGTTTTGTGGCCTGTGGAGAGGCCTTGACCGTGCTGGTTTTGGCCTCCCCTCATAGGAACAATCTCTTTGTTGGGGATTTAGTGTCCCAGCAGGTTTCTTTTGATCAAGATTTCTTTCAGATAACTATAGGTGATCAATAGCTTATGTTGGTCAGGCCTTTACTCATTAATATGTACACAATAATAGGGTTTGGGTTTGTTGTGTTGGGTTTTGATTTTTTTTTTTAATTTGGTCTTTCTTATGTACCATTTGTGATGTCCCTTTTACAGATTACAGTCTTCATCAGATTACCTCCTCAGAAAACATCCATTTGAAGAAGTTGCTGCCTAACTGTTGGCATTTAAGGGGTTCACACTGTGAATCTGTTGAGTAATCACTGCTGCTATTGATAAAAGACTTGTTCAGTGCAAACACTTCGGTGTAATTCCTGCTGGGCTGGAAAATCTGAGTAGCACCTTCCTGTTTATTTCATTTCTGAATCTGTTTATAAATCATCTAATCTTGAAGTGGTCTTGAACCAGTCCAGCCTTCTTTTTACTCCAAGTTATTTTCAGACATCGGTCAAGGGTAGTTACGTAACTTAGTTGTGATTACACAGTGCTTCACAATTAAGCTTGGGGAAGAAAGCTCATTGTTCACTTTATCAAAAAGTTATTTTTATTCTCAAAGAATTGTGAAATTCAAAACATTATGAAACAACTTCCCTTTTCCTTGCTTTCATGGGATTAAATCAGTGAGTTTAAATTGTTGTACCAAACAAACACTTATATCCCTAGCTGAGATCAATTAAAATTTATCATTTCATAATTAGTGGCTTTAGATCAAACTTGCAACTCTGTATAGCAACAAGGAGGGCTCTAACTAGAGCTTCTAATTAGATTTAATCAAGTATTTGTGCAATGTATCTTGCAAATCATTCACTTGGTATAAGTTTTTCCGTAGATCCTATTTTTTCTGATATGTCTCCGATCTAGTGTTCCTGTCCATGCTTTCTATTCAAACCCTTGTGCTATGACTGGGTGATTTGAGGGCTGTAAATCAACAGACAGGACTGTGTTCTAGAAATTGTAATTTAAACCTCTATTTTAGGTGTGTAGAAGACTCTGTAAATGACAGGAAAAATAGAGCAGCACAAGATGAGGGCAGTTCAGTCCAGCAGGTAAGATCCGTACAAAGCTGAGGTAAATACAAAACCATTCTGTTCTGGGTGAATCCCAGTGAAGCCAGTGATGCCTTTTTATGGTTCAGACAGCTGGGATGGTGTATCAGATCAGAGAGGCTCCTGCAGAGACACAGGGAGGTGTGCACAGAAACTACTGGGGACTGAACCTGGGAACGTGATACAGGGGCTGAACTGATTCATGATTTGAGGCATTTGGCACATGTGTAACAATACCAAAAATGAGAACCCCCATGTTTGGCTGTTTTTAATAATTCTCCACTATTGTAGGAGGGAAGGACAGAAGGCAGTCGTTGGAGTAAATATCTGGACCAGGAGAGTGAGGATCAGGAAGATGACGAGGAGGAGGCAGCTCTGGAAAGGCAACAGTTCTGTTCCCAGAGAAAGAACACTGTGGGAGAACAAAGGTACAGAGAGAACATTTTGCAAATTCAATTTTGCAATTCCTGCCCCCCGAGTGGTGACACTTGATTTGGAGGTGTGGGAGGGAGCTCATCTCTGAGATCTGGGCTAAGGTGCAGGTTGCACTGTATGACCTGAGCTGAGCAGGGATGTGGTATTTGGGGATAAAGAGCCATGCATTTTATGAACCTCTCTGGTGATCTGTGAAAAGAATCACAGTGGATCTAACCTGTCCTCTTTGTGAATGGTTTTCTTGGCCAGGAAACACCTGAAGTATTCCCTCTCCACTGATGCTCCAGAGTATGCAGAAGAACGTGGAGTTTCTCAGCTTGGCAGTCAAGCCAAAAAAGTTAAAACCACTGAGGTATTTTAGCTATAGAAGATGCTCCTGTTCTCTTTTGTATCATCATAAATTTGAATTTTTATGAGTCTTTCTCTGCTCTTCTCCAAGCAAACCAGTGAATGACTGGGGAGGAAAAGAAAATGTGTTGGGGGTTTCTCTCTGAAAGGTTTTATTTAAGCAAAGCCAATGCCACCCTTAATGCTTCTATGCTACATTTATAACTAAGTTCTCTCCCTTCTTACAGCACAAGAAATGCTTTGTAGCAGTGCCTGATGGACATGATGGAGATGCTGGTTCTGGAGGCAGTGTGGTTCCTGCTGTCTGTGAGACTGTAGTGCCTGAGGAGAATACACAGCCCCAAATTGCTTGTACCAAACCATCCAAGTGGGCAAAGTATCTTCCATTATCTGACAACTCCAGTGAAAATGCTGCTGCAGTGACTGTGGCACTGCAGGAGGACAGTGGAGGTGTGGGGCTGGACAGCACTGCTGCTGGGGGGGCCTGGAGGTGCTCAGGACAGGCTGGAAGAACTCTGCCTCAGGGTACAGGTTTTGAATTGAAAAAGTGTGTTGCTGGCACTGGAGATCTGGCCTTGAGACTGCCCAGCAGCAGGTGTGCAGTTGAGGATATGCTCAGAGAACCTCACAGCCAGGTGCTGAGGGTGGGAGCTGCTGGAGGAAGGTGCTGCCTGGATACCACAGGGAGGGTAAACACCCTTGTTAACTCTAACCCTGGGCCAAAGCTGAGCAACCCTTCTCGGGAGCAGCTTTTCTGCACAGGTGAGGACTTTGATGATCATCTCTGAGCTCAGACAGGTTTGGCAGTGTTCTTGTCTTAATGCATTTGATATGTTGTTTACTGACACAGTTTTGAACTAAAGGTGATTTTACTCAAAGCCATAGAGAACTGCACTATTAAAGTTGTTTACTTGCTTGATGGTTGTGTTTGGGGGGAAGGGGAGGAAGACACTGTTGTTCTCACGTTACAGTGCTGTCTAGCAACCTCAGCAGCTAGAAATAGGAATGGAAGTAGGTCAGCCTGGGGAGAGAAAGCTCCCAGGCTTTAAGGATTCCTGGCCTGTACAATTAACTTCTGTGATTGACTCCTCCTTACAAACTACAGCTCTTTTCCCCCAAACTCCATCTTGGTTGAGATCTCCTACAGCAACTCTTTCTTCCAGAGCTGCAAGCAAGCTCCAGAGCCAGCAAAGGATTGGGATTTCTCTTCCTAAGTGTACACCAAAATATGTGCAAAAATGCAGTCCTAGCGTGATTTGTTTTCAGCCTCATCCATAAATAACACAGCTGTGATACTGAAATGCTAACACAGACACATCACATGCAGTAGTATTTATTTGTCCTCCATTCTACAAGCACTTAAGAACATGAGACAGAAATCCAGAGTAAGAAGAATGATGAACCGCAATTAACTCGTGCTGCGTTATTTGCTTTTAGCTAGAAAAGTGCTTTTTGTTACTACTACAAGTGAGGTGGCTGCTTAGAGTACTGGATGGCATCTAGGGCTGCCCCAATGTCGCAGTTCTTGGTCTGCAGGAGCCGAGTGAGCCATCCACCCTCATCAGAGAAGCCCATGGAGAGCATCTGGGACAGGGACTCGATGAGGCGAGGATCAGCTTCTGTGAAAAGAAGAGTAGTTTAGAGTCCAGTTATTTCATGTAATTGGAAAACCAGGAAGGGTTTTAATAGCACTTTTTGAGAGAAGGAGACATGCTGCTGTCTCCCAGGAGTGCAGATGTTTGAGATAAACAATGCAGAGTCAGAGCTAAGGAAAGTGCTTAGTCAGTCTCAGCTGGCCTGGCTGCTGATCACAGTTGAGGGGCCTGAGACACTGTTACTGGCTCCCACCAGAAAAGTGCTGCCCTAAAGCCACAGGATGTATTGGTCCACATCCTGCATTAAAAGGCTCTCAAGTAGTACACAGCAAGGACATGATAGAGGACAGCACCTATTTTGTTTTGCTCAAATAGCATATTAGCCTAAGGTCAGACATCTGGTTAAGACTTAGCAGCCCACATAAAAGAAAGGAACCACCTGATCATCTCTAACAGAGTGCAAGAGCTGCTAAACCTGCCCAAGTCAGGGACAGGTTTAGCTAAAACAAGTCCTGCTTGTGTCAGGCCAAGTTGGCAGTTCCCGAGCCAAAGTTACTTAGTTTTGAAACCTGCACATTCTCTCCTACCTGGGGGGAGGTGTGGGTAGAGAGCAGCTTCTCGCAGTCCTGTAGGTCCTGGCTGGGGAGGATCCTGAGGCACATTCAGGGTGCTAGGGCCATCTGTGCCTGGCATTTGCAGAGACTGCAGTTCACCTGTGGAAGGATCCACTTCTTTGGATGATAAGTGGGTCCAGTCCTCCTCACCCCCTGATGAACTGCTAGACTCACTGTGTTCCTGAAATGGAAAAAAAAGGTCCAGGTGTTGCAGTGCTTTCCAAGGCAGGATGCACATTCCTATTTGCCCATAATATAAAGAAGTCCCACCACCTTTGCTATAAACCTTTATGGTTTAAAAGGTGCTGTATATCATTAAATCTACTCTCATCTCATTATTCACTTGCACCATGCATGCTGGGATGCATGGTGGGAGTGAATATTCCCATGGAAGTGATTATATTCAATTACTGTCAGTTCCTACCTGGGAGTGGAAGCTGCCATCTTCCATTTGTGTGGGCACAGGATCTACCACCATGTCTTGTATCTGTTCTGCAAGGACATTCACTTGTGTAGCAGACTCTGTGTTATTCCAGTCTGCTTTGGTCTGAACATTCTGGGTTGGAGCACTGCTGGTTGCCTCAGCATTGGTCTTTTCTTGGTTGGCAGAAGTGGGAGTCACTTTGCTTCTCTGTCCTCCGTGTTCCACATCAATGTCAACTTCAATACCTAGAAAAGCATTTGAAGTGGACAGAGTCTTAAGAGGTTTTTTCAAAGCACGGTCCTAAATGGATCAATCCTGCTCTACACTCAAGGTTTCTGTCATCCTACAATTTGCTTGTAACATGCAAGAATTAAAATGCAAAGCATTCTTTAATGAAGAATAACTAAGCACCAAAGAGTCATCTTCCTCTACACAGACAAGCCATATACTTAGAGGACCAGGACAGAAGTTACATCTATGTCCTCATAAACCAGGCAAAAGTCCAGAGTCATCACTGACTTGAAGTTAGTGTTACAGTGCTGACACATTAATGAAGTCTTTCCTCATTTTCTCTCAAAGAAAAATTACTGAGTGGCTGTTCTAAGCCTAAGCATTATTAGTATCCAAGTGTAAATTAAGCCTTTGAGGCTTAGGAGGCAGGAGATAATTCCAAGACCAGTCACAACACTTCTGGTCCTGTTACAGACCTGTAAGCCAGTCTCAGGGACTGGTAACAAACTGTAGGTCACTTACCCAGGGGGCTCAGAAAAGCTGCAACACTCTCCCCAACATTCTTTAGGAAGGTGACATTGGGGTCCTGAGGCTGGCTGTTAGTAGAAGCTTCTAGAAAAACAATTTCTTGTTAGCACACACAAGCTCAGAGGGAAAGGGCACCAAGGTGTGTCCCTGCAGAGGGTGTGTCCCCCCACAGGAGCTTAGTGCTCATTCCTGCCACTCACATACATTATGGAACGAAGCACTACACAGAAAAACTAACTGAGCTACCTTTGGAACAGAAAGCCAGCATTAGCATTGTTATGGCTCATTAGCCATGCTGAAAGGCAGATCTGGAGAATAGTGACATGCTTGACCTAACAGCACTGCTTGGTTGGGTTCCAGATACTTTATCTGCCTCCTCATTGATTGCATGGGCACAAGCACACCTTAAAGTAATCATACTCTGCGCTGAAAGGTGCCAATTATTTCAAGCAAATTAGATTAGTTCCTTTGTTTATTTTCCCACACAGACTCTACCCTGTGCTGCAGAACCTCAGCCAGCCTGAGGCTCCACCACCACCTTGTCTAGCAGGGCATCTCCTCTTACCTTCTGCAGCAGGTGCACTGGGGGCTGCAGCGGTGGCTTCAGCTTGCTCTGAGCTCTGGCAGGGAGCTGCAGGCCCAGGATACCCCCAGCAGTGCATCCAGGGGAAGGGGGGAACACCATGGCGCATTTTACGGAGCCAGCGTCCTCGGGGAAACCACTGCAAAGGGTGACACTCGTGTGACACTGGGTTCTGAGCAACTGGAACTCCTCACTTGAACTTGAGGAGTCTCCCACTCATCAATTCCCTTCCGTAGATTTTTTTGCTCACCTCAAATGGATTAAGCAGTGGGCTTTGGAACATCACCATGTTGTGCTCCTTGTGGATGCCCTTCCCCTCACAGGTGCTGCACAGGTCATAGTCTGGGCAGACACTGCACTTGAACCTGGTCCCCACCACGGGCCCCTCGCAGCCGTCACAGATGACGTTGGGGTGCACCATGTTGCGGGGAGGCTCCTGGCTGCACTGCGAGCGGTGCTCCCGCTTGCACTCCTTCTTCTCTGTTAACAAAAGGAAACTCTGCATCAACAACAGGTTACTATTTACAGGCTGGAAATCAGGCAGAGGAGGAAGCACAAACAGCCCGTCAGAGCAGTGCTGACTTAGTAGGTCAGTTTATTTTTACACTGGCTGTCAAACCTAAGCTGGGCTCATGTAAGAGACCTTAAACCACGTGCAAAGAGGTTTTGCAAAGATACCTTCTCCTGAAACCAGGCGTGCCTTATCCTAAATATCTTTTGGCACGCTTATTTTAGATTAATAGTGCACCACCTCATCTGGCTTCTCATCCTACCTTCCCAAGCACTGCAAGAACAAAATGTTTCTGGAGAAGGAATTAGGGAGGCGGATGCCAGGAACCATAACATGAGAATGGGGACAACAGGTGTGGCTCATTAGATGGACTGCAGATAAAGTTCTGAGGGCATCTACCTGAACATAAGGGACTAGGCAGCAACTCTGCACTGGGAAAGCAGAACTAAGGTTAACACGTTGTGAATATTTAAGATACCAGTACTAGTCTAATGTATGCAGGGAACGCGAATGACAACAGAGCCTTGCACTGGACCATCTGATAGGGCTGTGCGGAAACTTGCGGTTTGTTTACCCCACCTCAGACCCGTGCTCTGTCACATTACACCGCCCTTTACTTCACCTCCCCCGCAGGGGCCGCGGTTTCCACCGGGCCTGAGGACACAGGGAAGGGTCAGGGCTGGCTTGTCCCGTTTGGGGAGCGGGGCCAGGAGGCGCCGGCCCAGCCCCGCCGGCCGTACCTTTGATATAAACACGGAACACGCCATCCCGCACGTAGGGCATCGCCAGCTCCAACTCCTCGTCGCTGGAAAAGGCGATCAGGTCCCCGTCCTCATCTGGAAAGGGCGAGGCGCAGGATGAGGGGCCCGCTCGGGTTTCCCGGGGGATAACGGGGCACCCAGAGCCCCGCGATCCGCCACCCCCGGGACACCCCCCGGGCCCGCTCACCCTTGTAGTGCATGCGGAAGGCGGGCGGCGGCCCGGCCCGCAGCAGCCCCTGGAAGAGCTCGGCCACGCGGTCGTAGATGGCCCGGTAGCGGGCGGGCGGCGGCAGGGAGAAGCGGCGGATCTCGCGGGCCGTCTCCTCCTTGCCCAGCAGGTAGGCTTTCACCGTCAGCGCCGCCATGGCTGTGGCGCAGCAGGAATTGGGGCCGGGAGCCGGAACGCGAACAGGACCACAGGGCGGAGCGAGCGGCGGCGACAGCAGCGCCGGTGGGTGCGCTTTTATAGCGCCACCGCAGGCCACGCCCCCGGTGACCACGCCCCGGTGACCACGCCCCCTCCACCGGGCCAGGCCCCGCCCCGAGCCAGGCCCCGCCCCCGGTCCCGATCCGGATCCTGGTTCTGGTCCTGCTCCCTCCCCATCCAGCGCCAACGGGAAAACTGTCAAGTCACGTTTTCCTGCAGCCGGGAAAACCTGTGGATACGTACAACCTCCCCTGTCTGCTCCCTGCCCTGTCCGGCCCCGGGTTTGTGCCCCGGGGCAGCGCCAGGAGCGTTTGGGGACGCGGGTTGGTCGTTGTGGTCCCCAAAGCCCCAGCGGGGAGTGGGTGCGACATGGGGACCCTCGGGGTGGCTCCGAGACACGGCGGTGGGGAAACACCACAGCACGGGGCTGCCCTGGCTCCATCACCGCTCGGCCATCCCGGTCCTGCCTGTCCCTTCCACCACGGGTGACACCGGGGCCAGCTGGGCCAGGGGACAGAGGTGACAGCCACGGGCCAGCCCCGCTCGTGCAGCTCCCGCCGGAGCGGCTGGCGTGCCGGGCATGGCAGGAGTGAATAACTCTTCCCTGAACCCCGCGTTATGGAAGGAGGGGGGACTAAAAATAAAGGCAGCGGTGTAAACACAAGTGACATTAAGGAGGATGTGCTGTGGCCTTTCCAAGCCGGCTGGCAGCAATATTCTGCAGATCAGATACAGTTGACAGGCCTCTTAATCCGGCCACAGGAGGGTTCAGCTGGCAGAACACACCATCTGTGCTGTCCAAGCATAATTAAATAATGATGGATCAATGATTATTAGGTTCCTTGTTGGTGTTAATTTCCTCTCACCCAAGGGCCTGACCACTCTGACTCTTGGTGCTGTGTTTCTTCGTTTAAGATATTAAGAACTTAGGAGAAACTGTCATGATTTATCATCTTCTGTAATCAAGAGAAGCATAAATTTTAATTTCCACAATGGAAAGGTAGTTTATTTCTTGACCTAAAGTATATATATGTTAAAACACTTGGCCTTTCATGTAGAGACATTTTTTGGCGTAAGCATGACAATGTTGAAATGGCAACCATTTCCTGGAAAATAGTATTTATCATGGAAAAGTTTGCCTCATTTAAGTTAAAATGTTTTCTAGAAAATTCAGTTTCTAGGTATGACATGGCTAATATTTCCACCATGGAGCAGTGGGTTAAAGTTTAAACACCAGCAGACTCAGGTGGAAGCATGGATGATGCTGTGTAAGAAATGATTCAGCAGCTTTTACAGCAGGAAATATTGAAAGATTTGGGCAGGAAGCAAGGCCGTATTGTGTTCACCTTCCTGTTTGCTCTGTGTATCCTTATGTCTGAAAATGTCAGTGGAAGCTGAGGACTTGACATTGTAGAAGAATGTTATTTTCTCCATCAAATCTGATGTGGCACCAGCAGAAGCAGGACCTGCAGTGGAGGACACTCAGCCAGTGCTGGATCTGCCTCACCCAGCAGCACCTCCAGCCTGCCCATCTCATCTCCTGGTTCTGAGGACCCCAAGGGCCACTTTTGGTCTCGTCTACAAAGCCAGAGACTCGTATTTTGGGACCCAGCTCCAGCACATTCATTCCTTGGATTCCAAGTTGCTGCTGTCCCAGACAGCTCCAATTCCTATTCCCTTCTCCATCCCTGCCTGTGTTGAGGGCACAGGGGTTGTCCTCAAGTTGCTGTGTCTTTACATCTCAGTTCTGTCTCCAGGCTAATTGATTATTACATTTATAATTATCAAACAAAGCACGAAAATAAAATCAGAAATCTGAGTTTTCCTCTGTGTCCACTTTATTCATTTTCTCCTGGTGGGACATGCTGAGTCACGCTCAGCCTTCTGGGTGTGACATAATGCACTTTTACAAAACATAAGGCCAACAGGCTTTCACCGGTCTGTTGTTGGCTTACCTCACCCATCACGGGACAGGGGTGACTCAGTGAGTCTCCTCCTCCTCCTCGAGGTCGGGGATTTCCTCCCAGCAAGCCTTTCTCCAGCTCAGGCTCCCTTTCCCCCATTACCCCCAGCCCTGGCTCTGCCTCTGGCCCATTCCTCAGCCCCCTGGAGAAGCCTGGGAGGAGCTGTGCTGTATGCCCAGATCCATTTGAGAAGTTTCTCTTTCTGTTTGTAAGTGGAGCTGGATTTTGGCATTCTCAGCATGAAGCAGTGGCTGTGTGGATATTTTCTTAGGATTCCTTAGGGATCCCATAGCAGCACAGCAATCCCTGCCCAAAAAGTGGCTTGTTGGCCCCAGGTGCTGAGCAACTGGCTTCACAGATGGATGTAGCAAAGGAACAGTAAAAGGAACAGGGAAAAAAAGCTGTTGGAGTTTAAAAATTCAAGTTAGAGAGGAAAGGCTTAAAAAGGAGCAATTAGCATCCCTTCAGTGCTCTGCTTTCACTCTACACCCACTTCTGCTGAGAAATGTTTAAAAATATTTGGAGAGGTTTTTGTTCTGAGGGCACAATCACCAGAAATATTCCTTCTGTCCAAACTTCTGATGTTTGCAGTAAAGCCCCAGGGGGAAGAATGTGGGGTGGAGGAGGGGAAATGTCTAATCTCTTCCTTGCAAACCACAGCAGAGGCTGAAGGGGACTTTCCAGAGAAAATTTTCCCCTAAATCATTGCTCCAGCCTGAGGCTCCCATCACTGTCCCAGCACTCCTGGTGAGGAGGGGAGGGTTTGGTCCCTGTACCGTCCCAGCTGTGGCAGGACAGTGTGTGGTGATGGAGGGAACATGCACAGCTCTCCAGGCTGCCCTATCCACACACTGCAATCCCACACACTCCTTCCAGAGGCTTCTGGAGAGGTGCAGGATCATCCAGACACATCGGGTCAGATGCTGGTGTGACTCAGCGAGGTCCCATGACCACATCTTTCCTCCTCCAGCCCAGTGAAAACCCTGTCCACGCCTCGGAAGCAGAACCCTCCTTCCTCATTGGCACAGGCAGAGCAGAAAGCCGAGCAGGGAGTTTTTTGCTGTCTCATTTTTGAGGATGAACTTTCCTGAAGTTTATCTGTGCCACGTCAGGTGTTTACACAGGCTCAGCAGCGTTTTCATTGCTGTGGCATCAAACTGTTAAGGGCAGAAAACTTTGGGATAGTTTTCTCACTGCAACAGAGGAGCTATAGATAAGAAGAATGGGTGGAGAGCAGGCACAAAGTACAAGCACACTAGGGGTGTCAAGCAGTTCCATAAGGATTTTATGCTCCTGGAGGTGAGAAAGAATTTTTTGCAACCCACGCAAATTCCTTGGGGCAAGTGTTGCTTTGACAATCTGACTGGTAGCTTTTGCCCTGAATTAAAACATCAACATGTCAACACTTGGAAGGTAAAGCACCCTGTTGTCATCTTCCTCTCTCATGGCTAAGGAGATTTGGAAATATTTATACTGCAGTGAAACAAGCCATGGTGATGTTTGAACACAGCAGCCTATAAAACACATAGAAAATGAAATAATTTTGTTTCTTGCATAATGCAGCCTCAGAAGGATCAAGCCTAAAGATGGGCCAAACTCCAGAGCCAAGCTCTTTAAAGCACTAGATAAAATCATCTATAAAACTGGATTACATTTTATACCTAGACCTAATAAACATTTTCTCTTTCTAGTTTTTGTAATGGCCTCAGGACCTGTGGATTGCTGTGGAAGTGTTTCCCATGAAGGCCCCTCATTTCTGCAGCATGCTCAGCATTGCCAACATCAACTGTTCAAAGATCATCAGGTCACCTTAAAAAAAAAAAACAACACCCTTTTCTCTCTGTTTGCTGCCAGGATTTTGGGTCTCTGCAGTTCACAATTTAATCTTTGCTCTGCAAAAGGACCAAAGCTCAAAACTTGCTCAAAACTTTAAAAACAGAATAAAAGACAAAACTGGGAAAAGAGGGATGGACTTCAAGACTAAAAGAGACCTTTGCAGGTCTGAGAGAAAAATGGCAGGTGCTACAATTTGGCTTAGTCCCTCATTTTTTCCAAGAGAACCCAAGGTTTTTATCATGAGAGGGTGGTATAAAGCTCATTCATTTCCTCAGACTTTTATGAAGACAAAGTATAACAGCAGAAATTAGATTAAACTTTATCCTTGGGAAAGAGTCTAATTAATTGTCTTGGAGAAATTATTGATGTTCCTCTCTTCCCTTCCGCTGCAGACACACCACACATCCCGAGTGGTATGGGAGCATTTTGCACCTCTGAAAATAAAGAGCCAACATTTAATGGGCTACAGCGTTAAGCACCAGCAGCTCTCACTTGTCTGCCACTTTTGGGGGGAGAGGGATGTTGCCATTGATTCCTGTGGACCCGCTGCTGGCTCAGGTTCTGATGGGGTTGTTTGGGCAATGCTGTGTGAAATCCAGGTCAGCCTGTACAGACCCTGGCCCCGCCCCAAGGGGTTTTTTAAGCGATCCCGAGAGTTCTGCTCAGGGAATTTCCCTGTTCAGGGACATGCCCCGTGTGGGCTGTGATGTGTCCTGGCCCTGCAGCTCCTCCCTGGTCCTGTCAGTGGAGGGAGGCAGAAACTTTGATGCCGCCCAAAAGGCTCCCTCTGCCGATTTCCTCCCCGGATTTCCCGACCACCCGCAGAGGCCATTTGAAGGTTTGAAAAACGTGCTTTATTTAATGAACTGAAGACAATTCTAAGGATGCACTTAGGCAAGACTGCAGGGATGGGTGACCTGTGCTTTTCCTCATAAACGTGCACAGCCCTCAAGGAGGCACTCAGAGCCCCTGCACCTTCCTGTGTCGCGCTGAATTTTCTTACCTGTGAAATTCTGTACCTTTGCAGCAGCTTTCCCACGCTGCTTCACATAAACAATATTGTGTTCTTGGAACTTATCTATGTGTTTACGTATTTCTTCTCTAGGAGGAAGAATGTGATTGATGGTCAAGTCCACCAATGATGTTCATAAGGTGGTGACCCTTTTGGCCAATCTTTGGCCTTCTGTACAAAATGTCTATAAGAATAGAATCAAACATTAAATTAAAATCTTTGCTGCTTGACCTACTGCTGCCTGCGTGTCTTTTGTGTGTCCGACATAGCAACATTCCTGGGCTGGGCTCCCTTCCCTGCTCACCTTTCCAGGGGAAAATGAGTGGACCCATTTGGCGGATTTTCCTTTTCAGGAGGATTCCCGTGTCTGCTGGAGTGTTGCTGGGAGGAGATGTGCCCGGGGAGGGCTCCCAGCTCATCCCTGTCTGTCACCAGGGATGGCTCTGGGGTGACATCCGAGCCTTGCCGAGCATCTGCATGGCCAGACCTGCCCCTGGCTCAGGCACACGCCGTGCTGGACGTTGTACCCTAATTGATCCAAACATTTCAAGCAGCAGACTTTGGTCGCTGGAAGCCAGTCCTACAATATTTACATGTCTGAGAAATATTTACTTGCTAAAAGAGCTCTGGGGAATGGGAGATGACAACTTTTGCTGGTTCAGGAATTATGTACCCATGTACAGGGCACCTGAGCTGCCTGACCTCATGCTCACCTACAGAAACAAGTGCAGATGATGAAGGCAAATAAATGCCTGTGGAGCCTGACCTCACAGTACAGTCTATAATGAAATAAGCTGGACCCATTAACAGAAGAAAACAAAAGTAAAATAATTTTGTAATCTGATTTCCTCTGTCCTTCAGCAGGCAAGCAGCTTGAGGTCATAACCCCAGAATGCCAAGTCCTTTGGAAGAGGGATAATGTTGGTCCAGGCAGCAGCTTCCATTTGTGATATTCATCTGGCATTGATTTTCTCTCAATAAACATTGGGTACTGTCTCCTTAACCAAGATGAAACGCTTCTGTGGGAACGGCAGCGAGGATGCACTGCATGACTCCTGGGGCTGCTGCCCCCAACCTCATCCTGCACACCCCGTGGGGACATCCCTGTGCCCAGGGGCTGAGTACACACCTCCATCCAGGGGCACTGGATGTGCATCATCCTGGCACAGCCACAGGTACGTACACGCCCCCACACACTGCAGACAGACGGACCTGGGTCCATGTTCACACACACAGACAGACATATGGACACATAGCGAGACACGTATAGACACAGCCACACACACACATACACATGTACAGACCCACACAGGCACCCACAGATGTGTCTGTAGCTTTGTACAGATGTGTGAGTGGGCATGAGGAGGCAGGTGTGCATTGATGGGAGTAAGCCAAGGATACAGGTATGTACATTTATATACATAACCCGTGAACATGCACTCTTGCACACACATGGACATGTGCATACAGATGTACACACGTACACAGATGGACATGGACAGACACACACACAGGTAGCTGCACATGCACTCACACATACACACACACAGATGCACTCAGTCTCAGACACAATCACACTCACACAGCCATGCTCACACAGAGGTACACACACATGCAGATACGTACAGACAAACACTGATGTGCAGATGCACTCACACTCACTCTTACTCTCAATACTCTCACACACTCACACACTGTTACATACTCTCACACTCATACTCTCACATACTCTCACACACTCACACACTGTTACATACTCTCACACACACACTCACTCATACTCTTACAATACTCTCATACACTCTCACACGCTCTCACGTTCGCACACACTCATACTCTCACACACTCACACACTGTTACACACTCTCACACTCACACTCACTCATACTCTCACATACTCTCACACACTGTTACATACTCTCACACACACACTCACTCATACTCTCAATACTCTCACACACTCACACATTGTTACATACTCTCTCACACTCACACTCACTCATACTCTCACAATACTCTCACACAGTCACACTCTCACACACACTCACACACACTCATACTCTCATTACACACACATTCACTCGCACCTACCCCGCCCCTCTGCAGTCCTGCATTCCCCCGCACGGGGGCGCCCTTCGCCCGCTCCCGCCCCGCCCCTCGGCCCCGCCCCTCGGCCCCGCCCTTTGGCCCCGCCCCTCGGCCCCGCCCGGCCCCGCCCCGCTCCGCCCGCCCGGCGGGCCCGGCGCGGGCTCTGCGTGCGGGGAGTGCGGGGAGTGCGCCCCGCTCCGCTCCCGCTCTCGGCTCCGCTCCCGCTCCGCTCCCGCCGGGGCCCCCGGGGCCGCCGAGGCCGCGCCGCGCCCGGGACATGCGGCCGCCCCCGCCGGCGAGGAGGCGATGAGGCTCCGCAGCGGCACGGCGCTCACGCTGCTGCTCGGCTGCCTGTGCGCGCTGCTCTCGCTCTCCTGGTACGGCGCCTTCGGCGGGCACAAAGGTAAGGGGGCCCGGCCGCCGCCCCGCCGCCGGGAGGGGATGCGGGGACCCCGCGGGTCGGGCCCGGCTGGACCGGGGGTATGTCGGGATCCGGACCCGGTGAGCATCCTGCGGGACCGGGGCATCCCGAGGGGCGGGAGCCTGCCGGAGCGCCAGGGTGTGGGCTCGGCGGGGTTCTGTGCGCTCCGGTGTCCCCGGTCCCCGCTGGAGCTGTGGAGCCCTGGGGTGCCTGCCCGTGCCCGCCGGGCGGGGGTGCCCAGCCGGGGCTCTGCTCGCCCCCAGGGGTGCCCACGGAGGGCCGGGGCTGTGGGGTGATGGGCGGGCTGTTGGCCGGGTCGGGGTGCGCTTTGCTTGGCTTTGGTGATGTGCTTCTTTACCCCCGTGTTGATGGCCAAAACCTTCATGGCCGGTGGGAGCCAGGTGGGTTAAATCTGCCCCAAAGTGCCAGCAACTGGGGGAGATCTCAAATGCTGGGGGTTCTTTGGGCAAACTGGTGAGGGGAGATCTGAGCATCTCTGCCTTCCCTGCAGGCGTCTCTTGTGGCTCGGTGCTGAGTCCAGTAACTTCGGTGGATGTGGGACAGGTGTGAGGGCTGTGGGACAGGTGTGAGGGCTGTGGGACAGAACACAAACACTGGTGCTGGATCTGCACTGAGCCGGCAGCTGCAGAGCAAAGGTCCTGCCGAGGCTGTGGGGGAATCCTGTGCAGGTGTTGCAGAGATTCTTGCTGCTGGTTTTTCCTGACAACACAATAGTTGCTGTTCTCCACCCAGTCTCTCATTCAAGTAGTGCACTGGACTTATTCTGGCCTGGAGGACAATTCTGACAGTTGCTTCTGAATTGTGTGTCTGTACTGTGTAAGAGTGTGTAACCTCCTATGCCTGTGCTAGTCGCTCAGCTCTTCCAGTTCCTGCACTTTTAGAGGTCATTAGAGGTATGTGGTCTGACCAACCAGGCCTTGACTCTCCCCTCCCACTGGCTTTATAAGCATCTCTCCCTGCTACAGGTGAGAAACAGCTTTCCCTGAGCCTAAGCTGTGACTTGGTGGATTTGCAATTTGGTGCAGTTTGTGTGTAGTGCAACACCAGCATCAGGGCTGGGGCAGCTCTGGGGGAAGGTTTTTTGCTCTGGTGGGCAGGATGGCATGAGCCCATCCAGCCCCTTCCCTGGCAATAGGCCAGGAGTGCCTGGGATGTGCCATTTTGTCCTGGCAGCTGCAGGTGTCTGACAGGTGGCTGCTTGGACTCCTCTGCCTCATTCATCACTGAAGGCTCTCCTGTTGTGCTGCTAACTGGTTTAAATCCCACCAGAGCTGCCTCCTGCAGAGGTTTGTGTGATGGCTATTTGCAATGCAAGGTGCTGCCCTGGTATCGGTGGGTTGGTTTGCTTCTGCTGGTGATATTTTTAACTGGCCAAAATATTTGTATACCCAGGTGTTGCTGTTGTGTGTCGCTTTCAGACAGAAGGGCTAGACTACAGTAGCTGTGCAGGGGCAGAGGAGTGCTCTCAGAGCTGCCTTGTGGTTACCATCGAGCAGTGGCTTTGCTTTGCAGCTTCCTCTCATAAATAAAGCAAAAGCAGCGTTCAGTGCTGTGTGGGCTCTGGGCAGCCCCTCCTGCTTTCAGAAGCAGGGTGGCCAACCCCACCAGGCAGTCTGTGCTGTCTGGGCTGTGTTGTCCTTTGACACTCTTTTATTTTTTAACAAGCAGCTTTTCCCTGTGGCTCACGCAAGTACCAAAATAACAACCCTGGGTAGCACTGTCCCTGTCCTCGGCAGGACCCTCCCCGGGATGAGCCTTTTCCTCCGGCAGCAACAGATTGTCAGCTGCACACGGCGGTGGCCACAACAGGTCACAGCCAGCACGGCGGCTGTGTCAGCACAGCAGCTTTCCAGCTATTATGGTCATTTGCGTATCAGGCCCTTCGTTATTCAGTACAGAGCTGGAGAAGACCTTGAGAGGTCATTCAGTCCGTCTCCTGCCCTCCATGGGATTGCTGATAACCAACCCCTTCCTGGCAGATGTTTGTCGTATTCCTTAGTAAAAACCTCTGATGACAGGGGCTCCTAAGCTCCCCAGACAGTCTGTTTGACATTTAGCAGCCCTCATATTAGTTTTTTCTTGTGATTCATACAGAAATGTCTTCTTCTTCGGTTTAGTTTCAGGATTGGTCATCTTTTTTTCCGTTTATTGGGAACAGGCAGAAAAGTTCCTTCTGTCCTTCTTTACAGCAGATACTTGGAAGTTGCTACCATTTCCCTTACTAATATAGATTAAACCACACTGGTTCCTTTGATCACTCTTTTTAAGGTCATGCATTCTTGGTCTGCAGTTGCTCTTGTTACTCTCTTCTGGACCATCATCCTTGGTGAGGAGTGATGCTTAAACTGGGATAAAGGGCTGAAGTTGCTGCTGTATTTTTGCTCAGAATACTAAGGGTTACTTCATATCTTTTATAAATGATGCGCCTGTTTATACATCCCACTGTGTGTACTTTTCACTTTTGCCATAGGTGACTCATGTTTATTTTTTTCATCCCCTCAACCCTTCAAACTATTGCTCTCCAGATGTTTTCCTGGTTAATTATTCTTACCAAATTGCATTACCTCACCCTTGTTCCTGTTGAACTACATCCTTTTTTTGTTTTTTTTTTTTTTCCAGACCACTTCTTCTAAATTATTGGGATTGTTTTGAATTCTGATCTTGTCCTCCTGTATGCTTGCAATCCCTCATAGCTTGGTGTAGCCTTCCAGGGCAATCAGCCTGTTTTCTCTGCCATCAGCCAAGTTCTGGATGAAAACACCAATTGGTGTTGGATCTGGGATGGGTTCCCCTGGAAGATGCTTCAGTAGAGTCCCCCAGTCTGTGCTCAAGGAGCACCAGTGCCCCGTTCACAGGTGGTTTTCCCAGCAGGGGTGGTCCTGCCTTGGGGCAGCTCAGGCCAGTCCCTGCATCCCTGGCTACATTATGGGGATGACCCATCAGACACTATCAGAGGTCTCTGAAATGTTTGTTTCTTCTCCCCTTCCTGCAAGTCCTGACACCCTGTCACAGAAAGAAATAAGAGAGATTTGATGTGATTTGTTCTTGATGAATAAAGGTTATCTCTTCCTCAAGTTCTCCTTTTCTTCTAAGCACTTCAACTGAAGTTAAGCTGATTATTCTATAATTTCCTGCTTCCTTATTCCCATACTAGTATTTTTCAAAGATAGGCTTTGTGTTTGCCAGTCCTCTGTAACATCAGTCATCCCCTGTGAGTGATTGGAGACAATTCCCAGTGCTCCTGAGTTGCTGATGGCATTGAGTTCTGGGGGAGTCTGGCAAGGTGTCCGCATTGCCTCCAGTGGGGAATAATATGATATTAAAATGTAAGGCATTGCAGAGTCTGTTTGTTTTCCCACTCTGCGTTGGGAGGACAAAACAATTAATTGAAGGAAAATAAACCAGCACAAACCATCTCTAGAGCTGCTTTTCTGAGACCAGCTCAGGGCTTGCTTACCTGATAATGGTGTTCTGCTGTGCTGTGGTTATTAGTAAAGTTTTGACCTCATGGTCTGCAAAAACAGATGCTGCCTCTTTCCAATTATAAACGAGGTTTGAAATAGTCTGCTGGAGTGGGAAGAGAAGGGCAGCCTCAAATAGCACAGCCACTCACCCAGGCAGGTGGTGTCCAGCATCACGGGCTGTTGGGAGGTGGGCCACGTGCTGTGCCTGGTGGTGGTGGGTGGCTTGGCCAAAGTCTGATATTCTCTCCTTGCTGATTTTAGATTCAAATATGGTTTCACTCCTCAAAACCATGAGCTGCCGTGCAGAAAGCTCTTCTGTAACCTGGTGTCACGTGTTGGATGTGTAGGGCTTAGTTGTGGAGGATCAGGCCTTTGGGAAGGTGCAGGCAGGTTCGGGTGTTGATGTGCCCAATGTGGGGACTGCAGGGGAGCCAGGGCTTACTGAGGGATCGGTGAAAACAAGAAGGTTTCGTGACTTTAAGCGAGTCACAAGTACAGATGGCATGAAGACAAACAATTTAACCTATCAATTAAATTGTTGTAGTTTTTTTCATTTCCAGTGGTGAAAACTGTTCAGTTCTCATCCATAATGTTTGCTCTTATCTTGACCAGCCATGTGCTGTTTATACAGCCCCTCTCTTTGTCCTTTGCAGCCTATGCCAGAGCCATAAATGCTGCATGGTATTTGGGGTTTAAGTGTTAGGATTTGATTTTTATTTGAACAGGAACTTTTAAATCTTGTGTTGAATGTTTTAGGAGACTCCTAACATGCTGCCCATTGGTAATGCTGCATGTAGAGGTTTGCGTGGTACCTCCTCAGTATGGCTGTGTAGCTCAGGGCAGGCTCTGTACCCATGTTCTCTGTGCAGGCTTCCCCTGGCAAGTTTTTTCTCTGTCAACTTTTAATGATTTCTGTTTACCCACTGCCAGCCAGCTCCTGGCTTCCATTGTAAAACCCCAACTGCAGTCAACTCTGTACCTGTAGATCTGCCTGCAAAGTAGGTTTGCATGGTGTCTTCATACCTGAAGACCAGTTGTGACTATGTGGTATTTTGGTGGTTTGTGACTGTGTGCTCACCTTGTGGGAACTGTTTTTCCTGTGGATGTTGTGGAAGTGCTTCAGACCGGGCGTGTGCAGCTCCCTGAAGGACTCATCACATGCATCCCGGCTGGGTGTCTTGGCTCAGGTCTGAGCACAGGGTTTCTGCCTTGGTTTGTGAGTGTGGTGAGGAGCAGGATGCTGGTCTTGGTGGCTGTGGGGTACTGGCTGCAGTGTGGATGTTGCTCTGGTGCAGCAGGGAGGGCTCAGGCAGCGTCTCCATAAGGAAATATCACTCGTGCAGTGCCATGCACAGTGGGATGCTCTGCTCAATGGGAGTGTCCTTTGTGGGAAGCAAACTTTGTCCCGGAGGGATGTTCCTCTGAGTGTGTTTACAAAGTCTTCTTCTATAGTGCATAAAAGCCGTGAACACTAATCCTCTCTGGAAGCAGCAAAGTCAAAGCTTGATACCATTAAATACGAGCCGTGTCCTGCGGCATGTGGGGTTCCCGCTGCTTTTTCATTTCTGTTGCCTGCACCAGCTTGACTTCAGGTTTTTGTAGTTTCTTTGAGGTCTTGGGCACTGCCTGTAGCGAAATGGATATGAGTGAGAGCCCTGGTTTGAGCTGGGATCACTTCACAGCAACCCTTGCAAGCATTTCCCAGGAGGAGAGATGGCAGCAGGAGCCCCAGCAAGGGATTTTGAGGGCTGAGAAGGTGCAGGCAAGGACCTGGCTAGGGAACCATGGAGTTTGGAAATCTGTCATTAAAATGCATGGTGAATAAAAAGACGTGCAGGAGCATTTCTGAGAGACTTTATGTGGCCTGGCTGGTTCTCAGCAGACATTGTGTGAAATTGTGGCTGGAATGCAGCAGCATTTGCAAAATTACCATACCTGTGACTTGAACAAATTCATCCCAAGAGTGAGGGACACTGTGTGATCTGTTGATAGGCATTTATCAAAATAAGTCGTTCATTGTCTGGAGTCACCTGCATATCTGTTTTTTATTTATTTGCTGTTTTTAAAAGACCTTTAAACGGGGCTCTTGACCTGTATTTTGTGGCAGTTTCTGTGTCCCACTGCTGCTGCCACAGTAAGAACTGTGGTTGTGTGATGAAGTTACAAGGGCTCTCTCCTAACCTATGTCCTTCAGCATAGACTTGGAGTTGTGTCCTTGCTATGCTGTGTCCTCCCAGTCTTGGAAAAGTCGACTGGCTGGTTTCATGCCTCAGTTCCCATCTGCTCTCTGGGGACAGTGACATCTCTTGTCACAGGGGTTTGGAGGACACTGCCATGCTTCTGTGACAGCAGGGTCTGTGTCAGCACGTAGGAGAGAGGCAGTCAGAGGAGGTTAACACACACCCCCTCCAATTATATCAAGTACTTCTCTTGGTTTACTTCTGTTGCAGAACAAAACTCATTTGCGATTCCCTTTGATTCATCTAAAACAAATCATTGATTTGTAATTATATCCTGAATGTTCATTGATTATACACTTAGTGTTTAATGTAAAACACATCTATAGCTGGCTAGTTTAAGTGAAGCTGCCAGTCATCTCCAGAAAGCCTTGAAGCCACTAAGTGCTGGAGAAATTTTTTTAGCAATAGATGGACAAGGCTGCTGCAGGTAGGTTTGGATTATCCATGGTTCTCCCTGTTCACAAAACCCAAAGGAGTCACCAAAGGACCAATTTTTCTGTTTGTGGTATAAAGAAACACAAACAAATATCCCTGCTGGGGTGCCTTGCTCAGCACAGGCATCCACAGCCACCAGGACTTTGAGGGAAACCCTTCAGGCTGAGCCACCTGCCTAAAAATACTTGGAGATGATGCTTAATGTTCCAGGTGAAGATTTTCCATATCATTATTGTGCCAATTCTAATGTTCAAGTTTTCTTTTTCATGAGACAGAGATGAAGAGATTGGGAGATTAGGTGGGTGAAGAGGGCTGCTGTGGTGGCAGAACTCACTGGGCAAATTAAAGGATTGTAGAAAGTATTAAAATAATCAAAGAGCTCCAGCAGTGGCAGGCAGGTTAGCATTGTTATGAGGAGAGGCTTTTCAGGGAGGGCTGATCAAGTATCTGCTTAGCAGCTTCCGGATACAGGCAGAGGATTGTTGTCTTTGATGGAGGGAAAAAAAAATTCTGCCTTTTCCATTTGAATTGCAGCATAGGGGGCTTTTTATTCAGCGCTGCCCTTCTTGGGTTTATTTTTGAGCTTGTGTCAGGCTTCCCTTGCAAAGCAGGAAAATCTGGGAGTGGCAGGTTCCTGTATTAAATAATCTCTTTCTGCATTAATTGTGTCACTGGCCAATTCTCCTTCTGTTTTTGTCCCGGTGTCAAGTCACATTTGAGTCTCCAGGATCAGTGCATTAGCATGGATGCATCTCTGATGCACAGAGACGCCTCTGTAACTCTGTCTTCTCTCCTGCCTGCCCCTGCCTTGCCAGTATTTAAATATTCCATCCCTCCTGTGCTACATACAGGATAAATGCTTACCTAAAGGTTAATCTATATTTTGAAGTAACTAGACATGCACATGAAAATGTCTTGTGCAAGATATTTTAATTTCTGCTTATATTAAAGTGGACAGCAGTAGCGTTCAAATGTAAATCATTAGGCTTTAAAGAAGCTTCTGGGCAAAAATTAATCTTCACCTGTCTTTTATGTTCATGATGAGTCTTGTTGCATTGCAGTGTCCATTTACTTGTGGCTATAATTGTCACTCTGGTGGTTTAGGAGTTGTTGGTAGTGGGATGGATGCTGAACTGTAGGAAGAGCAAGGTGTTGGCTTATGTCAGTGCTGCTGCCTGGTCCATATCTGTTCATCAGTGAGTTTTTAGACCATCCTGATCACATTTTCAAGTCTGCCTTAGAGCACTTTCTTCTCTCCCTGCAATGCCAAGAGCTTTCTGGAAGGTTCAACCTGGGGAGCCTTTTTGTCACTCACTGCTTGTACTTACATAGCAGTAAGTCCTCTGTGTATTGTCAGTGTTCTGAGGAATGTGATGGCTTAGGGAGGAGGCCTGTGGTACCAAAAGGTTATGTAGCCTTTATAAGCTCTTGTAAATATAAAAAGCTCTTGTAAATATAAAAGCTCTTGTAAATATAAAAGCTCTTGATTTGTAAATAATCAAAGAAACACTTCCATTCCTGAGAAATTAGCTCTTTAAAGATCTGTGTATATATATTTTGTATAGTGAAAACCTGTAGTGGTTTAGTTAAAGTGTAGTAGTGAGGCCAGCCCTGCCAGTACCAAGAACTTCACACAGAAGCCGGAATAAGATTTCTGAGGGAGAACTAAATTTCTTTATTCCTCCCCAAAAGAGCAGAGCTGCTGTACAGTGTCCCCAAGGTGTGTCCCCAGGTGAAAAACAAGAGCACTGTTTGTCTGTGTCCTTTGCCGGGTGAGTGGATGTATCTGATGGTGTTTGAGCTCTCTCAGACTCAACCACAGACAAGTATCTGTCAGATGAATTATTCAGTTAATGCTGGCAGAAGTGTTGGGGTGGTCTCTCCTCCCTCTGCTCTGTGCCCAGACTCTGAGCTTTTACTTTTATTTGATCTTGCCTTTGACATTTTAACTATTCCTTTTTCATGCCATCTCTGATTGTGCTCTCTGGAGCTAGCTTTGATATCTTTTCTATTTGCCTTCTGTTCTTCCCCTTCTTCTTCCTTTGATGTTGTAGAAAATGACCAGGACGGAGATCTTCCCATGTTTTCCCTCTTAATTTTGACCAGTTCAAGTTATCCACTTTTTGAAGAACTTTACCAGATACTTACCTAATAACTTGAACTGGTCAAAATTAAGAGAAGGAAAATTGTGTTCAAAAGGATATTAATTTGCTAACTTTAAGGAGTGAGAAGTATTTAGGAAAAAAAAATGGAAATGCAAATTCTGGCTGAGCACAAGCTTTGTCATTTGATGGCTGAAATTCTCCACTTTGTCCTGCCAGTGAATCCACATGAAGCATGTATTTTCCCTGAGCTAAAGAGCTGACCTGGGTGGGGGAGGTAAGCACTCAGAGTGGTGGATGAGCGTAATTAGGACATGGATTGTGGGTTGGCTCTGTATAGATCAGTTTGTGTTTCGTTAATGTCTGGTTCCACCCAGTCTGTCTGTTTTATTGGATTAATTTATTACTTTCTGAAAGTGCCTCTCCAGTGAGCTAAAATATCTATTTACTGGAAGCATTTGGTTACCATAAAAAAGTGTATTTGGCATGTGTTTGGCAAATATTAAGTACTTTCTTCTGTTTCTTTTGCAATTTAATCTTCTGTTTATCTTGGATATTGACTGCTGAAGGCCTTGGTAATTATTGGCTGATTTTGAAAACAATGATTTTAGAGGCTCAAATTACTTTTGTAATATTAATCATTACCTTGGTGTGCTTTCTTTAAAGGATGGGATTCCTCTGACAGCTCCAGGGTGGACATTACTGTCTGAATTGCCGCCGCCATCTCAAAATAACAAAATCATTACTGGTGTTTTGTTCCCAAAATTAAGCAGATACTTGCAGTGATGCAAACCTGGCAGTTGCAATCAGCACACAATTTCGCTGTTCCTCTTGATGGGAGGAGCAGCTGGTTTCTGAAGTCAAATACAAATATGGTTGTATTCAGTTTCCAAATTAATTTCATGGTGTGTTGGTCCCAGGGCTGGTGGGCAAGGGGTAGCCCCACTCTGGTGGCAGGGGAGCTCTGGCAGGGGGGAAGAGAAGCCACACTCCAAAGGGTCTCACACTTGCAAGTGAATGTGGTGCCATACAGAAGCACATCTTGCTTTGGGGGAAGGTGAGAAATTGAAAAGTCTCTGCTGGGAGCTGAGTAATTGGCACCTGCTATTATTGTGTCCCTCCTCCCCCTTTTAATAACTTGTTTGTAGAGATACCTCTCCTACAGATCTCATTACACAGCCATAAAGCACGATTCTTTAAAAAATACATGCATTCCTATTCATGTCGGGTCTGAATACCTACCTCCCTCATGTTCCTTGAGGAGAAGGGATGGTTGTTGTGGTGTCCAGGCATCTTTCCTCACTACTGGCCAGAGTCACGGCTGCCCATGGGGAGACGAGCTGTGTCCTTGCCATACCTGGACGGAGATGTAATTCTTCCATTAATACAAAATCTGGCAGGCAGTTAAGAGTGGCTGGGAGGGGAATTTCGTCTTCTTGTTATTTTAGGCCTTGAAGCAAGGGGTTGTGTTGGCTGTTTGAGTGGCGTTGGCCTGATCTCCACCGGAGCTTGCACAGTGACATACATTGCTGGAGAGCGCGAGAGGCGACGTTTGGCATACGCCCCTGGGATCTCCAGTGCAGTGAATCCCACTTCCTGCTCATGCATCAAATGATACGTTTAATTGGTTTTAACAGTTTCATCCTTGTTCTTTTATTAGTGGATCGTGGTGCAAAAGGAAGCTGGGAGCGTTTTTGGATCCTGTCCTGGGTAATTTGATGAGTAAGTCTTGCTGAGCTTCATCGCTCTGCAGGTGCAGTGATGCATCTCCTGCAGGGGATGTGGTGGGAAGAGTGTCTCCTCCTCCTCTTCCCAAATACATGTGTGGGGAAGGAAGAGGAGGAGAGGGCAAAATCACGTCCATGATAATTATTTTCTAATTCTTTTCATCACCTTATAGAACAAGAATGATAAAGGGAGTTTCAGAAAAGAGGGCATTCCAGCAAGGCCTGGCAGGGATGTAATCTCTTTTCTTCATATTGAGGTATAAAGATAATTCCAGTCGGGATTGAAACAGCGGATGGCAAATAATTCTTGAACAATCCTCTTATGGTGTTCCAGGATGCGAATGAAAACCACTAATGGGATAAAGAAGGATCTAGATAATTATCTCGATGCATTAAATCCCATCCTTTCAGGAGAATACTCTTGTGCGGACACCAATTTCATGTGTATCAAATCAGCTAAAGCTGACTAGACATTTTCAGAAGCTGGCTGACTCCAACACAACCATCCTCTCTTGGTGATCTTTTATCTACCTGGTTGGTCATAATAAATTTGATTTCTGGTCTCTGCTGCCCTGTTTCCTTTTTTCCCCCTCTCCCTGCAGCAGGTTACAGCTGTGACACGCATTCTCTCCAGGGCAGATGTGAAACCTCCTTCATCTTTTTCTCCTTTCATTTGGTCTGCTGTTTTGAGAGATTTCCTGGGTTTTTGGGGTTTTTTTCCCCATCTTACAGCTGGTAGTGCTGTTGTTTTAAGTCTGACAGAAGAGCTGCATGTAACATTTAGGTGTGCAAGATATTTTTTAAATTGATCCATTTTTTTTTCCCCCATCAAGAGCTCTGCCTTGCAGTGTGGGGGACGGCTCTGTGCTGCAAAACAAATCCAGCGGTACAGCCAGCTAATGAGGCTCTTGTTGTAGGCTCTTTGTGTTTGAATCTAATGAACACCCCATGGATGGAATGGAGGGTGGCAGAAAGAGAAAGGAACAGTTTTGTAGTGATTGAGACCATGACATTTGGATGGGGTTGGCTCAGTTAACAGTGATCAAAGCTTTGTGTTACAGAAACTCTGTTCCCTGACACCCCATGGTCGGAGGAAAGGGTGACACAAACGCATCTCTAAGAATGTGGGTGACAGAAAAGCACCTCTAGTAAGTGGCTAATTCTTCATTATTCCCCAGCAGCTCAGGCAACTGCATTTTCCATCTGTCAGAGAGCCATTTCCCTCCAGCCTCACATCAAGTGTTCCCCAAGTGAAGTGAGGCATGTCTGAGCTGGCTGCAGCATCTTTTGGTGAGCCAGGCTGTGTGTCCCACAGTGGGAGCAATCTGGAGACTCTCAGCTGAAGATCCTGCCCACAAGCTGTCCTCCAGCTGGAAGAGGAGGATTGGCTGTTGGCACCATTCCTTTGCACTCCAGAGGACACATGCTGTTCATGGCTCTTTTGTCAGGGAAAGAGTCCCATCATTAATTTGGAGAGTGCCCAAATGCAGCTTCTCAGTAGCAGACCCTCTGAAACCACAAGGTTCCCATCTTTACTTGCTGGCATGGCAGCCTTGTTAAGGCTCAGCTGTCTTTAGAAGTACAGAAGTTCTTAGTGAGAAGTCAAAAAAGAAATTCTGTCCTATCCAAGGTGGACTTGGGTTTCTAATCTCCCTCATGTGGCAGAGAGAAGTTACAAGGGCCAGTTTTGTGCTGAAATCCAAGGGGTTGGTGTGTCTCTTTTTGCTGTGATCTGTTAGTTGCTCTTGACACCAGAATTGCTGTTCACACCACTCTGAGCTGTCACTTGCCTGTCCCAGCTGGAGGATGTCCTTAGAGGCGCATGAAGCTCAGCCTTTCCATACCAGGCTTGGATTTGGGACAGGTAGGCTGCACAAGGGTGTGATGTGCAGCTGGGCACACTCTGATAAGACACTTGCCAAACAGGGCTGTTTGTAGAGAAAAGGTTATGTGGGATCCTTGCAGCCTCTGGAAGGCTCTTTTGGAAATGAATCATGTTTAAAAAATGTGGTCATTTTTTTGGTTTGGTGACATGCTTCTTGAACAGCAACTCTTAAATTGGAATGCTCACACAGAAGAATCAGTATCAGGGTTTCTTCACCGGATCACGGTTGTGTGCCCTGTGGCTCTAGGAACAGGGCTGAACTTTAACAGTAATGCCTGATGCAGGCTTTTGCCTAAAAATACTGACATTCTGCAAGAGGAGTTTGGCAGGGTTCAACAGCTGATTCCTTAAAATCTATTGATTGCTGTTTAAAATAAGATATCCATCCTACACACTCGTGACTTGGACAGAGATCTTGATGGGCATTTTCACCTGGGTCTTGGTACCACTGCACACCCTTCAGATGAACCACTCATTAAGAAATCTCATTACTTGCTCCGTTAAAGGTGTCTGGTTAGCTGAGTTGCTAATTGAAGTGTCCCTTCTTCAACCTGGTGTTGTGATGGAGCAGTTCCTGGAGCTGTTATGCCAAGTATTACCTCCACAGAGCATTATAAATGATCTCCTGCTTGGGTGAGCGCTACCCAGAGAGAAACTGTGTTTTTTTCTGGATGTCTGCACAGCTCTCAAGTGACTTGCACGATGCACACACACAGAAAGGCAGATATTTCATGTCTCTTCGGAAATTTGTCAAGACAGTGGCAGATTGCTTAGCCTGAGTTGTGCTGTCTGTTCATAGCTTCTAAAATGCAGGTCATGGAGTATTACAGTAATAGTTAAAGGTCAAGAAAATTACAGACTTTAGCCCTTTGTAGCAGCTGTGGTCATCAAAGGAGGTGTTTTACTCCTGGGGTTGAAACTTTCAGCACTTGTCTGTTGTTCCAGAGTGCTGTTCTGCAAAGCTGCAAACCAAAGGTGGCCATTTCTGCAGGTACCCCAATGGTGACCTGATGGTGCTCAGAGGCCCCAGCTGAGACCGGGATCCCATCTAGTGTGCCCTGAATGTCCTGAGTGCACTGAAAACCCTCCCAGAGAGCTTCACCATGGGCTGGGCCAGGAGGAGTGGGTCCCTGTAGGTGAGGTGGTTGTCACTGGCAGAATTTGAAATCCATATTGACTCACCAGCATTGTTTCGTTAGCAAGGTCACTGCAGTGCTGGGACATACATGGGGGTCCATTTGCATCAGACTTGAGGGTTTTGTGGAGAGGAGAAAAGGGAAGATGTTGACAAGAGAGAGCTTGTAGGTGTGTAGGTGGGTAGAATTCAGATCACTGCCAGCCAGTGCAGAAAAGGTCAAGAAATTCTTTAGTCTGCTGGTGTGGCATAACACACTAGTGAGAAGGTGTGGATTTTCTACATGCACTCATGTTTAGTTTGGCTTCCAGGAGAAGTCCTTATCTCTTCTCCTGCTGCTAGCTTCTTTGGAGCTGCCCTCCTTCCCTCTGCTCTGCCTACATTCCTTGCTGTGATTTCAATTATTTATACCATTTCTCTTCCCCTTAAACTGCTCCACTGCCTGTGCACTATGGAAGCAGCTGTCGCTTCCCAAGCCCGTTCCGCTGGTGTGTGAAGAGCCCATCCCTGTGCACACAACTCGTTAAGAGCATTTCAGGGCCCTTCAGTGTGGGCAGCTATGCGGATGTAAAACTGCAATTGGATCTTACCTTACAGAAGATTTTAAGTGTGGCTGGTGAAGTAATGATCTACTTATTAATGCCAAATAGCGGGAGGGAGCTGCTCAGGGTAACAAGGGGAGAGCAGGAAGAGTTTTGTAGAGGAGTATGTCCTCTTCTTCTGATGAAAATTAGGCAGCTTAAAAAACTAGAGGTTATTCTTCTCTTGGTTCCACCAGTGTGCATTCAGCAGAACCTCATTAAAATAATTTAATTTCTTTTTGACACAGGCTGGTGTCACAGAGGTGACAGGGAGGCGCAGCCTCACCCGGCTGGTCTGGATCCGAGCTGAGGCTGAGAGAGGCAAGTTCAGCCATTCAATTTAGTCCTCCCTCATTTTTGCCTCTGCAACATTAAGCTTGGAGAATGAGCAGAAAATGTTTAAATCCCTTTCTTCATTGCTGCCGTGTTCAAACTGAATTAACTCTCATCCAAAGGCAGCCTGAGCTGTAGGAAACATCTGCCATGGTCCAAATTATGTTTTGAGGTCAGAATTAAAATGTATGTAACTGTTGAGCAGTGAGTAGTGAATACTCAAATCCTGCTCTTTGCCAACAGTTGTTTTGCAAGATGTGATTTGTATACATCCCTTGTACCTGTGCAGGTACATGAATGTGTTATTAGAATAGGAACCAGCACAGTGTGTCACAGGAAATAATGGTTATAAGGTGAAGCTAGAAATTTAAATAATTTTTTGTTTCAAGCTTATATTTATTTATTTGATTTCTACAAATGTAGCTTCTGGAGTATAATTGATGTGGGGATACAACTGTATTCACAGCACATCTGTGTCAGGGGCAATATTTATGTACAATGGCTGCTCCATGAAATATTTGTTCTCTCCTCTTGGCTCCTCCATCCAAAAAGTAGATGTGAGCTCTCAGGGAAAGTACACACAATTTTTAGAGCTGTTCTAGATATAGTCCTTAAAGAATTTTTCAATTTTGTAACTGAAAGGAGCTTTTGAAAAGATAGAACAAGTCTCAAGTAGAGCATGGCCAGGGATAGGCTGGTGCCCTATTTGATGGGTTTTCAGTCTGCTAATGAAGAAAAACTAAAGCTCCCACTTCACAATGTATTGTCTGAGAGCTGAGACTCTCAGGGATGTGTTTGAGTGCATGGGCTTCCTTCTGGCTTCCTTTGGGTAGAGACCATTCAAGTTTGAAAAAATTGCTCAAGCTCCTTAAATTGTGTCCCGTCTTTCAGTGGGAATTGTAGAGATAATTGCAAAGTGAAGTGAAGAGAGGCTGACAAAAATGAATGAGGCAGAAGTTTGGGCGGGATTCTCTGTGTGCTAAAGTCATACTTATGGTGCACAGTGCCCAGGGATGGTACCATGTGTGTTTCAGAGGTTGTTTACGTGGTACTCCCACATTCTCAGTGGATGAATGGATGTCTCTGTTCAGTGAGGCCCCACAGCAGTAGGATGAGGGTGGAGTAGGTGAGAGTAGGAGTCACCTGACTCTTAGACAGGGGAGTGGATTGATGAAAAGCAAACCCCTCTACCTGGCTGTCTGGGTGTCATTCAGATCATTTCACAGATGGGAAATCAGGGCACAGGAGAGGTTCCCAACCTGCCGGGTGCACAGATCCCTTTGGAAGTTCCCTCTGAGCCCTGCAGCTCCTCAAACACAAAAGCTGTGTCTGCAGAAGGTAGGGTTTGCATTTCTCTGCTGGCATATTTGTATATTTTGTATATCTTTGCTGGCATATTTGAGGAATGGCATTTATTAGGGTTTTTCTGGGAGATCTATGCTTGTTCTGGGCTGGGAAGTCTGTGGGACTCAGGGCAGGAGGCTCGAGGTGTGCCAGGAGGACAGACAGAGCATCCTCTCTGCAGCATCTCACCCTGCTCAGCCCTGTGTTCTTCAGCCAGGCTCCAGTGCCAGACAAAATACATGTGTGGGGAGGCAGCTGGTGCCAAAGCTGCTGGAGGAGAGCAGCAGTTGGCCATTAGTGTGCTCAGAGGTTGGGTGGATTGATTGTGCTGCCGTGGAAACCCAGGGCCAGGGGACAGGGGTGGAAGGTCACTCCACAGGCTGCCATTGGCCCAGAAGAATGAGAGAGATTTTTATGCTTTGTGGCGCCTCTTTTCCTGCTTTGGAAAAAGCTTTTATTTTATGTGTCTGTGTAAATGCTTTATAACATGAGTGCTGTGAGTACTTTGAGTAATTGCTCAGAAATTGATGGTGAATTTTGACCATGTACAGATAGTGCCTTCAAGTCCCGAGGATTCTTCTCTCAGATTGTGATGCATTTTTTTTACTGCATTTAAATGAGTTATTTTATATAAATTCTGAGTGCTGGCAGGCTTACAATAACTGGGTTTTTTTAAAGCTTGTTTTTTCTAAGAGACTACAACAATGCCCTTTTTCCCAATAGCTTTCAAACTCAGTCTCAGTTGAGCCCAGTTAGGCCATGGTATAGAAACCCCAGAGGTGATCTGAAGTCCTCTGTTTTGAAGGTAGCCAGGAGGGCAAAAAAGAGATCTCTTGATGGTTCTGTCAGGCATGGGTGAGTCTGTACAGAGAGTGTTCAGAGTTCTTTAATCAAAGCTTTTGGTTGAGTACAGGATGCCCAGATGTTGGGTTCCCCCAGGGGTGGGATGTGTTGGGGGGGCTGTAGCCAGCAACATTCTCTGTGCCTGGTCAGAAGCTCAGCCCACCCCTCACAAAGTCCTGCCAATGCAGAAAATAAACAAGATCAATTTTTTGTGCCCTCACACTTCTACCAAGAGTTAGAAGTAACCACAAAAAGAAAATATTGGAGGAGGGGACAGCACTAATGGGCCCATCCATTTCAGTATTTCTGCCTATGGCCAGAACCTCATTCTCTAATTTTTGTTGCTCTGGCTGCTTTGTTTTTCCTTCATTGCAATCAAGATAATGCAGTACAATAGTGCACTAAGAATTCCAGCTATTCAATTACCTTTCAGAAGTTGACTTAATTGCCTCTTTAAGTGATAGCTCTCTATTGTGTGCAATCAGCACCACTCAAGGAGGGAGCAGGAAGAGAAGGACTTTGTTTCTAATCAATAATCAGAAGTCTTTGAAATAATGCTGCTTGCAATTTATATCACTGGTTAAATTACACTGAAGATGATCATCTGCACCTTCCTGGAGGAGCACAGCCCTAGCAGAGTAATAAAGCTTTGCTGTCCACAAACATGGATTATTTTACACTGTGTTTCAAGTTAATCCAGTATTTTCCCCTTGAACTTTTATTTCTCCTCCAAGTAATAAAGAAAACCAAAATCAAACTGCTGCAGAGCCTGGCACAGATGGTTTGGAAAGGTCTAGTATGGAATGACTAATCATTTGGTTTGCACCTCATAAAGTATGCAATTGAATGTGATACCTGATGATAAATAATTCAAAGTTGAGATGCAAGGCAAGGGGAGATTATAGAAGGAATAAATATATGTAAACCAACCTTAAGAAAAATAATCATAAAAATAAGCAATCTCAAAATCTTAAGCTCCTCTTCCAAGCTACAGTCCATGGAAACAGCTGCTTCTTGGTGCAGGTTTGTGTCCAGTGCTTGAATCCAGGGGACTTTAGGCCAGCAGGATTTCCAGTTAGAGTTTGGCCAAAACACATCTAAGGAGCTGCCACCCTTGCACAATTCTGTTGCACTTCAGGTAATCACTCATCCTGATTTAGGCACCAGGAAAGCTTTGCCAAGCAGACCAGATTTCTTTTATATATATATATTTGGGTTTATTTTTTCCGAGTTATTGGGTTAAAAGCGATTGTCTGCTTCATAGTTTTATTAAAGCTAAAATTACTAGTCATAATTAAATATTTAGTCATAATTTAAAATATTTTGATTCCAGAAAGTTCTTCTTGAGATCGCAAGAGGCACAAGACTGAAAGTCGAGCTCAGACCCCTGTTGGTACCACTGCCTGAGGCAATTCCAGCTCCCATCCCCTAATCCATCCCCTCCCATGGGAGTAGGTGAGAACTGCAGATGCAGACCTGTTGGAACCACAGGTTTTAATGATTAAGCACCCAGCACACTCCTGGATAGGGTGCATGTCTCTCTGCCCTCCATTCTCAACACCTTCTATAGGGAATTTCATTTGCTTTGTGGGAGCAGCCGTGGGATGTTCTTTGCAGAGATTGGCTCGCTCACACCAAGCTGGGATTTAATTGATTAAAGATGCTTCTTCCTTTGCTCCCTGCCCCATCCTGGTAAGAGGTGGATAATCACCCTTCAGTGCAATGCTCTTGCAGCGAGAGGGAAGGTGGTGTTGATCCAGATTTATAATCCTGCACCAAAGAGCAACTTTAAGATCATTCCACGTGTCGGCTTCGTAGGAGTTTTCACTAAACTGTGGAGGTAGCTTGATTTTTGCCCTTTTATCAGGCAGAAATAGCGATGCTACAATGCCCTGCTCCACCAGCTTAGCATTTGGCAGCGTTTCTGAGACTGCCAGCAGCCTTGTCCTGGCCGGTGTCAGGCGCCTGCGTGCCCAGACACCCCGACAAGGCTGCGCTTGTTTGCTGAGCCTTGGTACGGTCTGGCCTCGGTGGAGGAGAGCAGCTGAATGGTCATTTTGTGATGACAGTAATTACAGCACCCTGCAGTTCCACTGCCCAAGTGTTTCACTGATGGTCCCAAGTGCTGGGTTGGTTCCATAGTGGCTTTGCAGGGCACTGTGGTGCTGGGAGAGTGTGTGGCCTCTGTTTTACCACATGAAGTAATGTTGGTTTGCTCCTGATTTTGTCTGTGTTGAGATAAGCAATACAGGGGAAGGAGGGAAAAGAAGCAACTTTGTTGTTGCAGATTTACTCTGTGGCTTCTTCGGCTCCTGGGAGGGGCTGTTGTGATAAAGGCTGATATATTTTCACATCTGCCTATGAAAAATGCAGGATTTATCTTTCAAATGAAATTTGCTCTGCTGTGCTGCCAGCAGGGCTTTTTTGAGTAGCTATTTTTGTGAAATATAACCAGAGAATTTGTTCTGGCTTAACACTTAAAATGTAGCCAGGGGAAGATGGAATATTCATCTTTATTGTATTTGTTTCTCCTGTAATGAGACGTTACTGTCTGTTGTAAAGGAAGTGGTTCTCCAGCCCAGGGACCATGCCCAGTGATTTTCTGTTTGCTCCATTAGCTCGTGTGCAGACCTCCTGATTTTTTTATGTGCATGTGCTTTTCTACTTGTTTAATCCTGCCAACTGCTCTTCTGGTTGGAAATCCATTTCTATAATGCTGGGTATTACACAAATTTGTTGAAGCTCTTAATGCAGATAACGGGGAAGGGGGGGGTGAGCCTGTTTCGCCCGGTCAGCCTGAGCCAACTTTCTCTTTCCCATCAGTCACACAGAGCTTTAGCTGCAGCTCACTGAGGGCACAAAATGTACGCAGTAAAGAAAAATAAAGTTTAAGGAACAGATAGAGTGCTGTAAATGCACAGCACAGCACAGCACAAATCAGTTAGCTCGCTGTGCCCTGTGGAAATCTCTTTGTCTGCCTTGTTTTGAAATATTTCCATAACCAGTAATCATGGTATTGTTGCAGAGAGCCCTTCTATAAAGAGCTTTTTGGTCACTGCTGCTGTTTACTATGACTCTGTACAGCGTGTTAATTGCAGCTCTTCATTCATGGGAATATTCATCAGGAATTGCAGTGTGGATGCCAGCAGTGATGCTCTGGATTTTGGGGTTCTTGTGTGTATGATGCTTCTGGGACCAGAGCTGGAGCAGTGAGAGGCATCCTGCCTCTCTGTGTGTGATTTGCAGTGTTTATGGAGCTGTTTCCAGCAGGACTGAGCACATCCCTGCCTGCTGTACTGTTCTGGTTGTTTAATCTGTTGAATTCATCCGTGGCACTTTGCCTGGTGGAGAGTGGTGGGAATGTTGTCAGCAGTGGCAGAGAAGGATGCCAGGCTGCTTTTTTTATTATTATTTGTAGTAAAGCCATACAAAGTCCATCCAGGGCCTCAGGAAAATGGTTTAGTGGCTGTCAAGCATGCATGTACTTTTTGTTTAAGCAATGGAGCGGGCAACCTGCTCAAAGTTTAATGTGAGTTTATATACTTATGTTACCTTCTGGCTTAACTATCCAGTTTATTAAAAATAAAAGGAGCAAAATCATTCTGGCAGACTTTGATAGCTACAGCATTTGGAAACACTTCAGCTTCTCTCTCTTCTCTTTCCTGATTTCTTCCCAAGAATAGTCACAACACTTTCTTTTTTAGGACTTTGCCCTAATAATTACATCTGCGAAGATCCGCTGGGATGGGTTATCCCACAGGCAGGATTATGCCCTTAAATGGAAAATAAGCCACCACAACAGCCAAAGTTTGGGGAAGAAATATTATTGGGAAAACGAGGTTGCTAAATGTATTATTCCATGTTGTGGAGCTGCTCAGTCAGGAAATGTTTGTTAGTGCAGAGAGGAAATGCTCATGTCTTCTAAATGCTTCTTGCATTCCTTTTTAATTGTTGTTATAGTAGGAAAACGTGGCTCTAATAAATACCAACGACTGCCCCCTCTGTAAAAGGGACAGGAGGTGTGAGAAATTGGAGGGAGACAGGCCAGTCTTGCTTTATGAGCTCTTCACTCTCTGGGTTCTGCTCCTCCCTTTCCCCCCCAGGCCGGCGGGGGTGCAGCTCCTCTCCAGGCTGCCTGTCCGGTTCTCCAGCCCTGCTGCCTCTCGGCCAAAGATTTGGGCTAAATAATCCAATTAAGCTTTGCAGCTTATATAACTCTCTTGGCTTGAGGCAGCAGCCGGACTGCCGGGGATAGAAGCACATCTGGAAATGGTGAACTAAACGCGCTGCCGCGGCCGGGGCCAGAACGGTTTGGACAAATTTGCTCATACGCACAAGATGTCCTTTGAAAAGCAAGATAAGTGTGCACAGTCTCCTTGCTCAAGAAGTTGAAGAAAATACTCCTATCCATAAATTGTTTCCCTGGCTGGGAAACTTAGCTGGCTTTTCTCCTCTCCCTTCTCCTTTGGAAGATCGTCCAGCTCTTCCTTTTCAGCTCCAGAGGATCAGCCAGGCCCTGTAGCACATTGATCATAAATAACACACATGGGCTTTTTTATTTCAAAGGTAGGAAGGACCTCCAGCATTATTTAGTCTGGCTTCTTATCTGCTACCCATCATAGGAATTACTTTTTATTTAATCTAAAATACAGTTTGGTGTATAACTGGAACACAGCTCTGAAGACAGAAGTATTTTTTCTGAGAGTTCATTATAACCCTGGTAATTTATCCTAATGCTTAATGACACTATTAAAACATGGGCATTTTATGTTGGCTTGAGGGTTGGGGAGAAAATAGAATTCAGCCATTCTGTATTTCAAGTAGTGTGCCCAATACAAGCTTAGGAAAAAAAAAAACCCAGGTGCACATTTTGGCACTCTTGGATGTCTTTTCTTTTGTTTGTATCCATTACTCTCAGTAGGGAAGTTATGGGCATTAACAACAGAATGCATTTTCCTTCATGTGCAGTGATATGTGCTTATAGCTTCATTTTATAGTCTCCTGTCTAATGTTAAAGAATTTATTTGTCAGGTGTGCAGGGCTGGTTTAGCTCTCACGTCCTGCCTGTTCTGGGTGCTTGGACGGCTGCTTGTCCAACACCTTCCAAATCTCTGCTGGAGAAAGGTTTTAGAAACATCACCTCTCTGAAATGTGATATCAAATGCACACACACACACAGTTCCTGGGCTTGTCCTCCATAAAACATGCCCAGGGAATTGGCTGCAGTGTGTGCCCTGGCCACACTGCCAGAGTTGCAGAGGTACTGGAGCTGGTTTGGCAGAGGGTGTGTTTTGATCCCAAGAGGGGATTTTGCTGGGGCACAGCAGTGCTGAGGCAATGCTCTGTGGCATCCTGACCCCATTGTGGCTTTTAAAGTGGTTTAGCCACTTCTGGGTGGTGCACAAGGATATGTACCTTGGCAAGACCCTCCATGCCAGGGAGGTGGTGCAGAGCACTGGGTGGCTCTGCTGGGGCTGCTCCAGTCTGCAGCAATGTAAGGTAAATATGATATTTCTTCCAGTGTATGGGTTTATAAGGCTGTCAGAATGCCCCTGCTCTCACCAGGCTTTGGACATGGCCTTGTAGGGAACCTTGTAGGAGTGTCTTTGTAGTCATGAATACCTACATGCAAAAGTCATGACCTTTTTTACACATTTTGGGGTTTTCCATGGTCATAAAACTAAATAATGAGTTCCCCAAAAGAGGCTGTGTGTCTTGAACCACTTCTCCCAGCCCATGCCAGTGCTGGAACTCCCCCATTGCCATTGCTGCCTCAGCCATGGTTTGCTGGCAGTGATAACACAGCTGTGCTGCCACTGCTTCCACATTGCTGCTGTATCTGACTGACTGCCTGGGCTTGATGTTTTATTCCTAAAGAAGAAAGAAATTGGATTAGATTTTTCTCAGCCAGGCACAGCAGTGATCCTGGGTAACAAAGCTGATCTGTGTGCAGGGAGCTTTGGGAAGCTGGGTGTGAGGGTAAGTTATTAACTGGGGACTTAGCCAGGGTGATTTGTTTTATGGATATATCAGCAAGGCACTCCAGGAGGTGCTGAGCAGCCTCCATGGCCCTTGAGAGAGCATTTTGGGTGCATCAGGGGTACCTAAAGCACCTCAGTACAGAAATTACCTCCCTGGACACTGAAGTCCAATAAACTTCTTTGTAGAGAGGGAGCAAAGGCTCCAATTTTGCTCTACATAGTGGTGCTGCAAGTTTCAAGGGCAATTTCCTTGTGGGTGAGTCACAGTGGTGTTTTCCCTGTGCTGTGCTGAGCCTTGCTCCCCCATGGTGGGATTTTTCCTGAGTTTTGACCTCTTGGCACCCCTGGGACAGGCGGATTGCAGTGGGCCAGGTCAGGCCCTGCAGCCCCTCACACCCACTGGTGCAGTTTGCTGTGATTTCTGCACTTTAACTCCTTCAGTACCGACTGTGGCTTTGCTCAGCTGTGCTTGGGGTTTTTCTTGTGCTAAAGCCCTCTCCCTCCTGTGCCTTTCCTGAGCAGCCGTGGCCTCTCTGGAGCTCTGTGCCCTCTCTTATCTCTCCCTCACACCTCCCTGAGCTGACAGCCTGATCTGATGTCATCCCTCACATGCTGCACTGGTGCTCTCTGGACTGCACGAGATGTAACTATTTAATCATGGAAAACTCTCCCTGTGGGCTCTAACGCTGTTGTTTGCTGGGCACAGCTTCTTGCAGCCCATCTTGCATTCTCCTTGCAGCACTTAAAACATGTCAAATTTCTGTAACAAAGCTTCCCTCGGGGTGGAAGGTCTGGAAAAGTGATCCACAGCAGCCCACATAGCAATTAGGTTACCTTATAGGTGGCACCAGTAAAGGTAACGGTGTGTGAAATACTGAAAAGCCAAATCCATTTAAATAGACATGTTCAAAGGGAATGTGAGGTGTGAACAGCATGTCTTTGGCTCACAGGGAGCGTGAAGTATCTTCTGCCAGGACTCAGCAGCACTTTAAGAATAGTTGTAAAATTCAGCATAAATACCATGGTCCTGTGGTCCAGGCTCCCGGAATCACACCTATTTTTGGAGGTGGTAAAGCAGCTGGCTGTAATGCTCACTGCACTGCCTTTAAGCCTTTAGGTAAACCTGACGTTGCAAGAAAGCAAAACCTCCAGGGATGTGGTTTCACAGACATTTAAACTGTTCTCCTTTTGGGCTGTTGTCTGAAAGGGCATCCTGGTTCCCCTGTGCTTCCTTTGCATTACTGGCTCGGTCAGCAGGATGATCTGACCCAAAATTAAGCCTGCAGTAAGGATGCTGAATTTTCCAGCTGGATCAGGCCATGGGACTGTGGGGCTGACTGGGTTCTGGTGCCCTCTGAGGAGATTCAGGGAGCACCCTGTGCATTCTGGCACTCCTGGCTGGCTGAACGCCACTCGTGCCACCTTGCCTGGAGCTCAACACAGGGGAGTGGGAGATGCCCAATAACATTTCAGAGCAGCAGCTTGTTGAGAAGCTTTCAGGCATCATTTAATAAGCAACCAAAGGTCTTAGCAGTAGACTACCCATGTAGTCAGCATCCTCCCCTCCAGCTGTTTGTTTTCTACCCTTGAAATGTCCTGCACCCCCCACCTTGTGCTGTGCCATCACCAGCATCTGTGTTGCCTCTCAGCAGAGCTGATCTGCTGGAGTAATGCTGCTGCTGCTGCTGGCACGGGCTGGCAGGCAGCTCTGCAGCTGGGCTGTTGTGGGGTGTGGAACCAAGGCTGCCTAGTTCTGGGTTAGTCCCTGTATTCTGGAATAGCGAGAAGTTAATTTATTGTAGGATACTGTTGCTTGCAAGTCGGGAATTCTGTCTTTGTACTTCTAATGATGTATTTTCTGCAAGGGAAAGAAATAAGGGTGGGTTTTTATGCATTCTAAAGCAGCTGGTCTGGCTTTGTGGGAGAGGGTGTTGACATTACTTGATAACCTTTTCTCATGTTTTCTTGGCTGGTGAATGACATAAGGGAGAAGTGAGTCTTCCCACTCTTTTAGTGGTATATTTTTCTTCCCAGGAACTATCCTAGCATATAAAATGAAACAAGAGCCCTCAGATAGCATCAACAACTATAGTTGGCCTAAGTGTGTTATTTTATGGCAGTCTCTTGTTTTTTCTCTGGAGAAAAGAAAATGTACCCCATTAAGTGCTCTTGTTACAAGCCTGCACCCCAGGGGATAAATATTTCAAATATTAATGCTGAGTAATTTTTAAAAGGTTCTGCATGCATTTTATTTTGAGCATTCTGCAAATTATTTAAGACTACTAAAACAAAATGCAATTTAGATCAGCTCATCCTGTGATCAGTATGTGGTGATTTTAAAGTCTGCTCTACCCAACAGCATAGTCATGCATCTGATCAGTTGGTACAATAGGGAAATTGGAATCTTGTGGTGGCTGTGGATCTGCAGGTAGATGAGATGTACAATTTACATAAACAGTGGAATGAGGGGAGTGCTCTCAATATCCTTTCACTCCAATACAGCCACATGCATTGCAAATGAGTTACTCTTTTGGAAAAAGAAGTCAAACCTGACTTGCATTGAAGTTCTCAGCTATTAACATCAGCGGAGCCAGGGACTCCAGCCAAAACTTCTGTGATTTCCTTGATATCCCTCTTAGTACATCACTCTGACTTTTCCATATGTGTTCTCTGATTTATAACACAGCAATACTTTATTTCACTGTTGTAAAATTCTTTCATACACTCAGCCCTGCCAAAAGCTTCATATGTTATTGATTAAACAAATTCCCACTGTTCCAGGATCTCGGCTGCTCTGAGTCTGGTGGTAACTTTAGTGGAATGATGAGTGCAATGGTCGATTGTACAGGAGGTAGGAAATACAAGGCACCAGCACTTACTGCTGCTAATCAATAAACTCACCTTCAATTTGCTAAATGGAGCTGCTTTTTCCACCGGTCAGTGCCACATCTCTCCTGAGATGGGCTGAGCTGGTCCATCAGCTGGGAAGTGCTGGTGGCTCAGGGTCATTTGTGGGGGGGATGATGATGATGTTTGATTTTAGTAATGTTGGGAGAAGGATTAACAAGAGTTTCATTTCGACTCCTTCACAGGCAATTACCGACAGCTGCTGCTAGAGAAAGGGCGTGATGATTAACACAGTGACCTTTGCAAGGATTGACTTCCCTCGGAGGGATTCCTTTTGGATGGACTTGTGAGCCATTAGCACTAAACACAGAGCAGGATGCGTGGGAGCTGTGGGTTTTGGTGGAACAAGGTCTCTGTTTCACTATTAACTTAATTAGGTTATAATAGAAAGGGTTTTCCTGTTGGACTGTGAGGCATTTGCTCTGCTTCAGGGTTTTTCTGCTTCTGTAAAGCTCCAGAGCTGGGCCTTGCCAGCACCCGTGGGGACATGGTCCTGCACGCTCCAGCCATCAGCTGTTCCTTTGGGGTTGTTTTGGTTCATGAGATTTTACTCACTGGCTTGGCTGCTTGTTGTGAGAACGAGGTGAAAGGGAGAGAAATGCAATCTGCAGGGTTTGGGGAGAGCCAAGCAAATCCAATTTGGGCTTTTCCTGCATTGTGATGGTTCACAATCCAGCGTGACAAGTGACATGGCCCATGGCATGGTGAGTGCCCAGAGCCATGCCTGGAGCCCAGTGATGCACAGATGAGGCTGCTGCAGGTTCCTGCATGTTCATGTTTAGAGCAGGAGAACAACAGCCTCTCCACTGCCAGCCTGTTCCTGCTGCCCTTAGGTGCATCCAAGAGCATTTTCTATGCCTGTGCCATGTAAGGAAAGTGCATCAGGCAAATGCATCTCCTTTTAAACCATGCACAGGTTTGTTTGGTAGGATTGACCACATGTACAAGCTTCCAGCTTTCCCCATTCCCCTTTCCCCCCCTTCCTTTCCACCCCTCGCCCAGGTTTGGCTGTGTAATGTCCTCACTTAAAAATCCTGTTAAGCTGCAATTATTTCGAGGTTTAATGACCCATGATTTCTGTAATGCTTTATTTTGTTCACTTTCAGCATGTTTTTATTTCCCAGTCAAATAATGGGTATTAAAAACCCTACCAAGTACAAAGCCTTCACTTTCCATTTGAGAGAAAAATGCTTCGAAAGCTGTATTGGTGCTACACAGGTAAATAATTAGATTGCTAATGAATTAGCTTTGCTTTGAAGACAAAAGCCTCGGTGTTCTTAATTAGGTTGTGAGGAGAGACATAGAAATGTGTGGTCTTTCTCCCAAGGAAAAGGGGAGAAAAGGGGGCTCCCAACCCAGCTGAGACCAGGGACCACTGGCAGGACATTGTTTTACCTGAGCTCTGGCTCAGCACCTTCCAGCTCTTTGACATTGTTTAAATTCCTCAGTGAATTCAGAGAAATAATACACTTCACCTGTGCAACACATTTCCTTTTTAGTTTCAAATTACTGTTTGAATGAAATGGTTACTTACTGCTATGTTTTGAAACAGAGAGAATGGAAGCCTGTGGTATATTTTCTTTATATCTCTGTATTATTTATGCTTTTCATCATAGGCCCTATTATCATGCCCGTCCTGAGATGAATTATCTCATATATTTTTTCTTTCCTCACAGAGCAGGATTTTTTCCCAGGCCTTTGATCATTCTTATCACCCTCTCAAAAGCCCCTTTTAAGTCTGTATTAATACTCTTTTTCAGATGAGGTGAAAACCATTGTGGGATTAGGCGGCATCATTTTAATAATGTTATAATCTTCATACTATTATTCCCCATCCTGTTCACTAACCACACTAACATCTTGTTTGTCTCCCTCCCTATCCTCCCTTTTTTTCCTGGATCGCTGCTGCCTGCAGATTGGGCTGCAGACACTGATGCTGTGGTTTCCTCCCTAGTTAATATTGCTAATTAAGAACCATGTGAAAAATACCTTGATTCTGCCCCCCACTCCCCCACCCCCAGTTAAATTGCATGTCAGTTTTGGTGTCACTTTGGCACTTGGTTGACTTTTCTCTTGATGATTTGCTCCTTTTCTGGCTTTGATGAGCTTATCTCCATGTCCACTCCATATTTGGCTACTTCACAAATTCATCTCCTTCCCCAGATCCTCACTAAATCTATTAGCTGGTGAGTTTAATACCAATCCTTATGGCCTCCTCTGGACAGTTAACCTTTTGCTGTGATGAAAATTCACTGTTTAATCCCATCTTTTTTCCCTTTAGATCAATGGCAGCATTTGCCCTCTTCCCCTTTCCTCCTTAGGATTTTTGCAGCAAAATGAATTGCCATCTGATTTTTTCCTCTCGTAAATCCTTTGAATGGGTTGATAAAACCCCAGGACAAATCAGAAGGACTGGTTCCTTTGTCAGAAGCTGATGGTTTATACCTGCGGGGAATTTCCTCTCCTGCCAGGGCTTTTGTTTGGCAGGTGAAGCCCAGGGGATTCGCGGTGATCTCGGAGCCCTTTGTGTCCTTTGCTGTGGTTCACCCACGGAGCTGCAGAAAGAGATCCCAAACCTGCTCTGCAGGTACCCAAGAGCAGTCTGACGGCTTCTGCTGCCTCCTCTGCCCTGATCCAAGGCGGTTTAGGCAGAGGTGATGGGCATTGCTGTTTGCATTCCTAATTTCTGAGTTTCTACCCCCGTGCTTTGGAGCCTGCATCCCCCCCGGGGAGCGTTTGGATTTGGGCACAGGCACCCCTGTGGCTTGCTCTGCTCCTTGGAATGGGGAATTGTAATGTTCACCATCTGTGTTGTGTTTCAGCATCCCCGTAATGGGAAATCTACTCATCCCCATCTCTGAAAACTTACTACTTAGGACTTTAGAAGCAAAACAAAAAGCTTATTTTTTGAAATATCTGTGTGCGTGTTGTCTGAAGTGACTCTCCAATGCAAACAGCAGCTCATACTTTGGAATAACAAGGCGCAGGGGATGTGAATTTTCCTCTCTCCTTCTGATGACGTGTGTGCTGAGACATTAAACTCCAGCCCGGAGACGCACAACAGAAATATGATCAACACCTACTGCTGCAAAAAGAAATAGTGACTTAAAGGTGCCCGTGTTCCCTGGGGAGGGACCGTCAGTGGAGAGATGCATTGCATTTCTATCTCATTACACGGAGCTGCTGAAGGTTGAAATGCTGTTAAATATACCACAGGCTCTTATTAAATGGCCATATTAAAGAAAACAACACACGCACACACCAGACTGGAGCTGGGGAAAGCTCTTGCTTTATTTGAGGATCATTTTTTCAGACAGGCTGACTTTTAATAAGCCTCTTGTCCTGGCTGATGAGTTCTCTCAGCGTGACGGTGATGCCATGGGATGCTCAAAGCCAGCAGCCAACCCAGGGGCAGCACAGGAGCCTCCTCTGAGTGTGGGGGATCTTTCCTGCTGCCATCACCCTCCTGGGCAACCAGTGCCTTTTACTGGGTGTGGAGGGTGGGTACTGGTTTTTCTAAGATGCTGTCGACTCTGGTGCTCCAGAACAGCTCTGCATCTGATCAGGATAGTTCTTGAGCACAGGCTTGAAGCTGGAGCACAGTGGTGGCACTGAGGCGTGCATCGGGGTGGTGAGGGCATCAGAATATATTATTCAGCCCCAGTTCAGGATAGGACATGCTGTAGGTATTGACTGAACTGAAATAAGGAGTAAATAAAGGGCAGAGGATGAACACAAGGAACTAAATCACAGCTGCTGGTTTTGACAGCTCTTTTGACCACCAGTGCCCACTATGCTCCACTCCTGGCAATGTCTGAGGCCAGGCTGGATGGAGCAGCCTGGTCTAGTGGAAAGTGTCCCTGCCCATGGCAGGGGAGTGGAATGAGATGAACTTTTTAAGTTCCTTCCAACCCAAACCGTTCCATGACTCTGATGACTGTGCCTCCCTTTAAGTGGCAGTCCCAGCACCACCTAACCCAGCCTGATTGCTTTGAGCTGGGAAACCCACATACCACCCCTCTCCTCTCTAGTCCCTGTCCTGCCTGAAACTCTCCACACCTGCAGCTATGTTCCCAATAATCAGCTTTCTAGTGGTACTAAAGATTCTACTTTCCATGTTACTTTTTGCCTTGGGGGTAACCACAAATTACAACATAATATAATTTTAAAAACTTGGAAAAGTTTCTTTAAAAACTTTTTTTTGCTTTAAAAATTTTCTTTAAAAATTATGTAAGCACCTTATAATAAAGAATCTTGGAGTGCACTTATAATATGAGTAGCAGCTAGAAAATGTCTGCTTCAACTGAGTATCCAGGTGGTTTGGGACACAGTGGAGAAATAAACGTTGCATAATGTTTACTGAATAGAGCATCCGTGTTTGCTGTGTGGTGATGGCACTGCTGAAACACTCATTTTCTATGCAGATGAATCAGCCCCCAACAGGGTAATTGCAACTGCTGGAGCCTTTTGGGAGGCCCACCCTGCCAGATACCACCCACTCCCCAAACCCTACCCTTGACAGTGTTTGAATTGTTGCTTGGCATGTCTTGGTGCTCAGTTCCTTAATGCAAATGAGGTTCTCAGTGGCTCCATCTATCCCACGCTGCCAAAATATTTATGATTTTAAAAGATGAGTCTGAAACTGGGAGCAATGACCTGCTGGCTCACAGAAGGGAAGGTGATGTGTCTCTCAGCTTTCTCATCTCACAGGAGCACTATTCATGTTTCTTTAGAGCTGAAGGAAAATACCTCCTCAGTCTTTATCCTGCCTTCGGTGGGGGGGGTGAGGAGGGGCTGATATTTGGGTATTTTGGATGCTAAAATATCCTTTTTTACTGCCACTTAAGAGTCTCTTTGCAGAGTTTTTTTGAGGGATGATTTGGGGATTTGTTTATGATGCATCTGGAGCTGGTTTCTACCTTTTAAAGCCAGCTAAGCAAAGGGCAACACTTTGCTTCTAATGGTAAAAATAGGTTATTGTGGAGTTGCTGCAATCTCTGTGTACCTGTGTGCAAAGTGCCTCACACCTGTGTGCTGCACCAGCCACCAGATTTCCATGTAAAGCAGGACTGTTCCTTTTTTGCATCTCAGGAGCTGGATTTAATTCACCAATACAGCACAGTAACTCCTTCTCTCCATTTTAATGGTCCAGTGAAATTCTGTTAGCAAAAGACCTAATGAATGTTGTGATTCAATCAGGGCAATCTAGAGTGTAATGCGTGGAGCAGTGCCAGCATTATATAAATCATTAAACATCAAAATGTAAAAAACAATAAAATTCCCTAATCATCATCTAACTCCAGGAGCTGCTGGGGATGGCTGGGGCTGGAGGCAGCTGGGGCCAGCTTGGGTGCCTGGCTGGGATGGGGACAGTGGCTCACCAGCCTGGTTCCTGTTCTTTTCTGTTAGCATTTTTGGATAACACACGTGCTCTAGCATGGAGAGGGGGTTATTTGTGTGCTCTGCAGTCCCATCAGGCCCTTTCAAGTCCTAGAGGGGGAAGCATTTATTTCTTAAAGGGGTGCTTTAAATAAAATGAGGAAGAATAGTCATTACAGAGAGATTTTCTGTAGGCACATGAATTTTCTGCTTCAACTTCATTTACGTTGTAAAGGAGCTGCACATTTTCTTGTGTTTTTGGCTTTGGGAATTCGTGCAACAGCGGTCAAAAGGTGCAGTTATGCTCTTGAAGCCAAGATTTTACAGAGCTAAACAGTTTAGAGGTTTGAGGGTTGTTTTTAGTTTTTAAACCAAGTCTCTTGAAAGTCTTCCTAATGAGAAGCAAGTCCAGCTAGCAAAGACTGTGTGTTTGCTTTTGAAAAGATTGAATTGGAGGGAAATCTCTGGCATTGGCCATGGGTCCACTCTGCTGGGAGAGGTTATCAGCAGAGAACAAAACCAAAAGTAATTGGAATTGAAATATGGATGTGTTTAAAATGCACTGCAGACTCCCTGGGAGGTTGGAGTGTGATTGGAAAGATGAATGCAAAATAAAGAATTATAACATTCCTGCCTGTATAGATAGATATGTATATATGTGTGTATATATACATATATATATGTAGATATATTTGTATATGTATGTTTTTATAGATATAGATAGATATATGTGGATGGATGACTGTGTGAGATTTCAGGGTGGGGGGTTTATTGGCACTGGTCTGATTTTGTGTCTGTCTTCTGGTTTAGGATCAGATTATTTTGCTTTCACTCAGAAAACTGAAAATGGATGTGGATGCAGTTGTCCCAACCCTCACCTCTGCTAGCAAACATAGTTTGCACTTAAGAGTCACTTGAATAAGAATGAAGCCACAGAATTCTCCATAATGGAGAAATGCTTTTTATTAAGGGGGTGCTATCTTAGATGGATAAATGCTTGGGGAGGGCTGCAGGAGCTCAGCTCTGTGGGTCACCCCCAGGCTCCTGGGGAGCAGCCCATAAGTCTCACCAGCCTGTGCCCATCCCTTGCATGCTGCTCCATCATGACTGCTGGGAAGTCACAGAACATTCTGGCTTGGAAGGCACCCACTAAGGTCATCAAAGTCCAACTCCTGGAAGGGCCTGTTCGAGCCATCCCTGCCTTTTGTGTCCCCAGTGGTTTGTGTTGTTGCTCAGCAAACCCAGCCCAGGCTCCTCAGCTGAAAACACAAAGCCTGGCAGCTGTGTCCGGGCACAGCCGTGCGGGAGAGGGGACCATGGGGGACATCAGGCAGTGAGTGATGCTCAGCTGGACACTTCTGTGGCCACTGTCCCTCAGCCTCGGGCTGCTGCCCCCTCCAGGGGTCCCCTCTCAGAGCTGCTGCAGTGGGCATGGTGTGGACAGATGGTGACTGGCACTCAGCTGTGCCCAGCTCTGCTTCCCTGCCCTGCTGAGCACTGGCTTGTATGAGGATGCCTGATTCCCACTTGGAGCCTCACAGCCAACCTGCTTCTAAAAACAGATTGTGAAAAACCATTGAGTGCAAATACGGGCCCTGGCAAGGTGAGAAATGAGTTCTTTGCACATGTGTGCTGCAAGTTTGAGAGGTTTTTGGTCTCCCAGGTCAGTCCTGCAGCCTGTCACCTAACGCTGACTTTCTTTCTTTAACCAGTATATTTTAAGCCAAAAGCAATGTGTTATCTCTCAAGAAAAAATAAACTATTTTTTTTTTCCTTTTTTTTTTTTTTTTATATAGCTGCGAGTTTTTGTCCTGCAGTGCTTGAGTCTAGGGATATTTTAAGAGCTCTGTTATCTTGTGCTGGGAGGGAATACAATAAATATGTAGATAGGGAGTGCTGCTGCTTCGAAAGGTATGTAAAGGGTCTGTGCTGGACTGACACTAGCTGAAAAATTTGTTCAGCCTAATTAGCAGCAAATCACTTCTGTGTCCAACCTTGCTTGTAGAGATGGGAGCCAATCCCCCCCCTCCTTATCCTCTGCTGCCCTTTGTGGGTTTTCAGAGCCCTCCCTGTGAGGGTTTTTGTGAGGACACAGATCTGCAGCCACGTGTCATTGCAGGCCGACAAGTGCAAAATTACTGGAAATTCATGGGAAACTGTGCACCCATTTTGGGCTTTGTCTAGGATAGTTCAGGCTGTCATCAGTACCAGTCACGATCGATCAGCTTTTAAATTTAATGAAACTTTAATTAAAGAATGGAAAGCCTACGAAGACATCATATGACAAGAGCGCTGGAAGCAAATACAGTTTCACTTCCAACCATTAACCAGAAAAGCAGCAAATGGTTGACTGCACATCGCCATTGCAGTCTAAGGAAAGTACAGCTCTTGGCTTTGGCAGGCAGGTCATTAGTGACTGAATAATCAGTGACATTTTCCTTCTAAATCTGACACAAATGAAGTGCAGTGCTCTGGAAAAAGCCATTAAGTGCAAAGCCTCGCCTTTACTCTGCTCCAGGTATTGCAGAACAAGATCTAATGGCAGCCTTTAGCTGTGATTTGGCTTTGATAGCATCCACAGGATAGTAACCCCCCAGGATGCCAAGAGCCAAATGCTTCCAGCCTTGCACAGGCCATCATGTTGTGCAAAAACAGAAAGTGAGACTTGTTCCTTGCTGGTGTTCCCAGATGCAGCCAGTAAAAGATACAAGTAGGAAAACCTGTAATACGGAGTACTGGGAACCTGAATGTAGCTGTATTCTTGTGTCTGAGTGGTACCAGTAGGTAAAGGTCTCACTCATTGTGGGACAAGTTTTTAGAGCCTGACATCCTCCTGTGAATCCCCATGGCAGTTCTCAGAGTTGGGTGTTAAGCTATTTTTCTGCACGTTTGAAAATGTTTTCTTGCTGGGAGTGGAAAGCGAGCAGCACCACACAGGAAAAAGGAAGGACTGGTCTTGTTTATGTCTCTCCCTTGAATTTCTCTGAATAACGTGTTGTCAGATGGACAGAGTCATCAAATGGGTGTAACTTCCTCTGCTCTCTCCCCGTGTGCCATGGCTTTGAAAATAATGTCAAAAGGTTAATAGGAGCCAGACTGCCTTGGGGGGGTGTCCCTTGTGCTGAAGGGGTGAGTCTTTAAGGAGGTTTTTCTTGGGGGAAGGACTGAACAGGGGAAACTTTTTCTAGGCAAAAGCATTACCCGTAGCTGGACTGGGAAGCACTGTTGTCTTGGAAACTCTGTGCACTGAAGCTGGATATGTCTGATTTTCAAAATTCATTTTTCTTTTTCTTCATGGACCCCAAAATAGAAGGTTTTGATGCAGTCAATGTATCTTTTTCAATTGCTTTGATTTATATTTAGCCCTGTGTTGGGGAGTTCCAGTGCAGTATTTTTGATCATTAGCTCTCCTAGTCGTGTTTGGGTTAAGAGTCTACCATTCAGTGGATAAATCTGCTTTGGGTATAGTCTTGTGAGTTATAATCTTACTGAAAACACATGAATAACCACAGATAAAAGTATATTTCTAATGAGCAGTTTCATTAATAATGGGAAAAAATATCCCGGGAAGGTTTGTTAATGGCTCACTGATTCCATTCCCAGCTGTTGTATAGTTAGTTCTGACTGAAAGCTCTTGATAGTTTTATTGCTCTGTTTACAGAGCATGGGATAAGTTGTTTCAAAACAAAAAGCTTTGCTAGCCTATCAGAAGGGGTTATTATACATTTATGATATGTCCTAAAGGTGTGTATCCAAACACTTGGATTCATATAGGCATCCAGGCAACTGTTGCCATGTGATTTTCTCTATCCTGACGTGTTTTGGAGAGGTTAGGTTCCCAAAATCTCTTTTGACTGTTAAAATTTGAGGCTCTCTGGTGTTTGCACCATTGTCTCACTGCAGGGCAGCGTTCCCCCTTGCCAATATCTCTCTTTCCATCACTCGGGATCCTCTGGTTGTATTTGTGTGTCTAAAGAAGGGCAAACGAGCTGGGGAAGGCTCAACCTGTACAAAAGGATAGATTGGATATTAGAAAAAATCCTTCAGAAGAAATCTGCCAGTCATTCTTACAAGCTGCCCAGGGAAGTGGTGGAATGACCATCCCTGAAGAGATGCAACTTGGGAACATGCTTTAATGGGGGACTTAGCATTGCTGGGTTAATGGTTGGACTCAATGATCTTAAGAGGTTTTTTCCAGCCCAAACAGTTCTATGATTCTATTTCTACATGACCCAGAAACCTAAGCTGCAAGAGGAAAAATGGAAGTAGCTTTATTATTGTAGCTCTGCAACTTGAACTGCCCTCCCCGCGACCCTTTCGCCAATTAGTGTGTGCTGGACCTCAGCTCCCTAAATCCATAATTTAAGGATTGAGGGAGTGAGGGAGGTATGAATGAAACCCTTTTGAGCACAGAGGACAAAACTTCCCTCTCTTCTCCATCCTCAGGTGACGTTGTGGACATCTACCAGCGGGAGTTCCTCGCGCTCCGGGACCGGCTGCACGCGGCCGAGCAGGAGAGCCTGAAGCGCTCCAAGGAGCTCAACCTGGTCCTGGAGGAGATCAAGAGAGCCCTGTCGGAGAAGCAGGCCCTGCGGGATATAAACAGGACCTGGAGCAGCTTATCTGGTGAATAAACAGGTGTTGAGCATCTGGGGCTGTGTTGAAGCTGTTTCTGATGAGGAGGTAGAGAGGTGTATGTGTGTACGTGTGCGCAGGGCTGCGGACAGGTCCTGCTCTTCTCTCCCCCAGTGTGAGCAAATTGTGGAGTTCAGAGAGACTTGGGAGCTCTTAAACTCCTGTTTAATTAGAGGTGCATAAGCATCATTAAACATGGATTTGCCTCTGCTGAGGATATTTGCCAATTTGCTTGCTTACAAGCTTTTTTTTTTTCTCCCTTGCAAGTCATACACTCCATTTCCTATGGCTGTATTCAACCCATATGGAAAATGGGTATCCACAGAGAGGGGGGAGGAAGGAGTTAGGCTGGCTGAGCACCCCTCGCCAATTTATTTGTTGTTCTTTATTTTCTTTTTTTTTTTTTAAGTTGCTCGGTTGAAGAAAATTGGATCTCTGCAGAAAGATCTGATTTGACCTTCATTTTATCTTCATTCTCCCCTCTCCTTCCCAAATATTTTGGGACTTCTTTAAGGCCCTCCTGGCTCCTGCTGAACTTTAATTGGGTTTGTGGTAGCATGTTAAAGGTTGGCCTGATTTTTTATAACCCAGCAGTAGTCTCGGGTGGCCAGGCTGCTGTAAAAAGGCTTTTTGCCTTGCAGTCTCTTCTTACCTGCCGTGCCTTGCAATTGATTCCCTTTTCCTTTTTAAGACGAAACCAAGTTAAAACTGTGGAATATCACCAACAAGAATGTGCTGCACCTTCCCACCATCTTCCATCATTTGCCACATTTGCTGTCAAAGGAGAACAGTCTGCAGCCAGCCGTGCATGTGGGACAGGGGCGCACTGGAGGTAAATGGGAATTAGTGCTGCTTCTGGTGCTCTTCCTCACCTTGGTGCCTGTCCCTCACCTTTCCTCCGGGCCTGGCTGTTGCACAGATACAAGCAGGACTGGAGGAAGGGCTGCATGCATCATGCAAGCTTCCTTGGTTATGGTGACATGTGGGGTGGGTGAGCCATGTCACGCCTGCAAGTCTACAGGGGAGTGCTGTCTGTTTTCTTGACTGGCCCTAAAATGTTCTCGATGCTTCTGCCAGATGTTGTTTGCTGCTTTCCATATCCAGAATGCTCTAGACTTCACCAGGAAGAGCTTCAGATGAAAGCATAGTTTGTAGGGTGCTTCATGGAGACTGTAACCCAACTAAGGGGACAAATCCCATTGGGATTTCCATCCCATTTGGTTATTTGATGATTCCCCCTGCTCTCAAATCCCAACCCAACGCCAAAGACCTGACTTGCACCTACTAAACTGTAGTGCTTTTGGCCATGGGAGGGATTTGGAGAACAAGAGGTGGTTGTCAAGTTGCTGTTCACAAGTTGAAAAGACCCCTGGGAGGGGGAGGGGTTTTGGGTATTTCCTTAGAGATCATTCCTTCAAGGAGAAAAAGCAGAGCATATCTGACGTGGGTGCCCTGCCAGCCTGGCACACTGGGGTGCTGCTGGTTGGCACTGGGCTGAGGACAGGACTGTGGGAACCCTGCATAGCCCAGGAACCCACCAACCTGCTGGTTTCTAATGACAGAGCCTGGCACTGACCAGGTGAACCATGAGTTGGTCATGGGAGCAGAGCAAAAAACAGCCCCCTCTCTAAAATCTTTCCGTGGCCCCGGGCAGTGTCCGTCGTGATGGGAATCCCCAGCGTGAAGCGAGAGGTGCATTCCTACCTCACCGACACCCTCAACTCCCTCATCTCAGAGCTCACCCAGCAGGAGAAGGAGGACTCTGTCATCGTTGTTCTCATTGCCGAGGTAAGACACAGCTTTGCCAGTTTGTTCCCTTTCCCTGGCCTTCATCCCACTGTCTGCCAGACTTGGTGCCAAACAGGATGCTGTCCACCCGGACACCAGCTCTGCCACTTGCTGGGTAGATAAGCCTGGCCTTGGGCTGATAAGCCTGGCCTTGGGCTGCCATCCAGCAGGATCAGCTGGTTTGTCTTGCCCAAAATGACAAGCTGGCTGGGCCAGAGAGGATCAGGATGTGACCAGGCAAACACATCCCATTAGCAGCTACTGGTGTGGCACAGCTCACCTAAATCAAGATGCCTCTTGCAGGGTCCTTGAATGGATGTCCACAAAATTTGCTGGAGCAGCCCAATGACCATGTCTAGGAGAGCTCTCAGAGCTGCTCCTGCAGCAGCTCTGTTTCTCCATGTACCTGTAACACAGCACTAAACCCCTCTTGAAACCCAAGAGTTGGTGATTCAGGGTTGAGACTGATACACCTCTTTGTACTGGTGCCTGGAGCCCGGAATCAGTTGCTGAATCCAAGGGCTAAAAAGCCTTGATACTTTAATCCGCAAGAGCTGCTTTTATCTATGGGTTTAGATGGTTATTTTTCTCCATGGCTTTCCTCTCAGGATTATTTTCTTGAGCCTGAAGTGCATTTGTCTTAATTTCCAGAAATCCAGTGAGAAAGATAAACCTCAGTAGCCTGTTACGGGGAGTGGAACAAAGATGAATGTCTGGGTTTGCTGCCTGTTTACCCATAATTTGACATTTTGAGTAGCATTTGGCCTTCAGGGCTCTGGCTGGTATTTTGTACAGGGAGAAGGTGTGCGCAGAAGGTGCAGCCAAAAGGACCTAGGACAGAGTTTGGTCCTGGCTGTCATTTGGCTCCCTTGGAGCCAGGACAAGTTTGGTGACTGTTTTTGCAGTTGGTAAGTTGAAGCCTGAGAGGTTTTAAGCAAGTGACCCAGACCAACTCCTGTTTTGGACTGCAGTAATACTACTTTAGTTGACTCGAAAATAAGATGTGTTCTGGGATGGCAGCTCCTGATTTTCAGGATGGACCTATGACGAGGAAAGTGAAAAGCAAATAAATTAATTCTGATCCTCTGAAGTGCAGGAGCACACACATCATATCCCAGTAAACAGCAATGGCAGTTGTTGCAGATTCCTTTGGCCAAGTTTGGTCTTGGACCTGCACAACATCCTTCTGTGCAAGTGTCTGCCACTGCTGTGCCTGCTCTGCCTCTTTCCACAGTGTTTTTCCATGTACCTGCACTTGTTAGAGCTCCTTGGGCATGGGATAAAGAATAAATAGTGGAGAGGGTGGTATGAACCTGAAGCAAATGCTGAGTCATTTGGAGACTCAGCACAAGTGCAGCAACTGAATGTCCTTTCTGGGATAGGGACTTCTCATTCCCAAGTGTCACTGCTGGCCACTGCAGGTGTCATCCACAGTGCCTGGGAGAGCAGAGGCTTCCTCAGCTCTGAGAGAAGCCCTGGGGTGAGATGGCTGGCTCAGCTGTCACCAACCCACTGTTTCAGACACTTGGAGTGGAGCTGCATGGTTCCTGCCAAATCCAGGAGCATCTTTCCTGCTTTTGTTTTTTCCCTTGCTGTTTTCTTGGCACGCTGAGGTAAGACTTCAGTCCAGCACTGGGACTCTGAGTCCTGTTTAAGAAAGGGACCTTTTCCTCTCGAGAAAACCCTCCCTTGTCTCTGTGCCAGCACAGAAGTGCTGTGCTCAGCCTGTGACACATCCCAGTGTCTCATTCTCACCTCTCCCGGTGCCGAGTGCACCAGCAGCTGGTCCGGTTTCTGCGATGCTGCATCGGCAGATCCACCCGGGACATGCGGCCTCATGATCCATATGGCTGCCCAAATCAATGCCACCACCAGGAAACAGGAACACTTTTTGCTCGTGGGTCTTCTGCCCTTTGTTCTGGGGTTTTGTTTTCCCTGTCACTGTGCAGACAGTTTCTGTCCAGTGCCTGTCCCTGTGCTTGCACTTATCTCACCCACAGAGAGCCGTGAGCAGCTCCAGCCACCTTTGTCTCCCAAATGTTATGGGCTGCCACGTTGATTGTGGGAACAAACTGGGGCTTTAGGAAGAAAAGTGTCAACATGAACCTGAAATGAAAAACTTATAAATAGACCCCTGTTTTTCATCAAAGGGTACAGAGTATTTGCTGCCAAGAGTATTCTCTTGGATGCAAGCCAGTGTGTGTAGGGAAAAAAATAAATAGCCCAGAGGTTAAAACTTGTGCAAACACTTGGTGCTGGCAGGAGCAGAAGTGCCAGGAGAGCACATGGGGAAGATGTGCAGGATCTTATGTCCTTTGGGATGGATTTTGGTGTGTGGTGCCTTTGGTTAACACTGACCACAGAGGAGGGCTCCTGGGAGCCTGTCAGCATGGGAGAGCAGTAAAGCTGGAAAAAAGGAGACATGAAAGTGAATGAAGATGATACAGATGTGCTGACAGTACCCCAGGGTGTGTTGAAGAAGATTTCTGAGCCATGGGGGACACAGGCTGAGGCTGAAGGGTCTAACACTGCTTTTCTTTTGTTTTCAGACGGATCCACAGTACACAGCCGGAGTGGCAGAAAATATCAAAAACTTGTAAGCACTTCCAAGTGGCTTTAGTGTACAGCCTGTGCCTGCAGCAAGGCCAGGGAATGGCTTCATTAAGGAGAAAATACACACTCTTCTGCTTCCCTTTTGTATTTTGTTGTTGTTGCTTGGGGTTTTTTTCCTCTTTTTAAACTCTGTGCTGTCTTTGCTGATGCCGCTTCCACTTTCTGCTTAGTCTAAAACGCTTCCAGGAGGCTGCTTTGTGCTCGAAGTATTTAACACACGTGGTCATTTTGTTCTGTTTTGCTCCTTCTGCCCTGGGGCATTGTGAGGAGATGGATTGTTTAGATTTCCAGCCCTCCAGGCAGTTGTTTCAGTGTCTGCTGCAGCCCTGTACTTGCCCTGTGCAGTCTGGGCATTGTAGTAAGCACACACGATTGCTCCTGCCTTATTTTGCTTTAAAAATCCGCGATCCATCTTTCTTCCCACTCCAGCCTGTTTGTTTTCCCCTTGTTCCAGGCTCTGGTTACATTTGTCTCTCGTGCTGGCTGCTATTTATGTCCTGGAGCCTCAGTGTCTTTCGCAGCTCGGTCTGTGGCTGTTTAAGCAGAAGCTGCTGATGGATTATTATTAACCATCAGCCGGGTCGGGCGTTAATGGCATCAGAGCTGGGAGGCGAAGGGAAAAGGTGGGGAGAGAAGGGCGGTGACTCCCGTCCAAAGGATGGCGGTGGCCGCACGAAGGAGAAGGGAAGCGGCAGCGCATCCTGCAGCGCCCCTTGTCCCCGGGGCGGTGATGGGAGAGGGGCTGGGGAGAGTTTTGTTCCCGGGCACTTGCGGCAGAGCTGACACAGAGCCCTCCATCTTGCTGTGCAGGAGCTGGCAGGGCTCCCCTCCTTGTGCCTGCGGGCAGGAGGACGCACTTACGGGGATAATGGACTGATTGTCCATGGATCCTGATGAAATTACCGGGCGCTGCTGCGGAGAGTGCCTCTAGTAGAAGTCCTGAAACTTTAATTGACTTAATGATTTGATTTCTCATCGTCCCCCTCTCCAGTGCCTCCTGCCCCTCCCTGAGTCACTGGAATTATTTTTCTTCCAAATTGAATTGAGGTGCTGTGGGGGCCAGGGCAGGCTGGGCTCCTCTGGCAGGAGGGAGGAAGCTGTTGCTGCTTTACTGCAATGTTTTGTCAGCTCGGTGAGAAGCTGCTGTTTCACTGCTGCCTGAAGAAGGGAAGATTTGAGAGTGTTAGCTGAAGGAGCTGCCAGTGCCAGGGAAGGAATAAGGAAGGGAAAAAGGAAGTGAGAAGTTTTTGGCAGTCTCCCTGCTTTGTCTCTCTCTGCCCCATCTCCCGTCCTCCAGCTCTGCACAAACAAAGGAAATCGGCCTTGCGACAAATGTTCTCAAAAAGGCAGTATAAAAATAACTGGTTTTCCTGCTTATCTCTCACAGTTAGAGCAGTCCCAGGGTATTGCTCGAAAAGCTGATGTAGGTGCCTGCTTTTCAGATGGGTGACATTATTTTCTGTTTGAGTTTGACTCTTTAAAGGTTTCTTAGCCACATGATAGGAAAAGTAGATGCTGATTTTATCAGCATGAGAGAACTCAGTAGACTTCCTGCTGGCTCTCTGAACTACAGCACAGCAGTGTTTTAAGCAACTTAGCAGAAATGTATAGCACAACCTCGGCAAAATTAATTTTAATTACTGATGCATTTGGAAAATCTCTAAATGCCTGTAGTGCCAAGTCCTTTCTTTGCTGATCCAGTTTGCAGGTCATTTAATCCTGTAAAGAGTACATGGTGCTCAGGGCTGGTCTTTAAAGCTGACCTCTGTGTGTGTGTGTGTGCAGGAGGGAGGATAATGCTGATGGGGAGCATGTGCACATGGGGCTATTAGAGACTGTGGGAGGGAGGAGATAACTTTAAAAGTCCATGTCAATCCCTGCTGATGTCTTCTGATGAAGCCTGGGAGTGCAGTAGATACCAGGGAAGTTATACCCTAGAGGCTGTGTTTTTTGTTTGGTTCTGTGGCTCAGTGTTTACCCAGTGATTTGGTCTGCAAAATGTTGTGTCAAACGTGGAGGTATTTGTTTACTGCTGCTTTTCTTCCTCAGATTCCCGAAGGAAATACACTCAGGTCTCCTGGAGGTAATTTCCCCATCTCCACATTTCTATCCTGATTTCTCCCACCTGCGGGAATCCTTTGGAGACCCCAAGGAAAGAGTCAGGTAAGGATGAGTGAGTTTATAAACAAACAAGACCTGAACTAAAGAACTGTAGCAAGTTCCTCACTGACTCCAGTAGGGAAAGCTCTTCTGCAGGGCTAGGTGAGGACTTTAAACATGAATTTTCCAAGAGCTAGAAGGATGTGATTTGGTGACAGGGGGATGAACTGGCACCAAGTTTGCCAGGCTTCCCTTGTGCTGTGGTGTTTCCATCACCAAGCAGAGGGGCTCATTTAACCCAAATTATCTTCATTTGGAAGGCCTTGAGATTTCCAGTAACTCTTGGCTGACCAGGGGCCAAAGGGAGAGGCCATATGCCATCCCCCTCTGCCTCCCAGGGCTGTGTCACCTTCCCATCTCAAACCCAGCCTTGGCAGGTTCCCTGGAGCAGCCACTCTCCCAACAGAGACCGACACTGTCATTGTCTTTGTCTCTTGCAGGTGGAGGACAAAGCAGAACCTGGACTACTGCTTTTTAATGATGTATGCCCAGTCCAAAGGCATTTATTATGTGCAGGTGAGTTTCGTGCTGATGCTGGAGAGAAGATGGATGTACCTGTGAGTTCACTGTACTGGCTTGTACCAGCTGAGAGAGAGCAAAGAGCATATCCAATTCTGTGATGCAGCAGAGTGGGAGCAGGTTTTAATCACATAGGTTCAAAAGCTGGGTTTTCAAAATACTTTTTGACTCGGAAACTTCCCAGTTAGGAAAGGCAGAAGTCCTTGTTTCTCTTACCTGTTAGACTGGGTGAGAAAAAGTGCTTTGAGCACCTTCCAGAGTTAACTGGGTCTGTGCCAAAGCTTTTCTTTGGTCTATGGTGTGATTGCTCTGCATAGAGAGACTGTTGCTGGGACCTGGATGGGACATTGGCGCTGTGCCCTTTTGTCTTGCAGCTGGAGGATGATATTGTGGCCAAACCAAACTATCTCAGCACGATGAAGAACTTTGCCTTGCAGCAGCCCTCTGAGGAGTGGATGATCCTGGAGTTCTCTCAGCTGGGGTTCATTGGTAACGTTCTCTCCCTCTCACTCCAGTTCCTGTCAGGCACAAGAGCCTGCTGGCTCTTGCCAGCACTACATTCTTGGCCCACGAAATTGTCCCCACAAGATGGTAAAATACTTGGACTTGATCCCCTCCTATTTTTGCAATGACCCTTGTGTTTGCACAGGGGAGAAAGATCCTCACAGCTGGTACTGCTGTTGCTCACTTTTAGTAAAAATAAACCTGGTGAGTGGCCCAGCCGACAGCCAAACAGTTTAGTTATGGCCAGTAGCTTTTAGGCTGGATGGGATCTGGATTTGCCTAAGAGTGTGCAAAAGGAAGTTTACATCAGCCCAGAACTATTTTGGGAACGGCAGTACATGGTTGCAGTAGCAGCTTGATCTGTTATTTTGGATACTGGTTTGACTGGCTTAAAACTTGTAGTTTTCGGGGCAGGAAATGGTCTGTCATGCAGCTGGCTGTATTTTTCATCTTTGTTTCTCTTTACTGAATGGGAGAGTTTTAGACCTTTTGATACTGTTATGACCTGTGAGACTCTAATGCTTTCTAATTCTGCGACGAATATTAAATCCGGAACTGTATTAGCAATGTCAGCAGTGCTGGTACATAAACAGGATCCACGTGTTGTTTCCTTTACATAGATGGACACATCTAACCTCCATAGCCCTGTCTCCCAATTTTTTCTTTCCCAGCTTTGATTCTAGATCATTTCGTACCAAATGATCCTCTCTCTCTCTCTCTCTTTGCTCTCTCTTTGTGCTCTAGGAAAAATGTTCAAGTCTCTGGATCTGAGCTTGATTGTGGAGTTCATCCTGATGTTCTATAAGGACAAACCCATTGACTGGCTGCTGGATCACATCCTCTGGGTGAAAGTCTGCAATCCTGAGAAAGATGCAGTATGTAAACAACCTCTGTTGAAGGGGAATGTTCTGTTGTGTGTGGGCAAATGTAAGCTTCTCTGTGCCTCCAGAGGATCTTTTCTGTGAGCTCTGGTGCTAACTGACTTTGCACCGAGCTGTGCCATCCCTGTGGAGCATGCTGCAGGGTGTCCTTGTGGATTGTGTAAGTGGAGACCTGGGACTTCAGGCTTTTGTAGTCTGCAGCTGCCAGGAAAGGCATTATTTCTGCATCTAAGCACTAATAGGGTATTCCTCCTCCAGTCCTCGAGGACAGGAGTCGTTCCCCATTCTTGTGTGTTGTTTTGCATTCTGGTGTGCTCCTCTCCCTGAAGCCCTTTCCCACTCACTGACTACAACCCCAGAATAACCCTTTGATGCCGGATCCATGTGCTGTACCCGCCTGGAGCACACATGGAGACTGCCCAGAGAGCTCACCCCAGGCGACCCAGAGCAAACCCTCCTTGCACAGTCTGCCAGAATGAAGCCAGATCACACAAAGCTCTTGTCAGGCTTTCTAGGAGGGTGCAGAGAGGTGAAATGGGCTCTGGTTTTGTGCTGCCAATAAGCTCCCGTGCCATGTGGAGGTTGTGTTTGAACTCCAGCAGCAAGGGGCTAAAGCGAGTGGGAAGGGCAGAGGAGGAGTGTGTGTGGCAGCAGATGTAAGATGAGCTCAGCACCAGATACTCTCCTGTCTTCTCTCTGAACATACTGTATTTACTCAAACGCTTGCTCGCCCTCCTCCCCCAGTGGAGAACAAGCAGCAGAGTCCCTGTGCAGAGCTCAGAGCTGGTGGCTTAGAACAGACTTTGTGGTGACAACCATGTTGTGGTGATAAATGCCACACCAAGTGGTCACTCTGGGAATTAGTATTGTGTTTATGTGCTGGGGGGATGGACCATCATCAGAGCTCTGCAGAGTTGGGCAAGGTTGTAGTTTAATTTGGTCTGATCCCTGGCAGAGGACATGGCATCAGCTCCAGAACCCCTTGTGCAGCAGGACCAGTCTCAGATGATGTCCCCAGAACCCTCCTGGCTGTTAAACCACGTGCTCAGGTGTGACAGAGCAGTCCCCAGGACTGTCTGGCAACCCCACAGTCCACACAGCTGTGGGTAAAGCCGGATGGGTGGGATGCTGGGATGGAGCTGGGAATGACACTGCTGTCTGTGCCCCCACCTTCAAAATCCTCAGCTTGAGCACTGATTAAATGCAGATCCTGCTGTGCAGGATCATCTTCTCCATAACTCATCTGGTGCTGATCTTTTCCTACCTGATGGAACCAAGGTTTTCTCAGGGGAAACCGCAAACCTCTTAAACATGTTGCCTTTTTAAAAATTAACCTACTTTCCATGTGGATTTTTGGCTCCTTTCCCCCACTGTTTGCATGATTAACTCTGCACAGCGCCCTTTCAAATATGACTTTCTCTTGTAAATCCCACTGTGCAAAATCAAATTGGTAGCAGGGAGGATTTGTCTTTTTGATTGAAAGTTTGTTTGACCTGAGCTTTTGGTTAAATGCTTTGCCTGCTCTGGGTATATTCTGCACCTTCTTTTTTAACTAATTTTAGATTTACCTGGGGTAGAGCTGTGTGAAAGGATGACCTTCTTACCACCAACTGAGCTATTCCCCCTCCTGGCTTGTCTGTGACAAGGCTGCTTTCAGGAAACATTTCTTTAGCAGTGCAGGAAAAGGGGAGAAAAATAAATCAGGAGATGCTGTAGCTACCTCCATCCCCCTTCTTCCTCCTCTCCCCATCTAGAGTGAGATAGCCATGATGGAGTTGCATCCAGAGTTGCTGGCAGTGAGCACGGTCTGTCCCATTAGCATGGCTAGTTTTAATTTTCTAATGTAATGTGAGCTGGATTAGGGGATTATCTCTTTTGCAGCTTGCAAGGGTCATGCCTGGAATTTCCCACCTCCAGGCCTGTGGTGGGGGCTTGGTGTGACACCCTGTCTGCTTCAGGCATCCGGTGACGCCACAGGATTTCTGCTGGGTGGGAGGCTGCAAGAGCAGATGGTATTAGGGATGTGCATGCATTTCTTTTCTTGGAAAAACTCAAAGTTGGATAACAAATACCTTCTCCATACAGCATTTAACCTGTATTTTTGTCCTGCTCCCCCAAACTGAGAGAAATGAGCTATTTTAAAATGTGAGTTCTCATCTCCCCACGCTCTCAGTGATTTTCCCTTTTGTCTTTTATTCCCTCTCCGTCGTCTCTCTCCCTCCACTCCATGGTAAATCACTGCCAGGATCACACTGGCATCTCCAAGTTTATTTATGTGGTGGATAGGTGTGAAATAGCCCAGCAGCTCTGATGATGGCACGTGCTCACATCTGCTCACAACTGCTGCCAGCAAACTGGGAACTGCCCATCCAGAGAGAGCCCACACTTGGTACCTGTTCACCTGGGCTCTGACTCATCCCAGGATCACTGTACCTTCAGACATTAGGGATCCCAAGCTCTGAGCTGTAGGAAAAAGGCTTTCCCAATAAGCCAAGGGCAAAGGAAACCCAGTTCTCTGGCTGTTCCTCCCTGACAGCACAGAGGGGATTTGCTCAGTGTTCTTAGCTATGCTTGGCAAGGAGAAATTTGGCACTTAAACCTGGACCCTGCCCAGCAGAGCCTGGGGGGGGCAAGTGGCCGAGAGTTATGGTCTAGTTTCTCCAGAGTGTGGTTAAAAGCCTTCTTGCCAGATTAGAGCCCAATACCACAGAAGGGCACAGAGATGGAGGACAGGTTTGTCTGTCACTCCTTGTGCCCTTTTCCACCCCTCTTTTGGGCCACAGTGGCCTGCAGAGGTTTGAGCCTGGGGCACTGTGGGGCTGTCTCCTTTCAGAAACACTGCGACAGGCAGAAGGCAAACCTGAGGATCCGCTTCAAGCCCTCGCTCTTCCAGCACGTGGGAACCCACTCTTCCTTGGCTGGGAAGATACAGAAGCTGAAGGTGGGTACCAGCTCTATGTCCAAGCTACAGGTGGCCTGGCCTGCAGGCACCCAGGAACTGACTGCTTTTGGATGGGGACATCAGTGACAGCAGCTGGTGGCAGCTAGATTTCTCTGAAGTGGTTTTGTTTTATTCTGAATTACAGTGAGCTCAGGTAGCTCCTGCTCCTCAGAATGGCAGTGACATGCACCAAGAGTCACTGCAAGATTTTAAGCCTTTATACCAGTCCTGGCCACCTGAGTACCAGACCATAGTCCAGGCAAGTGACTTTGAAGAATCTGCTGAAAAACTTTGGAGAGATGACTCCTGGTTTGATCTGACTGCCTTCCCACTCCACTCCATGTACCTGGGATTTGGTGATAGGCAAATTGTAACTCACTGTATAAGAGCTGGAATCGTTGATGTGTGTTTAAACATGAACAAAATGCAGCTTCCTGCAACTACTAGTGCAGAACCCATGGACAGACATCCCTGGGCTGTGCTGTCTGTGTGATCCCTGGAGAAATGGATGCTATAATCCAGTTTGTATCACAGTGCAGTGCAGTCAGGCCATGTAATCCAGTCATTTTATGTTATTGTCAGCCTCCCAGCTGCTCTCTCCTCAAGTGTAAGACTGTTTCCAGAGCTCCTCTGGCAGGGACAGGCGTTCAGGGACATTTGGACAATGAAAGGCTCCTTGTTGTGCTGGATCAGAGCACAGAGCTGGGATGTTTCTCTGAGCTGCCTCTCCTGAAGCAGTGTCCTGGGATCCAGTCACACATTCCCCTGCTGCGTGCCTTGCCCAAATTACTTCCATCTCTCATCCTTCTGTGCCCTGCAAAACACAAAATTTTAATTTGCAGAGCCTTGTAGCTGGCACCCTGGTTCCTCATGGGCCAGAGTGGCTCACAGCCCTTCTCTGCCCTTTTGCTTTGTGCCCACCAAGGACAAGGACTTTGGGAAACAGGCGCTGCGGAAAGAGCACGTCAACCCTCCTGCCGAGGTGAGCACCAGCCTGAAAACCTACCAGCACTTCACCTTGGAGAAGGCTTACCTGCGGGAGGACTTCTTCTGGGCCTTCACTCCCACTGCCGGAGACTTCATCCGATTCAGATTCTTCAAACCGCTCCGTATTGAAAGGCCAGTGCTTGAGGGGTCAGTGGGGGTGTGGGGACAGCCCAGAGCATGTGGAGACATTTGACTTTTGCTCTTCCAGCAATTTAAATCAAATTTCTTGCCTGTCTCCTGCTTGGCTGCCCAGGAGGAGAGAGCAGTGCTCTTCCAGGGGAAGGATAATTTGACCCTTTCTCAGTGGGGCCACCTTTGCCAGAGCCCTTTCCTTTCCTGCACTTGTGAGCAGTCCATGGTTTAGCTGGTCTGGCACAAAAAGTCTCCTGCCAAATCGTGCTGTGGGCTCTTTGGGAAGGTGCCTGTTAGGTTGAGCTGTTTGATGGTTCAGATGGGGTGAAAGCCATCACGTGCCCCCTCGCTCAGAGTGCCTTTCTGTGGGTTTGGTCTCTGTCACAGGTTCTTCTTCCGCAGCGGGAACATTGAGCACCCAGAAGACAAACTCTTCAACACGACCGTGGAGGTTCTGCCGTTTGACGTAAGTGTTTGATTGAGATTGGAGGTGAGGGTGGAGTGGGAAGCAGAAGAGGCTTGAGAGGAGGGAACTGCTTAAAGCTCTCAGGAAAATCTTTACAAGATTTGAGTGCCTCTTACAGGTGCTGGCAGGGAGCCAGAGGGTCATGCCTGGTGTGATGGCACCTCAGGAGTGGGGTGCTTTGCTGAGCACAGCTGTGTGAGCCATCCCTGCCTGCAGAGGGGATGCTCCAGTGGGTGGGATGGCTGCAGGGGAGGGAATGAAGCCAGAATGGTGCAGTTGAAACAGCAGCATGAAGACTGCAACTGTCCTCTTGTTTTGGGCATGTGTCTCAGGGTGCCAGCTATGGGATGAGATCCCAGGGTTTGCTGGCAAGGACAGCCCTGGGGTTGCTGCTTTCCCGTGGGGCTTTCGGGTGACTCTTTCCTCTGGCCTTGCACAAAAACTCCTCTCCTTCTGCAGAGTCTACAGTCAGATAAGGAGGCCTTGCAGGAGGGAAGAGGTGCAGTCGTCAAATACCGCCGGACAGCGGATGGCTACATCCAGATAGGTACAGTGGGGTGGTGAAGTGGCTGCTGGCTTTGATAACACAGCCCATGTCCTCACCTGTATGTCAGTCAAGAACCTTAGAGCTGTTTCCTTGGCAAAGAGTAATTTCTGCTTGCCAGGAGCCAGGTTGGAACAAGATTTAATTGTCATTGTCTCCTCTCCCCCACTGCCCTTGCTCTCAGACCAGGTTGTCCTCCTCAGATAGTTTTCAGTCCTGCATTTCTGCCAGTCTCTGCTCAGAGCTGGGACCAAATGATGCAGATTATTTGTTTGCTTACCCTGGGGTTAAAAACCTCCACCACAGGCCATTTTGCCATCTCTGTACTCACACTGCTTGCAGGTCAGACTTCATCTCTTGCCACCTGAGCTTGTTTTAGTACTTGCCCTGCCCTTGGACAAGAAGAAGCAACTGCAGCCTCCAGAGACTTATCAGTGTGTGATACAGCCCTGGTGTCCCTGTTAAGATGTTGGGGTTTTTTAAGTAGACAAATAAAAGAAAAATTTCCTGGCACATGCAGTGTTTTGCCATTTTCTCATTCCTCTGCATGCTGGCTGGTTTCTCTCAGTTGCATTTTCAAAACAAAATAAATCACAACCAAAAAGCATGTCAGGCCACTCTGTCTCCTTTCACACAGTAGTGGTATGTCGCTAAATACTCCAAATATGTTTTGTTTTGTTTACCTAATTTTTGTTCTCCAAAGTGTGGCATTTTGCACTGTATTTCCATCCACGCTGCTGGTTTTTAGCCTGTTTTGTGTTGGGGAGCTGCAGGCAGAGGCTGCTGGGGCTGTTGGTGGTGCCCTGGGGGAGAGGGGAAGTGGAGGGGCAATGCCAGAGGACCATCCCTGTGTCAGCCATGTGCTCTCCCCACCAGGCTCGTTCTCCAAGGGCGTTGCAGAGGGTGAGGTGGACCCATCTTTTGGGCCACTGGAGGCCATCAGGCTGTCCATCCAGACCGACTCCCCGGTGTGGATCATCCTGAGCGAGGTAAGCCAAGCTCCATCAGCACCTCCCCACCCCTGCCCAGCTCATTGCTCTGATCTCACCCCTCTCTTCTTTCAGATTTTTATCAAAAAAGCAGAGTGACACAGGCATGAGGTAGAACAGCCACACTCGTGGATCCCTGGTCCTGCTCCCTCCTCCCCGCGGCGCCTTGCCCGGCCCAGGACAGCGCAGGGCCGGCTGCTGGAGGCAGCACTCACCCACAGACCCCGGCCAAGCTGCTGCTGCTGCTGCTGTGCCAGCCCCACCCTCCCCAGCGGGGCCAGGATGGGCATCGACTGCTCCTGAAGAGGAGCAAAAAGCAGAACCAAACCCCCTGTGCAGAGGGGTGGCTTTGCTCCATTCCCTCAGCCCCTCGGGGTGCCGGCTGCTGCTCGGGACAGTTTGGGGTCAGGATGAGCTTTAGCGAGCGTGGGGACAAAAAGCACCTTCAGCCCCAGGCAGGGCAATCTTTGGCTGTGTTTGGGGACAGAGCAGGTCACGCTGAGTCCTGCCAGCTGACCCCACCCGTGTGCTGGGACCGAGGTCTGCCTTGCCCTCTCCCAGGCAACAGTCCTGGCCACAGCTGAGGATTAAGTGAGGGCAAAGACTGACCCTCCTTCAGCAGAGGAGGAATGAATCCAAAGGGGTTGGAGCTATGATTATGGCAGGGAAAAACAAAAAAATAAAATATGCCACACTGTGCCTGCCAGCATTGAACACAGCCCCTTAACTCATGGTGAAGTCTCCAGTGTCTTCATGCCTTGAGATGGAGTGCAGAAACTGTCTTTTTTTAAAATAACTATTTCAGTTATTGATTGATGTGGGTTTTTTGGGGAAGGAAAAAAAAAGCAGAGGTAGCCCAGTTCAAAAATAGTAGGGATTAGTGTAAATCCCAATGTCCTTTCAGCTATACACTGGAATGCATTATACTACTTTAATGTTCTGTATTTTTTATTATTGGATACGTTTGATTTTTCAAGTACATCTCTCTATATAAATATATAAAACAATGTGCACTGTAATAAAAGCTAAATTTAATCTTTTGGTGCAGTAGTGAGAGTCACTGGCAGCAGGGCTGCTTTAGGCACCTGTAAACCCCAAGTTCACAGCAGAGGGTGGAATCCAGGGAGGGCAAGAATTTGTTGCAGGGTGGGTGATAAGTGAAGCTGGGGCAAAGTAAAGGTCATTCAATCACTGCCAAACACAGACTTTAGTAACTGGACTAGGGTCAGGTTTTTCTCCCAGTATTTGGATGTGGTTTTAGGCAAGCTTACCCATCCTTTTCAGTTAATCACAGCAGCTTTTCCTATGAAACCCAGTCCCCAACTCAGATGTTCTCACACCAGTCTCTGAGCACCTTTGACAATCACAGGTGATTTCTAGTGAGAAAAAGAATTTATTTTTGTATTTCCATGGTGTGATTCTTCAACACAGATCATTACAGCAGTAAGGAGGAGGGACAACAGCATGTGGGTCAGTCTGTGCTCCATGAGGCAGAGCCAGAGGCATTTTAGACCAGACAGTGCTGCAAAGCCCAGCAGTGAAGCTCCTCAGCAGGGGCAGGGGCTGGAAAGCATTTGCTTTCTAGAAGGGAAATTACCTCTGAGGAGCAGAGGAGTGCCAGCATCCACCTCCTTTCAGTGGGAAATGCAGAGCCAGGGAAACATCTCTGATAGTGCCACATGGCTGGTTCCCTGTGCCAGGGGCAAACAGTGGGGTTTGGGAGAGCCGTGGCCTCTCTCACCAGGCACCAGGGAGCTGGAGAGGCCACACCAGTGCTGCCATCCATGTGGAGGAGCTGGGCCACAGGAAGTGTGCCAGGAGCCCGGCCAGTGCCAGCCCCAGCAGCAGCCAGAGCAGCCAGGCACTGGCATACAGGGGTCCTAACCTGGGTGGGAGAAAACACCATCAGGCACTGCCAGCCCAGCCAGGGTACAAGGAGGGTGAGTCCCCACCCTCCTTTGGGACAGTCAGGGAAGAGGTGACACAGCCACGAGCACATGGGGGCAGGAGTGGTGAAAATCTGCCTGCATTCCCACCTATGGGGAGGAAACCTATTCCAGGGGCCGTGTCCTGCTCCCAGCCTCCCTGGGCTGGTTTGGGGTGCCCAAGGTCCTGGTCAGGTCCTTACCGTCCCTGTGCAGTCACGGCGTAGCCCTGGAAGTACTTGAGGCGGGTGTAGAGGTACAGGAGCCCGCAGGCCGCAGTCACACCTGTGGGGACAGGGGAGCCGAGCTCTGGCCATCCCTGGACACGGCTGGAGCTGCAGTCCAGCAGTCACCCAGCACATGGGGCATCACCAGAAAACCAAACACAGAGTCATTTGTCTTTAAACCACTGTGGGAGTTTAAATGGGTTTCCTTCCTTCCCTCTTTGTGAGGGATGAACTTCTCTGCCCCACAGAGTTTCCCTGGAATTTGGGTTGGCAATGCTCCCTCATGTAGTTTCTCCTCACAACTTTCCTCTTGCAGTAACCAAATCCCCTGAGCTCACTTGGTAGGGATAGACAGTGAATGAATAAATGTTTGGGTTATGGTTTCTTGTTCTGACATAGCTCTGTCTCAGCTGCTGCCACCCTGGGACAGCCTGACTTTGTTTTGGAGAAGCAGCATGAGGGGACAGCCAGGCTCCAGCAAAGGAGCAAGGACTGCCAGTGCTTCCTCCTCCAGGCAGGAATGGGCTCAGCTGCTCCCAGCTGGAGCTGGGACACTTCTCAATCCATGCTTTCCATGAACAAGAGCCTCACAGGCAGGGAGAGACTGCCTGAATCACAACGGGATTTATATTGGGGGTGAGGTTTTCTTGTTTGTGCACACCCCACATCCCTCTTACCTTGATGGAAGAAGATTCCAGCAACCCAGAGGAGGGAAATGAAGATAGGGAAGTATTCTGAGCAGTTTGCCCTGGTGAGAACCAGAGATGAGAATTAAAACTGCCTCCTTGTACATCAGAGCCTGGATAACCAAGACAAGAAGGGAATTGGAAACTCACATCAGAGCAAACTAAAAGACCTGGTGAGAACAATCACTGAAAGGGGCCTTTTCTGTGATCAAGAACACCAAATATCTGTATTGTAGAGAAAAAAAAGCACCCAAACAACACACAGCATTCAGCTCTCCTGCATTTACATGGCCCTGGAATGACAACCTGGGACTGGGACAGAGATTTGTCTCTGCTGGACCCTCAACAGGCTCCATCCCACACACAGCACCATCACAGACAGCTGCTGGGGGAGAGCCTTCTCATCAGTATTTAAGAAACTTTCTCTTCCCCTTGGGTGAGCACAGCCCAAATTTCACACAAGTCACAGTCCAAGAAGGAGCCTTCTCTCAGATAAAATTCAGCAGGAGGTGATCAGATCTACAGCCACGTTTTCCTCCTTTTTCCTTCAGTAACAAAAATACAGATTTTCTGCTAGAGTAGGAGCTGTGCTATTAAAGACATTACTTTTGCTTCTCCCACATTTTACCATTCCCTAGGCAATTTAATCTTAATGTTGGCCAAAAATGTACAAACCTTTGGAGAATGGAGCCAGACTGGGAGCCGGAAAAAGTATGAAGAACCTTATTCTGTAAATGCAGTTTGAGCCTCAGTGAGGGGAGGCTGCCAGGTTTCTTCAAGTGAGTAATACATCAATACCACCTTTTCCCAGATTTTTTTTTTCTTCAATATATGAAATTATCCATTTGTGTACTCTTCCCCAGGGAAAAGAGAAGAAAACCCCACAAAGAAGCAGTATCTTCTCAAGTCCAAGTTCCCCAAGGTCACCTTCCCTGCCGATTGCAGCCGGGGCTTCCCAGAACACCACAGCCCATGGCACGGCTTGGTTAACACACATTTAATAGTTCAGTATTTAATTAAAAGCCACATCAGCAGCTCCCCAGCTCGCAGAGGTTGATGTCTCCAGGCAGGCTGGCCTTCCATGGCACCACAGAAGGACTGAAGCTGGTGTTTTTGTCACTCCACAAATGTTTCCAGTGCGCTGGCAAGGGAACGCAGCTGCTTTGTTCGGGATTTAGTGCTGGGCTGGAACTACCCTTCACACCAGCTCCAGCCAATTCCTTTCAGTCTCTTACAAAACACAACGACTGAGATGAAAGACGGAATCTGGTGCTTGCTGGAAGCCAAAGGGATCTGTGAACGTTTCCAGTTTAGCTCCAGCATTGCTCTCTCCATAGGAACAGAGCAAAAAGAAACAGCCTTCAGCAGAGGCCTGCGAGTGCTGATTCTCACAGTACAATGGCTTCTGAAAGGGAAAAAATTAAAATGCCCTTGTAGCTTCAAGGGCCCAGCAAGGCCGTTTGCTTCAATTGAACAGCAAATCATTACAAGAAAATATCAGGTTATTAATAAAGCTTTGGCTGCTCTCACCATTTGGAGCCAATGGTAATATTAAATTTAATGATTCTAATTGTGAATGCTCTGCACCTCCTCCATACGGCCACTAATTTGTGATTTGGCTGCCTCACAATGCCAGAAGGAGAATTATCATGGATGGACAGAAACACCCCAGCCAAAGTGCTCCAAATCAAAATGCAGACATTTGCACACAAAGCATTGGAAAAAAAATATATAATATCAGTAGCCGTAAGTGGAAAGGTGACTTGAGGAGGACCATTCTCCCCCAACAGTGACAGTTGACTCAAGTCTTATCTAGACAAAGGCACAACAAAAAGGCAAAATCTTACTGAGCTCTGAAGGTCCGCTCAAATTCAGGGTGACCTGTTGTTTCAGGAGGGGAAATCTTGTACTTCCGACGGGCATAGATCACCTGCATTGCAAAATAGGCTAAAAACAGAACACAGGAATGGTAACAGACCAGCAGTGTTAGCCAAGCTTTATCTGGCTTGGAATCAAGCAAGTGATTAGAATGAAAGAGCTGATATGATCTAGGTCCATAGTCCAGGGCTCTCACACATGACCTGTAATAAATGTGCCATTTATTTCACTCTCATGCTTTAAATTCAGGTTTGGTTATCCCAGCTGGGTGCCAGTGCTAGGTGACATTTTGCATCATCTCACACCCAGCAGAGCCCTCAGTGCTGCTCCCCAGCAGATCAAACACAATAAAACCTTACCAGGTCCACACCGAGTCACAGAATTAGTTCTTACTCTTGCACTTTGTGTTTAGAGTACATGTGCACCATCAGCCAGTCTGATGGGAAGGATGTGCAACACTTTCTGCTATTCCTAGTGGGTGCAAAGTATGGTCCAGGTCACAGAGCAGCATCCAAACTGTCAAGCACTAGGATATCATTAAGTCAATTAGAGATGCTCTTAATCATGGTAATAAAATGAAATGGGGAAGAGGGTGATTATTTCTTCCTCTTCACTCCTGCAAGGCAGCCCCAAGGCTCCAGCAGTTTAAGGAACACAGGTGCTGCCCATGCCTGCTATCAGCCTGTGCCACATTTAAGCCAAGGCACTGACTCAGTGTCTGCTACATCAGTCCTTTGTCAATTTGTAAAGGACATTGAAAGTAACTTCAAAACAATGAAAACTTGCTAACATGAAGATCTGGAGTTTTTCATTATTTATTGAAAGCTCCTACTCCCACAGGCAATTGCTGATGTTCTGAGTGTTTTATTTAGGTGCACTACTACACTGCTGCCTTTATTGAAAACTCCTATTTTCATATAGGAGAAAATTAAGTTATAAAAACAATTACTTTGGTGGTCTGTGGTGGTGTCACAGACACTTAAGTGAGCATGGTCCTCACATAGCAACATTTCCAGAGCATGGCACAGAGAGATGAGGAGCCAGGGTGCAAGGCCTGCCTTGGGGACAGTCTTGTTGTACCAAAGATAAAAGCAGAACAGCAGGATAGAGAAGGGGAAGTAGGGACAGATGTTCCAAGATTAAAGACAAGACATGTGCCTGCAGAAAAGCATTAGAACATATGTAGAAGGAAATTAGAAATGTAAATAATCTGATGCTATGTGACTTGTATATCACAAGGTTTTAGTAACATACATTCCTTTCAGAACACTAGAACATAGATACAGTCATTCCTTTCAGAACAATTAAACGTGTTCTAGTGTTTTCCACAGCCCTAAATGAGAGGTGCTGACAGAGCAAAGTAGGGGGAAACAAGAATGTTCCCTGCTCTTTGATTCATTTGTAGCACCATGTTGATCACGGGTGAGGGTGTCACCCTTCTCCAGAGGTGCAGCAGGACACGACACAATATTCCCTCTGTGAATCCAGAGATGTGTAACATGCAATGGGAACTCAGCAGCTGCTGGCAGAGCTCTGGGAATAAGATGCAACCACGACCCATCCTGTTACCTCTCCTCCCCCCTGATGCTCTCAGGGGTCTCATCCCAGTCTCCTCTCCAGAAATGGACTGAGCTAAAGTTACAGCATCGTGAGTAGCTCTGGCTTGTGGCATAAACCCAACTGCACTGGGCAATGTTCTTCATTCTGCTTTGTGCCATCTGCACCTTTCCTAAGGGAGGATTCTTGTGACTGATGGCTGAGGTAAGAGTCATTTCACATCAAAACTCTCCATCAGCTCTACACTTGGCATCTTGCTTCTACACAGGGGCTAATATTCAGACAAGTCCTACAGAGATCTCTGACACTTAGGGAGGGGTAACATACAAAACAACCACCCAAGAGGAGCAGGAGCCTTTGGGAGGACAGCAGGCTGTTCCCCAAACCTGGTGTAAGGGCGAAGAACTAAGGATGAAGAATCAATCCACAAAAACACTTCTCAGAATGAGGTGTTGAAAAAACTCACACTGCCTGAGCCTTCTCAGCACGGACTCTTGAGTTCAATCTACTCTGCAGAACCTTTCAAACCATTTTTTCTGTGATTCATGTCTCGAGGTTAATCACCTGTGCGGATTCCCATTTGGCTTAGGGGCTCAACTCTCCCTGAACTTTGCGCCTCAGTGGAAATACTCTTCATTCTCTATTTGATTATGTCCACAAACTTGTCAAATCATATCACAGCTGCTATCTGCCACATTTGAGTGAACCTGGCAAACAAGCCCTGTGGGGCCTGACAGTGACATTGCATAAGTTTTTTTTCCTTTGAAGCTGTAAAATAAAGGAGCAGGGGAAAAAAACTGAAGTAGAATAATTTTGCTCTGTGGTACAATGTTCACCACAAGGCTGGGGCACACATCTAAAGAGTGCTAAACTCAGTTTCACTAAACTGAGAATGACTAAATTAAAAAGGGGAAAGTTACTTGAAAGAATGTGGAAACTGCAGGCTGCCAGGAAATTCAAAAGGAAACATAAAAATCAACCAACACTGTACCAAGGTCAGCCATTAAATTACATCTCCTACACCAGAGCGTGATGGAGGAGTGTCTGTAGGGATAGCCCATGTCTGTGCTTCAGTGCTCACCTGCTCAGGGTGAATCCCAGACCTGTAACTCACCTACAGAATGTCCTTTCAAAACATGCAGAGAAAGCCACTGCATAGCCCTGAACCCCAGTGACACAGGCACACGTATTTCATAGGAGTAGATGGAAAGGAAACACACAGGATTTTGCAATTGCTCCTTGGCTTCCCATGCAGAGACCATAATACCAGGATGCTTCATCTGATCAAACAGATAGGAAGGTGCTAATGCCTGCTAATTTTCTGCTGGCTTCACACCTGGCTTGTATGCCATGAAAGTAAAATGCTTAATGCTGCAACCTTTAAAAAGTACTTGAAATTCTCATTAAACAAAAATATTTAAGACAAAACTGCTATCTAGGGAATTGCTACTGAGGGTTTCCTAAAGGAAAAGGGCTCAGCAGAATTTCTGTAACTCAATTTCAAGTTTTCTTCATGTCTTGTCTTTGCATATGAAACACTTGCTGCACCCCCACCTAATTTAACTATAAAAAAATTCATAGTACAAAAGTTTCTTGCATTTAGTGGTGGTATGTCTGTATAAATTGAGTGGAAATTACTGAAAATTCAGAAGTCTTGAGCTTATTTTTAAAGTGGCATATTTTGCTTTATAATAATACTTATATTAAGAGATTTACCATCTGATGGTTAAAGTTACATGACCCTGCTCACAACCATTTGTAAGCAGAGGTGTGATATCTGTATGGTGCATTAATACAGTAATAATAAAACCCACAAATCTTTCCTTATAGAATTGTGAAAATTGTCATTAAATGGGGGCTCTGTCCCCATCCCAGACAGGGGAGGGATCATCGTGAAGCTCAAGGGAGAGAGACTTTGCGCAAAGGACCCACAAATAAAAAGAGCTTGGCAACAACACTGTTCCTTCTAAATGATCTAAACACAATGCATCTATCAAGATTAGAAGTCACTGAGTTCCTTTGAAGAGCTCTGTGTCTATTTCTGACCAGAACTAGCATTAGTTTCCAAATCACTGTGCTCTCAGTCACCTTGTCCTTTGCTTTGTGCCATAGGAACACACAAGGATGTTGGTCACACAGAAACACCTGTGTGCATGAGGCTCCTTTCAACATCCACACCAGGTCTGTCTGTACACTGACCTCAGCAGAACATTGACTAACCTGCCTTTATTTTAGCTACCTCCAGTCACTGCAGGTTACAAATTACCTGCTAAAATTCAATCACCAACTAGTTTACTCTAAGAACATCACACTGAAATTGCTTTAAGTCTAAAAGTTTTACTTGCTGGCTTTGAGGACCATTTTGGTCCCTGTTAAATAATGGCCACTCAGGCATGACATTTCTGCTATTAACATCCAAAAATTTGTATCATTCTGCCATGTTGGAAAACAGTGACTTTCACTCCAAAGACACTCAGAGAAAAATACAGGAACCACATCCCACAAAGTTTAACATAATTATCTTAATACTGGCATGGTACAAAGGACATTTACCTTGCTCCAGGACCCCCAGAACTGTGACTGTGGCCAGCAGGTCTATCTGATCTCTCATGCTGCCAACTGTGGAGCAAACCCAGGCTGATGTGCTGGATACAGCTCTCCCAACACTCTCTCCCACCACCACCCAACCCACTTCCACTGAGCACAGGTGTTTCCTCCACCACACCTTAACTCACATTAACTCTCCCCACACCACGTGGTTTTCCAAAGGAGCCACCCACCAGAAAATGTCTATTCCAGCCTCTTGCTGAACAATGGAGCAGGGAAGAATTTTACATGAGCAAGATGTGAAATTCTTCTAATTACATTTACAGATTTCATACCATGATTGAATTATATGTTGCTGGCAATGGAAAGATGATGGAATTCTTTCCAGGCCTTTTGTTGCTAGTTTTAATGAGCTCTGAAGCATCTCAATTATGTGCAAGGTTGTAAAAATTATTAACAAGCATTTACAAATTAATGACTTGACCTTCTGCTCTTATTTCAAGTACGGAGTTGACCACATGAAAGATATGATACACTCCAGCTGGAATAACTTAATTCTGCTACCAGATTCTGTAATTTAACAGAACATTCAGATACTTTGTCCTACTAATTACTACTCTTAATTTTACCAAAGAAGACTACAGTTCTTTTCTAGCACTCACTCACCCTTAGTAGTTTTCTGAAGTTTTTAAGCAGTACCTTTCCCTGGCTAACATACAAAAGTTCTCAGATCTGAAGGCAGCAGAGGATATAGAAATGTACAGACTCTGAGAAATGTTACACTGACATAGAGTTATGATTGTAAAATATACAATATGAAAACCAGCAATGTTTTAGCCCTGAATAACTTTTCTCCTCACTCCACAAAAGTAAAATAGGTATCAGTTCAAAAAGTTACCTTATGTTTTTGAGCAACTTTATATGGATGACTCTGACTTTAAAATCAAAGAGGAGGAAGGTTTTCCCTTAACGTTGGTGGCTGAGCCATTGCATTTCTCCCTGTTCAGTCACACACAAAACCCCTCACTACAGAATTTGTGCATGTACCAGACCTACACACAGCAAGTTTTTTTTTCTAGTTTGGCTCTTCATTGCTTCAAAACCCCATTGTGACAGCTCATCAAGTTGAAAGTTATTGAATCAAATATCCAATGTTACACATTTTATAAATAACCACACATGTAGAATAGCAACACCACTCCCTTTCTCTAAAAAACCACTCATATGATGTGACTTCAGACTCTCCAAAGTAAAGCAGACTCAGACTAAATAGAACCAAAACCTAAAAATTAACCTTACCTGAATCTATTGGTGACCAAAAATTTCATCTGTAGTGTCCAATATAAAAGTCAGTGGGGAAATGCCACCAGGGTCTCCTTACAACATATTTCAACAAACAATTCAGGCTTCAGAAAACACTTCCATTACAGAATTCCATTACTCTCAGGAAAAACACTGGTATCAAGAAAAAAAAAATCAAATTAGTTTCTGAGCAAAGGTTCGTGACAAGCTGCCTTCTACATATCTTTGGAAAGCCACAGATGTCATTTCAGTGGGGGATGGTTTGGGAAATTTGTTTCATTCAACCATAACTAAAATGCAGCATTTTAATGGGGCAATTAAGCAAAAATAATTGTAACTTCACAGTTCCCCATGGACTAAAAGCAGCTGATTCTGGTACTGCTACTGATTATTACATTTGGTTCTTTATAAACTCCTGAAGTTACAGGTCTCCTCCTCTCCCAAACAGAACACAAAACTTGTAGAGTAGGAATACATTAAAAATACACTCTGGTAAGTCAGGATGCTTTGACGAAACCTGGAGGCTGAGCTGGAGCTGCAAACTCAACTGCACAATGATACCAACTGCAAAGCTTGGAGAATGACCCATCCATGTCTGGAGCTGGGCAGTGGCTATGGGACTTCACCAGCCTTAAGCCAAGACCTCCACACATGTTGCTGCCAGTACTTTGTGCCTTCTTCAGAAACATCAGCTCCTGCAAGTGTCCCAGGTCTCAGCTGGATTCCTGTGTGTGCCATGTGCCTGCATCACACAAGTCTTGAGGAAATCAGTCTGAACTTCTAAAGGCTGTTATTCTGAGGGAATTTGGACATTTTGGAACTCTACAATATTGTACATGTGAGGTCTTGGTAGTTATTAAAATCTTTTTCGCTACTAACAACCACCTCTGCAGTTGAATTTCCCAGCTTAAGGCCTACAATGCATTCCAGAAAAAAAAACCAAAAGCCCGGAAGCAGTAGGCGTAGCATAAAGCCTGATTTTCAAAGTTACATTTTCTAAGGCCCCTTTATCCAGTTCTGGCCTGTTTAAATGGACTTTCTGAAACCATAAGAATTGGCAAGACACAGCAGCAGAATTTGAGCCTTAGTAATAGGCTGAGCAAAAATTGTGTGTTGGGATGAAGGGAAGGAACCATCTCACTAGGAATGACAATGCTGAACTCTGTTCAGCTCACGCAAATGTATAAAGTCACACCATGTATATTTAATACACTAGCAAAATATTTATTTCATAATGATAAAACAGAAGTGAAGGATTTCTTTTTGGTGTGCACCAGTAATTGTAGTAAAAGAATAAGGGGATTAATGGACTCTTTATACATTTCAATGACAAAAATTCATAAAGGTTAGCATCAAATTCAACTGTTCTCCATTTACAAGCATAAAACTTACCATAATACCCCCCAAACACATATATAAAGAATTATAGTTTTAAAATCTATAAAAAGTAAAAAATATACAGTCAGAAGATCTAACTCTTATTCAAATCTTTAATATAAAATTGTAAACATTTATTTACACAAAGGAAATGTGTATAACAAAATTTTGAGCACCCTTTTCAATTGGATTGTGGTTTTTGGAAGGCAGTGGATGTTGCACAGTGACACTCTCACCTTGCCTGCCCAACCAAAACCGCAGTTTATAAATAAAGCCATGGGCGGCCGGCTGGGTTCAGTTCAGGGGAGATTGGTTTTATTGCTCTGAAGCTGCAGCAAATGGAAAGCCCGAGTGCAGACACAGACAGTGACACGTTACAGGGCACCAGGGCACAGCCCAGCCCTGCCCATGCACCCACATACATCAAAACCCTATTTCCATTTCCATTGAACTGTTCCAACCTTGTTCCAGTGGCACCGCGTTCCCAACGCTCCGACTGCATTCTGTGCACAGGGACCAAAGGCAGAGCCAGGGGCTCTTTGGATCCTGTTCACACATGGAGACCAATGGGCATTATAAGCCAGTTTGCCTAGAGTCACACTTAATTTTACTCCAACAGTACCATGAAAAGGCCCTGTCATTAAACCCAGATACCTTCCTGAACAAACCCTCTGGTCAAGCAGAGCAATATCCACCTTAGCTTCCAGAAACAGTGGAGGAAAGAGCACATCTGCATTTTCCTGGACATTTTGCTGGATTGCCTTTTTGGTAGTAATAATGCAAACAGCAGATGTTCTTTTCCTCCAATTAAGAAATCACAACTGGATGGATTGTATTTTGACTTATTCAGAACCAAGTCTGTGTGCAAAATCTACTGGAAAACAGAGCAGATTTCACCACAACCTAAACAGGGAGAAAGAGAAGCTGAATCCTACTACCCTGTTATTTCTGTCAAGTGTTTGTAAGGGGGAGAAAAAAACAGTGACATGGAAGGATGTCACTTGAAATTGAGGTCCCAAGCACCCCTGACAGGAAGGGAAGGCACACTGGTGCAAAGTTAACCTTTAAAATTAAAAATACAGCAAACACTCCTTCCCCTGCCGTTGCTAGTTTATATCTATACTCTTCTAATGACACTTACCTTGGACCAGTTTTTGGTTTAACTTAATAGTAAACCAAGCTCACTAGCTTTTTTATTAGATTGCCAGTATGAGAAAAGCCAGCATCAGTTATTTGCATCTCAACTACTTATTCTAGAAAATATCAGAAGTGTCAACAACCAAAGTCACCAACACCTTCGTCTTCCCATCCAAAGACAATCTTTATGTTATCTTTTCAAAAGCTCTACCAGGGATTAAGCCTGCTTCAGTGAAGTTTGATCCACTGTTCAAAGGTGGGATCCACTGATCAATGCACATCTTTCATCAACAGTTCAACATGATAAAACAGCAAATCTGATCAACAGAGCAGAATTCATCCACACTAGCTAAGTGTGCTGGACAAGCCATGTTCCATGCATATTTGGAAAGGGTTAAAGTATTAGTGTTAAAAAAGCAGTTTTCAAAAGTGCAAATTGTCTCATAAAGGAGCTGCAGATACAGTAAAATATTTTCCTTCTTTGAAACCAATGATATCTTTCACTTCCCTTCACCCCCTCCGGGAAAAAAAAACCCCTCTCTCACAATTCTGCAATGCAGAAAACTCCTGGAGAAGCCAGTCTTTGTTGAAGGAAATTGCTTTTAAATCACAATGCTGGGTTTGGGTAGGGAAGAGGTATTTGTGCATTTAAAACAAAAGCTTTCAACTATATTTTCATTTTAAAATAAACGTTAAGGCAAGGTGGTTTGTTGGTGGATAAAGGATTTTTTTGGTAGAGAGTAAGGACTTTGGAACATTGACTGTTCCCATTGTGGTTTTTGTCCTTTCTGGGACCAACACCAACATATGGATAAGAGGTCTCCTTGGGCTGAGCAGAAGAACAGCATCTGCTTCAAGGGATATTAAAAAAGTAAATCCACCAGTCCATAGAAAGATTATCAAACTTGTAAGCCAGTATTAAAAAAACCAAAGCATTTAAGGGGGAGACTTCCACACTGGAGCAACCCTGATACAAGTATTCTCCCAGGCTGCCTGTGCTATTATTGCTAATAAGGACTTTCCACCTCCCAGCCAAATTCTCCTTTCCTCATTTTTATCCTGAAGTGACAAAGTCTTGTGCTCATTGCTAACTTCGGGGGAGGAACTGATCTCAAAGGTTAGTTTTACTTTTTACAACAAAGAAAACTAGACGAGCTGTCATGAAGCAAAGCCTTCACTTAAATACAACTACCTTTGGAAATAAGTTATGAAGAAACAGGTGCAAAGTAAATGGCTTTACAATTCATGTTAAACCTACTATAGTTTAAAAGTTCTCCCATAAGAAATTCCCCCTTTAAACACAGCAAGGTACAAGCCAAGAACTGTGCCTCTCTACAACAGAGTGCAAACTGCAGCTTAAAAGACTACAACCTATGAAGATGACTATCTAGACTAACTGGCCAGGTTTTAATACTTTCTTTCATCTATTACCAGCATCTAGAAATATTTACTGTGAAATATCACTTGCTTACCGAGAGTACAGGCACATGCTTCAGTAATGGGGAAAAGAAACAATTCCAAATATTTTGCAAGCATACTCAGGTGCATACAGCCTCTTCTCAAACAAAAATCAGAAGTCTGATGGACAGTACTATAACAGCATGTCAAGCTATGAACAAATAATTATTGCAAGTAATAGCTGCAGACTAAGCTCTAAACACAATTTGTGCAACTATTTGCGTTCTTTCTGCACTATTTCTGTGGAATTTTTGTTTTTAAATAATTAAAATATTTAGTCTTAGAACACTGCAAGAGATTTCTGGAAGGCTGGCTAGGACACAGTATTTTTTGACCTGTTCAAGTGTGCAACTCCTCAGAGACCGCAGACAAAGCGCACTCCTCCTGCAGACCTGCTTGGTGCGCCGTGACCACGTGTCAACACTCATTGAGAAGCAGCTCCAGTCTTTTTCCCAACCATTTACCTCTAATGCCTGCAAGTCTCCTCAATGCCACAGGTTTTTTGGTCCAAGAGTTGTTTATATCTCATGAAATAATTAAAAAAAAGTAGAACCCACGCCCCCAGCCCCATTTTAATGAGTTCCTAACAATTCATCCAAATCGTTCATCCACTCCTCTGAAGTCCTGTTTTTCAGCAAAGAGTCTATCAGATCTGTGTCACCAGTTAAGTTCTGAAGTCCATTATTGCCCGACTGGCCGCTGTAGGCAAAAGGCAGCTCCTGGCTGGTCGTCCTCACAGAGTACCCTTGGCTACAGTGCAGGTTTCCTCTGTTGGGAATTTGCTGATTTGGGTTCTGGTTGAAAGCATTCAGGTCTGGAACAGTCTGGTTCATGCCAGGCAAGACTTGCTGTGAGGGTACCTGCTGCTGTGCGGGTGGGTTTGCCCGCGGCTGTGCTCCCAAAGAGGATGACAGCATCTGCCCAGACACGACCGCGTTCATCGAGGTCATGGGCCTGCTGCTGCTGAGGCTTACCTGAGGCATTCCCTGGGCAAACTGCTGGTTGGACATCTTTAGATGTGTTTGCTGCATGTGGAAAGAGGAGTTGGCAGTAAATGGTCCTAAGCCACTGTTTGCTTGTGTCTGGTTGTTAATATTAGGGATACCTTGGTGTTGCCAAGATGGATTTTGAGCCCCCATAGCAGCTGGGACTCTTGCCATCTGCGGCTTAGATAAGGTTGGATTCAGTGCACCTTTATTGTGCTGCTGAGAAATACTTGAGTTTGGTAAGGTGTTCTGCCCGTAGGCAGCAGGAACGGCAGCGCCCTGGCCCAAGCTGCCCTGTCTCTGCATCGGGGTCTGTCCATTGGCACTGGGAGTCGTGTGCTGGGGAACCATCTGGGTCATGGCTCCAGGGGCCAGGTTGTACAACCCCCCACGCTGCATGTTCTGCATGCTGGGGTACTGAGACACCCCCCGCTCCTGCTGGCTGGAGCCCGACTGCAGGGGAGCAACAGGAGCGTGTCCAGGTCCCATCTGAATCATGTTCTGGCTCTGAGGAAACATCCGTGGACTGCCGGAGCTGGACTGTCCTAAATTACTGACCCCGGGCATGGCTGAAGATGACCCTGAAACACAAAGAAATATTTTGCACATCAAATATTTCAGGTTCAACCAGAGCCAAACCAGGCTTGCAGGCACAATAACTCCGAAGAGAGGTGCAGCTACATTTGTATAAAATGACCTCTGCAAGCAACACACAGAGAGCAGAAGTTTAATTAAAGTGTGTCAACTGTTGCTCCAGTTAGCACCTCCACCTTGATCTCAAACATAGATATGCCAATGTCCTAAAAAAATCTGAATACCACTTCTAAGAGTTCAGCAACATTAATTTTAAAAAAATTATGACTTTAAAGGCAGGACTCTGATATTTCTTTGTGAACAAGGGTAAACACATACTTTGAAGTGCATGCACAATTTACTAAGCTGTTAAAAAATACTTCTTACTGCACACACACACACACACACACACACACACACACACACAGTCAGTCATTCCATGCATACACAAGGGTGCATCTCTTATCATACAACTGCATGGTTGCCAGTTCTGCATTTTCCCAATTCCAGGAATATCTTCTATTGATCTAATAAATATCTAATTCAGAAATTTTTGGTCAAGTATCTTTTGGATTTCCACAGTGAAGTATTCACTATGTTAATATGCAAGATGATTTGGAAAAATGTCTTCTCAGAAAACCAAATACAGTCCTTTGTTATTGCAAATCCTGAGTTTAAAATTTCTTCTTGTAGAAGAAACAGCCCCCTATTTGAAGGAAAAAAAGCAGAAAAGCTCTGTAAAGTATAGTGCATGTAACATCCCCCACAGTCCTTACAGTTGACCAGGGGAAACCTACCTACACTAACAATGTCTTTACTTTACAATCCAAAAGTAAGCTGCAGAATTTTTTCCTATTTTATGATAGCTGAGAAGTACTGGTTCTCCATTATTACTTATATTGTATTTGAATAAAAACAAAATTATCAAAAATAAATTCAAATAGAATTCAAATTATGTTGAATTATCAGCAAAGCTCATCATAAAAACATGAGTGTCGAGGGAATGGATGGGTAGGGGAAGAGTCTTCCTGTGACAATATTTACAGCAAAGAGACAGCACACATATCAGGATTTAAGGTGCAAAAAATAGTTACAATCATCATTACAATAAAAATTATTTTTAATAGTACTGATGTTCATTATAGCAAAACCTACACTATTTCTAACAGTTATTTGCCTATTTTTCTGTAGGAAAGTGGCAAGATAAAAAAATATTTCAGTGCAATATTTGAAGGATGCTACTGATCCCTGTGTTAGCACACAATCCTTTTGTATTGGCATCGGGTTTTTTCAGTTAAGTAACAAAACCCAGTTGTAGCTGCACTTGACACTGCACAGGCACAAACACTGTCAGGGTGAGGGTATTATATTTCCATTTGCATCCTCCCCCTTCAGTATTTATTTCTGCGGGAATATGGAGAGTAAGAAAACAGAACAAAGGGAAATTTTCTTGTATTCTAGGTTTATAAAAAAAAGACAAGTGGCTTCTTGATGCCATGTCAAGTAACAGCTTTTAAGGTAAAAAGATGAGCTTTTACTGCTTTCTAGTTTTTCCACATTTTTGAAGCTATTCCAGCTGAACAGTTACAACATCTTTTATTTATCAGAATTAATAACCCACAGACATACTAAGCAGCTTCTCACACAAAAAAAAAAACCCAAACAGGACACTTAACATGTAATGAAGAGAATTCAAACTGCATTCCCTTTTAAAGGTAGCAGGGATAAAAATGTTAAGAGACTTTTAAACTCATTCTAGAGATGAGAGAAATAATACACCACTTATTTTTCTTTAATGAGGGCCTGTGATAGATACAGGGAGTAGCGATGTCAGGCTTCAGAAAAAAACCTTCTGAATATTAATATATCAAAGACAGAGAGAATTTCCAACTTGCACAATGAAATAGAAGTATAAAAAAAGCCTGTAGAATAATGAAGGAACTTAAAAATTTTATTAATTTCCCAAACAACCTTAAGAATCAGAAGCTTAAGTTGTCCCAGATACCTGTGACCAGGGAAGCTGTTAATTTGCAACTGAATCAGAGTATAGGTCAAGAGCTTTTAAGGCAGAGTGACGTGCAATAAATTAATTAAAAGCTATCTAATATCCAAGAAATTTGAAGACACCTTGTTTTTCACTCCTGGTACTTCTGCTATTATTTCAATTGCCATGTTTACTCACCTGTGAACTGTCCAACCTGTTGCTGGTATGGATTCTGTGGCTGGTCCTGGTACTGGGGGGGAGGTCGCGTCAAGTGCCGCTGCAGCTGCTGCTCCTGCTGCTGCCGCTGTTTCTCCTAAGAAAGGCCCAATGCAAGACCATTTGAGAACAGATCCAGCTTTTTCCAAGGGCTATCCTGGATAAAAACATGCCATCTGCATACATCTATGCACAGCTGGTAATTAAAGGGGCTTCTGCAGCCCTACAGTCACTTCAGACTTTGTTCTCAAGGCTCAAATACATCAGTTTATTCTGATGAGTGACAAGACCTGGATTTGTGTGCACAATGTGCACCATAAGAGTTACTGCAGTGAATGTCTGAAGCCTTTCAAAGATTGAAAATCTAAGATGTTAGTCTCCTAATGAGTAACATAATCGACAGGCATTTTTAGCAATAGTCTAAAGACAAAAAAGAGGTACAGGTACAAAAAGGCCAAAAGTGAGCGTATTAAAAAAAACCCAAACATTTACTTTTGGGGTCTTTATTTCCAAAGCAATGTATTTTAGACCCTTCTTTAGAAATTAATAAAACTCCAAATCATAAATATTAAAAACTGAACATGTAAATATTTTCTAGTCCTTGTCTGCAAACATGGAAAGAAACACACAAATCCATATTCTCATTTATCACAGGTTTTCCTAGAAGATTATGGAAAACTGCAGAACTAAGTCCATAACAGAAGTCATACAAGTTTTTCAATCATTGTTTCAAACAACTTTCATAGCAATGCACTGATCAACTGAGACAAACCCTACTCATGACACAAAATAACTGTGCCTCTTTAAAACAAAGCAGATTCAACCCATACCTATTTTATGATCAAACCATCTGTAAAATAAAGCAAGAAATTTTTCTATTAGGAAACTTCGGGGGAAAATTAAATTTAAAGTCTTGAAGGGAATGTAGATGTAGTGACAGTAGATACAATATGAAATATATCAGGCACAGCATTTCTGTGTCTCCTTTCTCAGACACCTTCAGCCAAGACAGAAATTCTGACATAACCAAGTAGTGATACAATGCACAACTGCCTACTTAACCAAAAGTTACATAGAGCACAGCAGGGGACAGAAATTCCCTCCCAAGAGTATTGGGGTGAAGACACAAGCCAGAAGCCTTCACAGGGAGACTGGTGCAATGTAACAAACAGCAGATACACATCGCTACCACCCTTCCCAAATGTCTCCCAGCTGCGAAGCTGTTAAGACATGCACAGGAATGATGAGGGCAGGCTGCTTGACAGAGGACCTGCTGCTTGCAGGACCAGTCAGACCTGAAAGAGGCTGACCACAGATGCCATAGCTCTGAGAGAAACCAAGAACTGCAGATCTTGGCTTGGGAAAAAAAAAAAAGCAGAATGCCAAGTGAAAAGACAAATTTATAGAGGCAGGGAATGGCACTGCAGCTACCTGAAAGTATAAGTCTTCTGCAAAGTAGACATCAGCAGATTCAGGTATCTTTTTGTAAAACTGCATCTAGTTTCAGGTGTATCCAAAGAAATAAATATCAAATCAGAATGCTAAACATGACCTAGCTTGACTAAGCAGCACAAGGCCAATAAATGTGGCAAATGCAGTATCTAAAGCTGTTCAGCTCCAAGGCAAACCCACTCCTTATTTGGGACCAGAGTCTCAGCATCACTATAGAAAAATGGAAATTACAGAAGATACTTGTAGTTACCACAACTAGGACATGAATGAAGTATTTTCATAATACTGATATTTACTGCAGCAACAAGTGCTGGCAAAGCAAAAGCAAACAGATAGGAAAAAAATATTTCAATGCTGTGTTTGAGATAGGCTACTTATCACCTCCCTACTGTTCAGAGAGATCTGACACCTGTTAGGTCCATTATTTTCCTAAGGAAACCCACTGGGCCACAGCTCTAAGAGCTCCAACAAAGCTGTAATAATCACCATCCACTAGACATGCAAAAGCACAAGCAGGAGGTCACACCCCATATTTCCTTTCTTCCCACCAGCTCTCAAAGAACACCTGTTTGTTAACATTTTGGAGAGTAATGACTACTCATCTTTGACATTTGATATTAACATACAAGTCACCAAAGACTGATTGATTTATTAAAAGGTATTCTAAGCTTACAGATCACATAACTCATAGAGATGTGATTTTATTGATGATTTGGGCATTTTCTTTCAGTCTTTAATAATATAATTCCTCCATGGTATTCCCTTAGTCCAAATTGTTTTAACCCAAATATCAAAAACATATCTTTACCAACACTTTACTCATACACTGCCAACCACATTACTATGTTTTGTCTACACTGGCTCCAGAACTGAGGGGAGTTTTTATGTCACCTTTATTGAGGCCTCGATTTTATCAGGATGTCTCCAGGTGATAAAAGCGTCATTGGCTAGGACAGCCATAGCTCCACAATCCTGCATACTCTACAACCTTCCCCACAAAATGGGCTTTCATACATTTTCAGTTCAGAGCAGACTGTATAATTTCCTTCTTTCTTAAAGCTTCTGATGGGCAGCTGATTCGGGGAGACCTTAGAGCACTTTTCAGTACCTAAAGGGGGCTTACAAGAAGGCTGCAGAGGGAAGGTGTCTCAAATGGGCATAAAGTGATAGAGCAAGGAGGAATCCAAGACATCCATCTGAAGGAGGTTAGGTTCAGATTAAATAGTAGGAAGAAATTATTTACTGTGAATGTAGTGAGGCATTGGAACAGGTTGCCCAGAGAAGCTGTGGCTGCCCCATCCCTGGATATGTTTCTAGGCCAGGCTGGATGGAGCTCGGAGCAACCTGGTCTAGTGGAAAGTGTCCCTACCCATGGCAGAGGAGTTGGAACGGAAGTGATTTTTAAGGTCCTTCCCACCCAAACTATTCTCTGATTCTAAAACATCAAATGCTATTTCATGCACCAAAGCAAAGCAGAACAAATTTAAAAAAGCAGATAGCTGGCCCCTCTCACCTGTTCTGCCAGCAAATGCTGCTGCCTCTGTTCCATTAGGAATTGCTGCTTCTGTTGTTCCATGAGCAGGTGCTTTTGTTGCTGCTCTCTCTGCTTCTGCTGGTCCATCAGCATTTGGTGTTGCTTCATCACTGCTGCTTGCTGCTGATAAGCTGAGTTGCTGTGGTTACCTGCCATGGAGACATTTGGAGCCTGGGCACCCACACCAGGGCCTGGGACAGAAACAGGAACACGAGGAACAGCAGGGGCAGGGTTCTGATCCTGCAGAACGTAGGAAAAGTGACAAAAGTTACAGAAATGCAGTGACTTCTTCACCTGTGAAGCTTCTTATGGAAGTTCAGCTAATTAAAGACAGTCAAACACCCATCTATAGAGAGACAGACACAGAACTGCCACTTTGGAGTCAGGATCAGAAGCTCCACAACATTTAGGAATAGAGGCTTTAACTTCAGTCTCAAAGTACTTTCCAATTTCCAGCTCAAACAGGTGAGTATAGCTCTGTGTGGTTTTTTTTCAGGCAGTTACAAATTACACTTCAAACACCCCAGCTTCAGTATACTTTGGTAGCAGTTTTTAAAACACTACATTTTATTTTTCTGTTGTACAAAACATTTATTTAAATCCTGCCTCTTCTGTCAATGTTTCATTCTGCAAGTGTTTATGTCTCCCACCCTAAATTTGCCTTTTTTTTTTAATATCAGAGAATTTACTACTTGCAGGTGAAAGGGAGAAGGCTTCCACTGGTCAAAATGGGTCTTAAAGTATTTTTCCAGCAATCCAACCATCACCATACACCATAGACAAAAATACTACTAGGTATAAGTCTGATATTATTAGTTTTTCCTAATTCTGCATTTTTTGGCCTCTTTTTTTTTCAGACTGGAACTTGGGATAAGCAAAAATAAACTGGAACACTTATCATTCAAGATTTGATACTGCCCTCTCAGTACCAGAAAATCCCTTTGAAATTTGACAGTTTTCATCATTTTAAAGCACAGTTCAGCCTCATCTGTAATTACATGAACAAACGTTATGTTCAAGTTAAGCATTCAGCTAATGGGTTTGGCTGCTGGTTCTCACTTTGCAGTTTCATAAGAAATCATGAGCCAAATATAAGGAATGCTGTGCTAAGTTGTTCTGTGTGCAAGCTTTTGAGAAATCTTCCCAAAGCTTTCATCAGTATTTCTTTAGTTCAGTGCAAGTGTGGCAGTGCAGATGCAAGGTCACCTTTGTGGTTTTCAGTGAGGGGGAGATGTGACACACACAATTGTCTCTACCCTTCTTCTTCCATCAAAATGCTGTTAGACTGTTACTTCTGCCAGCTTTCAAAGAGATTTTTTTTTATGAAACACACATTGATCTCAAATTTCTACTTGTACACCAGTGTGGTCTTTATCGCAGACTAATCAGAGCTTTTTCACAGGTTTTCTGTTTTGTTGAGGGAACATATGACTAGAGTTGGATCTCAATCAGCTTTTGCTGGAGAAACTTAAATCCTTGCAACAAATACCTTTTTTTTCAACAAGCCCTCTTTTATGTGCATTGCAGGTACATGTTACAGAATCCCAATGAGTCTATACCTCCATCCACTACAGAATTTTTCACCTGCAACACACCTGTAGTAACAGTTCTATACAAGACAAAGGAGCACCATCTGGAATTTTCTGTTACAAGAAAACCTGAAGCATATCCTTCAAGCAAACAAACACTACCATTATTCGTTCTTAATGATATATTTCTCTCCTATGCCATACTTCCCTAATGCCCAGAGACTCAACCAATAAAAATCCATAGAACTGAAAGGCTTCATGGAACACCCAAGAAATCAGGAATGCAGTCCCCCTAAAAGGAGATCTTTTAATAGTAAGCCAACTCTGACACAAGTAGGGACTAAAAACAAGGTAAAGAAATCAAAGCTTCTTTGAGAACACTGTGTAACACTACAGTTTTATATGAGTTATTTTAGTCAAAAGTTTACAAAGCATCTATTTATCTTTGTAAGTAGAAGCTTCTGTGAAGCACGACATAATTTGTTGCCCACAAAGTATATTAAGCTGGAAATCACATGTTACATGACCTAGAACCCAGTATTAAAAACTACCCCCAGTGGAAAAAAGACCTCGTGATTCTTGTCTAAGATTCTTGTATATAGGATTTTTTTCTGTGAAATCAATGAAAACATTTGAAAGTATACCAAGGAATCTGCACTCCAGCATTACCTACCCAACAACCTTAAATCTACTACTGAGCAAAGGTAATTCAGGACATTCACCTGACCATGTGGCAGTCGGTAGGAAATGTTTCCAGTCTTGGGTTTCAACAGGATCATCCCATTTTGGTCGTCACCTACGTGGGACAGTGGTGGCTGCTGGCGCTGCTGGATGTATGCCAGCATGGGAGCCTTGTTCTGCCCAGGCACTGCCACCCCCTGCTCACACTCTGCTTTGTAATGGGAAAGAGGTTTGGTGTTCCCGTAGTCCAGCATGGAGCCTTGACTATTCACAGGGTTCTGGTTCAAGCTGTTTTGCTGATGACCCAAAATGTTCACGTGATAATTGCCTCCAGCTCTCGGTGAGCTTTTATTTCCCAAATTAGGCATCATGAGTTTCTGATTGTTGAAGTCTGGCTGATAAACTGATGGGCTAGTAGGATTTTCCATGGTGTATGGGACAGCCAGTGGACTATGGGAAGTCCCAGACTGTTGCCACGTTGACATTTGATTTGTTTGGTGGACTTGTGAAGCTTGTTGCTGGTTCTGCAACATCTGATCTCTCTTCTGCTTGGCAGCAATCTGCTGAAGTTGATGAGCAGAAGACATTTCTTTGGCACCTCCTGCACACTTCCCAGGTAACAACACGGGCCTCTGGACGTTCTGAGAGTGGTTTGATGCCTGCATCATGGGCTGATTAGGATTTTCAGTCATTGACTGACTGGAAGGCTGGAACATAGCCTGAGAACTACCAACCGTTGTAGAAGCGGCACTTACAGGTACAGAAGCAGCACCAATAAATGCTGAACCTGAAGAAGTGGATCTAACCTGGGGAGATCCCAGCTGCTCTTGTTCAAAGGGTGCTGGGGAAAACTCAGTCTTTATGTTAATATCTTGTGGCAATGGTGTCTGTGCAGCTGAATTTGAAGAATCTGCATCTTTTTTGTCTTCAAAGTCGTCATTAAAGAGATCCTTCATGTCTTCATCGGGCACGGATCTATTGAGCTCTTCAATAAGTTCCTTCCATTCTTGCTCATTTAGATTAAGATCAGGCATCAGGTTATTCTGAGATATAGAACCCCCTGCTACAGGATTCATACAGGGAAGCTCATCTACAGGCTCCTGCTTCAGCTCTTTGTTCAAACTCAGAGGAAATGAATCATCAGCATCACCACCTCCATTCATCTGCAGGCTGGAATCTGGAAGACACTTCTTGCTGATGCCATCGAGCCCCATTGGATGTTTCCCATTAAGTTGTAAGGTATCACCAGTACCAGATTTCTTGTCAAGATGATGGAGTGGAGACACAGGGGGCATTCCATTGGAAGAACCACTGACTCCCAGACCATCCTCACGACGCAGTTTCTTGGACACAGAAAACACATCACCGTAACCATTTTGCTGGTCTCCATTCTGAGGGGAAGCAGCACTATCAAGCTTTCTTTTCACAGTCTCATGGAGCTGCTGAATAAGAAAAGGAATATTTTAGTTACGTAGTTCTGTGCTACATAGATATGGATTTTTATTTCTTACCAGAACATTGTCTTGCTCTGAATAAAACATTTCAGAAAAAAAAAAATCAAAGATTACATCTTTGTTTTGGTAACATTCTGTTTTACAAGTCGGCACATGAGATGACTTCCTCACTATAATCTCTTAGGGTAACTTTTCAAAAAACATGTACTACTTCAAACAGAGGCCCCCTCCTTCAGACAAAACTAAAAGCCACCATAGACTCTGACAACAACAAAAAGTTGAAAGTGAACTGGAATATGTTATGATTTTTCCTATTCAAAATGAGAAAAACAATGAAGAATGTTAAGAATCAAATTTCAGATGAGAATAAAAACCTGTGTTTTATTTGACCTATGTACACACATAGTATAATTATTCCTGAGAACAACTGAGAAAATGAGACTGTTTCATAAAAATCTCACATTTACATATAAAGCAGTCTCACATTTAAATATTTAGAAAAAAAAAAGTAATTCTTTTGTGATAATAACTTTCAGAGAAGAACTATGTGCATAAATTTCGTACACAATCACACTTTTGGCACTGAAGCAAAACCAATTTGTCACTTAGCGACCGCTGCTTCACACTTGTGGAAAATGCAATTCAGAGTTCAGCCAGTTCTATCACTGAGCAGAGCAAATTCATTCCTCTCCTCCTTTCTCCTGAAGTATTTTCCAGCTGCTGTGACCACCAGAGCCCCAAGCAGCTCCAGAGCTGGCCTCTCACGGATGGTGAAGGCACAGATTCTCTTTCTCGTGGTGCCACCTAGAAGCGACCAGCGGCTACAGCAGCAGCTTCACAGCCAGAGCCTGAGAGCCTTTGTTCAATTTCTCCTTCCTGCCAGCATTCTTGCAAATATAAAGTTCTTTCTATTGACCTCAAAAGCATCTGAAAACAGAATTCCTGCACACATCAAAGGTGACTATAAATTTTTCCTTCCCTCGGGTGCATTCTGTACAAAAATCTGAGCTTTGCTGGTGCTCGAACACTCCACCAAAGCAGACAAACCTGCAGGGCAGAGACGCTGCTCCAACAGTGAGGGGAGTTTGAAGAGGGAACTGCCCTCAGCTCCCGCCCTGGGTGAGACACCCTGGCACATCTCAGCAGGACACTGAACAGGAATCCCCACCAAGAGCCACCCACCTGAGGTGTGGGCCAACAACAGCCCTCTCAGATGGCAGGAAAGCAGCTCATTAAACAAACCTCAAGACAAGGATGGTTCTTTTCATATTACCTGCAGTCTTCACAGGGCAGCCCACTAACCCCTGGGGAAAACTCTCATCCAAGGAAAAAACGGGAAACCTCAAGATCTCAGCATTCAAGCAAAAGGCTCTATGTAGGGCCAGCATAATGTTACACACCTGCCTGAGCAACAGCATTCTTTGATTTACAGACAGAAGGACTGGTTCACAGTTAATTGTTTCTATTTTTTTTTTTAACCGTCTACAGTGAGCTGATCTTTGGGGGGAAAGAAACTCCAGATTAAACCATCTGTTTAATTCCTGCACAGGTAACAGCAAAAAAACCCCACTATTTGTTTAATGCTTGTATAGGCAACAGCAAAGCCTTATTTTTATCTGTGAGACAGACTCCAGCTTCCCTGGAGACTATGATCTTCTCGATGGCACATGGAAATAGCAGCAGAGTAGCAAGATCAGCAGAAGACTGAGTAGGATGAGGTGTATGTTTGGAGAGGAGGCTGGAACTTGAAATCTCTTAATTTGAACATCAGGTCTTCAGCTTGGAGTAGCAGTTCTCTAGTGATTTTTTTCAAATACCAACTTGAAATAAAAACGGAAATTTACTTTTTTGTAAAAAGGCAAAACGACAGAGAGCAAAAAAGCTCAACTCCATCCCAAATTGGGCTTTCAGTGTTTCCCATTGTTTACTTCATACTCCCACCAGGAAAACTGAAGCTCAAGGTGGATGAGTAACTTGCCCAAGGTTATATGATGACTCAAATTACTCAAAGTTTGGGAATGGGTCCTCCTTAATTCTAAATACTTAGGGAAAAAACCCATCCCCTGAAAACTTACATCAAAATAATAACTTTGTTTTGTGAGCTACCCTCACTGCAGTCTAGAAAAAGATACAGACCTCTAATATCCAGCACAGGAACTCTCATATCTCTATGGGTTTTAACAGTCATAACACTCAGATATCTGATCCTTGGAGACATTTTGACTGTAAGTTGCTCGAGACAAAATCCTCCTTTCACCTAAAACTCTACTGCTTTGGCAAAAAAGGGGGAGATTAAGTTCCTCCCCAGTTTGTCTGTGTCTATCCAAATAATCTGATCTGAGGGGGAAAATAACAGGCTGCATGTGAGATACAAGTCAGACTGCAAGCTATCTACATATCAAGCTGCTCCAACAGAGTCTCAAGGCAAGAAAAACCTGTTCTCTTCTGCCAAAACTCAGGAAAAAAACCCAACCAATACATGGTAGTTGTCAAGGTAGGTACTTCACATACGAAGTAAAGCATATCTTGCTACTCACTATGAAAACCCCTTCAGCTTTAATTTTCTTGTTCATTACCATCCTGTAAGGTACAGTGTTCCTCCAGTGCACTATCCATGGTTTCCTCAGCAGAATCAATCCATTTCATTTGTAACACTGAGTCAATCATTTCCACTGTCACAAGATCAGACACAGAAATGTCTTTGCATTTTCTCAGCCTATTCAGTTTTCCAACAAAAGATGAACTTCTGAGATCACTGCTATCTAGCTATGCCTAAAAATATTACCCCAAAAGCATTTATCTGAAGTATTTTTACCAATACAGGAACAGTGCAAGGCAGGGGATATGAACTGGCCTCGATCCTTTGGCCCAGGACAGGACAGACAGTTTGTCAATGAGCCACTTAGAGGCCACAGGCTGCAATTCCTCCACGTCACATCACCTGAGCTGCATTTTATTCACATGAGCAGAACACACAGCCCTCAACGTGCTCATAAACACTTCCTTGGCAGGAGCACACGTGCCCAACTGTGCATTCCTCATGCACAGAACATGAGCTGACAAAACCCAGGTGCCATCCATGACAACAAATGTGTCCAATGCACCTTTGGTCATGTAACTTACACACTGACAAGGACACAGGCCTGCAATGCCAGGGATGGATGCGTGCCCAGGCAAATAATAAAGCTTCCAGCAGAAAACAGAGAGCACACAGAGCATTTTGAGATATTCAATCTGTATCTTAAACCCACCAGTTTTACCACAATGATGCTCAGCCCTACTGTGGTCTCACTGCAAGGGCAAACTGACTGACTTCATAAAAGCTGTTCAAAAACTGCTACAGAAACCAGAAAAGCTTGAAAACCCAATCTATTGCTTGTCTGTTAGCACTGGCAGAGTTCAAAACTTCAGAGGCCAGAGCAGTGCCTTCTTACTGCCTTGGTGGGAAGGGGCATGAATCACTGGTCAAAAAAGTGGTACAAAGTTGCTCTGATTGGTTTTGTTGGTTTTTTTGTTCAGGTTTTTTTGTTTGTTGGCTATTTTGGTGTGGACTTAATACCTGAAACCAGATTTAGACAATTATCTGAAACCAATGGCATTTCAATGGGTTAGAATTTAACAGGCATGAAAGTTTCTTCTTTCATGAAAACAAGAAACCCTTTACCATTCAGAACAGCTAAACTGAGTCAGCTAAAGTCCTTTTGCAAAAATCCAGTACTTTGCTATACTTTGAGTCCTGTAACTGAAGACGGTAAATACATATACATATATAAAAAAATACAAATTGTATGCAGGTTTCATTAAAAGAAAATAAATAAATAAACACCACCTTGTGAACATGGCAAAAGAGAAACTTCTTCTTAAAAATCTGGTATTTATACTGTGCCTCTTAGGCCCTGTATAATGTTCTTATTTAGTTTTTTTTAAGCATCTGTTACATGGACTTAAATATTCTTACAGGATTCATTAGAGCTTTAATTTTTAGTATTTTATTTACCATTTTGATATCAGAATTAAGTCTACAAGGATTTGTCCTGACATACCAGCAAGAGAAACATGATGCTGGACATTTTCAAAGAAGAAATGCTGTATTAGACTATAAGCATAATAAAAAACTAGCTCAAATATGGCTCCTAGCATTCTCACCTAGAAGGGGAAACCAAATCAGAATACATCCATTTTTCTGCCATGGAAGTGGCAGTACTGCAGCACAGATGTACCATGTACCAGAGTTCACAGTAGGTGCTCTATAGACACTGATTCTCCTCTCCTGCCTCTCCAAGGACAGGAGCAACAAAGATGGTAACTCCTAAAGCTGGAATAACAATGCAAGTATCAGACATTGTAGTGCATGAATTCTGGATAGAAAACATAACATTTTGACTACACACCATAGTAAAAACTCCCCCTTTACTGTGGATCCACCCTCAGCTTCCAAAGTTGCATTCCCAATGTGTTTCTGCATTCCACTGTGCTGTCAGAACCAAACTGCAGGACTCATTTTAATTTTTACTTTAATTCCAGCAGACTTTTGTATTTGGGTGACTGCCTGCTGGAGTGAAGAAGGGCTGTGGATAGGCATGTCTATAAATATCCCAAGCCTGCATAAGTCACAAGGGGCAGCTTCTGCTACAGGAATTGTTCTGCTGAATCAAAAAAACTCCTGTGCCTTCAGCTGCAATGCCGGATCCTCCACCTCCCTTGAACTTAAACAGCAGCAGCTCAGTCACTCCCAGATCCTTACAACTTAGGAAGCATCACTGCATATCTAACTGATCTGGTAAGGGAAATGTTTCAAACATAAAACAATACCTCACAGAGAATTAAAAGGAGACAAAGAAAAACCTGTCTGAGTTGTTGGGCAACAAACTATCAGACTTGTCAGCAAAAACAAACAATGGTGGCAAGACTACACTGCACCATAGCTATATATAAATAACATGTAAATAGTTTGCTATTTTTGTGGTAAAAACATAATTTCACAATTTAACACCCTTAAACCACAGCCTACACAAAAATGAGGTCTTCTGAACTGTTAAGAGTACCAGTTAGAGGAATGTCATTAACACTTATCAGTGCACTGTGGGCAATCTATTCCCTTTAATTTATTACTTCAGGTCTTTCAACCAAGAAACACTGCATTGCTCTTCTTGGACTTAAATTTCATTTGAAACTCTTTACTTGGTGCCTTTGCTTAATTTAGTATTTAACCAATATTAATGCAAAACATCTATCACTCCCAAATAAATGCTGCTCTTCAGCTTTAACACAAAGCATTCTCAAGACAGGCCACTGACTAGACCTTCTGTGCTCATTCCAGAAATACTGTTTGTGGTTTTGTGGCAGTCCTAGACAAAGCAAGCTCTCTGCACAACAACTGCTCTCAGGTGGGGAAAAAACCCAGTAAAAACAGGGAGCAGTTCTCCTTCCAAGACACCACATCATAAAACAAGGAGTGGAGATGAAAATCCAGATCTTGCCATTCTCCCCATTGACACATCAATGAAACACCTTCTGTTCAGCTCAGCCATACACGGCCTTATAGCCTATCACAGAAATGTAAGGAAGCCAACTCTTCTCTTGCAGAGAATTTAAACAGCATTATTCCATAAACTTTCATGTATCAGAACCTGGCAGAGAAAAAAATGTTCTAGGAAAGAAGCCCCATCTCTTCCCAACTTCCCTGTTTCTCAAAAATGTAAGATTAACACAGCAAACACATTATCCAAACATTGAGCATCTTCTACTTTGAACACAGCCTTAATAATGTCATGTTAAACAACATAAATGGGAAGTAGATGCCAACATTTGGATTTCCCATCAAATAATGGTCTGGAAGTTTTTTAGAAGTAGGAAGCTAGAAGGTTTTTCAACATTTTCCTCAAATGAAGGACAGGCCTACATGATGCATAAATAATCTAAGGTATTTCTGTATCAATACTGTATTCTCTCAGTTTCTGTAGCTTAAATTTTACAGCTGCTTAGTAGGAAAACAAGGAAGAATCTACCACTCAGTTCTGCCTGTAAGCAAGATCCATCCAACTTCAGGATCTAAATCAGAGAAAAGACTAATGAAAGAGAAAATATCTGATTTTGTCCACGTGACAAATCACACAGACACTAAGGAGGAAGTGCTGGTGCCACCCAGTTCCCTGTGACCACTGTGCACTTACAGAAGATGCTCTGCAGGACAGCACCTGGCAGTGCCCACACCATCCACACCTGGGGCAATGCAGCTTCATTCCTACTACTACAAGACCTCACAAAAGCCTTCACCTTTATATGAACTGCTCTCTCCTTCAGGGACAAAAATAAATAGCTCATTAACGGTCAACATAAAGTACTAATTTTCCAAGAGCAGATTCATATGCAGCTTCACAGAAAAATCTGGATTGCTACAGCAGCAACAGCTGATATAATGCATGTTGCACTGAGCTAGCAGCATTCTTTGGAAAGGAATGTGCCCAGGATGTTTTAAAAGATAATTCTGGTTTTCATCCAAACTTTATTGAACACTGGAAATCAACCCCACATCCTTCCCACTCAAAGCACATGCTTGGTCTTGATAATGGCAACATGATGGGTAGAGGTAAAATACCATTCCTAGGGACTTTCTGGGCCAGAGGAATTAAATTAGCAGCAGAGGTGTTGTTGTTGTTGTGTTTTCTCCCAGGACTTGAATTACTAAGCAAACCAACTTTATACCCCAGTAAGGAGGTGATGAATCAGCAGCTGCAATTAAGCTGACAGTCATGGATCCTAGGAAGGAAACAGCAGGGCAGCCTGAGGAAGAGTCATTCATACACTAAAACCCTCTTCTGTTGTGTAAATTGGCCACTGGCAGCAGCTTCCTGTACAAGGGCTTCCCCAGATGTGCAGGGCACTTCAGAACCTGCTGCTGTTGAGAGCCCTCATTATAATGGATGCTAATTAGATCAAATCCACATCCAAAGTGATTTAAGAGAAACAACACCGATGAATTGGAGACATCTTTCTTTTAGAAGATCAATATGAAGTCGTGTGGTGGCAGTTTAAGCAACGGGATTTGACATGCTAAAGAGCCCTGGATGTAATGAAAATACACATTATTAAGGGGTAGAGCCCCATATGCAAAACACCCGAGAGCCCAGCAGGAAATAAACAGAACCCCCACCAAGTTTTCAGATAATAAAACCCAAGTTTGAGTAATTTTTGTTTCGACACAAGTTTACATTCAAGGTCAGTCTGCTGAACAACAGCTAAACTATAAAGTTGTGTAGAATCAGTGTCAGGAATGCACAAGGTTTCCTCTCTTCCTCAAGTACCCTTCTGTAGCAGCCCTCTGAAGTGCTCTAACTGTGTCACAAGGACCTCAGTCTTCTCAACAGCCAGCAATCATCGAGTCTCATAGGTATATTAGCAAGAACAGACACAATTCAGTTAAGTAACACTTTCAGTTCATCTTGTAAATACTACAAACTGCAGCCAGGCTGCCTAGCGCTGGTCACAGTAAAGATGACATGGATAAACCCTGTGTTTCAGTATTTCAAATTATGTCCTGGACACTCAAGTATACAATAAGCTCTATCGTGATTCTATTTTAAAAACAGTAAATGAGGTCCAAGACAAGAGAGAAGTATATCCTCCTTCCTTTCTAACTCAATCAAATACACAAAGCACCCTAAAAACACGATTTATTCCATATATCAACCTGGAAATATCTTAGTTTAATCCAGTGTCCCCTTTTAAAGACACTCAGAGCAGTACTGAATCATTTTCATGCAGGCCACCATTTAAAAATACCTGGTTTTAAGGCAGACAGGTATTAGGACAGGCAGCCCTTAAGAGGTTATCCTACTAACCTACATTACTGACACATTAGCACAGAGCAGTATATTTAAAGGGCCCAGAATAAGTTAAGCAATTGCAATCTTGATATACAAACAGGGCTATGTGAATATGTCCTGACAACCAGAAATGCTAGAGAAGCCAGAGAAACATTAAGATTTTGAGCTAAGCCAGTTTTTAATGGGTGGAGTGGGATTCTCATACTGCTCACACCCACTAGAGTGAGTGGCAAACAAGCAGCTGCCTTTCCACTGAAATTCTTTCCAATATATACCAAAATTAAGACACATTGTCTTACAGCTCCCCCCCCAGTAATAAGTGTATCCTTATCAAACGACTCCACAAAACCCTGACATCTCAAATTAAAGACACGAGCAAACAAAAATCCAAAGGCACCGCGGTATTAGTGCCCCCTGACAGTTTCTGCAGGGGCATTTTAGGTGAATTAGCCAGAAATATGATTCACAAAATACTCTGAATGATTTAAGCATCACAGAAATCCTGCCACTACCCGCAGTTTTTATACACTTCCAGCGTGCACAGGTGACGAGCAAAAACAAAACAGCCCTTTATCGGCTGTGAAGTTGTATCACAGCAGACGGGGTACTGTGCAAAGAGCCCCAACCCCAGCCCTGGTCCCGCAGGCCACCACACCAACCGCGAGAGTTGTTTTCCTTCCCCCGTCCAGCCCCAGACGAGAGGTCCCGGTGCCGCCGGGCACCCCCGCCGGTCCCTTCCCTTCCCTCCCCGGCCCCAGCACCGGCCCCGGGCGGCGCTTACCGCGATCAGGGCGCTGCTGCGGCCGTGCTGCTGCTCTCCGCTCGCCGTCTCGCCGTCCAGCCCGTTGGCTCCGCTCCTCTCGGCGCTCCCCGCGGCGGCGGCGGGCGGAGGGGGCGCGGGCGGCGGCGGCGCCGGGGGCGGCTGCCGGTGTTTGCCGGCCCGCTTGGCCTTGGCCTGCAGGCAGCGCTGGTGCAGGGCGAAGGTTTGCTGGCGCTCCAGCTCCAGGCGCTCCGGGGACACGGCCTGGTAGCGGGACTCGCAGGCGCTGTGGTGCCGCCGGCAGAGCTCGATGCGCCGGCGGAGCCGCTCCATCACCGCGCTGTGCCGCGGCACCACGAACTCCGCCATGGGGCAGGGGGGCAGCACCATGGGCCGGGCGGCGAAGGGGCGGCCGCCGCCGCTCACCGGCTGCTCGCTCCGGAGCCCGCCATGGCGAGGCCTCCGCCGCCCCTCCCGCCGGCCTTACCTGCGCTCCCCGCCCGCCGGGATCGCCCCGGCTCTTCCCCCCGCCCGGCCCGGCGCCCGCTCTTCTCCCCCCCGCCCCACTTCCTCCTTCTGCCCCGAGCCCGGCGCCGCTCCGCTGCCCCGCTCTCCCTCAGCCCTGCCCGCCCCGCGGGGCCCGGCGGAACCTGCCGCGCTCCCCCCGCCGCCGCCCTCAGGCGCGGGCCGGCCCGGACCCCCGGCCCCCCATTGTTGTCCGCGCCGCCGCCATCTTGAAATTGTTTTTCCCCTCCAGAGCCGAGTTGAGAATAAATGGGCGGAGCTTCCTGGGTGGGGGGTACGTCACGGCGCGCGGCGCGTCACGAGCCGTGACCGACACCCCTCCCAGCCAATAGGCGGGCGCGGAGGCGCGAATTAACAGCGGAGGCGAGTTGGAGGCGGTGCTCGGCGCGGTTTAAAGGAACAGGTAGGGAGGGGCGGGGCGAGCGCGGTCCAGCCAACCAGAGGAGGCGGTAGGCGGAGCTTCAGGTGATTGACAGGGAGGGCTGGCAGCAGGAGAGCCCCGGCGCGGCTCGGCCCCGCAGGACCGTGAGCTTACCTGGCCAAAAACTGCAAGAGAGGCACGGCTGACCTCACCTTGAACCTGCTGAAGATTGATCCAGCTTTGCTAATTAGACAAAGAAAGCCAAACAGATTTAAGTTTCTTTATTGATTAGTTTTTACATTTTTTTTTTTCAAGTTGCTTCTACAAGTACCTGTTTGAAATGGACATGAAATCACAGTAGTTGTGTCCAGCAACACTAAAAAAACCGAAACAAAAACCCAGTCAACCAAAAAACCCCTTTTACAAACCATGAGGCAAGAAGGGCATTATTAACCATCAGTTTGGGATGAGCAGAGCAGTCACAAACCCCATGTCTGTACCCACAGCCTCACTGCAGGAGCTGAGTTTGTGAGGGAGGAGTAAGGAAGAGCAAGAGAAAACCATGGACATGTACGAGTAGTCAGTACTTGCAAGAAACCCTCCCAAGGCCCAGGAGGCAATCTTAAAACCAGACATTTGTAATGCACTGGAGAGGTCACAGCCTCAAGCTGCAGGAATTCAGCAGGAGCAGAGGCAGGAGCGCAGATCACACCCAGGGACACTGCTGCAAGGGGTTAGTGGGTTAGATGCACCCTGACCTATCAACTGCCCCTACCAACCACTGGAGCAAAGCTGCTCTCAGCACTTCTGCCTTGTGTGTCAGATCCCACGGGTTTTGTTTGGATTGACCCTGTCAGCCTAACACCTCCCCCCTGCCTTTGTTGGACAGCACATCAAGCTCAGCATCCTTATCAAGAGCTGCCACCCTCGGCTGCACAGACACAAAAGGCCCAAATACACCTTCAAGGATCTGTAACATACAATTCACAGGTTACAGCCAGGTGGAGCTTCACTGCTGTAAAAACCACAGCTATGCTTTATGCACTCAGGATAAACAGGTAGCTGTATTTTTTTTCCTCCAAGACTTTAAAAATAAGAGCAATTCTAAGGTCAAACTGAGGCACCCAAGCCAAAAAGCAAGATAAAAAGTAACTTGAGTTGTCTATCCATTTTGGAAAGTCTTCATTTATTGTAGTGATTATTTAAAGCATACACTATGGTATAAAAAAAAAGCCGTAACATGCAGACAAGAGACTTTTTCAGGAGATTTAGCAGAAGCAAATGTAGATTTACAATTAGCTTTAATATGATGCTATTTAAAAGCTGATAGCAGATCTCAGGTTCACTTTTGATGCTTTGAAAGAACATGTATGCACAGGGATTGTTTGGGAGTTTAAGGCAATTTGCATATTAAGATAAAAAACCATTAGATTAATTAATTTTTATGTTGTGCTCAAAACATTAGCTGAATTGAAACCATTTACACATACTTCATCTCAAAGGACTGAGAGTCATAAATAGCAGCTGCTCCTTGATAAAAATACAGTCCTGAGAACAAGCTAGTAGCAATGCTTAAGCTATGACATCTTCCATGTCAGAGTATAAGCTATTTTTGCAATAAGGAGCAGTATTAACCAGGTGTTCAACAGGCAAAGGCATTCTAAACATGCAATAGCTCCCAACAGAAGTCTGAAATTACTTCCAGTATCTTGCTTACAATAGTTTATTTGTACACTGCAGAGAGATCAAGAAATCCTGCTATGCATTTGTGATCACCAATATTTCAAACACAACAACCAAGGGATACAACATAAGGACAGGCAGCAAAAGGTGTTTTACCAAAAAAAAAACCAAAAAAACACAAACCCAAAACAAGAGTCTTTTAGTAATTGGTTAGATTGTTTGCAAGGTAACTGGAACACCCCCCATAACCCCTGGGAATTATTCCACACACTATACCTATCATATGACCAAACAACACTGGAGTGTTTTAGTTCAGTGCAAGAAGAATAATTTCAGGACATTTAATTTCATTCTAAACAAAGGCAAAAAATTATCTATATAGACATCCAAACGCCAACATATTTGGTACAGTGTAATGAATTACATCCATCTCACCCTCAGAGGTAATGCTCTTGTAGTGCTCACCTGCATTCCACAAAAACAAAAAAAAAGGTGTTTGAAACAGTGTAGTATGGTAGACTCGACACTTTAAAAAAATTTATTCAGCTGGAATTGGAATTTCCTAACATTCACAATATAATTTAGAATGCATTTGTTACATGAAGAGCAGATAAAAGGACTTAAAACAGTTTCACATACCAGTTAAGAGATTCCACATGCTCCTTCCCCACCTACAATACTGACATCTTGGTTGTGGTTTTTGTTTCCTTAACAAATACTCCGTTCAACTTGTCTACCTGCCTACCTCCCCCATTTCTACAGCAGACATACAGTGACAACAGTGAGAGGATATGGGACACGGTCTTACTCAGTGCTTGGACCCTGGAAAGGAGTAGGCCTAGCTATGAAATCGACTTTGACAATGAGCTGAACGTGAGACGCTTCAGCAACTGAGGCAAAGCTGCTCTCAGGAAGAGCTGTATCGTCACAGAGAGGAAAACATCGGTGGCTGAACAGAGAGCAAAGGGGGAAGTAGCCTAACCACACCTCTCCAGCAACCTTCAGCTTTACAGAAACAGTTCAAGAACAAATAAAATTGGTTGACTGCAAGCTCCGCAGGATTAAATGCCACATTAAGATGACCCACTCCAAATCCTAGATCATTTGTCAACATTTAACAGGGCTTTAGCCATGCACAGTATGCAGATATTCTATAGACTGCCTAACCCCTTCCACCCCTTCTTCCTCTTTCCCCTCCCCCCAAAAGAATGAAGTTGATTGGTTAGAATTTCATTACTGGTTTCCCCATACCTCCCCCCAGTTGTCTTTTCTTTTGAGGGCAGGGGTGCTGTCAAAGGCATTGACAACTTTTCTTCAAACAATTATCAGATTTTAAGGGGTATAAAGACGTTGGTGCATTTAGGAATTTACATATTTGTAAAAAAACCAAACTAGTTATAAAACTGCATTTTTATCACCTAGCACTTTCAAGATTCATTGTTATATTTCACTAATTAATATATTAAATTAAGCCAAGGTTTGAGTCCAGAAAAATTCTACCAATCTACTTAAGAACAGAAAAGAATATTTTAAACCAAAAATGAAAAGGTTAGTTATGTTACATTCCAAATCCACGGCCCATTATATTAAATGCTTTCTTTCTACAGGAATGATGCTCTTTTTAGAACAGATGATTGCAAATATTTTACTGCTAGACACTCCATTACATTGGATCGTGTGACTGGAACCTGTGGATGGTGAAATCTTGAGGTTTGTCCAAGTTTCAATGTAAGGTGTCCAAGGTCCTCTCCCAGAACCATATTTGAAAACAACAACAAAAAAAAAAAAAGAAATCACAGATCAAGTTCTTATGACTTTTTTCAATCTTTCCTTGGCTTTCTGTTTCTGGGTGATCTATTCACAGTTTCCTCCTCCTGCAAGAAAGTAATTTGTGTAAACATCAATAAAATAAAACAAAATCTAAATATACCCTTAAAAAACATTTTCACAAAATCTATGAAGAATCCAGTTTCACTTCTACATTAGAATTTAGTTTTTGAAAGGACCTACCACTGAAAGTACTTTGTGGCAAACAGGCAAACTCTTTCTTTTTTTACAGTGGATGTACACTATTTGTTGGGGGAGTGCTCAACAGCTTCTGCTGCTGGGAGAATCCTTTAACTTCAACACTCCACCCGTTTCTGAGTCAGCCATTGTGTCAGTGTGCAGCACTTAAGGTCATATCCTGGCTGCACTCAAAGCTGAATACTCAAGAAGATGCCTTCCAACAATCCCACTCCCCTCTCAAGGCAGGCTCTACAGCAGTGCTTTTAGCAGGGTGCTCAAGTCTGCTGAAGTCAGCCACAGCAATTCCTACTCTTCAGGTTGATTAAATTTTCCAAAGTTCTGAACTGGGAGGGAGGGTCATGACATGAGCCAGGTTAACTTTTAACACTGTAGTAAGGCCTGTTCTACATAACATAAGAAAGAAAATGCACAAGCTTCCTTTAAAGATTAAGCACTCTTACCTCTGATGCATGTTTCCTGTCTTCTTCCTCTTCATCTTCTTCCTCCTCTTGACTAGCGCTTCCTAGATCAGCATCATTTTTCTGCTTCTCTTAAAGGGGGGAAAAAAAAAGAAAATCATTCACCTTCCTGACTTATCTTCAGTTCACCATTGGCTTTATTCCAAATCTGCCAATCCTGCTGGTTTATTCTATCAGGGAGAACATCGTTCAAGGTTATCTAGTTTACCTACCAAGTTTTTCCTCATTTGCGTCTTCCTCTTCCTCCTCCTCTTCTTTTTCTCCTTTATCTTTTTCTTCCTCTTTCTCATCATCCACCACATCAGGCTGAGGAGCATCAGTCTTCTTGTATTCTGCAGCACTTGGCTGCTTCTGAAAGGCAATGACAAACCCAGGAAATTATTTGTGACATTCAGGCACATTTTACTGAACTTCCCTTTAAACATGAGACAAATTATCAGAGGAAATGCATTACCTTCCCAGAACAGCAGAAAAGGATAACAAGGAACACTGGCAAAGCCACAGTGAGGATGTAGACGACCCAAAGCCAGGGACGCTCTTCAGCAGCTGCCATCATCTGGCCCACAACACCCGGCTGTAAGACCAAAAGAACTGTCAAATCCCACCCCAGACAGCAAGTTTAGCAGCTAAGTTTAAGCTACAGAATTTTCAAATAGGCTTTTTGCAACTTTAAACATTGTATTTCAGACCTCAAAAAAAATTCAAGTTAATCTGCACAAGTACTTTTCCCCATAGCTTACAAATTAAGAATCAGGCTAAACAGTTCAAATATCAGAGCAAAAACTCAGAAGAGAGCAGTGAGTTCTCTTAGTTACCTATATTAACATACTGTAATTATGAATTGAGGCTCTGACCTGGTTTAGCAAAACCCTCAGCCTTAGCACTTACAAGTATATACTGACAAAGGCTGTGAGAGAGAACAGCAGAGATGCTTCTACTGTTCCACTCAGCAGCACACAATTAAACCTTCCTCTCTCACCTCTGCAGCACCATCAGCTGCCTTTTTCAGTCCCCATCCATCACTGGCCCAATCATCAGCCACAGCTCTATCACTACAGATGATAAAGTTGTCAAAAAAGATGTCAGATGTCATGGACCATAACTCAAGTCCCACAGCACTGACAGGAGTCATCTTGAAAGGTTCCAAGTCTTCAAAAAAATCTGGGTTTGGGATCTTTCTAGGTTTCCATATACCCTAGAAAAGACAAAAGACATGCAGCCTTATCTACTAGAAAACAAATTTTAGTTTTCAGTCCATTATGAATGGAAAGATATAACAATCCATTGCACTTAATTACAACATCTACTGGTGCAACTCATCAGTCTTTGGGAATCAATACAATGAAGTGATGCCTGGTAAGAAAGCACTTCAAATCTGTCCACTTGAAACACAGTACAATCATGACTTGAATTTTTAATTACATCTGCTGAATCTAAATCATTCTGCTTTTTGTAAGAGAGATGCTGCATTGGCTGCCAGCTTAAGCAATAAAAACACCAACCTGATAGTTCACATTATCAATCATAGGAGGCTTCCATTTGCCTTTGTAGTTTGGATTGTCAATCATCGGGCGCTGCCAGGTACCACAGCCAGGAGCTGCCTCACATTTAGGATTTGCAATCTGAGGTGCCTCCCATTCACCATCCATATCTTCATCCCTGAAAAGGCAAATTCAGTTTTGAAGTCCACCCCTTGCCTTCATACAGAACAAGGCTCAGACAATGTCCAATTTCTGGGAAAATCAAAATTCCTACCACTAAATAGAAATACTGACACTTTGTATAGCATAGGTCTGTAGACAAATACACTGCAGAAGGAACAAGGATTTCAAAAACTAACTGGGAAGCACAGAAGATCAACACAATCCAGTCTCTGAGCACAACTTCCCCCACTGCCCCTTCCAAGTAGGTTTTACTTCAAGGTGAACATCCCTGTCCTGTTCTGCTTACAGTCACAGAAGAGTTGAAAAATGCGGAGGTGAATGCAGGACATGAGTCCTCAGACCACTGCCTTCTACTTTTTAAGAAAAATAGCCTGAACAGCAACTTCATCAGCAAGCAACAATGAACTGCAAACATCAGTACCGAAGTCATGAAATAATTGCTGCCATTTGCAACAGGCAGCAAACTTACCAATCTTCTGGTTTCTCAGCATCAGGGTCTGCTACATACTCTGGCTCATCATCCAGCCATCCCTCTGGTTTCACAGCGTTTTCATCTGCGATCTTTGCAGGAGCATCCTCATCCCTTGAGGGCAGAGCATTATTTGTTAACATACACAACAGATCTTAAGAGATCTTAAGCCCAAGGCATGATCCCACAGCCTCTGAACAAGCCCACTGCTCTAGACAGGCAGCCACCTTCCCCTCTGTCAGGGTCACCCATGATTTCAGAAAGGAATTGCCTTGCAATCCTAACACATGTGCCTCGTGGCATATCAAGGTGCCAACTGCAAAGTATTAATAACTGATTTTTTTTAAAACCAATCTAGAAGGGGCATATTACAGCAAATGCAATTTCTTAGCAGCAGCTGCAAAAACACATTTGTGCTTGAAATTGAGTCTACAATTTACAAAGCACAGGCAGAAAGCCAGAAAGAATCAGTTTCTGATTTACAGAGTCAGTTTTTTCAGTTACCTTATCTATACATTACACAAACAACTACAAAGATCCTTCAGTTACACCTTCTGCAGCTCATCTTTTGATCTCATCAAGGATGAAAGCAACAGGTAGAATAGGTATTCCTGTAAAATCTTTGTCTGTGGCCAACACAGGAACAGGAGCTCTCAAGAGAAATTCCCAGAGGATGTGGAATCCCTGCCTTTGCCTACTGAAGTGCTGTTAAGATGCCTAAACTGACAGTGCTCTGATTACAAGGATGAGACTCAACACCTTCCACAAGTCATGTGAGAAAGACATTTTGATCAGGACCAAATTATCAGGCTAAGGACTCCCTCAATTCCACCCTTCCAACACCTTACCAGTCATCAGGTTTAACAGCATCTGGGTCTGGGATTTTTGGTCTCTCATCCCAGTCCTCAGGCTTCTGGTCATTTGGATCCTCAATCTCTCGGGGTGGATTCACAGGAGGAGACATATCATTTAGCAAATTCCCACTGTTGACAACTGTTTGATCAACCAGTATCTCAAAACTATTGTCAGGATTCAAGACTGTAAGGAAAAAAGACGATGTAGTCTTTGCATGTACGATACAAAGCATGAGTCATAAAGCATCAATCATCCCCACTGTACAACCCAAGCTACCACCTACCCATCAAAAACTGCTAAGAGCCTTTCTCCTTACACCAAAGTGCAACTAGTTATGATGCACCACATTTCACCCTGTGAGAAGGCAGACTCCTGGCAGAAGTCCTACATATGTTAAAAGCATAGAGGTTTGTAGAGTGATTTAGCAGTTACCACAAGTTGACTTTGGCACAGTAAGTATTGCTTTAGTAGTAAGAATGTATATTCTCATATTCTACTCCAGACTAAGACTTCCTACTACTGACTAACAGCATTTTAATCTCACTTCTTTATCTACTGCTGTCTCTGTAGTAGGAAAAGATAGAGACACTCCTAAGTACTTCCTGAAAAATTTTGATCATAACTAATATACCAGCCACTATTTCAAGAACTCCTGAGTTCGATACATGAAAGCAGAAAAAAAATCCAGACAAAACTAAAAGAAACCATGATGCCTCTACATCTAAAGCTTAGTGTACCCCATGGCACTCAGAGGTAGCATTCAGGCAGTTTATGTATGCTGATAAATAGACTTAGCTCAAGTTACTTACAACTGCCCTCAAATTCAGTTTTCCTTTAAGTATTAAGTTCAAGTCGTATGACCTTACATGAATCAAGACTTCCCAGAAGGATGAAAGAAGCCTTTGCATAGACAATCAGCTTTTACACTTGAAGCTTTCAAGTGGTTTTCAGTTTTATTGCATTGGCACAAATATTCACCTGTTCATATGGCTCACTTTATGAGCTTTTGGTGCAGAAAATGTAGTAATTATTAATATGCATAGTTAGCAGTCACCATACCTAGAGTATAAAGATGAGTCTTCTTATCAGTAAAGTAAGATTTCAGATCTGCATCGGGACGCTTTGCGTGCTTCTCCTCGTATTTGCCGGTCTTTGGGTTTTTGTGCCGGAAGATGAAGTGCAATTTATAGTCCTCTCCACATTTGTCAGGCCCAAACATTATTGTATATGGAGTTTTGTCATGGAATTGATCCTTTAAAAACAATGCAATACTTCATTCCATTATTTTGAAATACAACTTAAGTCATCCTCTGGTATAAGAATTCCCAATACATTAAAACTATTCTGCAACGTGGATATCAAGCCCATGAAGTCCTCACACTAAAGCTGATGTGCCTCATATAAGCCTCCAGGAAAAAAAAAAGTGCTGAGAGCTATCCCAGCTATTTCATTTTGTGCCTTAGAGCTCTACTTTCCACACGGAAAACACCAGCTATACAAGTGTTATCCCAAAGATTAGAGTGACACCCACAACGTTTAAGTGTATCTCTACATTACAACAAAGTATTTTAAAAGCCTTCAATTAGAAGTATCAGCTACTGGCAATAATGAAAGACTAGCAAAGCCACTGAGTTTCTTTCACACAAAGTGATAAGCAGCACTAAAAGTGAAGCCAAGCTGCATTAGTTTACACTTATAAACTGGGGTACTGCCTCAGTCTAAGTTCTAACTGGATATAATCACCATTGAACTCCACAAGTCTATTTGTTCTTGTTAATGTTATCTGAAAATTCAATGTACATATGAAACTGATTAGGCAGCCAAGTTGTGTTCTTGGTGTTTGTGGTTATTCTGGAGTTTTTTAATAGTCTGGAAATCGTAATAATACAACTGCAATGAGACTGCAAAAGGAAAGGAGAAGGATGGATAACAAGTCATAAAATATACATACTATAAAGTCTAGGAAAATGGCTAAAGAAAACCCAGAGGCTACAAGAGCCTATGCAAGGCTACCCAGCAGTTCAGCTTCATCTGAACAGGCTAAACCACTTCAATGAGAGGACAAAATGCAGTTCTCAGGCCTTAGGAGCTGGCCACTCTCCTAAGCACCTCCTGTTTCTTTTCTAGAACCCAGGAAAATCTGAAGTACTGCAGAGTTTGGCAGAGGTCTACAACTGCTCAGCTATTAGAGAACTTCAGTTTCCACTCAAGGGGCCGTCACATTTGAGTACTTATCCTCTCCAACTGAAAGCACTGGGAAAATGCTGAGTGCAAAGTACTTGGGCAATCAGGTCCCACTGCCTTCACTAAAAGGGTTTCTTCAGAAAGAAGCAAAGTGAAAAAACTTCAAGTTGTTTCACAGCTAATATCCAAAAGTAGTAGCATTACTCACCAGGTTCAGCTCAGGGATTTTTGAAAGCAATTTCACATAGGCCCCACCACACTCTATTCCATTTTGGAAGTTTACTTCATACCTAATTTTAGTTTTGGATAGAAGAGGGGAGAGCACATGTTATACATGAGGAAAATTTATTATTGTAATACACTATTAGAATTTTTTCAATACAAATTAACAGTAACACTATTTGTTGTTGTCTGCTTTAATCACTTAACCAGTGAATATTAAAGACACAGTCATACAGACATATAAAGATATAGGAACTAAGAAAATATTCACAAGAGCCTGAGAAACAGTTAAAAATTTGAAGATTTGGATGAATTAACCTGACAGAAAAGATTAAAGAAATTGAGTGCTGGTTTAGAAGATAATGACCTGGTAGTAGAGAGGAGGAAGAAAAAGCTTTCTGGTATATGACACTTCAACAGGGATTGAGGCAAAGCAATTATTTTCCCCACAACTACTACAGTAGACAGACAGGTCAATTTACAAGACTACAAATACAAAGCAAAAACAATTGGATTTTAGGAGAAGCCCCTTTAGAGTTATAAGCATACAACAGTATATTTAGGGATGCCAAGGAGCCTGAAAAAGGCAAAGCATCTCTGTCAGGAATAAGCTAAGTATGCTTGATCCTCTCACAATGCCAGCAGCTGGAGTGGATGACCACTGGGCTTTATTTTTAGCCTTGTATTTTTTGAGCCAAAACTAAGCAGTGCAAAGAAAAATGACCAATTCATTATCTTGTGCAAATACAAATTAATTTACTCTTTGTTTAACATTTATAATGTCACTAATAATCCACAATTCAACTGTTCTCACTAATTTATGCTTTTCCTCTGACTTGCTTGTCTAACACACATACAAATAGATTCTTCTAAAACAGTCATGACCAGAGCTATGTAAGATGTTCATCTTCCATGGCCAATGAACTAAGGAAGGAGGAAGCAGATGCACCTTTACCCCTCTGTCCACCTCCCCTCAGAAACAGAGGGCAGTTTACTGTATAAGAAAATGCACTGACCTACTTTAAAACCAGCATTCCTTCAAAAGGACAAAGACTTCCACAATTAACTGTACAAAAGTCAGTTCCCTGACCTTGTTACTACAATTAAATCAAGTGAACTGAAGCCACAAGACAAGTTACCAAGTCTAGTTTGCAGAGATTTCCTTTTCCAGTCTTCAGAGGGACCCATGCTGATACTAACTCTCCACTTTGGGAATCTGGGTTACTATTTTACTCTTACTCAAAACAGTATAATAATATGTTACAGCATCTTGTATCATCTAACCCCCAGTCATCAAAAGCTCAGTTATGGATTTAACCTCAGCTTGCCATCATGTCACCCTGGAATCAACAGAACATCAAATTATTCTTTACTTACTGTATAATAAGGGGTTTGGTATCAAACACAAATGGCTTGTGAAGTTTGGATGAAATTGCATGATGCTTGGCTCGGGTTACCATTACAAGCCCTTTGTCTCCTGGAAGCTTTGTTTCCTTCATCTCTTGGACTTCCCATTTACCTGGGGAAGAAATTGACCAAATGTTCCTTTATTTTAAAATCTCCAAGGGGATTATTTTGTTTAAATGAGAACTACATCTTATATTGTTAGCCAGGTATATAAACATCCCTCCCATTTTCTTCAGCAAATATAATTTTAGTTGAGAAACAGAAAAGAAAAACTTGCACCTCTTTTTCATACACGACAAACAACATCAGAAACATTTAGCACCCAAAACCTGGGCTGGACTCACCATCATATTTGGCAATCTCATCATCTGTATCATCTTTCTTGGCTCTGGAAAGGATCCATCTAGAAGACAGACATCCAATGGTTGGAAAACCGTATTTCCCCCCCAAACAACACACACACACTAAAAATCCTGCCCTTAAGATAAGGCAGCCCTTTGCTGTCTCATGACTACACCCCAGTATCTTCATCCCCTGAGGAATTCTGTTCCCAAGCCCACAAACTTTTCTGTGTTTGCCACTTCCCACCCCAAGGTAGGACTACGGCCTCATGAGCAAGTACCTCACTCCTGTAAAAAAACCCAGATGTAGCACCTTACCATCCTCACATTGCCTGGGGAAAGTAAAAAAGCAACATACAATGGCCTCACCTCCCCTTTATTACTAGAACTTAAGGAAATACTGGTTTGACTCAGCATTTGAACAGCTAGACTCAAGAAGTCATTACTGTAATCCCAACAGAACAGCAGCCCTTTGATTCAGTTTGGAATAACAAAAATTCTGCAGAGAGAGTTTTCACTGCCTTTCACCGAGATTTTACACTATTTGTTGTACCGAATCATCCTCCAGGTTATACTCACCCATCCAGAGTTCCTTTATCAAAAGATTCCGCAAAATACACTTCACCAGTTGGGACAGGGGCCCTGTAAGCAACCTATTGGAAAAGGGGGTATTTATGCACCTTTCAAGAACATTCTTTATTCTACAGAAATACAGGCATATAAAGCTCACACTCCCTCCTACACTCAAATACAGCTCACCTGGACATTCTTGAAGCATAAACACAGAAATTACATAAATATTGCTGCTTGTGCCAAGTTGTTGTGCTCTTGTCTGCAACTAAAACTCAATTACATATCTAGCTGGAAATTTTAGCATTAACTCCTGATACATAATATGTTAGTTCTAACATCAAGGTTAGATCTAAGTCTTCTGGAAGAACATAGGAGACATGAGAACAGCAACAAAGCAGCCAACCTTAATTCCAAGCCTTACTCCCTATCTTTAAAAACATTACAACATATTAAAGGTTAAGACACTAAAGACTCTGATCAGACTCACATTAACCAAAACACAAGCAGTAATTCAATTGTTAAAAGAAGTTCTATGACAAACCTTTGGAGCTGGAGGAGGACTGCTTGTTTCAGACTTTGACTCTTCTACCTCCTCAATACCATCATCCAAGTCATCCTCAATATCAACCACATCATCAGCATCATTGTCTTCATCCATATCATGTGCCTGGACAGCAAGGATCCCAAGGGCCAGCAGGGTCACACACAGTAGCCATTTCAGCTCCATGTTCTGAATAAATAAGACGAGGCAAAGTGGTCAAGCCAGCACTGCACACCGAGCAACACCTACGCTGCCTCTCGGCACAAATCTGAGCATCCCAGGCAACAGGTGAAGTGCAAACTTCTCTCTCCAGCTCTGTTATTTACTGCATCTGCCTCAGACAGCTCTAAAAGCTGGGGAGGAACACAACATAAAGCTAATTATTTAATACCAAACAGATATTAACTGAGCGGATAATCACATGTGCACGTTCTGCACATCATGCTGCAGAAGTGTCATAATTTTGCTCTTACACTGCCACAGCCCACATGTACATGACACCACAACATGTGGCTGTAAAAGCCTAAAAAGAAAATCTATTTCATGCTTATGAAGGACTTTAAATACACCACGCAGGAACTCAAGCTTCCATTCAGTCCAGAAATTGAAATAAAAATTAGTATTTTATTCAAAAATAGTAATTTTTGCAGAGTAATCAGTCCTCATTTCCTGTTCAGTATATTTTTTGTCCTTCCAACTGCAGAGCTCTGGTGTTTTCCATCATCAAACCTCTTCCCCGGGTTTTATTGTAGAATTACTGCCAACAGTCATTGTTACTACTGGCAGATGCCTATAAGCAGTTGAAGCTCCTGGAAACTGCCACTTGATTCAATTCTCTTCTTTCAATCTCTAATTTAACAAGATGACTAGAGTGGCTGTTAACTGTTGGAGCCTTACAGAATTAAAATATCACACTTAAACTAATTCATAAGGTGCTCAGCACATTGTCACACCTAAAACACGATGGACATCTGCAAGCTGTAGCTTAAAATATCTTGTAAGTAAAATGAGTTGCAATTTGACTTTCCTCCTAGAAAAATTACAAGATCACTGCATCTTTAGGTTTATACCAAAGGCAACACTCCCAGAAGGCTGCTCAGTTTTATCTGCCCAAAACCCTCACAACAACAACCTGCACCTTGCTCATCTTTTCTCCTTTGAATTCCACTCCAAATTTTGCTTTCAAAACCAGAGGCATAACTGAGACTGAATTTCTTTTGAAAACAAGTATAAAATCAACATCCCCTCCTCCTTCCCTTACACTCCTACCTCACACTGTAGCCCTGCAGACTTGCAAACATAACTCAAGCAGAGTTAACAGTGCCTGGAGGGGCTTAAGATCATGCTAGGAAACAAACTTTCAACTTTCCAAAGCATGTTTAGGCAACTAAAAGAGTTTACATTCTCAAAGGCTTATCAGCACTATCCAGTATTCCAAAACTATGCTGCCTACTAGATCTACCATTCTTAGATTATTCTTTAACTTACTTCTAATGACAGAGAGGATTTCTAAACTTTACAACTACAACAAAATTGTATTTTAAAGACTTGAGCTGAGGCCATGTCCAGTTTGTCACTACAGCAACATGCAATTGCAGCCAGTTTTCCAACAATAGTGATGGCCTTGAGGATTATGATCCAAATGCACGTGCACAGACCCCCCCCCCCCAGTCAGTTCAACTGCACCCAAACACCTCTGAGCCAAAAGGACAATCCTTCCAGAAGGAATAGCTGACAAAAACTTTCAAGGGCTGTTATACATGAGCAAAGCTTGTTTGCTTAATGCACAGTGTACAGCCAAAACTGAAAACAGTTTCAGACCTCAAAACAGCTCATAGCTCTCAATATTAGTGTGAGAGCCAGAACACAAAACCAAGGACTGAAAACAGACAAGCAGACATCAGTACCCTTGGAGCTGCAAATTCTTATTGCACAGATAACATGTTCCTTGAATAAACTCATATCCACCATCATAAAAGCAGTACAGAAACCAGAGCCTGAAACTTCACCTGAAAAAATGATCTTTAGGGCTCTGGATGTGCCCTGTGTGACTGAAGCAACCGTGGATGAGACGGCACAAAAACCTTTCCATGGAAAGGGTTTCATTTTGTATTCCTGTACCAATAGGGCCTCACTAAGTATTTTTAAAATAGAGGCAAATTAGGGAAGATAATACAGTTTCATAGCTGCTTTTAAATTATACTAAGCAGATAGAATGAGCATGTCATGATTTGGAAAGCGATACAACAAAGTAATCTTAAAAATATACCAAGGTTAAAAATGAGCCAATTCTTTCCTTTCCTAAAAGGAAGGAGTTTGTGCACCCCTCCTCCCAACCTTGTGCAAAGGGTATTAATGGTTTAGCATGCAAGTAATCCTTTAAGTAATCTCACCAGTAGCCAACCAGCATGAAAGTTTCAGTGAAAGAACTAAATCATCCCCCACAACTTTCCTTCCAGTACTGACTCCATATGTAATAATTACCTACTTCACAATCCCACCTCAACTACCACCCTTTGAAAATATTTGCCAGCAGCAAATGGACTTTGGTAAATGCTCATACCCAAGTGGCAAAGGCACTGGGCCTCAGAAATTCTGTCAAAGCATCTTAGTGAAACCAGACAATCCTGCCAGGGACCACCCAGCAGGGGCAGAAGTCTATCTGTGCTCCTGATACAGCCACAGGTATCGACCCTGCTACACTTATCATTTCATGCTCTGTCTGAATTTCAGGCCTTGCTGAACCTCATTTCAGGGGAAAATTTTATGGTTGAGTTCTCAAGAAAGCTTCACCCCCCAAAAAAAAGAAAGCTAAAAAGTCTGAAGAGAAGCTAATCCAGTTTCATGTCCTTACCTCTTTACAGTCATTGGCAAGCAGTTGTCACAAGTTTATATCCCTGCAGAAACCTGCTTAGGACACTTCCTACATATTAAATCAGTCCCAAAATCAACATAAGCTACCATTCATACACCTTGAGTACAGGCTGGTAGCTGCTTCTTCTGCAACTGCCAGTTATCATGTCAAACTCCTTATTCTGTTTAACCTGAAACAATATAAAAAGCTGACTAAATTATAGAAAAAAGGCACTATGTTCTCAGAAGAGCAATTTAAGTGAAGCACACATTTTCGATATTTAAAAAGCTGCTTCTATCCATAATGGAAGTACTGCTACAGGAAAAATTTTCAAATTCACTTTACACAATCCTTAGGGACACAACATAAACACAATTAAGCTCTAGTAAATTAGGTTATTCCTAAATAGAAGAGGAGGAGAGGGGGAGAGAGATGCAACTCAGGTTTAATACAAAACAGGCATAAATCAATTTTTCAGTGGAACTTCAAGTTGCTGGCAACTACAGCTGTTCAATTAGTCACCTCAAAAATAGTCTAACCTTCAGACACTCTCACCTACTCTATTATGATCAGGCTTCTCCCTTAAACAAGTGTCCAATTTCCAAGCAATTACCATCCTTAGCCATTTTTTACTCTGCCTGCACCTCTCTTCTTCAGGTTAAACTGTGCAGTATTTCTGAAGGTTGGTGTATTTCTGATCATGCAATTGCTGAAAGCCATTAACAAAGGAACACTTTCATAATAGGTGAGAGCTCCTGATGTCTCCATTCTACTTCAGTGCAACCATCACTTTCACCATAACAACGTTTCAAGTCAGAGATAACAACTCCATGTACTTTTTTTTTAAATAAGGTCTTCAGGCACAGACACTGGCACATCACTCAGATTGAAGGGAAAACTACTGCAACGTTTGAGACTGTCAGTGCTACAGATGACTTATTCTCTCTCTGCACACACCCATGGCCAGCTTCTCCCCCAGAAAACTTCAGAGCTGACATTTAAGCACTACTCATCTGATTGTCAAAAGGCTGAAACATTTTACTACGGTATTATAAGCTCTATAGCAGAGTGCTGGAAACAGACTCCTGGAACATCTGCACTACAGACTTTACTCTTTCACAAAGTAAAATCAAAATCAATTTGGTTTTGATTCAGAAACAGAATCAGGACATTACCCCAAAAGTAGCACTCCTAACGCATAAGACTAAGTGATTGCTAACTTTGGAGTTCGAAGTTTTCAAGAAAGTCATAAATCTTCAAAGATTAATTTTTATTTAGTAGTCTCCTTTCTCTGGGCATAAAGGAGAAAGTTCTTCTTAATTATTGGCACAACACTGACAACACTCATACAACAGACAGTTGTCACTATTCTCCCTAACATATTCTCGTCCCCTGGAAGAGAGTGAAATTGCCCACGGAGAGGATCTTCAAGTCCTCTGTTATCATTCTTCCAGAACATACTGTTTAGTAACTTCCCTGTCAGGTCAAACAGAGCCTGCAAAACCAGTTTAATCATCTCCTTGGTTACTAATCTATTTCAGTGGTTCATCAAGCCAGTTTTTAATACAGCATATTTCAGAATGCATAACTACATTTGAATGGCTACTGGCTATCTGGTTTAATACTTACTCTTTTAAAAAAATAATTAACAGTCAGACCAAATAGATCTTATGAAAATAAGTCACTACAAACTACACCTAGGCAATTTAACTGGATGAGCATCAATGGTTTCTATTTCAGCAGTACCTGAAGTCTCAGCTGAGTGGCTTAAGCAAAGGAAGAACAAAACGCACTATCTGTGCTCCAAACACTGGGGTTCAGTGTGGTATTCACAGCAGAAGCACACCAGTGAAAACAAGCACAATGCCTCATGCAAGGCAAGAATTAGAGAAGAAAAATTTAAAGTCAAACATAAAGCTGATTCATCACAACACAAAAATGCAAGGAGACAAGAACAGAAAGGCTGAGACACAGATATCCATTTTCCCTCTCAAATAAGAGCTCTGTGGGTTTTGAGCCAAGGCTCAGTTACCCTACTTGGTAGTGCACTAATTTCCTAAAGTCAGAACTACTGAAGAGCAGAGGAAATCTCTTCTACACCTCACAATCCCTCTGCCTTCCACATCCTGCCTCCTGTGCGGTGCCAGGGTAACTGTTTACACAGCCTCATGATGAACCAGCCGCTGGGTTAAGATGGCTCGAAGTCCTTCTGCCACGTTATTTTAACCCTGAATCAATACCCCAGGCCAACCCAGCAGCAAAAGCAAAAAGAGTTGCAGCAGTACCAGTGAAAAGTAAGTAGCCAAGGATAGAGGGAATAAAGCTGTTGGCAGCAGAGCCAGCTCAATGTCAGTTTCAAGTGCAGGTCTATCACCTGCACCTGCCTGACCTGTCTTTAGGCAGCCCTGGGGGATGGACATCACTGTGAAGCTGAAAACTGTGTGGCCAAATACTTTAATTTCAACCACCAGTACAGTGCCTCAGCACCCCTAAAAATGGGATATAATAAAACTGTATTCATGTATATACAACAATTCATATAATGCATACAACACTTTTTTCCCCTGAAATACTGTTTTTCAGCTGGACAACTTCCAGCATTGTGAAGATTCTGCCTTTAATTCAATGAATAGCAGACAAGGCTAAAGAAAACCACCTTACTAACAAGAGAAGAGAGCCAAGAACGCTCCATTGGTGGTGGTTTACCCTCCTACACTCCTGTTTTTTTCTTCAGTAAGGGGTGGCTGGGATACACCTCTACATGAGAAAGAAATCTCCAGGAAAGGATCAGCCAAACCTCTCCTGGACAACCCCACAGAAAAAGCTGCCTCCTGTTTGGGCTGTAGAGAGCACAAACCAGGCAAGGATTAGGTGTGAAAAGGGAAAGCAAAAAAAGCTTGCTTTTAATAGGCATTTCAAATATGCCAGTTTCTAAAAATAATGTACAACAGTGCAGATACAGTACAGAAGCAAAAAGCAGATACTGTTTGTCAGCACAGATATCCTTCCTGCAGAACTGGAAGTCCTTGGAGGGTAAAGACAGAACCGTGAGGCTTTTTGACCTCATAAAACAGATGGGCTGCTAGGAAATTATATTAGGTGAGGGAAGATCTGGAGGGACCCCAAGATCTATGAGACCATCACACCTAGAAATCAATTCAAGTTTGCCCTGCTACAGAACTGATTCCAGCAAGAACAGGCTGCCACCATGATTACTACCAGAGGCAGAAAATCAAAAGGCCAGAAAAGGAAGTAAAAGGCAGAGATAAGTACAAGACTCAGTGTATTATTCTCTCTAAAGGATTTATTAATTTACTCAGGGGGAAAGCACTACAGCACACCAAATGAGAGGGTAATCTGATGGAAGTTGAAAGCTTTCTACCTATTTTACACAAGATTCCCTTCCTAGGAGGGCAGTTGATCCCAAAAAGCAGTTTACATATTATACACAGCTTGTGATGCTGCCTGTAATTTATATAAGTATCTTCTTCATAATGTTTTTTTTAAAAACTAGAAATACCAGAAGTTAATACGAACACAAGGTTTTACTCATACCTTCTCTTAATTTTATTAATTAATAGAATTTATTTATTTTATTAAGTGTTTTGCATAAGCCCATCAAACACAGCCAAATTAACAATAAGATGGTGATTGAAGTCAGGTACCTCAGCGTGAACCTAGAGTAATATATATACCAGCCTATATTTAACCATTATTTTATCTGCATTAGCTCATACATTATTATAGTTCTGCTATCTCTTTGCAGTACTTTAGCAACAACCAAAACCACAACGTGCAAAACTGTCCCATAAAACTCATGTGTCAACTGTGCTCACTTGACGACGTTAAGTAAACACACTACATTTAGAAATACATTCATTACATGCCTAGAGACCAGTTTAAAGACATCTAACATACTCTAAACAAGTTCCAGAAAGAGTTTTCCACGATGATCTGCAGCAAGCTCTGCAGCATTAATTATGTTAACTGATCATATGGTCCTATCACAGTGACATATCACTGACCATAACAATGGTCTTTACCATTACTACTGCCATTGATACATGTCTGTTTCCCTTCACAACCAGAACACCTGCAGCGTTTCTCTTTCTGCAGCCTAGAAAGTTCTGAACCACAAACCTGGATGTGAAAGTTCACACTTTGGAATCAGTACAGATAAGAAAGCAATGTGCTGCACATGCTTTAATTCAAAGCGGGTTTTTTCCTTTTAAAAGCACACAATACAATCCTCAGCCAGGAATGAGATGTGATTTATACACTATTTTAAAGACACCCAATGCACACGAATTTGGGGGACAAAAAAAATCAAAGCAGACATTTCAATTCCTTTAAATTCTCAGATCTTCCTGCTGCAGATTCTTCGCCTGCACTTCACCTGTTGGGCCTCCAGCTCCGCGCCCTGATCTCCCCTTTTCCACAGGCTTCTCGTTCCCCCCGCACAGCCCAGCCAGGCCCACGCCCCGCATCCACCTCCTGCTCTCCCTTCGCGGGGCTGCATGGGGAGCACGTTCAAGACTATTTCCGACACTAGAACACGTAAAACCTAAACCACGCGCTACCCACATCTACGTCCGAGCCTCGCCCCCGTACCCGTTCCACCCCGCAGCCCCGGCCCCGGCGGCTGCCCGGAGCGGCGCTCACAGAACTTGCCAGAAGAGCCGCCGCTCCCCCCAGGCCGCTCCGAGCCCTGCGGGTGCCGGGCGGGACCCGGCGCCGCCGCAGCCCCGCGCCCGCCCCCGGCCGCAGGGCCCTTCCCTCCCCGGCCGCCCTTCTCGCCCTGACCCAGGGGGTCCCCGCCTCCTCCCAGCGCCGCGATGGGGCCGCCCGCCCCCCCAGGGCCCAGCGCCGACCCGCCGCACGCCCCACCGCAGGCCCGGCTCCCCCACCGCCTCACGCTGCGGGCAGGTCCGTTCCCCGCTCCCCCGCGCCGGCGTTCCGGAGCCGCAGCGGCCGCGGAGGGAGGGCACGGACGGACACACTCACCCTCCGCCGCCCCGGCCGCCGCCGCCGCCGCCGCCGCCGGGCTCCCCTCGCCTCTGTCACGTGCCCGCGCGCCCGCCGCCGCCCGCCTATCTGCCGCGCGCCGGCCCCACCCCCGCCTCGCGCAGCTCATCCTCTCCCATTGGCGGACGGCGCGCCCGTCCGCCCGCCCAGCCGCCCGTCTGGCGTTTTGACTGGCTGAAATCGCCGCCGCTCAACTGCCGCTCCGCCTCTAAACACGCCCCCAACGGCGCTGCCCTTCGTGGAGCGCTGTCATTGGTTGGCGGGGTTGCAGGAAGTGCCGGCTGATTGGGTGGTTGCGGGCAGGCCGTTGGGATGTGGGCGGGGTCCCAGCGGGGCTCGGCCCAGGGGCGCTGCGGAGGCTGGAAGGGCGGTGCGGGCGGTAGGGGGCGGTAGGGGCGGCAGGGGCGGGGCCTCGCCTCACGCCCTCCCCCTGCCCCGCCAGCCCCTCACGCCCCTCACCCGCCGCCTCATAAAACACCCCTGTGTGAAACGGCAAAGCCGTCTTTATATCTTCTCGTTCCTTAGAAACGCTGTTCAGGTTTTATTGCCTATTCAGAAAATTCAATATATCCGGTGGTTTTTTTTCCCTCAATTTCAAGCCGAGGGTTTAATACAATAATGAACGGTGACATAGGCCGCGGTGTGTTCAGAACATGGCAGTGCTGCTCTGCAGCTGCTTGCCCAAAGGCTTGTGCAATCCCGGAACCTTTAACCTGTGCTGTGTTTTGAAAATGAAAGTAACATAGTTTTGTAGAGGTGAAACACTGTGTAAATGTTGAACGTTTGTGCATTGAATCAGTAGAGAAACACGGGGAAATACAGAAATAAGCGTCCCTGCGGGGCCAGAGGGACAGACAGGCTATAGGAGAGATGCCAGGTTTGATGGGACCACAGGAAGGAGGTCAGGATTAAACTTGAGGAGTCTCCGTGTCCTGCTCCATGCACAGCCGTGTGGGAGGGCAGGGAACACGGCCCCACGGTGAGGAAAACACGCTCCTGGTACCCTGGAAGTTACAGCCCCTTTGAGTTGTCTCTGAGCTGCACCAGCTGAGAACAGTTCAATGAAAAGCTGTGTCTGAACCACCCAGTTCAAAGAGAACTCCTGTGTGGTCTGTGGGCTGCAGCCTGTTCCAGCAGATAGGAGGTATTCTGTAGGAATAACAAATCCAATATTACTAGGGGAAAGTAAGAAAGAAAAGGGTGGTGTTTGTTTTTTTTTTTTTTCCTTTGTAAACATAAATCTGTTTTGAGTTGATGCAATGAGTCAGCAGTATAAGTTTCCCCACAGAGAAAATTCCACCGTGTTAGGACAAAGCAAGCAGGGCCCCAGCATTCAGAAATAAGGCTCAGCATAAATGAAATCAGCAAATCCCTGCTTGCACCAAAGTTTGGAATCAAACACATTTTTCCAGAAAGACACCAAGCTGGCTCCTAAACTGCTCTGTTGAGCTATGCCTGGACTGAGCAGAAGATGCAGACAGGCAGGGAAACAAAGGTAGCACAGGAGATATCAAATGCTTAAAGAAGAATCTAAAAACACTACAGAAAAATACTTTAAAGAGTAACAAAGCAGTGTATTTTAGAAAGTGCCCTCCTCTAATCTAGGCAAACCCATTTTTCCACCAAATATCTTTCAAGCCTTTCTTTTGAAACAGCTTATTAACTCCAACATGACTGAAGGACAGCATAAAACTCCTGCTGAAATCACAGAGGCACCAGGAAGTCAAATATACATACACACACACACGTGTGCTTCCCGTTTCTCTCCCACCCTTTCCCAGAAAAGAAAACATTCCTTCCTTTTACAACCTGCTGAATCATGGCACAGGCAGGCAGCCCTGGAGCTGGGTCCTCCCTGTGCTGCTTTGTCATCCAGGAGAACAGAGCAATGTAAGTTACAAAGGAAAAAAAAAAAAAAAAGAATCTGCTAAAAGCATATCCTATGCAGGGATTTTTGAGACGTTTGAACTTCGATAAAAGAAATACAGAATGTACACAAGAGAGAGAGAATCCAGACAGAAAACAAAAGGGATGAGTAAAGGAAACAGAAGAAATATGCACAGTGATTTAGCTGCTTTGGCAGCTGAGAAGGTGGTATTTTTAGACTCTGGAGTGCCAGGGCAGGGAAGATGAAAGAAAGAGAATGGCAGATACCACATGGCAAACATGACATTGCCAAGGGAAAACATTTTGGTGTGTTCAGGCTTTATTGCAGCAGATTTGCTTTGTCCCACTGACAAACACTGGGGAAGTGTGTTGTTCTCTGACTTTGGCAGTACAGTTGGAAAGGCAGAAATCAGGCAGTGTGATGAGACTGGCAGAGCCTGAATAGGCACACCTCAGAGGTGAGAGGCAGTGCTCAGTTTATAAGTGCACTAGAACCTTGAGTAATTCCATTTTGGGGAACTTTCTTGCACTGAGTGTTATCAGACAGAAACCTCATATGCTTTCCACTGGTACTTTCTTAATTCCTTCTAACTTGATCTCCAAAGTGTTCCTCCTTCCTTAATCCCTTCAAGGCATTGTCACATTGCTGAAGTTCTCCTCGCATTTCAAGCAGTAGTAGTACATCTTTTCAGACTCATCTCCTCTGGAAAACTGGCAAGAAGTGAGTGGAAAATCCAGCAGGTCAGCGTGACAGGAGGGACACCACACTGGCAGAGAGCAGGCAGTCAAGGCAGACAACCAATGAGAGAACATTGACTTTTGCTCTTTCAAACTTTGTACTGCAGGAGGGAAGGCAAGTTCACATCTCTGTACAGAGCAATGTCCATGTGCCCTGGAATGCTTTCCACGGAAAACACATTTTGTTGCAAAGACATCTCTGGAGACAATGCTTGAAAGAAGGATGGGAAAAGATGCATGAGCATCACAAAAGGAGGGAGGATAATCATCTTAAAGGCAAATAATGAAGTCCTGCCATTTTCAGAGCTAATAAACATAAATGTAAGAAGTGTTATATATTAATTGTAATAAGATGAAGCAGATAAATAGAAGAAAAAAATCAACAGAGAAGCAGTAACAGAGCACTCACAGATGGAAAGAGACAGGCAGACACAATACAGAGGTGGAAGAAGACAATCTATCCACCTGATACCATTTGCACAAGCTGGGAAGTGTTCCTGAGAACAGGAACTTTACAGACAGCTTCTAGGACCCAAGAATTCAGTTACCCAAGACAAGACAGTAGGCACAGGTTTAGTCGGGACATAAGGCAGGGAAATCCTGACAGTTGTACACAGCTTTCCTGGCTCCCATAGGCATTGCACCAGTTTGCTGGTTACCATTTGGCTTCTGCTGTGCCTCTTTCTGTCATTTCTTTCATGGACCTGTGTAGAGTTGCTTGAGAGTGCCCTCATATATCCACAGAATTGTGTCCTCCCTGAGGGTCTCTCTGCTACCTGAGGATTTGTACCTGAGCACGGTTGCAATGCGTGCAACAGGAGTTATTCCCTCACTAGGGAAATGCAGATTACCCTTTGGATTTAAACACAGCTGAAGAGTTGCCAGCAACAGCAAGAGGCTGCCAACACCTTGGCGTCCTGAGGGGATCAGCAATGCCCAAAACCTTTTGCAAATAAGAAAATGCTCAATCCCCACCCACAGCTCTCTGAGAGCCATGACACAGAAGAGGCTGCGAGTGTGATTAACAGCAAGGCCAAAAGTGAGATGCTGTGCTGGAACAGAGTCTTTCCACTTTAGCTCACATGTTTTAGATTCACCATATCAGAGATTGACTGGCAATAGCTGCTCTCCCCCAGCTGCTCATGGCTCTGTGATAATTCCTGTATGATAACCTGTTGAGTTGGTATTGCTTTACATGGTACCACTGGCTCAGGGCTTCTGCTTTGTGTGTTTGGAAGCAGTTGTTTGTTTTGCAAAAAAAAAAACCCAAACAAAAACCCCAAAACAAACAAAAAAACCCCTAACCCAAAAACCAAGGAAAAAACCCACAAAAACCATTAAATCCTCCTCACAAACTCACAAGAACAAACCAAACCAAACCAACAAAACCCACTTCCCCAAACAAACAAACATCAATCCTTTTTCAATGGTCAAGTTTCTGAATGTCTTAAGTTTTGACAGATTGACTGGATGTGATTAATGGCAACTGAAATTCCATTAAAACACAGAAAATCCCAGGGAGAAAGAAGAGAGGTTTATTATTTGGGGGGAAGAGGGGCAAGATGATGTCCAGACTGACTCTAGAAAGGAAGCAAGGAAGGAAGAAAGGAAAGGTCTTCTCCCATAAAAACAGGTGATTTCTCTGGGGCACAGCTAGGTCCTATGGCCAGGATTGCCCAGGAGCCCCCCACCCACATCCCACTTGCCCTTTGGCTTCAGAGGACAAGAATTCCTCCAGCCCTGCACAAGAAGCCAGGCATCTGGAGCCAGATGCAAGCCTGGGTTAACTGAGCTGGCCTCAGCATGGTGCTCCTCCTCAGCTCTCTGCATTCCCCACCACATCTTCTTGAAAAACAAGGAAAATCATGGTGGAGTTGCTGCATTCCTGGCATGCCATGTAAACAGCACAAGGCCACCACCTGGAACCCCTGGCCCATCCTAATTCAAATTTACTGAAGTCAATAAACAAGGATTTAGCAGCACTTAACTCAGTAACCTCTCCAGACTGGCCACTCTCCCACTTACAATCATCAGCTGCTGGAGCTGAAGAGGCTGGAAAACAGAAAACATGCATTTTGGCCATTTTAATGGGTCTTTGTCTGTGTCTGATGAGAAAACCCTCACCACTCTCTTTTTTTAAGGAAGACAGAAACCCAGATGTGGTCAGTACCCTGCACAATGTCTTTTGATCCCTACTTTTTATGCTTCCCTACCGTTTTCACTTAAATCTTGCATGTGGTTTTACACTGAGCCTCTTTCTATTACCAGCATGCCACCCTCCATGTGGCTTCCTACTGCGTGCTCATGTGGCTGTTCTGTGGCTGGTGTTGAGTGCCTGTCCCAGCTGAAAGCAAATCAAGTAAAAGATGCATGGTTTGATCTCTGCTGGATTAGCAAAATTGGCTTTTTGAGGAGCAGCATGGATGTAGACGTGCCTGAACGACTCGAGAAATTAAACCTCTAACACTTGCTGGTGAGGGCAGGTTGGTGCTGAAATACTGAAATATTTTACTCAGAATGGCCCACGTGGGACTTGCATCCTATTCAGTTGTCCCTGCTATGGAGCATCATCTTCTGGTGGATGGCCCCCATGGAAAACTGAAACAACCTATTAAACTGCTATCAAGAGCCCTGTAAGTCAGAGAGCTCTGTAATGTGCAGGAGGGACTTGCTTCTGAGAAACAATCCCCTGAAAGACAATCACTTCCCAGTAACAGCTCCGTCCCCGACGTGGGTGAGATGTACAGAGTAGCAAGTGCCCACAAGGAGGGTCATGGTGCAGCTGCTCTGAGGCCACGGTGGCTGCAACCAGCCAGCAAAGATTTCATGGGCATTCACTGTATCCCTAATAACCACCGGGTCACAGGTTGGAGCTGCAGGGCAGAGGGACTTTGCTCATTTAGCTCCCCTTCTTCAAAAACAACAGCAATGCCGCAGCTGCTCAAGGGGGGTGGTCCGTGCTGGGGCGGGGTCCCCGCCTGTACTCACCCCAGGAGGGTTTCGGCAGATGGGAAGGCAAGGCAAGTCTGATGAATATCTATTTTCCCAAGAAAGTCGTAAGAAAATGGCTTTCTCTCTACGCTCTACTCCCCTGTGCTTTCCAAAGGGCAGCGAAGGGGGCTGGATGAGGGAAGTGTAACAAGGCGGGTTGTAGTCAGCAGAGGGAGAAGCTCCTTCTGCTGTTTGTCTCTGGGGCAGGTCCTGCGAACACCAGCTGTTCTCAACCGCAGCTCCCCGCTGCCTTCTGGTGGCAAAAATGCATTATGGATCTCTCTCCCAGCCCGGGATTCTCCTCCCAAGCCGGCGCCACGGCACTTGCAAAGGGCGTGTGGTTTGGGGCCCCGTCTCACACCCTTCCTGGCCTCGCCTGTCCTCCCCTCCCTGCAGAGCCGTACTGAAATTCCGCCTCTTTTCTGCAGAAAAAGGCTCCATTCTGTGCCAGGAAGGGAGGGGATAAACAAACCCTGTGTTTTGAAGGATCCAACTCTGCCTCCAGGAATGAGACATGTCTCCAATGTTTCTTTGCCTCACAGGAACTCCAAGGTCCTGGCAGCCTTTTGTCAATATCCCCAAAAAGTTCAGGCACCTCCGAGGCTCCGGATGCCCAGGGTTAGCTGGTGAGAAATGGTGAACGGATTTCCATTCCTGGTTGCTGAGAGCAAACCAGCCAGCAGTGAGGGGCTTATAGGATTTGCTGCTGCTTGTATTTGTGATAGACATCTCCTAGGAAAGGATTAGCTGCGGGGTCCGGAGGTGGTCCCGCGCCTGCCTGGCCTCCGCAGCCCAGCAGGGACAAAGAGCGTGCAGAGGACTTTGTCACTGCCCGAGCGCCCGGCTGCTAAAAGCTGTGCTGTGCCCAGGGGCAGCAGTGAGTCGGCACAGAAGTGGCAGCACGGCAAAGAGCAGGACCACAGCAAGCCCCTGCTTCCAGCCCACTGCATGGGGCTTTGTGCAGTGAAAGTGACCTTGGCAGGTCCGACTTGGTGTTCCTCCAGAATTTTCTGTAGGAATATGCTGTGTTTTCTTGCATTGCTGTGGCTGGCAAAACCAAAATAGCATTACAGTGAGGTGTGCATTCCCTCCCTTGGTTACAGAGGAAAATTTATTTTCAATCACTTGTTGTCAGTCTGAACTCTTGCCCAAAATGTGTGCACTGTGGAGATGTACTGGAGGTTTCTTTTATGGGAGTGTCTATGCTTTTATTGTATCTTACCCAGGAGGTCCTTGAAGTTTAGGGTGAACCTGAGGCACAGCCTGTGGTGTCCTTATTATCTCCATAGACAATGGAAAACCGTTTGGATGGGAAGCCAAGGCTCTCCACATCATCAGCGATCACCCTGAGAACCCTGCAGCCCTACCCGGCACCAGAGGGCTCTGCTTTGGGACTGCTTGTTCATGACAAGTGGAGACAAAGGCCCTGATGACTGTATTAACGCCAAATATTTCTGCCCATTCTGACTCACTCCGAGGCAATAGCAGAGCCTGTCCTCCAGGCTCACCTACCGAGTTGATTATGGGGGAATGAAAGGAAATTATGCTTAGTGCTATTTGCGATATCAAAGAACCTTTTTTAAAAGCAGATGTACGCAGGAGCACGTCAACCAAAGAAGACAGTAAGTGGGAATCTGGGATCCACAGGATTTTCTTCCAGTTCAGGTAAGAAGAATGAGCAGCATAGCCCAAAGGGCGTGATGTTCTTGCTGTTCTTTACTGTCCCGATCTTAGCTTTACACCAGTCTTCAGTGCAGCTGACTGGAAAGCTGGAGATTGTTGAAACCCCCTAAACATGGCCATTCTAACAGCATTTCCAGGGAAAATGGTGACTCAGAGATTATGAAGCAGCACTGTGGCTATGTGTAAGTGCAACAAGTGGTGCCGTATTCTCTGCAGAGTTAGGAGATGCAGAAACCCAGGGGGATGCAGAGATGGGGATTTATTTCAGAACTGTCTGGCTATTAAAGCAAGAAGTTGGGGGGTAAAAGGCTTCCTTTGCTACCCGGTTGGATAGGGAAATGAAGGTGGTCAAGTCAGTCACAGAAAATGCTTGGCACGAGAGGGAAAGGAATGTTAAAGGTTACACAAGTGAAACATTTGCTTCCATTTTCAAGTCAAATAGCTCAGAATTAGATCTTATCATTCAAGACTTTAATTAATCACGGGGCAAGTATTTTAACCAAAAGAAATAGATCAAGTTATAAAGGCAAGCTGCTACCAAGCTCAATAGAAACTCAAAAGAATGAGGAGGAATGAAGAGAGAGATCTGATTAAGATAAAATATCATCTGCACTTTAGGGAATGTTGGTGTTCTCAAACACAAATTCCAAAGTCAAGAATCTGGTGCTTTAGTTTTCCATCAAGACACTGGGCTGGGTAAGAGCTTGAATTCTTTCACAGAGGGCTAAGTCCCCCAAGATGAAGAGACTGAGCTGAACTGCCCCCTCATCTGACTTTGTGGAAACTCTGGGTTATAACTATTGGCTGCATGTCAAATAAACTCACTATTTTGATTTTACATTTCCAGTTCATTTCTTTCATTGATTCTAAATGTCTCCCCCATTAGACTCTCTTTTTTGCAAGTGCATATATATGGAACTGGAATCAGTCACTGACTTACTTTGTAGAAGCTCAATATTATCTTTGTTATTTTGGGTTATTTTAATCTAAGACTCCTTCCTGTGAATGGGTACATTTTTAATCTGTCCATCAACTCAGTGACAAGGGCCTTTCCTTTTGTTTCCTCTGGACAAGCCCCGTCCAAGGTAAAAGTGGGCTGAGCTATGAGCTTTCTGCTGTCCTAGACAGACTTTTGTTAGAGGAGGTTTTCTGATACCTTTTTACAAGGCAGCAAAAAGAATCACAGATCCTCCTCCCTTTATGAATATACATATATAAATCTGGAGCAAACTCAAAAATCCCCAAATTAAATTTGACATTAAATTTGTTTCTAATTGTTTAGTAATTTTTTTAAACTTTTGAGCTCTTAGTAGATTATTAAATATATTTTAAAAATCTGTGTTTATATAACAAAAGTCTATATGTAATAAAAATATACATAATAAAAAAATCTACCTTTATGAATCTAGTTAAGAAGCCCTATATTAAGGATGAAGAAGATCACTGGTACAATAAATGATAAATTCTGAAAGTGTTATCATTTGAGGACTTTGGGAGTGATTTAACTAATTTTCACAGGAGTAAAAAACGTGTTCTGCAAATAGTAGCTGACTGTGTTAATCTATTGTAAATATTGAACCTCTGGAAATAATAGGTGGAGATTTTTCTGTTTGCTTTAGTAATAACTTAAACACGGGTCCCTGATAAGTGCTGCACCAACAGACTGGATTCGTTTTGGATCTCTGCAAGCGCTGAACAAAAGCACTGAATTGTGATGTAAAACAGTGAATACCAGCACTCACTCAGGGCTTTCAAATAGCACATCCCAGGCTCCCGTGTGCTGTGCTGAACTGTGCCTTGCTCCCCCAGGCCCTGGATAAAAGGCTGCTCCCATCCTGCAGGGCTGGGAGGCAGGGAATGACTGCAGGGAATGACTGGCTAGGGCAGACTGCAGCTGCCATAGCCAGGAGGCATCGAGCACTGACTTGGCACTGAGAATTCTCCTGACAGGAGTGGCCACCATCAGGGCATGTCAAGTTAGGCAATATCCCAGTCCTGTGCAGTATGGAGCAGATAGGTGGATGCTGGAAAATGGATATTCTACAGTGAGATACAACAGGCAGCACTATGCACATCCCAGTATTGTGCCCTCACAGGCACGAATCTAAAACACTATGACACATGGTTTGAGGATAAACATGATGGCTTCTAAGGGATTTGCATCACTAAGAAAATCTTCCGTAAGCATTGAACACCCCTCATTGTGAGAGGGCAGTGAAATCCTGTCAGGAAAGTGGAAGCAGTAGAATACTTCTTGTGTAAAGGCTGCAGGAGATTCTGGAATTACAGCAAGTTCTTTCTCCCTTTTTCCCCAGCAGGGTCCAGGGTGCCAGTAGAACACAGCTCTAGCAAGAAGCTCAATGTGTCACTCAATGAATCCTCTTCTTGTCAGGGCACTTACAGATACCATTCCTCCTGCTTCCAGGTTTTGGAAGGCAGAGTCACCAAAATAGCATCATTTCAGTTGCCATTTCAGCCTCCCAATGGTTAAAAGCAAGGGTGTGCAGGCAAGTCTAATATTTAGCACTGTTTCATTATATTCTTTTACACAATTGTGTCCACCACCCTTTTCACACCCTAAAAATAAACCCAGCTGGTTCTAAAGCAAGTCCTTTGTCCCAATGTGGGATTGGTCACCAGTTTACAGCTGCTGAGAAATGGTTTCTCATGTTTGGCCAAAGTTTCCTGTTGATGATACTTCTTAGAGGCCTCTGGGAAGAGAAAGATTTTCTAACCCTGCCTGTCTGTCCTGGTTTCCCAGGGCACAGCCCCTCACTGCTGCCTCTATGGGCCATCACCCCACAGCTGGGGAGGCTGAAGTTGCTCAGAAGATGCTGGAAGAAGACCAGTGCCAGGTTGGTGCCTGGTCCAAGTGGCACCTCTGGGACTGCTCTTAGCCTAACTTTGCAACTCAGAAGCTGGGACAGAAAGGGAAAGGCTCAGAAGAGGTCTCCACTTTTGGTACCTTAAATGGTGATTCCCCAACTTGAGATGCTGGGTTTAGGAGTTACCTGCCCTTGCTGGGGAACAGCAGAGCTGGATCAGCCTTCACAGTGTCTGAGCTCCATATGAGGCTGGAGGAGTCATGTTGCTGTGGCAGCTCTCCCCAGCCCTGCTTTCCCTACAGTTGCCACCACTGTGGAGTACACAGAGGCCAGCTTGACCTTAGCCAGTCTCTGACATGCAAAAGCCACAAGAAATGATGGCCAGTAACCAAAAACCCATCTGCTCCCACACCCACATCTTGGTCCCATGATCTGTAGTTGCTGCTGTCTCCCTGGTCTCGTGCCAGCAGATGTGGCTCTGTTTAATTTCTGCTTTGGAGATGGGCGAAAAAACAGAGCCTGTTTGTGTTCCTCTGTACTCCGTGCTATGTGACCCAGGCAGCCTCTTCACTCTGCTCCCAGTGCACTTGCAGCCTCCCAGCTGCAGCACAGTGTGTGTGCCCCTCACTGGCTTCATCCCTCCCGTTACCTGGGCTCCATTCCCCACCCAGCACCTCACTTGGGGCATCTTCTGGGGGCATGACAATGAATGAGCTCAAAGAACAGCCCAAACCATCATCTGCTCTCATCCACAGAGTTTGCCTTTGATTCATTCTGAAGATACATTTCAAAACTTTTTGACAGTGCTGACATCAATGGAGTTCTACAGAAACATCTGTCAGTTTCCTGCCCTCAGTGCCTTCTGCTCTTGCACAAGTTTGTCTGTGGGCCTCATGCAGATGTTTAGACACTCTGTGGTGTCACCCTCTGTATTTGTCCAGCTGAGCTGTGCTCCAGTGTTATGGACAGGGTGACACAGGGCAGGACTCACAGCAGGACTTGGGTTTGGGCACAGTCTTGCAGCACTAAGCAAGGAGAGAAGAGCATCTCCAGTGAGAACCTATGGCAGATCTCCCCCCAAACCATCTCCTTTCCCTCAACTCCATGTGGAACAGAACTTCGGTGGGAAAAGTCACCATAAGGCAGAGGGACCATTGCCCTACTGATTGACTCATCCCTGAAGATATGACTTTGCACAGCAACACCTCGTCACTTCAAGGAAATTCCTCTGACTCTTTTCCTGTTTCTGACAAGCCAAGGGTCTCTTCTTTGCAGGAGAACTTTTAGGGATTCCAGTCTTCCCTCTGGAAAATGTCTCCTTAGAGCTGCCCTCACTCTTCCCTCTCCAATGCCTTGCCCAGCTTTATCTTGTAACCAGGTAGGGCAGCCATTATTGAGTGTGCTGGTCCAAACAAGATAGAAATGCTGAACAGTTCTATTCCTTCACCTCTATAATTTGGGGAAAGGAAACTGCACTTCATGACCACTCTTCAGCCTTTGATGTATTCTGATGTACCTTGTACACTTGCAATTTTTTCCCCACATCATTACTGGATAATACTAAGTGCATGTTAATATAAGACCTTCCAAAGATGTTTGAAAGGCTTGTTTGTCCCTCTGCAAAGTGAAATCCTCTCTCTCCTTGACATATGCACTTATCACTCCAGAGATTTATTCTTCAAGCGAGTCACTTTCTGGCATTGTTCCTTTTGTTTGTTAGCTATTCCTGACTTTCTGTTGAACAGGAGGTAGGAAAATTGCCAAAACACATGGAAAAGGCTTTCCTTGTGTGACAATAACAAAAGACAGAGCAGGGCAAGAGAGACATTTAATTAATATTTTTAACAGATGTTGATCATAAATGAAGGGCTATAATTCATTTGCATGTACCAATGCCTTTGGATGATGAATTAAGGGGAGAGTTTTGGCATTGCTTTTATACTGACGCGCCCTCCAGTCAGACTTAATGTGCATATGGATAACATTCACCAAACTCCATTACAAGAAAGCTTAAAAAATGTTTCTCCAAACTATCCTTAAATAAATGAGTATATATATTCACTTATGTGGTTTTCCAAAGACTCCGCTTTCCATCTTGCTTTCTACAAAATTATTTTTTTATGTTTTCCCTGTTTGATCTCCAAAGTGAAGCTCTTCACCTTTACTGAGATGAGAAGTGATTGTCAATAGGGGCTTGGCTGTGGTCCTGCTCCATGCAGAAGCATTCAAGCAGCCCAGAGATTGGTTTGGCCTGTAGAAATTTTGCTATAACTATTTATAGCTATATTTGCTATAATTATTTATAGCTATATTGCTATAAATATTTGTAAACATTTATGTGACTTCTTTGATCTGCCATAGATATATAAATGAAAGGAATATGGTCTGAAATTGGTCTGGATGAAAAGGCTAAGGCACATCTCCAGTATACGCTGAGTTTGTACTCCAAGAGATGAGTTGTATAATGCCAACCTGGATGTTACTGACAAAACCAAACACCTGCTCTTTTACTTCGTGAAAGGAGGACCCTCTGGATAGATGCTCATTTTTGGAAAGCATGGTAATTCTTGTCATGCAAAGTTTTTATGGTTTTTTCAAAATGCAGAACCCAGGATACATTTCAATGTCGTCAGGAGATCTGATCCAGTTTATGCTTTGCTCTGAGTCCTGTTAGGAATCACAGAGCAGAAATTGTCTGCAGCTGTCCGCACTTTCTGGGAACACAAGGCCAGTTGTGCCTTTCTAAGGGATAAAATAATGAATTATTTTGTTTCTTGATGTATTTTTAGCATGTCCTCCATTTCACAGATGGAAAATCCAAGAATTCCAGGGAAATCCCAACACACATAGGTCTGAGTTTAAGAGAAGCCTCCATGGGAACGGGAGGTCAGAAGGGTGCATTCCCAACCCCACCACCCCTCGCTGAGGAGCTATACTTGAACAGACTGAGTTGCTTGGGACTAAGCTCTCTTTCTTTCTTTTGAACTAGAAAAATTCTTTCTTCTCTGTGAGGAAAAAAAAAATCTTTTGAATGAACCCTCCCCTCTTCTCTTCTTTGTGGTTATTACACAAAGACAGTAACTGTTCGGACAAGCAGTTCCACAGTCACGGGTTTGGACGTACGGAGTGGCTGTAAAAGGATTCAGAGGGAAAGGAAGCACAAGTACAACCTGCATTACAAAATATTTCCATATTTGTGGAATGGGATTGGAAGAACGAGGTGCCTCCATGCTTCACAGCTGAAGGGTGAGTTGCTCATTTGCAAAATGTTCTTCCTTCCACTGACAGAAAGCTCTTGAGCCATTGTATGCTCCTGAAATTCATTTCCGGGGGATATTACTGCATGTAACAGTGCTGGACTCAGCATTGCTGGCTTCTCCTTGCCCTGGTGCTCCAGGCAAGTAATAGTGCAGTAAACTCTATGGATGCTTAAAATCCTTTGAGGCATTGTGTTGACCATTTTTCTTCCCAAGATTATTTTTAATCCCTATTGGTGTCACAGTCCAGCTCAGAGTGTATCTCTACAGTGAAAATTAGGATGCAGATTGGATTACTGGCTGCAGGGAGAGGTGGCAGAAGCAACCATGGGCACAGAGAAATGCCTCAGTGGGAGGTGTGAGGACTTTGATCTGTGCTCTCTGACGCGGGGCCACATTCACACAGCATAGCCTGGAGTGCAGAGCCAGGGAGTGGGAGAGAGGTGCAGCATTTCAGGAGCTCCTGCTCAGCAAGTCCACCCCGAGGTGCACCTGGGACTGCAAGACTTGCCTTTGCCTAGAAGGGAACTTGTCTGTGTCAGCCTTGGAGGGTGAGGTTTCACAATATGCTGTGGCCCACGGGTGCAGAAGTGCCCACCCATGACAGTCTCACCCAGGGGCATTTGGTGCTGGGACCAGGGTACCTGTGCCTGTTCATTGTGAGCACTGAGGGAGAATGGAAAATAAAGTGAGTTCTGATGGTGAGAAACAGAGACAAGAAAAATGCTGTGCTCTTCAGGAGTTTAAAAACAGCTAGAAAATTTATGTTTATGGAGGAGGGAGGAGGAGGGGGGACACGTGTGCTTGTTTATTCATTCATATTTCTATTGGCCTTTATTATATTTAGACCATGCTAGATGATGACGCTAGAAGTGTTTTGTGTTTAGTGATGATCTGGAGAGCAGGAATGCTCTGTGGCAGCCTGTGCAGCTCCTCCTGGCCCAGATTCCATTGCACATGTTTGACACTGTTGATGTAGCTCACAGTGCACTGTCATCTGATGGAGGTGTAAGCTCAAATCTTTTCTGTTCACTTGTTTACTTTATTTTCTTTCACTAGCAGGATGTTATCAGACAGGAGCAGAGGGAAATCCAACATCATTAAGCACTGCAAGACCTCTGCCCTTTTTGACCTGACACAGGGGAGTTCTTAATTTCTTTGACAACTAAATAGAAGAAAACAAAACACAATGTTCCTCGTATTTTTAAACAGCGACTGCAATGAAAAAGGTTCAATTCTGAAATAAAGGAATTAATCTTAGACCCAGTATTTGAAAAACAATAGGGTGTGTATTTGATATTTGGAAAACTACTAAGCTAGGACATTGTTATAGCCATTTTGGGTGCCTTTATATAGAAAGGCAGAAAACCAGAACCAGCATACTGCTTCTTAGAAAGCCTATCAAAGACATCAGGTGCACAATGTAATTTCTGTAAACTGCTTTAATTTAACTTTCTATAACCGTGGTGTTCAACGATCACTTTGTCTTAACCTGCTTTCCTTTTTCCCTGGTCTGATGGGAGAATTCTTTGAATGGAGAGAGATGAAGAAAACAAAGCTGGTGTGTGCAGCTTCTGTCTGTGCTGATGTTGTGCTGTTAGATGGGAACTAGATAAATGGGTCTCTTCTGACACGCAAAAATGTAATTTTCTTTTTGTTATGTCCTGATGAATTCTGCAGGTTTTTCCCCATGAAGACCTCTCTGGTGTTTATGATGAGAATTCATTGGGCTGAGGACTGATCAGAAGCCTTAAATGCACATCTCCCAGCCTTTCTGGGATAAGGGCTGGCTCTGAAACTGCCTTGGTGCCTGACAGTCATTCTGCAGAACCCATCTCCAGATAAAATATCAGTGTGCAGGACAGATCTAGAGACCTTCTATACTTTATCCCATCCTCTCTTACCCTCTCAGAGCGTTTTTCATGCAGGGTCTCAGTGTTGTGGCCATAAGCCATTCTCTGTGCCCAACACCTGCTATCCAGAGTCCATGTAGGATTATGTACACAGGGATATGTACCTTGGAATGCTGCCTGTGCTCTGGTGTGACACAACAGCCCAAGCAGAGCTTTGGTTTCTCCTGCAACATCAGCAAAGCAGATGTGCCCTGGCCCAAAGCAAATGCCCCGAAGGGAGTGGATTAGTGGGCTATTGAGATTTGTCCATCCATTCAGCTCCAGTTCCCTTCTCTCTCACATTTGTCTCTGTTCTGGCTTTTCCACTTCCTCATAATTCTGTTCCTGGAAAAGGGTGGGTGGGAACGGAAATACTCCATTAGATTCTCTCTCCAGTGATTTCCACAGTGTATTTGATAATGAGCACCAGGCTCCTCCTGGGTGTCAATACCACAGCCTAAATCTTTGCTTTGTTTGTTCAATTAGAACGTAGGCTGTCAGACACCATCGCAAACTGCCACATCAGCAAGGACTAAACCTGGCCAGAGGAACTTATGATCAAGAAATAAGATTTTCTAGGGTCTGGAAAAGTCAGCATGTTGGATCAGATTCATTGGCTGGCTGCTGTTACAGTCCTGGGAGTCCTGGAGCAAGGTAGGGATCATTGGATGCATGTGCTCAAATGCTGGTTGGATCAATCTACTCTAACTCCAGTGATTTTCTTTTGCTTTCATATTTCATGTCTCCTGTTACACTGGCACTTCACTGCTTTTCAGACAGTGAACTGATATCTTATCTGGGTTCTGGAGAGCATTTAACCAAACGAGTGCATGGGAAGCCCTTTCTCTGAACTGACCTACCCCCTCTATTCAGAAACTTTTTGGCAGATCTTTCCCTTCTACCAAAATGTAGAATTTCCCTCTTTGAGTTTACAGCAGCTCCTGAAATGCATGTAGATGTGAGCATACAAGGAGCTCTGTGGTTTGAAAAGGTGGAAGGATGCGCTGTGGTGGATCACATGGAACATCTCCTAGCCACAGGTCTACGTTGCATGACAATTTAATTCGGTATCTGGTTGGCTATCTGTAGCATCAGTTCCATCTCTACACAGATACCAGAATTTAGAAAAGGAAAAAATTAAAAGAATGAAAAAACCTTGACATTGTCAGTATAAAGTGCATCTGAATTGTGTAACGATTTTACCATCTACTGATTATGCAAGAAAGCAGATAACACTGGTAATATGTGACTGTATATTCCCTGCTTCACTATAGCTCTGGGTAATTCCTTTTCCCTACCTAAAAAGCACCTGGGATTTTATTCTAACTTTCTCTGCTGTGTGGGGCTGTGGGGTATGGAGGAGACTGCAGATCTTTTTCCCCAGCCTCTGGCCAGCTCCTGACCACCATGCCCAGCCATAGGACTGACCACTGCTACTTTTCTCTCTTTTGCTGCAGCCTACTTCTTCCTCCAGGTGATCTATGCTAGGAGGTTGTTTGGCATTTCACCTCCAAAGATCTCAGGCCCTCCTGAATTTGAAAGGATCTTTCGAGCACAGTAAGAAACTCCTCTTACCTGATGTTTGTCAGATCTCATGTAACTGTTCTGCCTTTCCCCTGCTTTGCTATTTCTTTCCTGGAACTACAATTAAACAATTACCTCTCTTGAGGTTAATTAATGGATTGAAGAGTCAACATCAGGATTGGGCTCTTGAGTCCTAAACCAGCCATTGCTGATAGAAACCACACAAGAATCTCTGCTGTACAGTGAAGGGCTCCTAAAGACATAACCCTTGGTGCCTGAGACTTAGACTGGCTTTATCCAAGTGGTGTCCAAACACCACTTCAGGCAGCTTCAGCCCTGCTCTGAATATCACTCATGGGGAAGGACAAGTTTCCCAGAGAGATCTCAGCTGGAACTGGGATGAGGATAATCCAGGATCTCTGCTGTGACTTCTGCACTAGGTCTGCAGTGGGGAAGGGAGGAGCTTCCACTTTTGTTGTAGCTGACCACTGGAAAAAAAGCAACTGAGCTGGATCCCCTCAGCCATCTTCTTATTTGCTCCTTCACTGGCCAAGACTCAGCTTCATCCAGCATCTTTTGGTGCTATTGTGCCTTTGGGAGGGCAGGGCATGGCATACAAACAATCCCAACAGTTATGAGCTCCCTACAATTCCTGCACAAAGCCCAGGCTGCTCTGGCCTTATCTACTTGAGGGACAAGCCTTTCCTGCAGCTCAGGGCTTTGTGGCATTGACAGCAGGGTTTGAGCTGCAGCACTTGGGAAAGAGCAGTGAGAGTGGTTCATGGAGCTTTTCTGTGCACAGTCTGATCTGGGAATCTTTTACTTCATTTCTTGTACCCTGGAGACCCTGTTCTTTTCACTGTTTAATTTCTGTGAATAAAGCTGGGTCAGGAACTGCGGGAAAAGGAGCAAGCCTGGAGGCTTTTTATGACAACATTAGGTCTAAAAAGTAAAACTCTCCAGTGTCTGGAATCTGCTAGGGGAAGCAAAAGAGGAAGAGCTTCCTTCCTTTCCCTAGTTTATGACCCTTCTCTTTCCTGCCAGGGTGAACTCCTCTGAGTATTTTCCCATCTTCCTGGCACTTCTGTGGCAGGCTGGACTCTTCTTCCATCAAGGTGAGAATATCCCATTACATGCTTTGTCACTGGATCTGTTGCCCTGCTTGCTGGCTCAGTCCTCAGGTCCTGCTCAACTTCTGAACAACAAATTAAGCAGTAATTCTGTCTCTGGTGGGAGAGCCAGAGGACACAGAGTCTCTGTTCCTTCACTTTGGGTGAAGTGAAGGAATAGAGATATCCCTGGTTCCAAGCAACTCTGAAAAGCCTTTGGAGATGGTCACTGTGATTTCTCCTAAACACAGGTCTAGCTGCAGCCTTGGGTCTGCTCTACCTCTGCGCCCGCTACTGCTACTTTATGGGATACAAGGCGTCATCCTCAGAAAGGTAAACACACTCACACACACTCTTGCATGCTCTTACACACTTTTACACACTTATACACATATTCTTGCAGACTCCTACACACTCGCACATATGCTCAGACACACTCAGCCACACACACACATACAGTTACACACACACTCACACAGCAGCACTCAGGGAGTACATGGTAATAACCCCGGGGGGTTGTATTTGGGAACATAATGTGCTTTGGGAAAGCTCAAGACTCTTGGCTCCTCTGGGGTTCCTGCATGACTCAGCCTTGTCTCCGAGGGATAATGTGAACATGGATACAGGGCAACACAGGTACTGGGCAAGGCTGGAGCTGCCCCAAGGGCTTTTGGTTGTGTGTTTGCTCCCTTGAGGTGGAAGCAGGGCATGGGACTCACACAAGGGGCAGGGGACACCCACTTCTGCAGGGAGGAAGGGGCTGTTCCCAGGGGAAAGCTCAGTGTCAGCAGCTGCCTCTCTCCCACCAGACTTGCCCCGATATACTTCAGCGCTGGAGTTCTCTGGATTCTCATTGCAGTGTCAGCCCTGGGCATCCTGAATTTCTTCCTCTCTCACTATGTGGGGCTGAACATCCTCCAACGTCTCACAGCATGACCCACTCTGTGCTTCATCACTGTCCTCATCTTCAGTTCCTGCTCCCTCCTGCCTGCCTTAACAGACTGGCTGCAACTCGACAGCCCTCAATGAGAAATCCACCCTCACTCGAGTTTTAACATCTCCTTCGTCACTGTCCAGCACTGACAGGAACTGCTGAGCTGTTTAGGAGATAATTTCCCCCCATGGCACTTTGTGGGCCGATTGCCCCACATCTGGTGGTTCCATCTTGTCTGATGTGGAAACAACAATCCCAAACAAGGACATATAAAAGCAAATTCTTCTCAGCCTGAGTTTCTCAGTGAGTTGCCAAAGGGAAGTGCCATGTGTTCTCCATTCTCCAGCAGCTCTGCCCTCAGCCCAGGCACAGAACACGGATTCATGCCAGTTTTCCAAGGCCCACACCTAAGAAAGGCATTTGTTTGGAACCAGATGTGGGCTGAGACATAGCAAAAGAGTTGAGGGATAAACTGGAGCAGCCACCAATATGTTGTGCAAAGGTCTGTTGGTGCTCTCGTGCTGGTTATCAGCCACTGCTATAAATCAGACTGTGCAAACTTATCACCACTGCTGCATGTGCCACTTTGAACTCAGCCCAGTAACAACAGGCACAAATAAAAGGTCACTGAACTTGCTGTCCTGGGTGGCTCTTTGTGAGTCTGCAGAGAACAGAAACATGAGTGTGTGAGTGCAAAGTGGCTGCCTTTGTTTCCCTGGCATGCAGTCCAATGAAGCCTGCAACCCTGTGTGCCATTGGAGGAGACCTCTGAGGAGAGGGAAGCTGATTCTTGGAGATGTTGAGCTCATGGGTTGGGTGCTGAGCCTCTCAGCAGCAAGAAGTGGTTTACCCAGTGTTCAGGTCCTTCCTGCATCAGGAGGGACTGGATTTTCATGAGTCCAGTATTCACAATACTGGTGCTTTTGGCCACTGATGTTCTCATGTTGGTGCCACAGCTCAGGAAATCCCAACAGTGCTCCATGTGTCATTATGGGGGGAATTCACACCAAATGCAGAGAGTGAAAATAATTGCATGAGCATGATGCCAGACCAACCACATTAAAAATCCCACTGCTCTCCTCTCCTTTTCCCAGCAGTAGGCATATCTGGACTGTAAGAACAAAAGGCAGGGGCTTTTTGGAGGAAATGATTCATTTTCCACATTGTTTCTTTTCCTTCCATACATTTTGAATTGGCTTCTCCAGCAAAGCCCTCAGTCCGTTTCCCTTTCAGGCTCTCCTGCCCTGGAGTCATACTGCTGCATTGAAACTGGCAAATGCTGCAGGGTAAGGCTTAAAGCCAAACAAAAATAACTGTACAACACTTGTCTCTGCGAAGTTCTCAGTGCAGCAGGGCCCCATCCTCACTGGAATCCTCAGGTGTCACAGCAAAATAAACAATAACTTTTTCTCCTGGCATCTTTGGTGACACATTTCAGAAAAGTCTGAGCATGGTTCAACCTTGGCTGTGCCTTAACAAGGTCAGGGTGGAACAGATTTCACAGTGAGATTTCACTTAGCCTTTGCATTAACAGGTCCTACCATCTCCTGAAGTTTTCCCCAGTCCTTACCTTTTTCCAGTATAATCAGTGACCTCCCAGAGAGTTAATGCAGAAGGACCAGCCTCAGCTGTTGGTGCAGGTCCTGACTCTGCATCAAAACTCTGCTTTCTAGGGTTTGTCCAAGTGGCTGCTCACTGGTTCTGTAGACACAACCTCTGTCTTTTATCCTACAACCAGTTTTCTAAACCCGCTGTATCAACCTGGAGCCACTGCCCACCTCGGCCCTGCGTGTGTCCGCTCTGTGTGTGACAGGGCCGCAGGATGACTCAGAGGAGGGAAATTAATGATTCAGCAGTGAGATTGTAGCCGGCTTCTCCCCTTGGATGCACAGAAACCATTAAAAATCCTGGCACGGCGCAGTCAGGCTCTGGCCTTGGTGGCTGCCACCACCAGCTCTGCCACAGAAAATCTGACAGGGACATCATCAGCCCTTCAAACTTCTGTCAGAGGGGCCATTTCAGGTGCCCCGAGCAGAAGGGAAGCTGGTCCCCTCCACCAGGGCTGCCGTCATTGCTCTGCTGCTTCATCAGTCAAACAAAACCACTTTACAGGGATAGATGGTTCAAACAGTCAATGATTTTGGAATTTATTCAATTCACGATGCTGCTGCCCAGCATGCTGTGCTGGTGCCATAATACGGCACCAGTTTGCCCACCTGAAGCCGCTGCAGAAGTGCTGAGGGGCCGCTGGGCTGGCACAGGGTGTGCTGGGGGGGGCTGCACCTGCCACCCCGGGTCACCGTCCCGCAGGTGTGAAAGCCACCCACGAGCACCAGTTTAAAGGTGATCCAGCCGCCAGCGGCACTGCTGTGCTCCCGTGGGCTCTGGTCCAGCGCTGAGAGGGAGGATCCATGGGCGCCACCCCCGCGCCATCAGCCCCGCTCCCGTCGGGATTCGTGTCCCTATGCCCCAGGAGATGCTGTCTCCGCTCCCGTCGGGATTCGTGTCCCTATTTCCCCGAGGTGCCGTCTCCGCTCCTCTCGGGATTCGTGCCCGCCCCGGCCCCGCCGTTTCTCGCCGCCGTCGGGAGAGGGCGCGGCTGCCCCGCGGCTGAGCCCGGGGGTGTCCAAGGGCAGCGACCCCCGAGGGCCCCGGGCCCGCCGCCTGCCCTCGCACCCGTGAGCCCGAGACGTGCCCGGGGCAGCGCTCACCGGGCACGGCCACGGCCTCCAGCCCTCATCCGCGAACCCGCCTGCTGCGAGTTTGATCCGCGCTGGGCCAGGCTGTGGCTTTGAGGTGTTGGGTAGCGGAGTCCTGGAGCCTCGCAGGAATCTCCTGGGGACACTTAAAACAGACACAAAGCAAAGCGCTCTGCAGACTCCAGAGCTCCTTCCTGCTTCCCCCCTCACGGCTGCCAGCTCGTGGCCAGCAGCGGGGAGAGAGAACCTTTGCCGTGCGGTGTTTGGAAGCAAATCCACTCCGATAGCGCCACAGGCTCCCAGGATAAGCAGCCAGCCGGATGGGAGGCCAGCAGAGAGCTAAGGAAACGCGCAGAATCAGCAAGACCTTTTTTATCACAGGTCCAGAGGCTGGACTTGTAAACGAGCCTCTGTCCCCGGCGGGGCGGGCCCCACGCGAGTGGCGGGGGAGGAGCAGAGCCGTGTCCAGGACAGAGCGGCCGCCGCGGGCACCCAGGTGTTCCCACCGCCCTTCCCAGGACCCCAGCCGGGTTCCTGCAAGGCTTTTGGATCACGGCGCGCAATTCATAGCTTATTACCTTGAAAACTTCAAGGAGACTCACGTGTATTTCCCTATCGGTGGCGTGCTGGCCCGTGCCGGACACGGGCCTGGTGCGGGCAGCGAGGGCTGTACCAGCGGCCACCAGACACAAGTGTTGTGCCCTGGCGTGAGGAGGAACAGCACCGCTGCCCCCAGTCCCAGGGAAGAACACCCCAGTCCCTCCGGAGCACGGCTTGGTGGGACGGATGGAGGACACCCTTGAATTTCTGCTAACTTTCCCTGGGGGGTGTTTGGGAAGGAAACTCCCGTGGGGCCGGGGAAGGAGGGTGCAGCTGGTGACCCCGGCTTTGTGGCGCTGGCATGTCAAGCAGGTTTCCATAGCACCAGCATACATAACACGGGGCCGAGGGGAGGGAGAGAAGTAGGTCAGACACGGCTAACAATACCCAGACGTGTCTATCTGTGGCTCAGCCTGACCCAGGAAAGGGGTGAAACCGAGAAGAATGGGAGAGGGGAAGAAAAAAAAAATACAAGAAAGTATCCATAGTCCATGGAGCAATGCATTTTTTTTCCTCAGAAAAATAAGGACCTTTTAAAGCCACCTTTGTGTATCAGCGCTGAGCAACCGAGACTAGCACCCACCTCCTGCCCATCTGACAACAGGCTACAAGAGAATTCAAATGCTAATTTGGAGCCAGACTTCTCAATGGGCCTTTATTTGTGCAGCAGCACCAGGATCAGAGCTTTGGGGAGCCAGCCGGCAGGAGCTGTGAGGATGCAGTCTCCAGAGCAGGGCTGGGGACACTTCTCTTTCCCCTCACCATTCCTCACCGTCACTTTGTTACCCCTTGTCTTAGTTTTACTTGTTTACATGCAAATAACATAAAGAGCAAGGAAGAAGAAAGGCGGGCACACGGAGTTGTGAGAGTGAAATGCCTCTGCTAGTGACCTATTTTATGTGCTGAGTCTGCAGAGGCCTCACTGTCATCGTCACAGCATTTTGAGGGTTGCCTGCTTTGCAGTTTGGTCGTTTTGAGCTCTGTGTCCATCAATACCAAAAGTAGGAAGAACATTATGAGCAGTGATATCCAGAACCCTGTTGATCTGAGCAAACATGGACACACAGATCTGCTGTGTGTGTAACAGAGCAAGATCAGGGGAAGGAGTGCTTTGCTCAGGGGCATTGGAGAGTGTGGGTGCAAGAGCACAGCCCTCACTGGAGAGGCTGAGATGGGCTGGGGTGAAGAGTGTGACTGTGGCTGACCTGTGTCACACCCGCAGCTGGAGGACACCATGCTTGGCTCAAACATCACCCCCCACCCCCATCACAGAGGAGATGCAGCAGTGGATGCAGGCACAGGCTGTTTCAGACAGGCCAGTGATAGCAGGCCTCCCCCTTGCAGGCAAGTTCTCCCTTTACATTAACCACAGGCCACAGCCCAGTGCAGTAAAAACCGTTCCTGCACTTGACAGTGCAGTGAAGTCTAAGCAAAGCCAGAGCTATCTGCAACTTTGTGTGTTGGCAGGTCTGGAGGCCAGGAAAATCCACACTCTAAAATTACAATTTGACTCATTCTCATCAGTTTTCTACATCACAGCAATTACCACTTGCAAGAGAGCTCCAAGAATTCCCCAGGTAAGGGCAGAACCACAGTATATATAAGATGGACAGGGCTTAACATGGCCCTTTGTGAATGCCCTCCCTCCAAAGGAAAACTGGCCAGCTGCTGTGGAACCTTAGAGAAGAGCATTCCCAGCTCCAGCCCCCACCAATGCTGTGCTAGATCCGTGTTCAGGGACTAAAGGTAAAAGTTATGTAGGAAGAGCAAAAGGGTCAGCACTCAGGAGGACTCACAGAGCACTTCTGGATTGAGAGAACAAAAGAAGATCAGTGTCTGAGCATGTGCATCAGCTGTGTTGCTTTGATGTGGCACTGGTTGGCAGGAGAAAGCTGGGTGATCCCAAATTACTAAGGCAACATTGCCTGCAAGGGGTAAAAGTCAGGGATCATCATTTCAGTGAGGCCAAAGCCAGTGAGCTCTTGTGGTCTCTCCTTCTGAGCCTGCAGTTGGCCAGTGGCTAAAATAGGCTCCATTTCATGACTGCGGTTGGCCAGGATAACGAGAGCTCAGGACGGCTGTCTGCCCTGATACAGCACCACAGCACACTCTCCCAACGCTGGACTGACTGAGTCACTCCACTGGGCAGTATCTACGGCTTTACAGCTCCTTCTCCATTTGGGAGGGCGTGAAGAAACGCAGGCAAAGCTCCTTGGAGGTGTGTGAATGGCCACTTTCCCACCTCTCTCCACATGGATGGAGTGCCAAGGTGCTGTGAATGTTCTGCCTGAGTGAAGAAGCCTTTCCCGGGAGCAGCCCGATGAGCTCAGCACGGCGCTGCTCAGCCAGATGGCTCCGGGACCAGAGCTGACTCATGCCCACAGAGCTCAGGCAGCAGGACAGGCAGACACCTGCAGCACGCTGTGGGAGACACCTCACCCGGGCTGGCCCTGCACTCACAGTGGGGCAGCTCCAGTGGTAAAAACCAGGTGTTCTGCCCACTGCTGTAATTCTACTGCTGCAAAACTAAAATCGTGACAGGCCTGGGTTCCACTGGCAAACAGAGAAACACCAGGCTGGTGAACTCTCAGCCCAGCCCTGAAAGGGTGCAACCATTGAGGGAGCAGAACTCTTCATTCTCAGGGTGGAAAAGGATGGTGAGCATAAGCTGTGGATAAGCTGATAGGACAAAGGGAAGGGTAATAGCTTCTAACAGTACAGCAGTGGCCTCAGAGAGAACGAGGGACACTAAAACAGTGTTTATCAACCTCCCCAACTGTTTTCCAGCTTGGCTTCTTAGTGAATTACAGCTTAGGAAAGCTGGGAAACATGAGCTACATCCAATCCGTGCTGCAGACCACCATTTTCTGAGAAATTAATAAAGGTAAAAAAACAAAGGTGAAAAGGAAGAAAGGTGAAGTGTAGCCAAAAATCCTCTTAAATTGTCCAAAGCAAACATGGGAGGGAGACTGCACTGGCAAAGCTGTGAACTGGCAGCATTAGTGGGTGATGAATTGTGGCCACATTATCTAATATGGCAGAACACACATCATGCATTTTTAATAGCATTGTTTAGCTTCTATTTGTCACAGCGTCACAGCTAGAGGCTGTTTCAAAAGGCACGGGAAATAACAGAAAAGTTATAATTGAATGGTAGGGCCTTTGACTGGAGGTCACACACACAGAAACATAGAAAGCATTGGTAGTATAAGACTTCCATGTATTCCCTGTTTTCAGGGGATGCCCACATGAAAAACAAGTCAGCTGCAGCAGTGTTTACTGAGACTTAATCAGGTTTGCAGATTAACTGTAAGATCCTGAATTATAGGTTCTTATATGCAAACATGAAGCACATGCAACACACGTAGGTGGGACATGAAAAGTGATCTCTGTGATAGCGGCAGCAGAAGAAATGGATAACAGCTGAGGAGGAAAGGGAAGGCGCTTACGGTGATGATGGTCTGAGTTCTGCCATCTCTTCAGAGCAGGTATTTAAGTTCTGATCAATTCTCCCTGTAATGGCAAATGCTGATCCATGAAAGAATCATTGGTAATTATTTTCTGCATTGCAACAATATCTCCAAAACCGCCTCAGAAATGAGCATCTGCTTCACTCCCAGACACAGAGTCTCCATATGCTTGGACGACTATGGAACCCTCGAACCAGAGCTGCAGATTTCCTTCATTACTTTCTTGTTCTGGAAAGAAGTGCGAGCAAGATAACAAAGAGAAACTGGTATAAAACAGAAAATTCTTGAACAGGTAGCAGGTTTCAAGAGCTTTATTTTGGCCCAGCTTAACACTCCACATATATACCCAGCTTTATGTATCTCTCTGCAGGCTGGACTGGGGCTCCTCTCCACAAACCTGTAGGGAATTTGGGATGTGGCACAGGAGCTGTGACTATCTGGCAGATTTTCACTCTGGAGACCACCTCTTTGCCCATTTTCTACCTGATGCAGTTACAACATCCAGCAAGCTGAGCTCAGCTTGGATTATAGCCCACACTCCCCCAGCTGACTTGAATGAGGCAAAACCTTCTGGGAGTGCAAAGGGGAAAATGAGAGCAGCTCCTCTCCCCTGCCCTCTGGGCAGCAAGTGTGCCTTTCCCCTTTGCAGGAATGAAACAGTGAATTTCTGAAGTAAAACAAAGCCCTTTCAGGAAAAAAAAACATGTACCCAGAGCTGCAGCGTGAGCAGTGACAGACACACTGGAGTTCAACTGGGTCTGTTGGAGGGGAAGGTGCAGGTGTCAGGTTCACACCATAAAATAAAAAGCCAGGTAAACATGATGCCCGAGTCCTAGAAGAAAACATGGAAGAAAGATCCTATACTGATATTTTCAGGAAGATTTTCCTCTCCTGTCTCCCTCTGTGCAAATGCTCACATATCATGGGACCAGCCCCACGTGCCAAAGCCAAGGCCTCTGAGGAAAAGGGCTTCTCTGTTAGCAGTAATTTCATTGGAATTGTTAATTATTTTTGTTTTTCAAAAACAGCATAAACATTGGCTAATCACAACTCTACTGATAACTATTTACATCTTTCCTTGCCCCTGCTGCTCACAGTCATCTTTTTCCCTTGGAAGTGCCTGTACCAGACTTACTGTGGGAGAGGTCAAAAGCAGGCTGAGGTTTTTGCCTAAGATTAGTAGTAGCTACATATTGGCAGAAGAAAGTCATATGAGCTTTCTTTTAACACTGGAAGGATATCCAGAACTTCTTGTCAGTGTGAACACAGGATGATTTTAATTTCCTAAGAGACCCCTAAAGAGAGGTCTTACATCAGAATCCTGTTTAACTAAATAAACATAAGACCAAGAAAATATTAGTGAAATCAAGCTTCATTTCTCACTGTAAATTAGACAGCAAGAGAAGAGCCATTACAGCTCTCTTTAAAGCCATTTAATCACGTGGATCATGATGCATCAACAACAGAAAACCCATTTTCTGTCCTTTATCAAATGCACTAATGGGGACTAAAAATACCAATCAGGACTAATAAAGTGACACATAGTAAATGCATCCCAGTGTATGACTATTAATACGCACTATAAAAAGCCAAAAAATTACCATTATCTCACTGCTAGGAACGCAACGGCCTCAACGGGGATTAGCAAAGGGATTTGCTTTACCCTCACTAACACTGGGCCCGAAACAAAGCTTGGAGTCGATGCCACTCCTCCACAGTCCTAAGGTCGCCTCTTATCTGTTCAATCCCACAGCAAGGCTGCCTTGCAGCTGTTTTACCCTGAAGTTGCTGACGATTCTTTGTGCGGAGGCCGGTGCGGCGGGGAGGCCGCGCTGTGAGGGGCGGCCAATCCTGAACCGCTCGGGGATTCCAGGGGCACCTCCAGCTCGGGAACCCCCCGGCCAAACCCCAGCAGTGCCCGCCCGGCCCGGGCTGCGCTCCCCACGCCTCACAGCTGCCCCACAAGGCCCTCGAGGCTGCAGGGCAGCCCTCCAGGCCTCCCCGCCCCGGCCCCGCCGTGCCCGGCCCCCGCCGCGGCGGAAGGCGGAGCCGAGCGCAGCTGACACGAGCGGCGGGCGGTGCTGCAGTGCGCGGAGCCGCCGATCGCCGCCGGAGCCCCGCGGCCGTAGCTCGCCGTGAGCGGGGGGTGCCGGGGGAACGGGGACGGGTGGGGGGCGGCGGGGCGGGTGTGGGGGTGAGGGACGAGGCCGCCGCCATGTTCGGGAACCGGGGAGCGGAACGGGCGGGGGCGGGACTCGAACCGGGGTCGCGGCCGGGGGGCAGAGATCCGAACTGGGGTCCCCGGGGACTCGAACTCGGGTCCCCCGAGGGGCGCGTAGGGCGCTGGGGCTCGTGGGACCCCCCGGGGCGGGCGCGCGCGCCCCCCTTCATTATTCCCCCCCTCCCCCCCCCGCACCGCGCGCGCGGGGGGCCGGACGTGACTGGCTGCGTTCAATTTGTCACGCGGCCATTGGCTGGCGGGGGCGGGCGGCGCGTGACGTCAGCTCGCGGCGCTGCGCGGCCGGCGGCCATTTATAGGCGCGGAGCGGGCGCTGCGCAGCCCGAGCGAGCGGGGGGTACCGGGAGCACCGTCAGCTGCATCGCGGCCCATCCCCGCGGGATCGCCCAGAAACCCCCGGCCGAGCCCCGATCCGCCTTCCTCCATCTCCCCTTCGGCCGGCGCTGAGCTTTTGTTTCTGTTCGCGCAGCGCTTCAGCGCCCCCGCCCAGCTTTGTTCTCGCGGCCCCTGCGGGGAAGGCGCGGCCAAGATGGACCCTTGTCACACCGAGGAGACCGAGGGCGAGATCCCCGGCTTGGGTAAGACCTGGCGGTGGCGGGGGCGGGAGGGAAGGGCGGGGATGGGCTCTCGGCCCCTGGCGGTGCGGCGGAGGCCCAGCGGAGGCCTCAGGGCGGCGCGGGGGAGCGGAGCGGGCGGGGGCGGCGGGGCCGGGCCGGGCCGCGTGCGCCGCTCACTCTCCCCCCCCCCCCCTCCCCCCTTTACCGCGTGCGCCGTGCCGGGCGGGGCCGCGGGGGCGCCCCGGGGTCGCTGTCCCGCCTCCGCCTCTGCTGCCGCGCCCGCGGGCCCTCCCCGTGCCGGGGGGGTGGGCGTCAGATCGCCAACGAGATAAGCGTAAATTACAGTTTATTGCAGGTCTAACGTCCAGCCTTAAGTAGTGTAAGTCCGGTGGAAACGGCTACTCAGTAAAGCAGAAGTTGAAAGTAAAGGTTTCTGGACGCCATAACAGTCTCGTCTTAAAATGGTGAACCCGTGCCAGTTATTGCAAAACAACCCTGCTCAGCGCCTGCTATCTGTTTACTGGGTGTCGGCTTCTTGACAACCGCTGAGCTGCCCCCTGGGGACAGACACTCGAGAGGCGATAGGACTTTTAAATCTTTATTAAATACCAGAGAATATACAGAAAAAAAAAATATCAAAGCATCACATAATTATTATTTTTAGCTTTACAAAAAGATCTATTAAAACCCACAGAGCTAAGAAAAGGAGAAACATAAACAAACCCCACACTTTGTTTTTACATTCCAGGCTTGATTTAAAATAAGCTATACAGATAATGCATTTGTTTAAAGTAAATTTCTGAGCACACAGATTGTTATGTGGACTCCACGGACTTGTTATTCGAATTAATTTTCATCTTCTAACGAAGTCAGGAACGACTTGACCTATCAAAACAAAAATCTATTATTTGATGCATTAAAAGCCAAAGTACCAGTCTTTTCCCTTTACTTGGGAATAAATTTTCTGTTGCTATAGTTTACCAGTCATGTTTTGCCCCTGCATTTAATTTATGACCTGAAATGCATGTGGCCTTTCAGAGGGGCAAAGTAGAAGATGGAATACCTGAGTGTCTGTTCAAAACTAAGCTATTAATTGCTGTTTTCTGTAAAGATGTAATGACAAATACCTGCACAAGTGATCATTGTGCTCCCCTTCCCAGTTTATTTAGAGCTGTTTAATTGAGGGAATTAGTCTTGGCTTATAGGAGTCATTCTTCAGTAATCTCAAATTGATGGCCCAGAACCAGATGAAGAAAATGGTTTATAGGGTTTGCTAGGAGAGCACTTCCTCATGCTTTTACGTATTAGGTGGAGTTTTTTTCCCCCATGGACTAGCTAAACTACTCCACCAGAATTTCTTTTGGCATTTACTTCCCAAGTCTTGCCGTTCCTTGGAACTAGTAAACACTATTTTGACCCAAGTGACCTCTTTATTACCACCTTGTCTCTTCAAATGGTTATTTACTCTCCCTCCCGACTTTGTTTGGAAGTGTTACTGCTTGCATGGTAACTGAAGAATGCTACAAACCACCCCCCCAATACTTGATACTTACTTTATCAATCAGGTACTCTTGTTTAATTTTATCGTTCTTAAAATCCTTATTAACATCCAGAACGAGGATAGGAATCTCCTTAATGCTCTCAAAATCAACTCTGTTAAATGGAAGAACATAGTTTGAGTAAAAACTACATGAAATATTGTGCATTCAAGACCCCTGCTCTTGAATACCACATGAAGCTGAGGTGTTAAAGCACTTAAATATAAAGCCCATGCCAAGTTTGTCCTAATCTCTCTTGATGTATTTCACAAGTCTGGACTCTTAGTATCTATCTGTAATGTATACGGGAGGGGGGCGGAATATCTTTTACCTTAATTTCTTTTACGTCATTCTTGTCACAGAATCAATTACCAGGAACTGATTTTGTAAGATTGTAAGAGTATTTTTTTCAAATTTTCCCTTACCCTATTTCTCCCTCACCTAATCCACTAACAAAGATGCATTTTTAAAGCTTCCATTTTGGCTTCAGTTTAGGAACAGATGGGAGCAGTAGTCTTTTCTTCTGAGCGTGGAAGGCGTTTCTGAAGTGCAGTACATGTGCTGAACAGCATTCTAACTTGTGCTTGCACACTTAAATGTTCATGTTACTAACACAGGAAGTGCTTGCTTACGAGTTTGGAATGAGTTCACAATGTAAACATTCCCAAAATTCCATGCTATGTACTGCTTTCTGTCTCCTAAGCATTTGGGTCATCCTATATGAGACTTCAGCAAGCAGATAAAACTGATAATGTACTTTTCCTAGAATTGTAATGCTTCTCATTCAGTAGAATATTTTTGGACTCCTCTAGGGAAAAATCTAGAGTCTGCTTTCTTGTTCAGAGATTGCTTAGATGGGAAAGCTATTAAGAGTCAATAAGGAAGTTCAGGGAAGGTGTGCAGAGATCACTCAGTTGCTGATAAGGTTTCTTGTGTTAAACAGGTCTGCCAGGAGTCTTTCTGATCATTGTTCAAATTGAAGTTAGGATTAATATTTAAACTTCACTGAAATATAGTCCTGCTAGTTTAAAGGTAGTTGGGGCCTTGTTCTGCCCCTTAAATTGCAACAGAAACTGTGGTGAGGAATGTATGTGACTGGCCCCTGAACACCATTTTAAGTGTCCTGTCCCTGAGTCCTTCCAATTGGTAAAATCCATTGCTAGAGTTACAACTGTAAAGCTTCCTAGTTGAGGCTAATGCTTAACAAAGGTTTTCAATTAGATTAAATTCCATCTCTTGAAACCTGACGTGGGTGTAAATATAAGTTTATCCAGCTGTCTGAGTGAAACTAGACTTATGCTAAACTCGATAAAACTAGAGCTTAAGGTAGGAAAGAACCTTGCCTGCAAGTTGAAACTTGCTACAGAAAATGATTTCTTACCTCATAGTTCTTTCATAAAGCCAGGTTTCATGTTTGTAGTGGAGGTTTTCCAAATACTCAAGCTCAATTCCTTGCTCCTCTTCTCTTCCCCTCATCTGTAGCCTTTCCATGCATTTCTGGGGGAAAAAAAATGTACAAGCCTGGTCATTAATCATGTGTTGTGGGTTAAATCAGCTAAACGGATCAAGTGGCCCTAAACTTGGAAGGACTAATGCTAGACATTAGTGGGAATTAATTTTAAATGCTTGGCTGAACATAAACGAGTTAAATCTAGAATAACTTTTTTGTACCCTCTTAAGCCTCTGGAAAAGGAAATTGGAAGTGAAGAAGCTCCATTTTTAGTGAGCATACCTGAGGTGTGGTTCTGAGATAGATCATGCCATCCAGCTCTATATCTGATTGAAACTGATTCAAAAGCCATGTGTGCCAGTCCTGATAAATGGACCACTCTGTCTCATTAATGTTTCCAGACTCGAACAGGTTAGAGGCGAACACGTATCTGCAATGAAAGACATCAGTCTCATGCCAGGAATAACAGAAGTGAACTACTCAAACACTTGTCATTAGAATAGAATGATGGTATTGAAAAAATGCCTTAAATGAGCTTGCTCCTTTGCAGATACTAGTTTAAGTATGAAGTGTTTCCTTAGCTCCATGTCTTTAAAGACCTGGAAGCTGTTGATGTGAGTTCTTGCTGTGCTGTGAGAGTAATTACCTGTCACTGTACACAGATCTCTCGAAAAATTGCACTGGATGCTCTGCTTCATGTAGCTTGGCTGAGACAGGTTTTAATTGTGCTTTTACTCGGCTCAAGCAAGCGTAAGTCTGAAATGTGTAGGCCCATCTTGTGGGTTTGTCATACAGCATTTGAAGTAAGTTTCCTCCGCTCTTCTGAGATGTTGAAAGTTCCTAGAAGGCAAGAAAAAAGGTTTATATGAATGTACTGTATTTCTCAGTCCAGAATTTTGATATGTTTAGGTAAGAATTCTTGGCTTTCTTTTTATTACTAAAAAAGTGTTTAGGCATAAGAGACTTTTCCTCAGGTGATGGTGGTTTTCATGACTGCTTCTTTGAGTAGTTTGTTCCAGGTTTTAGTGTGATTCCCGTGGAGTAAGGGATGACTTGGATTATACATTCAGTAGTATCTTTCCTTTACAATTTGAGTGCCTGACCAACTGGTATGATAGTGGGGATAACTCTTAAGAATAGCTGGATTTTGGCGTAGCTCCCTGGCTGTGGAAGCTCCTGCATGCCCAAATCCTGCGCACCTACCTCATACTCATCCCCGGCTGTCTGGATGTTGCACCACTTAGCGATGGGCTCGGGGATGATCTCCCACTCATCGCTGTGTTTCTCCAGCAGCCTGACAAACGTTGACTTCCCCGCAGCTGCGGAAGATTTAGAGCAGTGCACAAAGTGTTAGGGGTTGTATTGCTGTGGGGCTGCTGATGGACAGGGGTCAGTTTTGGGGTTGTTGGCGGCTGTTGGGGTGCGCCGAGGAGCAAACAGCGCTAATCTGCAGCGCCAGGGGGCCGCGCCCGGCCGGGCGGGTGATAAGGGCGGCCGGGAGGGAGCAGCCGCCATTTTAGGAGCCGCCGCGGTGGGCGGGGCTCGGGACGGGAGCGAGGCCGCGGCCGCGCAGGCGCGGGGACTTGGCGGGGGCGCGCGCGCCAACGAGCGCTGCCGCCCCGGGCGGGCCTGAGGGGACACCGGGGGTTTGTGTCCCGAGCCCGCCCCGCGCCTCGGGGTCACTGACGGGCGGGGACCCTGCCCCGGGGGGGCTCCCCATCGCCCCAGCCTCGCTCCGGGTTCGGGCCCCGGTGCGGCTCTCCCTGCAGACCCCCCCGCTGCCCGCAGAACCGGGGGGACACGCGCCGCAGCCGCCCCTCTCTCCCCCCAGTGTCCCCCGGCATCCCCCGGCCCCTTGGGGTGTTCTCGGCCTGACAGCCTCCCTCCTCCTCCTCCTCCCCCCGGAGTCCCCCACCCCCCTGAGCCGCTGCCGCCTCCCGCACCGCCGAGCTCACCGATGTTCCCCTCGATGGAAATCTTCCTGATGCGCTTCTGGAAGCTGGAATCGAGGGAGCCGGCGGGGCTCCGGCAGTGCCGCTTGGCGGGGGTGGACATGGCCGTGCCGAGCGGGAACTCAGAGCGCTCCCAGCTGCTCCGGCGCGCTTTAAGCGTCCCGCCAGCGGGTGGGCGGGATGGCCGCTTCCCGCCAGTCCTCCCCGGGAAGAGGCGGAGGCGCTGCCCCCTCCCCCGCCGCTCCTGCCCGCTCCTTCCCTGTTCCTGCCCCGCTCCTGCCGCCGCCGTGTTACAAAATGGGCGTTCGGCAAGTGAAATGGAGAAGGGAGTTTTGTGCAGGAAGTGACTAGCACGGTTCCACTTACTGATCTAATTTGCATTCCTGTAAACGAGTTCGTCACGTTGTTTGATTTATTTACGTAAGCTTGAGCATGCACTTAAAAAAAAAAAGTAAAAAAGCCTCCAGCTATGGGGGTGGAGTAGTTAGTAATCCGGAACACATCAAACAGTTATGTGAGAGATGAGGCAATGTAGGCTCATAGTCTGTTTTGGCACTGACTGGAGAAGAAACACTCGTGGTGTTAGTGTGTTAGTCTGGAGACTATTCAAAGCAACTTCTGAGCTCCAAGTACCTGTGTCGGGGCTCCAGGAGCCCGCTTAACTCCAGGCATAGGATCCTCTATCACCTGCGTAGACTTAAGTTGAAAGATGAGCTGGGAAGGGGATGGAGGATTCTTAGATCATGAGTTATTCCAGTTCACTCTTTCCTCCTCGGTAATACTGCGATTCAAGGTGAAATCTAGCTAGGTCTGGTGTGTTTGGAGGAAATGGGAGGGAAGTAACTTTTCCGTTCTTTTATGATAATTGTGACCCATTGTCTCTTCTTTCCCCATCTCCTCCAAACACACCAGGCTTCAGTGACCGAAGCGAGCAGATTGTTTCACGTGGGGTAGCGTCAGCCTTTGAAGCTGGTAAGTGCCAGTTCCCCGCACGGTGTGTGCCCAGAGCGCTCCGGTGTCCGCGCCTCGCGGGGGCCGCGCCGGGCGGGGCGGGGGCGGCAGCGCGCGGGGCACGCACGCGCAGTGCGGCCGGCGGCGCCCAGGGCGCGCGGGGCCGGGGCTTTGTTCGGCGCGGCGGGCGGGCGGCGCATGCGCACAGGCGGCGCGCGGGGTCTCGGGGGCGGGGCCGGGCACCACCGGGGCACACGCGCCCCACACCCGCCCCGGCCACGCCGCTGCCGGTCCCGCGCTCAGCAAAGGGCTCGCGGTGCTCGGTACCCGCTCGACACACGCCGCTCTTTGCGAACCGGCCGCGGGCACCGCGCCATCGCCGGGGGCTGCGGGCTCGCCAAGGCGGCGTCTGGGACCGCGCTCTTTGTGCGGAGGAAAGCCCGGCCCAGCGGAAGCGGGAGCACCCGCCGCCATTTCCTAGCGCGCTCTCGCCACAGGCTCGCCCGCTCGCTGCCGCCTGACCGGGACTAGGCGCTCTCTGGACAGCGGATCAGGCCCGGAGCCCTAGAACCAGCGCGGAGCCCCACCATGTGTGCGTGCGGGGAAGGGGCAGGGCGCGGGCCGGGGGCGGGAGCGGCGCCGAGTGTGTGAGGCGACAGCGCCCGAGGCAGAGGAGGATCAGGGAGGGCCGGGGCACAGGCCAGGGGGGCCGCCGGGCGCTCTGAGGGGGTGCGGGTGGCGGCCGTGCTGAGCAGCATCTCAAAGGGCCCGTTTTGGTCTTTCTAGCCACCACAGAAGCAGAGACGGAGCAGAGCCTCACCCCCAATGTGATGCTCAACTCGGAGAGCAGCGAGGGATACGTGGTGAAAGTCCGGGGGCTGCCTTGGTCCTGCTCCACCGAGGAGGTGCAGAGGTTCTTCTCCGGTGAGTGAGGCCCTGGGGGAATAAGAGATGTGGGAGGGGGGCCAGGCTCTGCTGCCAGTTCTGGGCCCCTACCAGGGACACTGTGGCAGTTGGAGTGCTCTAGTGAGCAGTTGCAGGAGACACTCAATAGCCAGTGCAGTTTGTAGTGCAACAAGTGCTTCAGCCAGAACCTGGTATGCAAAGCCACATTCATGTTAGCAGGAACTCAACACAAAGGGGCTTACTCTGAGTTGATGGGATAGCCATGACTGCCTTTGCTGCTTGAGCAACCAGGAAAGAGAAGGTTTTATTATAAAGAAAGTTCAACCTGAGGCAAGAATTTTGAAGCTTAATCTGTTTAGTTGTTTAGTTGTCCCAATAGACTTTTGTTAAGTGTTTAGTGTGTTTGTCCTTCCCCAATTCATTAGCATTCTGCAGTAATAAATAGTCGTGATAAATACACGCTTTCTACAGCAACTGGAGCTTTTAAAACTGCTTCAGGAATTTGATGTATTGGACTTGGTTCTGAAATAATTTATTATACTTAAACTGATTGTTACTGTTATTGTTATTTCATGCTAATTAGACAGTTAAGATCAAAAGCAGGTAGTATGTTCAACTTGAGGCAGAAAACCTTTGAAAATTGCTGTTTTGGAGTTATCCTTAATATTGATCTGCAGGCTTGACTAGAATGGTAACTTTAGTTAGTTTCTTAGTTAATTGGTTATTTTAAACTAACAAGGTTGCTTTGATGGTTTTGTTTTGATATAATTGATACTCAGTACCTTTTTGCTTTCAGGCTCTCTGAAAATTTGGAAGTAACACTGTTCCTGTAATAATTAACATAATTCTGGCCTTCCTGTTTAATTTTCAGATTGCAAAATTCTGAACGGGGCCTTGGGTATCCGTTTCATCTACACCAGGGAGGGCAGACCAAGTGGAGAAGCATTTGCTGAACTTGAGTCAGAGGAGGATGTGAAATTGGCCCTGAAAAAAGACAGAGAAACAATGGGACACAGATACGTTGAAGGTTTGACTCAGTTGGTCTAGTAACTGACTACACTGTGTTTGTGCTTGATGGGTTTTTGGTTAATTGCTTTTTTGTCTGTTTAAAATGCATGAGAAAGGACAAATGGACTTACATATCATAAGTTGACTAGTTTCAAGGCAGATGACTTTTTGAAAGCTCTTCCCTACTCCAGAATGCATTAATTCTAAGTGCCTTTTACAGTTTTCAAGTCAAACAACGTTGAAATGGATTGGGTTCTGAAGCATACTGGTCCCAACAGCCCTGATACAGCTAATGATGGTTTTGTACGTCTTAGAGGACTCCCATTTGGCTGTAGTAAAGAAGAAATTGTACAGTTTTTTTCAGGTATGTGGGATAAAAGTAGTAGCTATAGCAGTATTGGTTTATGCTAAAAAACCCCAACAAACCAAATAAGCATGGATTGCCCAGTAGTACTTCCAACAGTATTATCATGGGTATTAAAAGTAAATAAACCATTTCTTCACTAGTTTTTTGGGCATGAGGAATCCTTTGGATCACGTCCTAAAGTCCTTGATAATTAAAAATTTAGGGAATGCCAAAAAGGTACTTGAATTTATACTTGGTGGGACATACTGTTCCAAGTAAGAATTACAGAAAAGTGTCTTGCTTTCCAAATAAAGGTGAACAGTTCATGTGGGAGGATATTTCCGCCCCCCAGCCTTGGCTGGTTGGCCCTGGCCAGTGAAGGATGTAGAACACCCTGACCACTGGGCTCTGTGTGAGGAGCAGGTTCTCAGTAAGGGCCCGTCACCTCTTCCCACCATAGAGCTAGTATTGGATGAAATTCAGAGAACCTGCTCAACTACCCCAGTACAGTTTTACAGGTTTGCCCTTTTTCTTCCTATGGGGGGAAAAAAACCACCTACCAGACCTTTGATGTTGCCTAGCTCAAAAGTTTTTATGGATGACGAGATAATGTCTTGTTTTTTTGACTAATTTTTACTTTCTTTGCAGATGTTTTATGTTTTACAAACTGGAATTAGACTATTAAAATGTCTAAGAATGGAATCTGTTGATTGTTTAAGATTTCACTTGTTACTCTTTTTGAAATACTAGATTTCTAAATGTTTTGCTATAACAAGATTTGATTGAGCTTACTGTTTTGCTTTAAAATACAGTAAAAATATTTCCAATTTTATAATCTCAGAACTTGTTTTTTGTTTTCTGAATTGGTGATATGAACAAGAGCAATTTCTAAGCATGTGCATTTTATTTAAGCTTTTTCTTTTCTTACATGGTGAAGTAATTCAAGCTTTATAAGTTGTTAATGTGCTTAATATACAAAATGTGTCTCTTCTGTTCAGGAACTAATACTTGAAAATTACTTCATGATTTTTTTCTTAAATTAAGCACTCCTAAAGATTAAAAAAACCAAACCAATGTTCAAACTTGATATTTGCATAAGACTAATTATTTTACCTGAGTGACTTCTAGTAAAATTACTTGTTCTGTATAAAGCTGTTTAACTTGCTGTGTTTGAATTTAAGTTCTCTTAAAAAGTTCATCTTAAATACTTTCACAGAATTGACGAGGTTTGTAATAATGTGTGAAGTTCTTAACTCACCCTGCATTAGATGCCTTCTCTGAGGGGCTGTCCTGACCCTCAGAGCATTTCTGAGCTCTGCAGGGTGGGTTAAGAACCTGAACTGAATGGTATGTGATCATGGAGCTCTCTGTTAATGTGCCTTTTTTTTTATTCTGGTGTTCTAGAATCAGCATACCATTCTCTTAAAAGTGTTTAAATTCTGGTGTTTTTAAAGCTATAAGAAAAAAACTCATGACTGGGCTTGTGATGTTAATATTGCCCCCCTACTGGGGTTATTTGTCCTTGGGTTGAAGGGTTGGAAATCGTGCCAAATGGGATAACATTGCCGGTGGACTTCCAGGGGAGGAGTACGGGGGAGGCCTTCGTGCAGTTTGCTTCACAGGAAATAGCTGAAAAGGCTCTAAAGAAACACAAGGAAAGAATAGGGCACAGGTGGGGATGGATGGTTGGTTGGCTCTGTCACTTTTCTTATGGTAAACAATTAAATCCATATTCTCTCTTCTGAAAGTGCTAGCACCCGAATCAAAATAGTATTTCGATTTCTAACTTGTTGATGAGTAAAAGTATTGATTGCTGCAGTGTCTGTGGCACAGACTGTTAAATCTACCCAAAAATACAAGATAAAATTGGGCTAAACTAAAATGTACTTTGGAAAATCAGTAATGACAGGCATTCAAAACTATTAGCTTGGAAATGACAAAGTTGAGAGACTATGGCTTTAACTTCTCAAATAGCACCAATTCTGCCTTTAGCTCTAAAGACATGCACAGTATTCTTACTACCATAAGAAAATGTGATACTTTCTAAACTTGTTTTATAAGTTGAAATGTAACAAATTTACTTACTTGTATTAATCTTCAATGTAATAAGCATAGCTTTCAAGAAATTGTCACAAAGGGTTTTTATTCAATTTTACTTGTGACTATTTTTCATTGAAGCATGCACCTTTTGCCTACGCTGAATCATTGAAGCATAGGCTGGGTTCAGTAGTACATGCAGAACTTTTTCTGGCATCCTGATGGGTTAAACTCTCGGTGGAGATCGGGTTTTTAACCCTCTGTTTCAGTTGCCTTGAGCAACAGTGCTGAGTTGAGTGGACACTGGTCCCTCCTACATTGTTTGACTAACATTTTAAATTGGGGGGAGGTGGGTGGGGAATCAATATTGCTCCCCCACCCTTAAGGTTGGGATATACTGCAAAGTATGAGGAGCACATAAACCCTTCAGTAATTTTAATTTCTTGAAAATATACTGATTTAAATGTAATGTAGTGCTAATAATAGAATGTCATTGCCTACCTAATGTAAGGAAACCTGGCTTAAAAATTACTGCCAGTGTCCAAGGCTATGACTAAATAGCTTGTTGTAATGTGAAGTTGTGAGGTGTTAGTGGAAGGAATCAGAGACTGACTTGTGCCTGTGCAAACACTCGTAGGTACATTGAGATCTTCAAGAGCAGCCGAGCCGAGGTGCGCACTCACTACGACCCTCCCCGCAAGCTGTTGGCCATGCAGAGACCTGGTCCGTACGACAGGCCCGGCCTGACGCGCGGCTACAACAGCCTGGGTCGAGGAAGTAGCTTGGAGAGAATGAGGCGTGGAGCCTACGGAGGAGGTAAGTGCACGGAGGCCCAGGGAGCTGCTCCTTTGAAAAGCAGCAACTCTTGGACCTGGTAGTGTCTCCCCAGCTGTGTATGTGTCCTTGGCCTTAATTCTTGTAGAAGAAATGAAATGTTGTAGTAGTCATTGTTTGCAGTGTGTAACTGTGTATTTGGATCTTTCTGTAGTCGAAATGAAAGTTTATTTGGATCTTTGTGTAGTTGAAATGAACATGTCCAATCTGTTTCTAGGTTATGGAGGTTATGATGACTACAATGGGTATAATGATGGCTATGGGTTTGGTTCTGATAGATTTGGAAGAGGTAAGGATCTCTAATAGGAACAGTAACTGAACTTACGACATGTCCCAAAAGAAACTCAAATACATCTGAAAGACCTAGAATGGACTCTTTTCTCCGCAGGGATGTCGGACCACAGGTACGGCGACGGATCGTCCACCTTCCAGAGCACGACCGGCCACTGCGTCCACATGCGAGGTCTGCCCTACAGAGCCACGGAGAACGACATCTACAACGTGAGTGTCACACGCTGCTCCCCACTGCATGGCTTCAGGCCCCGGGGTCCTTGTGGGACATGCCAGCTGCACTGCAGCTGGGGTGTTCCTCTGGAGAAAATGACTTGTTGTAAACCCAAACTGTTGCATTGGTGCGTTTTAATCTGTGTGACTGTTCCATGTGTAGTTCTTCTCACCTCTGAACCCTGTAAGAGTACACATTGAAATTGGACCAGATGGCAGAGTAACCGGAGAGGCAGATGTTGAATTTGCTACTCATGAGGACGCAGTGGCTGCTATGTCCAAAGACAAAGCAAATATGCGTAAGTCTGACTGCCCAGAGGAGGTGGAGCTGACAGCACTGCAGTGTAGTGCATCTGCTGCAACTGGAATGCCAAAGATTTCACTGCAGCTTCACTTGCAGTGAGACAAAAGCTGCATGGGTTTGGTGTGAAATGCTCTCATGGGAAAACTTTCTTCTTCCAGAACACAGATATGTAGAACTCTTCCTGAATTCTACAGCAGGAGGAACTGGTGGTGCCTATGGTAGTCAGATGATGGGAGCAATGGGTATGTAACAGTGTCACTTCACTTCCAAACAAGCGTTTGCTATTGAAGGAAGCTGGCTCATATTGTACAGCTCAGCTCCTGCTTATTGTGTCCCTGGCATCAAAACTCAAATTCAGCATTCTGTCTTAATCACACAGTCAAGGAGTCGGAAGGGGTAGTGCAAGATTGGAACACTAGCACGTTGCCAGGTATATAAACCTTTTTGGAATATATTTGAGCTTTAATAGGTTGAATAAGCTTGTGGTGCTGAGTGTGGTGTGCCTGGTGGGATGAATGGCTTCTTTGAGAGTGTGGTAGTGCAAAATCGGGGAGATTCCTGTCCTTTTTATTCTCCTTCCCTTTCCCTTTTGGGGATACCAGAACATAGTTTGGTGTTGGAGGATGTATCTGTGGCACGTGATCTGCCATTCAAGCTGAGTCTTGGTGGTGAGAGAGAGATACTTGGAATTGGGAAGAAATGGTCTGAATTGCTCTGGCAAACCCCAAATTGTTTAAAAATCTAAAATGTGTGTTCGCAGCACAAGTCTTAAATGCCTGTTGCAGTTGTGCCTCTAAGACAGATACCCTCCTGACACCCAGCTGGGCTGGTTTCGGAGATGAAGGTGGGGTTGGTTTCTGTGAGGGCCCCTTTCTGGAGGGTGGGGGTGTGGGGGATACACTGCTGCTTTTATAATATTTGGTTACAAAATGTTTGTAGAAATCTAGTACTGATACTGATACTAGAGAAAGGAGTGTAGGCAAGTGATGAGGTGAAAAGCAATTGTTTGTTTAAATGGAGGTATCTGTGTCTGAGCCACAGCATTGCTGTGATGTGATGCACAACCAGTCTGGAGCAGGAATAAGTCTGTCAAGGCCATGTGCATAATGACTGACTCCAGTTAATGAGCTGTTGTGCTTCTGGAAAGCCAGCACTCCTGTGTGAGGCTCCTTAAAGTCAAGTTTAAGTCTTTTGGGATGTGTTACAGTGCAGATCAGTCCTGTTTAGTATAGTCCACAGAAATTGTAAAAGTAACTTCTAAAGTTCTTGTTGCTGCTTGATTGCAGGGATGTCTTTAGAAACCCCATCACTTTCCTTGAGCATGTTAAACTTCCCTTGGTGTGAGCAAGGTAGTGCCAGAGTGCAGGGGCTGTTGGTTGGGTGAGGGTTGGGTTTGTTGATGATGAGCAGATCTTGACCGGCAAGTTCTTAATGTTTTTACCCTTGAATTGAAGGGAGCCAGTCCAGTTACGGTGCTCCAGGCAGCCAGCAGCTGAGTGGGGGTTATGGAGGAGGATATGGAGGACAAAGCAGCATGAGTGGCTATGGTAAGAGCATTTCTTTGCTGGTTTCCATTGGGCCGGGTGCCCCTGGCTTAACACACCCTTCACTGGTGTTGGAGGGTTGTGTTACAACCTGGGCAGCACAGGCTCTGAAAGTTAAAAATGTGCCTACTGAGAATGTTGGGGAATTGGGGGGGAATCAATTCAAAGCTGCAATGGGAAGCTGAGGGGGGAAATGTGAAAAACTATTCCAAAATGGGCAGGAGATGCCAGTCTAAGACTTGCATTGCTCTGATCACTTCTTTTCTTAACCCAAAAGCTGAAGACGAGCTTTGTTTAAACACAGTACCAATGGGGGAGGGGGTCACGGGAGGCTGGGTCCTCCCTGTTCCCCCAGAGCAGTGGTAAAGCTCTGGCTTGGGAAGGGGGGTGATGCAGAGCTCGTGCTGTCGTTGAACATCCGATAACTGACTTTGGGTACGGAGCTGTAAACTGACACTTTGCAGCGTTGGGCACGGTAGACGGTATTTACGAGGTGGCCCAGCAAGGACAGGCGTTGGGGCAAGGATGCTTCGAGTCGGCCTGAGGCAGCTGTGAACCTGCTGTCGGTTTCCCCCTCAGACCCCGGGAGCCAGGGCGCCATGAACAGCAGCTACTACAGCAGTGGGAACCGCGCATCCATGGGAGTGAACGGCATGGGCGGCATGTCCAACATGTCCAACATGAGTGGTGGCTGGGGAATGTAACCAATCGCTGACTTTTGGTCACATCTTTTTTAAAAAACAAAAAAACAAAAAACTAAGTTTAACAGTTTTGCAATACGAGCTTGTGATTTATGCTTTACTGTAAGTGAATTCAGGATTGTTTTAAAACCTTTCAGGTTCAGTATTTTTGAACATAAAGAAATGAACATTCATCTAGGATGTAATAACCCAAGTAAAGACTATAACTGTTAAACAATTTGGAGCGTTTCTCAAGTTAGTTTTGTTGTAGGAGTGTATTTAAGCAGTAAGCGTATTTAGGTTAAAGCTGTTTGAATTATGTTAAATGTTGCTCTTATACCATATTACATCCAACACTGTTTTGAATACATGTTGAAAGAGACATGCTTTTTTGTAAAGAACAATATAGGAGCTGTGTCTGAAAATCAAAGTGAACATTTGGCATGTTAGTTCTAGTTTATTTCTTTTAATATCCTGTAAGGCATGTTAAAGCTTTTTTTTTTTTTTAAGTTAATGGGGGAAACATGTTGAGACGCAATACGGCTACTTTAGGATTTTGGTCTTGGTGTTCGTATAAAATTCTGAGGCCTTGATTTAATCTTTCATTGTATTGTGATTTCCTTTTTAGGTGTATTGCGCTAAGTGAAACTTGTTAAATAAATCTTCCTTTTAAAAACTGGAACTCACTCCTTCTTGACCTCCAGCTTCTTGTAACCACACTCGCACCCATGTCCTCTGTGGCTGTTGAGCTCTTGCAGTGCAGATCTCGGGCAGTGACTCCTCACAGAGCACTGACCCACAGAGTGTTACAGTGACAACCGGGGGGCAGCAGAGGAAGCCACCCCTGCTGCTGGGGGTGCCCAGTGGGTGTCGGTTCAGAGCACTGCCTGGCTGTGCCCTGAGCAGGGAGTCTGGGCCCTAAAAGTGCTGGGGAGGTGAGAGGTGATTTGTACTTTTCCTGTAGGCATGGGTGGACTCAGCGGCTTACTGCAACCATGTTTCAATAAATGCAACTTGTCAAACAGCCTGTCTAAAGATGTGGTTTTGTAAGCAACAGTTACAAAACATAGTTTTGTAAGTTACATAGTTGAGCACAGCAACTTCCCCTGAAATAACATGGCTTCTGCTTCTATGCAGTGGCTGTAGTATTTTGTTTTGGCCTTAGTAATGAACCATTTGTCCTGAAGGGTTCAAGAACCTGAGGCCCCTTTCTACAGTGACAGAAGCGCCCTCCTGTTGTGTAGCAGAGGAGCTGTAAGGGTGGATTCTGAGCACTGAGTACTGCAGCTGTGGCTGTCAGCCATGAGAACAACCTGCTTCCAGGATGCTGACTGAGCCCAGCTCAATGGACTTATGGCCCTGCTGTGCCTGTCAGAGCTGGGGCAGAGTGGGCATCACCCCTGGGTTTGTACTGTTCCACATGGAGTCTTGGGCAGTTCAGCTGGTGAAAGAGCTGCTCTGGAACCTGGGACACTCAGGGGGAGTGTGGGTGCTGCTGGTGAGGTGACAGCCCCATGCACTGGCACAGGAATCCAAACTGGTGCAGCCGAGCCCAGGCCTGGCAGAACAGGGCCCAGGTGCCCCTGGGGCAGCAGCTGCTCTCCTCTGTCCCAGGGTGGACACACTGAGCTGCAGTCACTGTCCCTTTGTTTCTGGAAAAGGGCAAAAGCAGTTCCAGCTGCAGAGCAGTGGCTTCATCCAGCACTTTCCAGACAATACCACAGCATTGGTCAGGTAGTTCAGACACATTCTGCTACCTTTAGCTTAAACCCTGGATATGCACGGTTGGACAAGAACATTCTCTTCTAGGATCTGTGACTGACAGGTGTCAAAAATTAGAACTTTGCTTGCTTTCAGTTTTTGCAAAAGACTTTATTGTGTAACTATTGCACTGTGGTCACAGCGACTTCCAGAACAAGTATGATGTGCAGTTTTTGACTCTGCAGTGAACTGAAGGCACATTCATTGACACTCCTTATAAAGCTTTCTACAGACAATTCATAAATTGGCCTTTTCCTCTCTGACTTAGAGCAAATACAAAACTGTACACGAGCCAGGGGAACACACAGGAGCACCTACAGTGAAGGTAAATTAAGTTCATGTACAGAGAAACAATGATGTCTACAGGGATCAAATAAATGTAGAAATGCCATATACAAATTTTAATACAAATATCTATAAAAATCAGAAAAATTAATCTTAGTTTCAAATAGAACTTTTGGGGAAATTACAGTTGATATATAACTTCTTAATTATTTCAGTTGGAGAAGCATTAGCCTGCACAATCCCTACAAATTAATTTACACTGCTTTTAGAGTGGAAATTATCAGACCAGCCAGTCCAGTCTGCTGCACAGAATACACCTGCTGCTCAGAATTAAAAAAATAATGGCTACTTTCCAATGTTAAAGTGGCTCAGTCAAGGGTGGGAGAGCCTTAGGAGGAATTAGAAGAGCACTGCTGGAGCAGTAATGTGTGACAATTATCACAGACACGGACGGGTTTTGGGTACGATGGCAGCGCGAGTTCGTTACTGGAACAGGTGCTGCAGAAGATGTCCCCGCAGTTCCTGCAGTGGTGCTACAAAAACAGAGTCAGAATGAGCACAGCTGCCTAAAAACAGCATCAGGAAGAGAGAAATCAGGCCTTGGGAACTGCTTCCGAGTCCACTTAAGTCGCTCTACTTCCCACCAAAGCCCAGCCCTCCCAGCAGCACTTCCTCCTGCGCAGGGCGCGATCCCAGCGCAGCTGCGCTCCCTCCGCGGCCGGGAGCTGCCCCCGGCCCGGAACAGCCGGGAACGGGAACAGGAGCCGGGGCGGGCGCGGGCCTGGCTGCGGAGGGAGGGCGGCTGCGCTGGGATCGCCCGGCCCCGGCTCCCGGTCCCGGCGCTGTCCCACACCGCGGGCCGGGCACGGAGTCTGCTCAGCCGGGAAAGGAGCCTGAACACAGCCACAGCAGCTCCCCACAGAGAGAACTGAAACGGCAGTATTATTTTTTGGGTGGTAAATGCCAAATTATTCCCCATGTATTTATGATGCCAACAAGGTTCGGAATTGAACAGGTTCCCCCTTCCCCAGCAAGGGTATGCAACAACACCATTTTTGTTTTCCATGTATTATTTAAAAATAATCTGCTGAGCCTTACCTTCCTTCTTGAGATGGAGAATTCCTTTCTACATTGCTTGCAGTGGGTTGCTTCATCATCCTTCAGCCACGTATGACCCTGGAAAATTGGAACGAAAACCATGCTGGAGATACAAATAAACCTGTAGGCATTTTAGCAACGTTGTTGGTATTTTTCAAAAGCCATCTTTTAAAGCAGAATAACCAGGGTGAAATTTGAACGTGTTAAATGAAATTCATATGCTTAGTCAAAATATCCACAAGAGAGTACCTTTAGTGCTTTATTTACTTCTTTGATATCTTCCATCTTCAGCTTTGATCTGGAAAAAAAAATATGCCCTGCATGACTTTTTATTTAGTTGTGTTTGGTTTTCCCTGCAATTTCAGTGTGAAGCCACTGAACCCAAACCCCAAATCTTCAGTGAGCTCCCTGTTACCCCTGTGAACTTACTCACTATCATTGGGAAACTTTGTGAACTCAGGGTTTGCCCCTTTTCAGTATAAACAGAAGAATGTAGGAAAAGCACAGTTCTACTACAAGAACTAAACATTTTCTTTAATGTTTCCTCTCAGCCAGCTCACTCTGACAAGATCCTCCCTCACTTTCATTTCATGGCTCTTTAGTTTCTCATACATAGTAAATGCCTCCTAAAATTCTCATATCAATTGATTTTTATAAGTAAATGAGGTTTAAAATTCTTGGTATTAGTCTGATACTCCAGCTTCTGTCATTTACAGGACTTCTGTTCCCTAGAACTTACTGGCTGAGATGAAGTCCCATTTCTTGAAGAGCTTGCTCCTGCTCCTCACGGACCTTCTTCAGCTGCTGCTTCTCATCTTGCAGTTTTCTCAGTTCCTATAAAATCAAGCACAAACTCAAGTTTTTTGTGCACTGTTTGACCTATAACCTCGATCAGTCTACACAAACTGCCCAAGCAGTTCACAAGAATCAGCTCCTTTGCAAATCCCCCTATTTCTAAGGCTTGATTTTTAAAACTACATGGGGGAACTACCCAAAGGTTCTGCACAAACAGTGGAATAATTTAAACATGTTTATGAAGAAAAGGAAGATTTTCAGGCTTTGAACATCCTTTAACATGGCTAGAACATGGCAGTCCTGTGCCAACACAGGAGCACACAGACAGATACAGGTGCACAATTGTGTCCCCAGAAACTACCTCACATGTGGCAGCAAATCCTCTTCAGGTTAACAAGAATGTTCATGCTTAAAAAATAAATCACATTCAGTTGTTCTGAATGCTTGAAACTGTGCATACCTTTTTCAGTCCTTCCATCTGTTGCAATTCTGTTTTAAGCAGAGCAGTTGCATCCTTCTCTTGGTGCAGCTCTTTTTGCAAAGTTTGTCTCTGCTCCTTTTCGGATTTTAACTCCTTTTCCAGAGTTGAGCTATTTAAAAATAATTCATTCTAAAAAAACCCTATAGCAGCAGAATATCCTACAGCACTTAAGGATAGCAACAGTGTGAGAAGTAGAAATCTTGTCCAAAAGAGGGCAAAGCTAGAGTGGTGTTCTGGGAAAGGAAAGAACAGGCAGCAGACGTCAAAAATGTTAACACAGTTAACATATGTTAACATTTTCAGGTCACAGAAAAAAAAAAACAGCAGTGAAGGGCTAGAAGAAAAACAACAAACCAAAAGATCCCCCAAAGAAACCAATCCCATGAGGAAATATTTCACTACCTGTGTTTAACCTGTTGTGTTTAAAAGGGACACTCTACCCTGAAGTCTGAACAGTGAAAAAAGCTTTTTCTATCGGTATTAGAAATTTTTAGAGGATTAACATTCCCTAAGAGCACACAAGTCCCTTCAAAACACACAAGTCCCTTCAAAAATCCCAGTCCCTTTGGATGACAGTGTTCTATGCTCAGCCTACAAGCATATCTATCTCCTGATCTATTAAAAAAGTATTAAAAAAATAATTGAAGGCTCCATTGACAGTTGGAATGAGCAGATTTTTGCTGCCACTCTGTGCTCTAAATAAGATGTTCTGGAAAAAACATGTCAAAAGCCTCATGCTAACTGCATTGTACACAAGTGCTGTGCTTCCCTGGGTCTGTCAATGCTGAAGCCAACAGAATTTCAAACTCATGCCCTCCTTAGACCTCAGCATAAAAGGAGTAGAAAACACTTCTTAGAGAAATGGCAAAGGGAAGGAAAACACCTGCTCAGATTAAATACCATTTTTCATCCAGCTGGGCCATCTGCTGCCGACACGAGTTGAGCCTCCCAGTCAGCTCCTGCTTCATCTTATTGCACCGTTCCTCTGCCGCCTGCCTGGCCTTCTCTGCCTGCTGCAGCCTGCACGGGGAGGAACACACATGTTTGTTCCCAATTCCCTCCTGCCCTGCACCCTCTCACCCTCCTCTTTTAGAGTTACCATAGGGATCTTTAGAAAAGCTTGAACTGAAAATGCTAGTGGAGAAAAAAAAAAAAAGGACTTTTAAAACAAGTTTTTTTCTGAAAAAAACAAAAACAAAACAAAACAAAACAAAACAAAACAAAAACAAAAAAAAAAAACAAAAACAAAAACAAAAAAAAAAACCAAAACAAACAAACAAACAAACAAACAAAAACCAAAACAAAGTCACACCTGTTCTTAAAGTGAGGTTTACATATTTTTCAACAGCCTGCTTATGGAAAGAGCTATAGTATTCCAGTGGGTCAGTTATGGGCATGTTTGCCTGGGAAGCAAGAACAGCAAGCACAGAGGGATGAAGAGGAGAAAGTAAAAAAGCTCATGCTGGCACACAGGCCCAAATGTCTGTGGGGTATATGGAAGGTCATCCTGTTTATATTGGAAACTTTCTACTGGCTTCAATGTTGACTTTCTGATCTTGCAATTATTACCTCTCTTCCATTTGTTTCATAGAGGACATCATCTCATTTGTTTTTCCTTCAAAAGAGGATATTGCTTCTGTTTTCTGTTGCAATGAACACTCTGCATTCTGTAGGAAATAGTGAACAGTGTTTAAAGTCTGCCACCAGATAAAGAATGTTCAGCTTGCTAAAGGCCATGCCTGGTCTGACTGGAATGTGCAAACAAAATGCTGATAATGCCAGAGCAGACATTGCTCCAATTATTTTGTTACAACCTCAGAAAAAACCCAAACCACCTTAACTAAGTTTTGACCTATGAGATCAGCAGCAAGCCAAAAATGTTCTCTTCAGAAAAAGCCTGAAGAAATAAAACCAGATTAAACTGACAGGATAAGAATACCGATGATGATTTGGATGTAACAACTGCATTCAGTAGGCATGGAACCAGAAAGCAAAAAACCTCCCATATAAATAAATAATGCTTTCAAAAGCAAAGGCACACCTCAGCACTGGGATTTCACTGACTTGCAAGTGTCTGGGAAGGAGGCAAAGACCTGGTTAAAGCCTGAACAGGCATCAAGAAATAGGCCATAAAAATTGAGAAAAATCCCCCCTGGATTTCTGGCAGCAGGTGTGGGAAAGGAAGGCTTGCTGAACTCTTACTTCATGCATGGAGAGGCTAGTTAAACTTTTGTTTCATTAATGGAAACAAGCTCTGTATATTTTGTGTGAGCACTGATACACCACGGTTTCCTTGTAGAAATGCCTGTCACACAGTTTTGTTCAACTGAAAAAAACAACATAAAACCACAACCCACCCAAACAAGAGAAACCCCACAAAACCATCCCTGGCCCCCTGTACATACCTGGGATTTGTGAAACATCTGCAGGTTAATGGCCTTCACTTCTTCTAACTGTTGACGAAGGGCAACTAAAGTGTCCTGTTTTTCATGAGTATCTTTTTCCAGAAGTTTCATGGCAATTTCCATTTCTGTTTTCATTCCAATTTGTAGCTCCAACTCTTTCTCTAGTTCCTTGCAAAGAGATTTCCTAGTTACTGCTACGTAGCCACAGGTCAGGGATAAAACCCAGATAACCCCATACACAAACTGTGTCTCTGCTATAATAATGCCAGCGGTTTCTTAAAAAGAGGCCTTTTATTTCCAACATTCCAAAAACCTTATTAACAGTATCTTACAGACACTGTTAATGACCAATGCCCAGAATCTTACTTACAATTGCTCTATGAATTCTGAACAGGTGCAAAAGTTGCACAGCTGTCATCATGTATTTGTACTGTTACAGTAGGCTGAACCCAGTGTCTTTCACTTCACTTTCTATAGTTAAGTTTCCTTACCAGCCTGATTTTTTTTTCTTCTTTCAACTGCTTCCAAACATCACTGTACATTTCATCAAGACCCTGGCGTGACTGCTTATAAGTATCCAATTCTACTTTTGTATCCTCTTTTGTTACCTACAAGAAACATCAGCTACATAAGATCACAAAGTATTTAAAGTATCCCTTTAATTCTTCTGTGTAACATAGTATTTCAATGGGCTATTTCAAGTAAAACCCTACTGGTTTACAATCAATGACCCCGCAAACATTAAAAAGCTGAAATTTCAATAATGAAATTACTTTCGTAATTTCAGTAAATTTCAGTAATGAAATTTCAGTAATGATAAAAATACTTTAATCCTCTACACATTTTACTTTAATACCTCTAATACTTGGAATACGTTCTTCCTTCTGCAAGTGTATTTTTGGGTGTGTAGTAAAGAACAATAAAATCTAATGCCTGAGCACACAACACCCAAACCCAGTGACCTGCATAGCAACATATTCAACTGTGCTGAGCATTCCAGTGCACAGGAGGCTTGGAAGAACTCTCTACAGCTGATCAAAAGGGATCACTTATTGTAAGGATCCTCATCATCTTTAAAAAGGTGTCCCACCTCTACACTTTTTTCACTCCGTTCACGAATTAATTCATTCTGTTGTTTCAGCTGCTGCTGCTCTTCCTGAAGGGATCCAATCCGGTCGGTCGCTGCTGCAAGCTGTATGAAGAGAACAGATCTATATTTAATCACTCTGTAATCATGCAGCATCTGCAGCAATTCTTAAGTCAGTAGTTCAGTCTCTGCAGCAGCTGTGCTGCCCACTTCCCCTTTTGCTCTCCACAGGAGCTGCCTGACCTTCTGCAGCTGTACCCATTGTCAGCCAAAGTGAATTACTCACCAACATTTGTTCACCAACTTCTGCTTCACATCCTCATCGATTATTTTAAATATTAACTGAGCAAAGAAAGGCACCTAGTGTAAAAGGCTAAAATCCACCCTGGATCTGTGTCATGAACTAGATGTCACACCAACCCATGCCAACCCATGCCAGTCTGTCCAGCCCCCACAGCTTACCAGGATCTACTCAAATATTTCAGGTGTAAGGTGCAGTCTTAGGGAGTTTTGTCTCTGATGGAAAAGAGCTGTGAAAAATACCTAACAGACCAGATACAAACCTCTTCCTGGAGCTTTGAATTGGTCTTTTCTAAACAGTCTATTTTGTTCTGGAGATCTGCAACCGTGCAACTGCAGCAAGGAAGAGAGATACATAAAAACAATAACTGAAGTGTCAGTGTTTACTCCGATCCTCAACAGTATTTTTATCATCTTCAATTTGTTAACAATGAAGTACTTTGGTGAGCTGGGGAAAAACTCAGAGGAGGAACAACTGCCCCTCTCAAGCACTGAGAGGACCATGTCCTTCTGCTGGCAGCCCTGTTGTGGCTTAGCTTTCACATTTGTAACACCTTCTCCTGCTCAAGAGGGTAAGAGAGGCCTGCTCCTCCCACTGAGCAACCTATGGGGGAAGAGTAGGGACTCTTCCTCTAAGGAATGAATTTCCAGATGCACTTGTAATAGTTTCTCTTGAAAAAAATAGTTACAAAATGTTCTGTTAATCACTCTCAAAAAAGTAAACTATTACACACACTTGCTTTCTGCATTGTATGTGCCTGCAGAAAAGTAGGAATACAAAATGAAACTAAGATTTTTGGGAAATAATCATACAAGGCATTTCAATATCAAACAAAAATCTACAAGACTGGCAGCAGAGTTTCAAAGCCATGCTGGAAAAGCCAAACAGGACAAGTGTTTATATTTGAGAATAGATGAAAATCCCACCTTAGATGTCGGTTCAGTTCTTCCACATAATGCTTCTGGTCAAGGACAGCTGTAATCCCTCCATCTCTAATTGTAAAAGCAAGAATTTATTGATTGAGAAGAATCTCCTTCATTCTAAAGTGCTATTCTGTACTAGGGCTTTAAGCCTAGACCTGCAAACAGAGCTAAAATCTTTTATCCTTCCCTTATAAAAATACTTGTGCCTGAGCTGGATCAGAAGCACCAGGGAGGTGAAGCAGCTGCTTGGCTGCTTCTCAGCAGCTCCACAGTGAAGTGCTCTGAAGTGACAGAAGCACATAAAATATGGAGATGCCTTCATTTGCTAAAGGTCTTAGAAGACCTTAGAAGACCTGATCTGTGCTGCTAGCTGCAATCTCAAATCTAATATTTCACTTAAAATTACATTTTCTCCTCCATAACTGATCTCTCCCTCCAAGACAGCTATTTAGCTGAGTGGGTTTCTGAAACTGTGCTTAAAAACAAAGCAGTGAGTTGGCAGTGGGTGACTTGGGAAATCATCTCTTCTGAAACCAAATAAAACCACAATCTAATATTTTGTGTACTTTTAATTTGATCTCAGCTCAAGACTCAAACCCTCCAAATTGTTGTTAATACTACCACAAATTCATTCTCTGAAAGATGTTACTTTTGTTTAGGTAACAAGAACTGGTTTGGGTTCTCCTTTTAGGATGATTAATAGTTTAAGATATCCAGCACTCCCATCCTCCCACAGACTGTCTGACAGGTTTTTCTACAAAAACTATAATGATTTAGAATTATTAATTCACCATACATACTGTTTGCCATCACTGTCCTGTGTTTCCTTAAGGTACAAGGAAAAATCAATCACTCCAACCTGAAATACACATTTCAGATATTAACACACCTTCACAGTGCAATTATGCATAGAAGCAGGCATTGCTGTATATTTGGAAAATGATAAAAATCTGAAGTTTAGATTTAGAGAGATAAATAATGCATATATTCTTCCCAGCTGATGCAAACATGCAAGCTTAGCATTTATCATAAAAGCATCAAAGTAACCATATTATGTGTGACCAATTTCCTCACAGTTATTAGTTTTGACAGCATTTCCATAAACTGCTATTTATGAACTTTCTTTTACTTCACTGAGGGAAAGACAACAAGCTTCAACAAAGGCCATGTTGGAAAGAAATCTGGACCCATCTCAATGAAGTATTTATAGATGTACTTAATTCTACTAGAATCTTATACCAACTAATCCTATTTAAGCTTTAATCTTCACCTGGGAATCCAAGTCTTCTCCTTTCAAGCAGAGGTTTGCATCGATAACATTGAGTCCAACCAGCAGACCCACAATAACTGCTCCTTCCTCCTCCATCATCAATGCATCAGCTTCATAAAATTCACTGGAACAAACAGGATAAGGCATCACTGCACATCACACAATTATAACAGCACTTCCATCACCGAAATCATATAAACAACAATGCAGCCTTCACAAAACTCAGCTGAGTTCTCACTAATTTATTGCATAAGGCAGAAGATTTGGAACTCTCTCAAGAAATACTCTGCAAGTTCCTTTGTAGATTCACTGCAAAAACAATTAAGCACTTGCTCCTCTGAAGGCTGCAAGAACAAGTTTAAACTGGTCAATTAATGACTCTCCCTGGAGGCACAGGAGGTGTTAATGATTCAGGAATATTCAGGAATACATGTCTGTGCTGTTACCTTAACAGATGCTTATGGTCCAGGAGTACTTTGAGATAATCTGCCAGTTTCTTTTGCATGAGTGCCAGATAAAGCCAAGCCCTCCCTCTGCCCACAGCAGTCCTGAAAAGAAAAGTTGCATGTTTTGGTAAAACCAAGGTGTTTTATTAACTAGATTCGTGCAAATTCAAAATTCTCAGTTTACAAAGTGAGGGGAAGAACAATTCTTACTAAAAAATAACAACGAATCTCTGGGGAAATGAATTGTTGTCTACAGAACACAAGAACATTTAAGTATATTCCATTCTTCAGGGAAAGTATATTGCAAAGTCTTCTTAATTTGAAAAACCATACACATTGTCAACTACCACCATAAACAACCATTAATACATCCTAGTATTAAAATCAAGTCTATTTCAATAATCCTGAATTACTCAACCCATTTTGCATGCACAAAATGACATAAAATCATAAAAGTGGGAGAAAGAAGAGGAAGAAAATACTGGTGAAGACTTTAGTTATTTTTAGCAAGGTTATAAAAGTTTCCAAATGCTGTTTTCAATCTGACAGCATTGTTTGAGTCAGAAACTCTGAATATTTTGAGATAGCCTCCTTATCTCCTGGAGAAGTCAATGCCTCCTACACACCCTATTTTTTTTTTTTTTTTTCTTTGGGAACAAGAGCTTGTTAAGGAAGCCAAGAGACTACAGGAAGGATTCCTTTTCCCAGCAGTGTGAGCAAAATGCATCATCCCCAACAATTAACTTACTTCAACTCTGGCAGATTTTTTACACTAGTTGCTATATCTGATGCTTCGGGACAAAGTTTTTCCACTAGCTCCAAAGGACCAAAAAACGATTTGTTCTGTCCAATAAAAGTCTTCTTCACTAAAGGGAGCATACAGAGAGATTTGTGAGGAAAAATGATAGGCTTCCAACTCCAGAATTTTAGATAAATTTTACTTTGTTACTTTGTCTTACCAGCTTATAACATGCCTGTGGAAAGGGGGCATTAAAAATACCTTGACTGTTTAGGAGGCACAAAATACAGGGTGTACAAGGGTAACCACATATCTGTAATACTGACTAGCACTGTATGTTTACAGAATTAATAATGCCATTCAGAAGTCAAGCTGGAGCCACAGCAGGGCATGACAGAGACTCCCTGACCTGTCTGTGCCCAGCCTGGCAGCCAGTGCCCACCTTTGAGCCCGTGCTTGAGGCAGTGCTCCAGCACCACGAAGAACTGCTGCAGTGGAGGGAAATCCGAGTCCAGGGTCCGGCCCAAGCTCAGGGCTGACTGGATGAGGATTTTGATGCTGAGTTTCATCATGTTCATGAGGTTGGCACGCTCCTCCATGGTGTGACACCGCGTACCTGGGGGCACAGGGGCGGGGAAAGGAAAGCTGCTTTACAGTCACAGCATCGATAAGGCTGGAAAAGACCTCTGAGATCATCGAGTCCAATGTACGATCAAAGTAGGCCAGGGAACTGAGTGCCAGATCCAGTTTTTCTTTAAACAGCTCTGGGTACAGTGTCTCCACCACCTCCCTGGGCTGCCCATTCCAATGTATAATCACCACTTCTGTGAAGAAATCCTCCCTAATATTCAACCTAAACCTGCCCTGGTGCAGTTTAAGATTATATCCTGTTGTCTTATCACTGGTTGCCTGGGAGAAGAGACCAACCCCCACCTGTCTCCTGTCAGGGACTTGCAGAGATTGATAAGGCCACCCCTGAGGCTCCTTTTCTCCAGACTAAACTCCCCACTCCCTCAGCCACTCCTTACAGGACTTGTGCTCCAGAATCTTCCCCATCCCTGCAGCCCTTCCCTGGTCCCGCTGCAGCCCCTCAATGTCCTTGCCGAACTGCGGGGGCCCGGACTGACCGCAGCACTCGAGGCGCGGCCTCCCCATCGCCGAACACCTGCGGACAGTCCGCACGGAGGAGACGCTGCGCAGCCTTTAGAGCCCCCTGGCCGCGGTGCCCGCGCCGGGCCTCCATCCTGCGGCAGGGGCGAGCTGGGTTAACCCCCCTCAGCGCCTCGCCCGGCCCCGGGGATGAACACAGCCCCGGCCCGCGGGGTCCGTACCTGAGCGGCGGGGCCGGGCCGGGCCGGGCTGAGGGCCCCGGTGTTACCGCGGCTGCAGCGGGGGCAGGGGCGGGCCCGGGCCGGCCGCCATCTTAGAGCGCCGTGAGGGGCGCGGGGCGGGCTCGGCGCGGCCGCGGCGTGTGGTGAAATGTGCAATATGTACAGATTTAATAAAAGAAAGGGTGGGTTTCTGTCTTCGCGTTATTTCGAGCCTAAGCAAAGATAAGGGTCATTTAAGGCGTGAAATATCAGTTAACGAGCGAGGTGTAGGTGACGCTCAGGTGTTACAAAGGAGAATCACCGGTCGGCAGAATTCCCTTCTTAAGGTTTAGGGCTGGACATGATGCAGTGAGCTCAGGCCTAGGGGAGGGTAATAAAAGGATGTAGCGCTGGTAGTGGACTCAAAGGATGCGGCCTGAAGCTGAGTCGGGGAGGTTCAGGTTTCGATCGGAAAAGGTTCCTCACCCAGAGGGTGTTTGGGGACTGGAAATGGTAACAGCACCAGCCCCACAGAGCTCAAGGGGCATTTGTACAACACTTTCAGACACACGGTGTGACTCTCGGGGATGGTCCTGTACAGGGCTAGGAGCTGGACTCAATGATCCTGGTGGCTCCCTTCCAACCCAGCGTATTCTACGATTTTATGCCATTTGGCAGAACCCCCAAGATAAGGAATAAACTCAAAGCCAACGCAGCAACTGTGCTCTAATCAACTCTGGCTGGGTAGAAGGTAATTCTGGCAGGGACAGATTATGACAACCCAGCTAAGAAACTCACTGGCCCAAAAGAACAGATAGACTGAGCATGGGGACCGATGAGCATGAGAAGTGAGGATATCATTTACCAACAGAAGATAGAATTGTAATTAATAAGAGAACTCGGGAATTTGTAGCCAACAAACATTAATGCCTAATGCCTACAACAGTGATAAGTTTTGGTAGTTGTGCTGGCTTTATGGATTTGCCACCCAGCCGCCTTTCTGTGCAAAACTGTAAATAAATCAAATCCCTCCACTCTGTGCAGAGATTGGTCTCTTGCAGACCAAGTGAAAGAACCTGTTTTGGGACAACAAGGGGAGTGGGACCAGGAGCAGGACCAGCTCCCTTGCTCCTTAAGGCATCTACAGGCTCTGACAGGAGCTGCCAACCACAGTCCATTGGCCACCAAAATCATGTTTTAAGCCACTGCTGTTTCATGAGGACAGTCTTGCTCTCACGCACGGCCACACTCTGCAGAAACAGCAGTGGCAGAAGCCCCAGCCCTGTGTCAGTCACACTCAAGATGGTTAACATAGCTTTTAAGGTCATGCAAAAGCCTCTCTGGCGTTTTCCTTTTTGTGCACACAATGTTAATTTAGGGTTAAAAATGAGCAAAACTCCTCCCTATGTCAGAAGAGGGAAAACAGAGTCATTCTAATCTAACTTAATAACCACAATAGAGAAAATGCTGTCATCTCTGCAGGCTACTCTGTAGTTCATTGTATATATACTACATACACTATATACAATAGAATATATACTATATAATCAATATACAGTATATTATGTGTATACAAATACATAAGAAGTATACTATATATTGTCTGTAGCCAATGGATACCTCAAAACTGTATTTAATGTGTTGACGTGAGGCTGAGGATTAAAAACACTGTAATATTTAGAATTTTGATCCCAATATTGTCAGGTTACACATTGGAAACAGAATAAAAGCTGCAAAACCAGAAAAACAGTGAGTTTTTTTGGAATATTTCAAAGCAATGCTAACCATTTTGATGGTTTTTGGAATTTGAATTTTTACTTACCAGGAATACTTTGCCTCTACACCTTGCTCAAGATATGCATATTATCCACAAGAATAAAAAAAATAAAATACTACGAATTAAATGCTCTTTATGAACACAATTTTAAACTAAGAAGTGTCTTAATACTGGTTTGCATTAAGTTAAATAATTACTTGAACAATATTTTTTTTAGACTGTTGCAAATTTACACAGTCAAGTACATCTTTTGCAAAACTGTGCAGGTTGGTACATGCAAAAATAAACAGATATTAGACACACTCCCAAAGCCAAGCATCAAAAATTAGGAATCAGGTTATCAGTGCAAGAGATCACAGACGTGATGCTGCAATCTTTAAGAATGCAGTCACACAGTTTTGTATCTTATTCAACTCAAGAGATTTGTTTCAACATCGTTTTGAAACCACATGCTTTGTTTACTGTAATTATTCAGCACACTTTGAAGTCAGAAAACATGGAGGCACAAAGGAAAGCTCACAGTTCTCCATCCCTTGGTCTTTGGGACTGCAAATCTTTCTTGATTCGTTTTCTTTAGATTTGAAGCTTCTGGCCTCTCTGCAAGGCAGGACACAATTTCCTCAGTGGCAAACTGGTTTTAGGAGGGCGTTTATGTGTTTAGAGCATGAGATCAACAGAAATGAAGTAGCAGATAGAGTTACAAAATCTCTGAAAAAAGATTTCAGCAGGCAACAAGACCCAAGTTTTCCACAAGTGGTCCTGCAGGCCTCGGCTTATTTCTTAAACATTCCTGCTTTAAATTATATTTAAGTGCTTGGTCAAAGGTAAATAATATTGAACAGGTAGAACAGGTGCCTTAGTGCCTGTTCACATTTCATACACAAGTTATTAACTGATTTTTCATACAGAATTTTGTTTGGTGTGAGACTTTGAGATGCAGGAAAAAATAAGAGTCAATTTTCTCAGGGTAAATAATCTTCAACTCTGACTATGCAACACTGAGGAATTTTTCACAAAAAAATTAAGAAGCCCATCAGCAGTAACATTGCCCCATGCTGTCCCAACTCAACTCCACAGATCTTCCCTTTGAATACTCAGTACTATTAAAATGAAGAGGTGAGCACCAAACAGAGCAAAGTTAAGTTCCAGTGCTCCAGAACAATTAAGCATCAGTCTGAGACTCTGGAGTACAAGGCTCCAGGCCCAAGTTCTGCTGCATTTGAACATGTTGGGGGCTTTTTTTTCCCACATTATAAATACTGCTGAGATTTATTTTCCATATGATTCAACTAAACCCATTTTAATTCACTTCTAAGAGACCTGTTCCATAAATCTGTGGGGCTGCAAGACCCAGAAATGCCAATGTGGAACAAAACAAGCTGTGATTACTGAAGGCATCTTTAGTGTAGTTAAGAAGTAGCTTATAACGAATCTGTATCTTAGTTTGCTTGTCTAGTCTCTGACATGAAAGGTACAGCGAATTCCTTCCCGGAACCAGCAGCACTCGAGGGAGGATGTCGAATTTTGGGAGCTCCCTCAGTGCAGCCAGGCTGCTGGAGCTTTAAAGGAGAAGGAGAAAAGGCAGCAAATAAAACAAAAGAAAATTTCTCCAAATATAAGAGTTTAGGTTTCTTCTGGTTATAATGCATTTCTTAAGTTCTACATCTGTGTCGCTCGTTTAATTTTACTTCAATAAAAAACTGCAGCATCTTAAAAAAAAAAAAAAGGAAATTCAAAGTAACACCCATGCACCACTGACACGACCCAGCAGCACTTACGGGAGCGAACTTATTTGCGCACCACAAAAGCGAGTTTACTAAAGAAGCGGAGCCGTACTTGTCTTTGCCGGGCTGTCACTGCTGCCGGGCTTGGACACCAGTCCCACCAGGGATGCGGACTTGAGGGCGCTGCCATAGCCCAGCGCCAAGTTTTCCGAGGCTTTCCTGGCCAGAGACAAGATCGGAGCAGACCACCGCCCTTCCTCCGGTTTCGCCTTCTCCTCGTTCCTCAGCTCGGCCGCGTCAGGGATCTGTTTTCTGTCGATAATCTCAAAGTCTTCCTCCTTTCCCGCGGCGGGCGCGGCGCGGCGCTCCCCGGCAGCCATCTTGGACGAGTCACATGACCGCGGCCCGGGGCGGGGGAGCCGCCCCTGCCCCGCCTGAGGGGTGGGAACCGGGGGGCCGGGAATTGGGGCAGGGAACGGGGGGCTCCGGGAATTGGCGTGGGAACCGGGGTATCCGGGAATGGGGCAGGGAACGGGGGGCTCCGGGAATTGGGGGGTCCGGGAATTGGGGCAGGGACCGTGACGGCTCAGGGAACCGGGGCTCAGGGAACCGGGGCGGGAACCGGGGGCTCCGGGAATGGGGCAGGGACCGAGGGGTCCGGGAATTGGGGGGTCCGGGAATGGGGCAGGAAACCGGGGGTCCGGGAACTGGGGGCTCCGGGAATGGGGCAGGGACCGGGGGGTTCGGGAATTGGGCGGGGACCAGGGGGCTCCGGGAACTGGAGCAGGAACCGGTGGGTCCGGGAGCTGGGGCAGGGAACCGGGGGGCTACGAGAATTGGGGTGGGAACCGGGGGGTCCGGGAACCGGGGCGGGAACTGGGAGGCTCCGGGGATTGGGGTGGGAACCGGGAGCCGGGAAGGAACCGGGAGTACGGGCAGGGACTGAGGCCCGGGCAGGTCCCGGGGGCAGCCTGAAGCACCTGCACACACTGACAGGGCTGCAAGACAGGCCCGGCCAGCACTGAGCACTTCCCTTGGTGTTCAGAGTTTAAATGGCGTGGAATATGAAAAAACAAAACAAAAACCCCCTAACAAACAAACAAACAAACAAAAAAACCAAAAATCGCCTTTGAATAAGTTAGGAAAGAAACAAAAGGTACAGGTTTTTACTGCTACCTGTGTCCCCAGACATAATTTTAAATAAAAAAAATCAATGTGTTTTGACATCTCAGATTTACACAGTCAAGTTGTGACAGCTTAACGAGATCTCTGTTACTCTGCCTGTGAATCAAGTCGTTGTGACTTAGTGGAGGATTGGTATGACAGGTGCACTGCTCTGAGAACGGCTTGTCCTCCTCACTGACATGAAAACACAACTACTCTGTAAAGCCATTGCATTAATGTCTGTGGGCTGGGTTTGGTAGAGAGATCTATCATGAAGGGGAACTGAAATTATCCCAGTATGAAAATTTGATGTCGCTGTGTAACTCAAATATTGATGTAGCCCACTGATGTATGGCTTGGTAACTGTTTTTCCATCCAGCAGCTGCCTGTGCTTGAGATATGTCAGTCCTTTAGTCACGAGGTAGTAGATGCTGCGTATGAGCTTTTTGTGCTACATAGAGGAAAGTTTTGGGTTTTTTTTTTAAGGAAATAAAAGGAGGAGGGTAGAATCAGAGAGTTGAAGGTCAACTTCCTTCATCTTGCAGCAATATAAATCTGCAAGTCTGTATATTTTTTCCCCCTAATATAAGCTACTTCATGATCGATTCTGTCTTCTTGGCTTCTTAGACACTGAAAACAACTTGTGTTACATAAAGCACACGGAAGCTCTTATATTTTTGTCGAGAATTCAGAGATCAGCAGCCTCTTATTCACCCATGATTCAGATGAGCTAAGTATAGGCTTTAAGCTACTTCTGCTAAAGTCTGCTGGAGATAAGTTCTGCTCCATCTTGTGGACTCCTGCAGTATTGGGCTGTTTGTGAGGAAATAGCTCAGCTCTGTAGGTCTTACAGTTGAATATATGAATATACCTCTTGACAGGAATAAGATTTGATAGTGATTTTCTGCCTTTCATTAATTATCCAATATTAGAGTCAGGTGTCAAAGGTAGTCTTGGCTAGAAGCAGAGTTCTAAGCATTAAATTAATGGTTTTTTCCAATGCATCTGAAGAATAGGGCATAAAAGTTTTGTGGCTGAGAACACAAGAGTTAGCCAAGGCTGCTCTTTACCTCATTATGTTGCTCCCTTAAGATAATGGTGCCTCAGACTCTTCTTTAGAGCCTTACAATGAGTTATTTTGTAAAAATATGAAGTGAAGCTATTACATAGTCTGCGATAATCTTTTCTTATGTTACAATTAAAGAAACATTGGATAATTTTATTTCAAGTGTCTGATGAGAAAAATTTATACTGTGCATAGTAAATGTGCTAAAACTTTTGCTACACATGATTTAATTGTTCTTCACTTAGTGCTATTTGGTCAAAATTTCTTACTCAGCCACTGATTACTTTAAATGCCCTCTGTCCTCACATGTTTTATTTTAAAGCAATCAAAACGTCTTGTGGCATTGTAAAGGAGCCCTAAGTTAAAGAGATTTGTTTTGTTTACAGACAGTTTCTTGAGGAGTAATTTGCAGCAGCCAAGGAGGGTGGAGTTAATACAGAGTACAGCTTTAGGCACGTTAAATAAAAAATGAAAAAACTCAAAAACATAAATGATATAACTTGGGTTTTGGTTCACTGGTTTATCAGGGAGGTGCACTATGCATGAATAACACTGCTTACTTTTAGCTTGGAGGTTGGGCCTGTTTTGGTCTTCTGCAGATGATGATATTTCACCACTCTTTTCTTTTTGCAGACCACAGGTCCAGCTGTTGCTACTCATGTGAAGATGAACAATATTTTCTTTTGAAAGCCCATTTTGTAGCTAGTTTAGGTCTGCCATAAATGTCAGTTCTGTGTAATCACAAAAATACTTTAAATAGTTAGGTCTCATTGAAAAGTTAGGGGACTGAGTGACTCACTGCTTTTTGCTTTTCCTAACCCTAGAAATCAAGGTGTTTCTAAAGAAAAAAAACCAAACCAAAACATTATGAAGCTGAGATAAGTAAAGTTCAGTTCTTTTTTCATGCAGATCTTGCACAACCTTGTTTGGTTTTACTGTTCCCCCTCTTCTCTGTGTTCTTATGTGGTGGGATAAAAGTTCACTTTTGAAATATTTAAAAAGTAGTGAATTCAAAATATAGAAAAAGATTATTCTGGAAGAATTCCTATTTTAATCAGGAAATTGTACATTTAATACAAAAGTCTGCCTAGCAGAATGGAAGATAATTAATTTTAGAATAGGAGAAACTCAATTCTTATTCAATGATACTTAGCAAGACAATTTCTTTGGCTAATTCCTCTTTATCTCAGATTTATTGTTTTTTTTGGGAGGGGTAATGTTTTAAGAAACTTTTTTTGCCATTTAACATTTCGAGTTAATCACATACTATAAATATTTAAAAGCAGGAAAATGCCACTGTGTGCTGGAGGGTAAACTTCTATGATTAGCTGTTATTTATACTTTGCATTCCTATAACTTTTTCAGTCAGCAAAACAGATTATATTGCAAATGATCCAGTTGAGTTTTCGACCTTTAAAAGAAATAAATACCAAGTGTAACTGTAGTTGGGAATAACATAACCCCCCCCAAACGGTGTGTTATATGTTTGACAGCACATTATAGAAGTTTTACAGAGCAATACAAATCACAGTATTTGTTGAGAATTCAGTGGTTGCTGTGTAGAGCTTCACCCACAAGTCCTAAACCATCACTTTGTGCAAACAGGACAAGAAGCTGTGCATGAGCACAGTGCAGACATCCAGAGTCACCTCCTGGTGACTGCAGCAGCATCAAAGAGCAATAAAATGTTCCTTGTTCTCTTCTCTCCCTCCCCATTCCTCAAACCATGAAAACATTCTTCCCTCTGGCTGCTGTGGTGAGTGCCACTTGAGGAAAAATGGTATTAGGAAATGATAATGTTTCCTTTGGGACATAATCAAAACCCCCTTCCCCCCCAAATCCTCAACAATTTCCAGACCTATGAATTAATTCCTCCATTATAACAGTGATTAGGTAATTAGAGACAAAAGTTCTAGCTGTTGTTCTATTCTAGTGCAGCCAATTAGTTAAGATACTTTCCTATCACATTAAATAAAAAAGTGATTTAAAGAAAACTAAAATTCCAGTTGTGTCATTGCACCTGTATTGAGTCAAAGCTTCTTTTAATTTCAAAACCAAAACTTTGTGCTCCCTGATCCCACTGCACCAGCTAATGTCATCCTTGCAAAAACTCGTTGGTAATGACAGAATCAACTTTTTGAAACTCCTTTCTATAATCATGAGACTCTCTAAGAGGACACACAAAAACATTTATAGCTGGAAATGTGTGTCATTGTAGTAAAGGAAGGAAAAGACAGTAAAATATGGAAGAGAAACTTGCATTGAGATGTTGGCATGGAATCAGAAGAATTGCAGCTCACTCAGTATAAGTTTAAATCAGACAGTTAAGACCAAACACCCACCAGATATATATTGAATGACAGTCTGAAGCAAAGTCCAGAATATTTATTGTTCTACTCTGAAGTATTGCCTGTTTTTTAGAAAATAAAAAATCTTTCATAGGAGTTTAGTGGACTAGAACACAGAGTATCAGAAAGTAAAAAACTTTAGTTATTTAACATTTGTTGGCCCTGTAAAAAGAAGCAGGGGCAGAACTTCCCAGCAGGTGACACTATGGCACCACTTTATTCGAGAGCAGCCTCTAACACCCAGCAAACACCACGTTGTGCAGCCACCTGAGAAAATACCGGAGGGCTCCCAAGAAAAAGAAAAGAATCAAGTGAGCGACCCCTGAAGCTGCTCTGTGATAACAGAGACTTCTGGGGGAAAGGAAGGAGTTGCTTGGCTCCTTTTACAGGAGCTTCAATTTGTGACTGTTGAATGAGTGTCCAGGAAAGCTCTCTAATGGAATAATGGAATCCTACCTGTTCAGGAATCAGGGTCGTTTCATGTGGGATTATGAAATAATTTGTATTTTACAAAAGCTGGTTTTTCTGTTAGAAGTTGTTACACAACTTTCCAAGGACTTTATGAGTAGGAAGGTTTGGATAAATGGTGTCATTTGGTCTGGTCTACTGACTAACTTAGAAATCAGAGCACATCTGTTTGAATGCAAACAGTTTTGTATCAAGTAAAATTTTGAAGGTTTTATAAAAGTGCTGTAAATTGACTTGACTGAGGGGCATAGGGTCAAAGCAATTATAAATGTGATTACAGGCTGAATCCTAATAAGATGTGAACACAATATTTTTGAAATGTGCTGACATTTTTTGCTACTTAATGCAGTTTTCAACTAACATGAGAATAGTTTTAGGTGACTTAATTAGCTGAAGAAATGGGCTTATATCTATTAGTTCTATTAGTGTAACAGAAATTATGCAAATTGCAGAAGAAAATGTTGTTAGTTATTATATCAACCAAAGAAATATATACCCCCTAGACAAGTTTAGGAAAACACCTTTATGCTATACAGAAACACTGTTAGTAATTTTAATCATCTGTTTCAAAAGCAAATAGTGAAAGTTCATAGAAAATATTTAATTCATTATCGATAAACTAATGAACGTCCAGGTGCTCGAATGCAGTTCTGGTAACACTTCACTCGTCACTTGAGGGCGCAACGTGCCAAAAACTGCCTCAGGTTTCCCCACAAAGAACTGAGGTCTGATGGCTGCATCCTCTGTAAGGTGCAGGACACAAAGAGTTGGAAAAGATTGCAACAAGTAGTGTGAGAAATGCAATTCCCGACTTTCCTGCTGCCTTTGATTTTCTCATTTTCTGATTTCTCTGAGTGACACTGCATACTAATTAGTAAGATATTTAGAGAGCTTAAAAGCAAAAGCAAAGTCAATAAATCTTTAGCTACTGTCTTCTTTGTTTTAAATAGAAACAATATCTTCTCTCTTTTCTTTCTCTTCGTTCCTCAGAGTGTTTTTCCTTGCAGAGCTGTGACTTAAATTTGGTATACCACACTAAGGGATAACTCCCAGACCCTTTGTTTCAATAGGAATTTTTATAGGGTGAAAAAGAGAAAAAGTGTTTTATAGATATACAAAAGCACCTTAGTTATTGACAGAATCAGAAGGAAACCTGAGCTTTTGGTTGATGCAGGTGTGCAGCTCAGCCTCACTGTGTCTCTGTTATCAGGTCCCCTCACATTACAGCTTAGGCTAATTTCTTGTCAGGCCTTCCCATGCTCGATGGAAGCTTGAGTGGGAAGGTTAGATGTTAACAGTGGGATTGCTTAGTGATCTCTGACTAGAAATCCTTTGAAATATCTTTACTAATCCATCTGAGGGAATTAATAATATGTAACCATGTCACCTTTGGAAACAGAACTGAAAAACGTAGGGCTCTAGTCACTTGAGTGGTTTAAACTAGTTTAAAGGGCCACTGGAGTGCTGCTGTTCTCCTTTTCCTGCAGCTGTGTTCCCATTTCCCTACATAGCCCTGCTCCCCATATGACCTCCTGACAAGCCAGGGCCAGGGGAAAGCAGCAGGAAATACAGGCTGGGGCTCTGTAGCACCTCTGTAGCTGCCTGTCACAGTGTGTCTTTTTGGGGTACAGCCAGGGCCCTTCTAGATCCCAGTCAGCCTCTCCATAGAGAAACTGCTTGAGAACTATTCAGGCAGCAATTCAAGCTCACACAACCACACACGTTACAAGGCTGGCTCAGTAAGAGAGGCAGAGGGCTCCCAGCCCCAAATCAATTTCCAGCAAGTTTATTCCAGTGTGCTGAAGGTGAATCCGGAGCCAGAGAGGGTGACCATGTTGTTTTCTCAGTTATTCGGGGTCTCAGGTTCGTGGATGGTATAAGGGGCAGGGCAAGGGGCAAGTGACCACAAGGAAAGAGAGGAACAGGACACCAAGCCCCATGGCCAGTGGGGAAACAGGGAAAGGGGACACCATGGAGTGGATGATGGACTTGTGAAACCTAGAGAAAAACTTGCACAATGTCTGCAAGGATCCATGGAGAAGAAGTCTTTTTTTACACCTGGGCAGGGCAGTTGGAAATTCCTTTAATGGCACGAGGGACTCCACAGCTGTGCAGCTTCTTGTCACCTCCTGCCTCTGGCCAAACCCCCTCCTCAGCTCCCTTGGCCATTGGTTTGCTGAGCCATTTCAGTGCACTGAGTTGGCAGAAAACTAATACAACAAAAGTGAATAGTTGTTCTGCTGATTTAATGCACTGAAACAGCTCATATTTTCCAAATTGTGTATTGGAAGAATCCCTTCCTATATGGGTCCTGTCCAATCCCCAGTTTTCTGCCTGCCCTGAGTTCTTCACAGACACTCCACATGGCAGATTAGCAAAACAGATGATAGAGTTACTGCTGGAGTGTTTTATCTTAAATATTCTTCTTTCTATCTTTTCTCAGTCATAGGGACTCCTGGCATCATACCAGTGTAGGGGGAAAAAAGGACCAGAAGTAGAAATCATTGCTCTGGTAAATCCCAAAAGCTTCTAGTAACCAATGGATCAGAGACTGTGATTAGGAGTTGTATCTGAAGTAGCCATCTTTAGATAAAGAGAATATAAAGAAAACAAGATGTGGGTATAGACTGAAGGCTCATATGTGCAACAGCAGAACCTCCCCAGAAACCACCAAATTATTATTCTTTCAATTTTTTTCTGTTTAGATCCTCAGTTTGTACTCTTCCTGACTTACACAATAACCTTGAATGCTGATGATATTGTCATACAAGCAGATGTAACTTTCTTCCTCAAATACTGAGAAACAGAGCAACCAAGGAACCATGAAAAAATATTCAGCTAGGGGCAAAAAAAAGTAGAAGGGTCTAATAAAGCCAATTGCATTTAGTGTGCTACAGGTGGCATTGTTAGAAGTGCCCACCACGGCAAATTTCTATTGACACCTCACCTGATATAGTACAGATCTCTTTAAACTATCTCACATAATCAAGAGAATTCCTTTTTCTACAGCAGACCTCCTTCTTAGGGGTGAACCTTAAAAGCACACAAAGATGAAAGTTACAGAATTGTGAAAGAGCCGTGATTTATAATAACTTGGGTGGCAATAAAGAAGTGTAATGATGACTTCAATGGAATAAAGTGGAGATCGTTAATCCTTTTAGGTGAAACTTGTTTAAAATTTCTGGCACTGTTAAAGAAAGAGACCTCTAATTGAATTGCCACTTTGTGCAAGTGAGGAGGCAAAGACACATCTGGTAAATGGCTGTGTTTTGTTAACAGAGAGTGGTAATTGGCATCCCACTGTTAAGACACAGTGTCTCACCATCTTTCCTTTTCCTCTTTGGTCTAATAATTTCAGAAGATTTTACACATTGCTCTGACTGCTGTTGGGAATTGTTTTAGTATTAGTAACTATTAGTATTAGAAATAGTGTTAGTAACTGTAGCAAAAATTTTAGGACCTCTTTTAAAAAGAAAAGAAATCCCCAAGCCCTTATCTGAAAATGGCTCTATTGACTGAAGTGAGGAAGGAAAAATGTGAAGCTCAAATGTAGTAATAAAGGCTTAAGTTGAAGAGTTTTGTTGTTTTTCCAATAAACATAAACTAAATATTTTTGTTTTTTAAGTACAATAAGAGCAATTAAAAAATCCCATCATTCTCTGCCAATTATCACTTCAGGCTATGATCTTGTCAGAATTCATAAGCTCTGGGTGCAGCATCCAGTACTGGCAGGGTATGTTGGTATTGATCTCCCCTGAGTCAATGCTTTATAATGGTTGAGGGCATGAGGCCACCCAAGGCACTGTCACATAAAGCTTTGGTCCTTACCTGTGTCAGGGTTGTCATAGGCAGCCTGTAAACAAGGAAGGAAAAGATGTTTTCTTTCCCTGTACTATATTGGTGGGTGACCACTGGTGTCTTGGAACTCTCACAACAGGCTGACATTTCAGGTGCATCTCCAGAAGTTTCAATTATGATGGTTCTTGACAGTCAGGCATCCCCTCCCAGGACCTCCGTGGTACTATTGGTGTTTTGTTTCTTAAAAATCCACCACGACTTTCAGACAAAGGAGAAAATCTGGAGATGTTGTCGAAGAAGATGAGTAAATGTGATTTAAAGGCCGTTCCATTAGTTGTATTTTAGTTACAAATTGAGAAGTCATTGAGGAGTTGCAAGGTGTCAGAAAAATAGTTGGTTTTGATTTTTGGAGAAAATGTTATGTTTATATGTAAGAGAAAAACTGCTTGATTAAAAAACTTCACAGTTTAAGTGAAGTGATGCTGCCTTTTACTCATAAGGAGAAGTTTTATGGCTGAGACACTGCATGGACATTTAGATATTTGTTTTATACCCAGGTCTTGGGTAGTTTATTTATGTTGTGACACATTGTTTATGATTCCATACTTTGCCTTAGTATTCTTTTTACAGAATGGTCACTATCTTCCTTAATTTTGTCTATGCAGGCTGCAGGCTGTTTGGAGCAGAGACTTCTCATTGTATTACTAAATGCATGTATCATGTCTGGCACAACAAGAGCTAATGTGGTTTGGGTAAGTAGATATATATTTAATGCTACTGTTTAAAAAAATATATTGTAAAGTGCTGCTGTTGAATTGGAGTGCTTCCAGTTAAAGTTACTTTTATGTCTGGCTGTAGAGAAAATGTTTCACAGTAAAAGCTATAAATTTTCATTAACCAAAACCAACTAAATTTGCCACAGGCTTCTAACTTCAGCTCATTATGTGTCTTTGAAAGTAAAGTATTTCTGTTATTTGCTGTTTGTAGAGACTAAGCTGCAAAATCCATAACTGCCTCAAAAATTATGTAGATTTGATGAATCCCAGAATAAGAAAGATGGAGGGAAGGGAAGAGCAAAATTTTGTTCTGAATAAACAGAATGTGAGAGAAGATTTTGAACTATTTTAAGACTGTAGAATAACAGAAGAAAGTTCTATTTTTTTGCTTCTATAATTGATTTATGATTTCTCACCATTGTGCTTAGATTTTATAAAACCCAATTAAAGAAAAAACTCAGTTAATATAGGCATAGCCACTATTTTATCACAAATCCAGCTTTTTTCAGGCTAACCTCTGGTCAATGCAGATACAAAAAACAATGCAACTATAGATCTAGGTGCAAGTTAACTTTTTCAAAATAATTTCTGATACATATCTCTTTTCCTTTGACTATGACATTCTGGAGAGATTCCTAATTAGCTAAGCTTCTTTTTAAATTCAATTTCAGATCAGAATCAGAGCAGTCAGTTGTTTGATTTCCCACTGGTGGGGAAATGAGTGAGCAGCTCCACGGTGCTTAGTTGCCAGCTGGGGTTAAGCCATGACAAGTCATTATATAAAGTTTTACTTCTAGAGCAGCTCTGAGATGCACTGAGCACAGAGTCCAAAGGGAAATATTTACTTTATGCCAGAAGTATCTCTGAAATTTATTAAAACCAGTTTTGTAATACTTTGGAGGTAGTGCCTAGATCTGAACTTTGGGCCTTAATCCTCAATTCTGCCTTTTGTATTTATCTTCCTCCTTTATGGAGTGGGCAGAGGTGATGGTGTCATGATCACATTGCTGTCTTAACTAAAATTTATATTGCTTTATGAAAAAGAACTTCACTGGCATTAATTAAAGATATGATCCCTGCTTGTTGAGAAGGAAAAAAAAAAGCCAAGTGATTTTAGATCCTGCTGATCAAAATTTCAATCTCTGCAGTGAATAATTGACATGAGATCCAAATCTCTGTAAAGCAACTTTAATTTATACTCGTGAACAGGACAGAGGACACAGGAAAGAGGTAAGAATTTGATGTGAGAAGTTTCCTCCGATTAGGGGCCTTCTTCATGATAATAGTTGTGAGGTTTACTGTTACTTTAATTTAAAATTCCAGAAAACCTTTATATTTCAGGACAAATCAAATATAACATGCATTGTCCTTAGGGACCACAGGAAGACGAGATTGAAGTGGGGCTTATAACAAATCGTAAGAAACAAAAAAAATCCTCAGGTGTTTTCCTACAAAGGTTAATAGATGTTCATCTTTCATATTAAATCTTGCATTATGTCTGAGCCACAACCTCCAAAAGAATGTAACTTCTTACTTCTTTTTTCTGCTTGTTTGTCACTAGCATGCTCCTTCTTTCATCTTCTTCCCTTGGCTCAGGAACTCATCTGACACCTACCATGAGCTGATTCAGCTAAATCTGACTAAATGAGCAGGAAACTGCAGCCCTCCAAAAAAACTCCACCACCACAAAAAACCACCAACCAACCAACCAACCAACCAACCAACCAACCAACCAACCAACCACAACAAACACTGGCCCTCAGTGTTTTTCTGCTGAGTTGGGGAGCTGAATGAACTCACTAAAAGTCAAGTGAGTGGCAGAGACAGTACAAGGATGAAAACATATAATTGGAAGAGGGACCTATTCTCTCCATGGGAAATTATATCTCACTTCAGTTACAGGGCAGGAACTTCTGTTATTAAATTGAAAATCTAGATATAATCCTTTTTATTTTCTAGTAAGTCTCTCTCTCTCACAATTTAAAAACTTTTAAAATGTTACAATATGCATTTTTTTTTTAAAAAAGGTCAGATATTAATTTGGAATGTTACTTTTTTTCTTTTTTAGAAGACCATCAAGACAAAAAATCTAATCTTTGTGAATCATGCAAGCTGGCAAGGACATCTTTGGTATCTGCTGCAGTTTGAGAAATCTGTTCTATAGGTAGCACTTAACAATCTACTTTTTTTAAGCATGTGCTTGATTTTTCTGATTTGAGTGGTCTTGCTTAGGAATAAAAAAGTCAGAATTTGAGCCTTGCCAACACAAAAAATTAGGCATCTCAAGAAAGACCACGTTCCCATTTTTTTGATTAGTTCTCCTTCTACTGGTTTGACCTGTGTAATGACCAGTTATGGTCATAGTTAACCAGACTAATTTCCATATCACTGTCTGCTCCTACTTGACTTTTTCCTTTGACTGTGATAGTTTCCTGCCTGCTATGCTGCAGAATCTGATGAAAATTCAGCTGCTGTGAGAAACATGTGGCACCAACATTCTGTGATGACTCAAGAGCTGGCAGAGAGCCCTACAGTTTTGCTGAGTAAGTTGTTATTCCTGAGTTTGCAATTTAATGGCTTGTATTTCTGCTGGAAAAAAAAAATATATTATGATGTGAGAGTTATTATGGCTTGTTTTTAATTTTCACATTCTCCTAACTATGACTTTTTCTGTTGTTTTATATTATCAGTCTGAAACAGGAGTTTAAAACCAGTGGTCTCCTTTTGAGAACTGAGAATCTTTCACACACCTCTTTCTCTGACTTATTTCTAACAAATTAATTGAATTGTAAAGCATAAAAGAAAGAACTCGATGTTATGGGTTTTTTAAATGATGATAACAGAAAATATGAAATAAGAGCTATGCCTTGATAAAGGTAGCAATTTTTGCTGGACTGAATTTCTGTCTCAAAATTCCCAGGCCTTTCAGTCTTAAAAAAGGCAAAATTTTTTGGTACTACTTGTGGAAACACTGCATTGTACAATAGGAAATAAAAAGCAGATTACATTATTCTTTACAGAGATACACTCAATATTTATCTTAATCTTGAAATATTATAACAACTCATGGGATTAGCTTAAAAAGACTTCAGTGTGCTGCTACTTCCACATTTGCAAATGAAACTTAGGAAAACCAATCTGGGAAACATTTTTTTAATATAGTTCTGAGTATACAGTTCATTACTGTCACTGAAACACTCAGATTTAGCTTGACTTAAATGTCAGAAAATATTATTCAGGTGTAGAAGACACCAAAGATCACATCTAACTGTTACATTGAATCTTAATTAGCAGGGGGACCACATAAAACTCAGAAGCTTCTATGAACTAAGAAAACAACCCTGACATTCTCTGCTCAGTTCTGGATATTCGTTACTGACTTTGATCTCCAGTGATAATCTCCAAAGACCCAGGATTCTGGCTCGCTTAAAAATTGGATTTACTTTCAAACTTTGCTGTTTAGTCATTATTGCCAAATAACTGGAGGGACTAGAACCTCATAAAAAGCATTTTATTTCCCATTACAAGAGTTAGAGTTCAGGCAACAACATTACATAAAGCAAAGCTTGTTTCTTCTCTGCATCTCAGTTTACTTAGTGTTAAATATATTCTGTGCATTGACGCTGTGTCCTGTTTGGGCTTTATAACAATCATCAGGTTTTGTGCAGATCCCATTATTTTTAGAAAATATCACAATATTTTTAAAAGATGTAATAACCAAATAGTTGGGAAATGGCCTAATGCATCTTTGCTTGAGATAAGACCACAGTCCACATCACGGTTAATGGATTCTTCTGGCAAATAGAGAAAAAAAAAATCATTTTTTTCTTCTAGATTTTCTTTTTGATATTTGTTCTTGGCAGGATTATTTCTAATTAGATTGTTCTTTTTCCCAGTCTCAGAAGGGACACATTCAGTGAGTGAACAAGCAGACTTTGTAGCTCATGCATCTGAACTGCAGCTAATAAAGTGCACTGACACTGCAGCTAAATTTGCATTTTTAAGAAGTCTGTTGTCACGACTAATTACATAATTTCCCTTTGTTATGTGAGAATGTTATGGGAGCAATCTGTGAAAGACTCTGGATCAAGCTTCAGATTATTTGGACTTTTATTGTGGTTCAGTTTACGAATTCGCAGTGTGATCTCGAAAAATACTTCAGGTACTCAGAAGCCTGAGATGAGGTTTATTTGAGAAGGCCATGTTAAATATTCTCTCATGCACTGATTGTGTTGTATCTTACCTGGATTTACAGGTTATCAGTTTCTGTCTGGGCAAACCTTTCTGCAAAGCCTGATGAAAACTGCTGTCCCCAGTATTTCTGTTACATTGTCAGGTGCAGCTCTTCAGTGACATGGATGCATCTTGAAGCTCAAACTTCACGAGCTTACCTAGCTGAAAATGATTTTTTTTTAAAAATAAAAGTATTATTTTCTTAAATGCTTCCTTTATAATCAGATAATGTGACTTATTTTAATGTTGGGAAATAGAAAAAAGGAAAAAAAGAAGCTGGGTGTGCTGACTTCTATGAAATTTGTGTTCCTAAGGCAATCATTCAAAGTAACTTATAATACTGTTACTTGTTTTTTATCAGTGAAAATAATTTAAATAGTTTTTACATCTCTTTCTATGGTACTATAGACTTTAATTCTTCTGGAAGTCACTGTTAAAGCAACTGTACATTAATTCAGCCACACCCCACAGGCGTTGATGAGAGCACAGTGTTGTGTGCATGGTGATTTTCCCAATCCTGTTGGCACATCCACTCCCTGATCTGTGCTTCACCCTCTCACAGGGTGCCAGAGGAGTAAATGTCTAGGAAATGTTGATGGACATTCCTCAGTTGTCATGATGACCATGGAGACAAACAATTATCTGTGATGTGGATTTCAGATTTGGCACTCACTGGTTACCACACTCAGGTGTTAGGGCTGAAGAGCCACAGTATCTCTGCTATGTGTCTGGGCTAGAATTTAAACGTGGAAAATAAGAGTAGAGAGGAACTTTTCAATGACCATTTTTAGTGGCAGGGTGGGTTTTCAATCAATTTGGTTTTTATGTGACTATTGATTATCTTCTGGTTCTCATTGATAAATACTAAGGGAAAGGAAATATTTGTTCATCTGGTGTGCAGGAAGTGTGGTTTGACACCAAGTGACTTTTAGGTGGTAGATCCTTATGAATAATTACATAGGAGTTACTTTAACTTAATTTAACTTAATTTAAGAAACAATGCAAAATGTAGGAACTTAGTCAATTGACTTCCAAGAAAGAGGAAATGTAGGACATATAATAATATATTACATTTAGAAATCCATAGAAACATGACTTTTCATTGCATTCATTGTTTTCCTACTATTGCATATATTAATTTTTTATTTTCTAATTTCTACCTTTTACATTGTCTGTAGATGAAGTCACTCTCTTGTAGTCTGTAGCTGTCAAATCATCCCTTCAAGAACAGATTATTGACCATTTTTTGAGTTTACTGTTTGTGAAGAAGCCATTTAAAATAATTTTAGTAGGGTTGGCTGAAGTCCATAAGTCACATGCTATTTGAGCTTTTTATCTTATTGAATTCAGGAGCTGAAAGTGACATAGTAATGAAAAGGCAGAAGGGGGAGGGGTGGATCAATATATTGCTAAATTCTTATTGAAATTCTCATGCTTAGACTGTTCTGGGCGGTTTTATTTCTGCTTAACATTTGCTGAGTAAAAGTCATTGCCCTAGAGATGCAAGATTTATTGACACACAGAGATGAAAATGATTAGCTAAAAGGTTTCTGCACAAAGAGAATCCGAATCAGCTGAAGCACTACAGGGTGGCTCATATACAGGAGGCTGAGCTATTTCAAATAAGTTATTAATGTTCAAAGCTGAAAGCTGAGGTTATTAATATTATACCAATTGTTTATTCTTTGCTTCCTTTGTAGGGACCGTAAAATTCTGAAACATTATAGCTATATATATTGGCTTATATATTCTATACACACACGTTTTGCTTTTTAGAGTTCATGAAGGCTTTATTATATTTCCATAGATTTATTTTCTAATTAAGCACATGGTTGTTTATGTATAGATACCAGCTTTTGAAGAATTGACTTTATGGAATGTTTCTGCAGCCCTGACAAACGTAAAGCTCTATGGCAATATATTCTGGTTCATTAGGAATCATGCACACTCATTTTTTATTTGATTTTATATGCCACATACTCAGCATCTTGGTACACCCTATTTAGCTTTTCAAACATCTGAAAGATGTCAGCATGATTTGGCTTACAATGCACATGCTCCTGCCAGGAACACAAGGCAGAACCTCTGCTTTTTGGCCTTATGAAGAGCAGGTTTTGTCCTCAGACTTGACTTTCTCTTGACTTTGTACAGTCAGAGTACAGTAAAGCCTGGAAAGTTTAATTGTCAGACAGATCAAATTGAATTACAGTGTGGTTCAGTGCTCTCAGAAGCCAAACATAGAGAAAAATTAATCTGCTAACTGCGTGGCATTCAAAAAAGTTTACTAATTTTACTAAAGCTACTCAAAACATCAGTGTCACATTTCTAGTGATAATCTTTAGTGGGGCACATTTTGCTTCCTTTGTTCAGTTGCTGGATGGGCAGCCACCCACAGGAAATTTGTGGTACTCTGTAAATCTGCTGTGTCCTGCCCTGGGTGCCAGCACAGGTGCTGGAGGGTGGTGCCCCCAGTCACAGGGCCTGGGATGAGCAGAGAGGGAGCTGGAAGCTGTGCCCTGGTGCCCTGAGCCAGAGCTGGGGTTGTGAGAGGAGACATCTCACTCTTGAGTCTTGACCATAGGACAAGGCTTTATCTATCTTGCTGTTTCTCTTTATTAAAGCTGGAACATTCTAAGCAAAAAGTACTAAATATAAAAGATTAAATACAACTCACAATCCAGAGAAAATGAGATGAGAGATTACTGAACACCAGACAAACCTGGAAGTATTGAATAATTATATATACTCTTGCAGGCAATGTTGTATGAAATTTAATTCTGGGTTTCTCGCAGCTTTTAAAGCTCTGAGCAGGTTTTATTTTGAAATAGAAATGATTAAATGTAATTTTTCAATAGTTTTATATGATTAATGTAACAGGCTGATTTTCCTTTGAGTACATCATAAATACCATTCACATTGGTGTGCTATATATGGAAAGTTTTATTGCTGCAGCACTTTATGAAATTATTCTTTGGGAAATTATAGATATCCAATGAATAATTCAAGGGAAAGAATAAAACAAAATCTAATAAACTCTGCGTATGACTGAACTTTGACATTATTACAGTAAATGTGCATGCACAAACTTCGCTGTTATTGTGGAAAAATGGTCGAAGTAGAGACTGACTTTTGTTATAAGAGATGTTTCCACAGTTTAATTGCCAGAGTAGAAAAGTGACAATTATTAACTAATTGATGACCTGAACACCAATCACTCTTTCTTCTCTTTCCAGAAAAATGAAGAGTAAAGATATAAAACATAAACTGTTGAGGAAATACTGGAATTTTGCCTGGGGTTCCAAGCATTATAACATTTTCTGTAAGTCAAAAACACTCTTGTAAATCAGAAAATTAAAAACTTTGCAGAAAGTCACATTTAGAGGCTTATACCAAAATGTGCCTGTACCCTTTTCTCCCTTCACTACTTTGGGGAGCCCACAGGGGTGAGGGAGAGGTGGTTACAACAGGTAGGGAATGGAAATGAGAAGAATGGTGTGGTCTTGACTAAGCTGGGAAAAACTGGGACAAGTAATGAGAGAGACTGAGCAGGTACCAACTTGGTGCTTTTCTTTTTGTGTACAGCTGCAACCCTATTTCCTGCCCACACTTAATTACTGGGCTATGGAAAATAGTTCATAAGGTCTTTAAAGTGTGCTGTACACTGGTATGAAGTGTCCCAGCCATGAATATCTTGTTAACTCCTTACAAGAACCTTGGGTAACTAGAAAGTGCACAGAAGGATACACCCAAAATCTTCTCACATGTTTTTACAGTCTCACCATCCTAAAGGACAATGAAGTAGGGCAAGGGACGGGCATTTCCTTCTCAAAAGGGTTAAAGCTGATTTCACACCATGCTCCTGCTCTTATCTGCCCTCAGGATTTTGTTCTCTCTTCCTCCTCACTGCACAGGTGTCCTGTAGAGCGTGACCTCCTGGCCCAGCATAGAGGGGATATGAATGCCTGTGGTAGCTGCATGTTATGCACTGAATTTAGAGACAGTTTTAGGCAAAAAACCCCCCATCACTTCAATGGTCCTTGAGCCTGGGAAAAGGATAGAGCCAAAATCAAGCCCACCTTGTATTTCAAACAGATACAGCAGTTTCAGACATTTGTTGAGGAAATAAGTCCTGTAGCTCCCCTCCCAGAAATTTCCTACAAATATGTCCAATTTTCCTATTGTATTTGGTTTATAACATGACAGCACTTCTTTAGTGACTGTAAATCAAAGTAATGCCATGGATTTTAAGAGCAGTATATGAATATATTCCAACTGGTGGGCTCGTGAGTAACTTCAGTGGTCCCAGGGAGATTTATGTTAACTGGAGAATCTAATCCACTCATTTCAGTGGAGCTGTCCAGCTCACTCCAGGTGGAGAGCTGCCTACATCCTGCCACTATTTCTTTCAAATTTGTTAAACTAAAAAAAGTGATCACAAGACACACACACACACAAAAAAAAAACCCCAAAAAAACAAAAAACAAAAAAACAACAACAAAAAAAGTTCGACATGCTGATGACTGTTATGGCATTTCCTTAAGCTGAATGGATTTTCAGGTATGGAACTGAGTCTTGCTCTCTCCCTGCTGTAGATCCCCAGCTCTCCACTTTGTCCCTGACTTGAATCAAAGGAACAATCTGAATGCAGCTGCACCTGACATGTGCCATGGGACTGTGATGCTGCTGAAGTCCTTCCACTGAAAACAATTGAGAAAGTCCTCTTAAACTAATGTAAATGAGAGTAGGATCAAGTTTTGTTTTATTTTTTTGGTAGTGTTTGCCTGCATTAGAAAAGGGGAAAAAAGGGGGAATGGTGAGAAAAACAGGTAACAAGTGTTCTCATTTGCCTGGAAAAGGCACTAGTTCTTTTTTGGATTTGCCTCCTGATTTGTTATGAAACTCTAAAATTTTTATTTTTAGTTCGGTTTCATGACTAATCACAGTTTGACAAATATGGAAATTTGTAAGTGCGGGGGAATTGATGTGCAGAAGTTTTTGTTCTTTCCCCTGTTCAGTTTGAGGATCTGCATGTTGATGTATTTATTTTGAATTAATGTTTATTTCAGTAAGCTGAGGGAATTGTTATGATTATTATGAAAGGGCCTGGTATATATGTAAATGAAATGCAGAGAAGTAGGAGAAAGGAACTAATTTGTTATTGGAATATGAGGATAAGTTATCTTGGTCAAAGCTTCTAGATAAATATTATTCCACATAGCAAACCTGTTTTTTCCTTGTATTGTAAATTTGTGTAAGGGAAATTGATTTGGAACACCAACATTAGTTTAGCCAGGGAGTTTATATGTTACTGGAATATTTTCAGTTACAAGCAGGGTAACACTTGTACACCTTATTTTTAAGGAATTTAGGGACACAGTATTCTTGTCAATGTGTGATGACTGGGTGAAGATCTTGGTTTTTAAGTGCAACTAATTCTTATTTCAATTTATTTTCCTTGCAAGGATTTTACTTAGCTAAATTGCATAGAAATGTGGTTTTAGGAGACTTGGTTCTTTAGATATAATACAGGGAAAGTGCTTCTTTTGTTTGAAGAAAACTTGTTTTAATGTGAATTACTTTGATACTTGCAGTGTAAACAACACACAATGGGATCAGTTATCAAAAAGGTGACTTTCTAATGCAAGTTAAAGGCTGAAATGATGAATTTCACATCTGTTAAATAGACTTAATTTCTGCTGACATTATAAACTGAAAAGGGCAACAAGCTCCTTCTTCATCACACGCAGATCTCTCCAAACAGGTTACAATTTAGAATGTGTTCAGAATTCAAGGTAAAACTGCTGAAGGCTCTGAAGAATGAGAGTTACCTTGTTAGGGGAATATTTGCTGTCTTTTTAGGATTTTTGGCTCATTTTCTTGACAGATATTGCTGGATGCAGTTTTACAGTTGCAGAGATGGGCTCTTGGAGCAGATACTCAGTAAATATCTACAGTAACTTTCATTATATGATACCTGGCAAGAGTCAGTCTCATGTTCTGATACCTTAATCCACTGTGTGGTTGAAGGATATGAACATGAAAAACATACATTAATCATAATTTATGATTAATATGTCCTATGAAAGACACAGTCAGATTCCTTCCTATGGAATTATTGCCAGTGGACACTCTGGAGGAAGCATTGACAAGTTATAGTTGAATCCATTACATTTATACATCTGTGTCCAAGGTGCAAGAAAAAAGCTGCAGAATCAAGTTTGTAATGCAGCTTTTCTGAGGATGCTGCACAATTAAATACCTGCAAGTTTGATGCATTCTGTAACAATTACTTTGCAACAGGACTTCCTAGGGCTGTATGATTTCTTTTCATGGGAATCTGCCCCATCTGTTTCACAAATACATTTTTAATCCTTTTCCCTCCAAACCCCTTTTCTCTCTTCAAGGCAGTGATCATATATCTACTATTTGTACTTATCTGATGAGTCTGTTATAGTACTCATCTAATCATTTCCCTTTCTTTTTCTTGCTTGTGAATGATGAGATATATTCTAGCTTTACAGCTAAAATTAATTTGAAATATTGTTTTTATAGCTGATTATTTTTACATTCATTTCTGAACTATAATTCATGTGCTACTAGTTAAAATACTTTGTCATGGATACACTTCCAAGTCTTTAGTTTAGTGATATTTTCAAAGACATTACAATTGTTCCAAAGATTTCTAGTAGAAAAATTCGCTTATGGAATAGGCCTAGGCCATTTGTTTATCTTGTGGTTTTCATAATCTGTACCAGCATTTTCAGAGAAGCTTTTTCTCTTCCAAAAAGACACTGTTTGTTTTACATAAGAGCCAGCTCTAGGCTCTGAACCCCTGCAAATTAGCAAGGTGGCATCTGTGGAACAACCACACATCCTCCCCAGTGCATTCATCACCACTGTTACCATTTCTCTGACCCTGAGCACACAGAGGTCAGGAAAAACATGGCTATAAAGGCACCACACCTTGACCCTTCCAGAATTGCACACCTGAGAGGCATAACAAGAATTTATAGAATAAATGTTCTTTATAAAACATTTCTACTAAATAAAAAGACACTGCAAAGTCAGAGCTAAGAAAAGGACAGAAAGAACTCTACTCACAGAGGCTGACTTGTTTTCCAGCATTATTTTGTAGTCCTTCCACTTCATCCTGACAATTTTGTTCTGAGTTATAACACAACTCCCCATCCTCACAATTCCTTTTGTAAATACCATAATTGACTACCATTCAGAAAAGTGTGATTTCTTCTTGACTTTATGTACTAAAGGGCTCAATCAGGGGCCTTGCTCTGATACAAAACTGGCTTCAAGCTGCTTTGAGGATTGCAGCACAATCCCAACACATCCCAACATTTTGAAAACAAGGATTCAACAATATTCTAATATCACTTACAGGAATCTATTATCACTTACAGTGCTGAGATCTTTGTACATTTTGGGAGAGGGAATGTCAGAAATGGGAAAATCTGAGCGGTCAAATCTTTAGCACGGTAATAATACCTTGATAATTTCTTCCTTCCTTTTTTTTTTTCTCTTTTCCTGAGGTTATTAGTTCTGTCTTTTACCTTACACTTGTGCCCTGTACATTTTAATTAAAATCCTCTTCCCAGAATAGAAGGGAAATGATAAGTATGAAATTTTAATGAAATGCTTATTTTTATGAAATATTTATACTTTTTCATTCTAGTAAACATTTTCATTGTCATTTTGGGACACCAGGTGCTTGAAGGGCTTTTGTTTCGTATTTTCAATGGAAGTTTGATATTATTTGATGTAAATATCTTCTGACAACCTAAGGGTATCACTGGGTCATAGCAAAGGTAGTCAGCCAGAGGACAGATTCACTGAGGTGTGCTGTCAGACTCATTTTCCATGCAGCCAATCATTTAATAGGAAAGATGGTATCACTCCTGTTTAATAAAATGAGTTTTACATTGGAGAACCAACAAAGAACCTTGCAGAATTTGACATTTACTGTTAGACAGAGAGAAGAGTGATGTAGTTGCTAATGACTATGTTGTCACCAGGTGTCTAAGAATCAGACATCATAGCAACAGGTTTTTTGCTCAGTCCTAATGAGTCTGTTTCAACAGAGAATCGATGAGCAAAACAGAAGCTAATGTCCTGCTCATGTGTACCTTTAGTTCTACAGAGCTTATTTCTGAGAAAATCTCAGTTTTCTGAGTAGGTTGATAAAATTTCAGCCAGTTAGGACTTTATAGCCCATTTTAAGTATCCACTTACATGCCTAGGAGGAGCAAGAGGATTTTAATGTAGAATGCAATGTGGCAAATGGTTACAGAGGACCAGCTGATGGGAAGGCTGAGGTCTGGTAGCCAGTCCTATGCCTTGAGTTCCATCCTCATGGTTTATGAATAGAAGGACCTTCACACTGTTTGTCCTGTATATTACCATTTAAAAAAAAATTGTTAAAATTGACCAAGGCAGAGAATTTCTGTCCACATTGTACTGGATTGCAAGCAGTATGTTTTGAGTTTTGAGTTGGTGCTATGCATGGAGATGCACTGGAGTCTGTCACACATGGAGACTGCAGCCTGTGTTTGTAGTAACAGACCCTCAGAGCTGCTGAGACAGAATCTGTTTGGGATAAACAGCCCTGCTGGTGAGGTCTAGCATGTGGCTCTCTCCTTCAGACAGGTCTGGCTGCTCAGTTCCCTAAGCACTAAGTGTGATTCTATCATTTATCTGTCTGCTGGCTCTTAGACCCTGCCATGCCTTCTACCACCTCAGCAGCCTCAGCCTCCCTTGCAGTTTTTTGCAATAGCACCCAACAGTAATAGAAGGGATGGATGAGTAGAGACAGATGGAAAATTAATGTTCTGTAGGATTTTTTTTATGTTCAGTAGGAAAGAAGACTATGGAACACTGAGCCAGTGTGGCTCCAAAACAGAAAGTCATGGAGTATTGTGACCAAAAGAAGGGTTGATACTCTGATCAGGAATAAATAAATGGGGGAGATGCTTCTGTGGGACCAAAGCAGAGATAAAACCTGTATCATCTAAGACATTTTCTCCTTGAAAGCATTGGATTTCTTCTGATCCAGGACAAAGTGTGAAGTTCTGGGTTCTTACTCAGTCCTCACTTGAGCAAATACTCATCCAAGCTAATGCCAGAGCTGAAGTCTTCAGCCATGAGATTGCTCTCAAATTCTCACAAAATGCATTGCTTTTTCTTCCTCATCATATCATGTCATATCATATCAAGACAGTGCAAACATCAGTGCCATTTAATAAACTGTAATGACAGCTCATTGGTTCTAGGCCGTAACTTTTTATTTAGCTATATTATGCAAAGATTAATATTAGAATGATAACTTCATCTGATTATTACCTTTAAGCTGTCCCAATTTTATGGACATTGTATGACTAAATTGTATTTGTTCTTCTTCTTCCCCTTGCAAGCACAGTTTCCCTAATATTAAATCTTCCAACATCCTGCATCCTTTCTATCAGGGTGTGCTGTTGCTGAGCAACACCAGATTTGCTCTTTAAAATTATCCAGGTTTCTTTAGCCAGCTTTGTGAGTTGGTGCAGCAGGGAAGCAGTAATATGTCTAAATGCTTTAAAAATATACATACTTTTAATTCAAACTATTTATTAATGTTTCTTGTCTTTGGGCAATCATACATGGGTATGTGGCTATATGTTTAAAAATAATACAGTTTCCCATAATTTTTAATTCTGCTACGAGGATTTTTGTAATTATGTAACTGTACTTGTATAACATACATTAACTCTTTATACATAGGTGTGAGAAGAGAGAAAAATTTAAACATACATATACTTGGGAAAGTTCTTATCAGAGAGACTACTAATTGATGTTTTCCCCCTAAGGTATATATAGCCTAACAGTCTAGATGGTCATAAAAGTTGACAAAGTGTTTCTTTTTACCTTATATTTGAACCTTGGAGGAGTTATTTTCCTGTAGATTAAGTGGTATTAACTCTTCAACGCAGACCCTGATGTAGGATCATGTATGTTCCAAATGTTTTATCCTTTAGTGTCAATTTTTAATGAGAATAGCAAAAAACTTTCATTACTTACTTTATTGAACTCTTCCTGCTAATATGAACATCACCAGCCAGGTTATAAAACATGTCTGTAATATTTGCACATATGGCCAATGTCTGATTACTGGGATTGAAAAGCAGGAGAGAGGCTGAGGTCTCTGCTTACCTGGTGGAAGCTCAGACTCCTAAGAAGCCTTGTGAAAATTGCAAACCTCAGCCTCAGCAGAGGATTTTCAGTGCCTTCCTGCTCCTGTGCCATAGCCCAGGAACATTTTGGGAAAGAGAAGCCTTGAGCATCTGAGCTGTTTACCAGGAGCTGAATCTGTTTGAAGCATGTTCTTCCCTGTGTTCAGCAGAAAGTAATGTTAGCACGAGTTCAGACTGTTAGAAAAAGGCACTGAGAGAACAAACCAGTGGCAGTAAGTTTGGAAACAGAGCTGCACTTTCGGGCACAGAAAGGAAGAGACTGGGCTGCAGCTTCACACCTGCTTTCAGTTGATTTTCAGCTTGCTGTTACTAAACACAGCAATATCTTCAGTCCCTGCCCTTCATCCTCAGCAGCATATGTTTGCTGTTCTCCGGAGCTGGTGCTTGAAGAGTTTTGCAGTGAGTTATGTCAGGGAGCTTATTTGACTAAAAATGAATATTCGAGGGGGTCTTGCTGGTTTGGTTTGCAGTTGCATCAGTTTCTGTGTCAGAATCGATGTGCAACCATGGGAGAGTTAAGCCAGGGTTAGTGAGGGAATGAGAAGGAGCAGTTTCATAGAGAGGGGAATTTAGAAGTCCCCTATTTCCCTGGCAGACTGGCTTTATGCTGGATTAAAGCAGCTGTGTAACCATGGCCACAGATCTCCTAGGATAGCTGAAGGGTTTTACAGGTGCTCTCTGTGTTTTTCTGTGAAGCTTGTAAATACCTGCTTTGCAAAGGAATAGTGCTGCAAGAACCTCATGTGTGAACCCACAAAGGTTTATGGGACTTCTTTGCTGTCTGTGTGATATAAGAAGAGGAACTTCTGGGAAGATACTTTTGCATAAACCAACAGTGTAACCATCAGCTGAATGTCTAAGTGGGAGAATCTTGCCTATTCTCCATCATAGCTTCCCTCTTACTGACTCTCTTCTCGTGTGCCCAAGTCAGTTTAACGATTAGAGATCAATTTTAAATTAAAACCAGAGAATATCCAACCCCTGGAAGATGAAAAGAAGGAGGCAGTTGAATACACATACAGAACACAGACAGCTAGAACAAATCCTTTGGCAGCCATCGCAGAGGAGGCAAGGAAGAAAAGCACAGCAAATAATGATCTGAAAATGTTGATTACCACATTTTTAAAGCTGTGAGAGCTCCTTGAAAATGTTGACCCAAGCAATGATTACACCTAAGAGAACCAAAAGGTAATTACTTAGGAGATAATAAATCCAAGAAGGAAGGCAAAAATAGTATCAGGGGAAAGTGTTAAAATGTTGTGCAAAGGATGAAAGGATATTTTAAGTCCAGATGTTCCTTTATGAATTTATGGGAAATGAGCCTGCATTTGAATAGTACTTTGAAAGCTCTCCAAGGAGAAAAAAAAAGGCATTTTTAAATTCTGTAATTCTAATATAGCTGGGAGAAGTCTTTTTATTAATCAGCTCTCAGAAGGATGTTCTCAGATACAACTTTGTATTTCTCTTTAGGAATCTCATTTCCAGCAATGTTTGTAAAAAGAATTGGCTGCACTTAAGTTGTTGATGTACTTGCACCACAATTTATGACACTAACAGGCAATATCTGTATGCGCTTGTTTCGTTGTGCTCTGCCTGTGGTTTCCCACCTGCCTCCCATCTCTTTGCATGGATGATAAGCTCTCCCTGGACAGAGATAATTTTTGATTCTGTGTTGTTGCACACGTTGTGTGTCTGGGTCCCAGCCCTTGGCTACGAATCCTGCTTGGTGTCACGACAAGGATAATGCCATTCAAATACCACTAAACTTTGCCATGCTTCAAAGTCTTCTGGCCTCTAACCTGTGCCCATAACAGTGAATTTCTGCTGCCATTTCTGAAGTAAGTTTGGCTGCTTTGGACTCCTGACCCTCCCTGACCCAATTTATCAAACTGAGTGACAGTAATTCCATTAAGTTGAACAGCTAGTTGGAGAAGAGAAATAGACTAAGAAGTGAACCACATGGGCTCAAAAAGTATTAAAACAAAGAAAATAGCTCAATGTTTGTCACTAAAAAAAACCCCAAACCCTAAGATTTTTTAGTTAATCTCTTTTTAAGGTATTTAACAAGCAGATGCTATATGCTTTGCTGAATCATAGCAGCATGAAAGGAAAATAATAAGAAAAGACATAAATCAGTGCAGTGGATGTGAGAAGTGACATTGGGCATGGGATGAAAGACAAAGTTAAGTATACTATCTAGGTTCTAAAATTTACAAGTCACCTTGTATTTAGTTTCCTTCTTGGTAGAGCACTGAAGGTATTTGCATGTGGCCAAAGTCTCTGGCAGCAGCTTTGAAAAGCTGACAATTTTCTTGCTGCCATTGCTTTGCATTTTCACATTACCAGCATGCAAAGTCTTGAAGAAAGACCATGGGCAGTTAATTAACTGGAAGAGTTAGCTGAAGGTGGAGGAAAAGTGAGTTTGATAAATGAGGCTGTTGTTGTTTACTCAGTAGTTGAAGGGACTCAAAGCTTCTGGCACCCTGAAGCACAGTCCTCTGCAGGTCAGAGAGCAGCTCACCAGTTTGGTGTAGTGTACTTCAGCTCTTATGAAATCAAATTATATCACTCAGATCAGTGGGCTTATGCTTAGCTTAAATCATATTGCAAAGCTTTCAAGAAAACATTTTCTCCCAATTACATGAAAATGAAGCTAGCAAAAGTCTTGAGAGATGAAGGATGTTTTAATGATATGCTTGATATTTCAAGATCTTTAATTTCAGTTTTTCAAAGTCACAAGTAGCCATGAATGCTGCACATCATTATCTAAAACAAACACTTCATGATTTCCCTAAGCACATCCTGGAAATAATGATCAGTTGCCGCCTACAGAAGATAACAAACAACAAATACTGCACTGTAAAAAGAATGAAATTTTACATCGAAGTGCTTACCCTGTGCCTCTTTAAATTTGCACATTATTCAGATGGTATCTAACAGAGTATTTATTTATACACCAAGAGTTAAACTCATTAAAAAGCACCACCACACAGACAACTCAAGATGTATATTTATTTTCCAAAATCTCATTAAACTCAGGTACTTCTTCTACATTTCCTTTCATAATAATGAAGCACATACAGAGTTTCTGCTAAAACTGAACGAGGAATTTTTTAAAACAAGGTGTACAATTCTTAGAGATAAATCTGTTTAGGAGAAATGTATTCTGCCTTCCTCCCTGCTTTTGACTTAGTGATCTGCCAAGGACTTCCTCCAACACCTTGCCTGGTCCCCTTCTTCAGGTACATTTTACTACAACTACTTAACTTCAAATACTTAACTACAATAAAACTGCATATTATTAGTAACTGGAAGGGAGCATGAGAAACAAAAACAAAGGCTTCCAAGTATAACGTTTCCTCTCAATGTGGAGTGTTGTGGGGGTTTATATAATTAAAACCAGCACTAGATCACAGAAAGGCAGTTTGGAATTTGTCAGTCAAGTTATTCCCTCAGCAATATCATCATTTTATTGCCCTGCCAGGAATGTGTGTATTTGTCCATACATGTCAGTAACTCCTTGGTAGTAAATCTGTATTCACTGGTGTATTTACAGAATATATAAATGTAGCAAAATAGATAACACTTATAATAAATATATATATCTGTGTTTATTATATAAATATGAAAAACCCAGACAAGCACCCCACTATCTATTAGTGATTGAAAAAAATGTATGAACTATACATAACTGACTTATCTAAATGCTTTGGCCTATCCTCAAAAGTTTCTCATTTTTCAAAATTGTTTTCAACTGGAATGACATTTTGAATTCCTCCTAGTATGAGTAATTGGACTAAAGCCTGGGAAGTATTTGTTACATTGAAAAAATGATTTAAAAAAGGTGCAACTTCCAGTTTTTTTTCTTTTTTTTCACCCCTCTTTTTCCTGAAAGGTTCTGTAATTTCATACAAAGAACAACATCAAAAGAAAAAAGTTAAATCTATCCTCTCTCCTCATTTTTAGGGACTTGTTAATGTGACAGTGATATTTATTTTTGGCTTTTTGAATTCTCTGCAGATTCACCTTATGTTCATTTATGAAATAGTCTTTTGAAGAGATGTTCAAAATGGAGATGTTTAATGGAAATATGTGATTAACACCCAAGCCTACCCAAAATGTCCTGGGGAAAAAAAAAATCTATTGTCTGTAATCATGATTAAAGTATCTCTGTAAGTTCTATAGCCAAGTTTTCCAACTTCTTTATAGCTCAGTCTACATTGCAGAGGATTAAGGAGTGGGAGTTACACTTCTTTATTTTCATTATTGTAATAAAAGATAAGTATTGTTTAATAAGTATGTGAGGATGAATTCAGCAGTAGGGCTTGAAGACTAATGAAAACATTAACTTTATAATCTTCCTAGAGTCTCCATTTCCATAATCCAAGAATATTCCACTTAATCAGAACCATTATGGCAGTTCCTGATTCTCTTTTCCCAGGGGTAGTGCCACAACCTGACACCACTTCCTGAAAAGTCATGGAAAAAGTTGTCATCGTGTAACGTGAATGTCCCTTCTGGTGCCCAGCCTGGGATCTGTGCAGATGTGATGGAAGTGAATTATGCAGAACATGATGAGGCATCAGAATATTAATTGAGGAGGGGCCTGTTGCAGCCAGAGATGTCTCTGCTCCTCAAGATTTTACTCTGTGCCAGAATTGAGGGTGACTTAATTTTACAAAGATCATCAGCCCGTGGTAAGGACTTGGTGTGCAGCGCTTGTAACCTTTGTTTAAAACCTGTAATTGAGTTTCTTTCTAGTGATGAAGTATTCACTGCTGAGAAACAATCCTGAGCACGATGATAAAACATTGCAGGTGCCTAGCTGGGGATGTTAATCAGTAAAGGTGGTGTTTTTTACAGCTGAAATATGTTATGCTAAAATACTCCCAGTAGGCCTAATTAAAACTGGGAAGCAAGTGAATGCCATATTTGCCATCTTTATGTTTTGATGCTCTTAACCTATAGTACATGCATTTATGCTTCAATAAAATTCATTAAGAACCACATAAATCAGAGATAAATGACAGGAATCGTAATCATTGGATTATAAACCCATGACAGTATTTTACAGTAGTTATAATGAATTTCAGAAAACTCCTTCCAGTAACTTTGGGTTTAATCCAAAGAGTATCATAAAGCACTAAATGGTCCTTTATATGAACAAATATTGAGTTTTCTTCATGTTGTTGTACAAGTGAGGTATTGCCATACAAACCACAGTAACCAGAGGATCCTTTTCTCAAGGCATTAGGGTGAACTAAAAAAGAATTTCCAGAAGGGAAATGTCCTTGTCTCTCTGCCTTCAGTGTGAATGACTGAATGCAGTAATCATTGCTCTCCTGTTTGGTTTGACATTGGCTTTCAGGCTTCCAGTTACACATCAGATCTTACTGGATTGGGACATAAAACTTTAAGTCATCACCTTTGTTTTTGCTGTATCCTCTGTACTCACTTGAGGCATTGCATTCAGATTCAGATCTCTTGCTGAAAGTACATAATGATTAATAATTAGTCAAGAATTAAAACTCCATGTTAAAAAGAGAAGCATTTTAAAGACAGGGATATATGTTCTTGTAGGATTTAGCTTTGGCTAAATAGCTTTCTTAGTTATTATAAGACCATCTCCTCAATACCTTATTGACCTTTAAGTGCATATAATTGTCATGTTCTAATAGAAAGTCTTTATTTTTCTTAATTGTTTTTCAGTTTTCCACAGGACTTGTATATCGACAAGCTCTTTTTAATGTTAATTTAAATACTAGCTTGTATCCTCAGTGTTTATTATGCTTTTAAATGCCTCCCTTGTGTGTCCATGGGACCCGGAGCTAATGGCTGGGTCCAAGGCAGGACAGTGACCTCTAATGGTAAACGCGCAGCTCACAGAATGAATTGCAGCGACTTTTCTCATTGTACTCGAAATGAAACTGCCTTTTCTGTGCCTTTCTTCAGGGCCACAGGAGGCACAGGCAGAGCTGTGGTCTCCCAAGGCAGCCAAAAAAATTAGGGGCAGCACCCAGAGCCCTGAGCCAGTGTCAGAGCACCGGCAGGTTCCTGCTGCTGCCCCAGGAGAAGCCGGAATGTGTAACAGGGTCACTGCAGGGTGACAGCAGAAAGCCCTTTGCAAAGCCTGTCACCTCATGTTATATCACCTCAGCCCTTTGGACAGTGTCAGAAGAAGCCAAGTTCTGCTCCTTTTCCAGACCTCCATCTGGTTTTCCCCTCTTTTCCATTTCCTGGGAAAGGTGTGTCCTCATCACTCTCCAGCAGATCCCAGTGGATCTTGGTTGTACTGGAGGGTTGAGAAACCCTGGGCCAGTTTTACTGCTCCTAAAAAGGCACTGGAAGTTTTTACAGGAGAAGGCAGAGTCTAGAGCACAGCTGGAAAACATGGGACAGACAGTCAGTCATCTGCTTGATCCCAGAAAGATGAGTTGGGAAGTACTGTGATAATTTTTTTTTTTTTTTTTTTTTTTTTTTTTTTTTTTGTTAAATGTGGCAAAACTTTTACCATTCTGTATGCAAAAGTCACGACTAACACAAATTCAAGTCTGTATCTAGTGTATAGAAATCACAGCTTTGCAATTATTTAGAACTTTTAATAGCATTTACCTTTTGTCTTCATAATAGTAGATCACATTACAAAATTACCTTTTGCTGTTGGAATTGGGATGATGCTGGTGGTGGGTCACACACAGATGTGCTGCACATGGATCTTTCAGCACCAATCCCAAGCTGGAGCCAGCAGCATCCAGCACTAACACAGTGCTTGCTTTGCACTTGTGGGTGTAATCATCAGGTCAAGATGAGAAACATTTGTCAACATCTGATCAAAGCAAATGAGCACATTTCTCCTCCGATGTAATCCTGAGCTTCCTGGGCTGCAGAGTTTGATTTGTTCACTTTTAGCTGTGTGGGAAACTGGAGATGGTTTAGGCAGGAAATGTCCCAGAACCTCGAACAGGAACTGCTTTGCAACTGCTTTGGCTGAACTTACCCTGTATCTCAGGAATGTCTTTTATTTTTTGCTGAAATTCACATCTTGATTTTCCTAACAGTTGGCAGAGATTTTATTTTGCCACTTGGTGTACTGCACAGATATATAGGCTGCAGTTCCCGGGAACTCAAGGTTTTTCCACGCTTATTTCTAATATTACTGTAATTTTGCGTGTTTCAGGTTTTGATTTTCTTCCCCCCCCCCAGCATTATGATCTGGTTTGCTTTTAGCAGTTGTGACAAGAATATCACTGTTGACACCTTCTGGTTTCATCAACGAGATTGTCAGAATTAATCTGAAATCTCAAATCTGTCCCTTATTGATTCTGTGCTGAATTCAGAAGGGGTTTATTATTCCAATTTTTTTTTTTTTTTTTTTTTTTTTTTTTTTTTGCAATACTTAATCTTGAATACTTCTAGCATTCTGGGTAAAAAATTTGTGAAAAAAATCTGTGATTCGAGCCTTAATTTAAAAATGGATTTCAAAGAACAGACTGTTCCTGGACACATCAGATAGATAAACCATTGAGAACATATCAAATGCTTGTACTAACATTTAAGGCTCCTATTTTAAATATAAATAAATAACCGAGATTCATTGGGAACTGGTAATCAGTAGACTGAAGAACTTCTCCAAAATAGCCAAATTTCCACCGTGGGTTGTTTTTTTTTTTTTTTTTTTTTTTTTTTTTTTTTTTTTTTTTTTTTTTTTTTTTTTTTTTTTTTCTGAAATAAGAATTACAATGTTGCAGATTTACTAAAACAGCCAAAGGAGAAAGTAACAGAGTTTATAACTTTAAAAATCTAGCCCTTGGTGAAGTCAGGAAGTATAGTACTTTAAGACTTGTATGATGGCAGAGAGTAGATTAAAAGTGTGCAGAGAGATCATGAAAAATGCAAACTTCAGGTTAATGTTATAAACTGAGATTTAAGTTAAGGAAGCACAAGCAGTACTATATGGGCCTTCCTTGTGCTCAGTATAAGCATATTAAACTACTGATTGTCTTGGAGTTTTCTAATCTATACTAACTGGATCATTTGGGGATAGACTTAAAATTATTTGATATAATTATTAACTCTCCCAAATATATTTTTTCCTGAGAACTACTGAAAGATTTAATTTAACAAATAAACACTTTGTGATAATATCCCTGTATATATAAAAATCCTATTACTGTTTCATAATCCTGTAAAAAATTGCAAGAGGTTAGGTTGTCAGGAAACTTTAGTGGAGTTTTAACTTTATTGTGAGCAGGTAAATCGAGTGCTCTTGTATAGTCAGTAAAAGGAGATATAAATATATACTGGTGCTCAGTTGTTTTAAAACAGTTCTTCATAATTTGCTATTCTTTTTTGCTTTCATGTTTCCATCTTTTTGTATGGCATAGGAGTGTATTAGATATAAATAAAATGTAATAGGATATAGAGGATATAGGTAATACACGTATTTCTGTGGTGCTGTTTCCATCAGTTCATATATAATATTTACTGCTTTCTGGTTCAAATACCTAGTGGACTTTAGAAGTACTTGCTGGAATGAACTGTTTTATAGCTTGCCTTTAAAATCCACTGTGATACACTGGATGGCGTTATGGAGAATAATAATTCAGTTTAATTTAAAAAATTTGGTTCCTAGTCTTTTGTAGATATGACAAATAGATTATATATATTTCTCCAGATTTGTGTGTTCACATCTCTGCAGATTAGGAGTGATTATGTTTTAACAAGGCGTAAACAGATAATAATATGATAACAACATATTTCATCTGTGTTCTGAAATGACAATCAATGAACAGTCTGAAGCTAATGACTGTGTAGTGTATTTGGAACTTCATAATGGTTTGGGCTTCTCTGCAGTTTTTCTGGGGACAGCTGCATGTTCAGCAGTGGCAGAATGAAAAGATAAAAAAGTGCTAAGGATTAAACTCTACAAACTGATATACAGGAATAATAAAAATATTGTAAGTGACCTGACCTTTGATGTGTAATTACACATTAACTGTGGTGGATTATTAAAATTTCCTGTATGGTTCTATCAATCCAGCTTAAAAACAGGCACTGGAGAGAGCAAACAGAAAAACATTGCCATGCATGGATGTAGGTACAGGTGCAGCAGTGTTTGAAAGGCACCAGAAATACCTGCCTGTGGTGCCACAAGCCTTGTTCTGTGGGAGCTCAGAAAACAAAATCCTCACCCAGTTAACAAAAAATACTTTTCCAAAGCTGTTTTCAGGAGCTGCCACCCATCACAGTGAGGTGGAAACAGAGACTGTGTGGTAACTGCAGTGGCCCATCCAGGGGTCCACGTAAAACTCTGCTGCACTGCAGGACCAGCTGAATCCCTGTCCCAGGTGTGGAGCACTGTGTATAATGCTGGAGCACAGCCTCAGTGATAAGAATGTCTCCTGTATCTGTTTCTAAATCCTGCAAGAATGTGTATCCCTGATTTTATGATAGTTTATGATCTCCTGTTAAGATTTTATAATGTGGAACTTGAATTTTCACAGAACGTGTCTTCTGAAAGAAAGCTTTAAAAATGACTAAGAAATGTTGTGACTTGTAAAGTGTGTGTGCAGTCATCGAATTATACAGCACCCAGAGACACAAATCAGTCACACAAGATTATTTAGGCAACAAGACTTAAGTGTTTAAGTTCTTGCATTTTAAAGTCTATATTGCAAGCATGAATATGCGCTATTTAAAAGAGAGAGAAGATCTGTGATGAATTTTTTTTTTTTTGTGGCTTGTACCTTGAACCACAGATTTTGTGGAGAGAATATACTTTTTATATGAAAGGGAACAGTTCAAATTTAGGACAGTAACCACTTGGAGGCTTAAAGACTCTAGATACAATGAAATTCTACAATTAACCTTAAAATCTTCCTCTGTAGAACTGCAGATTAATCAGTCTTATATCTCAATCAACCATGAACAAGCAATACAGTGCATTGAACAAAGGACAGCAGATTTCAGCATAGCAATAAATGGGATTCTTAGTGTATCTGGAATAGGAAATTTAATCCTGTAATTCCCCTGTGTCACTAACTTGACTCTAGGTCATGCTAAATGATCCCCAAAAAATTCTTAATCTGTTCAAAACTCATATCAGATAAGACGGATGTGTCTTGTTTGACAACTATGTGTTTAGAAACACTTTTTACTTAACTGTAAACACCATAATAGCTGATAATAGCATCAGAAGTCACTGATAGGTTGGAAGCACTATTAAATTTGTCAAAAGCACTCTGATACAGATTTTAAAATTTGTTTTAATCTGTACACCTTTCAAAATTTCAGCTGGAACTGGAAAAGGAGCTTGATTTGCTGTATTGTGGGAACAGAACACCTAGTAATCCAAGTAGACTGAAGCCTACAATGACAAATCAGGGAAAAGATTTTTTTAAAAAGTAATTTCTAGGAAACTAACGAGGATGTGAAGTTTAAAATACATGCAGTCAACACCTGCATTTTATATAACATAGCTGTGAAATTTTATTGAGTTTGGATGGGACTCATTTAAGGGTTAACACTTCAGCACATGATGTCCACTGTGGCTCTGAAGTCAATCAAGTATGAATTTGTACATCTCATGCTGAAGGATAAGTGGGATGTGATGTGACGGTTTTTCTGCCTTTCTTCTTGAAACAACCAGATTTCTTTGAAATGGGTGAGCTGTTGTACTCAATCTGTTCACAGTAGCTCCCTTCCTATCTTCTGAGCTGCCATTAACATTAACTGCAGGTATGCACAGAGAAAGGAAATTAAATGTCTTAATTTTCTTGCATCTGGTAGACAGCTGTACTTTAAAAGCACACCATAGAGGAGAGTGGGGAGAGAACAGCACTTCCTTTTATCTGCTGATCCCTGCTGTCATAAATACAGGGTAGGAAATGAAGTATTACAATATCCAACTACTGCTGAAGATTTTACAACTAAACCCCTGGACAGCATGTTTGAATGGAATTAGCAAATTTCTGTTCAAAACTCACTCTGGAGAAATTCAAATAGTACATGGCAGCTTGGGAACATCTCAACCATACAATTGGACAGAGTTAATGTGGGAAAAGGTGTTATTTTTCCAGTCAATGCATATTTATGGTGAATCTATGGCATTCCTATTTTTTTTCTGAAAGTGAGACAGCAGCATCATTTTCCTCAACCACCTCTGTACCTAGGAATCTAAAATTAGCTCAGTGTTATTAAGCATTGCCTGTGACAGGATCAGACTCACAGCACCAGAGATCAGGGCTGCTGGCTCACAGAGAAAACCAGGTTAAGGAGAGAGCTGTTGATGGTACAAACTGTGACTGAGCTGCCCACAGCTGGCTCAGACACTCTGTGTGTGCAGCCACACAAACACATGTTCAGTGACCAAACACTTGAGAAAGACCACAATACAATGAGTTATCAGGACCCATTTAGTTAGTGTTACTGCTCTGTTGTGGGTGTAATATTTTACCTTGGATGCATTTTCATGATCAGACTGAGATGATCTATGATGAATGGCTACTGATCTCCCATTCTTCAGCCTGCCCAGGGCAGAAGGTGGGACAGCCCATTTTGGTGACAGTGCAGTTTTAGATTGGATTAAACTGATTATGAAACCACATCCTTACACAGCAATGTCAGTGTAATAGGAATGTAGAAAACAATTGCACTGTCATATGAACCAGCAAATTGTTTTCTTCAATAAAAATACTAATTTTTTATCCTAACACGTGTCTTTCCATGTCCTGCAATTTGCCAGTCACCATAGTGCAACTGCAACAATATTTCTAACATCCTAACATCCATTATACATGGATGTATAAACAACCTTGTCTTTTACCCAAAAGACCTGATCTGATCAGGAAAAAATAAGCTCCAACCTCAACTAATCCTTTTCTTTCAACCCCTCATTCAGATTAATATGTGCAAATTCCCTCACAGAACCCCTAGTTGCTTCTAAATTTTTCCATCTGTGGAGAAAATTTTCTTTTATTTTTGTTTGCAGTGGAGAGCTCATCTTGATGTAAGCATTTTCAGCACATCCAAATAATCATCTTAGTTTTTCAGTTTCTGTATAGTTTTGAAGAATTGCCAATTTACAAGTGGTCAGTCAGACAGTTCTCAGTGTGTGCTCTCCAGTAGACTGTGATAATTTTTTGCAAATTTTACTGTGTGAAGATTATTCTAAAAGGGAAAGTGGGCACTGACAATTCCTCAGAGTGGAATGTGGTTATTTTTGCTTTGGACTCAAATAGGCCAGTCCCTAGCCACAGTGGCAGATATATCATCCGAGTTATGTAATAAATTTGTCACTTTAAATTCTATTTGGGAAGATTTAAAGAATTTAGGGCTTTATGATTTGGGACTCAGTCAGTACATAGTGTTCTTTCTGCACCGAGGGAGGAATAAAAGGTCTTGTTTTATGACTTGGCTGGTTGTCCTGCCTGTGATAGTTTTCTCCAGTGTGCGTGTTTTCCTTTGGTAGAATTATGGATGACAAAAGAGAACCAGGAGTAGCAAATTGCCAAATGACAACTTGACTTTAAAGACCAGAACTGACCATGAATGAAGTGAAAACTCTTTCAAGCAAGTGTAAACACCTAATTCTTTTCTCACATGAGTGTCAATTAGAATAAATCCTGTGAGCCTGCAGTGATTCAGCTCAAAATACAAGATGTGCAGCAGCATCATTGTCACTGTTTCCTATGTGATGCTGTGTTTGATGGGACATGGTAAGTGATGTCAGAATTAAGACATTCAATGTAACAGCAGGAGGTAATCTCAAGAACTAAATTTAAACAGAAGTACAGCCCAGACATGTCCTGTTCCATTTGAAAGATGGGATTCTTAGTGCATTTAAGCTGGCTGTGCAAAATCCGATTACTATTAAATAAATGTTTAAGGTAACAATTTTGCTGAAGCCAGTTTGAGCATCCTTGAAGCAGATCTCAGCTAACTTCTCTCTCTTTTCCTTGTTTGCATTTTATTGTCCCATCTTGTGCTCTGCATAGCTTGAGAATCACAGTCAGCTGACAAAAATTCCTGCTATAAACAGAAAACCTTTTTTCACTCAGTTTCCAGACAGTATAGTGCTTCACTGAAGCAAGGGAGACCTTCCCAAAGAACAGGGCACTGCAGAGATCAAGACTATAATTGCTTGGCTGCTGAGCACCTGAAAGTTTCTACAGGGCTTTTGAATGCCTTGGCATAAGGTGGGGTAAAACATAGGTCATGTTTACAGGGTGTTATTATTCCTCTGTAATGATGCCAGTGTGCCTCTGCTTTCCTGTGGGAATGCTCTGTTCCAGAATAGTCCTTTAAATCCTTTATTTGAAAATAGAATGCCTGTAGAAAGGAGAAACATGACAATACTTTGGGTCTGATAGGTGTTCATCTGCAGTTCTTCTGGGTCAATATAGCCATGCAGGCGAGATTTTATCATAGTGTGGAAAAACCAGAAGGGTTTCTCTATTTTGAACTGATGTATCTGAATCTTATAAAGATTTCCTCCCTATGTTAGAGTATGTGATGTAGTAGGCAATGCTCTTTTAAAAACATTCTCTCACATGCCTAATGTTATTTAAAAAAGAACCTCATGTACAAAACAAAGATACACCATTACAGCTGCTGTCTCATCTCCTTTATATCTCTCAAAAATCCTTTTCAGCCTTGATGTGTCTTCTGGGTATCCAGATCCAGGTGGTGAGCTTGACTGTCCTATTCATTCTTTACCTTCTTTTACCTCATATGATCACCTAATTCTCAGTGCCAGCTATTTGTAATCCACCCTTCAAAAGAAACAAAACCTAACAGAACAAGTAGCATCTTCTAACAAAGGTATCCAGCTTTTTCATGCTGTTCACTTGCCTGCATCTGATCACCTTGTACCTGTTTCTCACACAGGTGACACTAAAACCTTCTGAGGGAAGACTGGGTTTTATTCTGTGTTTGCATAGCAAAGGGGTGATTTTTCCTTGTGTTCCAACTACTGCTAACATATGTATTTTCACAATAGTAATGAAGAAAGGTTCTAATACTCCAGAGAATAAAGAAAGAAATAATAAAAAAAAATAGTTTAAAGGAATGATGGTAGAGATGCAGGATTCAGCCAGAATGAAAGTAGAAAAATGGAAGAATATGCTGGACTTCTCAAATCTTCTCAGTTACATAACTTCATAGAAATTTCAGAGGAGTGTGAATTTATGTCCATATCATTATCAGATCATTCTACTTTATTATTCATTTTTAATTAAAAAAAAAAAAAAAGTTCCTGAAGAGTGTGTTTATCCCTGCAGAGTTCTTCCAATAAAATAAAATGAAAGGCAACAGCTAAGTCAGTATTCTGCATCTCTCAGGTCTACACAGGTAAGAAAAAGAAAAGGAAAAAAGGGATGGAGTAAAACTGTCTGATCTCATTTTACACTCAGACCTGATTAAGGTTTTACATAAGATGATCAGTAGCAGTAATCCTACACAAATATAATAAAGACTTAAAAAAGGCATAATAAATGGAATTTTTAATTTATGTTTGTCAAATAGCAAGTCTCACTTACTAAAAACACTCCCTTGATTGACATTCACTAAAACCAGCTTAAAATCTGAAGTAAAACAGGTAGAAACTAAAATAAAAATATTGATTATTGCAATGGGTTGGGACAAAACACAGTTGTTTAAAACAGATCAAAGCTGCTATAGGGTTGTGGTTTGCTCTGGCCAGGAAGGGGTGAGCGATTTTAATTTTCCTTTGACTTAACAAAACACATTGGGCAGATCATTTAAATCAGATATATTCATCTGCTCCCAGGACTCTTTGTTATCCCTTATGAAATCAGTGAAAAGAGGGAAAGAATAAGGAAGTAATGGCAGTCTTTCAGTTGAATTTCATGAAATTTTAGATATGGCCTTGATAAAACATAGTGCTTCACAGGGCCATCACAAAGCACTTGACTGGATCTGTCTTTGGGAGGATGTTTATATTGCTTAAATACACTACTGACAGAAATACTGACTGAATTATAGCTGGCTTAAATGTAAAAAAAATCTGCCTCTCATCTCTTTCCTTATGGAATCATTTTACAACCTTAAGTGAAAAGCTAATATCTGTAAGATTTTTGAAACTTGTTATAAATTTTAGTGAGGAATTATATCCCTATCAAAATCCATTGAGAATTTGAAAGGCCCATTATGAATGTGGAATTCTCTGGCAAAATCACTAGTTCTCCAAATATATTCTACAGAGTTCAGTGATGTTTCCATGAAACCTTGTTGTTTCATCCTACTTGAGAATCTTTGGTTACTCAATTAATGGAGCAAAAATGTTTTTCAACACTCATTGTCTCTCTCTGGTAGCTGCAACCCATGACAGAAACCACCAAGCCAGGAATAATGGCATGAAATTCCCTTGAATTCCATGAAATTCTTTCATGTTGTCTCTCCAACCACAGGCCTTGGGTAGCTCTGAAAGCCACTATAGTTCTTAAAGCTCTTTCTTCCATAGGAGCCAGGCCCTACTCCTGCCAAATCTAAGATTTTTTACATGTTCCTCTGAAATATTTCACTGGCCATTTCAGGTCAGTTCTTCTGGATGTTAGGTTCTGAACCAGCTACTTATATCTTTAAAATTTTTCTTATGGAAAATTTATTTGTTTTTATGTAACTTTCCATTGTTATGGCTGGAGATGTCAGCAGGGGAGTAGAATTTTGCAACAGTTCTTCAGATTTCACAGATGTTGATTTGCCCAGAACTGAAGCAATGAAAAGCATCTGCAGAATCAGGTGTCCTAGCTGAAAAGGAATATAATAGAACATAAAATATAGAGAACTCATCTGTGTTATACTGCATCTTGGAAAAGCAGGCAGTAAAAACCTGTTCTAAGAGACATTTAGAAAATGTGATTATAAGTTATTTCATTTATTCAATCTTCATCCAGGGGCAAAATACAGTTATACCTGAGTGTGACTGCCTCTGCTCTGATACTTTCTGTAAAAATAGTCATGGATCAACTTGATCCCTGGTATAATTATATGGTATTAAACTGTCAAATATGCTTAGCACACACACACAAAGACAGGAGAGGTCATTTGTGGCAGCAAAGCTTTAGAACATGGAGTCTTCTGCAAGTGGTTGTTGTTTCATAAGTGATAGTTGTCACTTCAATAGCTCTTCTGTTGTCAAGACTTTTGGTTGAAGCATGTGAAGCAATTCCTCGCTGGGCTCAGTGCTGTTATTGACTGGGGGATGGAGTGAACGTGCTGTTGCTGGGAAACTGAGAGGGAGAGGCAGAAGTAAAACATGGCAGGTGGAAGCAGCATGTGGAAATGTGGAAATGATGGTGTTCTCTTTCACTCTGAACAAGATGTCCTTGGTTTTTTAATTAAGATGTACCTGTTGTAGCAGCCTATGCATAGTTGAAGAAGGAGGTGCTTGGCTGTCATTGAGAAGTTGTGGTGTGGTCAAAGCACAATGAGATGTGATTTCAAGTAAAATGTTACATTACTGGCAGAATGTTAGGGGAGAAAATGTTATATGTGTTTCAAGAGCAGGAACTATCTAAATAGTGATTTTATATTTTCTCTGCTTATTTTTGGGTAAAGATGTACCCATTTAGTGGGCTGTGGGGTAGTAGAAGAACCAAAAATCCCAAACAAGACAAAAAAGAACAGAATAACTTGGGGTGAAGTAGCTCAGTTTTTAATTAGAGGATTATCAAGAAAATGTCATGGCCATCATTCCAGAGAGAGGTCTGTAGATGCTAATGCATAAATAAAAAAATAATGGAAAGATAAAGACAAGGGACAGAAAACATACTGGAAACTATTTATGTTTTCAAGAGCAGGGCATATTGCTGGTGCATCATACTTGTCCTGATGGAGCAAACATTTTTTAAAAGGAGATGGTAGGAGATAAAAATGACAAGAATTTTTACTTAGAATAAATGTGTACATGATGGCTGGCATCTTGGTGTGAACTAAATCACGTTGTCCAGAATGAAAAAAATTTAGAGAAATTTGCCTAAGAGACTAAAATACTCTGAGTGAGGTTGTAGGACTTACGTCTTCTGCAAACTGGACACTAAGGGAAAATTTTAACCCATAATCCTCAATGGCAGAACCCAATAAAACGACAAGTAACATTTTTGGATTAGAGCCAGCTGAGTTTTCCTCTCATGCCCCCAAATAATGTAGGATCTACAGGGAGTATGTTAAAACTAGAAGTCAATAAATTTCTTACTTGATTTGGAATGAAACTGGCAGGGAACCGTAGGAAGTATGAACTTTAATTTTAGACATCCATTCCAAAGATAAAAAGCTTTTTGTCTTCCAGGGGACGAACTGACCTAGGATGTTACAGAAATCTGTTTTTTTTCCTTTTTTTTATAACTCACATAATGGGAAATGAAAAGTTCCTTTTTTGAGTGGTGGAGATTACAGAAAAAGAGCCAAGAACCTTCACATGGGAAGGAATATGATAGAGCAATTTAAATATAGCACGACTTCCTTCATGTGCTGTCAAGACGGCAGGCTGTTGTTTTTTGTCTTCTGAGAATGAAGAGGTAGTAGGGGGTAATCTGGCTGCTGTAGCTCATGGCTACAGTCAGATGATATGAGACAGTGTGTATGCCAACATGTAAAAATATAGTAGTATACAAGGGCTATACATTGAACCACATGATTAATACTGGAAATTGAAGATGTGACACTGAAACTCCTGAAAAATAGTTTCCCAAATTAATATGTTCATCAGATAACAAAGAGTGTACTTCTAGGCACAGTTTTAGGTAATATTGGAGGTACAATTGACTATATAATAAAGCAAGGATCATAGCTTAAATAGATTTGGGATTAAAACAAAAATGAAAGTGAGGAGAGTGCTGCCAAGAAGTTAAACATGGAAAAGGAGAAATGTTCCCTGGAAACATGCTGTGTTTTATACTGCAGAGCTTTATTAGAAGGAAATATTTCATTAATCAAGTCTGGGGCAGAGAAATAGTGAAATATGCCAAAGATGACTATAATATGTAAATAACACTCAGAGAATAAGGGCATAACCCTGCCTCATGGAAACCAAATGAGCTTTTGCCATTGATTGAGTAGGATCAACATCTTCCAAAAGAAGCCAGTGGGAAATCACTATGAGAAATGTCCAGATTAAACACACTGAGGACATTTACATTTGGCTACCAAAACTTCTTTAAAAAAATTAATTGTTAAACCTGACCCACTGAATATAAATTAACAAAGGAATCACTGTCCACCCCAAGTTTCTCAGTCCTTGTTCTGCCAAACTTACTCTGAAGTAAAATCAATAGGACTCTTCAAAGGGCAAGATGCTACTCACTATAATGCAGTGGCTTGCTAAAATACATTAGAAACCATTTCTGGGGGCTCTTTAATTCGCGCAAATGTTGATGACAAATAACTTAGTGAATAAAGTGTTATTTTACATACGTTTACTTGAATTCATTCTAGTTTCCAAGCTTTGCTTGTGATGTGGAGTTTCTATGATCCCTTGGCACATCACAACTCTGACTACAGCTCAGCCAGTGTAGGTACTCTCATTCCAACCTTCCAACCACTGAGAATAACTGCAAAACAAGTTAATGTCCAAAATTCATGTAAACTTTCGGGGTCATATGTATTTGGAGTGATGCCCAGCATATGCATTGCAAGCTTTCACTGTGTTGGAAATGCTAATACATTTTAAATATATTCCATCAGATTCAGCCAAGACATGCCTATGAGCACAGAATGATGCAAAAGGAAGGATGTGCCAATTAAAGCTAGTAGCAAGTCACTCCAGTGTAGGCAGAGTGCTGCTTTCTTCCAGGTGAAAATCCAGCTGAATGACATATCCACAAGTCATCTGCTCGTTAGAGAGCGTGGCAGGAGGAAATCTGGCTTGGGTTACACTTTATTGGCAAAATGTCTTCAGAAAGTGGATCAAAGCAGCATAGACAAGAATTAATGAAAAACCTTGAGTTTTCTTTGCTTTGGCTTCTGGAACAGGCCAGCCTTGAGCCATGTCAAAGGAAGCACATCAGAAATTTTCGTGACACATGAGGGGATGTAATACTGTGGTACAACCTTTTGGTGCCAACCAGCACCAAAAGAAGAAAGAAATTTAAGGAAATTCTTCCAGTAGGAGCTGCAGTGCCAGGTTCATTGCTTTGTTGTCTCCTCCCAAGCCCTGTGGTGCTGGACATAAATGTGGCAGGCAGATACAGGATACATGGGAGCAGAGAGTGGGAGAGAGGCAGTAGAGCTGGAACATGGAGTTGCCTTAGCTAAGGGAGAACCTTGGTGTGAGGCTCACACTCAAGTTAAGTTAGCTGGCAGGTCTTAAAGGCTAAATTTTAAATTTAAATGGACAGGTATTAGAATTGCAGATATTGGCACTCTATTTTGGGAGTTGAAAAATTAGAATATAACTTTACCTGACTGCTTTAGTGATGATTGTTGTTCTTTCCAGATGGAGACAGGAAACACTTGTGAAGAACATTACAGTATTTAGCTATAGGGAATCAGAAGATTTGCACAGTATTTAGCTATAGAGAATCAGAAGATTTGTACCCAGAACCTAAAAAAAAAAGTGCTAGAGAAATTCTTAATCTTTTAGACGGTATTTGGAATCAGTGGATTTTTTTTTACCATGGTGCATAGTCTCTCAGCCTTACATTATTCTTTTAGCAGAGAATTCCACCTGGAAGCTGTTGTAGGTAGAAGGTGAAAGAGGAAATAACACTGTCTACATTTTGCAAATGGAAAATTAAAGAATAGTGCTCAATGGCTAGATTTGCAATTTTTTTTTTTTTATTTAAAATCCCCTGGAGTCGGATGTCCAGATGCCCATAAAAACCTTGCTCTGAGCGACGTGCCTAAGGTCACAGGGGAAGTCTGTGGCAGGACAGGAATTTAAATCAGCTCGCCTTACTCTCATAAACAACATCATATTTCCTTTGAATTAAGCCATACTTTTCCAGCCACAGATTGCTGAGCTTTTCTGGTTTTATGAAGACCTCAATTCTACAGTAAAATCCATGTATCCCTCAGCTTCCTTTATGGTGAAAGCAAGACACTAAAGTTAACTTGCTCATACCATCCAAATTTAGATATTTAATTCAGCTGCCTGCTATAGGGCCTCTGAGTCTGCACATAATCAGGGAAATATACTATTAACAGAGTTAAGTAGTGAGGATGCTCTGAATTGCCCTCTCCAGACTCCATTGACTGTATTGGGTGTCCATTCTACTACAGTTTATTGTTAGATAGTTGCCTAAAATGAAGAGCCATTGGAAATAGGGGAGTTCTTACCTGTCTCTAAAGGAAAGTGAGGCAGAAGGGAAAAGAGACAAAGTCTTTAAATAGGTTTTTACTCAATGTGTTTTGGAGCACCTGCCTCATCTGCCACACTCACTATTGAAACAGAAGAGAAAAGAGTGAATAATTTTTAAGAACTAAATGTCGCTGTGTGAAGTCAGTCTAAAAAGCAATTAAATGTAAGGGCCTTGTTTATTAAATAGCTGTTCTTTTATAGTGTTATTAATACTGATTAGAGAATAATTAATTTTGAAGTAAATACTTAATTAATGAATAGAAATTATGGGGAAAACTTCAGGGAATCCCCTTTAATACTACAAAGGTATTTATTCTAATATATAAGTATATACATTTATGACAGATGGATCATTTTAGGAATTGAGCTCTATTCACCACCTTTATGTACAGTATAGTGTTTTACACCATGTACTGTACTCTAATTAGGGTAGGTGATTCAGTTAAATTATCAGTCAGATAATTTATTTATAAAGCTGTTATCCAAACTGTGAAAAAACAAAGACATGAACAATTAGAGCTTTTTAAAGCTATTCCTTAAATGCCTTATTTTTCAATGAGGTCTCTGTCAAGGGGATGGTATAACTTCCTATATTTTGTCATTGAAAGGGGCATTTTACACATAGTCCTTAGTTTTTAATACACCAATTCTAAGCTTTCTGTTGTCAGTGCATTGACATCTTTGACAATTTACTCAGGCCATAATTACAGACAGTGTGAAGAACAAGGGAGTGGCCCTGAGTGCTCATTGCAGGGCAGGAGGAGGGCAGGGCACAGGCTTGTCCCTCACAATTACATGTTTCCAAAAAAGTTTCTAACAGGAATTACTCCCAGCAAATTCCTATGCTGAAGTTTGCTTTTTAGAAATCTGAAGTTCTACTACTGAAAAGACAGCAGAAGAAATTACAATCAATTAGAAAACTGATCCAGTAACTCATATTTCTGTGGGATTAGTAAGAGACAGAAAAGTAGCAAAAAACCCCCAAATGAACATTCTTTGAACAAAACAGATAAATGTAAATTTTGGGGGAGATATTTGTTCAAGGCAGTAGCATGGATTGCCACTGAAAAGACAGATCTCTTCAGAGAGAACTAATGTCCCTGTTTTAAACTGTCTGACTTTCCTCAAGGGTAAGAAAAGTCCCTGCCCAGGTGGGCTGTGCTCGCAGCTGGTTAGATAAAGTACCCAGTTAGTCACACGTATCCAAAGCCAGTGCTCCCTGGAGGTAGCTGTCAGTATTATAATCACCCTGGGATCTGCCTTGGGAAATAATAAGACATGAGGAGAATAGTTAATTCTATGGAAAATGTCGCAGAAGAACCAAACATCAGGCTCCAGATAAAAATTCACAAAGTGAAAGGAATGTCTGTATTCAGTGTGAATAAAATCTCCCAAACTTTTAATCCTTGTGCTTTCATTTCAGAGTTAAATAATATTAGAATTCTTAATATCAGTACCAAACTTACAGGCTGTTCCATTTGTTAGTCTTAAATATCCCCAAATATATGTTTTAACGTCTACAGTGAACAAAACCCCAAAGAAACCAACCAAACAAACCAGTTATGCTTGAATTATGGCTTCAAGGAGCTGTCTTGTACTTCAGTGGTCCCCACAGAGGAACCAGTGGGAGGATGCAGAGGCACAACTCTGTTATGGGCATGTGCCAATGCCTGGAAGATGCATTCCCTGGGTCATGAAGACCTTTTGGATCCCCCATGCCCAGGTAAAACCACTCTCAGCCAACATCATCTTCTTCAGATAAAGTGATGGCAACAGACTCTCTTTGTTGTTCTGAAGCAGCATTGTGTTCCCTGCATCTGCAGGCACATTGTCTTAGGCACCTGTTCCCAATGTTTCCTCTCTGCCCTGGGTAAATTTCCAAAAGTTTAAGACCCAATATTGCTTGGAGTTTCCCTGGGGCTTTGCTCTGCAGCTGCCCTGCTTTCTAATGGTACAATCATACTCTAAACTGACAGGTGTTGCAAGCATAAGCGAGCAAGGAGAAATAATAAAATGGGATCTAAAGAGCTCAGAAATATGTGCAGGAAGCAAAATGAGATTCAATCTGGAGAACTGCAAGGTGATATATCTGGGGGAATTGATAAATTCAGTTCTGGCCAGCTCAATAGCAGAAATGTGCAAGGAATTTAAGAGACAACCAACAAAAATGATTAAGAGGCAGGACAGTATAACTTCTGCAGATCATGGGCAGCACAAACTGGGCAGTCCCAATGCCCTTACTCAGCTCATGGAAGGTGATCATGAATCCAGTCCTATTCTCAGCCCAATAAATGACAGAATTAATGTTCAGATGAAGGGCAATGAGGACAATCCAAAGGGAAAGAAGGCTGAGGGATGGGAACTGACCAAGCCAGTGCAGGAAGTCATGGGAAACAAAATGTTTCCCATGGATCAAATCTGCATCAGCATCAGGATAGGCTTGAAAGAAAACCAGGACATTTTATCTCTGATTTCTTATTCCATAGGTTTTTGGTCTGCTTGTGTGCTTATTACCTAGATGTGACTTTGTTTCTAGTGGCTGGAGGAGATAAAGGATGATAAGTGCTCAAGTAAAAATGTGAGGAAAGGGTGTGGTTTTGAAACAGAAGTTAGAAGGTTTTCTTGCACATGTTTAAAATGGTATATGTGTGTTTGGCTTTGATTCCAAGGTATTACTTGCCTGTGAAATGGTCAAAAGAGAATTCAGTTGTACTTGATCTCAGATTAAAATTTACATAAATTATTTCCAATTTGTCGTATTATAGTTACCCTATGTTTTAAAATTGTTTCATAAAACTGAGCACAATAAACAATTCTAAAATATTGTATATTTAATAATTCCCTATACTTTAAAATCGTGTATGGACAGTAAAAAAGTTCAGCTGCTATAGTCACTCTGTAATTTAAAACAAAACCTTGGTGAATCAAAATACAACATTTTCCAGGACACCTGAGCCTCATAAGGTATTGCACTTTGAAAATTCATTTATAGCTGGTGTTTTCAGTGTATATTTTTGCATCAAGTGCATTTACTTCTCAATAACTTTTTTCACTATTACTATATCCTTTGTTCTTGACATTTGTTTTTTTTTCTCTTATCATTAAAAACCTCATCAATTCAATATACTTTTCAACAATTCCTTTCCTAAGCACAGTAATGCAAAAGAAACAATTGCTATCTTGTGTGTTGTGAACTATTTGAATATGTCCATAATTCCACTGTATATAGGCTATGTTTTAGACACAGGCAGCTCGATATAAATCATGCAGTCCTGGAGGATGATTTTAGGCGACTAGGAAGCTGAACATCTGTTCTGTAGGTGAACAGAATGGCAGCTAATCTCATATTGTCAGTGTGTTTATTCCCAGCCTTTTTTTGTTTGATGCTTGGCTGTGCCTCAGCGTGGATGATGCAAATGGCATCTTTTGAGAAGTAAGAGCACACAAGTATTTGAAACACAGGCAGGACTGATTTAAAATCTTTTGCCACAAGTTGATCATGCCAGCTGTTGGGAAATGCTCACCAGCAACCATATGTTGTGAACGAGATAAGCAATTACTGTGCACCATCCAGGCTTTATCCTGAACATGGGAAGATTGTGCTTTTAAGGTAGAACTCCTTAGGAAAAGTACTCCCCCACTCTCTCTGTCTGTAACCACCTATTAGAGGGCATTGTTGCTAATAAATACCAGCAGTAATACTTAGTGAGAGATCACTGAGCCAAATTATAAAGTCACTGCATACCCTTGGGTTACAATTCCATGTCTCCACAGGAATAATTTACCCCAGCAAGAACTGGATGGGGCCGTGTTTGTGTTATTGTTATTTCTGCCTCACAATTGTTGTATTCATTGTGACTGAGCCCTCAACCATTTGTTAACAATTTAGGTTTTTGTCAGAGGTGTGGCAGAGAATGCGAGTTGTTTTGGAAAAAAACAGTTGGTAGAAGTTACTTTGACTACTCTATAGAGTTAATCAAGATGACAATAAAAACAGGAGCGCAGCTCCAGCCTGTCCTTACAATAATGCAAGATAGGGCCAAATAACATTTCTCCATATTATTCCAGGGAGCTGGTGAGGGCTGTGTGCCCCCAGCTGTTTTTTCCCCAGCCTGCAGCAACACAGACTTGCTGAACTGCTTTTTCCTGCTCTTTGTGGCCCCAAGCAGACACTTGCAGGTGAGAAAATATGGGGAAATTAATATTCTGTTTGCTTTTACTAAGGATTTGGGATTATAATGTGGGATGTTCTGTATTAGTGGATATCTTGCAACCTTCCAAGTACCACAGTTTTTACAATAGCTTTCAACTATGTAGAGACTCTATGAACATTTTTTTCTGTTAATATAGCAGTAGGGCCAATACAGAGACTGAAGAATTAGTTCTCAGCTGAATGCCACTGCTAACAATTGCTGGTGACTATGCCTTTTTTTATTCTTCACCCATGTTTGTGTCTCCCCTGAGCTACAGGAGAACTTTCTCTAGTTAATATGTAAAAGCAGATGCTGAGTTGCCTTTTATCTGTCTCGTGCAAGGCCATGCATCCTGAAGAGGATCAGTGCAGCCATAGAGTGCCTTCAAAGAGCTGACTGACCACAGGATATAGTTTCAGATACTAAATTACTCTCAGAAAATGTATAGAAGGTCTTCTAATTTGTGTGCTTTCTGAAAGAGATGTACAAAATTATCGTACATGGAATAATAGATATTGATGTGGCCTTGCAGCCCATGAAGAAGACTATGGAACCGCATGTCTTTTTATTTTCATAAGTGGAGAATTCCCCCTGCTCCAATAACTATTCTTTGCATTTGGTGTAAGTTTGGGACTTGCTTGATAAACAACTCACAGAGCTATTGAATTTTGTATTTGGCATTCTTAGCATTTCTTTCTAATTTGGGGCTAATCACCTCAGATATTCAAACGGATTAGAGAGGAAATGGCTTTTCATACAATCAAATCCTTTGAATGGGTATTTTTACTGGAAGGTGTTGTTTTGGGGGCTGCAGTCAGACAGCAAAGCCTGGATTTGTCATATTTTGATGAGAAGGAATTGAGTTACAAAGCAGCTTGCCATTGCCTTGGAGAGGCTGAGAACATTGCAGTGCTGGACTCTAAGGGAATGTGGCTTTTCTCCTGAGACCCTGAAACAGGAGCTGAGCAAAGCTGAAAATCAACCACCCCATGTAGGTGCTCTGCATTCCTAGAAACCAGTGCCAAAAAAGTCCCCAGGAAGGAATATGTTCTAGTGACAACACACTGAACCCCAGCCATGAGCAAATCATGTCCTTTTCAACTGTTATGTGCCATCCTGTGCTGCTCCATCTCATTACATTTTGTTTTGAGGCTTCACATACACAGATGCAGAACAGTTCAGAATAAGAAGCTGAAAAGGCTTGTATTAGGGGTAGCTCAAGAATTTTTTATATAGTTACAGAAGAAATTCCTCTCCCACCCTCCTGAAATGTGATCATTATAATAACATATATTCCAAAAGAAAGCATCTGTATCAACACCTCCTGACATAAATGAATGGAAATACTGACTTTGCCTATTATTATTATAAAGGTTGTTAGTTCTGCTAATAAAATGTTTCTTAAGCTCCACAGCTAGATGGGTTTCCTGTGGAATTGTCTAAACCCTTCCAATGCTAACTGTTTGCAATATTCAGAAAAGCATTTGGAGAACTGCTGTACCAGAATAAGGCCACCTTTCCCAGGAAATACAGCTCCAGTTACAGTTGTATTGAAAAGAGGCCAAAGAGGCCAGAGCAGAGCACTTATAGACACATTTCCTCGTCATACATGGAATGCTGAATTATTGCTGCCATGCAGTGCTTGGGTTTAGAACTGAATTAGCAAGGGGAAGCTGGCTGCAGCAGGACCAAAGGGCATGGAGACAGAGTCCTGCACACTTTTACCACTCCAATCCTTTCTGTCCCACACATACAGTGCACTTTAACTGCTCATGGGTTCTTGTCTCTTTTCCAAAGCCCACAGGCTGCCTCACCCTTCATCTTCCTGAATTCTTTACCATTTTCTGGCAGCCATCTGCTGTGTCTCAGTCGGAAATGTCTGCTCCTCTGTCTTAATTTAAAAAAAAAAACAACAAACCCACAACATTTTCTTCCAGTTCTTTTGGAGAGCAGTGCACACCCTGGGCTGCTGCTCACAGTGAGCTGTATCTTTGTCTCCATAGCTGTAACTTTGCACAGAGAGAAAATGGGCAGATGTAAGATCAGCTTGCAGAGTAAAAAGTGGATGAGCCTCCAAACAATCTTGTATTCAAACCCAAATTGATTGCTGAACTTTCAGCTCAGTTTTAATTTCCCTTGATGCCTTATTTTTAAAATAAATATGCAGGGCTTTTTTCCATTGGTATTATCCAGCCTCCTATTGCAGCTGTTGCCAGGATGCTCCAAGCAGCCACACGGGGTGGATGTGAGAGGTCTCAATATCTGCTGATTGGTTACAATAACAATCTCTCTTGTCCCTCAGTTCAAACAATTTAAAATGTCATGTCAGGAGTGGAAGGATATTAATCACTGCACAGCTAGAGAGAGTTCCTGGGAAGAAGTCTGAACCTGTGGATTCAGAAGCCTGTTGAATGAGATGAGGAGAACCTTTGCCTTGGAAACTCAATTCAGCAGATGTGAGATCCTGCAGGTTCTGAGTGCAGGTCCATGGAGCTGCTTCAAAGAGAAACACCATGTTATGTGCAGGAGCATTGGCACATGAAGGGTGATATTTAGGTATTTAGAGATAATTGAAATGTAAAACTAAGCAAAATAGTTTATTTTCCTTGTGACATAAGTAGCATTTTGTTTAAGCAGCATTTAATGATTGTAACAGCAGAGACCAATGATTTTCTTTCATAATTAGCCCTATTAGAGTGAAGACATGCACATGGTTGACCTTGAAACAAGAATCAATATATTTTTATTCATTTGTGTATGTTTTCCCTTTTTCATTTCTTTAATCATTTAACATACTCTTTGACCAATATCTAATGTGATGTAATATCTAAGAAAGGATTGAATGCAGATGTTTAACGTAAGTTGCATATTCTTTCACTGTTCTGATGTATCAAATTACCAAATCTTGTAAGAGTGAACAAATGTTTATCCAAGTGTAATGCAGATTCATTATGGTGATGTTAGATTATGTTCTGAGGTAATGATTACATGGCCCATTGAGACATGTTCTTGATTTTTTTAGCTGACCTATTGTATGATTTCAGGCAAGTTATAAGCTTAGTCCCTGCCAGTCATTTTCTCACCATGTTTATCCTGTCTTGTTTATGTAAATAGTAAGATATTTACAAAAGAGTGAGTCATTGACTGCATTTAATAGGATTTACCACAATATGTTCTGGTCTTGCTTGAATCTGCTTTGCATTAAATAATTACTTATAATCATGGCTCTTAATCCACTGCAGTCACCAATGGCACATTTTCTTTAGGGAATCTGTACATTAATCCTCTCTCATACTGATATTGTTGTAATGATATTAAAGTTGTAAGTGGTTGAACTGCAAAATTCAAATCTAGTAATTTAATAGCCTCAGAGAGATTTGAGAATAATTTGGTTTAGTAAAAATCAGAGTAATGGGAATATCAGTTTGTGTAATGACACTGGTCACCAGTAGCTCAGGTTGTCCTTCACTTCTCCCTTAAGTTTGAGGGCAGAAGCTTAAAGAACTTGCCAGATATTGCTCACTCTTTTGTTTCCATAAGACTGAAATTCTGTTTTGAAGATTATTTCCCTTTTGCTCTCCTGCTTGCAATATTCAGTTAAATATAGGAGAGTATCAGCTTCATGAGAAGCTTCAAGTTTTTATGATATCATAGGAATGGCTGAGCTAAAATTGCAATTAAAGACTGAAGCCAGATGGAACACCATCAGTAAGATGGGGGTAACATTGGAATACGGAAATTTCTAAAGAAACTCAAAAATTAATAAAACAACTCTTTGTCTTAGAAACTTGGATAACCTTGGGAAAAAACTGCATTTTAGAAATTCTTAGTCTGGTCATAAAAACGTTTGCTCTTCTTTCTTCTCCCATGGAACATGACAGGTACTAGTTAAAATACAAGGCCAGCTGGAGGAAGAGTACAGCAGATTTCTTGAAGACACTAAAAAAGCCAACTGTTTTTCCCTTGTCCCTCAAGCCCAGAAAGGCTTGTATTTTGATACATACGTATTCAGTAGCAAATAACGTTTGAATAACCACTTAGAGTGAAGAGGTGAAGAAGTTATGGAAGTGGTATTTGAAACTCTGTAGGAAGAGATTCTTTTTCCAGGTGGACAAGGATTTTTCTAGATTTGTTTATCAATTGTGCTCCAGCTGCATTTCCTTTTTTGCTCTTGATATAACTTAGTTCATAATCAGCATAATTTACAGTCAGAACTATGACTTGAGAGATCCTACATACATTTTAGCACTCTATATGTATATGAAAAACTCTATGACTACCATCATGATAAATTAATTATTTAACAACTGACATGATAAGCATGATATTTCTAAGAGATTATACAATTCAGTAGAAAATTTGACTCTTGGTAAAATATTTAACTGGAGTCACTTTTAGAACCAAAGTAGCTGATGTCTGTTCCTTAGTTTGTGCATCTGTACTTGTGTGCACACAGCCACAGGGAAGGCAGGTTTTACAAAGGGAAGGTACAGAGATGAGAAACTGATTAGTTTTAAGACTCTCCCCCAGAATCATGCACATAGGTATATGCATATTGTACAGAACATGTACATCCTGCAAAACCTGCCAGGCACAGAATGAAATCCCTTTTATGAGGACAGCTGGAGAGTTATGCAACTTCAGGAGGATTATGCAGATGTGTATACGCCATGAAGTTGCCTGATGGATTATGAGCCTGTGTAGGTTTGATTTAAAAAGAAAAACTACTTAATTCTCTTCTGTAGTGAATGGAATGTTTCCAGAGAGGGCCAGAAGCCTGGAATCTTCAGAACAGAGGGAGTCTGATAAATGCACAGGCCTATTCTGGTGTATTCAGTTTGACCAGCGATGAGAATTGACCAAGTTTAGGCAGGACCTGTGTTACTCTGTACTCCCTATAATAGAAATTATGTTCTCAGTCTCTACAGAACATACCCAAAACTCAGTGTAGACAGACCAGTTGTAAATTAGCCCTATTGAAATCCTTTTGTAATATGCCACCTAATGAAGAGGGGTATTTTACACAGTTTCATTAAACTGTAAACATTAACTAGACATGTTCTATCAAGAATTGCATCAGTCATAATTAAGAGGCAGATGTAATTTTACCTACTGTTTCACTGGAAGAGTTTGATCCTGTTTGTATTCAGGCATTGCCCTGGCAGAACTGAGTGCCACCATCTTCAACATTTGCAAACAGGAATTCTGGAAGCAAATATGCACAACTATCTCTGGCGGCTGAGGGCTCTGTCCACTCAACCACAACGTGCCTTCGAGCTGGAGAAAGCTGCAGGGAGCCCTGCAGGTCCAGCATGCTGTTTCCACAAATTCTTTGGAGAAATGAAAGGCCTTGCACTCATGAACACAGATCAGAAACTGGAGTTGGTTTTGCTTTTGAAGAGCTCATCTTTGACATAGACAATATAAACGGACCACTTTTCAAGTTCAGCAATCCATGTACAGCAGTGCCTAAAGAAGACAGAATCCAGAATTTATTTCAGGTGGAAAAAGTTGTCAGGGAATGCAAAGCACATGCACTTTGATCATTGATGCAGTATCCCTTATGTAGTATCACATCATTATTGAGAGCATAAAAACAGATCAATAAAATACTCCACTGCAGTTGGTTAACTGTTCTGAAACTCAAGCAGCCCCAAACCTGCCAAACTGCCCCATGATGCCTGAGGAAATAAATTGTAGGGCATCATATTTAGTAGATATACATCATGTTTTTCACCTGCTTCTGTGTTTGGAGATTCTTTGCTGTCTGAATATGAAATGCACCTTAAATAATTGCCCAAAACTACAAGTTAGAGGTAAGGATGCTGTAAGCACAGCAGGCTGAAATGATTCAAAACCACATTGTCAGTAGGTGATCCTGATTGTATTAACATCCATTTCACATGAGGGTCACAGCTTTTAGTTCAGTGAATTTACTCTTCATTTATATGTCTATAAAGGACAGGAACAATCATAGGATACTCCCTGTGATACTCTGAAATCAATACAAAGGACCAAAGAACAAGGAAGGCTGCTAACAAGCTTTCAGGTCATGGACTGAGTGCTGCAGTCTATTTGTTAACCATTGGTTGAAAGTGGAGCAAAAGCCAGTTATAAATTTGCTAAACATAAGATATCCATTTGAAAGTGATTTTATAACATTTGCAAAATGAAGAAGGTCATTAGAAACATCAAGATTTCCCCTTTGTTGCTTTAGGGCACTGAAATACCTAATGTGTGATTTGCACTTACTGCACCAAGCCAGCTCTCTGCAGCTTTGAATTTTCAGGTGAAAATTATTTCTTATTATGCTTTCTGAATGTGTTTCCTTAAATTTCCATTTCTGTGAGCTTGCTCAATTATTTCTACTAAACTAGACTTTCTGAAGCTGCAACAATTCTTTTTGTGTAACATAGAGCAGGCTTGCCCAAGTTAAAGCTCTTCATATTAGGCTCGACCCTGACATGTCATTTGAAGAATAAGCTGAAGAACAGCCAGAAACATTTGGTTGTTTTACTGCATGTGTTTCAGTAATAGCCCTGGGCTTACTAGGGATTTTCCATGCTATTTTCCTTTGATGCTAGTGTGACACAATTTATAGCTCACTCTTAGGAGTGCCAGCTCACACTCAAGTGAGTTCTGTTCGAGGATTAAATAGAAGGCAGGGATGGGATTCGATTCCTGCATGATGAAGGTGAATAGAAATTATTCTATTCTTAGTCCTTGTCTCAAATTTTTCTTAGTGACAAATGATGCAAGTGGCTTGCTTTTGAATGTTCCCAAAGAATTCCTGCCCTCATTTCCTCATGTGAATGAGTGGAGGATTAGGTAGAGCTTCCACATCATTTGGCAGCCTTGGAGACTGGAGCTAAAGGAAGTGCAAAATTCACAATCTTAACATAACTCTCTTTTTGTAAGGTAGAAAATGCACATTCCCAAAAGCTTCCCATTTCCCAACAGCCTGAGAATTGTTTTCCTTTATCCTTCAGGCACTGTAATTGTGACCTTCCCCCTGAGTTGGCAGTTCTCACTGAGTCAAATTCCATGAACCTTCTGAGCTTGTTTGACTTGAGGCTGCAGATATTCCATATTGGATAAGATCCCAGTAATCTGCTGTGCTTTTCCTTCTGTGTTACTTATATACTGAAACAGCAGCTACAGAACTTCTATCATTTCTGTGACTGATGAAAAACCTTTTAAAATAGAGGGTCCTGGGTACTAGTAAGTTTTCCTTACCCTAATTTGTAAGGCCCTCTCCGATGAAGCGTGGTGGAGCATATGAATTCAAGTATTTCTGCCACTGCTTAAAGCTTAAACTCATCTCTGAAGATGCAATTATTTACGGTTTTCTCCCTTTCAGCTTTATGGCTCCCAGCAAGCATGATTAAGGGGGAAAAAAATAAAAAAGGCTAAGTTGCAAACGCGCGGCATCTCTTGAGGAGATGGAGTAGGCGGTGAGAAGGGAATTAGCTTAAGACTTCTGTTGTTAAAGGATAAAATTATTCAGATAAACTGTTTGTAAATGTAAAGAATAAATACTATTTGAAAAGTGTGCCTACGAGTAATAGATAAGGACTGCAGACATGATTTTTTAAAATATTATCCAACCTGTTAGGCTTTTGAGATGGAGATCCATATTTTTGTACTTGTTTCACTAAACTGCTGTATTAAATTTTGTACTTAGGGAGGTCATTTTCTTCACTGTCTTACTAACTCAATAGACCTCAGGCTCAACTGGGCCTTCTAGGCATTACTTCAATACAAATATATAAATAATGATTCTGAAACTGGAAAATCTCCTGGTCTATTTTAAATGGGTATTTGTTTTTAGTGAAGATATCAATTACTAAGATGTCCTATTATCAGAGTTGCAGCTGTGAAACAGGCAACAGGAAAGTAAAATTTGTTTCATTTGAAGAGAGAACGGAAGCCTTGATTTTCAAAATTTCTCTGTTTTAGGAATAATCTTGCTTTTTGGTTGTACTTGGATTTATTAATAAATATTTCAGAGGCATTTGCTACTAGTTATTAGGAATATTTTTGCTTTGTTTCTTAACATATACTCTTCATGTGTATTTTTACTCACTACAATAATGCTTAAACTGAACAAATGACCAATTAATGTCATCAGTGGGTGAATCAGTGAAAATGAGTGGTGTGGTTTTTCTGGAGAGTGAAGAAATCTGCATGGCTGAAATGCTTCTGAAATGATTTCTTTCTAGCAGAAAAATTTGTAAGTATGGTTGGTTGAAACTGCTCCATCAAAATTGTTTCTCAACAATAAATTATTATGTTGACCAGAAACATGTTTTTCTTCCAGAAATGTTTGTCCTGGAAGATGTTAATCCTTCTCTTTTTAAAAAGTCATGGTGCATAAAGCCAACATATTTCACCCAAACTTGCAAAATGTTTTTCAGGAAAAATTATATATGGCTAGATTTGCACTGGGAAAAAAATCCCAAACCCTTGTTTAGGATTTAAACTTCCTTTATAGGTAAAGCTGACAGGGAAAGTAACAGATCTGAGGGCCATCAAACTTTATTATATTCCCCATATCTTGCACAAATCTGAACCTAGTGAATTGCCTTGATTTGTGGCATAATAAGATGTTAAATAAGGCCTGTCTTTCTGTGAGGTTGGCAACACATTGATAGGCAGGGTAGGAATGTTTTATTGTCACTGTCTGTGTACTTGATGTTTGTGAGATTTCTGACCTAGGAGAGTTATTTTGGCATCAGATTGACATGAACAATATGAAGAAGGGTAGAACAGTATAGAAAAAGTGTTTGGTTCATTCTGTGGCTCTCTTGTCTCCCCTCAAAATAGGTGTCTCATACTGGAAAGGAACTGGTTAGTAGCAAATGAGAATTCTTCAAGAGGGAAATCAAATGTCCCAGTACTAATTAGTTGAAATTAAGATCATTCAAATATTTATATAGAGAAGGCAAGTATTCCGGGAACATGCTGGGATAAATCACATGGCTGGAATATTAATAGTGAGGCAACAGATCTGAACAGAAAGAATCAAGGTGAAAACATAAGGGAGGGATTGTACTATTTATCAAAAGACAATTACACTAGCTGGTAAATACAGATGGTTAGTGGAAGAAGTGGTAACAATGAAATTTTGCATTTTCTCTGTCAACGTAATACATAAAGGGGAATTAAGATGGAACATCTACCATGGGCCACAAAATCAGGACCAAGTGACTGAACCAAATACTGAAAGTGCTGAAGGAAACTTGGATCCAGCCCTGCAGTTCTGTTACTTCCTTCCCTGGATCTGAGTGCAAACATGTGTGTGTGGACAGTTCAGGTGCAAATCCAGGTCCTGTGGTCAGGCAGGAGCTCTGGGCCAGCACAGAGGGAATTTGAAGCTGTGTTATCAGTGAACACAGGCCTGAGAAGGTACCAACAGCTGGTCCCTGTGTCAGCAGCATGTCACAGGTTAATCTCTTGGCCTCAGTGAATTGCAGGCAGCATGACCTCTTTACTGTCCCAGGCTGCAGGTGTCCCAGCAGTGACACACGGAACAGGGTTGGGAAGAGTGGAGGCTGCTCTGTTCTGTCTTGGAAGAATGGACACTTGAATCTTCAACAGCTAAAGTGAGAGCTAAGTCCCATCATCTAACAGTGGCAGGCTTCTAAATGGAAAACTGCCCAAATTTTTCTAAGAAAAGCCCCTGAGATTGTGGGGTAAATCCCATGATGCTTCTGGCTCAGCAGAATCTCCAAGTCTCCTGAGGAGCCTGAGAACACCGAGCATGCCTGGGAAGGGCTTAGGAGCTGCTTCTCAGGATGGACAGGTAGATGGGATGCCCTGCTTTTATACCTTCAGTCAGTAGTTTTCTGTTGAAGGCAGGATTTTATTAGTTAAATATGTTAATATATTTTGTAATATTACCTGATTTCTTATTACAATAATCTAATGGATTGGCCTGGGTATTACTACTCTAATTTGGTTCATTTTTACTTCACTTATCTTAGAACATTTCTTTGGCACTTTCTTAAAAAAGAAGTGGAAGTGAAATCATTAGCAAGATCTGAATAATTTGATAATTTATTAATAGTTCCATTGGTCTATTTTTTGTGCAATGGATTGTTTTGCTACCCTGCTAAAATAAAAAAAGGGGAAGGTAGGACTGTTCCAATTTTAATTATTCCTCTTTAGCTTGCACTGCTTCAAAATCAGCATTAAATACATGCTTTTTTTCCTAGGTAGTACATCATAGTGCCACATAATGGCAAGAGGGTTCAAACAATGTGAAGCCTGGAAATGTCAAGTGTGAAGGAAATGAACTGGCACATTGTTTTAATTTTTCTTCCTTTTTATTAAGCTTTATAACGTTGCATAGTCACAAAGTGTGCACGGCAGTCAAGGGTGAGAGCGAAGACAATCACCTGCATGAGAAATGCAGGGAAAATGCAATTCTTGTGGAGACAGGTACCATCTTCCCATCAGGAGGTCAGGAATGAGAATTCCCCAAAAGGGGAAGCTCTCAGATGAGACTTTGGACTGCTTTGAGCCATAAACAGATTCGAAGTTTCCTGCTCAGGTGTTGGTGTGCCCTTTGCAGAAGGCACAGTGCTGCAGTCCAGCATCTGTCCTCGCAGCCCCACTAATAAAAGAGTGATTTTCCCTTGAAAACAGCAAGAGATCTTTGAAATTCCAGATACAGTAAATTTCTCATTGCAAGGTGCAGTTATATGTGTTTAAAACACCTTCAGAGCAGTATTGGTGATTAAGCTTAGGATCTATTCACTTTCCTAAGCAAAATTAAATGTTGTGAGAACATCTCCAAGGGAAGGTCTGGCTGCAGTTTATGCAGATGTACCCTAGCTGGAACAGGAACACATAGCACAAACTTGGTGGATTAGAAAATCTGTAAATCCAATAAATACTCCACAGCCTGTGCTGAGCCCCGTATCAGTTCAGTCACAGGGCTGTTCATGCCTCTGCTGGCTTTTTAAAAACTAATTCAGGTATTTCAGCTGCTAGAACACCTTTCCTTCAGTCTGGGCATTCATTCAGGACACACAAAACATCATTTTCTCCTTTCTGCATGCCTGTATCCAGTGAAGGCAAACATCTGTGTGACTGTAGTCATGGCTGGCAGCAGCACAGCCATACTCTCAGATTGAACTATCCAGGCACAGTTGCAGCATCTAGTCCTTCTCCCTTCAGTCCAGTGAAATAAATATGGTGTGACTTCAATCACACCAATTATTTAGAGGGTTGTGGACAATTAATGCAGCAGTCTATATTCCACATTGAGTTTTTTTCTAGTTGATTCTACAATGTATAGGAGCATCGTTCTGGAGACAGCCATGGCAATGCCTCACTAAGGAAACCCAGGCCAAAATCTCACCTGTCTGTGACAAGAATCCCAGTTTAGGAAATTGAGAACTAGTTTTGAGGAGGATATTTCCCTGAATTTTTCTGCTACAGTGGTGTAATGGCAGGGACATAAGGATCTTCTTGAATTTCACTCCTCTGGGCTCTGTGTGGTTGGCACACTTTGGACCACCTCCTCAGGGTCAAACATGCATCCACGTTTCCTGTGGAAGGATAACAGGCCCATTGCTGTGCCATTAACATCCCCAGTTGGTCTAAATCTCACTGAGAATCCATTGCAGGAAATCTTGGCTCTGCTGAAGTCAATGGCAAAACTCTCACTGACTTCGCTGGGGATCAGGATTTATTCCAGCTAGTGCAGTGAAAGCACAGTTTTTACCAACTACAGATCTGGCTCCATTGTTTGACACTGGTTCTCAGTTTGGTTTTGTTTAAAATTTTAAAGGAGGTTGTAAAACAGTCCCCCCAAGCCCTGGAGCCCATGGAGCTTTTGTCTCCATGTGATAAGGTAACAACATGTGCACATAGAACTTGGTTTCTGTGTAGAAATAAACTGCATGAAGGCAGTTACTGATTCTTTTTGTTTATATCATTATTCTGCAAGTACAGCTGTTATCCATATTAAGGCATATTTTCTAACCTCCAGTATTTTTAAGACTAAAAATCCATCTTAATTAGTAGAACTAATGGCTGGGTTGTTTTGTATTTGTATAATCTACTCTGTCCCTTATTTTTTTTTGGATGAATCATTTACAAATAAGGACTTTGATTTCAAATGTAGAGGGCCAACCCCTCTCCCTTCCAAGTTTATGTGCAGAAGTTATTTCAATTTGAGCAGGATGGGATGGATGAAACATAAAAAAGCCACATCATCAGCTTAAAATACAAGTCCAATAAAAATGAAGTTGGAACTTTACCAGCTGTGTACTGATGAAAGCATATGAGATTTTAAGTAAGAGAAGCTGCTCAGTATGGACCCAAACCCAACCGAAACAACAAAAAAAGAGCCAACATAAAACCAAACCAAAAGGAAGAACTGGGAGAAGCCTGGTGCAGAAAGCAATTCCAAATAGGGGTCATTTGAAAAGATAAGAAAAGGGATGTTTGAATGCAATGTGCAAGTTGATCTACCTCATCATTCAGAATAATCTTTCTCTTTTTAACCTTAACCTAAAAAATGGGAAAGCCAAACCAGAACATCAAACCAAGCAAGCAGAAATCATATACTGCCATAGATGATCAGGGCTGGGGTCCATAAAACCTCATCATGGGCAGGGAGCAGGGCTGGCTGCCTGTTATTTTTCTTCTGTACCCTCCATTTGTATCCATAATATAGGGGTGGAAGGTAATAGCTGGACCCTTAGTCATAAAGGAGCAAGAATAGTCAAGGATACCCAGGAAAATTCCTTGGCAGAAGACCAGCTTCCTGCAGGAAGCCATTGCCTGCAGCTTTCCAGAGAGGTCTAACACATGCAGATACAGTGAGATTCAGCCTGGGGGGAGGTAGGGCTGTGGGCTGGCAGGGCCAGCAGGAGCACAAGAAGGGCTAATAGGATCCTGCAAGGTTAAAGAGTAAAGTGGTGAAAACAGCAGACGATCCCAGTAATGTAAAAGCTGAGTAAATATATACATTATTTGAAGGGAATAAGCAGTATGGCATTTATCTTGGCCATATGGAAACAAATATAACTTGTTTTTTACCATAAAGGCCACCCTTGATTATTTAATTATTTAAAAATCCTTCTTCTATATTGTATTTATAGTATTCCTAAAGACTTTCAGGGTGTATCTCTCCAATTGCAGATATTTAATAGAAGATTACAGGAAGCACTTTCAATCTTATTAACAAATAGTCCAAACAATTTTTCCTGTGAAATGGCTGCTTAGAGTAATTTATGGGATCAGATGAAGATCTCTGGCTGTGATTAGCCTCTGCTGGTGGCACTTTTTCCATTCGGGTCCCTGCTGTCAACTGGAAACCAAGACTGCAACACAACTCCTGCCGAGGTGCCTCAAGTTTGCCAGCCCGGTCTGTCCGTGCTCGGTTCCGTATGGACGGGCAGCCCGCGGGTCCCTCTGGCGGGGCTGCCGCAGCTCCGGGGGTCCCGAGCCCGGCGCGGGGCGTTTCTTTTCTCCTCCACACGGGCTCTGCCAACTCCCGTCCCCTCCCGGGGCCGGTCCCGGGGGGCGGGCGCTGCGGGCCGGGGCTGCCGGGGCTCAGGGGGGCTGTGCCCGGCGGGGCGGGCGGTCCCGTCCCCGCTGCCCGTCCCCGCTCCCCGCGGCCCGGCTGCGCCGTGTGGCAGCGCCTCTGTCAATCAGCCTGACTTCACTCCGCACGCCCTGTGCTTCCAGTACTATACCCCCGCCGCCTCCTGGTGTCTCTGCTTCGCTGCGAGCCGGGAGCGCGGCCGGCACCGCCGCTGCGGCTGCGGCTGGGCGAATGCGCGGGCGGCGGGGCGCGGGGCAGCGCTGAGCGGCGCGGAGCGGAGCGGAGCGGGGCTGCCGCCTGGCCCGCCCCGGCTGCGGGCAGCCCCCGCCCCGGCCCCCGCGTCCGGCCGGGGCCGCCGCGATGGAGCCTCCCGCGGGCATCGCCTGCGTCCTGCTCTGCTGCGCGCTCGCCCTGCCGGCCGGCGCCCTGCGGCGCCCCGGGGACAGAGGTAGGTCTCGGCCGGGACGCCTTCGGGGCCGCTCGCCCTGCCCTGCCCTGCCCTGCCCCGCCGCCGCCCGGTGCCCGCAGCCCGCCCGTCCCAAGTAGCGGCTCGTCGCCTCGCGGCTTTCGGCTCCCCTTGAACTTCTTCTGCAGCTACTTTTGCCGGGTTTCCAGTTGTTTCCTGCGGGCGGCAGGCGGGGACGGGGAGCGGGGAAGGGACGCGGGAGCGGCCGGCGGTGACAGCGCTGTCCCGGCCGCCCTCCGCCTGCCCCGCCGAGCGGGAGAGCCCCGCCGGGCGGGGAGCGCTGCCTGGGCTTCCCCGAGCGGGCTGAAACACATGGCAGCTCGTCCGCCCCCTCCTCCTGCCCGGGCCATCGCCTCCGTCCAAAACTCCCGGGCTCCCCGCTCACACCGCTCCCGGTCGCTGCCCGCGGCGGCCCCAGCGCCCCCGACTCAAACCCGTCGCCCCGGGGGTAGTCTGAGGGACGTGCCTTTGCCTTGCAGGCTCACCACCTGCAAAGCCAGCCCCTACCCCTGCCCCTGAGAGCGGTCTCGAAGTGAATCAACGCCCTCTCTTCAACCTGGCCACCTGGGAAAGCCCCGAAGTCCCCGGGTCACTGTCGGGGTGTGCGGGGTCCCGGCTGGGAGGGCAAAGGGGAGCGGGACCTCCTGCAGACGGCAGAGTGCAGGGTCCTGGCGGGGTGGGGAGCCTCACGCTGCCGTCTGGTATTTTGGGGAGGAAAAGGCAAGTTTGAGTGAACTCTGCACACTTCGTGCAGGTGAACCAAGTGCCTGCAAAGAGTGCAGTGTCCATCTGCCTTATGTAAGTGTCTGCTGTGCTAATGAATAATGGAATAAAAATCCCGCGGCATCAGGATATGTTTAGTTCTAGTATCTCTGTCCTCTCTTGCTTTCTCCCTGTAAAGATTCAATCCTGAGGAATCTAGAGGAGTACAGCCTTGTCATCCCCACGAGCACCGATGCAGAGGGCAGGTTCCTGTCCCACTTGGTGTCTGGACCGCCAAAGGCGCGCTTCAGGAGAGCTGTGGAGGACTTGCAACGTGAAGCAGCAAATGAGCAGATATTTTACAATGTCACTGTTTTTGGAAGAGAGTTTCACTTCAGGTTGCGACCAAACTCCAGGCTCGTGGCCCCTGGAGCAACAGTTGAGTGGCAGGAGGACTCTGAGGAGACTCATATTGAACCTCTCTATGGGAATTGCCTCTATGTTGGGGATATCACTGATCTGCCAAATGCTTCGGTCGCTATCAGCAATTGCGATGGACTGGTAAGTTACTGTTGTTATTATATCAAAGATAATTATTTTAATTTCCTACAGTCTTTAAATATAAAATGTGTGGACTGTCAGAAACTCACACCTCATATGGTAACTGTGAATGCAAATTAACTAATGTTCCCTTGTGTGGGAATAGCTGCGCTGCACCAGGAGCTGCTTTACAGAGAGTGGCACTAGAAGTTTGAGCACAGACTCTGAGGTTGCTACTCTGGAACAGAACAGCTGAAACCAGCATTTATGTTGATTTGTGGTAAAGTTACTTGAGGGGTCTGATGCTCTAAACCAGAAGGTTAAGTGGCAAGTTTTCAGCATCCTCTTCCACTTCTCACTTCCAGCCTGCAAGGATAAATGTTGGAAAGAGTTAATCCCAAATAATGGGCCGGACTACCCTGGAAACAAATTTGATAGGTAAAATATGGTTTTGTCCTGGAAAATTTTAATTTATTCAGAGTCTGTTTTCTTGGATATTTCACTTGGTGAGTTTCATTGCCTAATCAAGTGATTGATGAAAAGTTGCAGAAGACTTTAAGTTTTATGAGCAAAACAGCTCCCTGTGATACATTTGTCAAAGCTGTGTGTTTTAAAACTGGCTGCAGCTTTCTGTTCTGGAGTGCATGTTCAGCACTCAGATTATCACTGTTTTCCCCTGACATCCTAAACTGTCACTGTCATTTGTGCAGTAATAACTGCACAGCAATTTGTTTAGTGAGAAAAGGGCTATATTTTTTTTATAATGACCAGTTTATCTAGCCTGTACTTCCTTGTTATAGCCTTTGGAGTTTGTAATTTTGAGATTGCTTAATTGTAATCCATTCTGCCTCTGCATCAAGAGACAGTAGGAGTCAGTTGTATTTCTATTTATTTAGTCATAGGAAGTTGTTCATTTGCTGTGCCAAGAAGATGACATGTATGGAGATAGTATGTTGACTATCTAAGAATGGAAGGGAATCAAATACTTTTCCCCTTAGTCTTTCCTTTCCTGTGGTTTCTCCTAGCCATGTGCATTCCTGTTTTGAGAAGCAGGTTTTAATGTTGCAGTTGTTTGATGTGAACAGCTGGCTGAGGGTAAGGGAAGCACTAGGACTGAGCGAGAAGAGCCCTTCAGAGAGCAGAGTGTGAGCCTGCAGTTCTGCCTCGGGGGGGAAGCAAAAGTTCTGTGCTCTCTCTGGATCTAGCACAGATCATTTTGTGTAAGGCACATTTACTTGCTCAAGATTTACTTGCTCTTCACTTTTAGAACTGGGGCAGAGCCAAAGCTCTTCTTCCTTGTTCATGTGTACTGAAGGATGGAGGAAGATCCTGTTGATGGCTACTCCTTGCCTTGTGCTCTTCTCCTCAGCACAGGTGTTGACTATAAGGGCAGGGGAGGAGCTTGTTCCTACTTCCTTCCAGTATTTAGAAAAAAGAGTTATGATAAAATAGAACAGGAGTTAAAGCCAAACTTTGGATGAGACTCTAAAGATCCAAAGCCTCATGCTGCATGTACAAATGACAAATGATTTATAAAATGCAGTGAAAATATAAAGGAAAAGACTTTATAAATTACCGCTCTTCTCACGCTTGTAATTTCTCAAATGCAAAAGTGTGAAGCCAGGCCTCAATGCAATAATAAATGCACTCATAAATGACTGGAATCCAGAAAGCTACCAAAGGAATTGTAGTTGTCAACCTGTATGCCCAACCCATGTGCCTGCCTTTTCCAGTGTTCTTGTTTTCATTAGAAGCTGGAAAGTTGGGCTGGGCTGGGAGGTGCCACATTCTAATCTGGATGATTTTCACATAGAATTACAACTTCTGTGGTTCTGCTAATACATTTGGAAATGGATTACTGCTTCCTCCAGTGTGCATCTGCATGGTAGATGTTGCAGGGCAGGGATGTATTTTTTTTGCCCAGGTCCCTGAAGCCTTCCTAGAGGAAGCATTGCCTCAATACCTTTAGGCTGTAAAGATTTCGCAGAGATTGTGCAGTAAATCTGTTTTGGAACAACAAATTGAACTCCAGTCCCTTGGGTACCATGTTCCATCTCTACCCTTTTCCTCCATCTCAGTTTCTTTCTTTCTTGTAGGGTGAGTGTATAAAACAGATTATCAATAGAATTACACAAACTCGAAGGAATTATACCAATGTTTCTCCAAAAGCCACTGCTCTTTCTATTCTGTGGGCAGAAATAATAAGCAAGTAACCACAGAAGTTAATATTGCTTGTATTTGTCTCTCCCTTTACCTTTTATTTCTTGTTTTTTGCAAGGAGTATTGAAGAGTCCTTGGAGCAATGTGTTGACAGCAGGACATACTTAGAGGCCACTGGGGCCTATGCTTTTCTTGGGTTTATTGACATGTGGATGTGAATAAAGACATGGATAAAGCTATTCTCAATTGTTTTTCTATGTCCTTTTTTAACTTCACACTTAGTTTTCTTCATTGAGCCCAAATATTTCCACCACCTTTTCTTGGTTATTCTGGAGAGAGGGATGGGATACCTCTCTTACAACTGAGTTGTCAACAGACAAATGTTAGAATTTTGCATTATAAACTTGATTAATTTAATTCCTAGTATTTATTTTTGAAGTGCTTGCTTTTGAAGGTGATTTAACATCTGTCTATGCTTCTCATGGTCTTCTGTCCTTTGCATCAGCCATCAGGGCTGAAACAATACTGGACTTGAAGTGTCCTACTTTGATTTTTACATTTCAAACTTTTGTTACCTGAATCTGGTTTAATTCAGCAAATACATCTGCCACCTTGCCAACTTCTGATGTTATTTCTTTTGAACATCCTTTTTGGTTTGCACTGCACTGCCAACTGTGTCTTATTTCCCAGTTCTTGTCTTAAAGAGTCTGGCTGCTGGAGTTGGTATTGCCAAATGAGAAGTTGTTAGAAGGAATTTACATGAAAATACTAGATCTGTGAAGGGACTTTTGAACTGTACTATAAATGATGAAGGTCTGCTGCCCTGGCTGAGGAGATTCGCATTAGTTTGCGTACTCACGGTTTTCAGTATCAGAAGTCAACGAAAATTTATTGACCTAAAAATGAGATCTGAGGCAGATGAAGAGAACTTCTGAAGTATGCAATCTAGGTGTGCTGTCAGAGCTGGAGTGGGTCATTAAAAATTGTGGGTGAAGAATCAAAGTTAAAACTAATCAATAGATTTTTAACAGCTTTCTGAATTATGAATGTGATTTTTGCCATATTAAAAAAAAAGTACTGTCAAAACTTTCCCACTTAAGATAGAAACACTCTGGACAACTTGTTTGGCCTGATAGCATTCAAACTAATTCTTCACTGAGTGGGCAGAACAAGCATGGCCAACTCTCGATGGCCTGCAGACTGTGGTGGAGGGTGTTGTACTTTGAGTATCCTCTTGGTCCTTGGCCAAATTTTCACTTGTGGATGCAGTTGGAGAATGAGGGACCTGGCTGTCCTCTCCAAGGGTTGTGAAGGAGAAGTGGTTGGAGGCTGTAAAAAATACTATGAAACAACAAAAAGTTAGGATTATGTTAATCCTTTCAGATTATTGCCTAACTATGGGAACTGTCTTTCTTCACTTCAGCAGATGAACCTGCCTTTGTAGAAGAAATCTTTACGCATCTAGATTTTTGATAAATACTTCTGCAGTGCTTGAGGATGATGTGCCAAAAATGTCTTCTTCAGGTTGACAGGATGGCACTGTTTGGTTGAGGAAATTCAGAAGCATGAACTCCCTCCCAGTCTCCTCCTGACATTTGTAGTTTGTGAGCTAGAATGTGTACTTAGACAGGAAAAACACAATATCAACACTACATCTGAAGTGGTTAATGAACACATGATTAACTTAGGCTGCAGTGCAGAGTCAGATGTACTGACAGGTCTGAGAAGACTGAGGATCACTACTCCATGATGAACAATCAATGTGATTTGATTGCACCCACTGAAGCAAAGGAAGGAACATCAGTTTCAGTAACACATCATGATGTCCTAGTTTGGCTCCATTAGTATAATTCTCTTCCTTTTTAAAAGCTGAAAGATCAGCTCTCCAAAAAGTTCACAGTAGTGTCATTAAAATGGAAAGTTATTAGAAGAAAATATATAGAAACTGAGCTTTTCAAGCCCTCTCTGGTTGGTTGTTTTCTAAATGAGCTGTAGGCAATATGCTGCTGAGGGTACCAAGGCAGACACCTTACAAGTGCAGTGGACTTGCTTCTTCTTATGATGAACCAGGCAGGGTTTGCTCTACAACATTTCAGTCTTTGCTGTGCTCTGTGCTAACCCTCCCAAACTGTTTGCTCGCAGCCTGCTGCCTGGCTGGCTGCTTGCCCAGACTCTGTTTCTTCTAGAAATGCTTGGGACACCAGCAGTGCTTTTTCGGCTCATGCCCAATGCTACAGTATCTGCAGCCCTTGGCCCACCTTGGTGGGTTTGTGGTGATCCATTTCCCTTTCCTAACCAGTCCTGGGTCCTCAGGAGCTGGCTGGTGCTTTGGCTGCTGTCAGTACAAATGTGTGTCTGTCAGGTGTCCCAAGGTGCTGTTAGGTATTATTTATATTAAGAGTATTTTCTTTCTCGTTTTAAATCAGAGAACAAAACTTTTTCTCCTCAGTTTTTGTTTTAAAGGGTTGTATTCATATAATCTAATTTCTAAAGTGTAGATGTAGAATCTCGTGTTCAGATCCAGTCAGTGGTGTTTCCTAAGAGCAATTCCAGCTACCCATGTGAAATGCTCACCTTTCTCCCTTTCCTCTGCCACCTTCCCTGCATTCCTAGAGGCATTTAAACACCTTGTGAAGTCTAGCCTTGTTTAGTGTGGTTCTTCTTCACTTTCTTTCAGCCTCACATGAGCTTGATCTCTTTGAAGTCAGTGATTTTTAAGGTTATGTTGTTATATACTGTCCTGACAGAGGTGCTTTCTTGGAACTGCCCATGGAGTTGAAGGTGAATCTAACTCACCTTAGGTGGAACATGTAACTTACCTGGATAAGAGGGTGAAGGAGCTGCTCACAATGGATATACCAGGAGAAGGCAGATATGCTTATGTAACCAAGTTATTTTTCCTTTTAGACATCCATCTCCTGCTTTCATATGGATTTACAATTTAGTCGTGTTTCTTTTTGATCTGGTTTTTGGATTACACTGGTTTGTGATGTAGAAAAAAAGCAGAACTCAAGGTAGCACAATATTATCTTCAAAGTCTGGTCAGGTCAGTGCCTGACAGTTAAAACAGATGCCTGCTACAAATAATTCCAGTAATTCCTTTTCTGCATGCTAAATTCTTAGCATTTACATTATGATGGGGTTGCATTCATTTTAAGGAGATAAAAATTGGGCATATATAATCTTTGCATTTGGGAGCATTTTCTCATTAAATTAAACCAAAATCAAACCGAAGTTGCCATCTGTGTTCTTTTCTTCATTTTTTAGTGTAATGGCAAAATTCACTGTGGGCCTTTTTGCTAAGTAGAACTGTAATACAGTGGCAGAAGAAGTGCAAATACTTTCTGTGACGCAGTATAGAACAAAATGTAAAAGCCATTCTCATTAAGGAAACAGCAGTCCTTCCTCTGCAGATGATCATGGGATCACCATTAACCCTTTTTCAGGGGCATTTTGAATTCAGCTGGGGTTTCCACATGGGTAAGCCAAGCATGTATGTGAACTGTACAACAATCAGAGCCTGACTGCCCATCCCCATCTATACACATAATTTAAAAGACCTGTGTTTCCTGGCAAAGCAATGGAGCTGTTTTGATGCCTAACACTCCAGCATGTCCGTGTTTTCACAGGATAGAGACTTTGCTTGGTAACCCATTCTCTGGGTTTCTGCTGTTCATTTCCCTGGCCAGCACAAGCCTAGTTGGATGGTCCCTTCCGCTTTGTAAATTGCACAGGCTTTCCCTTTTAAAAGTTATGGTGTGACACACAAAGAGTGTAAACACTATGATTCAGCCTCTGACTGGAGTAAATTATCCTCTGCTGTCCTTAAAAGAGACTCTGTCATCAGTAAATACTATTTTTTTTTCTTTGCATCTTCTGTGCATGGATCATCTCACCTACATTTTATCTGAGAGCAGAGCAAGTAATTTCCTACATCATACAGGTGGACACCATCTGGACAGAGTATCCTCAGGCAGTCAAAACTGGCATCTCTGTGGTATGTTGTAGGCCTTTGGATAAAATATAAGTATTTCTTTATGTCCCATTTGACCTTGTGTTGCATTGTCCTCATTGTAGTAGTGTCTCAGCTGTACTATACTCTTTGACCACACAAAAACTAATTTTCCAACCAGAATATTAAACTCTGTACATCCAAGGAAAGGTGTCTGGTGTCTCCTGCTTCCCTTCTAGAAAGACCCAAATATAGGAACTAATTTTGAAAAGGTCATAATTAATTTCTGGGGTAAGCAGAACATCTATTTTGAGAAGTCTGTCCCTCCTTAGCTTACAAAGGTGTGTCCCTCAAAAAGTACTATTAGCTCACTTACCTGCCAGCTCGCTGCTTCCTCCTGGTGTGGAGAGGGTGTTCCCTGAGAATTCAAGACTCCTGCAAATGGCAAGGCATTACCACACTTCAGGTTAGTTACATGTTTACTTTTTTCCTACAGAAGGTTAAAAAATATTTTTTTGAATCAACCAGAATTCCAGCTGTTGCGTGGAGCAGGACCTTTTCTCCAGGGATCAGTTTTATTCGACCTACTTCTGAGTACTTTTTATTTATGGTGACTGTTGCTTTGTAAGCAGGTCATGCCATTACTTAATGGCACACTAGGACATTTCTCATACTGGGTCTGATTAAAACTGGACCAGGGAGCAGGTCTTGAGTGTCTTGCAGGGGGTTGCACAACCTTGCTCTGATGTGCACACCCTCCTTTTCGGATCACCTTGTCCCTTTATTGCCTTCTTTCTTCCAAAGTTTCAGTAAGTTCTCTAACACATCACATCTGGTTCCTTTAGCCCCTTTATCTGAGTGTGTTTTAAATTCATCTTTGTTTGCAGAGTCTTGACACAGCGGGTTCCCAGTTTTAATAGTCTGCAAATGAAAGGCCCACATTTCACACGCTATTTTCAGCACTGTTCTATTAAACTGTAACATTGAAAAGAAGAGTGTCCTCTTCAAGTGCAGGAGAGCACGTTGCCTCCTCATATCTAAATCACAGCCTCTCTTATAGATCTTCTCAGTTATTCCCAGGTCTTAAAACGTCTGGTACTTTCTTTAGATCTGGAGTTCTTGGAGTTGTAAGTGTGAATCTCAGCATTAATGTTTCTGCTTTTTCTTCTAAGTAACTGCTTTTTGTTTAAAGAAAAAATTTTAAAGTAAGTACTTCCCTCAAGTAAAAGAGGTGCCACTTGTCTTTCTTGAAGTCTCAAAAATCACCAGGCCAGTGAAAATCATCCCAAGTATGTTGTTTTGAAGGTGTCATTTTACAGTACAGATGAGTTTCTCTTTACACCTTGTGCATTTTTTCTTGTGTGTTGTTCTGTGAGACTTTGTGCTCTGGTGTGGGTTTTGTGGGCTGGCTGACCCCAAGCAGGGGAGGTTCATTTACTGAACTTGGTAACTTCAGTATCATTTTATCCTCTCTAACGCCACACCACTGGAGAACCTGCCCTCACCACTAATTTATATACTTGCTTTTCCCCCTCCCCTTCATGCCCCTTGTAGGACTGCATCTACTGATCTGTTTGTTTTCCAAATCTTTGCCTTGCTGAAATGGAAGTCTCATTTGTCCAACTTGCTGTTGCCTTTTGGTCTTGGCATCCCAAGTGCGGCCAAGTTTTTCAGTATTGGCCATCCAGTTTATAGATCCTTTAATTCCATTTCAATTTGTTGATGTAGAATTTGGTATTTTCCCCCTTTACTGCTGCATTTGTGACCCTTATCTTCAAAATAAAGACACTATTAATTCCTCACTTATGCAGCTCTCTGTGGAGAATTCAGAGGCTGGAATTGCCCAGTGTCCCTGGTACTTTCTGACTCTTCCACCTGCAAAGTACAGTGTTACCACTTTTCTTTTGATGTGCTGAGCTATAAATACAGCTACTTTAACTTCTTTCCTACTGTCATTCCCTTTAACTTTTCCTGTAGTTGCCACCTCTGTGTTTGAATGTATTTATATGGTCAGACTGCTTTTTCCCAGCATTTAACCTCTGGCCTGGTGGACCTCAGGGGACAAATTACAATCTGTTTTCCACTGAAATTAAGTGTGAAGCCTACTAATCCTGTAATGAGAAAGTCAGTGGACATCACTGGTATCTGTGGACAAGAAGAGGTCCTTCTACCTGTAACTAGATCCAGCTAATTTATGCATTTAAGTTATTTCTCTTCACTAAGTGTGTGGACTACAGGCTGCTGTTATTGCCCTGTAATGAAGGTGAATGATTTTTACAGTTTTTTGAGGCAAGAAAACTGGAAGGAAATACCTGGCATATGGTGAACATTTAAGCTGTTTTTTGAAAAACATTCAATCAAAATATCTACCTGAGTTTTAGGGTAGCACAGAGCCACACCTTGATGTAGGCCCTGAGCCTTTAAGCCTTTATTAGTGTGTTTTCTGATTTACTATCACTGTGAGAATAATGAAGTGGATGTGTGGAGAGGAACCTGCATGGCTAATGAGCAGGCTGGCTAATGAGCAGGCTGGCCAGCAGCTCTTTTCTTGTACTGCATCACTTACAATCCTGACAAGAAGCAGTCCATGAAATGGCAGGGAGGCATTGAATTTTGTGAATGATACAGCAAATTTCTACAGGAGCCCTGAGTGCAGCTCTCTCAGCCTGCTGCTGTGCCTGCTTCCCAAGGTTGTGGGCAGTGCCTCTGTCACCTCTGCCTCCTCCCTCTGTGCCCTGGGGGCTGCTGGGCTGCTGCAGCAGCTTCCAGCATGTCCAGTGGAGCTCTGGACATGCATCAGCCCCCTCAGGCAAACCCATCCAAAGGCACCTTCACACCACACACCCAGGATGGGCACTGCAGACTCAGGGCTACTCTTGCACAGTTTGATCCGTGGGAGGGATTTCTCTTTTAAGTTTTGTTTCTGAACATGTGCTTTTTTGGCATGATTTAATGAGTATTGTAGATTATGGAACGGAGAAAATCAAAATAATACATTGAGTCCAACAGGAAAGAAAGGCTTACTTTCTTGGGAGTAAAACTATTTCAAGAGCTAAGCGTAGTAATGCACCATTTACATTTTAATTCAAATAGAGTAAAACGATAGAATTTAGAAAGGAAGAGGGGAAAGCACAGATTTTACTCCAAGCACTTGCTGAATTTTTTAGATTAGATTAGATGTTAGGAAAATCTTCACCAAAAGGGCTGTCAAACCTTGGAACAGGCTGCTCAGGGAAGATTAGATGTGGGATCTGGGGCCATGGTTTAGTGTGGACTTGACAGTCCTGTGTTATTGGTTGGACTTAAAGATCTTCCAAGTCTCTCCCAACCTAAATGATTCTTTGGTTCTGTGATTCTCATTTCTCTGCTCTTTCCCCCATGTGCAAAAGGCAGAACTAACATCCAGCACCTGCCCTAAGCAGCTGCACCTTGCATTTCTCCCATGGTGAAGTGTGTGACTCCCAAGGCTGGTGCAAGGGCTGGTGCCCACGACCACCACATCACCTGCAGGGCATTCCCATTCCCAGGACAGAGCCCATGCTTTGGAAAAAGAGCCTACAGAAAACAGAGATTAACCAAGGGTAGGTGGCAGCACAGGCTGTAGTTACTGTTTTAGTAGTGGGTTTATTTGTTTTAAATAATCTCTTTTGGGTAAATCCTGTTCGTCTAACTCATATGCAGAAGAATATACTTTTTCATTTTTCAGAGTGCTAAAATTGTGAGGCTTTTCTTTTTCAAAGCAGATGAGCTGTGGAAGGAGAGAGAGAGGTGTTGTTCAGAAAGCATTCTCCAAACCAGAATTATTTAAGAAACAGTCTTTGAGAAATAAATCACTACCTGATGATGAAGACAGCTGAGCTGGGCCAGGAGTCTTCCACGAGCCAACACTCTCAGGTGACAGGAGTTATATTGGAAGATGACAGCCTTTGAAGCTTGGAAGGCTGAAAATGTCTAAAATTTTTTATATACCTAAAGTAATAGCTGGATAAAATAAAAATAAATAGCTGGTGTCTTTCAGACTTCAAAACGGTCTCTGTAGAGCACCATGAATGTACATAAGGTCACAATCTTTTACCTATTGTGAACAACAAAAAAAAACCCCATCCCAAAACCCAGAAGAAGAAATTTTACACCACTTCTGCTCAATACCACTAGGGACCTCAGGGATAAGGAAGTTTTAGAGATGAATTTGGATTGATTTCAGATTTATAACCAAGCTTGAAATCAGAGTTTTCTAATAGTTTTAGGTTTCATTGTAAAAATTGCAAATCCACCATTCATCAGTAAACCAAAATGTTTAATTCCCAAATACGTGCTAAGAGATGTCTGTCAATATTAAATTTGTTTGCCAAGTTACAGCACATTAAGGCTGACATAAGCAGCAAGTGTAAAAATGGGATTAATCAAAGGATGATTTAGTACTCTGAAAGAAGAATATGAAATTCAGTCTGGATACGTAATAGACAAGCAAAGAAAGACAAGACCATTTATGAGATGTTTTGAATTAATTTAAACTCCTCAGTAGGAGAGTGTAATGAATTTCTGTGAAAATAAAGTGCTTAGTTCACTGCAGTCAAATTAAGCCCAACAATAGTCATACACATCTTATAAAATAGAGTAAAAATGCTGAACCTATGAAAATACAGTGTAATCTTGCATTTAGCCAAACAGAAAATCACACAGGAAAAACCCCAGATCTCTGTCAATGTTTGTGTCATGATCCAGCATCATTTTATGTAAGGGCCAGGGAGGTCCCACGGCAAGTAGCTGATTTTTGGGTCTGCTCCAAAGCTGCTGAAGTGAATGTGTTTAGTTTCACTGGCTCCATTTGGCTTTGTGTGGACAGGTTGATTAGCAGAGTATTTGGGACAAAAAGCAGGCCATGGAGTATTCCACATCATAACCTTGTCTTTCACCTTGTTCTCTGTCCCCTGATGCAGTGGTGGTGGGGAGGGAGGAGAGTGTGAGAAGCTCAAGTGCAGCTTTTCCCATGGCTGTTTATATCCCGTGTGCTGGATGGAACAGGACAGAACTGTGTGCTGCTAAACCTGAAATAGCTCTGCTAAACCTTCTTCCCTTTCTGCCTCACACCACATCCCCACCACAGAAGAGGTGATGCATTAAGTAAGGGGGAGGGATTGGGAGAAACCCTCAAGTCCATGCCAGGAGGATGAGGCAATTCCAGCTGCCTTGAATTTGCAGGGTCATTCTGACAGCTTTTCTGTCTCCATCTTCCTATGAAGAGAAAGAAGAAAGATTTTCCTACTGAGACTGCCTCTCTTTGCTTCTGCCCTGCTGGAGGCGTGGTGGTGGGAAGAGCTTTTTCTGCCTAAGATGTTAGCTTTGACCTCAATAAAACCAGCATCACTTGAAAAAACCCCACCCAAACGCCAAATACAATCCCCCAACAAAAAAAAAAACCCAAGTCACAAGAGAGAACAACATGAGAAAAACTCTAATTACACATCTGTTCAACAGACTTTTGTGATAAGTCAGCAACAGCTAATTGAAACTCCTGGATCATAAATATGCTTTCAGCCAAACTGGAGTTTACTTTCCCTGATGCTATCTGCTTTCAACTCCCCATTGCACTCTGAGGTTCTGGTGGTCAGGATTCCAACAATCTGTCACTAGATGGGAAAATTAGAAGTTGGGTCCACTCAATTATAATGAGCCAAACCTCTGTTAATCTGCATCATCGTGTCTCCACAGATTTCTGGGAGTTCTGTCACTTTGCATTAGCTGAGGACCTGGCCTTATGTAATTAGATGTTTTCACACTCGTGTGGAGATATGCCCTCCTCTGACAGTCGGAGTTACAGGCTCCCATGGTTTGAAAAGAGAGACACTCGTTCTTGGGAGGCAGCTGGACACACAAAATCTGTGAATGTTTATATGTTTTCATGAGATTTCACTAAGTAACATATTTAAGGTTTGCTTTTTGGAAATGGCAAAGAGCACTGGAAAGGGAGACTGGGGGTCCCAGGATCTCTGAAGGCTCCTTGGTCTCGAATGGGCAGATGGGTTAAAGACACAGCTCCAGGCACTGCTTCTAGTCACACAAGCTCACTGAGGGCCTTGTGGCTCCCTGCCTCTGGATTTCCATTCTCACGTAATTTTTGTGACATTTTCATGTTATTATGCAGGCCTGTAGAAATCATGACAAGACTAGGAAAACTGTGGAATAAATGCGATGCAAGTAATGTGAAATTCATCTGTGGTGGATATACTTAGGGCTTTGAAGGATTTAGTTGCTTCTGGCAAATTTGTTTTCCTTTTGGGTGATTTGAAGGGGTGTTTGCTTTGACTTGTGGGTTTAAGAAATATTTGTGCTTAGGTGACACTTTTATCATGCACTTCCAGAATGAACTCCATGCAGTCTTTAACCCAAGGATATAATTTTTGGAGTACTGAATCACTGCTTGCAAGTTGTACAGTAGATTCTAGCTATCCCACTGTGGGAAAGCATTGGTTTTTTTTCTCTTTTCATTTGATATTTGTTTATATTAAGACCACTTTTCACTGACGTCAGAGACCTATCAGGTCAGATCTAATCCTCTGTATCTCACGGTGCGCTGGCTAGATTAGCCCTAATACTTGTGTTTTCTAGTCTGTGTGGAGGCAGCTTTCACCTTGTAATGATGTCCTCCCTGAAACTGGTTCTAGGGAAAGATTGAGCCTGTAGGTTCTCACTCCTCACTTTCACATAGCCAGGGACCTTGTCATCATCCCTCCTTTGCTGAGGAATGTGGAGCAAATGGCCATCTTTGAAATTGTTGCCAAGGGCTGGTGAATTTGCTCCACCACAGCGAATGGGTTTGAATTCCAAAGCTGCACAGATTGTTTGGAAGACTACCTCCCTCCCCTCTGGCTGCTGGTGGGCTGCTGGGCTGTTCTGCTCTCCTTTTCATGAGCTGGAAAGACTTTCTTCACTGGGGAAAAATGCACTGTGGTTCCTGTGGAGAAGTGTAGTGCTCAGAGCAGTGAGATGACTGTCTCTGTGTGGGATTTGGGGGAGAGGAAGGGATGTGTCAGAAAGAAGGCCAAAAGAAAGAGCAGTTGGGGACATCTGATCAGTTGCAGCAGGGCAAGATGCTGAGCACTGGCGCTGGAGTGCTGAGGTGGTGAGAATAGCTTGGGAATGGCCCATGCAACAGGAAGGAGCAGAAAACACTGTTTCCTGGCAGTTCACAACAGAATCCTTGCTCAGTGAATATTCTCCTTTAATGAGTAGCTCCAGAAGGGAGAATGAAACAAGAAGTGATACCCCCATTTATCCTCAGTGCAAGTTCGCAGGGAAGGGCTGGAATCTGGGAGAGCAAACAGAGGTTCCTGCACCTCCCAACCCAGTGCACATGTCAGTACAAGGTGAGTCAGGGCTGCCCAGAGGCACTGGGCAGATGGGAGCAGGGAGCTGGAGACATGTGCCCACATCACCAGTGTGTCCTGGTGTGCTGCAGGACAGTCCCCTCCAGAGCTGCTGTGATGGGTTCCATGGGAAGGGTCACAGCCCCAGCCCAGAAGGGAAGCATCTCTAAAGCACCTCTGAACCTTGCCCTGAATTTTCTTCTTTCTCTATTAACATTCTGTCAAAGTTGTTTTCAAGGAAATTCATCCCCCAGCCTACTCTGCTGCCAGGCTGGAGTAGTGGGAAATGAAAAAAAACACATTGAAAGCAACACCGCGAATTTGTTTTTTTTTTTTTTTTTTTTTTTTTTTGTTTGGGCATTTGAGAATTTAAAAAAAGAATCCTGTGGCACTGCTGCTGAGTCAGCCCTGGTTGGATGTGATTTCTGAATGTGATTTCTGTGGTCAAACTTTACACAGAACTTTGATGTTTAATGTGCCAGTCAATTAAAGCATGCTGCTATGCTAGAAACGATGTGGTGGCTTTGTGTGGCTTGCTTGGCATTGCCAAAATGGGTCAAAAGTATCAGGAGGAGGAGGTTTAATCTCTCTGTTTACATAGTGTCATTTTGCTTGCTTTGTGGTTCATTGCTTTCTGCAGCGACTGGGGTATAGTCTAAGAGCAGGAAGCCTCCTCTCTCTTCTGTGTGACAAAAATAGCTGGTGCTCTCTCCTGCTGGTTTGATTAAAGTGGTTATGGAGGTTCAGCTGTGCTGTACTAGAGCTGACTGCTCTGCTGAACAGAGCTCTCCTCACCTGGGCCCTGGCTGTCCTGGTGCCACCTGGTCAGGTGTGGATGTCTCTGGCCAAACAGCCTTAGTGGCTGAATGACACTGGTGAAGTTTTCTGCAGGGCAGCCCAACAGATACAGTGTTGGCACAACTGTGGTGGTGCCAGAAAAAGAACAAGGACCTTTAAAGCAGTTCTGTTGCCAGGTCTGTCCTCCCAGGGTGAACCCTCCTGTCCTTGCACAGCAAAAGAGCCCCAGGAAAAGCTTCATGAAGGTGTCACTTCTGCCGTGGGAAGGTTTTTCACAGTGAAGGTCTGCACACATTTAGATGCCTTCTGACACTTTAATCGGGCTGGCAAGAAAAAGAGCTGTCCAGCTGTTTTTGTGAGATGTTCAATAATGAGATTTACTTTAAAGCGGGTAAAAACCTTAGGAAGGTTTTAAGATTGTACTTTAAAGTGTAAGCTTGGTATATCTGTTCTTTTCCTAGGGGTGTTTTATTTGATTCTGGTATTAAACCAGGAGTTGGTCCAAAACCCGTTAACATAAATGAAAAGAGTTTTATTGACTTTGATGGGATTTGGATCATGCTGCACTAATTAAATAGTAGAGTATCCATTAGTAGTGAAGAAAACAGAAGAGAGGAGAGCCAAATTCTGTTGTGATGAACCCTGTGAAGTTGAGTCAACTGCAGCCAAAGTCTCAGCATCTTTACAGATGAGCTTTTCCATATTTCTCTGCCTCAGTCCTTCTGACACAGATACATGGTGGGCTTTTAAGAGAACTGAATTTATAAAAATTCTTACATTTATCCTGCCTATTTACAAGTTTTCATAGACACATTTAGTCAATAAGTATTACCTTATTCAAGGTAATAATAAGAAAAAAATGGGAAGGGAGGTGTGACAGAAGAAAAAGTTATGCTTTAAGCAACATTGAAATTGGGTGCTAATAATTTGCACTTTATTTACCTGAGTATTCTTGTAAGATTCTTAGGAACACAGATTTACTAGATTCCAAAGAAACGAGGAAACAGTTGTAAGTAGAAAGTAAAGTAAAAGTTAATATCTTATGTGTCTGGAAGATTTGCATAAAAGGTGGGTTTTATTTAAAAATATAAAATTTTAAAAAGGCTGTTCTGGAACTGGCCAAAACCCAACCATGTACAGACAGCTTAAAAATACAGTAATAAATGAATTTATATGGGCTGCTGGATGGATGTTAAAAGGATCTGGCATTTAAAACTCAGAAATGCTGTTCCTCATTCCTCTTGCTGTGACCCACTTTGCCTGGGTGGCAGCAGTGGCCCTTGATTTCAGTAGCCTCCAGCCCTGCTGAGACAGGAGGTCTGCACTCACAAAAAGCATTTATGGGAATTTCCCTAAGACAGTGGGATGGCTGGAAAACACCTCTCATTTGAAACAAGTTGGATGTGTTGGGATTCAACTGTAAACCATGCAAGCTGAGGTTTTGAGGACATGAGGAGCCCATCTGTGTTTGGCTGTCAGTTCTCCTTAGGCATCTTTGACAGCACAACCCTAAATGAGATGTTTTCTGAAAACAACTTGCTGGCATTGTTTGCCTGCTGCTGCATTTACTGAAGGACAGTGCTCTCAAGCCAGTTCACAAGTTTTTTTCCACTTCAGATACTAGTCATCAGGTGTCCTAGCACCCTCTCTCTTAAACGTTGCAAAAAAGAGATTTTCCCACCTTCACTGCTCAGGTATTTATGAAGAAATGGTGTCTGCAATTTGGTTTAGATTTTTACTAAAGTTATCAGACAAAAATGTTGATCATGCCACGCTGCTACCATGACCCCCCATCTTGTGTGTTTGCAAGTATCTTGGCCTTATACTTGCAAAAATCATGAGGTCTTGTCAGCTGCAGATTGGAGAGTAATTTAAGTTGAATTGTAGATTAGTAAATTTTTAAATTCTGTAATGGCCCAAACTGCCTCCCCAAAAGATGTTCTAGTAGACTGAAAATTTCTAGAATACTCAAAATAGGAAAAGATGAAAGGAAAGAGCCAGTCTGAGGCCCAGCAGCTCAAATGCTCTTCTATACTTCCAAAAATAAAGTGTCAGAAGTAGAACCCTGTGTCCTCTTTTTATAAATCTTCTCTTTTAAATAGAAAGTTTTCAGCAGAAAAAAACAAAAGGCTTTATGCTTTATGTAAGAAAGATTAAGTGGTGAGGGTTTTTTTTCCCCTTGAGTACATGGGTGTGTAGGAATTGTGTTTTAGAATCAGACTTTTCGTGAGGCTTGCAGAGTAAAACTGTTATTTGGGGAGTTCAGAATTGTTCCTGTGCTTGTTGGGAGGGCAGGGGATGAAGCAGAAGAGATTGGCATTGAAAGATGCCACTGCAAAGCCATACCCCAGAAGGGCAGGTGTCACCTTGCAACGGTGACAGGTTGCAAACAGGGTTATAAAACAGGGCTTAGGAAGCAACTGAGAACTGCCAGACTGCCCAAGGGTGCAATTCTGCTGTTTTCTGATCAGCTCTACTCCTATATTTGTTCTGTTGGCCAATGTGGGTTCACAGGCAAGTAAGGTTATATAAAAGTGAAAGGTTTAACCCTTCAAAGAACATAACTATTCACTAAAGTAATTTCATTAATTATAAAAAGAAAATTAGATGGAGACTCCAGCACAGGGCAATATAGAGATGGATTTTCTTCAAAAGAAACTCTTTCAAAATAAAATTACTTTTTGCTCTGAGACAAGGAAAATAATCCAAAATATAATGCAAATGCTTTCATTACATTTAGCTTTATTGTTTCTAAACAAAAATATTTCTATCTGAGAACAAATAACAAACTAATTTTTCCCCATCCTAAACCTAATTTGGCAACCAACTAATTTGTTGGCCCAATGTTGGTTTTTAAAAAAATTCCCAGTGTAAAATGTTGCCTTATGTTCCAGGCAATACTGCATGTGTTTCCATAGCAACCTCTTCTCATGTCTTGAACTTGTCAGCATCAACATATGACATTTTAAACTATAAAGCATTTGCATGTACTGCTGCCTCTTTGGACATGAGTGAAATTTGCCAAAAACTGGCTTTTTGAGACAGCTGACTTTAGGGAAAGGTGATGGACTCAAATATTCTTTGTACCTCCTGCTTTTTTTACAAAGAATAAGGAAGTTCTTTGAGTTCTCACTGAACTCAGTCAATGGGACACAGGTTTCTGCTCCAGCTCCAAGGTCAACAACAAACTCAAAGTCTGGTTTTTTTCCCCAGGACTGTTTGTCAGTGGGTTCTCTGTTGGATTCTCTGCGCTGTGTTTTTGAGCTGTCTGACTTTTCTCAGCTGCACCTGCTTCTCTGTTCTGTGTTCAGCAGAGTTGTTCTTGACCCTGGACACGCAGGCTTTGGACAGTGATGTACACCAGATCTCTCTCTGTTCATCTGATGCTTTTAATTTTAAACCCAGAGAATGGTGAGCCCTTTTCAGGTTAAGTGCAGCCTAATCCAAGAGAGAGTGTATTTGCAAAACATTTGTGAAATAAAAGAACTGAAGAAGGGGAACAGAAAAGCCCTAGTCAACTTGGAGGAAATAGAAGAGATGGTGTTCCAGTGAGCAGTAAAGAGAAATTGGTTTGGCTAGCCAGACATAATTGTAAAACATTCTCTAGGAGGGAGAGCTAATATAATTGTATGTTATGTGCTTTTACTGTCTTCCTTTTTCTGTCTGTAGCACGGGTTGGCTGCTGATTTGATCTTCTAAAGTATGTATTTGCAGATATGGACAAGCTGCCAGAAATGTGACTAATAGAAAAATGCCCATTGATCTCTTTTTAAAGCCTGTATTAACACTGCTCTCTGGAAGATAATAATCACTTCTCAGTTTTTGTAGTATTTATACAGACATCTTCCTAAAGGAAAGCTCTACTTTTCCAAACAGAGAGGAACATTTGTGTCAGGTTTGTGAGGTCAGGTTTTGATATTTTGTGTGTGGGGGCTGGAGGGGTGGCTTCTGTGAGCAGCTGCTGAAATCTCCACCCATGTCTCCCAGTGGCTCCAGAAGGGACTCGCTGCTGCCCAAGGCTGAGCCCAGCAGTGATGGTGGTAGTGCCTCTGGGATAACATATTTTAGAAGAAAGTGAAAGAACTTGCAGCTGTGGTCAGAGGAGTGAGAATGTTTGAGAGCAGCAGCTCTGGACACCCCTCTGCAGATGAAAGGGAGGAGATGCTGCAGGTGCTGGAGCAGAGATTCCCTATGATGAGGCTAAATGTCCTCATGCAGCCCATGGAGGAACACGAGGGAGCAGAGATCCACCTGCAGCCCAAGGAGATCCCACACTGGAACTGGGCAAGGGTGTGAGGAGTCCTCCCCCTGAGGAGGAAGGAGCAGCACAGACAGTGTATGATGAACTCACCACAGCCCCCATTCCCCATCCCACTGCACCATTGTGGGGAAGGAGGCAGAGAATTCGGCAGTGAAATTGAGCTTGGGAAGAACAGAGGGATGAGGTGGAAGGTGTTTTTAAGGTTTGGTTTTATTTCTCATTAGTGTACTGTGATTTGATTGGTAATAAATTAAATTAATTTTCCCCAAGTCAAG